>NC_092472.1:16236622-17476622 GCF_047495875.1 Pithys albifrons albifrons | reverse complement strand
TAAAGCCAGGATGGATGTTATTAATAAAGATCAAAGATTTTAAAGAGAGTTCTTGCCTCTGCCATCTGATTCCTTTGAGAGGCCCAGGGCTGGATTGTCCCCAATGCTCATCCTGCACCACTAAAGAAACAGGGATGTGTTTATAAAGAGAACAGGGCTGTTCCAGCATTCCCTAAAATCCAGGAAAAACTTTTCAAGACAGTACAGGTAAAGGAGTGAACAGTTCTTTAATGCAAATTGTCAGGTGCATGGAGTATAGGGGTCTTACAAATTTATAATACTCCTTAATTACCATAAATAATAGTTACACCCAACCCAAGAACCCCTTCCCTTGGTTGCCACCCTGGTGCCACCCCCAGAACTGCCTGCCCTGTTGGAGCATCTCCAAGGGTCCTGGGCCTTCTATCTTATTTTGGCTACAATATGACTTGTTATTCTAGTCCTGGTACATGTCCCAAACATGATGTTCTGGCTGCTATCTCACCCTTGAGCCAGACATTCAGGAATGTGGCACAGAGGTAGAAAATACTCTATATAGCTATATAAAAATGTGCAAATACATAAAATCCTAAGGCATCACCAGTGCTTACAAAAATCGGGTCTGTTTCAGGGTTTGTTTGCAAACAGAAGGGGGATGCTCCAGCGTTTGCAAACAGAATGGTGATGCTCCAGGGTTTGCAAACAGAATGGTGATGCTCCAGGGTTTGCAAACAGAAAGGGGATGCTCCAGGGTTTGCAAACAGAATGGTGATGCTCCAGGGTTTGCAAACAGAAAGGGGATGCTCCAGGGTTTGCAAACAGAATGGTGATGCTCCAGGGTTTGCAAACTGAACGGGGATCCTCCAGGGTTTACAAACAGACGGGGGATGCTCCGGGGCGGCCCCACGGGCTGGGAAGGAAGCCTGGCAGCTCACAGTGCGACAGGATGCTCCCGGGGACTCTGGAGGCGGCTCTGCTCGCCCGTCTCCGTGATGGGTGTCACGGACCGATGGAATCATCAGGGTTGGAGATCTTTTAGGCCACCCAGTCCGTCCGCACCGCCCCTGTAGCCCCTAAACCCCAAAAGCACATGGCACATCAGGCTCCTCCCAAACATCCCCGCTGCGGTGCCTCCATCACCTCCCCGGGCAGCCCCTGCCGGTGTCTGACCCCCCAACAGCGAGAATGTCCCAGCACCGACCCCGAACCTCCCCTGTCCTGGCCTGAGGCCATTTCCCGTGTCCCCTCCCTGCGGTGCCCCCTGCCCCTCCCGCAGGTCGCACAGGCTGTTGCCTAAATTCCTGTGGAATAGACACAGAAACAGTATTAATGGAGAAAGACAGATTGTATACCTTTATTGAAGCTTTCAAGGTGCACACCCGAGGTCTGCACACACGTGACCAGGCATGTCACGGCTTCTATAACCTCTCCAGCAATTAACATATGAGCTATCTATGACCAGCCATGGTTCTCATTGTCCCTGGTGCCCCACCCATAGAGGTCTTCAGAACTGCCCCTTGGAGAAGCTCAGGACCTCCAGGCCTTCTTGTGTGTTGCCTCCAAGCTGTCTCGCAGGTGGCTTCTTCAAAACAGCGTGTCTTTGAGACAGCTTAAGAATGCGTGAGAAAACGCGTTAGTAACTTCTAATACCACGTAAAGTGTGAGCAACCCAGGAAATCCATGTAACCTATAGAATCCCAAAAGGATACAAAATATACACTATATCTTTAGGGCGATGGGCCCCCCCGACGGAGCGCGGGAGTTCCGGGAGCGGCGGCGGCAGCGGCTCCTTCTTCCCTCCTCTTCCCTCCGTTCTTCCCTTCCCGGCGCGCTCGGAGCGGCGGTTCCGGGCGGCGGCTCCTCCCGGCGGGGCGGGCCGTGCCGTGCCGGGGCAGGGCTGTCCCGGGGCCGTACCGGGGCCGTGCCGTGCCGTGCCGGGGCAGGGCTGTCCCGGGGCCGTACCGGAGCCGTGCCGTGCCATGCCGAGCGGAGGGGCAGCGCTGCGCCGGGCGCTGCTGGGAGCGCGGCGGGCGATGAGCGGCGGCCCCGCGGCCATGGTGAGGGCACACCGAGGACAGCGGGATCGGATCGGAATCGGGATTGGGATCGGGGCACGGCCCGCCCGAGCTCCCCCGGAACTGCGGGAGCTGCGGGGTTGGGGCTGGGCTGCCGCAGGAGGGATCGGCAAAGCCGCCGGTCCGTGCCGGGGTGCGCAGGGGCTTGTGATGGGAGGACAGGACAAGGGAATGGCTTCACGCTGAGGTAGGGCACGTTGGATGGGATACTGGGGAGAAATTCCACCCTGGGAGGGTGGGGAGACCCTGGCACAGGTGCCCAGAGAAGCTGTGGCTGCCCCATCCCTGGGAGTTTCCAAGATCAGGTTGGAGCAACCTGGGCTATGGAAGGTGTCCCTGCCCTTGGCAGGGGTGGCATTGGATGGGCTTTGAAGTCTCTTCCATCCCAAATCAATCTGTTATTCTCCCCGTGTCCTGCCACCATCCCACCTCATTATTGATTGTTTTATTTTACACAAAGCTAATAACAAGTGGCACACACGGGTTTGAACCCTTGCCCTTCAGGCATGAGATATTTAGCACTAATTTTTTATGAAATCTATGACTGTTTTCCCTGAGATTCCTCTGTGATTGATCAGTGGGTCAAATACCCCCAGGTGTGGGTCAGGGGCCAGCACCTGCCCAGCCTTGGCACAGGTGCCCATTCCTGCCTCCCTGGGGGCTCTGGCCATGCCCGTGCTGTGCTGATGGGGGTGTCACTGCACAGATGCCATTGGAATCTCCCACCTTGTCTTCTTCCTTGTACAAGCACATTCCTGCTGCTTTCTGCTGCATTTCTGCATGTCTGGTGTGCCAAGGGGCTGACTCAGGTCGTGGCCTCTGCAAGCAGAGCAAAGCACTGTGCTCGTTGTTCTGCAGGGCCTGCATCAAACCCAGTCTCCAGATTCCCACTGAAACTGTGTGGTCTAATTTCAAGTCACAGCACTGTCTTGTCAGTGCCTGTTTGTCACTGAGGTGTCAGGAAGGCACTGCAGTGTCCCCAAAGCTGACAGGACATCCCCATGCCTGTTAGGTGAGTGGACTTTGTGCTGCCTCCTGATCTCAGTCCTGCACTTTGCTATCACAAAAAAACCCCACTCCTGGGATGTTTTGTAAATTAGCAGACTGACTTCATCCTGTGCCAGGGAAAATAGTACATTTCAAGGCAGCCTTTAGCTTTGGTGATTTTTGGATATGTTTGGAAAAAAGAATGTAAGAAATTCATGCCTGTAACTGTGGTTGTAGCAATGGCAAATCTGAAATTTGTGTTCTTGTAAGCCCCAGGTTGGGTTTGAACTGTAAAGAGCCTAAATTGGTTCAGTTTGGGGCCTGTAAATCCCATCTCTTGGTTACATCTCTCCCACTGAACACAAGCAGCAGCAGTGATAGGTTGATTTACGACATTTGGGGTTTTTTTATCCCGTATTATTGATGGAAATGTTGCTCCTTGGCCCTCCTGCATCTTAAAGCCTTGCTCAGGTCGCATTAATTGCGTTAATTCCTGCTCTGCTCAGACTCACAGCCCCATCTGGTGGCATCGGGGCTCCCTCTGGAGCACAGGCTGGCCAAGGTGAAAAATCCTGAGCTGCTGAGCTGCTGGTGGGTCCTGGACCTCTGGAGCAAAACTGCCTTTCTGGAGGTTCTCACAAAGCTGTGCCAGCCAAAATAAAGACTAAAGCAATCTGAATTTAGCTGTACTGGGGAGAAAGGTTCTTCCCACCAAAGCATTGCCTTTACCATGTGAGTCTGAGACCCCTCTGTCAGAGTATGTTATCTTAGTCTCTGCTTTTAGGAAAAGTGTCAGACCTTTTCCAAAGGCCCCATGGAGCATTCCTGTGTCTCTCTCTGGCATCAGATGTGAATCACATCTGTCACATCTGTGCTCCCAGTGGCATCAGGGGGACTCCTGTCACTTCAAATAAACCGTATTTAAGCATCAGTGGTTTGCAGAATCTAATGCTTATACCAGTAACTTCAAATGTTTTGTAATTGTGTCTGTATTGTAATTTTTCTTCTTTTCATGCAGTTAAAGAGCTCTTTGTTGCTTGTAGAACTCCACAGTATGTGCTGTCTTAAAATCCATTCCTGCTTTCTCAAAGTAGTAAACTACAAGCCAGGTAGAACACAACCTGTTGTTTTGTTCCTCTCTTTTGAAACTGATATTTCCTGATATCTCTTTTAGCCTTATAATTGTACACTTGGAAAATAATGTAAAAAGCCCTTTACTTATATGAGGGAGCAGAATATTTGAAAATAAACTGTGGTGTTACAGCATGTGGATAATTCAGATGACCAAGGGCACAGCTGGTCTGGTCTCCATATTCATTCCTGGGAAAAACCTGTTGCTTTTCATTAGTTTTTTACAAAGCTTTTAGCCAAACTTATCTGCCCAAACAGAAAGGATGGGGTTTGCCTGGTTTAGGTTAAACAGTGAGGAACTGTACAGTGAATATTCCACATCTTTTGTGCAATCCATAACCACAGTTCCATCGTGTGGTTTTCTTATTGTTGTACAACAAAGAACTTCAGCCTCACTCGTGCCGTGCCTTTATTTTTTCCCTCAATAGTCTTCCCAGTCTCACTGGTTGACAGCAGAGGAGAGGAACCAAGTTTTACTGGATCTCAAAGCTTCAGGCTGGTCCCAGCTGGGTGAAAGAGATGCCATCTACAAGGAGTTCAATTTCAAAAATTTTAATCAGGTAATTACTCTTACACATCACTTTCCATATAAAGGAAATGTCATTGCTTTAATTTCTATCCAATCCTGATAGGAAAATGTTTGTATTCAGAAATTTGGGACTATCTTTGTGGGGCCAAATCCTCTTGGCTTTGCCTTGATGAATTCCTCTCTGATTCTGATCTCATTAGGTGGAGTAAATTAATTCCATTTTGTAGTTGATAAGTAAATTATTATAATATTAGGGACGAGGATGGTATTGTGGAATTAGACAAATAGTATTTGATCCCAATAATTGTTTTTCTTTTCATTAGCAGCATACATCAATGAATGGTGGAAATAAATAACTGATGGACAGTGGGGTTCATTTTTCTCAGGGAAAAACTTGAGAAAAATGGGTAAATAAAGAACAGAAACTTTTGCCCTACAAGGTGGGGAAAATAGGACACATTTCACCTTCTAAGCAGGGAGACAGAGTTCTAGTATAGCCTTGAATGAGTCATAAAAGCTGATCTCTCAGTGTCTTCAGCACACTGACTGCTGGTTTTTATTTGGAGACTGGATCCTGAGCCCACGAGAGCTCGTGTCGGACATCAGGCACAAACTTGCTTCAGAAATCCTGATTTGCCTGGAGATGTGCATTCAGCCACATTCCCCTGTAAATTCCTTTCTGAGGAATCATGACATTGCTTAGGAAAAGTCACGTTCCCAGAGCATGCATTTCCCTTCTGTTTGATTTCTGAGGGAGGGGGAAGTGCTTTCTTGGGAGGAAGAGAATTTCCAGGGGTTTGTTGGGATGGTGGCTCTGGCTGAGCTGGTTCTTTCTCTCACTACAGAGGGACACAAAGAGCTCCAGCCTGGGGATGCTGTGGGTTTGTTGGTGTGTGTGGGGACCAGGAGCTGTGCTGTGAGCTGTTTATTTACATGGCAATGCCTAAACCCAGACCAAGATGTTTCAGGAAACCACAGTGAGCTGGATAAACAAGTTGTAACTGTGGCTCTTCTTTTCACTGTTCCAGTCAGTAATTGTCGTGGTAAGGAAAGCCCAGGCAGTAGAGAGAAGGTGGGTGAGATGCTCCCAGCCCCTCTGAGCTGGGTGAAAGCAAAAGGAAAAACAACTGCAGGACAACCCAGCTCCCCAGCAGGGCTGTGCTGGCTCAGGGAGCATGTCCAGAGCCCCAGTACAGTTTTTCTGGATTGCACTTCAAACCTGCACATTAATACAGAGCAAACAGAACCATGTCAGATCATGCAGAGGGCAGTGGAGGAGAGAAGCCCATGAGAGGGAGCTCACAGGAAGCCTTGGTGAGGTGGGCAGGCAGCTCAGGGCTGGAGCAACCAGGAGACACCAGCACGTTTGACACTGATGAGACAGAAGTGACCCTTGGAAGAGCTGAGATTTCCAGCCTTTGTGCTTTGAATGTACATGAAACAGCATCTCTGCCAGATGTCAAAGTCCTTGTTGGGTCAGCACAACTAGAAATGATTTTTGGTTTCCTCAGAGTTAATTTAAAAGTGTTTTTGCCCACTGTAAATAAATGAGTTTGATCAGATGGACTTGGGCTGTCCCTTGTCTGCCAACAGACAGGTCAGGAGACAAATCAGTGTGTGCAGCAGCAGATACCTGGAAAATCCACTGCTTTGGCAAAAAATTACAAAGTTTTGGGTTTTTTTTTATGGTATAGATTTATTTTACAACACAGGTAAATATCCATATGTCTTCCTAATTTAAAGATTTATGAAGCACATACCAATACAGGAAGTTGAGTATATTTAGATATGCTTATTGATAAATGATGGACTATACATCTGTACTTCTAGTACATGTCATCTTAGAAAGGCTACTTTAAAAAATTGCCACTTGAATCGTTGGGGAGATATTGGAACAGTCTCTTTCATTCTTGGTTCTTTCCTGCTGCCCTTTTGCAGATGGCATAAAATCAGGTGTGGGGAAAAAAATTGCCCTGAAAAAGCAGTTGAGCTGACATGGAAGATATTTCAAATTTATGTTTTGCAGATGATATTGATATGATTAATGTATTCATGGCTTTTTTTTTTTTTTATTGCTTCTTGCAGATAGTGTTCATGATGCATGGAACATTCTGTGGCTTCAAAATCCATGCCAGGTTTACAAAGCCTGTGTATGTCAACAGATGTTAAGAATATAAACACAACTTTTATTATAAAGTCGTGCAAATGTGTAGACATGAGCTTGGTTTATGTGTATTATTTTCAGCATGAGAATGAAATGGAACTTCTGTGAAACAAGAGTTATTTAGATTCCTGAAGCTTTCAGGCTGAGATTAGCTGGGTTAAAAGCCATCAGCACTGAGCTGCCTTTGTAAGGCTGACAAGCTAATGACACTTCTGGCTCAGGGAATTAGTTTGGAACCCAGAGCTTGAAAGCACTGGAGCTGTTTGTTAGTCTGAAGATACATTTTTATGAAAGTGGGCTTTGGTGGTACAATGCTCTGAAATAAGCTGGAAACCAGTCTGGGGGCTGTGCTGGAAGCCCTTTGTTGGTTGTGCTGCTGGGGGTCCTGGTGGGCTGGAGGGTGTTGGTGCTGGATGCTCCCGTTTTCTGTAGGGTGAGGCAGGCTCCTGGTGGGTGGGGGTTCTGAATCTTGTATAAAATGTCAAATGCAGCAGTGGGGGTGGGAAGAACACAAGTATAACTCAGCTGTGCCTTGTCCAGAAGAGCTGTGCTGATGGCACCAGGCACCCGCTCCTCCTTATGCCTTGCAGGTCCTGTGAGCTGTTCCCACTGTGGAGCAGCAGGTGGGCAGCAATGACTTAAAGTTGGAGTCTTCCACCTCCAGGACCCTCACTCTTATGCCTTGCCCAGAGCCCTCAGGTTGAGTCTCTTTTCCCAAGGAGATGTGCTCAGCAGAACCCTCTGGCTGTGAGCGAGGTCTGGAGAGCAGGTGGGCTCAGAGCCCTCCATGGCAAGTCCCAGTCCCTGCCACACTTCAGCGTGCTGATGAGCCCCCCTAAACCTCACAGCCACATCAGGGAGCTTCTCTGGGGCCTCTTTCTTGGGCTGTAGGGCAGAGAAAAGTGCTGAGTGAGGCTTCCATGCCGTGGTGTAGCATCACGAAGGGACACTCTTGTCCATTCATGTCTTTGTGCTACTGAAACAAAATGTTTTCCTTCCAGTGGAGCAAACCCTCTGCTCAAGCAAACTTCAGAATTGGGATAGAAAGTTAACTTGTGCCTCCAGAGCATGCTGGGGATTTCTCCCAGCATTTCAGGTCAGTTCAGCAGCAAAGAGAACAGGCCTGGCTTTAAAATGGGAATTTCTCCCCAGTTCATGGTGACCCCAGTCCGGGCTGGGGGAAATGTGAGTGAAGGATGCTGAGTGTTCTTCTTGGGCATTTGCACTGAGTTTGCAGGAACATCTTGGCTCTGATACTTCCATGTCTCTTGTCAAAGTTGGTTGGATTTGACCAGGGGGTTTAAGGGGCAACTGCCTGTGTGATTACATTTCCGTGGGTAATCACACCAAGGCAGCAAAAGCAGTTAGGGAATTACAAAGGTGGGCAAGTTTGCTGATGGTCAGGTTCAGCCTTTACAGCTGCTTTCTTTTATGGGGTAAGTTTTTAATTAAGTTTAGGTTGGTTTTTTTGTTGTTTTTTTTTGTAAAGAAAGGATGATGTAGGAAGTCTCCATAAGACCTCTAACGTCATTTTCTAAAATGACAGGAAATCAAATGCTCTAAGAGTTTTAAAGCTATTTTAAACACATTTTGTGTTTTGGGGCTGGAGGATGGAGGTGGAAGATGAGCCTGAGCGGAGGGGACGGTATGGAAATGGTGTGCAGTGAGAGTAGAAGCACATGTGTTTCCGTTCAGTTGTGGAGTCTTGGTTTTTGAGATCATATTTAAAGATGTGCAAAAAATCTAGAACTATTAAATGAATTATTATTCTCACTTTGCATTTCCTTTCCAGGTTTGCTATCTCTCTGGCTTGGAATCCAGGAGAAAAAAAGTCAGGCAGAGAATGTTATGGTAGATGCCTTTTTTCCTCCCTCCTTGTGATGCCAAGATTTTTCCTTTGGCTTTAGGGAGACATGCTCAGATTTGCCCCTTTAAATTGATCATCCTTGTATGATCCCAGTTACACATCCAAAGGAATTTGGTAGGATATGCAATGAATACTCTTGATTTCTTTCAATGGCAGGACTTGGTGCCAGTCCCTGTAATATAATCTGTCAATCCTTCCTTTCTCTACTCCCAACATGTTGCTTTGTTTTCTACATTGATCAAAGGTTGGAAAATTTGTTTTTATATATTCAGGCAGTGTATTTCATTGCTGCTTTTTGTACTCAATCTTTTGGCTGTTTGGCTGAAATACATCCACGCCTTTTATGTATTGAAAACATAATATCCTTTAACCTACAATCTGCAGAGTTAAAATGAATTTTATGGTAAATATTCGGTTGTGGGCCACATCTCCAGCTTTTTATATGCCACAGAGGTCTTGTGGGTTTTTTTTTCTTCTCCATTGTCTGATAGTGAGGTCATTTTCAGTCCTCTGAGAAATTTTATTCCCAGCCAGATGCAGGCCATATATTAAAAGTAGCACCTGTGGCTGATATCACAGCAGCTTACCATAAATTTACATGGTAACCAGGATTATATCTGTCAGGACTGTTAAAAAATGTCGAGATTTAATTTGATTTCCAGTATTGAAGGAGCTCTCCAACATTTTGCTTCATAACTATATTTTAAAAGTTAAAATCACTCCATTGTTAAGTTTTATAGCACTCCCAGTGCCCATTAAGTTGATTTGTTAAATGGGGGTCAGAATAAAGCGAGTTGGCTGCGGGAGGATCGGAAACCAACCCATTTGTGACAGATTTAGTCCTCGCGTGTGAATCTTCGCCGAGCCCGGGGAGTGATTGGATTCAGGTGCAGCTTATGTCAGTTGTGCTTAACCTCAAAGCCTGAGCAGCCTCAGCCCCACTGGCACTTCTGCTAATCAAAATTCTCCCCATTTTTGTCCATTTTGGGGGGAATTGCTGTTTTTAGTGCAGTATCACTCTGCTTGCTCCCTCTGCCAGAGGTTTGCATTCGGTCGCTTGTTGCCCCAGAGTAAATTATATTTTTGATCCACCCAGGTAGGTGCTGGTTTTCATATAGGCTTTCCTAAACTGCTTCATTTTCCATTATCCTTTGAGTCCTCTCCCATATGCTGTGATTTGTGCACCTGCAAAGTTATGAAAGTATTTCTGTTGGTAGTTATGTTGTTCACTGACTTCCCGGCGTTTATGAATACCATAACCCATTTACAATAAATCACAATTATTTATGGCTGGGTTTACACAGTTGAGAAAAATCTTTGTATCTGAAAATAATGAATTTCTGGCGTATCTGCCTGTTGACATTTTCCTTTATTAGAAACTGATAGTGGAGTCTTTGGGACTGGCAGAGGTTTTAACCTGCAGGCTGAAACGCAGTGAATGAACTGGATCAAGTGTCTCGGAGTGGAGAACAGTAAAAATATATGATTGCTGCATGGTCACACCTTCCTGGAGTTTATTCTTGGGATTCACTGGGTAAATAACACCCTCTTGTCTGTGTCAGCAGGTCAGGGTGCAGCTGTGGGACCTGGATATGATCCACCTGCCTGTGCCTCTGCCTGGCACTGCCCAGGGGAGGAGGGTAGTGCAGGGTCTGGGGGAAATGAAAGGAGAAATTCTGAGGAGACATCTTTTGTGTCTCCTTCCTTGGCCTTGGAGGTGGAGCGGAGGACCCTGGTGCTCTGATCTGTGTGTCCTGTGTCCAGTGATGCTTCCAGTCAGTGATGAGCAATTATGCAAAGCTTGGAGGTCTGTAAGGGTGGAAATGTGTAACTGAATATTGCCTAGGCAGAAATTAAGTCTTTGGTGATGGGAGTTGGGAAATAAAGTATTTATTTTGTTCTCTTGACCCTCATGGCTGGCAGTGTACAAAACCACAGAATGGCAGAATGGGTTGGAAAGGAACCTTGAGTGTTGTCTCATTTCAAACTGCTGCCATCTTTTCACTATCCCAGGTTGCTCCAAGCCCCATCCAACCTGGTCTTGGACACTCCCAGGGATGGGGCAGCCACAGCTTCTCTGGGCACCTGTGCCAGGGCCTGCCCACCCTCACAGGGAACAATTTCGTTCCAATATCCCATCTAACCCTACCCTCTGGCAGTGGGAAGCCATTCCCTTGTCCCATCCCTCCATGCCCTTGCAAGAAGTCCCTCCCCAGCTCTCCTGTAGCCCCTTTAGGTTGTGGCTCCTCTTTGTGCTGGGGGGGTATCTTGTCTCCTCTTGCCCAGGGTCTGTGTGTGCAGATCCCACCACCCCTGTGTCCCACCTGCCTGTGACAAGCACTGTCCCAGTACCTGTGTCACCTTCCTGATTCCATCATACCAGTGGTATCAGGCCAGCAGGAGTATTTTAAATGTCACAACACTAATCATATTTAAATAAAAATAATTCAATTTAAATTGAAGACTCAGGAGTGGACACGTGTCCTTCGTCTCCTTCCTCATGCAAGATGTCCCATCCCCACTGCAGCAGCAGTTGCACCAGTTTCATTTTTCTTGTGACTGAACTGTAATTAGTGATGCTCACTTTCTTGGATGAGCTAAGTGATATTTCTCCCTCTAGTAAACCATTATTTTATAGTTTATAATTACTGGGCTGTGGCATTCCTAATTGCTGGGTTTCCCCCCTGCTCCAGTAGACCTGCTCTATCTCCTTTTTCTCAGGCCACTGCTTAAAATCCACCCAGTTGACCTTTGGGCTGCTCTCCAGTTGGCTCCAATACAAATTGCTTTCCTTAAAAGATGGATTTATTATCACTCAAGTGAAAATTATTACAGCATTTGCTTTGGGCACGTTGCATGAATTGATCTGAAAGTGCATATTTGTCAGAATGCTTTTTGGATCTCACAACCTGTCTGGTAGACTTGGAGCAGAAGAAACGTTTCTCTTTTTCAGCTGCACAAGTTGGTTGTTTGAATTAAACAGAACAAATGTTCTATCAGTTGTGTGGACATACCCAAAGAGAGCGAATGGTCAGCTTGATTTTAGCTACAGTTTGGGCACTTTCCTTGATAAAACACCTTTGGAAAACCAAGGGGAAATTCAATGGGTTTGAATTCAGCTGAACAGCTTCATTTGGGAAAAGGCAAGGAGTTGGACCAAGGGTTGGACTTGATGATCTCAGAGGTCTTTCCCAACCCAATCGATTCTATGATTCTGTAATTCTGTGATTCTGTGACTGCTGCTGCCTTTTCTGAAGATAATCACTCAGCTGAATTTTTTTCACCTTTTCAGTGAAGCGAAACTGGTTGTCTTGAAACCCTTCATGCTTTAACATTTTCTTTTATGGGGGTGCTGGAGTGCTGCTGGTTAAACACAATCTTGCTTGTTTAACCTTTTGCATCCCCTTGCTGTTGGAGCAACCCGAGTACAATCTGAAACCATAAATTGCATAAAAGCCGCTCTCCCTCTCTCCTCCTCCCACGAAGCAGCGCCGCGCTTTGGGCCATCGCTCTGCAATTAAAACCGGGCAGAATGAACCCAAATAAAGCTGCAACGCCCCGGCTTCCAAATGAGCCTCTCTTCACCCCCAGAGCACATCAAACCCTCTGGGCGGACATCCGCTAATCCCGGCTCGGTTTAATGCCCAGTTTTGCGCGTTCCGGGTCCGCCGGCGCGGGCGGCGCTGACCCTTCGCATCTGCTGCGCTCGCAGGAGGAATCTCCGCTCGCCGCTCCCCGTCAACCCGGATTAGCGTGACGAAGTGCAGCGCTTCTGCTGGCTGCAATTTGGGGGTTTGATCAGAATTATTTCTTTCACAAACAATCACGTTTGGCTAAAACGTTACATCTGCTCCGCAAAGCCACTGGCGGGGCCGCTGTTCGTCGGGGCGAGGCGAGAGGAGGGTTTGGAGGAGCTTTTATAAAGCTGCAGACCCGCTTCACGTGGGGTTTTTGCAGCAGAGCTTCCCTTCTTCCCTTCCCTTCTTCCCTTCCCTTCTTCCCTTCCCTTCTTCCCTTCCCGTCTTCCCTTCCCGTCTTCCCTTCCCGTCTTCCCTTCCCGTCTTCCCTTCCCGTCTTCCCGTCCCTTCTTCCCGTCCCTTCTTCCCGTCCCTTCTTCCCGTCCCTTCTTCCCGTCCCTTCTTCCCTTCTTCTCTCCTTCTCTTTCCTTCTCCTCTTCCCTCTTTCCCTTCCCTTCTTCTCTTCCCTTCTTCTCTTCTTCTCTCCTTCCCTTCCCTCCTTCCCTTCTTCTCCTCCCTTCTTCTCCTCCCTTCCCTTCTTCCCTTCTTCTCTCCTCTTTCCTCCTCCTCTTCCCTCCTCTTCCCTTCTTCTCTTCCCTTCCCTTCTTCTCTTCCCTTCTTCTCTTCCTTTCCCTTCTTCTCTTCCCTTCCCTTCTTCTCTTCCCTTCGCTTCTTCTCTTCCCTTCCCTTCTTCTCTTCCCTTCCCTTCTTCTCTTCCCTTCCCTTCTTCTCTTCCCTTCCCTTCTTCTCTTCCCTTCCCTTTTTCCCTCCTTCCCTTTTATCCTTCTTCCCTTTTTCCTTCCTTCCCTCCTTCCCTTCCCTCCTTCCCTTCCCTTCTTTCTCTTTCCCTTGCCTTTATTCCTTTAGTGCTGTTTGGCTGAGGTGAAAAGTCCCTTTGGCCAAACCCAGCAGGTTGTGTTTTCCTGGAGGGCCTGGTGGGGAGTGCTGGGTGTGGGGAGCCCAGTGTGAGTCAGCTCTGCACTGTTGGCTGTCTTGCTAAGGATGCTTTGTAGGAAGATACTACTTATTCCTAGGATCAGAGGGAAAAGACACAGTTGCATGACCTACCATGATTTTCCTCAGGCTGTGGTGAGAATAACAAGAGACAGTTAAATCTGTGTCTGTGCATGACTGGGGTGTCCCTGGCTGAGGGAATCTTTACCCTGTGGTGCAGTGGGTGAGTGCTCATAGCAAGCAAAAATACTCTTAACTGTACAGCCCCAGGATGTTGTGTTTATGTGTATTTCTTGTAATGCCCAATCTAATAAAAACCAGAGTTGTACAAAGGGTTCCCCTTTGTGGTGTGCTCATATGAATTTCTAAAGAAATTTGATGTTCACTGGAGGACTCAATTTGCCTCCCCTCGTGAGCCCATCTCTCTGTTTCCAGATGTACCAATGCACCAGCAGTGTGGGTTGCCCAGAGACACCTTTGTGTTTTAGCAAAAAATCCCCCAACCACCAGAAAAACTGTGAAACTTCTCAAAATACTGATAATTAGACATGCTCTGCCTCTTAGGTGAGCCTTGTTCTTAATAACACAACTCAACGTGGCTGCCTTTGTCCTTTTCCCCATGACCTGCTCCAGCCATTCTGCCAAGAACCAGAGACAGGAGATGACAGGAGGGAACAGTGGCCATGGCAAACCAGACAAGGGACCCGACTGCACAGAGCTTGAAGGACACCCCATGTTGTCTGGGAGAGATACTTGGTCTCTCCTACTCTTTTTTTTCCCAAAGGATCCATCATTTCTAGACTTGAAATATGTGTTTGCAAAATAATATTTGAATTTTAAGGTACAATATAAAGTAGCAACCTGCAAATGGTGGCCCAGATAAGTCTCCTGCTGCATTCACTGCCTCTTTATATCATCTCAACTGTTCTACTGTAAGAGGTGTCCAAACATTAAGACCCTTTCTGACAGTACAGTAGGACACCTTCAGCAGTTCAGCTGAAATTACTCCCTGCCTGGATCTACAGTAAATCCTTAGTTTGCTTTATTTCACATCTTGAGGTCTTTTTAGCTTCTGACTTGGCCAAGGGGGTGATGGGAAGTCCTCTCCAAATTTCTCACAACTCCATTGTGATTTCTCTGTTGCATGTTTGAATTGTTGAACTCGTCTTTAAAAAACCAAACTAAACCAAAAAAGCTGACAGGACAGTGGAAGATGAAATGGTCATGAGACCAGCTTCTTCTTCTCTTAATCCATCATAAAGCAAAGCCTTTTTTATCACTCTTTGATGTGTTCTTAGGGTCATAAATGGCAGAGATTTAGAGGATTATCAGAGGCAGGTTATGGTTGCCTTTGGATACTCAGCAGAGAAGATCTTGGATATTAAACTGATAGTATGTGTAATCTTGGCCAAAAGACCAAGGAGAATTTTCTCTGAGCATTCCCAGTGTTATCAACAGCAGGGATGGCATGTGAACTTCTCTTTCATGTCTGCAGAATGAAATCATTCCTTTGCATGTGAGTAAGAAGAAACATTGGGGGAAATAGTGTAGCATTTTCTCCTGCTCCAGCCAGATCAGTTTCATACAAAACGTGGCTTGGTGAGACGATGAACTTCTCTGTTCTTCCACACCTCTGACTCAGGGTCAGAGGGTTTGAGCACCTTTTAGAAGTGGGGCATTCACTTAAATTAATTCTGATTTTCTCTGGTTTCTGACAGCTTCATGTCTGGCACCGTGTGGCTGAGGAGGATTCGCTGCCCTCTGCCTTGGCAGAGGCTTCAGGTGCCTGAATTCAGGGGGCTGGGACTGCACCTTGTTACTGCTTTATTTTTATAGTGTTTTCTGTGATGGCTTTATTACAGTACAGCCAGGGGTTTGATTTGCTGGGCCAAACATTTGCTTTAACAAGTCAAATTATCATTGTTCTTTCAGTTGTACAGCCAAGAGAGTTTATTATTTTAAGTGCCTGATTGCTTTAGCAGGTGCTCAGTTAATGGGGGCTTCGCTGTGCTGTTTCATGTTTTTAGGTAAGGTGCAAAAAGCTCATTTTAAAAAGTCATGTTTCTTGAAATAGCTATTTTATTTGGTGTAAACCTCCTAAGTGCAACCTTTATATTCCATTTTTTAATGCAAAGCACACAAAAATGGCTTGAGAGGTGCTGAGCCACTTTTAGCTGATGATGTGGCTGGAGGATTAATTCCATGTTCTAGTTCAGCCCTGAAACCTGGGATTGTTTCACTCTTTTCTCTGGAAAATTTAAGTTAGAGGTCTAAATTTTTTAATAAATAAAATAATATTTATGAGTCTGTGTTTACTTAGAGTGCTGAGGGAATGGGAAAAAAAAGAGGGAAAAATAAAAGCATTTATTTTGAATATTCATATGATGAATGATACATCACAAATGCCTTGTTCTAAATTTTATTGGGATTTAGGGTAGCTACTTATTTTGTAGTACTCTTTGTGAGCAACTTTAGTTATATTTATCTACCTATAAGCAAATGAATGTATTTTCTAATATAGTTGTATTGACATTGAAACTTTTATCACTCCCAGGAAGAGGTTTTTATGCTGCCTTAAGACATCTCCATGTTCTGTCACTTCTGCTCCACCAGGTCTATAAATCTTTCTTGGTGGAACAGGTGATTGATTTTGGTGTGAAGTCTGTTCACTGAATATTATCTGTGTTCTGTTCCTGAAACCCAGGTGCAATCACTTACTGTAATAAAAAGGAGAATAGGAAAAAAGATCCTCAGCCCTGAGGCTGCTGGAAAAGTCAGGATGTGATGAAGAAGGAGGCAATGGGTGTAACATTTTGTGTTATATTATCACCAGTCAGAGAAAAAAGGTCTAAATTCAGCAGTTATTAAAATCCTGATATAAACAGGCTTAGAAAAGATGAAGTTGAGGTTTGTTGAGCACACAAGGGTTTCTCACACACTCAGTGAGCTCAAGAGGAGCAGCAGAGCAAGGCAAGGAGCAGGATTTGAGCTCAGCTTAGAGCTCTCTGCCTTCCTCGTAGTCCCTTTCCTTGCCCTGGTCTGTGTCCCTTGCCTAAGCCAAATACTTGAGTTTGCTTTGTTAGACCAGTTTAATCTCAGATGGGGCAAATGACACTTGCACCTGCTTTGTGACTATTCATGGCTTCAAACTGACAGAGGGGAAATGTAAGTTAGATGTTAGGGAGAAATTCTCCCCTGTGAGGGTGGGCAGGCCCTGGCACAGGTTGGGCAGAGAAGCTGTGCCTGCCCCATCCCTGGGAGTGTCCAAGGGCAGGTTGGACGGGGCTTGGAGCAGCCTGGGACAGTGGAAGGTGTCCCTGCCCATGGCAGGGGATTAGAACCAGATAGTCTTTGAGATCCCTTCCACCCCAACCCATCCTGACACTCAGTGATGTCACAGCTCGGGTCACTGAGCTGGGGAGGTGAAGCCTTGGACTCAGATCCCTTTGGGGAGCTGCATCTTGAGCATCACCAGGACTGTGTTGTGTCTGGAGCTGCACTGAGTCTGGATGGTGCTGAGTGTGAATCTCCCTTTGCCACGAGCAGCATGGGCTTTCCCTGGGCCAGCATTCCTGAAATTGCCTTCTGTCATCTCCTGCAGCTCTTGACATTGTGCTGGTACCTGTGTGAGAAACGTCCCTGCTGAGCCAAGGCCGTGCTCCAGCCCCACTCCTCTCTGCCTCCACTTAGCCCTCATGTTCCTCAAATTGGGAAATCATATGACAATAAACAGAAATACCCTCAGTGAAGAGAGAAGGGGAAACTGTTGTTTATCTGGTCAGGTGGTTTAGATTAGCAGTGATGCTGGTCTGTATTATGTTACTTTAAATCATAGTGTCCCAACAGGACATAAATTATGAAGATTGTTACAGTATGTTTCATCCAATGTAAGATCAACAAATTGGAATAATTTTTTTAATAGGAAAATCAGTGCTTTGGCAAGGTTATTGTCGAAGAATTTAATTTAACTTGAGCTTTGCTTGCATTATTTCTTAATATATAAAAACTATTTGCATAATGTACGAAGTATAAACATTTTTAGAATCAAAGGCAAGAATGCCTTTTCCAAGATTACACAGAGTGGCAAACTACTTAGAATAGATCAGTGTTTGTGCTTTTGCTGTCAAAAATGTTTGATATAGAGCTGGCAAGCTGGTTTCTTCACCGACATAATTGTAAACAAGTGTTGGGAGACAGAAACAACGTTCTTTGGAGAACTTGGTGTAAAGGTTTGCACATTCACTGCTGCAGATCTAACACAGAGCAAAGTTTACAGCCAGAATAGGGATGTAAATAGGTAACTTTTTTTAGAGTGCAAAGCAGCATTACACTTCTGTGTGAATGTGTGTGCAGAGAAGCACAGGGAGTGCAAGGGCTCAGCTCTGGATTTTTAAAGAATATTGTGAATGCAGAAAAGCACAGGCAGTTTGGTTGGAAATGGGAGGTGGGGGAGTTGTTACAGTTTCAGCTTTTGCTGTGAAGGCAGAAATGTCATCTCAGTCCACGTCAGTAGGTCTGTGGTGTTCTTCCTCCATCCTTTCCCCTCTGGTATCCTCCAGAGTCGGGAGTGCTGCTTTCCCCAGTCACGAGTGATGCTGGGCAGTGGCAGGGTTGGCTTTTTTCACAATATTTTGCTGCTCAAGCTACAAAAGAGGGAAAAACCAAATTTTTACCAGTGGTTTGTTGGCTGTTGTTCACCTTCAGATCTTGCTGGCTGCCCATGCCAGGATGGGGTGGGATGGAGGGAGCAGGGGGTTGGAGAGACAGGGACATGAGCAACCTGAGCTCAGCTCTGACCTGGGCCATGATTTAGTTGCATTTTTGTGACTGTCACACTGTTTGTGGAGTGATATTAAAAAGGTGGAGAGCAATGGGAAGGTGTTCACCCGATTTCTGTTGTGGATGAATCCAGACACAGCCAAAAATAAGAGAGAAAAATATCCAGTTCCATGTGGATCTGGTGTCCCTGAGGATGGTCCAGGCAGACTGATGGTGCCAACAGGGAAGAATCCCCAAATGGGCACATGGTTTGGGAAGGAATACCTGCCCCCTGTGCTGCCATCACCTTTCAAAAGACTAGTTGGATTCAGCTATTTTTGTGTTTTGCTTGTGCTGTCACTTTCAGATGAAGAGTGTGGCTTTGTGAGATGATTTTTGCATATTTATATGATAAAAGTATTTAACAACGGAGTAAATAGAATGAAAATAAAGCAAGTCCTGCCTTTTTCTTGAGAGCACAAGAAAAAATGCCCTGACAACCCTTGTGAGAAGCTAAACCTGACTCTCGATACTCAACATTGAAGAGCTTTTCTCTTTTATCTGCTGGCCTGTAGCTCATTGTTAGGTAATAATGTCAGCCTGATCTGTGAAAGCTGCTGCAGTTTGGGAGTGAACCTTAATGATTTAACTTTATTGTTTTTTGGGAGTGAACCTTAGTGATTTAACTTGATTGTTCTCAGTGTCAAACTGCTGCACATTCTGCACACTGAGTGTTTTTCTCTCGGGTGAGTGAAGAGCAGATGTGTGAGGTGTGGTCACCTCCTGTATGGCACTGTCACTGTAACCTGACTCATTTATTAATTTCCCACTGCTAAATGGTACAGATGCAGCCTGGGTGGGTGGGGAAGGGAAGACAGGTAGCCCTCACACTGCAGAAGGTCAAGGTTAATGCTGCCTGCAGCATTATAATGACAGATGGGAGGCAGAAACCTTAATGTACTCGTGATTAGCACATGCTTTCCTTGGCTGGGTGTCCGAAGGATTTAAGAAGCCTGAGTGCACACTTCATTTTAAAACAAACAAATAAAAAGCGTGTATGGTTATACTGTTGAGCCTCTCAGCTGTTTTTCTTAAATATCTCCACTTCTGAGTCAAGCTCTGTGAGCTCCTTTCTGCTGGAGATGCGGGGGGTGATCCATCACCGGGACCTGCGGTGGGTGATGGATGAGCACGACACAGCGACCTGGGGGCCTTTGATGTGCAACTCATCAAGATAATGTTGGCAAGCATTGGACAAAAGCAGCATGTTTAGAAAGTATGAAGATGAATGGATTCCTTGCTTAAGAAGTGTGAAAGGAAGAATAATAGCAGATTAGCTCCGGGATGCCGGGGTCTCCCTCCCGGAGCCGAGCAGTGCAGAGGGAAGGATGGAATTTCATCCTTCCTCCCACTTCTTTCATCAAAGTGTCCAGCCCTGGTTTTCCCATTCTTTGGAAACAAAACTCACATTAAGTCTTATTTTGTGATGGAGGTTTTTGTCACTTTCAAAAGCAGTTTGGCCAGTCACGAAACATTCTGAGATAGGTGGATTTTTTTAAAGTTTGCTTTGGGTGTCTTTTCACTTTATTAAGTTGACTTGTCTAAGAGTAGCCCTGATTTTTATCTCATGGAGACATATTATGGCTGCTGGTATTTAACAGATGTTTTAGATGCCATGTTGTGACTGAAACAACATTAGTTTTTAGTTCCTTCTAAAAGGCTTGAAGGGAAGAGATGTGCCAGTGCACCCAAGGCATCATGTCCATGCAGGATTGCTTCCCTCCTTGCTTCTTCCATGGCTCTTCTTGTTTTGCTGCAGGGACTCTGCACTCTGCCATCACTTGGGTGATGTGATGTAACTGTGCAGAGTCCTCTGTATGTCTGGATGCTGTTTTAGCCCAAATGTCCTAAAAGGATTAGGTTGCAAATCTCTGTCTAATGTGCCTGTTACTGAAACACCAAAATACTTCATAATATTTAACACATCAAAGTCTCTTTTAATACTTTTTTATGGCTTCTAAAAAATGCACAGATCCTTTCTTTCTCTCTTCATTTTTGAGAGAAAAATCAGAAAATGTTCCCAGCAGGGGCCGAGGGGCTGCAGATCCTGTTCATAATACAGTGAAAGTCAAGACTTTGTTGGGTCTCACTGTCACGAGTAAAGTGCTGGTCCCACTTTCATCAAGAAATGTGTGATGGTCTGATAAACTCTGCCCACCAGTGCAGTCTTGACAATGATCTTGCACTGCAGACTGCATAATAATTTTCATTATTTTTAATTAAAGTTGAAGAAGTGCAGACTCCTGCTCAAATTAAGGTTGGTTGTGTTGCCGGAATGCGGTAATTACTTTAATTGATCACAAGATAGTTTCCTTGATCACCAATTAGACCAAATTACCGATCAAGTTTCAAGACGTGAAGAAATGTCCAAACTGATTTTATGTAATAAGTGTTTTCATATCTAATCAAACCTAAATATCTTTTCCTTCCAGAGCCAGTTGTATTTGCCCAAAGTAAGGTTAAGGCTCTACAAATATAGAGGTGATTCGTAAACAACAGAGTTCCAATTCATTTAATTAGCAAAGGAAGTATTTAGGGCCTTAATGGAGATTGCATTGGTGGAATTGCTTGCTAGAACTGTAGCTCATTTTTGTGTGTAATTAAAATAAATTCAAATGCAAGGGGTGAGTTGCTGTGGGTGCAATGAGGGAGAAGTCTCAGAGCAGAGCAGGGCAAGCCAAGGCGGGCGAGCCTCGTCCCTCGCTGTGACACCAGAGAGCCCTGGCTGGGACAGCACCAAGCAGCAGGAGCACCAAGCAGCAGGAGCAGGTCCAACACACTGGAATTTATTCCTTTTCCTGAGCTGGGCAGCCTCAAGCTGAGCAGACCTCGGTGGGATGAACAACTTCATGACTGGTACCTGTTTATCCAGCTGGAAACTTCACTGTCTGCGGGAAGAGGTAGTGAGGGCACTGGTGTGTTGGTGCTTGGACTGGGGGGTTTGCTGCTCCTCTGGTGGGGAGGGTTTGTCATCTGAGGTGTGAGGGAAGCTGTGCAGAGCAGATTCATTTCTCAGGCTCGATTGCTTGTGTGATTCTCTCTGTGAGCCTTCGGTGCTGTCCCACAGCCAGTGACTGTGTCTGTGCAATGTGACCTGACTCTGTCTGAGTTTCTGGGATGGACAGACAGACCCCAGTATTTTTATTAATTATTTTATAATTTTTTATAAATTTATGCTTATGTTTTCCCCTGCTATCTGTTTCTACAAAGGCAGTCTAGTTGCACACACATCCCTATTTTAAACTTCTGGGCACATTCTCTGTGTAGATTGTTGTGTTGGAAATAGCATTTCAGTCAAGCCTGTGGATACTCTAAAAATGTTTAAATCAAGTGTCCTTCAGCATTATTAATGCAGAAGTTTCCCAAATCATTGCTAACATCTGATGCACAACTTGCAGCTTTCTGCTTCAAAGCAAGCTGCTGAAACTTGGGCAAATTTTTAATAGTAATTGTTCACTCCAAGTAAAACTAAACCGAGCAAGAGCTTCAAGGCAAGTTAAATTTTGCTGAATTTTGGAATGCTCTTGGGTCAAGGGAAAAAAGCTTTTTAATTGCTGACAGTTTGGTGATTTCCAAATGACAAACCTCATTGGAATGATTTTCTCTGATTATAACGTTTGCATTCATTTGACTGGCAAAGCACCCAACAAAGTCATACTTTATCCAGGCACTGATTCTTTTTTTTTTTCCTTAAAGGTTTTTGTAATTTGTGAGGGGGAAAAAAGACTTGAAACTATTATCAACCATTATATGTTATTCACTGAGCACATGTTTGTTTGAAATGGCCATCCCTGGGTGGAATGCAGGCCATATACATTCTCTTCCATAAATTAGCACTAAAAAACTACCTAAATCAGGTAAGGGTTTGTGGAGTTTGTATTATAATCTGAACCAGACTGTAACGTGGATGTTCCTTCAGCTTTGCATCTTATTTCAGGTCCTGAACCCGATGGATGGAGCTTGGTCTGAACAAAGCTCAGTGCCCAGAGGTGTCCTGCCCACTCCCTTCAGGCCCTGCTGCAGAATTGCATTCTTGATTACATGGGCATTCTAATTTTCTTTATAATGCAGTGATCTGCTCCTAAGTATTTTGGCAAGGGCCTGTTATTATTTTCTTTTTGAGCCTGTGATAAAACCTGTGTCCTGGGGGAGGGTGCTGTGCAGAATGTAGGGGCAGAAAACTGGAAAACTTGGTTTAACTCATTTTAAGGGAAAATATTAATAAAGCAGAGGGAAAAACCCACTTGCTGCCTTTCTATCCCCAATAAAATAAATAGCAAAAGAGGATGTGTTTCTGGAAGCAGTGACATGGTGCTTGAGTAGAAAAGGCTCGTTTCTAAAATGCAGGAAGGGATGAGGGGTGGGGATGGATATTAAAATCCCTGTTGGATGCTGAAGGTAAAATCAGTGGGTTTAAGCAATAGTTCTGAGTCCTGGAGTAAGAGGCACTGAGCAGAGTGATTTTCCAGGGTCTGCAGGGGGGGAATTCAGCAGGATTGGGAAATGCCCCAGTGCCATGGGAAGCTGAAATGCTCCTTTGACACACACAACCCCGAGGTGCTGCTCTGTGGCATCTCGAGGAGTTTCTGAGATTTGGGGTGAATCCTGCCAATCCACTGCCAGCTCTTTCAGGTATGGGAGTGTTTTCCTCTTTGCTCTCTCTTTCCCCAGGCTTTTGGATTCATGACTCGTGTTGCTCTGCAAGCAGAGAAGATGAATCACCACCCGGAATGGTTCAATGTCTACAGCAAGGTAATGTGCTCACCAGCCCTCATTGCTCACATGGCAAGGTAAGGGCACCAAACCACTGGCCCATTCTCTCTGCCTGATTTGTAGCTTATCTACAAGATAAGGGAATGTGAAGTGTCCTTATAAAGAGGTTTGAGATTTTGAAGATGCTGAGATTTGTGGTGGTAAGGAAAGGAGAATGAAGCTCTTGCCAGCTCTATGATTGGGGCCTGTGGCTTGATCTCTCTGGCAGAGATCTAAAAATAAAATAGAATCCTTTAAACTCTTATTTAGCCAACCTGAACAAATCACTCTTTTGAAACCACTCTCCAGGTCTCATTCCTTTCTGTGCAGCAGGTCAGGAGCTCAGTGGTGGGGGGTAGGACACTCTTGGTGTGTTGGTGCCTAAATGGGAGCCTGGCAGGCTCAATTTAGGCTTGATTTTGAAAAAATTCTAGGCTCCTATGTCTCAACATAGCAGCTTATAAAATTTGTTTATAATATTACCTAACTGATGGTGGTCTCATATTTACAAGGGTCACAAGGATTACTGCAACTCTCCAATGAAAGGTGCTGTGTGAAGGGGGGAATTATTGCTCTCCCTTTAGTTTTATTTTCTAATACTTCTCATTGCATTGTATCACGCTGTTTGTTCTAGTAGTTGGTGAATAGATGGCAGTCCCACTAAAAATATGCTAAATAAAGGGCATGTGGACAAGCAGCCTGAGCTCAGAGCAGGACATTCCACCTTTCCCCACTACTGAGGCTCCCAGCACAGACTATTCCTCATCAACCCCTCAGGTCACCCTAAGGGACATTAAAGTTCACTGACAAAGTCCTGATCTCTCACTCTTCATGGTTTTCTTGGCTTTCTAGAATATTTGGAATTTGTCTTTTTTTTTTCCCCTTCTGTCTTCCAAAAATCTCAGTCAAAGGCAAGACAAAGTAATGCCCAGCTTGGCATCTGGCTCAGTCTAGACAGACCCACGAGGCAGCTGCATCACAGCAACATGCACCAGTCCATTTGGGGGTTTTTTTCCAATTAATCTGCAACAGGTTTAACAATTTTTCACCTTCAGGGTGCTGGTTTTTAACAAAACACATGAGCCCCTGAGCCAGCTCTCACAGCTTGGTCACTGGCCCAGGTTCCTCGGGAAAGGGATCCGTGGAATTTAATGTAAAGACTGGAGTGATTTAATCGGACACCTCTTCTTGGATGAAACCCAGGAATGCAAAGCCTGTGTTATGCTGTGAAGGGGCTGGTTCTGGTGAGATTCCAGGCTCTGCTAAACCTCCTCACCTGCAGCATCTTCTGGTTTGCACGAGCAGGGAGGAGGATCCAGCTGGGTCTCACTGTGGAGTCACAGCATTGCCAGGGAACTCAGCCTACGTGCCAGAGATCAGAACAACTCTGTAACCCCTTTCTTTTCCTTTTTGACAGGTTCAGATAACTCTGATTTCCCATGACTGTGGTGGGCTGAGCAAGAGAGACGTGAAGCTGGCTCAGTTCATTGACAAAGCTGCGGCCTCAGTTTAATCAGGATGTAAATTCTCTAATCCAGTGTCCACCAATATTTTGCATTTCAGTGGTATCCCTATTTCCTTGTAACCCTGATTTCACAAACCCCTTGAGACAAGATATTTTGGAAAAAGAGTGTCTTAGCTTTGCTGACCATTAAGACCTTAGTCTTGAGACCTTTCAGGGTGCCTGTGCTTGTTTTTGCCATTGCTGGCTCTGCAGGAGGATGGAGCAGATAAACCAGCAATAAATGTTCTGAACAATCATTTTCTAGTAACTAAACTGAACTGGAATGAAATCAGGAGTCCCTCCACCTGTGTCAGTGTTCCCCAAGCCCACAGGAGCTGGTGGCAGCTGCCGATGACCTTGCCCTGTGCATGGCTGCTTCCCTCCCATGGATTCATGCATCTCTGCACTTCAAATGGGTTAAGAGCAGCTTGGCCAGGTCAGTCCCCCCTGGCTTGGTACCTCCACAGACAGAAGGGGTTGGAAGAGACCTTAAAGCTCATCTCATTCCAATGGGCAAGGACACCTTCCACTAGAACAGGTTGCCCCAAGCCCCATCCAGCCTGGCCTTGGACACTTGAGGAGTAGGACTGGATCTCTCAGTTGCTGAAAACTTCAGCTCTGGCACAGCAAACACAAAGAAATCCCAGTGAGCTCCCAGCACTCACATCAGTAAATGCTGCCTGCACTTTAGTGCTTGGCTGGGTCAGTGCTCAGCACCCTGCAGGATCAGGCCATCATTTGTGTTGTAAAGCCCCAGTACCTGCTGGATCAGCAGAGGGGCAGCTTGGCCAGGTGCCCAGAGCCCCATCCAGAGCTGCCAGCAGTGAGGGAAGTGGCATTAGCAGGATTCTTGCTAAGCTGGGCTCAGCTAAAGCTATGCTCACACCCTTTCTGGTTTTTTTCCCCTGTAGCTACAATTACTCATTGCAAACCCTGTTGCAGGAGTTGCAGATGCCTCTGTCAAGCTTAAAACAATTCCTTCTGTGGTTTCAAAATAAAGTCTTTTTTATTGTGTGATCCTCACCGAGACAGACCCTCCCCCAGTGCCAGTAGGGAGATTTCATCCTGCTCAAGGCTCCCAGGAGGGCTCTCACCCTGCAGTGCCACTGCTGAGTGTCCCCAGCGTGCTCTGTCATGTCAGATCTCAGGGAGATTGACACCTCGGAAATGCTGGCACGCGTTGCTCGGATGGCACCGGCACAGCCACCAGCCCCTGGGAGCTGGGACACGAGTGCCAAAGTCTGTATGGGGGCATGTGTGAGGTGTGTGGTCTCTGGGATATTTTGGGAGGCAAAATGCCACGAGCTGCCACCCAAGGACTCGTGTGGATAAAATCAGAAGGGTGTTTTCTGTAAATCCTTAGCGAGCACCACTGTCATGTGCTAATTGGTCTCAGGAAGTGAGATGTTGGGGGTTGTTGTTGGTAACCCTCCTTGGAGTATCAAGTTAGTACCTAAAAAGACCCAAATTCAGGCTCTGTGCTCCGATGTTCTTTTCTCACAAGTGCCTTTCCCTGGTGAAGTGAAGGGTTTCCCCGATATGGTCTGAAAATGGTCACTGTTGTGAGGTGTGAATAAAACTAAAACAAACAGCCAGGCTGTGATGTCTCCTGTTACTGGTGGGGAAGTGAAAGGAGCTTCACCCAAAGTTTTGACAACATCTCTGATGAACTGTGAAAAGTCTGTTGCTAAGAATTCGTATATAATGTGTGTACTTTGAATAAAACCAATAAAATCAAATTCCTCCTTTGTAATTTGTTTCTTTATTATTGTACATAAGTGACAAAGCTGTTTAGTTTGAAGATAAATTTAAGATAAATAATATTTTGTTACTGGGAGGTCTTCGGTTTAGAATATTGATATTTATTTACATTTCTCTGAGTTAAAAATTCCCATCAACTAATTGAGCTTGGAGAGCTGCACTGCCTGGCCATGGCACAGCACTGTCCAGGGGGTGTTGAGAATCCCAACCAGCAGAGAGGCAAAAATACTCAGGAAAGAGAAGGATGGCTTTGAAATGCTCCAAGTTTTATCATCAGGGCCATAATTTCAGCCAGAATTCAATCATTCTTTGTTGACTTCTGGAGCATCCCACAGACCTGCAAGCAAGGTGAGCATTGCTGTGTAATGCTGATAACATAAAAATAAGGAATTAACAGCTCCCACTCTCTTTTCCAGTGAGTGCTGCTTGGGAGTCAGTCTCATAGTGAAATCCTGGCTCTGCTGATGCCATAAAGAGGATTTCTTTCCTTATTCCTTTCCTTATTTTGGGGCTGTTTCAGTTTTTAAGGTTGGTTTGCCAGCATTTCTGAAGTGCATCCCCAAACTGTGTTGAGCTTCACCTCCCGCCCTGTCTTGGCAGCCTCCCCAACTTGCTGCAGAGCTGGGCAGGGGAGCCCTGGGAAGCTGGGGAGCCCTGGGATGCTGGGGAGCTGTGGGATTTTGGGGAGCCCCAGGGATGCTGGGGAGCCCTGGGATACTGGAGAGCCGTGGTATTTTGGGGAGCCCCAGGAATGCTGGGGAGCCCTGGGGTACTGGAGAGCCGTGGTATTTTGGGGAGCCCTGGGATTTTGGGGAGCCCCAGGGATGCTGGGGAGTCCTGGGATGCTGAGGAGTCCTGGGATTTTGGGGAGCCTTGGGATGCTGTTGAGTCCTGGGATTTTGGGGAACCCTGGAATGCTGGGAAGTCCTGGGATTTTGGGGAGGCCTTGGGATGCTGTTGAGTCCTGGGATTTTGGGGAGTCCTAGGATTTTGGGGAGCTCTGGGATTTTGGGGAGCCCTGGGATGCTGGGGAGCCATGGGATGTGGAGGAGTCTTGGAATTTTGGGGAGCCCTGGGATGCTGGGGAATCCTGGGATTTTGGAGGGCCCTGGGATGCTGGGGAGCCCTGACCCACCTTCCTGTAGCTCCCTAAATCCACAGAGCCAGCTCACAGTCTCTCCCTGCTCCTGCACCTCCCCAGCTCTGCTCCACCAGTAGCTGTGCTGCCGGTGTGTGCAGTGTGGGATGCTGGGGGCCATGGGGAGGGGATGCACAGCCTCCCTGACTGAGCTGGAACTTCACAGCACATTTAGACAACAAGGATTTAGTGACAGGCCTTGGATTTGGGCCAGGAAACAGCCTAAGGCTCCTTCTCTTGTGAAGAGCATTGTCAGCCCAGCTCTGAGCAAAAGCAGCCGGTGTGCAGGGTCTGGGTCTTTCCCAGGTGATGGTGTTGCTGGAGCTCTGCTGCTCTGTGGTGGTACACTCTGAGCAGCTCCCAAAATGCAGGTTCCTCTGCTGGCTGGATTGTCCTTGGGGTCAGCTTGGTACCTGCTCCCCACAGTGTTGCTCCCCAAGACATCGTGTTGCTGCTCCTGCAAATTAATCACCTTTCCCTGTTCCCCGACAAGTTCAGCTCTCAGTTACCAACCACTGGGTTAAATATTCCCCTGAAGTCTTTGGTGTTTTGTTTTGGTTTTGTTGTTGTTTTTTTTTTGGTTTTGTTTTGTTTTGTTTTGTTTTGTTTTGTTTTTGCTTTAAGCTGACTGTAGCTTGAAATATTGGGATAATCCATCAGGAACAAACTTCTTGCAGGCAACTTCCCTGTGTTGAGACTGATACAACTCGTTGTGTCCCCTCCACCAACCTTGTCCATGGGAAACACTATCCCTGGGAGACCCTCCAGTGGTGCTCCATGGCCACAGGAAATTAAAAAGCAAAAGCTGGAGGCTGAGAGAGCAGAGTAGGGAAGATGCCTGCAGTGTGCTGCGTGGTTGGGATTGGTGCTCAGCTGTAGATCAGACCTTCACAGGACCGTCTCTGAAACAGGGCCAGCAAATAATCCTTTTCTTTCCCCATAGTGGGAGCTCAGGTCCAGTAAACTGCAAAACTCATATTGAAAGGAGAGGCAGTGGGGTCTGGGGCAGGACTGTGGGGCTCTGGGTATGGGCTCCCACAGCTCTGCAGGAACATGTTAGAAAGCAGGAGTCTGTCTTGGTTTGTGAGTCACGGCTCAGTCTGGGGGCACAGGGAGTCCCCCTGCCCTTGCTCCTCCTCCTGGATGCCCAGGCTGGAGGCCAAGGTGTGGTGCTGGAGTGGCTGAAGAGGTGGGTTTTCTGTTAATTAACCTTTCTCACCTGGAACAATTTGGACATCAGAAGGCTAAGGAGGACACATCCTCACCCAGCTGCCTCTCCAGGCTGACAGGACAGACTGATGTGGCTATTTTTCAGATGTCTCTGACTGGTCCCTGGCTCCAGGTTGGGGCTGGAGGGATCATCCCTTGGGATGTGTCTGGGCTTCTGTGCCAGTGGCAGCTGCCTCTTCACTGGCCTTGTCTGAAGCCCTGGGGACTCAGCAGGGCAAAACCACAGGGTGGATCCCATTGCAGTTTTCGTTGGTTTATGTCCCTGAGATGAGGTTTGGCCCAAGGTCAGGAGTTCTTGCAGCATCCCTGGTTTTGGGTGATGAGCACAATTCCTGGCTTTGCCCAATCCCTGCTCCAGCACTGCCTTCATGCTCAGTCTCATAGACTGCTGGGTCCTCAGCCCTGCTCTGCCTTTCCCTCCTCCACGGGGCTTTTCAATCCTGCAAAAGCCAACTTTGAAAGCTTTGCACTTTCTGCAGCTTCTTATAGGTGTGTGCATCTCTTCTGGCCCTTTCAGCCTCGAGTTAATGAGGGGATTGTCAATGAACTGAAGTTAATGAGTTCTTCTGCCTGACCCAGTTTCAGTTTTTCACCATTGTTTGCTCCAAGAAACAAATATTTGTAGCTCACTCAAAGATACACCTCAGGATTAGCCAAACATGTGTGTTCTGGAACAAGTGATTGCACAGTGTCCAAACTCACAGCATGGAGATGCTGACTAATAGAAATAAACTGCCAATTGTTAGTGCTCTTTCTCCTAAAGATCCCAGCAAAGGAGCAAACAGGGATGTGAGCTATCCTGCTGACATCAAAGGCTGTGTTCATGTGAAAGCTCCTCTCTCTGAAGATCTGTTGCAGAGCTGGACTCTGATGAGGAGCTGACAATTCGCTTGCCAATGGACTTTGGAAAGAGCCCAGGTGTGGCTGCCAGCGGCTCTCCAGTCACAGCCAACCTCCCTGCAGGGACTGTGGGGACACTGGAGCCCTGGGAAGGGTCCCCAGGGAGAGCAGAGCTCTGTGGTTGTGCTCCTGCTCCACTTCCAGACCTGGTGGTGCATGAAGAAGGGAGGGTGACCCCCCACATCCCGAAGGCACAGCCTGGTGTGGGAGCACTCACCGGGTTTTGCTGTTGGACACTTGAGCTGGGTGACAGGATGGTGTGGTGGTGCTGCCACCTGGGCATGAGGCAGGCTGTTCCCCCGGGGTGCTGGGAGGGCTGACACCCAGTGCCCACACAGCACTGCCCTGGCTCACCTCCTCCCCCTGGCAGGAGCAGGTGGGTGCCTAAACTGCTCAGCAATGCAAACCCATGCACTGACAATCATCAGTGTCTGCTTGTTATACTGCTAGTGCAGGAATTTGATTTAGCCAGGACTTGACCCCAGTGTGTGCCTGCGTGATTTCTTCTTCTGGAAGTGACCTCATAATGTGGTGACATCAAACAGCAAGTTCCTCCCTCCCACCCACACTGAGAGGCACTGGGGGAAGGTAAGAACCATCCAGCTGTTTCATGAAGCCATCATGGAAGTGCCACATGGAGCATCCAGATCCTTCATAGGATGGATGAGTTGCCTCCAATTTTCTTATTAGAGCTTTGCAGCATCTATTTGAGGCTGTTGCAGGGTGTGCTCCCATGTGCCATGGCCAGGAGGGGATGGGGGTCTGGCCCCCAGCGCTGCTTGGGGTGGCTGTCAGGCCACTGTCCTTTCCTGTGCCATTGGCTGCTCTGGCTCAGAGTGTGAAGGAAATGCATTTCAGCTTCAGATCCCTTCACCTATTTGAGCCTCACCATCCTTAAAGTGCAGCTGTTTGGTCTTTTCCACAGCAGCCCTTTCCCCCTCGTGGTTTTGGCTCAGCTGGCTTAAGAACCCTTTTAATACTCAATTTTCACATTGAAAAATCTCTCTTGCTCACACTCCTTGATCTCCTTGTCTTACACAAAGCCAGCTACTGTAGGCAAAGCTCTGAGCCTTAATTATATATCCCAGTAATATATAGCCAGGCCTGGCTAATGTCAAGGAGCCCAGTCAGGAGCACTGGAGGTTTCTCAGAGCTCTGGCTGCAGGACCAGGCTCTCTGCAGGGAGGGAGTGGCACGTGCCCACAGTGCTGGGGCACTAACTCAGATTGCACAGAAAATTTGTGGCTGTCCCATCCCTGAAAGTTCAAGGCCAGCTGGGATGGGGCTCTGAGCAACCTGATCTAGTGGGTGGCACCTCTGCCCGTGGCAGGGGGTGAAACAAGATGGTCTTTAAGGTCCCTTCCAACCCAAACCATTCTGGAATTCTGTGGTCTCAGATGCCACCATCCTCCTCATTGCCTTCCTCCTATATGGACAGCATCACATACACCCACCTGGAGAGAACAACCAAAGGTTTCCAGGACCTCCATGTGCTCCAGCTCATCAAGGACATTGGTGGGATGAGCGTGGAGTGCAGCAGAGAGGGGGGATCCAAGCCCAGGGGCAGGGTGAGGCTCCCCTGTTCCCAGGAATCAGGGGCTGCCTGGCCCAGGAGGGGCTGATGCTGAAGGCAGCTTATGAGAAAAGATGAAAATTAATAATTCCTGATATTTTTATGAAGCCCATGGTTTGTCCATTGTAGTTTTCCCCAGTTTCTTTCTCCCCAAAGGAGTGGAGAAACCTTATCTTTTTACTACAGCAGAGTAGACACACAAAATAAACTATAAACCACAGGTCATGTCCTATTCTTGGTCTGTGTGTATTTTTCTCTCCAGCACACCATCTCCTATTTAGCTTTCTCCTGGTAACTCTGGAGGTTTATTTTGCAGCAAGGAGCTTATGTGGGCAATGAATGCTCAGCCAGCATTTCTGCCTGTAATTAATTGGCTGGGTAGCCCACCAGAAGTGGGATGTTTATTGGCACAGGGCTCTTATAATGTTCACTTCTGAGCCTTCAATCCTCTAGTTTGGATCGTAAACTTCACTTATCACCAGACTTTTATATGTTAATTATTCTGTGTCACTGGGAGAAGGGAGGACATGGAGAAGTGTGTGCAATAATGAATGATTTAGGCATGGGGGATCAGATGCTCCAGTTTGGGCTGATTGATTATAAGAGAGAAAACTGATGGATGGAAAAACTGGGGAGGTTTAAATCAGGGTAAGTGTGTGTTTGTTGGTTTGAGCCTCACACTGTGCACTTGTGGAACTCACTGCCAGGAGATGCCTCGTCTGGGGACCACAAGGAAGAAAACCTGTGGGATAAGATTTGGCACCGTTGCCCCCTGAGACACTTAAAACGTTGAGGTGCTTTGAAAAAAATCCCAGTCAGCACAAATCTGCAAGTTTAAGAGCCTGAATGCCTTTGAAAAGCTGAGCCATGGAGCACTGGGGTTTGGTGGGACTTAACGCCAAAGGGACTGGGACCACTGGGAAATTGAATCCTGGCTGTGGGTGAGAATGCCTAGAATGGCTTTACTGGGGAAAAAATACTGAAGGGAAAAGTTCTTTAGGGTCTCACAGTCCCTTCCTGGGTTAGGGATGCCATAAATATCCTGCAAACTGGCTCCAAGGGCATTTGGTGCTTGGCTTTGTGTCCTGACCTGAAGGGACAAGTGCCCTGAGCCACTTGGCATCCCAAGAAACAGCTCTTTGCCTAAAATTTGTTTAAAATGTGATAGAGTCATCTAAATGCATTTTGCTGAAGGTGCAGGAGGCTGTTTATGCCTCTGTGTGTATTGTTATTTATTAATTGAAGCCTAAATTAGCCCTCAACAGGTTGGCAGTATTTAATGCAGAGAGCTCAAACATGCAACACATTCTTGGCACCTTTCCCTTTATTAATTAAAAACCTCTTTAAAACACTCTGCCTTCCACCTCGGAGCAATAAATTTCCTCCTTGAGGAAATAATTTCCTTGTTGTATTCCATACAGAGACGTTCTGTTAGCTGCAATCCCTGTTTCAGTGTAGGCCCCACTCAGCCTTATTTCAATCGCAAAATAAACTTTCAAAATGCCAGTTTTTTTCTATTAAAAAATAAAAAAAAAGAAGAAAGAAAAAAAACTAAAAAGATCAACTTTTATGCTTTTTAAAAAATATATTTGAGATTATTTTCAATGTAATTTGCTGCTTGTGCAGACTTTGAGCCACAAAGCTCCTTCTTAGTAAGAGCTCCCAGGACTCTGCAGTGGTTCCTGCAGCAGGAGAAGCCTTGGCAATCCCAAAGGAGCTGATGGTCCTGCATGGGAGGCACCACCCACCCTGCAGTTGCTGGGAGTGTTTTACAGCCCCCCTGTCACTCCCAGGCCTGGGTGGCTGCTTTTCTTTATGACCACGTGCCCCAGCCCAAACCTGTCCAAGGCCATGACATAACCTGGCAAAAATGTCACCTGGTTTGGGGTGGTTGAATGGCTTTTGTTCCCCTGCTAGTCCTGCCAGAGAGACCTACAGACCTGGGAGTGCAGGGAGACAGAAATCCCTCTGCTGTTTCCTCCAGGAATTCGTACCAAACTCAGAGGGTTTAGGGGTGAGAGGTGAGTGTGATCTCTTGTCTCCCATCCTGCATGGCAGGGGAGGAGCAGCCACTGAGGGCAGCAGACACTGTTCTACCTCCAGCTTGTGCTCAAACTCCAAGGATGAGAGTTAGTGGCACTAATCATTTTTATTCAGCTAATTTATTAATGCAGGAGCTTGGGAACAGCTGCATCCCTTATCCAGAGGGATCCATTACTGCAGCACCAACCTGTCCATACTTCAAAAGGCAGTGAGAAGCCCCTGTGTGGTAGGTGTGATGCTTCTGGAGCCAAGCAGCCCTTGCTCTTGCCACTGTGCAACAATTACCCACCACTCCAAGGGCTGTTTCCCAGTGCAAGAGGCTGATCCACAGCCACAGCCTCAGGATTTGTCATGTTCCCATGCACTGTGGTGATTGTCCCTTCCTTCTCCTTAATTCCCAGTACAGCTCTGTGGATGTGGTACTGGTTCAAAAGTGGTCCAGCTGTTTTTTCACACTTCCCAGCCTTCATCCCTGCCAAGATCTCCTTCACCTGCTGCCTCTGGCCCTTCCACAGTGAATCTCTGCATGGAGCCAGGGCCAGCTGGCTGTGCTGGGGAAAAGGGAAAATCCCATGGAAGAGGCATCTCCTCCCACCAGCAGTTGGCTGCCAGCCCCAAGGAGTCCCCCTTAACACTTCTTGCTGCTACACAGCTCTGGGGCCAGACCAGGGGGTTTGTGAACCCCAAATCTCCTTGAGTGATCTCTTGGTCCACCAGCTGCATGTGGTGCTCGGGGCTCACTCACATCCCTGTGGTTTGGCATTGGCAGGGATTGACTCAGGAGGATGCACAGGACTGCAAAGCAGTGGAGAAGGCTGCTGGTTGGGCCAAGAGACAGAAGATGCTGAAAGATCTTCTGGAGATCTTCAGGAGAAGAATGTGAGGAACCAACCCAGCCACGCTGGAGCAGGTGGGCTGTGGGAGGACAGCACAGTCTGCAAAGATCAAGTGTTGCTTAGCAGGGCAAGACATGGATGAAATGCTTTCAGAGGAGGAGAAATTTTCTTTTCTGTCCAGGCTGGAGATCCTACAGATCTTTTTGGTAGGCCCATCACATGTGCAGCCAAGAGTATTATGACAGCACATAACACTTAAAGAATTATAGAGGTGGGGGAAACTTGTTGGGTTTTTGTGTTTTGTCTGAGTTTGTTTAACTTCAAAGAGAAGTTTAAAAAGAAATCCTTTTAGGTCATGTCAAGCCAAGAGCCCTGTCCAGCATGGCTTGGACACACTTTCTGCTCGAGGGAGGTCTTGCTCCTTCCCCTGCTCTCACAACCCATTGATGTGACGTGTCCAAAATGTCACTAAGGACTCGAACCACGTGCTGCAGGAGGGCTGTGCACTGTTTGATGGAGGACTTTTGCAAAGCTGACTTGAAATAAAGGCAGTAAAGCTGTCACTGAAATGTAAATGATTAGAGCAACGTGACTCCCTGTTTCCCCCAACTCTTCTGCTCCTTCTTGCTTTTAGCAAATGTGATTTTAAAATAATCAGTTCAGGATGGTTTGGTTGAGGGTTCCTGCCTTTGGGCCAAAAAATCACTGGTTTCAGTCCTAGACTGAGTGGGTCAGTGGTTGGGTCCCACACAGGGGCAGGGGTGGGAGTCCCTGTAGAGCTGCAGGACCTGCCTTGGTGGGCACTGGGGAGACCCCAGGCTGCCTCCCTTGGGACAGACACCCCCATCCCATTAATCTCCAGGAGCTCCTGCCCTGCCTGGCACATCTGCCTTTTCCAAAATGCCTTGGGGAGGGGGATCCCAGACAAAATCACACCCAAATCTGATGTGAAACAAATGGAGGGTTCTACAGGGTGACAGTCCCAAGTGTCACCTCCTTCTTGCTGTCAGTGTTTCCTCCTTGCACCTGTTCTTTCTCACAGCACAAAATCACTAAGAGTGAAGGCTTCAATGAGCTGCTGGATGACATCAAGAAGACTTTGTGTTGCTCTGATATCATGATTTTGGATGGGTTTTGTTTCACCATCCCATTTATTGACCTGTATTTGCCACTCCTGGACCTTCAGGGTGACACACTGAGCAGATCAGCAATGGTGGAACAGGTGACTACAAGAGAGATTCCAAGTCAAAAAACCTGATGCACTTTTGATTATTTTCTTGGAATTAATGGAGATTTTGAGGTTATTTTCCCTGGGGAAAATGTTCTCAGCATGAGCAGTGCTGAGAGTCCAGGAATGCACCATCCTGTGGCACATCCTAGAATTGGATTGGTTTCATCCCCATCAGGAGGACCAACGGCATTTCCCAGCACCATGAAGTGTCAATGTGGGATCAGGACTTGTCACAACTGTGATCAATATGCTGCTGGAAAATTCTCTGCTGTTCATCGTGCCCAGCCCTGGCATGTCCTGGGGTTTGCAGAGCCCTGGGACTCCTCTGGGTGCACAGCCCCAAGCAAGGCTCCATCCCCATGGGCCACATGTTCCATCCCTCAGCATGTCTGGGGGAGAGGTGAGAGCACATTCCAGGTGTGTGGGGACAGAGAGGTTGGAGAATGTGCTTGCATTAAAGTCTGGAAGGTGAGAAGAAGTTGCCTTCTGGCAGCACTAGCCCAGGCTGAGCTGAGCTTTCCCTCAGCAAGGGACTTCTCTGGATCTTGTTTGAGGAGCAGCTACCCCAGGCAGGGAGTCTAAACCATGTAACCAGAAAAACCTCCCACAAATCCCCCAAATGGAGACTGCTGAGTTTTACATATCTTGGGTTAACCTTAATGTGATACAAGCCTATGATCACAGCTTGATGCCTATTGTTAAAAAAACCCACAGTCTGGCCTGGAGTCCAGAAAAAAAATCCCTGGATATCAAAAATTCTCTTGTAGCCTGAGTTCCAGGTGGCTGTGGTTACTGTCAGGACTCTCTGTGTTACTTTCCCTGTACCACTGATCAGGACTGGGGCTTCTGAAAATTGTTTTGTGTGCACATGGCACACGCTGTGAAGCCACTCCTGGGCTGCCCTTCTGCCATTCTCTGATCTTTGGGGAGACAATTATTTTCAAGGCTATGAAAGAAAATTTGCAGAGTCAAGAGGCTCAAAATGATTCAAAATACTTGGGATGTCTCCATTGCTCCTTGCCCTGCTGGGTGGATAGAGATGTGCTTGCCAAGGGTGTTGTTCTCCATGTGCCCTGGGCATGGCCCTTCCCATTTTGCATGGCATTTGGGGATCTTTTTACCACACTCTTCTCTCACTGCAGGTTGCAGCATCACTATTGTGACCATACTGGTGTATTGGGAGAGACTGTGGAAGTCATGAAAGTAAAATCTTTGCCAAATCATGAGAGGATGAAAAGTCAAAAGCTCTTTAGGCAGAACATGATCCTTGGGGGCTGTCAGAGCTCTGCTTGCTTCAAACCTGTGCTTCAAACCTTCATTACAACAAGGCAGAAACCTTTGTAATTGAAAATAATTCAGAAAATATCTGTTGTCCTCTCTGTGCTCTGAGGGAGTGGAAGTGCAGCCTCCAGCTCTGGCTCTGCCTGCGGCAGCTGCTGATGGAGGCAGGAACGTTGCCATTGAGAGCTGGAGCGACTGTGGGCTGGGAATGGATCACAGCCTGGGTCCTTTTCCTGGAAACCTTGTGGCAAGGCTGGGATTAGAGCCCAGACCTCCAGAGCTCTCCCTGCCAGCTCCCTCTTTCTAAGATCAAGCAGCCTTGGCACAGCGAAAGGGCTGCTCGTGGCAAACCAAGCGGCGCTGAGGAAACAGGTTGTGATGCCTCAGAACAAAGCAGTTTGTTTCTGAGCTCTGATGCTGATTAGCACTTTGGAACAACCAGCTCAGCTTCCTCTGGCAGTCTGAGTGCAAACACACCCACCAGGCTCAGAGTAATGGGAGAAGGGATGAGCAGAGCTGTGAGCAGAGGTTGTTCCTCTGCACAGCACGAGCTGTGCCAGCACAGAGCTGCACCCCAAGGTCTGGGCACGGTGACTGCGATGGCAGAGCCTGATGCGCCAGAGATGATGAGGACTGAGGCACCCTGACCCTCTCCTGGTCATGCAGGCAACGGGGATTAGCAGAGCAGGGCTGGCTCACGGCTTTGCTTTGCTCCCAACACGATTCCCTGTTATCCTGCTGTGGCAGGAGCCCAGAAATGAGTGTTGGGGGTGATGAAAGGTAGGAAGGTGCCTGGGGGGCACCTGGCATCTCTCCTGGCTCAATGATGTGGGGAGAGGGGTGAGTGCCTTGCAGCAGGAATGCTGGGCACTCACAGCTGCTTCTCTGCTCCAGTGCAAATGGTCCTGCCTTCAATGAGCTGGACATGAGACAGCCTCAAGATGTGCCTTTGGTGGCAGACAAGGTGAGTTTTTCTTGGTCTTGACAGTTTTTTATGATCGTTCCTTGTGATTCTGCACCATCAGTGGAATTTCAGCATCACCAGAGGAACATAGAACACCCAATCAGGTTTCTTCAAACTCCACCCAACCTGGCCTTGGACACTTCCAGGGATGTGACATCCACAGCTTCTGTGGACAGCCTGTGCCAGGGCCTCACCATCCTCACAGTAAAGATTTCTATAAAATGCCCTCTTCATCACTACACTGTGGCTTCCAGCAGTAAAATAAATGGAGGCTGACATGAGCAGTATCTAAGCAAAATTATTGATGTGTCCCTACAGGGATGAGTGGATTGATCTTGCAGAGCTCTCCCTGCCTGTTGAGGCCCTTCCTGCCTCTCACCAGCCCCAGGGAGCTCATGTCCACCACTCTCCAAAATCTGCCTTTCCAATCCCAGCTCTGGGTTGCCATTTGCAGAGTGTTTGTGCCCCAAAGCCTTCACCCAGGCTGGCTGGGAGCTGCTAACAGGAGCTCCTTGTAAAAGCTGAAGGAGAAACCAGTGACACGAACTCCTGCTGAATTTGTTCTGCATGTTCTCGTTTGTAATCATTTTGTGTTTTATGAGAGATACTTCCTAAAACTTTGCCAACATGATGGAAACACATGTGGTGTTCTAACACATGATGTGACCCTTTTGGTGGAGAGATGAGGGGAAAACCTGCTTTTCTCCAACAGCTCCAGTGTGATGCTGGCCCTCAGCTTCGTCCTGGGAGACTCACAGATCAGCCAAATACCAAATGGGGTTCTCAGCAAAGACACTCATGCTTATTAATGGGGGAAATTAAAGTACTTTGTGAGTTGGATTCTCCTGCAATTTGGGCCGGTGTAAATTAGGACCAGGCCAGAAGAGTCAGGAGGGCTGCACTGGTGTGAATGGGCTGCCTAAAACCAAAAGGAGAGGCCCCTTTTGTCAGGCAATGGCTTTTCCTCAGAAGCTAAATGATACATAATGTTTATATAGTGTTTTGCCTCTCCTAAATGCAGGCTAGACATTAATTGATTCCAGGTTTGCTCTGTGAAGTAGGTCAGCTCTTTGCATTTTGCAGATAGAAGAGTGGAGGGGATGGCTGAGGGGCACCTCCACCGCTGGCTGCCCTCCCTGCTGGACATGCTGCCACCCTCCATGTACTCCCCTTCTGATGTATGTCCCAATCAGCTGGGCCTCTGTAAACCCAGCTACATTAAGCCTGGTTCAAATGAAATCTGTTTATGTCTCCATCGCTCACTGCTGGTCAAAGCAGGACTTAACTAACCTAATGCTGTTTGTGTTCAAAGCCTCTTAAACCCCTGCCCTGACCATCTTGAAGTGAGATAAAAAGTACTCTCTGGGACCTGGCTGGAGGCCAAGGAACTGTTTCAGACCCCCCTCTCTCTTTTGCTCGTGAGACCGTTTAGAAAAAGCATCACACATTTCAAACAGTGATGGAAAAAAATAATTTTAATTCACGGCTGTTTACATAGCACTGGGAGCTCGGGAGGGTTTGCAAAGAGAATTATTCATGGCTTAAATTGGCACAGTAAAAGTGTTGCCTTGGTGTGGGAACATGAGCTGGCTCCCAAGCCCCTGGCACTGGGTCAGCCAAGCACTGGTTGAGGGTTCTGGGGAGTGAGGACCCACAAAGCCTTGGTGGGTCACACTGTTGTGTTTCCTTTTGATATCTTGGAATCTGCCTTCTGCCTCTTCTGCTGAGGCTGGACTGCTGAACTGATCATAATGAAGTGGAGTGTGTCCAACCTCTCAGTGCTGCTCCTTCACTGCAGTCTCAAAACTCAACTTTGTAAACCTTTTGGTCCATGTTTTTGGGAGCGTTTTTGGTTTGTACATTGTGTGAATGAGCTCCAAAGCAGGTGGAGGCAATTCCCAACGTGCAGTGGGTGGGTTGGGTCCTGTGTGAAGTCCCTGAGCTCTCTCAGGCCATCAGGGGAGTGGATGGGCAGGCACTGGCACACCTGCAGCCTGGGGCTGGCCCGTGTGTTACACACACCCTCACATGTGTCCATCAGAAGACTCAGACACGGTTTTACTGGTCTATGGCACAGCAGGATCTTGCACCTATAAAACTGCTCTTAATTACTTCCCAAGCTACTCACCAGGGTGATGTTGATTTTGTCTTATAACCCAACAGGACTTTGTTTAGTATAAACCTCTGCCTGCCATAACTTCCTTGTCTGTGTGTGTTGGGGTGTGATCACACACTGCAAACACGTGGCCATGGCTGGATTTTGGGCACCACTGGCTCATGGGAGCTGCCCATGCCATCTCTGCTTCCCAGCCTGTGCCTACCACACTGCAGCACTTCCCCAGACAGAGCTGTGATGCTGCTGTGGGGCTCTGGCAGGTTGGTGGTGCCTGAACAAGGGGGAACATCCCAAGAAGTGCTTGGTTTGGAAGGTGACACACTCCAGGTCCTCCCTCCCACTGTGTCCACCTCCCATGTGCACGGGGAGGAGGGATCACCCCCTCTAGCCACGGAGGATGCGTTTTTGCTCTGTTTGCCAGCTGAGTTTGGAACAAAGGCTGTAGTAGCAAAGAAAATAGTAGAGAAAATTACAGTTGGGAACTAAATCCATGCCAGTATCAGTTCCTGCAGCATCCAGACACTGCTTTGAAGCTCTCCACTCCAAATATTGCCTCTGTGATCCCTGAGATTACCATGTGCCATGGCATCTGAGTGCCAGTGTTACAAAATGCATAAGCACAAGCTTTATCTGCCTACTTTGCAAGTCAGCCTTGCACAGCAAATGAGGGGGATGCTTGAAGGCATGGTGGTGGTAGAGGCTGGATCACCTACTGCTGCCACCTGAAACCAGGGTAGGACTAATTTGACCTCATTAACCAACTCCAATGTATTCTGAACCCAAGTCTGCAATGTGTGAAATATTATAATTGAGAAAAATTAATTTATGAGGATAAAGTTTTATATGCAGACCAGAGGCTGATCTTTGCCAGAGGACTCTCTGGAGGTGTTGGGACATACTTCTCCAAGGCTGCAAACCCTGAACAATGTAGTTACATGACAGATGTGGATAGAGAAGGGGGTTCCCTCTGCAATCACTGAGTTGCAGGACATTTTCTCCTGTGCTGGAAGAAGGTGTTGGATGAAAGATCTGTCAATAACACGTAGGCTGAGGAATGCTTTGTGAGCTTAGTCATCACCTGGGTGAATCAGACAGGGAGAACAGCCTTTGTTCTGCAAGGTAACCCCATCCCACAGGGATTTTCTTTGGAAAAGGGCTCCAAAATTATGCTACTGGGTGGAGTCCAGCCTTACACTGCACAAGAGGGGACCTTCAGGTGGATGCTGTGTTTGATATGATGCTCATAGGTAGCAGCATGCTCTGACACATAAAAGTCATGTTAGGCAGAGCCATCCTCACTGCCTGGCCCAACAGCAAGGAATATTGTAAGGGAGGGTTTGAACTCAGTGGGAGCTTCCCTGAGTTTGGGAAGTGGAGAGTCCAATTAGAAGAAAAGTCCTGAAAATGGGTTTTCTGTTACAATAGGGATCCTTCCCTGGATCCTTCAGTTCAAGCTCCTCTTGCAAGCCCGTGCACCAAGGCCATTTCCAGCCTGAAGAGTCATTCTGGACTGGTGCTGATGTGGGGACAGAGTCTGTCCCAGAGCTCTCAGACCTGTCATTAATGCTCATGGATGTGACACAGCACGTGGGGGAATTGCAACTGGGGACAACTGTGAGGGGAAGCAGCACAACACCTCAAACCAGCACAGAAGCACTTGCAGTGAGAGTTTCATCACTTACCACCCTCGGCATGGGATGTGCTCCAGGGCCTGCTTTTCTCTCCAGTTTTCCATTTTGCACTGAAATTGGGCACTTCTGAACAGGCTCATGTGCAGTTCCCATGGCCTGATGAGCCACTGCTCCACATGGAATGCTCTCCTCCAGGATACTCCCCTGCCAGACTGAGCCCATTCCAGGTGCCTCCCTGTGGGTGCAGGACAGAGACTTTCTGGAGTCAGGTCCTCAACCCCTGGGCTCAGAAGCTACAAAGAAAAAAAATGGTAAATCAAAACATTTGGAAATCTGTTTCTTATTTACTGTACTGCCAAGCTGCTGTAAGACTTGATGGAATCACAATCCCAGGAAAACACAGTGGAAAGGATTTTCCTACGGATTTTCCTACTGGTGGTGGGAGAGACCTCACTGCCTGCTGTGGGCTGGAACAGGTGGAGATGGGAACAGGAATGGATTTTCTGCTTGCTTTTGAGGGTGAGGTGAATGTTCCTTGTTTCTCAGCCCTTTTCATGAGGGGAGTTTATTAAATATTGTGGAGAAGTGAAGGCAGACTGGAATACTTGGGAAAGGGCATTTGGAGAGATACTTCACAGGTTAGGCTTTGCTGGTGACAAACTCAGATTACAGTGGCAGGAGAAAAATGTCAGATGCTCAGACCACAGCAGGTTTTGTTGGATGTTTCCATGCTCATGGCATCACCTGAAAGGATCTCCTGGCACTACCTAACCATGAGGCACAGAGGGAGATGCCAAGGCAGTCTGCTTGGCAGGCTGTGAGCAGAAGATGGTTCATGGTGCCAGGGAGCTCTTCCCAAGGCATCAAGGTCTTGATTCTTCCATTTCCCACCACAAGTGTTGTGCCTGCATCTCTCCTGGGAATGTCACACATCATCACACACATTGCAACTGGGATAAGCTGAGCAGGGAAAGTTTCCCAGAGGCTTTTGGGATGTGATGCCAGGAGTCATAATTGCCTTGGCAGAGGCAGCCACAGTTGTTCAAACCTGCCCTCTGCCCGTGAGTCAGAACAGAAGTGCTGGAGTCATGGGATGGCTCCGAGCTAAGATGCAAAGCTGGGAGTTGATTTCAGAGATTTTTATTTCCTTGAGGGAAAGCCTGAAAAATATTAGTGAGAGTGAGAGAGGCTCCAGCAGCCTCAGAGCCTGCTCCAGGCTTTTCCAGCTGGGATGGCAGTCAGCAGCACCAGGAACCCCCACTGCCTGCAGGGGGTGGGACCATCTTTGGACCCCCCAGTAACAGCAATGTCGTGGCAGGGAAAGCAGCCCCTGCAGTTTGTGGGTGCCCGTGGGTGAGTCCTGGCACCAGCAACATGTTTTGCAGAGGCAGCACTCACCTGGCACCTACCATCCTGCTCGGGGGGCAGGAGGACACAGCCAGTTCCAGCAATGGGAGAGAGCCCCAGATCATGTGAGAAGGTCTCGTGGAGAACCAAACCCCAAAATGTGAGGCTACATATGTGGGTGTGTCCTATTCAGGCCAGAAAGCATGAGGACATGGCTCAGTAGGGCTTCCTGAGGACAACTGGCTCTGGGCACCTTGCAGGATCATCAGTGGTGAAACACTTTTGCCCTCAGGGAGTTACCAGTCCCCCTCTGGTCTATGGAATGGAGCAAAGGGCAGAGCTGAGGGGGAATAAACCTCAGCACCACCAGCCTGGAGAGAAGGGATGGGAGCTGCTCACTCTCCCAGCATCGTGTCCTTCCCTATGACACTCAGCTCTGTTTGGGTATGGAGAGAGGCAGCAGAGAGGACTGGGGATTGAGGAAGTGTGGGATGGGTGCTGGTGAAACTGGAGCTTTGCAAAGGTCTTGGCATGCAAACTTCTTCCAACACATGGAAACTGTAATGGGATAGTCATAGAATCACAGAATCATAGAATGGATTGGGTTGGAAAAGACCTCTGAGATCATCAAGTCCAACCCTTGGGCCAACTCCAGTCCCTTTACCAGATCATGGCACTCAGTGCCACGTTCAATCTTAGTTTAAAAACCTCCAGGGATGAAACTGGCTCCACGGGATGGCTGAAGTGGTCAGAGCCTGGTGGTGGCTGGGATGTCCTGAGGTGGGTGTTGGATCACTCTGGAGGCACATGGGAATGCAAACCCCAGTGCCAAGCTCTCCCCAACCTTGGGGAGGTCCTGTCGCCTCCAGGCTCCAAGTTGATGGCTCGGAGCCATCTCTTGTTTAGCCCAGTGAATTACTGAGCCCCAGGAAGCCAACCTTACTGAGGCTTTTGTACAAGTCAAGGGCTCAAATTGAGCGGGAGCTTGGGGAAACCGTTTCCCTTGTTAAAATAAATGTATTAGTTTAATACGTACCAGGAGAGGATAGGGAGTTCTCCTTGTTAAATATTTACCAGTCAAACCCTGCTGAGGACTGAGTTGGAGCAATTCAGCTTTAGTGATTTCCTTCTATTGTGGTCTAAGTCTCCAGCATTGCTGGGAAACCGCCCGGCAGGGCCAGGAGGGCTGGTGGCAGACCCCAGCCCTGGGCAGTGACACTCTGGCTGGGATGGTCACCTGCCACTCTGGGGACACTCTGGGGCTCCCCAAATCCTCCCTGGCACCTCCATGGAGATGCTGACACCTGCCTGGAGCAACAGCCTTGTTGCCAAAGGGGAGCAAGGCACAGGAGGGATGCCCAACAGTCATTTAAGTGAATAAATTTTAAACATTGCTCTTTGTCTTACCTGTCCTGGCAGCCCTGAGAGCATCCCAATGGTGTTTTTCCAGACTCACCACAGCGAATTTTAGCATGGAGGGTTATTTCTCTGGGGACTATTCACCTTTGTTGTAAATCATTGTAAAGAACCCAAATTGTGGGCTACCTTCATAATTCCCTGAGCTGTCTCTCCTGCTACCTGATGGTGGAGTTAAGCCATGTTTTGATAATCCTCCATAGCTCAAGATTTCCTGACATAGCTGTTCTATTTATAGGACCAACTTTGCATTTATGTAATTTACATCTCTATATGCTAATCTGACACTCATTTATATGAACAATTTGTCATTTGCAAGTTTATATTCCAGCACTCTCTAAGGTTCTTAAAACTGGAAACACATTTTTCTGTAATCAAGCTAAATTCAGACTGTTTGTATTGTGGGTGACTCCCACATTGCTTTGTAACACTGTTGCTTTCCCTTAAACCACACAGAATAAAGTGGAAAAACGGAGAGCCTGAGGGATCTCTCTGGAAATGCTCATGGCTTGTTGGTCCCTCTCTCTCCCGAGAGCAGCAATTGCAGATTTTCAGGGATCCGTCGCCGTGTGTTTTTTAAGGAATGACTCTATTAATAATGTTAAGAGAAAACAGATGCGTGAGGGTTGCAACCAGAACTGTGGATATTCCAGGAGACATCAATTGCTGGAAGTAAACAACCTCCCTGATTCAACAAAGCTCTTAAGCAGTCGCTTAACTTTGAGCACTCACTTAGCGAGGCTTCAGCGAGGCGCTAACATATGTCCTGCTGTATAAGGAGGGACTTAAGTACGTACTTACAGTTAAGCTTGTGCTTAAGTGCCTTGTTGAACTGGGGCCAACACTTGAGCTCTCCCTCTGTCTCCCTGACATTAACTGTGCCTGACATCCAGGAAATTCAAACAGGGGCTGCTGTAGTCACCTACCAGCAGAACTTTTCCTTCCCTGCATCCATTTCCCAGCGTGGCCAAAGTGCTCTGGGTGGCAGGGTCAGGTCACTCCATGAACCTCCCTGTTCCCATCACTCCCATCCCGTGGGACCCCCATGACACCACCTGTGGAGAGACCAAGAAACCATCATATTTCTAAGTCTCTATGAAGACTCCACATAGAAGTCTATGGTGCCTTTATTCTTATTGGTTTTTTAATCAATTATTTTTTCCATAACGTTTTGCATGTTGATTGAAGAGGCTTTGTTTTAGTTGTGCTTATTTTCAGGTGATTGGGTTTTTTTAAGTCTTGAGCAGCAAGAATTGCACTGTGAATTGATTTACCCTCCCTGGTCAACCTCTATGAATGAAAACTTAATTCTGTAGCTTTTCCTCCTTTCCACACTCCCCATTTGCTGAGTTGTACATTCAGCAGGTGAATTTGAATGGGAAAGGCCTCAGTGTCTTCAGGTTCCTCCTGAACCAGCCTGGATACTCTGAGAAGCCCTTTCAATTAACTTTAGACCTTTCTGCTGGCTGTAGGTCACCTTCATTTCAGACTCAAATTATTAAGGATAAAGGTCTTGTTCTGCCCTTGCAATGGCACTTTGAATCAGTATCACCAAAACCCCCAAAGCCCAGCTCTGAGTTGTGCCTTGGCATCAATTCATCATCATTTGTTGGTTTTTATTTGCAGTAAACCAGATTTCTCCAAAAACTGAATGGATCTTGTTTCATGAGTCAGGGAGAGCTCAGAGAACCAAAGATCCAAATCACACAAGGCAAATCCTGAAGGAGCATCCCCAAAGGATTCCTGCTCTCCTGAAGTTCTGCCCTTCTTGCAATCAAAGGGGGACTTTTGAACTTGCTTCAGTGGTGCCAGAGCTTTATTTCTGGGTTTTATTTCTGGATGGTTTTTAAACTGTGGGCATAGCAGTTGCCTTTGCAGTCCATGCCACCACTGCCCAAAAGTCACAGCTGGAGAGTCATGCTCACTGCCAAAGAGAAGAGTTTCATTTACCAGTCAAAGCCAGGTGTGAGGGATGTGTGACCCTCAGGGAGTGCCATCCAGCTACAACACCAAGTTTACTTGAATGAAAAACCCTAAAAAATAAAGATCTGAAGGACCAGCTCTGCACTGCTTATTTTCTTTGCAGATGGCAGCACCCAAGTTCCAGTTATTTCTGTCCTGGAAAATAAAAAAAAAAAAGTCTACCAGCAGAAAAGGAATGTGAGTTTGCAGCTCAGTTTGGTACCTGGAAGACTCCAGGCTGGAGTGCACACTCCTGATTTATGGTGTACTTGTTAAAACCACTTGTTCTTGTCATAACAAAGCAGATCGAAGCAAAGCTGGGTAGAAGGTCCCCTTCTAGTTGGCACTTCATCATGGCTTCTTGCTCTGTCTTAGGTTCTGGGGGTTTACAGTTATATAAAACTTAATGAATCAGTATACTTTAGATTTCCTTCCTAATGCATATGGGTTCAATTAACTGCCCTGTTTGCTTATTTAAGCGTTTTCATTAAATTGCTTTACTATATTTTCCCGCAATTGAAGGGGAACATGGTGGGGCTGATGCCATCTGCCACCATCAGTTTAGCAGAACCTTTCTCTTTGTTCAGGCCCATTCTTTTTTATTAGAAGAGACCCTCCATCCCCCTGTTCCCTGTGTGCCACTCACAGATTGCATTCTCCTCCTCTGCCTGCAGACTGATAAATAAAAACCCCTTGCGAGGGCCTTCATGGACGGTATTTTTAAGGGTCTCTTTTACAAGATCAGTTGTGTTTTGCCCCTCCAACCCCCTCTCCCCCTGCTTGCAGATTCCTTTTTGCTCCAGCCTGTGAATAAAGGATTGCTGCTGTTCCAAGAGCTCAGCTCTGGCTGCCTGGCTCTGCAGGGTGGGGATTGCTTTGGCCACAGCACAGGCTGCAGGCTCAGCCCAGGAAAGCAAGAACAAGGCAGGAGAGGCTTTTCCCTTGATTTAAAGGAAAAGATGATCCCAGGCATCTCACCAAACCTTCCTAAAGTTCCTCTTCATGGCAGGGGTTGGTCTCCCTGCCTTCACTCACAGCTTCTCTTTTTGGATTTAGTGCTGTTAGGGCTTCACACACTGTTCTCCCCCCAGCACAGAGAGAGTGTTTTATTACATTCCTCCTTGCTTTACTCCATCCTTTCCAGCTGCATCTTGCAGTCCAAGGCTCACTGTGAGCAGCCCTGTGCTTCTCAAAGGGCTGGTGGTCCCAAAGGGGTTCCTGCCCATCCCTCCAAACCCCTCACACCACCACAGAGATGCCCATCAGGGACTGATGGTGCCTTTCCCTGTTTACAAACTTAACTGAATAAACTCAACTCCCGATCTGGGATTCAATCTCCACAAAGCAAGTGCTTTATAGACATCACTGGTAGGAAAAACACCTCCTGGAGAATATAAGAGAAGAAAGAAAAACATCCATCCTTGAGGACTCTTGCCCAGAGATTGGCTTTTTGATTTGGAAATGCAACATTTGCTGTTGCATCAGTTATCTGCCCTCTCTGGGTTAGGGAGCGGGGAGGGATTTGTGCTCCTGGAGCAAAGGGATGTTTTGCAATTCAGTCTGAGGTGGAAAACACCTCAGCGTTTTCTGTTCCCTCCTGCAGGCATTTTGTGTAAGAGAAGATGCAAAGACAATAAATAACTTGTCCCAAAGGTACACAATGAATCTGTGGCAAGGCCATCAGGGGAAAGGCTTTTAACCATTTGTGGTTGTGGAGGGACAGAGGATGATGGTGTGGGACTGTCAGTGAGGCTGTGCCAGAGAGAGAGAGAGAGAGAGAGAGAGAAAGAGAGAGAGAGAGAGAGAGAGAGAGAGAGAGAGAGAAAGAGAGAGAGAAAGAGAGAGAGAAAGAGAGAGAGAAAGAGAGAGAGAAAGAGAGAGAGAGAAAGAGAGAGAGAAAGAGAGAGAGAAAGAAGAGAGAGAAAGAGAGAGAGAAAGAGAGAGAGAGAGAAAAAGAGAGAAAAAGAGAGAAAAAGAGAGAAAAAGAGAGAAAAAGAGAGAAAAAGAGAGAAAAGAAAAGAAAAGAAAAGAAAAGAAAAGAAAAGAAAAGAAAAGAAAAGAAAAGAAAAGAAAAGAAAAGAAAAGAAAAAAAAGAGCACCTACAAATTCTTTTGTTTGCAGTAAAGTGAAACTGAGAAAAAAGCAAAATATGGAAAAGTACATTTACACTGGAAGGAAAAGCATCCCCCCCACCTCCCCTACCAAGTGATAAGGATTTTTCTTCCTTTTTCTTATTTTCAAAAAGGTTTTCTGGTTTCTGGGGTTTTTTTTCATTAAAAATGCAACCAAGGCACCAAAGATTTTGCAAAAACACTTCGGAGTTTCCCAATTTACCTGGGGGTGGGGATCACTGGAAAAACAGTCTGTACCCTCGACTGCATCCCAGTATTGCCCCCACTCCCTGCTCGATGCCCCCTGGGCACAAGGACCCCAACCCCTGCTAAAGCCCCACGGGCTGCAGGACCCACCTGCAGCTGCCTGGGTTGCCAAAATCATAAGAAATCACCAAGAAAAAACCCCAAACTGATGCAGAGTCTGAGCTCTGGGAGACTTTCTGAGAGAGTGGCTTGACAGCCCTGCCAGCTCCAACCCCTCTCTGGTGCCCTTTCTTCTAGAAGTGGGGCATAAAATAATTTTAAGCTGCTGGCTGTGATAAACATTCCCTTCAAACATGCCTGTTCTTGATACCCCAAATGCAGATATTCAGTTGTGGAAGAAAATGGAGAAAGGAAAAAAAGAAAAAAAAAGAAATGAAAAGAAAAGAAAAGGAGAGGAGAGAGAGAAAAAGCCCGACGCTTCCAAGACACTAAAAATAGACTCTGATCACTTACCAAATGGTAAAATGAAAATGATTTGCTTTGAATAGTCTCCAGAAAGGCTCAGATACAATGTCTTGTGGAGCAAAATTGAATCAGTTGAAAGTGCAGACGCCAGCTCAGCCTAATCCCTCCCAGCTGCTTTGCTTTCCTTTTTTTCCAACAAGCAGCCCCTAAAAGTCATCTCCCTAATCCTGCAAACTGAAATTCAATCTTGTATTTTTTTTTTTAAATCAAGTTTCAAGCCTGGGGCTTGCAGGGTGGGGGAAGAGGAGGAGGGAGGGCTTTGGGGTTGCCTCCTTCCCCTCGCCCTGCCTGCAGTAAACACAGCCTTGAATTCAAGGAAAAGCTTTAGACTACAATTCACTTGGCTTGAGCCAAACACACAAATCTGATGCCTTTAAAGCCCCTCCAGCAGACGGTAGATAGCTTTGAGATGCTCACTAAATGGCTGTCTGGTTGCTGCCTTTTTTGTTGTTGATTGGGGGCCCAAGGAGACCTTGTCTCTGGGTTGTTTTTTCTTTCTCTTTTTTTTTTTTAACTTTTTTTTCGGTGTCTGCTTTTATCAGTGAATTTGGGTTGGGCATTTACCTAAAGCAAAGACCAAGACAAACAGTTTCTCAGTGAGGCTGCTGATTGCAGCCAGCAGTGCAGGCTCGGGCTCTGCTATCTCAGGGAATACCGAGAGGTATTTATGACACTTTCCCAAGAGTTTCCCGACTCCTGCCCTCCACTCCCCCCGTTTCTGCCACGTGTGCCACTTCCAAGGACTCAGGAAAGTCTCCTGGGGCATCCCAGTCCTCACCTCCCTCCACAGCACCCAGGAGTGTAACTCCACACACTCCCAAACTTGCTTTGTCAGTCGTTGCCACCTGATGGTTCACTGAGCCCAAATTTTTTTTGGCATCAGGTGATGCTGGTTTGGTTTTGGAGAGTAACTGAGAATAGACAGAATAACAGCAAAGCATTCAAAACAAATCCCAGGGCTCAGCACCCTGATAATCCAAATTCCTGGGGCTGAACTCTTCCAAACTCAAACTTTAGAGGTGTTTTCCCCATTCAGCCACACAGGTTGGCCCTGCAAGGGTTTTGTGCAAACCCAGGTCGGGTCCAGAACCTGAGCAGGGAAAAAAAGATGTCTAAGGGTAAGATGAGGAAGGACATCAATTGTTTGAGGAAGGACATCAATTTTTTGATTTTACTGTATAGAAGCTCCCCCAGAACAGCTACAGGAAGGTGTAGATTCACCTGGTCAGGGAGAGACTCTGAGGACCAAAGAAAAACAGGAACCAGAACTTAGAAAGAGATGGAAAAGTGAGGGGAGAACCTTTGATGTCACCCCTCTTCCCATGACAGACACGATGACAGAAGTGGCACTGACATAACCCCACTGCAGCTGTCACAGCCATGGGGGTGACTGAAGCTGGAAATTGGTCCCACACTATGAAAATCACACTCTTCACTGATGCAGAGATGGTTATTTTGTCTGTTCCCAACATCCACTTTTCTGCATCTCATTGGCATAATGGTCTTGAGCCCCCCCCAACATCAGAAGCAAAATTCTACTTGTTTATAACTGGTTGATATTTCTGCTTTGGGCCATGGGATTCCATGACATTTACTCAGACAGTACCTGTTCTGGCTCTCTGTGTCCTGTACCCATCAGTCTGATGCAGGGCTGGGTCACTGAGAGGGATAAAATCATCACTTCTGAAGTTGTGTGGAACTGAATTACTGCTCGTCTAATGAGGGGGAGCAGGTTGGGGACACGGATCAAGCCACCCTGTGTTGGTGGCTGGATTTTATGATGTAAACTGAAGGACAGTTTAGATAAACAAACCTAAATAAATGGGTAGAGATCCACAGGTACAGGGGGGATGGAAGGATTAGAATAATTGGCATAATTACACAGACATGTACAAGGGCTGTGCAGAGGGTGGATAATTTGATATTAATACAGAAGATGTGATGATGGAGGGGAAGTGGGTGAATTAGACATGGACTAGGTGGCCCAGCCAGGGGGCTGGGGCTGATGCACGTCAGGGTAAGTAGAGGAGAAGTGGGATGTGTTGTGTTACAGCAAAGGCCTGCCTGGGTGAGGGGAAAGTTTATACAGCAACTGGCTGGGTAGCTGAGCAGTGAGAAGGGCTGAGGGGGCTGAGGGGCTGGGTGGTGAACACAGGGGAGGAATGTGGGGACAGAAGAGGGACTGGCTGGAATTGCCACAAAAGAGAAATATTTTGAAATGTAGAGCTGTAGAGGAAGGAAGGCAGGAGGGAAGGCAGGAGGGAAGGAAGGAAGGAGGGAAGGAGGGAAGGAGGGAAGGAGGGAAGGAGGGAAGGAGGGAAGGAGGGAAGGAGGGAAGGAAGGAAGGAGGGAAGGAAGGAAGGAAGGAAGGAAGGAAGGAAGGAAGGAAGGAAGGAAGGAAGGAAGGAAGGAAGGAAGGAAGGAAGGAAGGAAGGAAGGAAGGAAGGAAGGAAGGAAGGAAGGAAGGAAGGAAGGAAGGAAGGAAGGAAGGAAGGAAGGAAGGAAGGAAGGAAGGAAGGAAGGAAGGAAGGAAGGAAGGAAGGAAGGAAGGAAAGAAGGAAGGAAGGAAAGCATATCTGAGTCTGATGGCCATGTTAAAATGAGCAAATAGGTGTCTGTGTATCCCATATTGGTTTGTGGAATGGGTGTGGAACAGATAAATGTGGAAGAAAGAAAGCTGGACTGGGCAAGTAAAGTACTTGCTGGGTGGCTCGGGAGTTAAGTGGAGTAACTGTAATATGGAATAGATTAAAATATGGAAATGTGAACTATTGCAATAGGTGTTGTAAGTATGAGGCTGTAATAGGTAGGAAGAAGATAAACACAGATATAGGAGAAAACTTGGTGGGATGTAGGGAACAAATGGAGACATGAACTGGTACATGTATCAATTAACATGTTTAGGTATGGAGAGACGTGTTTGGCTACATAAATTAAAGTGACATGAGCAGCACTGGCACTAGGAGATCTAAAACAGGAAAATAGAGGTAAGGAGGAAGAGGTGATCCACTGGAAACACTGTGGATATTCTGGGGTTAGACCAGCTGGGTAGAAATTGGATGGATGAGTGGATGAAGAGAGGGGTATATACATTGGCTGAAAAGATTATCAGCTGAGCTCATATTAGCCAGAAAGATGGACTAGATAAACCTGTAGAGAACAGATTAATAAATTAAAGGCCAAAAGGGAAAGATTAGATTGAGATATTCACAGCAGACAGAGCATGTGTTGTCTGGGTGAAGGGATGGAAAGATAACTGGAAGAATGGAATAAATATATGACAGAAAATATGGGCTGATATGGTAAGTGTGATATGGTGGATAGAGGGAGGGAGAGATAAAAGAACAATAGCAGAGTTAAGTGAGGAGAATAAGTAGTGAATAGAATAATAGGTGAGTAGCACCCATAGAGAGTGTACCTGGTGATTGAGAGCCCTGCAAAGACAAAGGCAGAGAGCTGTGAGAAAGGTGAAGCACAACATGAAGAGGAGTGAAGGGAGCACTGGGTTGTTGCACATCAGAAAATAAAGTGCACAGACGGGAGAGGAGATATGGGGAAAAGCACAAAAGCACTTAAGGAGGAGTCAGGTAAAACAGTAATGGAGTAAATATATTGCAAATAGAATTCATGCAGAATAAAGAGATTATGCTGAAAAAACAAGCTTGGAACAATTAGAGAGCTAACAGGTTGGACTAGATATTGGGTAGATAAGGAGACAGAGGAATATTCATGAGCTGGGAGTGTTGAGAAATAAGCCTAATGGTAGGAATTAGAGGGATGTTTAATGGAAGAGTAAATCCTGGACAGGATGATTGATGGAGAAGGATGTGGGTGCACATAAAGATGAGTGGGTACCAGGAAGTTCATCAGAGTGGGTACAAGTGAGCAGGGAGATGAATATGGATGGAACAAGGAGGGAGATGAAAATACAGAGTTTAGGATGTACTATGGAAATGCAGAGAGATTAATTGAAATTTGCATTAGATTAATTAAACAGGTAAGTAGTCACAGGCTGTAGCTTAATGAGTATGTGTAAAAGAAACTGAAAAAGTATCGTTAGTCGTGGCACTGGTTGCATTGATGTCTTGGGCATGACAGGCAAAAGCACAAGGGGTGAATACATTAGTGCTGTAAGAAGGGATGGGAGTGATTAGTGAGATAGATTAGGTGTGTGAGACATGAATATATGCAAAATAGGCAAAGAGGTCAGGTAAATGAGAAAACATGGGGAAAGTGGATTATTAAGTGTTATGAAACTCACGTATGAACAGCTCCAGAGGTGTGTGGGAGAGAAAAGTGGGTGATCTTCATCATAAGATGGACAGAAAGAGAACAGCTCTGTTTGCACAAGAAATGAGCATAGACAGGTTACGTGATCCAGGCTGACATGTGACTCCCAAATCAATCCTAAAACTAACACTATTTCTAAATTCTGACACAAACCCAGCTCTTAGCTTAAAGCTTATCCTAACACAACACTAAGCCAGACCTATCCCTTGCCCAAAAATATCTGAACAGAGCACTAACCCATAACCCTGACCTCACCTAAACCAGCACCCAATACCTAACCCAGACACAATACCAACCATAATCCTGGCCTGAACCTAACCCATGCTTCACCCAAACCCAGCCATAAACCAAAAATCATCCTAAATGCTGAACAAACCAAATCTCTAACTCTAAACTAATCTCCACCCAACCCTAACCAAATCTTGACCCTAAGTCTAAGCAGTGAGCCTTAACCCTGTCTCTAACTTAATCTTAACCTTGCATCTTAGAAGGACAGGTAAAAATATGTGATACATTTGAATTTAGCTGATACTAAATGGTGTTAAAACATAAGAAAGACAATTACATAAATACATTGGAGATGGAGTTGTCAGGTTTATGTATTACAAAGTTATGTGGTGTTTGTTGGCAATAGGGAGGTAGGAGGGCTGGCTGAAGGAGTGGATGCAAGGTAGAGATGAACAAATGAAATATGTGCATGGAGGAGAGTTACAGCAGAGAGCTCAGGGGGTGCATGTACGTAAGAAATTCATGGTTATGATTTCAGATCAGAGATCAGGTAGATGAAGATATGTAGAATGGAGTGATGTGTGTAACCAGTGGTTAAATCACATATCCAGGTGGACTTGAGGCAGACAGGTATTGGTATGGGTTAGACAGGGGAGGAATGAGAAGGGGGTGGAAATGGAAGAGAGGGGAATACACACAGAGTAGGGGGCAGCACTGGAATGAATAGGCATGTGTGATGTCAGAGCTTGTGGGTATGTATGGGTAGGACAAATAACAAATCACGAGGTGGAATCAGGTCAGGAAAGCAGACAGGACTGTGGACTGGCAGTTTCTGACTTCTCCAAATTGTGGACCCTGCAGATGTGAGCAGTGGAGGTGCCAGTTCCTGTCTGGTGAGCTTTAGCCCACAAACTGCAGGTGATGTGGAGAGAGCTGTGCAGGACATTCCAGCCTCAGCCTCCACTTCTGTACCCACCTCAGGGGGGATTGTTCCCAAAGCTGCTGCCTTGTACAGAGCAAGGAGGGGAGGTGGCAGCCTGTGTGCTCTGGTCCGTGGCAGGGGAGAGCAGGCTGGCCCTCAATCTTCTCACCTGCCTTTCCAGGTTTTCTATCAAAGGTTCAAAACCTCCCCCTGTGGGTGTTTAAAGATTGAGGTCTCACTTTGTGAGACCCTAAGATTAAATTTGGAATCTGACATGAAACAGGGACTGTGAGGACACGACTCTCCAAAATGCTCCCTGCACCTTGCTCAGCTTTGTGCTCAAATTCAAGCAACGTCACTTTGCTGGCTGTGACAGCAGAGTGGAGGGGCAGGGGGTGAGCAGTGCTGTGGTTATCCATGGACCACAGCCCCCTCCCCACAGCCAGGGGCAGCTCTCCAGCTGGCCTCCGTGGGACCGGGGCTTCACCTCATGCCTAGAAGCATTTTGCTGAGTAGTTTCCTTGTGTGCTTAAGCACCTTCCTGAATTAGCTCTTAAAAGAGTGAACCCTCCTTTTAGGCTTTCTGGGAAAAGAGAAAGTAAGGGAGTGGAGGGAGAATGGGAATTTTTGAGGGTGCCCAAATGCCGAGAGCCAGCCTTTGGAAAGGATTTGGGTTCTCACAGTTTCACCCAGGCAGTTAGAGGAGCCTCTGAAGGAGCCAGAGCAGATACCTCTGGTAGACACTGGTACTGGGTGCTTTCAAAGATCCCACTATGTACTTAGCTGTATCTTCAGACATCTAAATCCCTCTAAAAGTCTCACTCTTAGTGTCTAAATCCCAGGTGCCTAACTCACTTCTAGGAAAATCTCACACCAGGACTGATTCACTGAATATTTTTATTTTTTTTTAAATCTGGTCCTCACTCACATAGGGCTTTTGAAAATCCCACTGCTAATCTCCTGTACCCAGGCATGTATCACTTTGAAGACTTAATATAAATTGCTTTGTGCTTCTGGGGGACAGCCACTACTTTGCCCCTGCTCCTACTAGGTCACATTTTTGTTTCTTTCATATTAACACGTAGGGGTTTGTTGGGTTTTTTTTGGGGGGGAGGTCTGAAGCTGTTCTGTGAGTCTTGAATTCTCACCCTGGAGCTGTTTTACATGTTATTCCAGGGAAGCATTGCAGGCTGCCATGGGCTGTGGGGCTGCACCAGCAGAGGTGGCGGGAGGAGCTGGTTCTGGGCTCCTCATTTACATCAGTGGGGTTCGCCCGTGGGCAAAGCCTTCACTCAGCTCCACTGATCTCCTGGGAAGATTTGTGGGCAAATTTGCTCGTCCCTAGCAGAGACTGAACGTTGTTATCTGGCTTTTTGCAAGAAATTACTTGAGTGAAGAAGAGAGGGGGGAAAAAAAATCAAATACATATGTTCTTTCATTTCCCTTTGGGTTTATTTCCTGTGGGAATTTTTATTTGTCGGGAAGTTATTTGGTAAATAGAATTTTTGTGCATATGCTTTCTTCATTAGAAAAATTGGAGTTGGGGATAAACAAATTATTTTTCCCTGCTAAAAAAAAAAAATCATTCTGCAAAAGACCAGGCTGGTAACACTGAAACATTTTTGATAGAAAATCTGCCTGCAGCCCTACTGCTTAATCAGTTTGGAGCAGAGAGCAGCCTGTAGCTTGTTAATAAGAGCAGCTTGCCCGAGCAGTTTGCACAATGGTGAGCTGCAGAGGAGGCTTGTTGCATAGCTGTGGATTTTATTTTGCTGCTCTGTTAATTAAAACATATTTTACTTTGAAGGAGATTTTTACTGTTTTCTATGAGCTTGAGCAGAAAACTGTTCTCTTGGGTAGAATAAAGGAGGGATATGAAGCATTTTTTAGAAGTACCAACTTAGCTTTTTTTTGATGGCAAAATAAAAAATGGACAAAAAACAATGTGTAGTTTCATATTTTATTTGTTCTAAGTCCTTGGGCTGGTTTATAAGTTGAAATATCTTGGCTGTTTTGAAAATATCAAACCAAATATTTCACATACAAGTTGCCAGTCTGAAAAGTCACAGATTCTCGTTTAATTGTTAAAAGTAATTTTTTGCTTATACAAGGGTATACTATAATAAGGCCTGAAACTGTGCCACTGAAGTTAATGACAAACCCTTCATAGGTTTCATATAAAACCTGTATTTTTATTATCCCAGTTCCACTGACTTTTGTTGCAAGATTGCAGCAAAACGTTAGGGCATTTCTAAGTGTTATTTTTATTATACAAAACCCCATTAAAATCAGTACTGAAGCATCCCATTAATTTAAATGGGACTTTGCATGGTTTGCTGAGTTCCAGGCCACAGATAAAGAGAAGTATGTAATTTGGAGTTAAACTGACCACAGCTTTTTATTGCAAGACATTTAATCTTGAACGAACAGCGCAGGCTGAGGCATGAAGTCTTTGTGAACTTCATCTGGGCTGGTGCAATCGGAGCCTCCACCGTGCAGCAGCTCCTGGGTTGGTCGTCTGGGACCTCTCAGGACCATACAGCATTCCCAAGCAAACCCAAGCAGAGCTCTCCCCAGGCAGCTTTGCCTTGGAAATGCTAATAGGTAAGCCAGCACACCCAGAACAAATGGAAAACTTGATGCGGGTATTTCTCTGGCTCCAAGTATCTGCTTGTCTGGACAAAGGCAAGGCTGCAATCCGCAGGCAGGAGCCTGGGGACTCTCCGCAGCTCCCGCTGGAAGGCAAAGTCCCACCGGGATGGAGCCACGCTGGATTGAAGCGGGGCAGCCTCAGAAATCCCAGTTTGAGCTTCCCGAACCGGGAGGAACGTGCAGGGCGAGGGATGGAAAACCATCGCCTCCGGTGTGTGGAAACACCCACGAACCAGACACCGGCGAGGGGAGTTCAAAACCCAAAGGGAGGAGGGTGGGGTGGAGCGGCATTTTGTACGCCCCTTTGGGGACTTCAGGGGTTAAGGGACCATCAAATGACAGCCCTCCTGGGCTGCCCCCCACCATGGGCACACACCTGGACACTTCCAAGGGCATACCCTGAGGAAGATGTGCTTCGGCAAGGCAGTCCCAAGCCTTGCCTCCAGCACACCAACCATCAAATAATTCGAAGTTTAACCATTGTGGGAGAGACCTAAAGGCTGCTGGAAGCAGAACATCCGTAAAAGTGTGCAGGGAAGGTGTAGGAGCTGCTTTCTGCTCAATATCTCCTTGGAATTTTCGTTTCCCTGAGCCATAAATGTGTCAGGATGCCCAAATTTCCCCCAGCAGCAGCAGATCAGCTTTCCCATGTCTGTTCACAGAGCAGGGGGACACTGGTGAGGGACACCAGAACAGAAGCCCAAGCAGGCTGTGTCCCTGGTCCCCAGATCTTTCCTGCAGACCAAAGTTTCGGGAGGGAGTGGGTGGTTCAGGACTCTGACAACAACTGAACCTTGGGGCAGGATTTGGCTAAACCTGAGCGCCTCTGCTCTGATTTAGGACTAACAGTGCTACCTACCTCCAGGAACAGGAGAAAAGGAACAACGAAAATCCCGGCTAAAATCCCAGCGAAAGGCTGGCAGATCCCCCCCACCCTGGAAAAACTGGGGGGAAATCAGTCCTTGCGCTCTGGTGACATTCCCGTGGCTGTAGTAAGGGATGGAGTAGCCGGGGAGACTCAGATCCGCTCTGCTGAGCCCTTGGGTTGGGAGAAAAGCCCCGGGATGGGCTCGGAACCCCCCAGGTGCAGAGAATTTGGGATCCCCGGGGCGTGGTGCCATCCGCGGCCGCGCAAACAGCGTGTTTGGGTCGGCGGAGAGCCCCGGCGATGGCTATTCCTGCCGCCGGGTCCGGATAATTCATTGGTTCGTTATATTAATTATGGCATTTGGGACAAAATACTAATAGTAATCGTAAGAGTAAATATATAGTCATTAAATAGTAAAAAGAATAGTAATTAAATAGTAATGAAATTAGAGGGGTTTGTGCTTGCAAAACCTTGAGGGGAGGGGGCTGGAAATTAATCGAACAACCTTTAATATTCAGGATGTCAGAGAATTTGGAGGAACAAGAGAAAGACGCACCTCAGCAAAACGGGACGAACGGCTCGGGGGGAAGGAGCGGTGCCAGGACTGCGACCCTCCTGGGTGCGGAGATAAACTTTTGGGGAGGAAAAAAACCGAGCCAGGGCTCGGAGCTTTGGGGTTCGGTGGGAGCAGCAATGCGGCAGCAAGGAGAGCTGGATCTCCAGTCCCGGCAAACAGCGGGAAGGGTGTGCCACTAAATGAGAGGTGGGGAGGGTTTCCATTGCCGGCGTTGCCCCTGGGGGGGCAGGGACAGGGGGTCCCTCCCTGCCGGGGCGCTGGGGGGAACACGGGGAGACGGCGCAATTACCGGGGGAAGCGTGGGGGGCCCTTCCTAAAATGCTACCATAGGGAGGGGGACAGAGAGGCAGAAAGCTGCTTTTCTTGTTGTTTGGTCACTCTCTTAAACACAGTCAGAAAAAAACATTAAAGGCATTTCTGGATTTCGTTTCGGTTTAGTTTTTTTTTTTTAAGTTTTCTTTTTTATTCCCATGCTCTTAATTTTGAAAAAAAAATCACAAAACATAACTTATAAAACAATATATATACTGCATCCTTATCCACAACAGCATAATTGAAACATCCAGCGTAACGTTTACCACAGGTGTGAAATACACTGGGAAAGAAGTACCGTGTGCATTTTATGTTTCTTTGTCACCTACAGGTAATAAGTATCGACAAAAATAAGCAACAAATATGCCTGCAATTAAACTTCATATGCGTTTTGTATGCGTATTAATAAAAATCATATTTATAATTTCCATGTTTGTTTTTTCTTTTTTTTTTTTTTTGCCAACAAGCACTTGTAAAAGTATCTACATTTACATAATAACACCTTAAGATAATAACACCTTAAGATTTTTTTTTTTGCTTCCTTGTTTTTCCTTCACATTTAGAAAAGCAAGGAACGCTTTCAGCTTTGCTAAGAACCTTTCCGGACGCCGAGGCTCGCTGTTTCTCTAGCAGAGATGCAGTATCTGAAATCACTTCATAACAGACTGTTTTTCGTCTTTTTTTTTTTTCCTAGACTCTGTAAAAGGGGGTTGATTTTCGGTTTTACTTTTTCAAAAGAAAAAACACCCCCTGCATTTAAATAAAGATGAATGATAATTTCATTATCAGGATAAGACTTTGGATGGGGAAACAGATGAACGGTTTTCACATCACTGAAGGGTTTCTGTGCTCTCTCACAACCGGGGATACTGCAGTCTTTTGGAAAGGATGAAGAGGTAGGAACCTTGAGCTGCTTAGTACCAGGAATGACTGGATTATAGCTTCCAACTAAAGAAAAAACATCAAGAATCATGCATTTTAAAAACAGTTTATTCAACGGCCAAGGACAATGATCCGGCACAATGCAACTGCAGATATAAATATAACCTTATATAAGTGGTTGACCCTTGTCATTATTATTTTTAATAGTTTCATACCTAATATTTTAACCATTTTTTCCCCGCAGACTGTACTCTGCGATTTATATTTTTTTTCCTCCCCTATCCCCTCCCACCGTTTATTTTTTTTTCCGAGTGTGATTCTGTTTCTCAGTGGTAAACATTAACCAAACTCTTCCCGTGCGACAAGCGGCCAAGAACCGTCCCACCAGCTCTTACCACCGAGGCGTCCCCTCCTGCCGCCCTCCCCGCGGGGCAGCGGCCGCCTTACCGACTCCTGTGCAAGTTCAAGTAAACACATACAACCCGCATAATCCAGAGAAAAAAAATTGCAACTCATCCATGTACCAGATTTCGGTGTCTCTTGCAAAAGTTTTCTGGTCCTTTAACGGTTTTTGATGGGGTTATTATTATTTTTTTTAATTTTGTACATTTTTAAAGCGCTGGTTGCATCACTGGTTTGCAATAATGTTTCTTTTTTCTAGACAGTTGAAGTTCTCGGAGCTTTTGGGGCTTTTTTTGTTTTTTTATTGGGGTGCTTCGTTTTATTTTTTTTCCCTTTCTCACTTGATGGGGTTTTGCTTTTAATCATCATGGTGTTTAATTTTTTTTTCTTTTCCGTTAAACGTCGCTTTGCTTCTGCTTTGCTTTGTCGGCGGTGCTTTGTCGGAGGTGGTTTGTGTCAAGTCCGTCAACTGTTGTACTGACAGGCGTTTAGACTAGAGCCGGGGCTCTGCAAACTGCTGTAGCCGAAACTGGAGTGCTGCTTTGATTTCAGTCTGAGGCTGGCTAAGCTGGAGTTGCAAGTGTCCCGGTAGACGCTGTAGGGCGAGCCCGGTGGCCCGTAGGGACAGGCCGGCGAGGACATGGCCGAGTTGAGCGAGGAGCCGCTGATGTTGTTGATGTTGTTGAGGCCGGAGTTGGCCATGCCCGGCACGCCCGAGTGGCCCATACTGGAGGGCATGTTCATGGAGGGGATGCTGCTGGGCGCCGAGAACATGGACTGCGAGGAGAGGGGGCTCATGGAGTTGAAGAAGGTGAAGCTCTTGGTGGAGAGCGGCGCCGGAGTGAGGCTTTTGGTGGCCCAGTTGTTGTAGGGGTACCCGGCGTACATGTCGTCGTAGGGCTGCATCAGCCCGCTGAACTGCGGCACGTAGCCGTTCTTGCACAGGTCCATCTGCTGGTTCCGCTCCCGCTTTCTCCACTTGGCTCGGCGGTTCTTGAACCAGACCTGCGTGGGGAGGGGGGACGGACACGACTCGGTGAGTGCAGGGCCACATCTGCCCCCCTACCCGCCGACCGTGCGCCGGGCAGCGCAGGCACCCGCAGCTCAGCGCCGGCTCCCTCCCGGCCCCACAGCCTCACCGGGATGCCAGAGGAGGCTCCGCGACCCCGAATCGCCTCTCCCCGCAGCCTCCCGCCCCCGTGGGACGCTCCGCAGGGTGCCTGCGCTCACATCGGGCTCTGCGCGCATCCCTCTCTGTTCAGCGGGATGCGCCAGGCGGGATGCGCGCAGCCAGCTCTGTGCGATGGGTGCCTGCGCGGGTGTCCGCGTCCCTCCGCACCCCCAGTGCCCCCCGCCGCCCCTTTCCCGGAGCCAGGCGGGAGCGAAGGCACGGCCCTCTCTGATTAGGGCCGGCTCGCCCCGGCTCTGCCGCGTTTCCGAACGCTAATGCCGTGTAATAAAAGTCCCCTGTTACAGATCATAAAAAAGGGGATTGGATTAGTATGTTTAGGTTGGAAAAAAAAAAATCGATCCCTACATCGCCCTCGGATAGATGCAGTCTCTGTCTTTATATCTAACGAGAATTTACAGCCCTGAGTAGGGAACAGAGGAGCGGGGCTGTTCCTGGTGTTCGATGCAAAAACCTGATCCAATTTTTCTCTTATTGTTTAAATATTTTTTCCAGGCCTCGGAAAGCGTTTGAGCCCCCCATAATGGAAGCCGGGCAGCCCCCAAATTCTTTTTCCAGGTTAAAAATCAGTATCCTTCTGCCTGCCGCCTGTGCCCAGCCTGCGAACCTCCCTTGCAGCATCCTCCCCACCGTTCTCCGGCTTTGTCCCACCGAGCCGGGGCCCTCGGGCTCCCTGCGGACACCGGAGCCCCGGCCCCGCTCCCTCCGGGGCCGCGGCGGGGGCGGGTACCCCTCTTGGGGCCTCCCCTCCCGGGGCAGAAATGGCGCAACTACTATAAAACATCAGTCTCGAGGATGAAAACTTCGTGGGGGAACGGATGGCAGAGTCTATTTTAAAAAATAACAATAATAAAAAGAATCCTGTATAAATAGGAAACGAAAGCCAACATGTTCAAAACGTGTAATATACTCCTCGGAAGGTGCTTCCAGACAGGAATTTCCTGAAAATGAGGGTAATAGTTTTAATTATGGCTCCTAGACATTTTAAAGGAAGGCCCTCATAGCAAATTAAGGTTAGATTTGCAATCTGCAATCTTAGAACATCAAACCCAAACATCTCCACACAGAGGGTGAACGAAATCGAGTTAATTGCAACTCATATTTTAGTTTTATTTGCTCTCTGAAATATTCCATCAGTATTAATGCTCGGGCTTTGTTTTGTTTTAAACTCAATTAAGACAATGCTTTCAGACGCATTTCCCTTGTTTCAGATGGGTGTTTACTCTTTAATGGTTTAAAGCAGAATCTCTGTAATCCAATTTGGTCAGTCGAGGTTTAATTGCCAAGAAAAAAAAATTAAAAATAAAAGAGAAGATGGATTTTTGGGCGGCAGGGCTTCGCTCCGCGGTTCCCGTTTTTCCTGGCTCAGCCCGCGGTCCAGGGGTGCGCGACCACGACCGAAACCGCGAGGGGAAATGACCCGTGGGGGGAAAAAACAAAGGGGAGATGGAGAGAGCCAGACACAGAGATAAATCGATAAAGCCCAGGCCGCTTCGGCCTGGTCACTCTTTGACAGGATCCTTCACTCATAATTCTCTCAGAGGAACTGCCGAGGTTATATGTGTGCTTATGTGTATATAGACACACACACAAATATATATATATATCCACACACACACACATATCTCACTGTGTGGACCAACATCACCGAGCCTCGAGTTCAGCTAAGAGGGGCGCATATATATATACCAAATATATATATATATATATACCAAATATATATATAAAATATATATACCATAAATATATACACACCATATATATATATATTTACACCATAAATATATGTATGGTGGCATTGGCTCCGAGGCGTGTAAAACCCAAGCGCCTTCGCGATACAAGTTTGCGTCTTCAGCGCGTATTGACTTTGCGGCCCCTCCTGAGCCCTTGCCCTTCGCTTTCGGCCCCCGCGGCCGCGGGAGATGCTCGGCCGGGAGGGGACTGGGTCTCTCAATCCTTCCGCCCCAACAGCATCGAGCAGCGGTCTGTTGGGACACGGCCCGTGCGATTATTGGGAATAACCAGAGCAAGGGGAAATGGCTCGGATGACGGATTGCTCCATCTTCGCACGGGGTTTCGTTCCCCTCTGGGGGGTTCTTTCCTGCACAGTCAGGCCCTTTCCCAACCCGACCTCTCGCTGTGCCTGCCCCGCTCGCCGCCCACTGCCGAGCTGTTCCCCAGTGCTGGGCCGGCGGTCGCGGCCCGCTCCGGGCAGCATCGCCCCCGCGGCCGCGAGCTGAATTTCTGTTCTCCTGCCTGGATCCCAATTTTGGTGACTAAAACCCAGCCCGGACCATCCAGGCGCTGCTGCAAAAGGCCGCGGCGCTCCCAGACGAGGCAGTTTCCCCGAGCCCTCCCGTTCGCTCCCGGCGGGGCTGGCGCCCCTCTTACCCGCACTCGAGGCTCGGTGAGGTTGGTCCAGACGGCGATCTCCTCCCGCATGCTCATGTCGGGGTAGCGGTTCCTCTGGAACGTCGCCTCCAGCTCCTGCAGCTGCTGGCTGGTGAAGTGGGTCCGCTGCCGCCGCTGCTTCTTCTTCTTCGCCGGGTCATCGGCGGCCCCGTCCTCGTTTTTCTGCTCGCCACTGCGCTCCTTTTCTGCGAGGAAGTCGGGATGGGGATGGTTTGTTTGTTTTCTTTCTTTTGTTTTGTTTTGTTTTGTGTTGTTCTGCTTTGATTTGGGTTTTTTTTTCAGCAGACACACAAAGCCAGGCACCCCCGCCCCGCACCAAGCCCTGCCGGCCGCAATGGAGGGACTCGTGGGGGCACCCACTCGTGTCCTACCGGGCCCTGAACCCACCGAGCGCCCCGCAGCGCATCCCGGCCTTTCCCGGGACGCCTGGGGAAGGAGCACGGAGCTCTGCCGGGCCCAGGGCACCCAGGGAGGAGCGGGAGGGACCCCCAGAGCCTGTCGAAGAGCGCCCGATGGGTGAGCGCATTGGTGGGGAGCGAGGTCCCCGCAGCACCGGCCGCTGCGCCTTTTCACGGCACCTTCTCGCTCCCTCCAACCCAAGGCGCGATCTTTGCTCCATTGTCTTTGTTGTGCTCGGCCGCGACAGGAAACTTTGGAAGGGCAGGAGTGGAAAATCCAGGAGCAATTAATTGCAAAAGGCCCCTCTCCGCTCCACCGCTTCATTCTCTTTTTATTATTATTATTTTATTCTGCCTCATTTAGGATTTTGGTGTTTATTTTAACACGAGGCTGAGCGAAGCCCTCCGCAAAAATCATATCGAAAGAAAGAAAAAAAAAACAAAACAGGAGGATTTTCTCGGCCAGGATTTGCGCGAACTGGAAGCAGAGGACGGAGCCCCACTCCCCTTTCGTAACGGGCTCGCTGGCTCTCCCAGCCCGAGTTTCGGCCTCGTTTGTCCCGATTGAAGAGCTCGGGGACGGACCGAAGGCCCTGAACGAAAAATGTGCTCCCGGGCTGGGCCCCGGCGGAGCGGGAAAGGTGCGGCCGGGCCGTGCGGGGGCACCCCCGGCCTTGGTCCGGCTGCTACAGGAGGGAAACTCTGCTGCGAGTTTGCCCTTTTAGAGTTGTTGGGTTTTTTTCCTTCCTTTTAGGATTTTTTAACCCCCTTTTAGAGGGTTTTCTCCCGCCGCCGCCGGGCCCAGGAGGCATTTCTGCAGCTCCGACCTCTGCGAGGTAAGTGGGAGTCTAAAAATAATCGCGGACTGAGTCCAGAGCCCAGGAGGACTCGTCCTTGCAAAGTCACCCTTGAATCGCTGCTCACTCAGCACCCTCCACGGGGAAAGGGGTGAGGGTGCGAGAGAACCCAGCCGGCTCAGTGGACCCCCAAAATGGGGCGATGGCTCTAAGGGGTTTGCGGCGCAACCAAGGCCTCTGCAGCACAGACCCCTTCGCCCCCGGGCCCCAGACCGGCCGAGCCGCACGGCCTGGCGGCGGCGGGGAAACAGAAACCAAAGGAAGCCCCGCCAAAACAAATCCTGCCGCTTTCGGCTGAGAATAGCTCGGATAAACCGGGCCGAGAGTGAGCGGGGGGCGATCGGGAAGCGGCGGTGGTCGCGATGGGCTCCGGCCGCGGCCCCTCGCCCAGTGCCGGCTCTAACCCTTCCAAATCTTTCCTAAAAATCCGGCCTCAGCTCAGAGCTGTGATACAATTCCAAACCGCAAGGCAAAGCATCTTTAATTGGCTTTCGTACCTTTTTTTTCCATTTAAAAAAATATTGCAATCTAAATGCGTTTTGCAGCTTCTCCGAGAAGAAAAGTAAGCAGGTTCTCAGCCCTCCTGCAGCACCGAGGGTCACACACAGGGGTAGGGCAAAATGGAGCAAATCTCCCTCTCTAATCTCCAATAATCCCCTCTAATCTCAGAGTCCCTTCCAGACGCCGGTCCCTAACTTTGTTTGCGAATCAGGTTGGAGGCACAACCCAAACCCTCTTTATCACCGAGTGCCACTTCGGGTCCGACTCTTGCTACAGCCACTCTCTGGGTTATGGGACACGCTAAAACTCCAAAGAGCAACAATAGCTGTTAAAAAATGAAAATTAATGAAACATAATCTCCCTCTGGAAAGCTATGGCTGGAGAAGGAGTATCATGCTCCTTCCTGAAACTTTTGTTCCTCTCTTCTACTTTCCCCTTGTCATTCTAGAAATGTTATTTTAATTAAATCCAATCTGGGAGACCACAGCGTTCCCTGAAGCCTTCACACTTGGTGGTCAGGGCACGGGGACCCTTCCCTTTCCTGCGGGGGTCCTTTCCCTCAGGGAAAGGGTGCAGACTCCGCGGAAACCTCTCCGCGGGCGCGCACATCCCCTCTGCGGCGACCCGTGCTGACTGCCTTGGCCCCACGTTGCCTCTCCGGTTCTGCCGGCCTTTTCTTTCTTTTTAATTTTTTTTTTTCTCTGACAGAGGGATCTTTTTCCATCTCTGCACCACCAGAGCTGGAAAATAAACCCGGGCAAAAGCTGACATTATTTCAGAAACATCCAGCAAAACCGCACTCCCCGAAGAGCCCCCCTTCCTCCCGACCCTATCAATTAATAACTGTGCTTTTTATTAAAAAAAAAAAGCAGCTCCTGGGATGAGGTTGGGGAGCCATGTGTGTCCTCCCGAAGGGCTGTCAGAGCCGGGCACGGCGGGAGCGGCAGCTCCAGAAGGGCCTCTGCCCCCCGCTCCGGTTCCCGAGGCTCTCTCGGGATGGACCCGCCGGTATCACGGGCAGCTCTTGCTCCCCCTTGTCCCTCCATCGACTCTGGTTGCGCGGGGGGTGCGGGCACAGCACCCCCGGCTGCCCCGCGAAGGGAAAATGCGGTGGGGAGGGGGAGGCAATGCGGGGGGAGAGGGCCGGGGCCGCGGGGGGCGCGGGGGGGAGGGTTACCTGGCACCTCCGTGTCGGAGGATTCACTGGCTGAGTTGTCGATCGGGTCTCTGGGTTCCGAGGATCTTTGCAAATGGAAGCTGGAAGCCATGTCATGGGAGGGTTGGGGTCTCAAGCTCTCGGGCAGTCTCTCCAAATTCATTCCACCTTTAAAGGAATCCATGGCAGGGGCGCCGGGCTGCCTGGGGGAGTTTGCAGGTGTTTATTCCACACAGAAAGGAACAAGGAGCTTTTTTTTTAAGGAAGAAAAAAAATCAACAAAAAACAAAAGCAAATCCACTTATTACTAACAGTATTATTTTAAGGGTGTCGGAAGCAGTCTGGGCAGTGCCTGGAAGGCGGTTGTCTGCTGGGGAGAGACACGGCGCTCCGGCCGCATAGGCAGGGAAGTGGTAAAGATCCCTTATAGAGAAACGCGAGTTGCGAGTTGGACAGTTTAAAGCTAAAGAGATTAAAGTGACCTGCCCTAGAACAAATGCCTGTAGTTAAACGGGGCTCCTCCCCCTGAAGGTTAAAACCTCCCCGTCTCGCTCATGCATCACTCCATCTAGCGCTGGCCCAGCCCGGCCGCGCGGGACCTGCCTCCTCGCTCCGCACCATCCGCGCTCCTTGCGCGCCCGCGGCCAGAACCGCGGCCCCCGCGCCCCTGCCCGGCCCCCGCCGCCCGGCCGCGGCTCCTCCGGGGGTGCCCTCCCTCCTCCTTCCCCTCACCCGCCGCCTCCTCCAAACTCGGTGATGTATTAAAAAATATTCCACAAACGAATGGAAAGGTGGAAAATCCTCTCGGGATTTCCCCCCCCCGCCCTCACAACCCTTCCAGTCCGCCCCCCTCCGTGGTGTGCCCTGCCAGCCGGCAGCGCGCAGGTTGCGCCCTCGCGCAGCGCGGCACTCCCACGGGTGTCCCCGCACCTTTCCCGGCTGGGCCTCATGGCCCGCGCAACCTCCGCACCCCGCAGAGGATGCGCACCCAGCGCACTCCTCAGCATCAATGCGGGGGGCTGAGCGACCCCAGGGCGTGTTTCAGTCCCGCAGGGAACATGTTCCTGGAGGGGGGCTGTGGGCTGTGTCTGAGCTGGTTTTAACCTTTTTTAACGTTTGTTTCAGGCTGAGGGAGTTGTAGCAATGCGGCTCGGGCCCTGCCCGGCGGCCGGGGGAGCGCAGCCCGGGGAGCAGAGGCAGCGCCATCGCTCCGATCACATCATCTTTCAGCACATGATTAATAACAAATAATTTTCCTGCCGCAGCCGAACTTGCGTTGACCCTCGGGAAGGGTGTCTGCGGCTCTGCCAGTCCGAGGGCCGGGGCAACCTGCGGGGAGGGGGTGGGAGACCCCCATCCTCATTCTCCGTCTCCTGCAGCGGTCACCGGTGTGTCCTGTCCCGGTGCAGGGGCTTGTGGAGCGGGACCGGTCCCCGGTGTTGCCCGCGCAGGCCGGGATATGGCCTTGAGCCTTCCCGGATAACACCTCGGTGTTTGGCGAAGTGGAAAAACCCACGGGGGAAGGAAGGTGGGAACAGGGGAAGGGGGTGAGGGGAAAGGGGAGAAGGACCCTGGCTGTGACCGCCTAGGGAAGGGACCTTCTCTCCTCCCTACTTTCTCAACTCACTTTAACTGATCTATCCTGACACTCTATTTTGCTTTCAAATCAAGTAAAGATGTGGGAGAGAACTTTTGAACTGGTTTATGGAAAAGTGGAGGGAAGCACTACTCCAACCGCGCAGGCTTTTTCCGACCCCTCTGGGGTGATTGATCCGGGCCCGCAAAACCCGGGAACTCCAGGAGGGGGGAGCCCCAAACTCCCAACTCCTTCACTTCTGGCCTTTTGCAGTTCAGGGGATGTACAGGTGGGTGCTGTCAGGGTCAACTCTCCTGAATTCTCTCGGGTTTGGTTTTTCTTGTTTAGTTGGTTTTGGTTTTTGTTGTTTTGTTGTTCTTACGGCTTTTTAGTGACATTTTGATGCCCTGCTTGCCCTCCCCTCCCGGCTGGACTTCGCTCAGGAGTCTGCAAACTGGGAATCTCGAGCATCCAAGGTGAACCAGACAACCCCGCGGCTGCTAAAGATGGACTTGGTTTAAAATGCAAATATTTACCAGGGTCTCTGGGATTCAACGGGCTCAGCTGATGCAGGAGCCCACGGCAGGGGAAGGATGGAGACCTCCTGCCGGGGGAGAAGCAAGAAGTGGGGGCGGCCTTTCTCCCAAGCAGGAGGGAGGTGAATAGATTGCGAATGTGCACCATGTTCGAGATCCTCCACAGTAATTTTTTCCCCTTTATTTCCGTGGGCGGCTGACCCGGGGCCGGTCTGCGGGGCTCTCCCGCCCTCCATGTGAGCTGAAGGGAGGCGGTGGGACTCGATGGTCTTAAGGGTCTTTTCCAGCCTGGCTGTTTCTGATTCCATGACGCTGCCAACAGCCCGGCTCCGCTCCGGCTATTTCAAACTCACTGCTCACAGAAGCCTCGGAACAGGGGGAGGCATTTTCCGTTCTTTTTAATGTACTTTTTTTTAAATGCACCAAATTTACTGGTTTTGTCATGCTCTATAAGATTCAGTTTTTAAAAATTCGTTCTGGGCTCAATTCCTATCGGCCGGGCAAGAGGAAAAGCTCAGCCCGGGCACTGACGTGTTCCGCCAAGGCGATGGCCGCGGTAATGCGGGGTCTGGATGCCTCCCAGGGCAACAGTCCCCCCGGTCCTCCTGAGGTGTCCGCGGGCAGATGATGCCCTTCCATCCCCCGACACCAGCTTTAAACAGAGAGTAACAGGCTGGCACTGCCGCTCCCGGCCCTCGGGAACCGGAGCAGCGCTTGGTTCCTCCCTGACCGCCCCCACGAGTGTCCGCGCCTGGGCCGCGCTGGGGGTCAGGCATTTACCGCACACCTGTGCACGGGTCTGCAGGGGGAGCATACATCTATATCCTATATAGATATAATCTATATTTTATATATCACTAATCTGTATCATATATCTGTCTTCGGTGCATCTTTCATACTCCTTTGTGGATTTAAGGGCATCCTCTATCTCCGAGCCGCACAGAGCAAATCCACTCGGTTATTTTCGTTGTTGGTCGTGACACATGTCGTGACAACAAAGTGCAACGGCAGGGCAGTCACCTCCAGATCCGCGCTTTGTTTTTTCTCCTCCCTGCCAAGCTCCCTCCGCTTCAGGATGGCAAGGACACCTTTCCGCTGGCAAACCCTTCCACCAGGCGCAGCGTCGCAATTCCATTCGCGTGACGTCATTCTTTGCCTCCCTGACGTCACGTCTCACCTTTCAGCCAGGCCACAACCCAAGACAAGCCTTGATGGCCCACTCGGAGCCGGCTGCGCTTCCCGGGACTTGAAAGCGGGCTGGCGGGCTGGGGTCACTGGGCGGGATGGGGTCACTGGGCTGGGGGCCCCCTTTCTCTCCCCGCATCACCGGGGGCCGGAGGGAGATGCGAGAAGGGAGGAAAGGCTGCAGCAGCCCGGCCGTGGGGACCCTGCCGGCCGCCAGACCCTGCCAGGACACTCCTGGGGAGCCGCGACCTGCGTGGGCGTGGGAAGGGCCGGGGAGAGGCCGAGGGAGGGCCAGGCCGGGGCCGAGTGCGACCCGCGGAGCTCCAGTGGGGACACGGGTGGCAGGAAGACTTTGCGTGGGAACCCTCCGCGTGGGGCTGGCTGGGGAGCAGCCCCGCTCCGCGCCAGCGCAGCCACCGCGCTCAGGCTCCCCCCGGCCCGGGGCTGCGTCAGGGATCTGTAAAAGGCTGGAAGCCCGCAAATAAACCGCTCCGCTTCCTCCTGCTATAAATAACCCCAGAGCTAGGGATGGCGCTTGGAAATAAATCAGCGCTGGCCACGCCGGTGACAGCCCCATGAAGAAGAGGAGACGAGTCTGACCGAGAGCAGGACTCCCACTGTCCCCGAGGGGACCGGGCCGTGTTGCCAGCCAGGTGCCTGGAGGGGGTCCCTCCTTTTGGAGAGGGGCTCCCATCCCCGGCTGGCTGCCGTGGTTGCAGCCAGTGCCAAACCACCTGGGCCATATATCAGGTGGCGAGGTTCTGTCTCTGCCAACTTTTCCTTTCCAGATTTATTAGCGTTGTATAGACTCAGATTCAGTCTATAAATTATCGGGGATTGCTACAAAAATGAAGACATCTCCTCCCAAGCGCACCTCTACCCAGGAGGACAGGGAAGCTCTCCGAAAACAGCGCAGCAGTGAGACAAGAAAGGAGGGAGAAGCTCTCCAACCCAAACCCAATCAAATTCTGTTCAACTTAAGCCCAACCAAACTCAGTCCAACCAAAACCAAACTCAACCAAACTCAGTCCAACAAAACCAAACTCAACCAAACTCAAGTTCACTCAGTCAAACCAAACCAAACCAACCAAACCAAACCAAATCTAACCACAACGAATGCGACCAAACGAAACCAAATTAAACCGCAATGAAGGCAACCAAAAGAAGCCAAGTCAAACCCAAACAATGCAATCCCAGCCAAATCAAGCCCAAGCTAAGCCAGCCAATCCTTCCCTGTGTCCCCGTGGTAGAATCCAGCAGACGGGAACTGCTACAGGAAAACAACTTTTAATAACGAAACCATCCAAAAAGTGCCCATCGGGCAAGAGTTGACTGGTGCGTGGCTTTGACCCGCGGGATTCCCACGCGTGTCGGAAGAAGCAGAGGCCGAGGATGCTCTCAGGAGTGTGGGCAGGACTGCGCGGTGCCCCGCGGAGCAGGGAGCGCGCTGCAGGCGCGGTGATTGTTGCGGTGTATCGGGAGGATGGTGTCCATCGGGGTAGTGTTCCTTGGGTGTGCTGCCCCAAAATAGCACCATCCCAAATGGAAAGCATGACCCTTACGCACAACATGGAGCCCCGCGTTTGCGCCCCCGCGCAAGGCAAAGCTCTGCGCTCCCCGCGAAATCGCGGCCTGAAGGGGAAAAGAGGAAAAGCCCCAAGAGGCGAAAGGAGTCCCGAAATTCCCCGACCTCCTCCGGAGGCAGAGCCGGGTTCCCTCCAGGCCGGGCGGAGCGGGAAGCAGAGGGAGGGAAGAAACCCAGTTCGAAGCGCGTGTTAAATCGCTCAGGAGGCGAAGGTGGAAAATTACGCTGGGTCCTGGCCGGCCTGTCCTCTCCTCAGCCAGGACAGCAATTTTCCTAAGAAGTAGAGCAAAACGAAATCAGCCCCTTTGGACCGGCAGGCTTCGTCCCTCCGAGTGTCGGCCAAGCCTCCGCCTTCCGCGGGAACGCAGGGCCCCTCCGCGACGCGGATGCTCCGCGGGAGGGTTTTCCATCAGTCGCTTTCTGTCCCCCGGCCTCGCACTGCCTCCCTGCCCCATTCCGCTTCCCTCGGCTTGGCGGACCCTGCCCCACCACCCCGACTCTACCTGCCATCGAAACACGAAAGGGAAAATGGGTTTTTCTTGGGGTGTTTGGCCCGCGACACTTCCCGGGGCACCTGGGACACCCGGGGCTGCCCCCACACCCGCCACCCGCATCCCGCTCCGGGGCTCCCCCGGGCGCGGTAGCCAAAGGCAGCGCTTGCAAAAACTCGGGATGAAAAAGTTGAAGGCTTAATGTTTTCTGACAGATACAAATGATACCCCAAGGCTTTCTTGAAATGCAGCGACTGACGGCTGGAGAAACGGTTTTCCTATTCGGGTTTGTGCAGCTGGAAGCGGCCAGGGGTGTGGTGGGATGAAGCTTGTTCCTCTCGGCCGTCACTCTCCTACCCGCACCCCGAAAATAAAACAACCACCTGGGTGTCTGACCTGGGAAAACGCCTTTTTCCCTCGAAGTGCCTGGCAGCACAATCTCACCCCTGCCCAGAGCTGCCCCCAGCCCTCCCCGCATCCATCAGACCACAAGGACTGCACTCTGCTCTAAGCAAATAGGAATTTGCTGTTAGCAGTGGTTTGGGTTTATCTCTGATAAACCTGATGGGAGCAGGAGAGTGTCAGTGCCCTGCAATGACAACGCTGGAGGATGGACAGCTCAAGACAGGCGTTGTTCCCCTGGGTGGGGGAAAGAGAGGGGAAAATCACAATATAGCCCCACAGTTCCCTCTCTGGGCAGAGAGAACATGCTTTTCTGATTAATTGACGGAGGAAGGGGCACCGGAGTTTGCTGGGCTGCCTGCTCATGTTACTCTGTGCATCTTTAGATCCCGAAATGCGGCTCTTTTGTGGGCTCAGAAAGATGCCTCTGAAACAGGATAATCAGAGGCCCGGACACTCCGTTGGCATTTACTGAAGACTCTTCTTCAGGAAAAAAAAGAAAAAAAAAGGTTTCGTTTGAAATGAACGACATTATGTTTCCATATGGGTTCCCTCCACCTTGTTTCGGCCGAGCAACCTCTTAATTACTCCAGCATTTGGATGGGGGAAACACATTTCCCTTCAACAGGACATTTCCTGAAAGGCTGAAATATTCTAATAATGTGCAGAGCTCTTTAATGTGCTCAGAACGACAGCGAACCTCCTCAAGACTCGCACATTTCCTGCTTTAAGATGCAAAATCAGAAAAATAATTAACCTTCTGTTCATTAATTTTCTCTTCAACATTATTTTTATTTCCCTCCTTCTATACTTTTCATTTATATTTTTAACCTCATATTTTTCCTTCCCCCCTTCCTTTTCAATATTTTTTTCTTTCCTTTCTCTCTTTTTAATTTTTAATTCTGACTTTCTTTTCTTATTTCCCCCCGAACGGCTGATCTCGCCCCGCTGCCCGCCGGCCCCGCGCTGCTCTCGGCGCAGCTCCCGCTCCTCTCCGCTGCCCCGGGAGCAAACACCGCCGAGATAAAGGCACAGGACACTTTTCTTTCCCGTTTCAATGTGGGAACGGCCGTATCTTAACTGGCACATCTCGGGGAGAGATAGGAACATACCGCCTTCCAGAGGGCTGCGCTAATCAGCGCGCTGGGTTAGATATAAAAGTTCAGGGCAAATAAAACGAATTAGTTTTATTAGCACGTTTAGGAGGCGGTCTAACGAAGGAATTTGGCTTTACTAGAGAATGTTTTCTCCTCCCCTTTTGTTATTTAGAAGCAACGTATATCCGAGCTGCTCATCACGGGATGGAAATAATGAATCGTTCCATCTGCGGTCATTTTCTGGGAGAAAAGCGCTCCCTTCTCTAAACCCGATAAGAAAGAAATACATATATCTACATCAATCTATTTGGAAATACACATTTTCACAATAAAACATGCGTGAACAATAAAACGCACTGTAAAGGAGAGGTGGTGGAGCCGCCAGGTTATTGTTTTGCGGTAGATTTCATAGGAAAGAACTGCCTCGGTCACAGGAGCCTCTAACTCGGCTAAAACTTTCACAGGGAAATGTGGCCACGGCTCCAGCGAGGGATTTCCAAGGACTTTGCTCGTATTTCAAGCAAATGAAGGATTTTTGGGGAAGTTCTGCCAGTGCAGTAAACCTCAGTTAATGTCAGTTTTCACACAGGCGGCTGGAGCTGGCGCAGGAAATAACCTGGAGAACATGGACTTTGGTTTGTTAAGTGGAAAGTATGTATTTTTTAATTGTTATGAAGAAAAGCAAACGATGCCTAGGTCCTCAATTCAAGCACAACAGTATCGTTTTATGTTCAATTCGTGACTCTGACTTTGTGTTCGCCTGCAGTGCAGTTGGCAAAATTTGGGGAAAAGGAATGCAATAATAGAAAATAATGGCAATGAGAGAAAAATCGCTTAGTGACAAAATTTTTAACACGAGGTTAAAAACAAAATCCCCTAATGATATGACCGTGGGGAGTCCTCAGATCCATTTAAGCGAGGTTAACACGAGGGAAAAAAAAGCCTTTTCCCCCCACTTCCAGGATTTTACTCCCACCGCAGGAGCTGCGCGGAATCCGCGACATATGCACTTCCCAAAGATGGTGCCTACTTTTTAAATTAGGAAAAAACCTCCACAAAAACCGAAACGAAAGAAAAGCAGAGGGGTTGTAGAATACTATTTTTTTTTGAAAAGAAAAATGCATCGACGGCCCGGGGTCTCCCCGCCTGCCCGCCCTGCGCATCTCCGGGATCAGCCGCCTCTCCACCGCGGCAGCGCAGCCAAGGACCCCTCGGCATCACCCCCGCCCGTCCCGGGGACCTCCCGCCCCGCCAGGGCCGTCGGAGGCTCCGGGCACCGCTGCAGACCCCGGCGCTGCCTCCGCCGGCCTGCCCTGCCCGGGGCACCGGGGACGAGCCGCGCCGTGTCCCGCGTACCAGCGCTGGAGGCTGCGAGTGTTGCCGTGCGTTTGGTGAAAAAAATTAAATATATATATATACATATATATATATATATATACACATATACACACATTAAAAAAATTATAAAATGAGGTAACCCCTCTGGAATTGCCTTTCCCAGCGCATTTGTCAGAGCTGACGAAGCGCAGAGGCCGCGAAAGAATTTATACACGGTATAAAGATGTCAAGGGCTGCGCGGGGAACGGAGCGCGGAGCGGCGGGGCGGGAGGCGGCGCGGGGCCCGGCTCGCCCCGGCTCGGCTTTGTTTCCCAGCCCCTCCGGCCGCGTCCCCGCAGCAGCCGGGAGGGCCCGTGGGGTGCGGGCGGGGGGCAGGAGGGCTCCGCGGGACGGGCGCGCGTGGGGCGGGACGGGGCGCGGAGCGCACGCGTGGGGGGCGGGACGGGGCGCACGGGAGGGACGGGCGGCGACACGCGTGGGGTGGGGTGGGGCGGGGCGGGACGAGCGCGGGGCATTGACACGCGTGGGGCGACTCACCGGGCGGTGCGCTCGGCGGCGGCGGGGTGCCGGGCCCGGCGGGCGCTGTGCGCGCCCCGGCCGCCGCTCCAGGGTTTTCTTGGGAGATTTCCCCGTCTCCTCCTGACGTCAGCCCCGTCCCAGGGTGCCGCAGACGGGGGAGGGCCGGGGGCAGGGCCGCCCGCACCGGGAGTCCGGCGGCGCCGGCCGCTCCGCACCTCCGTCCTGCCGCCCAAGGCATCCCCGGGTTCGGCCCCGCGGCAGAGCCTCCCTCGGGGGGCGGCTTCGGGCTCCTGGTTACACGGCCCCTGCCCTCTTCATTTCCTCTCGGTTGGGGCTCTTGTCCGAGGGGGCAGGGACAAGGAGAGGCTACTTTTTTTCCTTTTTTTTTTTTTTTTTTTTTTTGTTTCCCTGAAACACTCTCTGTTTCAGGACCTCAGTGTGGCAGTGGGTGTGCAGCTCCGAGCACAGCGGGGCAGGCAGCGCACAGCGCTCAGGGCTGCTCGGGCTGGAGGATGCAGGACTCTGTGAGATGCTTCCCTGGATACAGGCACACTGAGCTCGCAGCTCATCCCTAAGCCCTTGGTCCGCTTTAATTTTCCAAGGATACTTCTGGAGTTTCAGGCACCTAAGCCCTGGAAGTTCCCCTCCCAGGAGTAAAAAAAAAAAAGTCATGTGGTGACCAAGTGAACACGGCAGCGGGGACGTGCCTTGTGCTTCCCCAAGTAGAGCAGGTCACACACTCATGCACACACAGGCTATAACTGTAGCTGAAAACCAAGGATAACGAATATGGAATGGATCAGAAAGATAAATAGCATAAAATCAGGAACAGTCCAGTCCCACACTTGCCATTTGTTATAGAGAGAAGAAGTAAATGGGATTCACATGTCGAGCATTAGCTGGTTGTTAGTCTGTAAGATAATATTAACTTCAGTGCTTGCTGGTTTACTCCAGTTTTCCAAAGGCAGTTCCAGGAGGCACCCAGCCTGTAATTTAGAATGGCACATACTGTGTGAAAGAGGCTTTGGCACCGGGGCCTACCAGCACATCAAGGTGATATTTACATAATAAAACTTTTGGAGAGGGAGTAGGAGCTCATAAATTAATGCATTCTACTGTTTTAATGCTGAGAGCTAACAATGTGTTTCCTGTTCAGCTGATCATCCCTGCTGCAGCCTAACAGCTGTTTTAAAGGTGCTGTGAAACTGAAGAGAGGGAAGATGATTGTCTTTAAATCAATGTTTAATGATGTGTTATTAGGAGAAAAGTCTTCCTCCAGCAGATGTTTACATGCTGAGGATGAAGGGGAGCTTCCCAGCCTGCCTGCCTGGGAAGACAGGGAGACCCCTGATGTCCCACCAGTCTTGCAGATGGTCCTGATGTCCCCAGCACTGAGGCACAGCTCATTCAGCACCAGGAGAGGCTTTGCCCAGGTCTTTGGGAGTGTGCTGAGGAAACTCCTCTGGGATGTTGAGTTGTTGCAAGGAGGGAGGTTGGACTAGAGAACCCTCAGTGGTCCATTCCAACTGTACCCAGACTGGGATTCTGAATCTGTGGAGGTTTGCAAGTAATTTGAGTCATGACTACGAGCAGGTGAATAGGGCAAATATTGAGAACATTCTGCTCATGTTCAGCACAGGTCATGGCTGGCAAGATCCTTCCTCCATGAAGATCAGATATGGATGCTGGAATATCCCCTAGCTCAGGAGTCTCTTTCTGGAGGGACAAGCTCAGAGGGGATCAAAGGAGATCTGGAGAGGCAAACAAGTGGTCAAAGACCTCCCAGCAGAGGAGTGGGGCTGACCTGTGGCCTCTGGGCTGCAAGGGCAGATTATATACAGTTCCAGCCCTCCTTGCCCAGGAGACAGTCCTTGCTGAATGTGTATTGTGGGCTGGAAGCCTAACTGAGCTCCCCAGTCACACAGGTCATTTGAACTTAGTTACCTCTGAACAGGCACTAACAGCAAGTTCCAGGCACTAGAAAAATACACGTAGCTTTGAGGCAAGATGTAGGAGTGAACGTTGAGATGTGGTGCCTAAAATAAGATGGAAACAGAAGCTAAAAGAAGGTGGAAATTGGAGCTGTGAATATAAATCTTTCTGTAGGTGCTTAAGTCATGTTATTTCCTCTGCACTTGATCCAGAGATGGATTAAATAATTTCAGTGTCTGTTTCTTCAGCTTCCAGTACAAAAGATGGTCATTGCAAAGCCTCTCCCCCAGAGATGGATTCAGGTGCCAAGAACACACCAGGGCTTGTGCCCAAAAGGCACTGAGGGGTGTGCAGTGGTGCTGGGGGGTGGGAGGGAAGGGCACCTCATCACCAGATGATCCTCCTGCTGCCAACCAAGCCAGCACCAAATCATCTCCAAGCCAAGCCAGTTTCCAAAAGTATTGTTTCCACAGCCAAGCTCTTATTTGGAAGATGGTGGTGGCACAGATTGTTCCTACACAAACAGAAGAACCCTTTGCAATTGCTTTTTTAAATCATCACAAACATCCATTTAAAGAATGTCTCTCTGTATTTCCAAATATAGTGAAGAAATGACTCTCTAATCTCACCCATTCCTTAATTTGCAGCCTTTCCCATTAGTGCATCCTTGGAATAGTGTCTGAAAGGCCACACTGCTTCTCTGGGAGAAACTGGCATGTTTGGAACATGACTGGATGGTAACATTTCTAAACTTCCCAGAAGAGGCAAATTGTCAAGGAATAAGTTTCTTTCTGCGCACGCACATTCGTTTTGGAGCCAAATGGAAAGGAGAGCTCAGAAAAAGAAATGACAAATTGTTTGGAAAATATTGTCCTTCCCAAGACAGACCTAACCATATGGGGGGAAGGGAGTCCATAATGACATTTTCCCTTTATATCCAAGTCCAGCAGCCCTCCCATCCACTCCGCTGGGAGGTTTGTGTGAGTCAGACCTGCAAGATCATCCACTCAGGGTAATATTTCCAGCACTTCAGTCCCCTCCCTGCTTCACTCCTATTCCCAACTGAAAGAAGTCCACATCTCAGATTTATGGGAAGACCAGCAGGATGGGACCCTGAGCTGTTCCTGTTTTTCTGAACCTCATCCCCAGCCTGACACTGTTGATGAAAAAGACATCCATTGCAAAGGAGAAGGCAGAGCAGCTTCATCACTTAGAAAACCTATCCATGATTTTAGGCAAGGAAAGTTAATTATGTGGCCTGGGAGAAGCCCTTTTTCCAGTCCTGCCCAGTCTCCTGTGTGACTTCAGAAAGTCGTTATGTGCCTGCAAGGAACTGCCCCCACCTCCCCCCAGCACATGGGCAGGTTAAGGCAGAAAAAGGTGTTGGACAAATGGAAGAAGCTCTACAAGAGCAGAGTTTATTCACATATTGACCAAGCTTGTGAAAGGCTGTCGTGGCTGCACTGGATCGATAATGCAGGACCCGAATTCCTTGTGGACAAAATGAGGGGCGCAGCAGTGCCTTGGTGTTAGAAACACAGAAAATACTTGTTGTGGCAAGGAAATCCCTTCACTGCTTCTAAATCACTGAATTTATCATCGCTGTAGTCTTTAAGTAACAAACAAATGCGGTATTTACCCATCCCCAACTAATGGAGACAGTTACGCAACAACAAAAAAGCTGCAGCAATTGTGTACGGTCAGCAATTAGCAGAGCCTTGAAAGATGTTGGGAAAGAGGTTTCTTTTGTGTGTGTGGTTGTGTTTATTCCCTGGTGACATGCTGCTAACAAGCTGCAAACCAAGGATCACCCACAACAAACAGAAACAAACAAACAAAGTTTTGTAGAGGGTGGTAATACTTAGCTTAATTCTCTTTTAAAATAATTATAGCCCTCTGTGACAACTGGGAAGGCCACATTTACTCCAATAAAACTGCTTGTTATTCTTCAGGAATTACATTTGGAGATGTTTCCTTATACAATGTAGACGTTAATGGGAGTAGATCTCAATCAATGAAATATTGATGTATTTCTCCTCTTTGCACTTGCAGGATTCTGAGGCTTGTGGTCAGCTGTTTACTTGCCAGTTAAATCACAACACATTTAATGACTTTCTAGAGATCTGCCTGAGGACTAACGGCCAAAGAACAGGATCTTGGGGATTTGGGCATTAGTGGGAAGTTACTTAAAGTCCAGACATCGATCCAAGTATCTCTACTGCAGTTTATTCCGTGCATTATAGATTTTGGGGAAAGTGATAAATGGCTCATCCACCTTCAAACTAACACACGTGCCTCCCGTGCTCTCACGAGGTAGTTGTGACTCCAAATACTCTGTTGTGCTTGGTATTATTCATCTGTGCTTTGACAACACAGCAGAGTCTCAGCTCATGCACTGTCTGAATGTAACACTGGGTGTGAATGTGCCATGTATTAGATCTTGGCATCGACTCAAAGCAGCTTCTTAGATCTTGGCAGGAAGAAAAAAATGTATAGGTATAATACAGATATAGATACTCAAGACTCCTTTCAGCTGAGAAGCATTTAGCTTTGGACTACACTTACAGGTAAATTTGTGCTCATTCCTGAAGAGATGGCTGAGGGCAGAGGTGTGCACTATATATACCTGTCACTGGGTATGTACTTTATTTCCTCCCTCTTCTCCAGGGATTGGCTTTGGGCCAAGGTGAGAGGCAGGAGACGGGACTTTGGCCCAGTTAAATAGTTCTGGAACAAGATTTTCTTAGAGCCTCCTCTCCAGCCCCATGGGACCTTCTCTGTCTTGTATTATTATTGCTGTATCTATTAAGATTAATGACTTCCAAAGCTGCTCTAAAACTATTTAAGTGCCTGATGATCCATCTGAAACTCATCTCCATTCTGTGCACAGGTCCCAGACGTTAATCTTTAGAGGTGACCACTCTGGCTTGTGGGTGGAAATGAGGTAAATACACGTTATTTGGCAGGAGCTCTGTGTCAGACAGAGCTTTCTGGCAGCAGACACAGGGCCTCATACAAATGAAAACTGATGGCTTAATATTTTGTTACATTTTTCCCACCGCAGTCATTACCTTCTAATTGCAGGGATGGATTAAAGGGAAGAGTGTGCTCGTTCTGGGAGAGGTTGCCATGTGTTAGCCTTGAGCTGTCACCTGGGGAGCAGGGGCCAGGGGAGTCCCCTCCTGTTCCCACTTTGTGCCCTGGCTGTGCTGAGCACCAGCAAATCCCACCACCAGTGGGTGAGACTGTGATTAAACACAGCCCGGTGTTGCACTAGAGGTGGCATTTCTGAGGGCATTTGCACTTTCTGTGTGGTTCCAAGGACTAATTTCCAATATGCACCTCATTACTCATGGACTTACCACATGAAGCAATATTTAGATGATTTTTTAATTGCCAAGACTATCCCCAAGCTCTGCTGAATTCAGTGAGCAGAAAGGAGAGGTTGTTTCCAGCAGGAGCCCAAGTGGCCAGCAGAGCTGACCTGAAAAACATCAATTTATGTGTTTTCATTTATTTCACAGCAGAGCAAGGAACTGGGGTGAGGATGCTCAGGGTGGGTTTGGTGGTTACACACGTTGGGTCTTGTTGTTCCCTAAAGCTTTGCATCTCATGAGCTTCATCAAAGAACTCTGCTGTGCATCTGCAGTGCTACTCCTGCCATCCCACTGTGGCTGCCCTCATGTGCCAGAGGACATAATCCTGCCAAAGATCATGGAATCACAGAGGATTGGAAGGGATCCTAAAGCCCATCTAGTTCCACGTAGGTTGGGTGCAAACATTTTGTGCTTAGAAAGCAGATGAATTGTCCATGTATGTATTTTAAAAACACTTTTAGTGTTTTTGCTTTCCCAAGGGGAGCAAGTACAGAAGAAAACTAACCTGGAGCTCTCCCAATGACTGGGTAGACCACAACATAATCAGCAAAACTGGGTATAAGGTTAAAATGAAACACCTGCATGGAAAGTGTTTGCAGAAGAGAAGTTCTCTTTTGTCTGGGAGCAGGAGAATTAAAGGCATTCAACCAGCTCAGTGAAATATTGTGAGAGCTATGGGTGGGAAGTGCTAAGTATTACAATTATTATTTACCATATATTAATATTTGTTATTCAGGAGGATTTGTGTGTAGAAGGAATTTGAAGGATCTGGTCTGGCTCTGTGTGTGCTGGGGCTCTCAAGGGGTTTTGTAGTGTCTACCACAATTATAGATGAGGACTGAGTGAAACCTTGTGGTTTTACTCTACAAAACATTAAATTCAGCGACTGCCCATGTTTTCAGGGGAAAAAATAAATGAAAAAAATCTTTCAGAATGTATTTGAATGATATTTCAATGCTGTGGCTGGTGTGAAGTATTTTCAGAAAGGGATCACACGAGACTGTTTGGGAGAACTGTAGGCTTAGGCTCCTGGCCATAAACCCAAGTACTGTGCATGAGGGTGTCAGGTATTTTAATCCTCCTCTCTTTCCTTGAGCCAGCAGAGAAATTCCACCTGCACCTCCAGTTCATAGAGGTGTTTTTGCCTCTGTGTTGCTCACAGTGGCTGGAATTTCATGTGAAGGTGTACCTGGCTGTGTCTTTTCTTGTTCCACCTTTTGCTGTCTAAAAGGAGAAGAGCAGAACACTTCCCTGGGGATTAGGGACAGCTGGGTTGTCACATTTTGAAAGGCAACACATCTTTCTGTGTGAACTGCAAAAACTGCCCCGAAACATTTAAGGTGCATTTGTACAAATGCTTACTGTACATCTTTAGATTAGTGAGTGCATTTAGAAGTTTAGTTTTAAAAACCAGAGTTTATTCTGCTTCATTCTTAAGTAAACACTGGAAGTTCAGATCCTCCAGACCGGATAAGACCTCTGGTTCATCAGGTCTGGCATTCTGCCTCTGGCAGTGACTCACAGCTGATAGTGGGAGAGGTGCAGTGGGATGTGAGTGCTGGGACTGGGGACCAGCTGGGCACTCTGTGCTGCAATCCTGCCCCTCCTGCGCAGCAAACCCTTTGGTTTCACATTGTTACATCTTCATTAGTTTTAAAACATCATGAAATTGTAGATATGCCTCTTCACAGGAGCCTCATTGCCTTCCTCAACAGTGCCTGCAGAACTGCTGCTGTCCCTTCCATGCCATGGCCATACCAGCAGTTCTGCCATGAAACCTCCAGGGTTTCTGCTCTTGCATCCCAGCGTGTCCCTGCTCAGCTCCTCCCTGGTGTGCTGAGATCCTTGGTTATGGCTCACACATATAGAAATTGTTGATATTAAAGCCTGCAGGTGGGAAAATCATTCCCCAGGTTCACTTCAGCATTTATAAGCACTCCTCCCAAAGCTACAGTACATCTGAGCAGAGCTGTGGTTTGTTTTCTTTAAACTTCAACCCTTATGTGACATATAATAACTCTAAACTGCATTACAAGCCAAGATTACAAGGTATAACATGAGGTGAAACAGTATATGGGAAATCAAGATGCATGAAGGATTTCGTACAAAGGAAGCAACCACTGTACATAAACTGAGTAGTTGCTCAGGGCAAACCTTTAGGATTTGATGGATTATTATCCCTGAGATCCTGTGTTAAAGACTGTTTATTTATTATAGCTCCCTAGCCCTCCTCCTCCCACCATATCCCAGCCTTGGGGCTCTGGGAGACTCAGAAATCCCACTCTTTCCTGACTGCCTCATCATCGATGCTCAGCACCCGAGAATCTCAGACCTGTGCTTCTCTCTGGCTGTCCACTGTAAATAAATAGAAGAAACTTGGTACAACTGTGAAATTATAGCACTCCTGTCCTCAGGAAACCTGTGTTTCCATCCTTCCATCCCCTGTGCCCTCGTGTCCGAGTCCTGCCACCCCACTGGTGCTGCTGCCACAGAGGGATTGTACCCGATGCTTTTCACAAGAGCTGTGAAAGGTGATACTGTTCTAGTTCTGTCACCTACTGCTGCCCCCTAATTACAAATGTAAATGCCGTGAGTCAGATCCGAGGGATGGCTCTTCCCTGATGCCTTCCTCTTGTTTGGGTGACTGACTCTTCTTCAGTAAGGCTGAATGGAAACTCTCCAATAAAAATGACTGGAAATCCTGTTTTCTGGACAGGTACGGATATTGTGGGGTAGAAAAAGCTTTCTAGATGTGACTGAAGGAGTAGTTTGATGCTGAATTGAGGCCAGTCCCCAACTGTCTCATGGCAAACAAGGCAGCAAAAGAACAAGGGTATTTGCTCGGAGCTTGCAATGCTTAGATTCCCTATTTTCCAACGCTTCTTCTGGGTCAGTTTGTTTTAAATTTATAAATTTCATGCTGTTGAACTGCAAATGTAAAACAAATGCAAAATAAACAAGCTCCATTTTTTTTTCCCAGTGCAGGTTGTATTTGTTGTGGGTGGAATTTGGGAGAAGTGACTGTGCCCTAAAGGCAAGAGGTGTGACCAGCAGAGCAGGGTGCATCCCTAATCCGCTGACTGCAGTGACACTCCTGGCAGGGCTGGGAACTGGGACTCTCTTTTGTCTCTGACAAAAGGAGCATCACGTTCAAAGCATGTATTACTTGATAAGATATTCCTGCCGAAGAGATGGAAAGGAAATAACCTTGGAGGCCAGAGACAGAAATTACATTATCCATTGTGCCTGGCAGCACACAGCCCAGGGGTCGTTGTAACCATCTGAACTGCTGTGCTCCTGTGGCTTCCCTGGAAGGATTATTCAGCAGCCTGACACATTTCATCATTGGGAAATATTTCCTGATATTCAGCCTAAGCCCTTCCACTCTTAATCTCATCCCATTACTCTTAGTTATGCCCCCTGTACAACTGGAGATAATTCCTCTCGCTCCCTGATGTTTGCAGCCTCCAGATACTCGTAGGCTGCTATCATGTCCCTTCTCTGTCCCCCACATGAGTGATACGGATTTGGCTCTTTTATCCTCTCCTTAGAACCCAGTCCAGGCTCTCCATCCCAGCTGCCTTACCATTGTCCTCTGCTTTCCTCCAACCATCCTTCCAACCCTTTCCCTGCCATTGTTCTGCCTTGAGGGATTCTGACAGGGATGCTCCTCGCAGAGCTGGGTGGGCAGGGCTGTCTCTGCGGGGTGTCCTTCAGGACACACACAGGTCCCCATGCTCTGACCAGGCTGTCATTGGTGCTCCTCTCCCATCTCCTGCAGCTTCTTGGATCAAACTGTATTTTCAGTTGCTTTGTCTTTCTTCTTCCAGGCTCTTTCTCAGCTCCTCTCCCTCATCCCAGTGAAATGGAAGCCAGGAACCAGCCCTTTCCCCCTTCCCTGGGCAGCAGGACTTGCCAAGCTACTGCAGAGATAACCTCTTGCCATGGCTTTCATTTTCCTGCGTCTTTTTGTAACTCAGAGTAGAATTTATACCCCAGTGGCTATTTGCAGGATTATTAGTGTCACAGCTCGTGGTGGGAGAGTAATCCCGGGGTGTCTGCAGCCCAGCACTGCTCTCTCGAGAGCATTCCCACAACTTGCCCAAGGGCTCGGTGGCCGCGGGAAGATGCTGCGGGGAGCGGTGTCCCCCTTCTCGGCACTCAGCTCCCATCAACCCTCGGCAGCCGTGAAACCCGAAACGCCTCCTCCCAGCCCAGGGCAGGCTGCCTGCTAATTCCTCCCAGTGTAAATTCCCACCCGGAGCTGTTTTCTGACAGCGAGCGCGGGGCGGGCGGCGAGGGCTGCGCGGCCACTACAAATTAGAGCGCTGAGTGGCAGCTCTCGCAGGGATGCTGCTCCCTTCTCCTGACACGCTGGGCTGCCTCAGGCTGCAGGCTCTTGATCACCATGGCATGTTCCCCTCGGTGTCCCGCAGTTAATTATTTCTGTGTTGGTTTGCAGTATCATCTTCCCCTGACCAGCAGCGCCTGCAGCAACGACAAGAGCAAAGCGAGCAGGTGACTGGGAGCCCTGGGCGGTGGCAGCGGGGCAGCTGCCTCCACGCAAGCCCTTTCCCTCAAGGACTGCTGTGCCAGTGCTGGATTGGAAGTTTCAGCAGCAGGATTTTTGCTTTTCTCCTTCTACAGCACGTGAGGAATATCCAGATGTACCTTATCAGTGACAGAAGAGACTCGGTGGGGCAGGCAGAGGCTTAAGGGCAAGGTCACATATTGAGGGCCTGTGGGTGATGCTCTCTGCCCTTCAGAAAGTTTGTGGAGGTGAGATTGTTGTGTCTTGCATGAGGCAGTGGGCTGGGAGGGGAGAATGAGCCCTGGCTTAGAGCAGCAGCAGCCAGCTTGCACTCAGAATCACCCTGGTCATGACTGGGGGGCATTGACCTTCCTCCTGGAGGCAGAACCCCAGCAGGATGAGATTGTGTTGGAAGTCCTATGGTCCAACCAAATCAACCTGGGAGGACTCACTGCCAACCACCACTTGGACACTGCTAAGGGACAGCTAATGCCTGTGGTGAGTGGGCTGGTGGGGAGCCCAGGAGATGGTTCTCCTCCAGGAGAACTCATCCCTCCTGTCAGCACCTCCTCCAGAGGCTCCAGGTGGTTACAAATGCACAGCTCTTCCGAAATGCAGTGGCCAACCTCCCCTCCAGCAGAGCACCCAGTGCTCGTTTTGGGGGTGGTGACACTGCCTGTTGTGTTAAACATCCGTGTGAACCCCAGGCAAGGTGTGCCCTCGGAAAGCCCCATTTCACAGCTTTCCTTTGCTAACCCCTCCAGCAAGGGCAGGAGCTCCCTGCAAGCCTGTTCATGCTGAAACACCCACCAAGGCTGTCACTGTCACTGTCACACAGGGTGAGGGCAGTGCCAGGGCACCAGGTGGGCACAGCTCCACAGGCTCTGTCTTGGGGCCGTACAGGTGGTGGTAGAGGAGGTTCCCAGCTGGACATGGAGCATGGTCCTCCCTGCCATGGAGCCAGCCCATGGTAGAGCTGCTGGGCACCATGGACATAGCTTGGCACCGACTGGCCAGTGACATGGGCAGGTCTGCTGTCGGGCCAGAAGGCATTTATGCTTTCAAATACACTTTGAATAGCACGAAACTGGCACCTCCTTGTAAATACAAAGTTGGGGAGTTGTGTTGACAGTGTGAGTCAGGCTGCCCTGTGCTTTGGGGAGGTGGTTGCCCACGTTATGTACACACATGCTCAAACTCATGCCAGGGGGAAGGATGGTTGTCATGCTTTCCTTTGCCTGATTTTAGCAAAGTAACGTTATTAGGAATACACACAAATTAATTCACTAGTTTGGGAAGCATAACTTTGTACACTTCTGTCTACATTTGCTGGAACCCCATGTACTTTGACAAGCATCACACCATCCCCTCTCTGTTGGCTTGTTTCAGATTTATAATTTGCAAATCAGCAGCTGTCAGCAGCTATTGATCCTCTCTGTTTTATGTATCTGGACTTGACTAAATTTGAGACTTAATTTGTGCTTTTCTCTTTTGCAGGAAAATATTTCAATTAATTCTGGGCAGTTGTATGGATACCAGGAAATATTGTAAAGAAAATGGTTCAGTGCTGCTATTTTCCTGAAGGTTTTGCTTAGCTATATGTTTGTACAGCAGAATGCTTTCTACTGTTCTTCCTTGTACCTATTCTTTCAACGAATACAGTTTCATGGTGATCTGACAAGCTCATACTGCTCCAGTGCAACAACTTGCCCATACATATTGTGGTGTGTTAAAGAGCTCCCTCATTATTTCAGCACACTGTGTATCTCCAGCATTTGTCAAGGCTTGTTTGATTCAAACGTGTTTGTCTTATCAGAGGGGGGAAAAAACCCCAACCAATCCTTTAGAACTGTCAATGGGGACAATTAATAATGTTAAAAAAACAAGAAGAAGAATAGTGCACCGTAAGGAATGTCTCAGTGTTATGGCACCAATGAGGAAATAAGGTACTGGAGCCAGGCTGGAAAGGAGCTCTGTGTCCCAGGCTCACTTCATGCCCCAAATGGGGAGTGTCATGTAAGAAGGTGGGTGATGGCTGGAAGCATCAGGGAAGTGAAAGATTCTGAGTCCTCTCCCTCAGGGACCAACACTGGTCCAGGCAGGACTAAGGTCACCCCTGCCCCTTGTTCAAACAAGCAGATGACTGAGAAGTGTTCACTTCTTAGTGCCATTTCTGTATAATGGAATTATTTCATCAACTTTAAATAATTTGTCAGGAAAACTACAAATTGCAGTGAAAAACATTGAGTGGTATTTAAAAGTCCTCTAGTGCCACCAGCTCTGTGACTATTTGGAAAACCCACATGAATCGTTTAATAATTATAGTGTTCCTTACTCTAAATTCACACTTCTAGCCAAAAGTAGCTAAAAAGCTGGATTTCATGCTTGTTAACTATTTTGTTTTTCATTGACAGGTGGATCAGAGGCAAGAATTTCCAGGCTTTTACCTACAAGGCTTGACTCATATCTCTAATACTAATTTATACTGACATAGCCTCTTTCCCATCCCTGATGGCACAGACATTTCACAGGTGTCAGCTCTGCTCCAGAAAACTTCCATGGAACTCTGGTAAGGTGAGGAGGATGTGTCAATCTGCTGTGGTGGTTTTACACCTGCAAAGCCCCCAGATTGAGTTGCTCTCCAGGGTGAGTGTGTGGACTGTCACTTCTTGCCTTTTTTGCCTCGGGAGCCCCTCAGTAAATTGGATGTCACCGTATCCCATTTCAAAATGCTCTGCAGTAACTGTTGTAGGGGTTGTTGGTAGCTGTCATGAGTTGTTATAGGCATCTCTCATACCTGATTAATTTCATTTTCAGATGATAAAAAGAAACAGTCTTTTATTTCTCAGGACATACTTTAATTTCTTATTGTTTTATTCAACCCCCTCCTATAACCCAAATCTGAGCTGTCCCAGTGAACAGCCTCAGCTCTCACATCAGAGGATCCAAATACAACCTGAACAGCAGAAGGTAAGCAAGATGAGTTCACCTTTGCTGGGAAAAAACAGGTCAGTGCCTTCTGTTTAACACTTGTCTAGCTCTTGCCATCATGTGGTGCAAAACCAGGAGCTCCCCTTCCATGTGAATTTGAGGATTCTCAGTATAAATCCTGAACTTTGCCTTTGCTTAAATCAGAAGATTGATGCAAATTTATAAAGCTTGACTTGTTGAGTGTTTGGAAGTGCAGAGGGTAATTGAAAAGCCCTGATTTGCTGTCTCTTTTGGATTTTTAATCTGTGGACTTCCATGGAATTCCTCACTTGCACTGCTCTGTGCTCTGTGGGAGCTCACAGGGTCCCTCTGAAGGCAATGGGTCCCTTTTTATTCAAGACAGAGAAGGAACAAGACCCCAGGGAGAAAACAAAGATCAGCCTGAGAGCACTGTGCTTCCTAATTCATGACAGAGATTAAAGTATCTTGGACCAGCTATTGCCACAGCATGGGATGTAAGCATGTGCATGGCTTCTTTTGAGCCTCTCTTGGTTTTCCTTCCTCAGCCAGCAGAGATTCCTGGCAGTGGGATGCAGGGCTCTTTGTGTTACTGATGTGGTGCTCTTCTACTCTTACTAAATGGAGCAGAGCAATTCCCACTGCTCCCAACCTGGATTGTGTTGCCAGCACTCAGTTCACTTGGAAGCTTTGGTCTTGCTGCACACATTCAACACACACTCTTTTAAGTGGTTTCCAGGACTCTCCATAGAAAGAAAGGGGGAAGATAATAATCCTGTGGAAATTTTGGAAAGAACTGAGCATAATCTTGGTATCCAGGCTGACATTTGGCTGCTCTTTTCAGAAGCTCCAAGACAATGGACCAAGGCAAAGATAAGGTGGTTATCTAAGGTAGTTGGATTAGTCCTCATTTCCAAGTACACCTGCATGTCCAGGTCCATCTTTTCATCTGTACTTTGCTTCTTGCCTTCAGTGTGTGCAGAGACTTGTGTGACAGCAACACCTGCTTTTATTCCTCTTCTACCATTTCATTCCATTAACTGCATTCTTTCCTGAAATGCTCCATGATGGCACAATTCCAAACCCTGACACACTTGAGTTTTCCTGGGTTCTTTGCACGTGTTCCTGGCAATGACCCACAGTCCCTAATTAGGACTGTTAGCAGAGGTTTAGTACAATTGAACCCAAAACTTGAGCCCCAGAGCTGGTCTTCTTGCTGGAGCCACGACTTCATGACATTTTTAAGCAGGCATGGCTGCCAAGGCTTTGTGCTTCTCCAGGGTGAGGTTGAGGTTGGTCCCCATTTCCTCAGGACCACCTCCTTGGGGGAGCCACAAGGTCCACAAGACCCAGCCCAGGTTAAACCAAACAAAGCATGAGAAAAAAATGGGGAGTTCCATGACATTTTTCCTCTGTGTATGGGACATGACCTGGGAAAAAGGTGCCCCAGGGAGGCTGAGCATCCCTCTTGCAGTGAGGTGGCAGAGCCCGGGGCACACTGGCTGGGATCAGCTCCCACGCTGCAGCATCAGGCGCCAGTGCTGGATTACTCAACCCCCCTCTTTTATAACAAGCCAGAAAATTTTCCACTATGCCCCATGTGTGCTGCAGTCCTGGTAGGGAGTATGGTGACAGTGACTATTGTATCACAGCTTACTGAATCTTTCAGGAGTTCTGGGTATTTGGGCTCATGCCCTGAGGAGCATTTCCATCCCCGTTGCTGCTTTTTGGTCCTGCAGTGCCTCTGCTGAATCCTCTCCCAGTTCAGGTCCCTGTTTCCAGGCAAATCAGTTGCAATTGCCCCTTGCTTCCTCCTGAGTCACCCTGTGTGAGCTTTGAATTTTATGGGAAACATGAGCAGCTGCCATAAAATCTCAATCTCCTTTGTCCCTGAGCAGCACTGTGGGTGCAGTAAATTGCACATCCCAGGGTTTGGATCTTTGCAGCTGTAGGATGATTTGTGCCCTGTCTTCACAAACATCTAGATCAGCTTCACCATCCTTGGCAGGTTTGAATATCTGAGGCTGTCATGTCTCGTGGAGGATGGCCCAGGTTTGGAAGGTGATGTTCTCAAGTTCAGCAGAGCCTCAGGCCAGGCTCAGCTTTGGAGCCTTAATTCCCTTTCCCACTAGACCATCTGATTACGAATAACCGTGACTGAATGTTGTATGTCGAAATCCATAATCCCCTGCAAATTGTTTAAAGTCTTGTCCATTGAACTGCAGACCTTTATCAGACAACAATTTATGGGATTCCGTGTCTGGCAAATGCAAATATAATATGTGCTGTGACATGTTTTGGTGTCAGATTCTCTGTATTATTGGATAACATTATATAGGTCTGAGCTCACGTGAACAGCAACCCCAATTAAAATGTGATCTTTGCCAAAAAATAGAAATAAATCTGTTTTAGACAGCTCAAGTATTTCCTTGTCAAGATATTTTATTTTTTTAAAGCCCCATTTTTATTTTACTAGTTGCTCTTCTCAGCATTGGTCTGTGAGCAGCACACTGAGCATCATGGGCTCTCCTTTCCTTTTGTCCTGAGAGGCAAATGGGGAATGGGACTTCCATGTCCAGAAATCCTTCTGTTGGATAATGTGAATCAAACATTGTAAAGTTGTGAAAGGGATTTTCTGATCTTTTTTTCCTTTTTACTGAGGTTAACTTTGCTGTATTGGGAAAGTTGTCTAGTCTGGGAAAGACATCTCGTCAGAGCCAAGGGATGTGGTGCAGAAACCCTTGGGCAAGACCTACACAAGCAAAGAGCAAGTCAAAGGCAGTGAAGATGGACAGTGTGTGGCTGCTCCCAATGAGTTATCCTGGCCTCAGAGATTCATTAGTTTTTGGTACCCAAGCAATGGGCTTTGAGTAGTGTGACATATTTTACAGAGGCATCAACTTCCTCTTAGCAAACTCACAGGTCTCAAATAAAACAATTATTTTTTTTTTTTAGTGGAGACTTGCTAAGATGCTTAAAATAATTTTTAAAGTCATTTGACTGTACTCAAAAGTGGGGCAGATCTTGGAGTTTGCTTGGAATGGGATTGTCCCAAGTACAAAGATTTACTCCCTTCCTCACAGTTGAATGATTTATTCTACCAGTAAATAATGAAGGCAGAAGAATTGCAATTTAAATTCTTAGAGAAATTTGGTTCTTAACCTCTTATTGGTTGGCTGGACTTGGGAAAAAACCTTATTCCTTGCTTAGGCAGCTAAAAGGTGTGGAACAAATGAACACTTCTGTTCATGAGGTGCCTCACATGAGCATTTCCATGGACTTTATTCTTATCTGGAGAAAAGCACAACTAAAAAGTGGAAACAAAAAGGAAAAATGAGGTCAAATGTGCTGCAAGTGTAAGCCTGTGCTGCAACATGACTTAGAGCAGCTCTGGTTCAACATGAGAAGCTGAAGTGAGTTAAACTCTGTGGTGTGGTGGTGGGATTGTGTGTGTGGGGAAGATGCAAAGTCCTGCAGGATTGTGTCTCTGTAGGGAAATCCCACCACTGCAGAGATGGGACCACTTTCCTCTCCCTGATCCCCAAACCCATTCTCATCTTCAGAATCCCTTCCTGGCTGTGACTTTTTTTTCCTTAGTGTGGACTCAAGTAATTCTTAGCTCTTCACTTGGGTTCCTGCAGGCTGGGGAGGGTATATTTTTAAATGGTGTCAGTGGAAATTTTGATTCAGGGCTTTCTGAAATCCCTGGAACTGAGAGCTTGAAGTTCAGGCTGTTGCACTCTTTCCCTGGACACATATTCTTTTCCTGCCTGGAAATTTTATACCAGTGGAATGAGGGGATTTTACATATTGATCCAGGATTTCCAGCATCTGGTGTGTGGCTGGAGCAGTGGCAGTGACAGGGAGCCCCCTGTGCTCCCACATGGCATCCCAGTGCCATCCCTGGGTGGGCTCTGTGTCCCTGTCCCCCAGCTGTGTGGGTGACCCAAAGCCTGCCAGGAGCCTGTGCTACAAAGCACACAGCTCACTCTGGGCAGAGATAAACCCAGTTGCTGTTGGATCACAGCTTGAACTCAGCTGTCCTGGGGGAATCAGCAGGGATGGTGCTCTGAGGGATGAAGTTTTGACAGTGGGAAGGAAAGATGAACATCAACTGTGGGACTGTGTCACACAGCAGAGGGACTGAGAGCATTAATGGCATGGGAATGGCTGGCTCTCTTATTCTCTAACTCATCATCTGCTGAACAGCCCACAAAGTGCTTTATCCTCAGGTAATTTCTCAGTGAGAAATGGTTTCCCCTTTTGCCTCTGGACAGTAGCTCAGTCTGAGGGAGCGAAACCAAATCAATCAATTAGGGATAAGAAGGAATGTGGTTTTAAGAGAGCTGATGATAAATTTACACCAGACTTGGCTGAAGCCTGTGATGTTGGATCCAACCAAAAATTGGCTCTGTGGGTGCCGAGACATGGAGTTTCCTCATCCCTTTGGCTCTGTCCTCATGAGCTGATCTCAGCTTCAGTCTGAGAAGGTAGAAGGATTTCCAGTGCCTTCCTCAACTCCACTCCTTCCAGAGCCCACCCCTTGGTCCTGCTGGCATCTCATGGCATGTGACAGAGGAGGTGCTGTGAGCACTGGTGGGCTGGAAAAGCCAAACCTTCTGTTTGTGTAAAGTATGATCTAAAGTCTTCTATTTCTGAAGTATGTTAATTTTTTCCCCTGTTTGCCAGATTTCTTTAATGCATTTTTGGGACACACTTCCAAGTTGCACAAGCAAGCAAGGAAGCACCAGGAAACTGAGGAAGCACAAGAAAAATATCTAAATACATCTAGATATTTTATCAAAACTCTGTTCACTCTGTAAATTTGACAACCATTTCAATAAAGTTTTCATAAAACTGGAACAGAGAAATATGAAGCTTTTCATCCATTATGTTCAATACAATGAGCAGACTTTCCTTATAACTTACACAGCTTAATAAGGAGTAGTCACTTATTTTTCTTTCTCCTAGACCTGACTGATTGTCTGTTTGTGGAGGATGGTGTTGGGTAAACTGGATGGCTTTGCTAATTCCTACCCAAGGAGTAAGCCAGAATTGTCAAGCAACAGAAAGCAAAGTCCATCCACCAGCTTTACAGATGGGGGGGGTTTACTGTCTTTTCTTTTAATAGCAAACTAGGCTGTGCTTTCAGAACTAAATGCCAGCAGTTCATTGATACCACTTTTTATTTGGAGCCTTGTTGCACATTTTAGGCTCCTTCTTGCAGATGAGCTGCCTGAAGCAGGTGGTTAAAAGCAGAAATCCCAGCTGAGAGCCCTCCATTTCTGTTCACCTTCCCTCCAAATCCAGCATGGGCACTCTTTGATCTGTATCTTACATTTTAGAATTTGCACAAACTGGAATAATTGAGATTTACCCTTTTTTTCCCCCTTCAAAGCAATGTTGAAAATGTTTTGAAGGAACAGTGAAAAACTGTGATTTAAGATTATTTATACTTTGGGTTAAAGAAAAATACAAAGTGAGGTAGTTTTAATGCAATTTTGACTTCCAGGAGAGTTTTCTCTGCAAAAAAAAATTATGCCACTCCCACAGTTCCATGAAGGGCCATTCATTAACCTTTTGTGGGAGAGGAACAAAATCCAGAGAGTTTGGCTAAATATGGGAACCAACAACTGACACAGTGCTTAAGAGAGACAATAGAAATCTATTTAATGAGGTAAAACTGACCAGAGATTAACTTTGTTCAGGATATTTTCTAATAGGAAAAAACCAGTGGGGTCATCCAGATCCCTTTGAAAATTTATTGCTGTGCTCAGGAATTCCTTGTGCATCCCAGGACTGGGAATCTGAGCAGCAGGCTGCTGTGGCAAGTAAAAAAATAAATGGTGTTATCTTGATAGCCAGATAACCCAGTATCTGCTCACATAAAGTCATTTGGAGAATATTGTTTGTGAAAACCTCTTTGCTTTGGACCCATTCCTTCTCCTTTCCGTTTTCTGATAAAAAATCCCAAACACCCAGCAGTTAAAGGCTGCCATAAAACTGAGAAGAAACACTGACACTGGTGCTTTATCATGCTCCATCTGGGAGGAGAGCCAGCTCTTCCTACTTCAAGTTTATTTCTCCTACTCTGCTTTACCTCAGATAATGTCTCATAAACAGTTAAGAGGGTCATTTGTAAATGTCTTGGAATGGTTATTGCTCTCATCATAGGCTTTGGATCTTCGTGCTTGCAGTTAGTGAACATCAAGGTAAAAATCAAAACAAATTCCCAGACCCAGGGTAATGACTATCTGGGAATTCCTTCTGTTCCTAAGACAGAAAAGTTGCTATTTTTCTCTAGCTTGGGTTTGGGTTTTTTATTTTTTAATTTTTTAATTTTTTTTTAAATTATAAGTTTCATCTCTCAGATTAGGTGAGACTTGCTTGCTTTCCAAGCTTGGTATGTGACTGAACTTCTGTTAACCAGGGGCTACAATACCTAAACCAAGAGCTCAGCTCATTTTAACAGAATCTGGTTCCAAACCAGTGGGTCACTGAGCAGCAAAGTCTCTGGGGGACAAACTGCTAATTCCAACCAACTAAACCTAAATACATTCTACCCAGCCATTTGTTCTTGCTTTGTTAAATGAATTAAACCCACTGGTAGCAGCAGCAGGACTGTGTGTTGGGAGGGCACAGAGAGCTGCTTTCTCCTCCTCACTTGTGCCTTGCTCATTGGTGCTCCTTTTTTTTGGGAAAAGCAAGACCCCTGTCTGCAGGGATTACCTGGCTGCTTGCAGAACTCCAGTGCCTGCTCCAAGGGCAGTAGGTACATGATTTGTCTTAATGTATCATTACATATTTATCCCCTGGCTGCCCCTCAGCACCTGATACCCTCAGCTGGGGATGCCAACAGTGCCCCTAAGCAGTGCCTGAGTCGTGGGTTGCAGGACAGTGACAAGGAGCTGGTACAACACAACCCCCCTCAAAGGTCTGATGTGCAAAAAGAGCAGCCCTGTGCCCTGTGCTGAGCAGGGGCAGCAGAAAGGGCTCCATCCCCACCCTGCTGTGGGTGTCATGCTGTGAAAAATGGACGTTTGGCTGATTTTTTGTGGCTGTGTTTGAAGAGGCAGCTGTGAAAAAAGACATTTACAATAATCTTTCATGTTCTCCAAAGGAAAAGAATCCACCTGTGTAATCTTTTAAGTTAAGCCTCCCTCAGGTCTTGTTTAACATTATGAAAATGGCAGCTCATATATTTTTATTATCTGAGCTACATATGATTCCTTCTCTGTCTTGCAGCTATTTCTCCTAATCCTTATCAATAAAACTACTAGAATATAATGATTTTATAGGCTGCTGCTTCGTCATCTTCTTTCCTTTATTACTTCAAGTGTATTCTCTTCCAATAAACTAATTAATCTCACAATTGGAATCCCAAATGAACATTATGCAACCCACACAACAACATCAGTCAGGAATGTAGAAGCAGAGATGACCAGATATTTACTTGTGATGTCCTAGATCCAACAGAATTCCTCAAGAAACAGCAAAGAGAGGAATGTGTTGAACTGGGAGAGGAAATTGGGGTTTCCTCTTCAGTTTGATTTGGATTATTTGAGGATGGGCTATTTGGAGGAGCTTTGCTTTGAGCATCTCCACTCTCCTTTGGCTGTAGGACAAGGAAAGATAAATTCCCTGGATTTGTTGTGCACAGAGAGGCTGGTGGGGTGGTGGCCTGAAGCTCTGGAGGGAGAAATCAAACTGCAGGAGGCACAACGACTTAGGAATTTTTATTTACTGCCAATACCAAGGAACTCAGAGCTGCTTTGAATAATGAGATGTGAGGCTGGGGCTTGTAGACTCAAACCTCGTCTCTTTGCCTTGAGCAAAATGGGTATCTTCTGTGTCTTGACCCTCCATGAGACAGGAGTGATGAGAGATACCTACTTCAAGCAACATCAGAGATTCCAGCTGATGTTTTTAGTGCACCCTGCAGCAATCACCAAGTAATTATTATTCACTAATGCTTTTTTTCAGCCCAAGCCTGCAGTTTCTGCTCACTCAGGGGTAATTTTAGACTGCTACAGTCAGTGTGGTACATTGGTATGAGTGGATGTATCAAGGTCTGAGATTCAGAGAGGCAAAATCTCTTCTTGTGCAATACCATGTGTGTTATTGTAGGCAGAGTATCTCAGTTCTCCTTTCATACATGGAAAATAAATGACCGTAAAGCTCCCTAAGTCACACTGTCTGTATCAATTGTCTGTGTCTGCAGAGTTTCCAATACTGGATGTCAGTGATTTAAAAACAAAATTAAATGCTCCAACTAATTATAGTTCTGTGCACATACAGTTACCTCTGAGCATTTGCAGCTGTCAGCTTCAAATATTTCTAATAACTGGGGCTGTGACATTTGTTCAACAGATGAGGTAAGAATAAAGCAGAAAGGGGCAACAGCCTGGTTGGAGGAGTGGAAAGGAGATCTGGTACAGAATTTGATGTTACTCCAAGCCCAGACCTGAGAAGGCTGAATGTCAAGGTTCTCTCAGGGTGGGTTTGAGGTCCTGGAGCAGCTTGTGTCATTTCTGTCATGTTTTCCCCTGGAAGGAGGGCAGCACTGTGCAGATGGTTGTCTTGCTCTAAAATGCAAGAGCACCAAATCCTCAGTGCAGAAACCTTCACCTCTGGGCTTCCCTGCAGCACATCCTGGTGCCTGTGCCCACTGCACCCTGCACCATTCCTGCATTTCCCTTCCCTTTTCTGCACAGGTCTTCACACTTTCCAAGCTGTGCTTGGAGGTTTCAGGCCTGGAACACCCTGACTGCTTCTTGCACAGCTGACTTTTCCCTTTCCCCTCCCCTCCAAATAATTTTTTAAACATTTCTGTCCTCAACCCCTGCAATGTGCTGTGTGTAAGACACGAGAGAGCGACAGCAATATAGTTTTTCAAAGACTTCCACTGAGAATTCCCATAATGACATTGCTGACAGGAGATACCTTAAAAAGAAAGCACAGTAAGGAAAAACACATGTTTGGGTTTGGGGTTTTTTTCTTTGGTGGTGGGGGGAGTGGAGGAAGGAAAGATTAGTAGGCTATTCTCAATGTGTACGTCTCAGACCTGTGATCTTTGCTGCAGAATCCAACTGTGCAGATCTATCAAGTTCAGCCACGCTGGGATATGCCACACAGGTGGATGGTTTAATCTTGACAGTTGAGCTTCCAACTGAAAGGAGACAGAAAAAAAAAGAGATGAAAAAACATGCTAAAACCTGTTCAGCTCCCAGCCAGGCTCTGGAGCTGTGCTGCTGGATAACTCGAGGAACAAAGGCACAGCAATGGGCGGCTCTTTCAGTCCCAGGTACTGCACTGGTTTTCCTAAAGCAATTTTAAAAAGCAAGAACCATCCCACCTCACAAAATAAAGGAGATAGGGGGCAGTTCTGCTTTAATGAGGAAGAAGCAGCAACATGGATGTGCCCTTGAAGGAGTTACATTGAAATGCAGCTGAGATCCTTGAGCAGAGTGTGTGTTTCACAGGGGAATTGGGACACCCAAAATCTGGACATTTAGGGCTGGATTTTCAAAACCGCAAGTCATGCACTCACAGAGTTCTGATTTCATTGAAATGGGACAAAACATCCAGATCTCAGCAGGAATATTTCAGGGCTGCCTTGCTCACCCACTGGTTTCACACCCTGCTGCCTCTGGAACGTGGCAGGTTTGGGTGCCCGTTGCATTTCTGCTGCAGATTTCCAGATGCATGGGCAGAGTTAGCATGGCTTGGGTTAACATTAAAAAAGGGAAATGTTAATGAAATGCTTAAGCACATACCTATGACACAATCTGAAACAGGTGGATGTGGAGCCATTGAAGGGCTCATGCTTCACTCAAACCATATGTGAAACTCCTGTTGCCATCCTAGGAGCAATGATCAAGGGCAGGGGATGGCTGTTAGTGAGCATGATTTAAAACTGACTTTAGAAAGAGTAATTTATGCTTCGGAGCCTCCTCAGATGTGTACTCAGTAGGAAATTCTGTAGCTACACCTGTTTACATATCTTTTGGCTCTCTGAGATGCTAATGAGAAACGCAGCCCTCACGGGCACAGGGAGAGACTGTAACAATTACTGAGCTCCAGAGAGAAAATGCCTTTCACTGACTGATTTATCAGTAGGCTTTGCTGGAGGACAGATAATTCACACCAGGAGTTTTGAGGGGCCACCAGGCTAAACTCAGCTTTTGCTGGACAAAGCTGGAGGTTGGATCCAACAGTGCTGGTAAACACACAGTGCTCTGGAGACAGGGACTGTCCAAGACAAAGCTCCCTTTCACCTCTCTGCCTTTTTGCTTGCACCCACATTTTAAAATATTCATCTGCCCTTCCCATTTGTGAAGACTTTTAGTCCTGATGGGGTTTCATATCATGTCACTCCTTCTCCTGAGATGCATTTTTCATTCATTTACTCTTGGCACCACAGGCACTTGAGGGCCTCACACTTCACCAAGGTTCCTTGGGAGCTCAGCATCTGTTTAACATCCCCCTGCCCTGATCCCTGGCCATTAGTGCAGCTTGTTAATTGAAATAGAGACAAAGCAGTGTCCTCAGACTCAGAATGCATGCAAGACCAAGCCACCAGCTCGTCACCCCAGGTCCTGATGGTCCCCCTCCAGCTGCAGACTGGTGGAACATCCTGCACCAGTGTGTTGGCTCTGGAGAGACCTCCCCTCACCAGCTGCAGAGAGAGTGGCCTTCCCTTGGCAGGAGTGAGCCACAGTGCACCCTCTGGGAAATCACAGAGCTGTGGCAGCTGCTTTTCCTCAAAACAGAAATAAGGCTCAGCATTAGATGACCTCTGTCTTCCTAAACCCCCAGGAACTTTCTTCTCCAAAACCTCACCTTGTCCCCAACAAGCTTCACCAAGCCAAGTGTGGAGCAGGGCTAAAAGCAGAGACACTCTTTGAGGAGCTGGGGAAAAGCTACAGATGTGCAGAGATCCTTCTGTTAGAGGTGCCCAAAGCTAGGGCTGGATCACGGGGAGGCGCCAGCACCCTCTGCACAGCAGGAGGTGTTTGCACCTCTTCATGCCTCGGGAGCTTGGGCTGGGAGTGGTGGGAGTGAGGGAAACGCTCTGGGAGGTTGCAGGATCAGATGGGTTGTTTAAGCACTAGTCATTATAATTTTGTTTGCGAAGCATCACTTTACTTTGCTAAAGATAAACAAAACATGGTAAAAGATGAATGAGCTCAGTGTAAATGGCCTTGCATGTTTAAGAAGCTGCTCTTGCAGTTTTGGGATGTGATTACGTGGTGTGAATATGATCCCATCAAAGCCACTTAGAGACACCAACCCCAACCTCATCATTCCTCTTCCTAAAATCAGATTGCAAACCAGCAACAAGACTTCTGCTTAATTATAGCCTGAGGAGCGATGTTTGGGCTGTGAATCACATCAGATTTCACACTGATAGATGAGGAGAACATGTGCTGATACCATCTGCAGCTGGGGCACAGTTCACCTGGCAGAGGTGCACACCTGGTGAGGAGCCAGCCCGCTATGTTGTGTCCCTGGCGTGTCCCTGGTGTGTCCCCTGGCTCAGTGGGACCCACACTGGGACCATGAGCACATTTATTTTCTGAGCCAAGTGCAGCTTTCCTGCCGTGCAGCCTTGTGCTCGCCCCTCCTCTCATCTCCAAAAGCCTTGGGAATTGGAAGACTCCTTTTTCTCTTTGCATAAGCAGGACATAAATTCAAAGAGTTCTGCTGAATATTTGTTAAGATACATATTTATGTGTAAACCCTCCCTACCCCTCAGAAACCATTTAGTTAAAAGAGGATAAAGATGATTTACTTATGCCTTAGGGCTGTTGCTATTTAAACACTGCACATTTATGTCTATTTACTCTGGTATTTACTAAAAAAGCATAGTTAAATTAGCAGTCTCTGACTCTCCTAAACCATTTCTGACAGCTCTTACAGCACTTCAAGGGAACAAACTTAGGGATGAACAAACCATGTCATTCTTGCTGCACGACAGTGAAAGCAAAGACCCTTTTCCAGTGGCCACAGGGGAAGAAAATGAGGTCTATGGATTTCTCAGTGTAGCAAAATGCTCATTTTGGTGGAAACTCCAGCTTTGGAAACTGTGTTGTCACCACACCGTGCATGGAGCATTGCTGGGGTGGTTCCCTCTGTCCCCCAGGTTTGCACACAGGTTTCTGGCATCCCAGAAGGGGCAAAGTCCGCAGAATCTGAGCCTGCCAAGGTTCTTTTTCCTGCTCAGGGGTATTAGCAGTAATGACAGCAGTGCAGTCCATAACTGGCTGGCTGCACTTAATGATCCAAGGCATGGCAGCTCCTCTCAGCTGGCTCCCAATCCCCAGGAAATGCACCCTGGCTTGATTACTGTCGCCTAAAGAGTCACACATGTACCCTGGGAACCTTCTCTTCATTAGTTTAACCCATGTCTGCAAAGAGCTGCTGCAGAAACAGATTTTTTCAATCAGATAACGCATTTTCCATTAAATGCCCTGGTTTCTACTCATTTTCTCTTCCTTTCCTGCTGTACAGGAGCTATCTGTGCTAATGCTGTAATGGGGCTTGCCATAAAGTTGGCTGTTCTTCTGAAGTGATGGCGGCGACAATTAAGGCGTGTTAGTGCTTTCCACTGAGTGTATTTGCACCATGTGGGTATTCAGTATGACTCAGGGCAAAAACTGTTCCTGAAAATTCAAGACAAGATATGACAGATGAGAGTTCATAGTGAAGAGTCTCTGAAGAACTCGAGGCAAGCAGGAAACTTGGTATTCCCGTACCTGCCTGCCCGGAGTTCCCCTGCAGATGACTTTGTCAGCAGTTTAAGAAATGAGCACACAGGTTTTTTGTGAGCAGAATGAATGATGTATGGCAAATGTTTGCAAAGCAGCTGAGAAGAAAAGCTGCTGGGGCAGGGCTTTGGGTTTTCAGGCTGCAATAGCGAGCTAAGGAGCGGGACCTGGAGATAATGTGGCTTTGGGGGAGTGCCGGTGGAATTGAATTAAGCATGAATCAGAAATCTTTTTTGAATAGTGAGGGGAGAAATAGAAAAGGATTTCCATTCCAGAAACAACATTGTCCCTCTAAATTAATGTTTTCCAGAGCTGTTGGACCGTGGGTGTTCCATATTTGAGGCTTAGCCTTTGGTGGCAGGTGGGAAGTTGCCTGTGCTCCTTGCTCCTTGAGCAAGAACAAGAACAAATCCGCTCTTTCCCAGATGGAAAGAAGCCACCAGCACCAGAGACAGGCTGGGATGGCCCCAAGGACCAGGCTCCCTCCTGTGCAGCTCTGCTGGGACACGAAGGAGGGGGTGCTGCTGCCCTGCTCCAGGTGTTATTCCCTGGGTTGCTGGTGAGGACAGGAATGGCATTTTGCAGGTGAGGCAACAATCCCCTGGCAGAAAGTTATCTCTCAATCTTGGTACCCAACTGGATTTGCTGAAAGTGCTACTGGTTTTCATGTCTCCAAGCCCTGTCCCAAACTTTGCAGCTTGGCATTGCAACTTGGGAATGACTCACCAAGACCAAAGACATCTGGAAGTGGCAGATTCAGGCTGTGCTTTAAAAAACTGCCTTATTTATTAATTTATTTCTTTTTCTCCTTTGCAGGCATCAGCTCTTCAGGACTGCAGAGTGCTTTGGGTGGAAATTCTGGTTTTGTTTTTCTGTGATTGAAGGAGAGAAAGAGGGCAAACAAGTGAGATGCTCTTGCAGCACTCAGGCAGGGGGAGCTGGATGCTGGGGGCTCCTGCACAACTACTTTGCTCACACTTGGGGTGAGGGACAGAATATGGCTCAATTTATTCTGTTTTCCTTTTAGTATCACCTAAAAGTTAGAAAAGATCTCTCATTTTTAAAGTGGTTTTTTGCTTTGCTAATGTGGCTTCAAAGAAAGGGGTACAAAAGAAATAACTTTTGGAGCAATTTCCTGTGTATAAAATGTTAAATAGCTTCACAATGAAACATGAAATAAATAACTTTGAAGCATACTTATTCCCTGTTCTTGGTGAATTCTTGGAGGTCACATGGCATGGGGATATTTTTTCAGGAAAAAAACCATAAAAACCCAAGCCCTTTGGCATGTTTAATGGAAATCAATCTGAACTGAAATTTCAACTCTTAGTAAATCAATGCCATCCTCATGCTTGCTGTGAATACTTGCCTGTTCCTTAAAGACTGTGTTTGTATTTATTTAAAAAAAGGCTGCTCAGTGTTTGGCTCACAGCGAATTAGACACTGATGGTGCTTTAAAGAAATCTCAAAGGAGTGTGAGCTCCTAAACCCCATCTTTGGAGGACAACCACTGATTATGCCAGTCCCTTGTCACCTCCCTCTGAGAGGGTCACACTGTGGGATGCACTCGAGTCCCTGTTGGTGGCTTCTCTGGGCAGAGACATTCATAAAGCTCTCCATACATCATTCATTTCTCAGTAAGTACTTTTCTGGTGTCCTGGGGCTGCTGAAGTCAGGCTGCCTGTCAGAGGACCACACTGTGCACTGCAGCTCCAGCTCTTTAGCAGTGGAGCTTGGCAAACTGGGCACTTTGCCATCAGCTCTGTGTCCTGGGAGGTTGTCACTCATCCCTCGCTGCCCAGAGCCATCCATCACCGTGTCAGCTGCAAGCTCTCACTTGCTCCTTTCTGTGGAGCAGAATCAAAAGAAAGGCACATCCAGGGAAGCGAGGAACAGAGCTACGTGTCTTGGTGTCAGACTCTCAAATGTGCCTTTTCCAGGGTGCATGACCCCCAGTGAGCACCAGCCCCACCCACACTGTGTGCCCACATGGGGCACAGCACCAGCGCACACAGGTCTCTCCAGCTGGTTGTACCATCTCTGGTACCACTGGGTGCCACCGGCATGCCGAGGCCCTTGCCAGGTTGAGGAAATGCCATACAATAAATCTGCCATCTCTAAGTCACCTGCTGGTTTGCATGCTTAGGTTGCCTCTTTACTGCTTTTATACTCATTAGTTCCCCACATCCCACAATGTCACAGCTTTTGTCTTAGATGTGTGCACGAGACATTACCAGGCTCTATGAGACAGGCATGAACTCTGGGAATTAGGAATCTGAATGTCCTTGAAGATACCAGTTTTTGCCCAGTCCCACATAACCTGGAGGATTAGCCAGAGACTTCTTGAAAGTGCCATGGGAAGAGGGGTGCTGAGGGATCCAGTGCCAATGCCTTCCTTGAGGACTTTTCCTGATGGAAACTTGCAAGAAAAGGACATTTTTGGGCTATTTGTGAAGGTAGTCACAGGTCCTGAGTGTGCAATGTGCACCCCTCCATGTCTGCACTGCAGGCCTTTACCTCATTAATTGCCATGTGCATTTTTCCCCCCTGTGGGACCTCCCTGTCCCTCCACACAGCACAGACTGGGGGAGGCTGCAGGAATCGAGGTTGTTTCCTGCATCCCCTCTGCTGCAGGAGCTGCACAAGGACTGCCTGCACGGCGAGCACTCGCAGTATCTGCCCCCTGTGCAGCCATCTGGTTCTGCTGAAGGTTTTGATCTCTCAGCCGGGTTTGATTTATGTGGCAAGAGCAGCGATGTTCCCGCTGGAGAAGCCAAGCACGATGGTTAACGTTGCCACTGCTTAAGGGTGAAGTTGGATCCCACCAAGGCTGAGTTTTAGGTTGCCCCTTATTGGACACATCTGGTGAGGGAAAGGCTCTCTCCTTGCCCCTGGCCCACTCTGGCTGGGTTTGGGCCAGGCAACGTGAAACCATTTGCATGTTCAATGCCTCATGTCTTGGTTTGTGGGAATTCTGCTTTCCCTGTGATCGGAGTTTGGGAAAGTGACACCAAAGGATATTTTTGCACTACAAAGAACAACAATGCAGGGGCTTTTAACATGGCATAAAATGGTTTTGGTCCCCTATTGTGAGTGTGACAGCATCAAGTTGGGAGTCCATATGATGAAGAGCCTCAGTGATTAGCAAGGACAGTGCTCCTGGACACTCATTGGCACTGCCAATTTGCATGTGGGCAATGCCACAGTCACGTGCTGCTCAATGCCCTGAGACCTCCCCATGGACATTGGTGGTTTTTCTCCTTGTCCTTGACTTCACTGTTGCTGTGAAACACCATATTCAATGATTAAGTGCTTGAAACTCCTCTTTGTACTTGCTTTTTTTTCAGATAATATGACTTACCATGATGCATTATCACAACTTCTTACTATTTCCTTTATTACATTATGCTTTGCAAAGTTCATGAGTGAACAGTCATTAGTTCTGGTTGAGAGACCTGATTGTTGAAGGGACTGTTTCTGTCTAGGAGGATCCCAAAGAAAAACTGAAAGATAAAATTAGCCTAACCCAGAGCTCTTTTATCTTCATTTCCTAGTGAAATCCAGCTGACCCTGGGTGAAATTCATCAATTTATACTGAGCAAGCATTGTATTGGCACAAAGTGTTTTGGGATGGGAACTGAAAGGAGACAACTTCAATTGACATATCATAGGAAACTTGGGAAGCAAAATATACTGACCTAACCTGGAGTGAGCAGAGCCCTCCAGAGCAGGCAGGGCTGGTAAGCCCTGCTAAAAGTGATTTGTTAAGGTTTGGGTGTGTTTCTGTGATGCAGATACTGGAAGGAATTTTTATGGGATCTGGCCCTGGAATTGAGAGGATTAAATAGCAAAGGAAAAACCAATGTGCTATTTGTAACTGATAGTGCACAGAAATGATAGTTCTGGTAGGAACTGGAATTTGAGTCCCAGTTGCCTGTGGCTGGCCATTTCTAACCATCTGTGAGCAGCTTCAGCCTGGGAGTCAGGGCTGCAGGAATGAGCTGCAGCAGTCCTGGATTCCTGCTTGCCTTCAGAAAGGATGTCCATGGTGGGAAAAGGGGACACAGCCCCTGAGTTTGATTGTTTTGTTTTGTTTTTTGAAGCCAGTAGTCCACATGTCAAAATGATTCCATGTGTACTGAGTTGGTGTAGAAGGGAAGGTCCACGGTGCAGTGTCAAACCCAACTGGAAAATGCACAAGACAGGGAACAAATCACCACAATGTCTCTGCAGCTCTGCAGCCCACGCTCCTGCCTGAGCACAGCAACACGCTGTGCATCATGTGCTGCCATGTAGAGTGCTCTGGGTTCCATCAGCAGGCTTTGCACTGTTTCCTAGTGGATTTAAACCAAAATACAGCAATGTTGGGGTCAGGCTTGTAGGAGAGAGTAAAGGAGGTAATATGGACTATAATATGGACTGGGGGTTTGAGCACAGAACTGAAGTCAGTTCAGGGTTCAGTCCTGTATCCTGGTAAATCAAGGTGTTCTCTGGGCTCAGTCCACAACCTGTTTGTGCTCCCTTTCTGTGCTGTGCATTGTGATCTTGGACTGTGATGGGACTCAGGCAATCCACAGGTGTTTGGAGGAATGTTTGTAGCCTGAGATGGAAGGAGGTGCAGAAGGATCACCCGCGGCATTCTGTGTGTGCACTAACCCTGAGCTTGAATTTTGCTGCCACAATGTCCCCTTGGAGTGGTGTGTGGTGCTGTCTCTGGGTCCTGCCTATAGAAAGAAACCAGAGTGTCAGAGGAAAGAGAGAGAATCAGGGACCAATTCCACCACATGTCCCTTGGCACTGGGACACGTCACCCAAGCCAGAAATACCGGGATTTGCAAAGGCAGTTGGCTGCTGCCAAACATCTGGGAATTGTAAAGGTGCTTCCAAGATTTTTTGACTTGTCTAATGATCTTGATTAAATGACTCAGCAAGTGCTACACATCTTCCCAGAACAGTGAGAGCCCTGTGTCCAACCCCACAGCTCCGTGTCTCCGCTGGGGATGTGACAATCCTGCAGCTGGTGTGGCCAAGGGGTGCTGGGCTGGGTTTTCCTTGTTCCCCAGACCCAGAGCAGCACCAGCAGGAGCAGCAAATCCATGGGATGCCTTTCCTGTTGGATGTCCTGCATGTTGAGTGGGGCTGTTCCACGCTGCAGAAGGAGCACCAGGCCTGCAAATTAGCATCAAAGGCTTGGTGCGAGGTTTATGGGGACATTTACTAGTGTTGTTTTCATTATTTACACCAGTCTTGGTTCGAGGAGTTCTCATTAAAAGCGTAATAAATGTAAAAATATTTTACGGGCCAATAAAAGCTCCAAAGCAAAAATAGCTTTATATAGTGTGATTTTTTTTTTCCTTTTGCAAAATACTGTGTGGTATCATCTTGAACCTGCTGATTGCTGAGGGGATGAGAGAAGCCCCTCCATTCTGGTGCTGTGTAAGGAGATAGGATGGGGACCAAGACAATTAATTTTTCAGGTAATGGGTAACTCTCACAGACCCTGACTTTGATGAGGGCACATTAGGCCAAATATAACCTTTTTCTCCTTTTCCTGTGGAAAAAAAAAAAGAGAAAATCAGATAGTTTATATTATTGTTTTTTATTTTCTTTTTGGTTTAAAACCCATGAAATATACCCAGAAAGGCACTGGAATGGGACTGACAAAGGGAAAATACATTAATGTTTTCAAATTCCTCTATAAAATATGCTTGCATAAACACACTGTATGTAGTCAGAGCTGGCCTGTAGTTTCTGGAAGTATGTTAAACAAGGAGAGTGATTTTTGCCAAGCCTTCTGTTACGTTTTGGGATGTGCAGTCCTCTGCAGAAGGACAGAACTAAAACAAGGAAACACTTTGGAATGAACTCAGCTTAGAGGCAATCCAAAAATCCTATGGAATGGATGGAGATGAAAAAAAAATGTTGAGTTTAACCATTAAATCATCCAGCAACTTGGTATTCGCAGCATTTATCTTCTTGTCCCAAAAATAATAACGTTCCAAAGTCGTAACGACATCTAAACATCTTTGATCACAGAGCAGACAAATCAGTCCAAAAATGCTAAATTTGTCTGTCTCACCCGAGTTATCCCAATAAATTCTGGGTCAGTTTTGCAAACAGAGTGGTTTTCAAAAGTGTGGCATGAACGTCGATGTGCTTGACCTAAAAGAAGCTGGAGGTGTCAGCTGCAGCAGCCTGTGGACCTCCTTGCTGGAAAGCCAATTTATGATTGATTCCTGCTTTTTAGGCTCTGGCATCTGTATGCTGGGACTATTTTTTTTTTTCAGACAGACTCTAAAAGCTGTTTTTATAATTGTGCATGAACAATGATTTTTTTCTCCTGCAGGGTTTTAGTCCCAAGTTTGTGCACTTTGAAAAGCTAAACCTGTGCTTGGGGAGATGGAATGAGGAGGAAATGGGTTTCTCCTGGAAGGAGCCTCTTCCTTTTCCCCTGCCTGCTTACTGAGCTGACCTGTTGCCAGGATTAGGAGGGGATTAGCTCACACCCACCAGAAAGGTGCCATCACCACAAAGACCAGTAATGGCCCCACCAGTTCAAAGCCATTTGTGAAATCCAGCTCAAGAACTGAGAGATGCCAGGCAAAACCACTGCAGTGTTCACATCCTATCCAGCTGGTATGAGCAGAAAGCTCAGGAAAACAGTGCAATTACACCCCAGATCAGTCTGGGCTTTCAACCTGAATCTTCCTCTGCAGGGCTTCTTGTGCATGTCTGTGACCAGAACTGAGTGTTTCTCTCAGAGGCTGCTCCAAGGGGAGGCACAAACCAGCCAAAAGTCACACAACATTTTCTTAGCAGGAAATAAGTTTAGCTCCTTGCCTTTCTTTCTGCTTTCTAAAATGTTGGAAAGAAATGTGGGGCTCAGAATGGGACGGTCTCTGCAAGAAAACATGGCTGGTTTTACTGGCCTTGCTATTGTGCCCCAAGGCCACAATTAGGTCTGGAATCCCATTGTGCCAGGCATTGTCCAAACACAGAGGAAGGAACAATCCTCCACTCCAAGGTCTGCAGTATCTTTATTTGTTTGTGCAATTACTAGTTTATTATTAAACACAGTTATTTACTTAGGAAGGGAAACGTTCTCAGTTCAGAAATAACGAGGCCAGGTATGAGCTGTGGCATAAGCCATCCAATGCATTCAGGCAACATGGAAACATTTCTCTGTTTCATGAGGGCTTCCCTGAAGTTTCAGGTTTTCAGGTGATGTTGGGGAGTTCCACTAAAGGCCCATGAAAGCCCATGTGATCAGGACACAGAATTCCTGTCAGCTCCTTGGGAACCTGCATCCTAAAATGATAAACAGCAGCAGAGCTGGGACTAATAACACCCATATCCCGAGCTGGTTCTCTTGAAGTACCAATTCTTGTTCTGTAAAAACTGGATATTCTGTGAATATGCCTCTACACACAATTTTTCTGCAAAATACACTTGATTTAACTTGATTATTCTGGTAATCTGTACCTCTCTACATTGGCTTCTGGCTAAAATATAATTTCCTTGTCCACGCACCGATTCTGGCTTTCCCATTGCAGTGCTGTTATCTCTTTGGCCATCTTATAATTTACAGGAAATTCAGAACTGGATGCAATCACAACTCATAATTTGAAATGCTAATCCTTGGCCTGCCACTCTGGCTGTAATACAAGCAGCCTGATCTATTAAACTTTAATGCCTACCCTAATAGCCACGTGAGGCTCAAAAGCCAGGGATTAGCTTTGGTTCCAGTTTAACTACTGATAGGTGCCTGTAGTGTTACAAAGGACTCTTTCTCTTCTGGGGAGGGCTGAGCATCTTTGCTTTGGTTTGTTTATAAGTTGGTCTAACACAAATTTTCTGCAAATAGGGCTACTACAGATTTGGTTGATTGTAGCTGAAGAAAGGTGCACTCAGAGCATCAATGACTCAACTTCTCACTGTGTGTACTGCAGCCTGCCTGCTGTAAATATGCCATACATTGGGATGTCAGAGAAAGAAGAGAATTTTCTCTCATTCAGGACCATCTGCATTCTGTGAGTGGGTGGAAGGTTGGGTGTGAAGCAACTGGATTGTGTAAGATGGGCAAAAACCTGGCCCTGTTGAAACCAAGGGTAACATTTCCACTGATTTCAGTAGAGCCAAGATTGCCCATGATATTCTGGATTGGGCTAATGGCATTTGCATAGTCCAAACAGATGCTGGCAAGGGAGGTAATTACTGTTTTGCCTTGTGTCTCTCAGTCATGAGAATGATCTCTCCATGTCCTGTTGGTGGGAAGGTGTAAGATCAGGAGTCTGGTGGCTCTCACTTGTGTCAAAAGTAGGTAGAATTCATAGGCATGTAGTCTTCTGCACAGTTAGTGCTCTGAATTATGTGATGGAAATCACAGAATCATTTAGTTCAGAAATTATTAAGGTTATTGAGTCCAAACATAAACCTGAAGCTGCCAAGTCCACCCTGTCCCTGTCCCTGTCCCTGTCCCTGTCCCTGTCCCTGTCCCTGTGCACCACATCTACAAACAGGATGCTTCCACAATTGGATTCTTCTGTGGATAGGAGGAGCTCTGTTGGGATTGTGGATTGGAAATTCTCTTGGCAAAAGGGCCTTGTTTCTTTTGCAGAGGAAGGTCTGGTCACTGCCCCAAAGAGTGAGGTTGAGCACGGAGGTGTTGCCCACCTGTGGTTGCTCCACGTTGTATCACAGCAATCCAGCCATCCATGCAGCTCTTCCTAAAGGTCATGAAGGAGAAGTGAGGCAGGAGAAACTCCTCCTGCTGATACATTCAAGGACATTGGTGAGCAGAAGAGGACTGTGGAGGGTCAGCACATCCCTGCTGTGACCAGAGGTCTGTCTTTGGAAGGAACATGCAGAGGTTCCATTTCTGTATATGGTCTGTAAAACCTCTACAGCTGGTTGGGAGTGGAGTTTTACAAGGATGTTTTAAAATCTGAAACAGAACAATGAATTGAACAAGGAAGTTTTCTTTCCTTTTTTAATTTTTTTTTAAGAAATGTGTCATTTTTATGCAGCTTCCATTGGGAAAGATCTCTTGGGAATAGAGTAGCATCTCTCCTAAACCATACAAAATCCAGAGAGCTAAACAGCCTGACAGGGTGGCACTTGTCTGCCAAACCTCCTGGTTCATAGACTTGACCTGTAGGAAACACAAGTATTGTCTGGTATGGTAGTTTGGGGCTGGAGATCCTCAGTATGAGGCAGAGTTTCCCCCAGCACATCATACTTTCCTCACAGTTGTTCAGAGAAAGATTTCAGTTTTGTGTCAGTTTGGAACAGGACCCATTACTGAAGCTTGAATTTTGGTTTTTGGGTTTGGGTTTTTTTTTGTGTGTGTGGTTTTTGGTTTTGGTTTTTGTTTTTGTTTGTTTCTTTTTGGTTTTGTTTTGGTTTTTTTAAATTTTGTTTTTTTCTTTCCAAAACTGAATTCTTGGTTTTCAGCCAGTCCTTGCTCTCTCAAGGCTGTGGCAACCCCCAGTCAGCTCCAGGTCTTCATTTTCATACAGGATCTACCTTTCAGTATCTGGATGCTCTTCTCTGAGGGAACACCTTGTCCCTTGTACTCCCAAGCAGATTCAGAGAAGATTTTTGGGCTACCTCACCAGTTTGTTCCAATCTCTGAGAGATTTTGAGGCTGCCTTTGGCTGTGAAAAATCTGAATCCAGATTTATGGGCTTCCCAAGTATTTTGGAAGGACTCAGTGTAAATTTTTCTTGGGACTATGCTGTATGAGTACCTGAGCTGCTGGTATGGATAGGTGGAAAATCTGAAGGGCTGCTGTGTGTGGTTTGAAGCTGTTTTGGGCATATTTTCAGCAGCCACAATGGGTACGCCCATAAACCGAAACAAGAAGAAACCTCTTTCCCGTCTGTTGGCTTTTCTTGCGCCTCGTGTATATTCGTGTTTATCCTGCTGGGCTTCCAAGATGGAAGTTTGTACAAACATTTTAGAGCTTTGAAAAACAACAACCAGAGGCAAAAAAAGAAAAAGCAAAATGCAGAGCAGGGTGATCAGCTCTCCAGTGGGTCTGTGTATCCTTTGCTTTGTCATCTGGATCTTCAAGCCGGCATTGATTTTTACAGAGATTTGGAGATGCAGAAGCTCCTATTTTCTGCTCTGTAAATGAGTGTAACACGTTGTTTCTCTCATGTATATTCTTTGGAATTCATCCTCTGGCTGTATAGCTCTGTGCTTCCTGAAGATTAAGTACACATGGAGGAAATAATCAGAGCAGATGCCACCCAATACCTGTGGTGGATCAGATAACCCAACCTGCTCTACGGCTTTTGGAAAAAAACCCCTGAGTTTGGAAAAAACCCACCCTGAGTCAGGTGTTTGCTACCCAAAGAAGTGTCCTGAAAAAAAATAATTTCTGGGGTCTGAGCACCCAAAATTGTTTTCGCTGCTCTTCTAGTTTTTGCTGCAGGGAGGTGATTTCCAGAGACACAAGGAGAAGAGGTTGAAGGAGATAGGTAAGTGAAAAGAGCCCTCCAGCTGGCACTTCTTGTGAAGAGATGAGTTTTCTACAAAAAGGAAAAGCAAGTGGAGCTTGTTCATCTGGTTTCCCAGCTGTGGCTGATGTAGCACTATTTGCAACGTTCATCATAAGTACAGTTAATGCTATTTTGTATAATTCATTGATTTCCATAAGATCTCCATTGGCCATACTACCCAAGCAGGGAGCCAAGCAGGCCAACTACTTTCTTATATTAACTATAAAAAATATAAAAAATGTCTGATTTTCACACTGGTTCACCCCAACTGCAAGTAGAGGTTGGCATTAGCCAAGGGTGCTGGCTTGGCTATGGTCCAGAGAATCTCACTCAGGTTTTAGGAGACACTTCCCACCTTCCATGGGTTTCATGGAGAGGGCTGGATGACTCGGTCTGGCTGCAGCAGGGTCTGTCCCACCTGGGCCCAGAGGAGCACCCATCACCTGTGTGCTGGTGACCAAGCCCAAAGCTGGTATTGAGGGCACTGACAGGCCCCAGTGCTGCAAAGGCACAAACAAAATAGCTGTGGGGAGGAGAGCCACGTCCGACGGGTTGCAGCTGTCCCGGCCACCCCCGCCCCGCTCCAAATGTAAATCATCACCCTTTTCCCTTTTAACATAACAGTTGTGTCATTTAAAAGCTCAAAGAGCTGAGAAAAAAGTCTACTTGTTTAGAGAAACCATTAAAACAAATTATGAGCATTTAATAAATGGGGAAAACCGTCTGTTTGTCATAACACAGAATTTTTCCTTTAAATATCCAAACAACCACCCAAAAGGTTCCTCATAGATGGGTGTGTTGGGGGATATTTCCAGGGTCAATTTGCAATGGGGTTCTTTCTGGGAGCCTTTGGCCCAAATCCCTGCACAGATGGGTGGAGGACTCAGTGTGGGGTAAAAAGCTGTGCTGAGCTCCCTCTGGGCCTGGTGATGGAGCACAGCAGCAACCCCAGCCTTGTGGTACCCAGAAGGGCTGGCACATGTTGCCTGCACCCTCAGAGCAGGGGATGGCAGCACAGTGCCCATGTACCACGTTGTCCTTGGCTCCATGGACAGTGCTTGGCTGCTCCTTGGGGAGGAGGGTCTGCCTCGCATGCAAATGGCATTTTTGCAGAACTCCGATGCATCCCTTGAATAAACAGTAGCTTGGCCACTGCCTTTGGAGAGCAGTTCAGTGTTTTTCCTGCTTCTCATGTGATACTTCTTTTTTTCCTCAGACATTTCCTGATCCTGAGCTCCTTCCTCAGGTTGTGGGAACGTTCAGGTTCGGATCTGCAGTGTGTGGGCTGGCCTCTCTCCAGTTGTTTAACAGATGATTGCTTTGAATAGGATTATCTTGGACAGGCAGAGAATCCTCTCTGCAGTGCCGGGGCCGCCTTCGCCCTGGGAGGGGGGAGAGACCAGACCAAGCTGTGGGATGCTCATGCTCTTGCTGGCAAGTGTCTCCTCCTGACAGTGTATTCAGGCTCTGGAGCTGCGATCTGATCTTTAACAGCTATTAAATTCTTGGTCCTTAAGAAAGATTGATTACTGGCTAAAGCCCCTTGTAATAAGCCTCTTACCTTTAGAATCTTTCAAAGTTTGGGAGAAAACCAGCTGTGTGTCTTGTTGTTTGGTGCCTCAGAGCCTGGAGGTAATGAAGTGCTCAGTTTGGAAGTGCTCGACATCTTGCTGTGTTGCAGGATTCAGCTTCACTTGTCTGAAACCTTCTTGTTGGCACCCCTTGGGCACCACGGGGTGCCTGCAGGCATGGTGTGGACCAGCTCCTGAGGGCAGCAGATGCTGTCTGAGCCCTGAAACTGCTCATCCACTTCTGATGGGGCACTGGCTGAGCACTCGGGGCACTTGTGGTGGTGGCTGGCCAGCATACTGGAGGTATCCCAGTTTGTGGCTGGCACTCTCATAGGGTACTTCCATATTTTTCTTGAAGTGCTTGGAGCTGGCAGTTTTTACAAGGTAGTTGGCCAGTGAGGGGAGCACATTTTGTCCTGCTTTCATGCTGGAATTGGGCAAAAGTGGAGGGAAAAGGAAAAAAGAGAGACCTTTTTAGGTCAGTCTTCACTTCGGTTGTGGGTTCCAGCAACTCATGAGCTCTGGTGGGGTCCTGGTAATGCTCGTTGGAAAAGGGTGCACAAGGTTTTGCTAAATTTGTGTAGATACATGAATTTGGAATTGGTGATTTTTAAGCTTTCAGTTTAAGAGTTCGCTGTGGGGTTCATGAGGAACAAGTCATGTGAAGAAGGTGTGAAAATACCACTCACCAAGGAAGGTGCTCCCATAAGGGACAGTGGCAATGTCACCACTGGGAGTTGGTGCTGGTGAAGCAGAACAATTGGGAAGAAGCAGGTATGAGAAGGGCCAAATAAAGTGGGGTTTGGTAAAGAAGATGGCAAACTATATGGCCTGAAGAAAATCTTGGAGATGCTAACAGAGGGAGAAAAGGAAAGAATGGGAAAAATGTTACAAAGACAAAAGAAAAACGTTTTGAAAGAGGCTTAGTGTGTGGGCAAGAGAGAGATGGTTATCACAGTTAACTGCTCAATTACAGGCTTTGTCACCGGCAGGTAGAGCCGAGGTGGCTCCTCTCGGCAGAGGTGACAGCTTGAGATGGGGACTTCTCTCCTTAGACTTTGCCCACAGTCCAAATGTCTGGTCACAAAATGCAGAGCAAAGTCCTTCTCCCTCACATCACCCTCCTGCGAGCTGAACTGGTCCGGGCCCAGTCTGCCCTGTGTAGCCAGCTTGAACCTGGTGTTTGGGATAAAGCACAGTGTGAGACACACAAACTCTGAGGGACCTTATCTAAAAATAAAAGGACAGTGGAGAGATGGTAATTCAAGGGGACACTGCCCTTCAGCTGCCCCTGTCCCCGGTGTGAATATTAACTCCCCTAATGAGAGAGTTGCTATGTCAGACTCCCCATTTCAGGTTGATAACAAGTATTTTATTACCTTCCTATCATTAAAAAAAGAAGAAAATCCTTTTTTTCAGCCTCCCTGGCTCTTTAATCTCTGAGTCCTCCTCGGTCAGATGTGCAGAGACTTTTCTTTGTGAATTGGGAACAAATTCTCCAGCTTCTCTCCCACAGGTTTTAATCCCTTCTTTTGTTTCACCATGTGGTTGTGTAAGCAGTTCCCTTGAGAACAGGGCTCCAGGAATATATAATTAAATCAGAAGTTTGGCACTAATAAGTGATCTTATCACTCTGTTCGGCTTTTTTCAGGTCTTTGTGTGATATTCCTAGGCCGCTCATTTGAAGTTATTTAATTACAAGGTCCCCACAAAAGAGTTGGGGCCTTGGCTTTTTGTTATTTATTTATTTTTAAGTTTTTCAGTATATCATGTGCTGCGATGCTTTGTGCACCAGGTGACCTAGGAGGGGCTGACAACCCTTCAGGACTGTCACTGACAAAGCTGACTCTGCAGAGATTGTTTTTGCTATGAGTAATTACCAAGCAAGAACTCCTCTTCAAGCCCCAACAAAGAAGGGCTTGAACCCCAGAACACATATTGCCATCCAGCCAAGTGTTGGAGCCCACTGGGGACCGTGCCCTGCTTGGGGCAAGGATAAAGCAGAAAGAAAGCCAAATGCTGTGAGAATTGCCATTCCCAGTGAGTTCTCCTGCATGTTCTGTGCTGATCAAAGCTCTGTGGTGGAGACGTGTGGCTGCCGTGACCTCCCGGGGCGGGACAGTTGCCCAACGCAGAGTTTTCCATGGGTTGAACCTCTCCATTGTTCAGCTCCGGGGGTGATGAGGTATCAGGGTGCAGCCCTCGCCCTTGAGAAGCCTCAGGGCCTGAGTTGACTAGGTGTGAAGTTGTTTGAGTAGTTCAAGATGAAGATAAGATACGGAGATTAAAAAAAACTCTATTAGGGACCTGTCATCTATTGAAGTGCATTCTAGGCAATGAGTTTGTGTGCTCTGGATGGAGCTACAATTACCAGGAAAACGGTGCTTGTAAAAGTCCCTCCTCTAGACTGGCTTCAAATCCCTCAAGCTCCTCTCTTCATGTTTCAGTGCCCAAATAATTCTGACAACTTCCCTGCATCTCCTCCCCCAAAAATGTGCACTATGATTGAGAACGACCTGAAATGTGGGTGCAGTAACACAGAGGCAGACACTGGTGTGGTGAGGTGGTGTGATCACATGGTGGCACCTCAGCATGTGCAACACGGGGCTTTCAAAACCCCAAAACATGGGTTATTTTTATAATTTAATTTTTTAAAAGAAGAATGTTCTTCCAACCCTCATCTCCAACCTCTCTGTTGGTCCACTGAGGAGGTGAGAGCTGGACTGCCAAGCGCTGGGTGGGTGGTTAACTTTCCACCTCAGGGCAGATCAGAAGGAGCCATCACTCAGCTGAAGCAGGAGCACAGGCTTTAACCAGGGTTCCCTGCTAGAAAGAATTTTCCTAAATGGGGCCAAGCTGTATTCTCCCCTTTTGTTACTCTTTTGCCCCATAAAATGTCAAAGAGCACTCTGCATATCTGAAGGTTCAGGCTTTCAAACATTACGCAATCTGGAATGGAAACGGGCTTTTAAAATGATCTGTTTGCTTGGAAAACCTTCAATCTCTCAGTAAAAACTGCCCCCGGGAAACCCTTCCCCCTCTTTAAACAGCAAAACAGCTCCAGTGATGCCGGTACTGGCACTGTCTCTGGGCTTGACAGCCGGTGGAAACCCCTCTGCTTTCTCTTGGCCATGTGACTTGGGGTAAGACCCGTCTGCTGCTTTAATCCATCAACGAGAACCTGCTGATTGATGTCCTACAACTGGCCTGGCACAGTTTGCTGCACACCTGAGCCCGGAGCTGATCCAGGAGCTGCATCCCCTCACTCTGCTCAGGCAGGAACCCCTCAATCTGAAAGTCAGGTGCCAATGAAATAATAAGTGAACAGAGATTAACGTACCTTTCCAGTGTCATTTTCAGGTCTCATTTTGTTGCTTTTCTGCCCACTTGGAATGCTGCTCCATTTACTAACTTTTTATTTGCTTTTCTTCCAGCTTGCTTACCTATCATCACTAATTACAGAACAAACAATTGTGGTAATACAGTAATGAATAGCAACCTTTTGGGGTTTTTTTGTGTGTAGGTGCACCTGGTTCAAATATTTAAGATAAATGGGAGTGACTTTCCAGCTCTCCTCTCCTTTGCCTAGCAGCACAATTTCTCTCTATCAATCCACTCTGGGATGGTATGAGCAGGCAGCAGGAGCTTGTGCCAGGCAGGCAGGAGGAAAGGGTGTTTTGAGATCTCCTGAAAACACAGAATTCAAGTGTTGCACCATCCCTTCCATGTTTAGTTTCTCTCCCCTTGGCTCTGGGCTGGCATTGTTGTAGCAGTTCTTTGTGATCCTGTTGGCACTGAGTGATGCAGGGTTTGGATGAGGTGAAGCTCCTTAATGTGACCCCAAATTCACAATTCCACCATTAATTCAGAAAGAGTAGAAATTTAGGAGACACTAAAGCCTTTCCTGTACTAGTGCCCTAATGCACCACAGCACTTGGGCTAAACACAAGCACAACTTCGTTGGTTCTGCTGCTTCTCTGCATCCACACAAGAGTTTCTGAGACCTGGATTTGGAATTACAATGGAACAAAGAGAAATGTGAATCCATTATTAGCTACGTCAGTAAAAACACCTCACAAATGAAGCTTAAGAAAGCTTAAAAATGTACCTGGAAATAGGAAATGGCCTTTTGTAAGTGAGATACGTGTTGATATGAAGCATTTATTTAAAATGGAATTAGTGTTTCAGGAAATCTTTCTGTGTTTCCTTTCACTGTTGTATGACGTTGGGCAGAGACATGTCCCTGTCTGGACTGGGAATGGCTCTGACTGGGGACCAGCTTCCACCTTGGACCTACCCAGACCTCTGACAGATATTCTGGCTAATATGATATGATTCAAAACAGTTTGCTTCGAGTTTATTAAGATAATTGTTTATTTTTTTAAAAAATCCTCTTCTACTCTAATGATATTGAGGTTCTCCACCCTCTGGAGTTGAAAGTATTTCTGAAAAGCAGGTGTAGAATTTTGCTACAAATCTCCTTGCAGGGAGAAATGATCTGCTTAATGAAAACAATCCCTGAGCTATCTGCTGAACTGGTTTGGTGTTCTTTTGGTGTAGTGCTAACTAGTTGTGCACTGGGATAAACCAAGAGTCACTTTTTGAGGATGCAAACATCCCCTATTTAAGAGACTGAAAGGATTCACCCTCTTTATCTATACAAATGGACTGTTAAAATATTGATGACTCTTGAAATAATGAAAACATTTAAATCAGAAAACTGAGAATTTGGTTCAAAGATCTTGGGATACTCCTTCAGCAGTGGGAGGAAGGTGTTTATATCTTGTCTTTTCAGTCCTGAGTCTTCAGCTTAGAAGCAGTGTGGCTTTTCCTGCAGTGGGCTTGGGTTTAACCATGCCTTTGGAGAGAGGGAGTTTGAGCTGCTCACCTCTTCATGTGTCTCCAGCAGCTGAGGAGTTAAAAGCAATGTTCAGAGTGTGATAGGAGAACTTCACATGTTTTCTTGGTGTGGTCTCCCAGTGGACTGATTCTGGGGGCTCATCCTTTTGTGTCAGACTCTCACTTTGCAGTCTCCACATTGATTCCCCATGTCCCTGATGTGTATTTGAAGAAGCACATCTGATACATTTACAACAGAGTCCCTGTTACTGACTTTGTGTGCCCTGGGCTGGTATTTTCACTGGTGTGAGCGCTATGAAGTGCTACTCCTGCTGCTCTGGAGCTGTGGGACAACTTCCAGCATCCTGTGCTTGCATAAGCCATGATGAGATGCTGGACTACACCAAGGAAATGCCTGGGGTGAGGTGGTATCCTGGCATGCTGGGGCTGGGCAGGAGGAAAGCCCAGGCGGGAGGAGACGGAAGGACGCGCTGTAATTGGCAGGCGCTCAGTTGCGCATCAGGAGTGGGAATTGTGCCCCATCCAGGTCACAGTTCCGCCCTGCAGGAGCACCTTTCATCACCTGGCTCCAGTGCTTCCTCAAGAGTTAAAAACATCGACCTGCTGGGACGTGTCTGCAGCCTCCAGAGGTGAAGGAAAGACCAGGGTTGGGGTGGAGACATCCACACCCCTTGCTATTGCAGTATTCCACAGGGCTGGCTCTGGTGAGGGCTCCTCATCCCCACACTGGTTGCTTGTGCTGCTAGAGGAGACTGCAAAGGCTGAGCACTTCATGGGTGTTTCCCTGCACCCTTGCTGGGTTCTCCAAGAGATGCCCCCATGTCCAACCTTCCCTGAGGCTGCCAACCTCCCCTGATGAGTTACCACACATAAAGTGATGGTGCACTAACATGGCACACAACAAGGGGGTCTTTTGTATTTGGAGGAGGGAATCTCTGTGGACAGCTCCTCAACTTCCTCTGGGTTTGGGACTGGACCTCAGGGTGCTCCTCTCCCACGTGAGGGTGCCTGCCAGGCTGGGCACTGGTGGAGGAACTTCCTCAGCAGATGCCGACACAGTTTACGTGTGAGATAAGCCCTGAGCAGCAACGCACACAGAGCAGCAGAGAACTTCTGGGAATTTTAGACATCTGGAGAACTTTAATGTAGAAAACACAGATGTTTATAGATGCTTGCTGCAAGGTCATGAAGGTTTGAAGATCATAATTTCGTGCTTGGGCATCTAAGTCCTTTTGCAGATTTCTTGGCTCCACTGTTTGCTTCTGCAATGGTAGAGGAATGACTTGGATTAGAGCAGCATTCAAGCTGCTTGGGATAAATGAGCCTGCTACATCCACATGAAACAAATCTCTCTGTATCTCACTTTTCTCTTAATTAAAATTAACATATTAATAATTATAGAGGTGTTGGGAGAATCACTAATGCGTGGCCAAGGTCTCAGACTTCTGTGTGAAGCTGTATAGGAGTTCAAAGTCCTGTTACTGTCAGTTTATCACTCATTACATTAATCCAATTAATTCATGCTTTTTAAAAAGTGTTGACTGGCAGGTATTCTGTGTCTCATATTGAGTAATTATAGCCACAGTGCTTCCCTTATTATTTAGTGTAAGAGCAGTTCTTGCCATTTGAGCACCACCAGCACAAACAACATAATAATGGGGATATTCCAGCAAGAGGCAACGAGTGCTACTTCCTTGACCTGGATAAATTACACTGGGAAAATATCCCCCCAACAGCTCCAATGAGTAGTGAGAGGACTGGAGTGGGGACAGACATAAACTGGTTCCAAATGGGAGTTTGGAGTTAACATTACCCCTGTACCCTTTAGTTACAATACTGCCTTTTGCTTTAAAATGAGACTTAGATAGGATATATTCAAAATACTAGCCATTAATTAGGTGAGTATTCTAAGCCCTCCTTTCCCCCCAGGTCCAGGGGAGCTGAGAGCACCAGCCTCCCTGGCACATGGTGAGAGGTGATTTACTGTAGCCCCAACATTACAGGTATTTTCTGAGGCTGCAGCACATAGACATGCCATTGATAATTCTGCCTTTGTTTTGATTGCTTCCAACTGCAGAATGAGGGAGACTTAATTGGCAGAAATTACCTCATTCCTGGCTTGATTAAGGCCTCCATATGTGCTTTATAAATAAAGTAGTCTTTTCAACTGTTTTATCACTTGGAGATTTCAGCAGACTAAATATGATTTATGGTGTTTTGCCTCTTACCCCAAGTGGGAAGCACTTCTGATCAGCCTCTTTCCCCATGGCTGGGGACACTGGCACAGAGGGAGCACCGTCAGTGCCCGCTGGTGCTGCCACCCTGGCTCTGGAGGGGGCCAGGCACCATCCAGTCCTCCCTGGGCTGTCTGCCCACTCCAGAGCTCAGCTCAGTGTGGGGTCTGTGCAGGGCAGTTGGCAGCATCAGCCCCATCCCCGTGGCATGACCCAGCAGGGCTGTGTTTTGCTGCCTGTGATGGGCTCTCCATGCCAGGGCCGGGGCTTGCCCTGACAGCTCCTGGGGGATGGTGGCACTGGCTGCTGGCTGAACTCCCCTGCTCCCTTCTCACTGTGTTATAATAAAGGAATAAAGCAAGCACAGAAATCAGCCTTTCACTAATTGTTTGGGCTGCAGTGCACAGCCTCCTGCAGCTCTGGGAAAGGCTCTTAGAGGGAGCACCAAGCGGCACCTCCATCCCAGAGAGATGCTGGATCATCTCCCTTCATGCCTGAGGCTGAAGATGAGTTTCATCAGGGGACCTTGTCTTCTGCTTAGTCGTGTCATGTAATATCTTATATCATCAAATGGTTTGGGTTAGGAGGGACCTTAAAGATCATTGTGTTCCAACCCTTTTCCATGGGAAGGGACATCTTCCACTAGACCAAGCCCAGTCCAACCTGTCTTGGACTCTTCCAGGGATGGGGCAGCCACAGCTTCTCTGGGCAAGCTGTGTCAGGCCCTCACACCCTCACAGGGAAGGATTTCTTCCTAGTAGAAACAACAACAATAACAATAATAATAATAATAGTCCTTCCAAATCCAGCCAATGTGAATTCATAGTCAGAGGTGGAAAGATGAGCAGGGGCTGGATGATGCCAGCCTGGTGCTGAGCTTTGAAACCTGGAATAGTGCTTCTAAAAGGGATTTTTAGGCAAAAAACAATGGAAAAAAAAGAATGCTCAGAAATGAAATCAAGGCCTTGTGTGCCAAACTGGTTACTCCACTCCACGTCTTTTCAAGTCTCTTTGTTTTCAAGTAGCTTTTTTGCTTAATCCAAGCTTTCAGAAATCATGAGCTTGGCTTAAAACTAGAGCCGAGAAACGTTTAATATCAGGCTCTTTTATTTGCTCTCTGAAGCCTGAACGTTTTGCACTCATGTGCCTTTTAGGAAAGCTGGATGTGCACTAAAGGAAAAAAAAAAAAGAAAGCTTAAATTGTTGGGTTAAAAACTGATCCAAGCTCTAAATCACCAGTAAATGCAGATGACTCATGATAAAATGATGAGAATTGAAAATACTGTTAGGCACTTAGAGAGATAAGGAGAAGAGGTATATTTAGTGGGATTCTTGTGTCTTAGCATTTGGTATTCTGAACTGTCTAGAGAGAAACATGCTGATTTCCTCGGATTACTTGATCATGGTTCACTGAGTTCAGGTTTTCTTTCCTTTCTTTTTTTTTGCTGCTAATTCAGTAACTGTGAATATTCTTGTGAATGAATTTATGCAGCTAAGCACGTTTTTGAGACAAGAATATCTTTTCTAACAAAGATAATTTCCCATCTGAAGTGCAGACTGAAAAAAAACCAACCAAAGACGAGTTGGGTTTATGTAATTGTTAGTTCTGAATTTAAAAAAAAAACCAAAACAAATGAAATAAGCAAGTTGGCCTGAAACAGCTGGATGTGAAATTCCAAATAACAGAATTTGGGATTTTGTGCCAGACTGGATGCAGCTTGATGACTGGAATTCAGAGCCAGCACACGAAGCAGCCAGGAAGGCTGAGGGAGGATTGGGATGGGTGCAGGACAGATTGTTTCTGTTTTGCATTCACAGGATAATAAATACAATAAACAATAAAAATGAGGTTCCCATCTTGTAATCAGCTCTGCTGTGGAAGGTGCTGCTCCTGTCATGATTTTCTTTTGGAAGTGAGGGCTCCATAGGAAGGATTGATGGCAGGGGAGGGCATTCTGCAGCTGTCACATGCAGAGGGACAACATGAGCAGTTTAACACCGTTCCTCCCTGGGAAAACCCGCTGGGCCAGGACAGCCTGAGAGACAGGTTCCTGCTCAGGTTCACCCAGAGGAGTTCTGAGGTGACACAGCCCAAAATGGGCCAGGGCTGGGCATGGCAGGTGGTGTCTGTGGTGACAAGTGCCACGTGAAGGTGGCGTATCCCCGATGGCAAACAGGCAGGGGCACTGCAGTCCAGTTTTCCATGTGCTCCTTGGCATGCAGGAAGGAGCTCCTGGTGTTGAATGAAATCCTTCCCTTGTGGCTGGCAGGAAGAGAAGCCCTGTGTTATTTCTGTGCAGATGGCACAGTCATAGGATGATTATTTGGGTTTTGGGTCTCCATCCTTTAAAGGAATATCAGTGTGAAAAGCCAGGGGCCATGGGTGATCAGGAAGGTTTGGTTGGAGATGAAATGAAGCACATTCCTGCCCTGCTGAGGTGGGGAGGGAAAAACATCTAGAGAAACCTCTGCTTTTGCCTCTTTTGGAAGTTACAACAGGAGCTTCCCAGCAAAGATTTCAGGGCAATGCTTGAGCTGTGTGTTCACCTGGAACAGAATTCCAGACACCACCAAGGAGTCCCAGCTGGAATTTTGCCTCCATGTAGCAGGAGCTGGTGCCAGGGTGAGTAAGGGAGCTCTTCTCCTGCAAACCACCATGGACACAGATCTCCACAGATGGTCTTTCACTGGGGAGTGAAGCAACTTGCTGTTGTGTCCAGCAGCACTTCTCAGTGCTCTCCTGGGTACTCAGTCCAGGGAATTCTGGTCCTCGGGGCCAGGGCAGATGAGTGTTTGCAGTGTGTGTTGGGGACATGTCTTTTGGGTGGAGGACAGCCTGACCAAGTGAAAGCCTCCCCAGAAGAGCCAGTCCTCGGCAGTGCAGGGAGGGGAGGGGAGGGGGTACAAGCGCTCGGTTCCAGCTGCTCCGCAGCTCCCATACCCTCTGCCCTTCCCTTGCCCAAACACAACCCCCTTGGCAAAAGTTAACAGCTGGGGAAAGGTAAAAGGATGACTGATTAATGTTTGCTGGACAACTCTCATGCCTATCCCATGTGGATAAGAGAAATATTCTTCCTCTCTCCTGCCCTTCGTATCGGAGCCGCTCTTTATTCAGCCGATTCCTCGGGAGAAATGCGGGGAGAGGGAACGTGCCTGCCGGAGATGTGAGCGGAATAACAAGCACCAAATCCCCCCTCCCAGCAACTTCTGCTCCTGCTGCTGCATATTCTCCGTGGCAGAAACATTGGAAACAGATTTTCTGGGGGCAGAAAAAAGGAAAATGGAGCAGCCTTCAAGATGCCAAACAACAGAAGGCGTTTTGCTGGTGCCGATAACGTTTCTGAGGCTCTCAGCGAACACACAGGTTTGTCTGAAACCTCCAACCATTGTGGGGTTTTATAATAATGTTTGCATTAGGCTTCTGGTGGGCTCAGGCTTTTGGAATTATATTTGAGCTTCCTCAGCTTTCAGCACCATTAAGCATACTTTAAAAACACATTAAAAGGAATATGTCAACTTGGTTTAGGCTGAGACTTACGCTGGGAAAAGAAAATCAGTGAGAAGAAAGTTTTGCAAAATACAAATGAAGTGGGAATGTTTTCACTAAAGGAAAACAAAAAGAAAAATATATTATTTCAAAATAATTTCTTTTTTTTCCCCTATAGACTGGGCAACTCAAACACATTAACTTTGTGATGGTGAAGAAGGAAAATTAAGTGACCAGAACCCAAATTGCTCCAGGTGATGTTAAACCAAACTCCTTGGCTTTGGGAACAAAACCAAATGCCAAAATGTGTTAAATGGCACCAGAAACATCTACAAGTTTAAACAGAAATATTTAACTGAAACAGTTTCTTTCCTTAGAAGAGAATGTAGGAAATTTTCCTCTTACTGTGATGTTTCCATCATTTACAAGACAAAGACTCTTCCCAGGCTCCAGCCCATGGTCCTCAATCCCCATCACTGAAAACACCAAATTCTCAGTTCTTGCTCTGCACAAAGATTATTTAAACAAAGCTCTGCTCCTCTTTGTGCCTTTTGTTTCCCTCGATAATTTTATGTGCATTGTTTAGAAAAAGGAGATACATGAGGTGTGGGAGATCTGGGTGGAGCTGGGAGACGTTTGGGACAGGCTGATGTCATAGGTGGTTGTGTTTGGGGTTGTATTTTCCATGGCTCCTCAGTGCAATGGGGAGTCAGGATAGAAGAGAGGACAATGCTCACGACATTGGTAATGGCACAAAGTCCCCAAGAAGGCATCTAAAAGCTTTGCTGCATTATCACAGAATCATAGGATGGGTTGAAAGGGACTTTAGAGCCCACCCAGTTCCTACTCCCCACCATGGGCAGGGACTCCTTCCACTAGACCAGGTTGCTTAAAGACCCATCCAACCCGGCCTTGGACACTTCCAGGGATAATGAGTCCATGGCCTCCAAAGGGCAAAGCCTCCTTGGAAACTGTGATGTACCTTGGTGTGGTTGCCCTTTACATGAGTTTTTCTTGAAGTCTGGCAATAATTAATGAGATAATCAACAAAAACTTCTGCACAATGCCACTGGTTTTGTGTTGGCTTCAACCCCTGTCAAGTCTTCCTCCTGGGCTGCTGTGAAAAGCAGAGAGATAAGAGGTAAACATCAAACCCAACCACGACTTTTCATCTGCCTCTGAGTTTTGTAATGGGTGTAGTCAACAGCTCCCTGTTTGCTGTCCTTGTGTATGGCTTAATATGGAAAACACAACAGGGTCTGCCAAGCTGTGTGTGCGACCATGTATGGAGAAAAGCACTTCCCCAAAGCACAGGCATCAATTCTGCTTGCCACTTACATGAAGAATAAAAAAAGATGATATGAAGCTCTGATCTCTCTCTGTTTGGTTCAACAGCATAGAAATGCCCAGTTATAAATAGGAGAAAATGTGCTTTTGGGTAGATAGGGAGAGCAGCAGTTTACACTGATTTAGGGGAGTAGCAGCTTTTCCATGCAGAAGAGTCTGCAGCTGGAAAATCACATTGAATGTACTAGAAAGGCAAGGATAAAATAATGTAAAAGAAGGTGGCATTTTTAAAGTCCCTAAAAATTTGTCTAATGCATCTATCTATCTATCTATCTATCTATCTATCTATCTATCTATCTATCTATCTATCTAACATCTATCTGTCTATCTATCTATCTATCTATCTATCTATCTATCTATCTATCTATCTATCTCTCCATCCATCCATCCATCCATCCATCCATCCATCCATCCATCCATCCATCCATCCATCCATCTCATGTATTTATCTAATAATAGACATTCCAGATAAGTTTTTATATTTTATTATTACCAATAAAGCCATCAAAATTTAATAATCCAATCCAATCCAATGTAATCTAATGTAACATATAGTAATTACTTATATTGTCTATAACATATGGTTTGATATAACAATGTATTACATATTAATATAAAACTATTATGTGTTATCAGCCTATAACTAATTAATGATATACATGCTGATGCTGCTGGGAAAAAATAATGCTTGCAAAAAAAGATAATAATACTGGAATCTGACTCAGAATCAGCACAAAATGGTTTTGTGTTAGCTTTGTTTAGAAACCTGGCATGATCAGAGCAAACATATTAAATCAGCAGGCTGGGACTAGCTGAGAGTGGGATGACAGGTTATGGTGTTGCTTGGTCAGGTTTTGATGTGCATCCTTCCTGAATCTTAGAGGGAGGGACCCAGGATGGCTCAGTCAGATGGATGGATCAAACATCCTGCTGATATTCTTCAGTTTCCTTTTGAATTTTGAAATGTCCTGTCCTGTTTTTGAGGTCCTGGTTGCAAGAAAAACCTGAGAAGGAAAGAGGACTCTTCCCTTCCTCAGTGATGCCCTGGCCAAGGGCAGGGAGGATGAACCTCCAGCCTGGCAGGGGCAGCTGTGGATCAGAAACACTGCTCGAGGGGGCAAGGACTGCAATATTATAAAAAGCTGGAATATTTCCTTAGGCATCAAAAAAAAATCAGGTATCTCCACAGATATGATCTTCTTGAAATTTTCTTGTAGCAGTTCTAAGAGCTTGGTCTCAATTTTTACCCAAATTTCAGCACAAAAAAATTATCGTGGTATATAAATGTACCTCTGAAGCTGCAGCCAGGGGGAGATGATTTGTGTGAAGCTTTAGAAACCTTCTTCCTTGGGGTAAAGAAGGACTTAAAAATTACCCATTCCCATGTGTTTACACAACAGACCCTGACAACTCCAAAGGGGTCTTTAGAGTTAATTGGGTGAGTGCTGTCTGCTGTAAAAGGTCCTTAAATAGGTGTTTACCTAATCCAGGCTTTGAGCAGCACTCAGATGTTTGCCTGTGACCAGCAGGAACAGCTCAGGGGCTTCAGGCACCACGGTGGGTCCATTCCATCCTGGTGGCTCCCTGTGGGTGCCTGTCCCCAGGAGCACCTGGTCTCATGGAAGGTGTCCCTGCCCATGGCAGGGGGGTTGCAATCAGATTACATTTAAGTGCCTTCACACCCAAACCATTTTATGCTTCTATGACTCCAATTCTTTGACCATTCTTGGTCTGGTTATTGCAGCATCTTTTCCTGCTCCCAAATCCCTGCAGTGCCACCAGTGAGTGGCTTCACCAGCCAAACAAGCTTGGAGATTTTTTGCCCATTTCCATGTGTAAATCCACTAGAGATGCCTCTGTTCCTGAAGGATTTCCAGGTTCACCTTAGGAAAACTTTTTCCTCAGCCTTGAGAAGTGGTTTAATTTTCGGTAATTCCCAGCATCTTTAAGAACTGGAGTAATTCCCTACTCCGGGGCTGGTTTTCTCTCAGAAGTGTCCCCAGTAACACTTGCTGGTTGGATTTGGACAGCAGCCATCAAATCAGCAGTATTGGGATTTTCAGCCTGTTTGTGTGGGTCCAAAAGGTGAAATGCCTGAGGAAAAGGGTAAATCCAGCTCTCTGCCCACACAGGAACAAGGAGACTCCTTTTCATGGTCCCTTTGAGTGGAAAAGGATGGGCAGCAGCATGTGGGCCACTAGGGAAGATGCTGCCTGAACTGAGGTGACAAACTTTGCTGAGGTGAACGTCCACCTGTATCACATCTAAATATAACACACATCCAAATGAGACAGAAATCAACTTCCAACTTTGGCCCACGCTTGTTCTGCATAACTGAAATCCAAACTGAGTTAATGCCTCACTACAGAATCTATAAAATAGTCTCTGGTATGACCTTTACTGAGGACGCTGTTCTCTGGGAAAAGATGTATTCAGCAGCCAAGTGGTTAAATCAAAATAACAAGGGCTATTTATCTAGTAGCTTTCCAGGGCTATACTCAAGGGGGGCATATCTACCTATTTGTCAAGTCATTGACAATAGCCTATTTCTTTCTTCCTACCCATATGCTTTATTAAAGAAACACTTGACCTACCTGTCATATCAAACTGCTTCCTTTATCCAAAACAGAATAATATAGACATTTCCCTTAAGGGAATCCTGATGCAAATATATAAGGACAGGTTGCCAATTTGTTGAGCGTATTAGGGTACAGAAAACTGTCAAGGGAAACAGCTGTAATACAGACTGTTCTAACAAGCTCATTTCTCTTTTTTTCCAGTGGTACTTTTGGTCTCTCTTCAGTTTATATTATACGATTTGTATGTTACAATTTTTATGGACAGCTGTCAACTGCAACTCATCTTTTTCCCTCTGAAAAAAAGGAATCCTTCAGATTCCTGCCCATGGCTTGGATCTATTGTTTGGTCTTTGAAAATAACTGTCACAAAACCTTCAGCTGCATGTAGCTGTGGGGAAAGTTATGGGATAAGGGAAGGGAAAAGCAGCAAAGCTGATGATAGAGAAGCCTCTGACTTCAATTTGAAAGGCATGTATTTGTCACATAAAGCCACTTAAATACATGCTGACACTTCCCATTCTCACCTGTCTGCTCCTGTGCTGCAGAAAACACTCTCTGTCTTGCCCTGGATTATTTGGGCAATAATTCAACTTGGAAATGATGCAGGAAGGTTCAACTGTGGCATTTTGCACAGCAAGCTTTGCCGTGGCTGAGGGCTGGGAGTGGGAGCCAAGCTGCAGGAATTCAGGCTTCCCAGTGGCTGCATCCTGAGCCACTCAGTGCCCAGCACTGCCTTCGGTGTACAGGTCCAAAACATCCCCAGCTTTCCAGCAAAGCGTTTTGGTGATGTTGTCCAGACCCTCATCAGTTTCCAAGTGAAATCCATAATTTTCAGCAACTGGAATCTCCCGAGACCAGAAGAGATTAAGAGTCAAATCCATATAATTAGAGGTCTACGTCGACTCGTGGACAAGGCAAAGGCTGTGCTACAGGAACAAAGAGCAGATTAAAGATCTGTTCCACTTTGACTGCTGCTCCACTGGAATCAGGGGGGTTACCCCAGAGATTAATTAGTCAATTTATGCTTGTTTGCATAAAGGATGATATAGATCATCAGCTGGATGAACAAAAGTTCAGGCAGTGCAAGTCAGGGCAAGAGGGGAGAGAATTAACTGTGTCTGGACCCAGGTCACAGCTCGGGCTGATCCATTGGCTGTGCCAGAGTGTTGTGCCTACCTTGTGCTCCTAACCTGTGATGACAGGCCACCATGAGCTTTGGCATCTTTAATAAAACTCAGATCACCCAAAGAAAATGTCTCTCCAGGGTCATACAAATATTTGGGTAGAGAAGAAAAGGAGCACGGGGATCACTGCGTGAAAGGCTGTGCAGTGATGGTCTGGTATTTCCCCTTGGTCTGAACTGCTGCCCTGGTCCTGCCCCCAGCAGTGTGTCCTCACACCCAGCCTTGGGCTCCCCTTCTCAATGCTGTGAAAAAGTGATTCCCAGTCCTGTCTTTTAATGTGGGAGCACCCAAGTGAAGATCAAGAGCAGTAGGTGGCATCCTGGTCCTGCTGAAATCCTGTGGAGTTTTCTCATGACCCTTTTCAGGGTCAGGAGCTCACTCAAATGTTAAATATTGGCATCATGGAAGGAGGAAGGTCTGGTGGTCTGGTGTCACTGCTGTGGGCCAAGCTGACAGTGGCTTTAGGGGACATTTTGTTGGCAAATGGTTTTTGAGGAGACTGACCTGTGTGATTACAGGGTATATCAAGGGATGAGGAGAAGATCATAAAAACATATTTTTAGCACTGACTCTGCCTTCAGAAAAGGACTGAGTAATTTGAAGTCATTAATAGACTTTCCACAGCAGATATTATCCTGCCTGTTCCCTTGGAATACGTGGAAAAAATGAGAGAGGGACTATCAGACACCACTTTTTTGTTCTGGTATTGCAAATACCCCTACCCAGCGTGTGCTCACAGGCTGATGAGCTTTTTGTCACAGAACTAAAAACATTGCCTCACTTTTTCATACAGGTTTTGACTCTGCAGTGCTTTCTCTGGAGCCAAACTGTAGCTCAGACATAGTGAGAAATCCATATATCACTGGGATGAGAGCAGAGCCAACAGCTTCTCCTCTCTCAGCCCCCTGACACACTTGATGACACTTAATGATCTCTTGTCTAAATAGCGATGTGCTGGAAAACAGAGGTGAATACCCAGAGGGGTGGAATTGAGTGTGTTAATGGCCATGGTGTATTTGGTAAATACAAATTCCTCAGCACAGCCTGGTATCTGCAGAGCTCTTGGTTGCACCGTGTTCCAAAACTGGGGGGGCAGCAGGACAAGTTGGGGTGACCCCAGTGAAGGATGGGGGTGATGCATCACAGCCTCCTGGGGACCAGCAGCAATTAAACATTGATTAAATATTGTCCCAGAAGCTGCTTGTCCAGGTCATGTGAGACTTCCAGTGGGCCAGATCCCCTGGACCAAACCCAGTGTTTTCCAGCGAGGGTCTGAGTCACGGGGCCTGGGGAGTAACTGTTAATTAGCATTAGACAACTGTTTACTGGGGGGAAGTTTGAAAAACAAGTATGTCTCAATCTTGCTCTTGAAAGGCCACATCTTGCCAACAGGGAGGATTTTTAACACTCTTTTCCCAAAGGGCTTCCAGGTATGAGTCCTGAAGTGTTCAGGCAACATTGGTGTAAACCAAGTGATTCAGGGGTTTTTTATTATGGAAAGAAATAGTTCAAATATTGCAGCATCCTCAGCAAAATCCCACCAGACACTGCTTATATTGCAAAGTAGCTCATTTGGTTTTAATTCCTCCTGTACCATGAGGTTACAGCCTGTTTCAGTTCCTGCTTGCTTTTTAGCTGCTTTCTGTTACTTTTTTTTCCCTTTCTTTTTTTTTTTCCCCTTCCCTAGAGCTTGAGAACTGCAAGGTCAAGCTAAAGTCAAACTTTAGCATTTCAGTGATGAAATACAAGCAGATGTGGCTGTTGTGTGTGACACTGCTCCTGCCTTGCTGTGCTGGGGTCCCTGGGTGGTGTCTGCTCCGTGGAACACTGTTCTTGTCCCCTGTGCTGGGGTCCCTGGGTGGTGTCTGCTCCGTGGGACACTGTTCCTGTCCCCTGTACTGGGGTCCCTGGGTGGTGTCTGCTCCGTGGGACACTGTTCCTGTCCCCTGTGCTGGGGTCCCTGGGTGGTGTCTGCTCTGTGGGACACTGTTCCTGTCCCCTGTACTGGGGTCCCTGGGTGGTGTCTGCTCCGTGGGACACTGTTCCTGTCCCCCGTGCTGGCATCCCTGGGTGGTGTCTGCTCCCTGGGCCACAACTGCTCCCTCTGCTCAGCCCTGCCTGGGCTCCCATTTGGATGCCAAACTTGGTGCCAGCTTGGCTGGTGCTCATCCCAGGGAGATGGGTTTGAACCTCAGTACCCACAGCTGCTGTTTGCTCGGCCTTGGGAAGGACTGTAGGCAGGTGACTGGTGGGTTGTGGTGGTGTTTGGCCTTGGGAAGGACTGTAGGCAGGTGACTGGTGGGTTGTGGTGGTGTTTGGCCTTGGGAAGGGCTGTAGGCAGGTGACTGGTGGCTGGTGATGGTGTTTGGCCTTGGGAAGGGCTGTAGGCAGGTGACTGGTGGGTCGTGGTGGTGTTTGGCCTTGGGAAGGGCTGTAGGCAGGTGACTGGTGGGTCGTGGTGGTGTTTGGCCTTGGGAAGGGCTGTAGGCAGGTGACTGGCGGCTGGTGATGGTGTTTTCCCTCACAACCCTTCAGAGATCCCTTTCTGCAGGTCTATTCATTTGCTCTCTACATCTCTTGATGGTTTGCAAGTGGTAATCCCTGGAAGTTGAGTTGGATGGACTCTCCCACCTGAAATAAAACTAAATGAACTCTCCCAGCCCCAGGTTTGCTGCTGCTGCTGCAGCCAATGACACCTTTTCATGGTGGTGGTCCTGCTGCTCAGTGCTGCAATTGCTCATGTAAATAAAACACTGACTCCCAGGAGGTTTGGCACATGGCTCAGAGCAAAGTGCCTGGAAGTCCAGGATCAGCCATTCCTGGTGGGATTCCTGCCCTCTCCTCCAGCCAGGATATTACACTGTCTTTGACAGCCATTGATGGTTTTCACCACCCTAGTGCCAAACATCCACAACCTACTCCAGAGTTCATCTCTAGGTATAGAAATAAAGCACATCCCACTTACAGAGGGTGAGATGGGGTTGGCAGAGAGGATTCCCCTCTCTCAGCTCATCCTGGGACTGTATCACGTGGTGCTTTTCATTCACAGGCCTGAAAAACTCCTTCAGGTATCCTGCATGGGATTGGTAGAGAGCTCAGTCTCACTGGTTTCTGTTCATGACCTCAGGGTGTGCAGTGAAGCTGCAGTAATTTGAAAGCTTTTTCTTGGCTGTGTTGCTGAAGTTATTCATTATCTTGGCAGAAGACAAACATAAGGTTGTTCTATAAAGTGATGGTGAGGAATATGGGGTTAGCAGCATTGCTGAGAATTAATGAACTTCCTAAGAAATTTGAGGATAAGTCCTGGAAATTGTTCACCTCTTTTGTTGGTGTTCTCAGAATGGGATGTGACATTTTGTACCAATGAAAACCAACCAAGTAAAGCAATGCAGCGTATTTGTCCCTCAGAAACCCCACAACCAGACAGTATTTCTACCTATTTGCAGCCCTATGTTCTTCTAGGTCCAGGACAAATTTTTATCTCAATGTTAATTAAAGGACTTATTCTCAGAAAAATGCCAAACCCCAAAACCCTTTTGAAAATTTAAAATAACCTCTAAATAGAGTAAGGAAGAGGGTGGTGGCTTGAGCTCTCTGGTCATCAAGGATGATGCAAAGCCAGCCTGTTTCCCTCTCTGCATCCCTCTCCTGCTGCTTCTCTCCAAGACCTTTACTTGATGTGGTTTTATTTCCATGAGGATTAGTGGGACCCACTTTGTGGTGTTGGAGGAAACTCTGGTTATGTCTGAGGGACACAGGGAAGGAAGGAAGGGGGTCCCACATCTCAGGAACATTTCCTTGCTGAGATACACAGAGCTGGGGCAGCTTCTGGACATGTGTTTGTAATTTCTTGTTTGGTCTGCCTGGGCTCAGAGAAATGGTGCAGCTTTGGATTTGCCTGCTGAAAGGGTTTCACACTTTGGGATAGTGGCCTTTGATTAGTTTTGATGATAACCACAGTAGTACAGTTCTGACTTCCAGATTGCTTTGCAGCCTGACACTAAGCAGCCATCCATCTCCAAGGCTGAAGAAATTCACATGTGCATTTGATTTTTCTTTTTTTTTTTTTTTTTGCTTTTTGTGAAGATAGAAAGAGTTCAATGTACTTGCCACCCCCTCAAAAAAATTATAAAAAATCCCATTTTTTGCCCCTCCTTTTAGAGTGGTCTGTGAGAGCCTATTCTATTAAACAGGATGGGATCTATCAAGAACAGGGTATCTCCCACTCCTTCTTTTATCATCTCCACTAGTTATCTGCCTGAGCAATTTTTACAAACTTTGTCCAATGAAGAGCTGCATTTGTCACACAGTGATTTCAAAGAGTAACTGAACTTCGGGAGGAAAATTAGTGGGAATTCTTACCCAGAGATAACATAATATGAAGATGACAGAAAAAAAGCAGGCTAGCATTTCTATCCCCCTTTTTCCCTGCCTACTAATGGCTTTGATTCTCATTATTTCTCAAATGCCAAGAGTAAAAACCCTCCAGGGTACCAATTAGCTGTGCCCAGTCTGGATCCGACTGCTCTCAGCCAGGACATATTCCGAGATGCTGAAGCTCTCTTTGGGAAAAGGCAATTTGTGTGCAGCTCTGTTTGGTAATTCTCAAGGACTTCATCTTGTTGGGAAATAGAGATAGACTCGTACTTAATTTAATTTAAACCAAAGCTTTTTATTAATTGACTTTCAATAAAACCAATTACCATAAATGGGAACCTGGGATCTGTGTTTGCAGATGATTTTTGTCTGCCTCACTTATATTTTATTAGGGGTTATACTTTTTTCAAAAAAGACTAAGTGACACTGAATTTATTTCTGAACAAGCTTTTTGCCTTCTCTACAACCTTTTCCATCTGCTTTTGCATTATTTCTAATTTAGGCACTTGAACAATGACAGTGACAGCTGTGATAGTGCACAACTGCATTTTACATTTCTGTTGCTTACCCATACTGTTTATTTAAGGCACATTTTCCTATTTCAAGCAGAAAACAAAGATAATTTAATGGCTAAAATAAGGGGTTAGAGCTGAGGGCTGGTCCTGCCAGGATGCTGAGGTACCCGTGGCACTGGGCTTGGTTAATGGGCACTGAGAGGGGTGTGGGGCTGGTGCCAGGGCTCAGCCTTGCCCAGTATTAATTGCTCTGCAGCCCTTTCCTGAGGTGGTGCTTTGGAGCTTAGGAAGCAGATCTGCTAAGACCGATGCTTTACTCACATGAATAGCTCCATTGAGTCCTACATGGCTATTAAGTGACTTAAGTTCAATAATATATTAAATCTTTGCAGGGCCTAAGGCAACTTGGAGGAGCTTATTTAAGAAGTCTGCCCCGGCCTTTTGCTGCAGCCCCAAACTCATCCTTGTCAGCTCCTGCTGCTTTCCCACTCCTATTTTTGTGGCTTGGGCATTATTTTGCCCCATTTCTCTTGCCCTCTCTGAGCATCCTGCCCCTCTCTGGTACTGCCAGCTCAGCCTTTGCATCTCCCCAATCCACCTGCATTCCCTCGAATTTCATTTTTTCAGGACTTCAATGGTCACAAACAAAAATAACGTCAGAGGAACAGCCTCCACTGCCCCTTCACAGCCAAAGTATCTCTGGGTTTTATAAAGCTGCAATACTGGCAAAAGCAATAGAGGGAGCTGCTGCCAGTGGCTGGGGTTCAGCAAAGTACCACGAGCTAATCCCTGGTGGTGATTCCCCCAGCTCCATTATTTAGGATTCCTTGAAATGGATAAAAAATGAAAAGCATAAAAAAACCACAACCAAACCCACCCCACCAAAAAACAATCCAGCCCCAATAGGATTTCTTTTGGATCAATATTTAAAGCGCTGGAAAAATTAACAGAGAAAGAGATTTGTAAAATTCCAAAATATTTTCTTAGCCTCAGTGTAAATATTTGTAGAGAAAGCAATTATTGTGCATAAGAATTTTCTGTTGTGTCTCTTTGGGTTCTTTCATTGAAATGATTGCTTTTTTGGCCCATCTCTGAATAACTAAGTAGAGGTGATTAAAAACCTTCAAGCCCTTTAAATTTATTGCCCTGTAACTATTTTTGAAAGCAGATTTAATATCAGGGTGCCATTTATATTCCCCAAGAGTTAACATTTCAGATACTGCACCGATACATCAATGCCTGATGCAAAGCAGATTGCACAGAAGATGTAGAAATGTATACAAGAAGGAAACTGCTTATATTTAATAAAGAACTGAGACATAAACATATTTTAATACAATGGCAGAAATGGCTTTGAAATCGATGAGTTCCTACTGGTTTATTCCATCCCCTCCCTGACATTTCTCTCCTACATCCCCTGGGCAGTGTGGAGGGGCATTGACACAAAGCTCAGCTGCACCTCTGGGTGCAGCAAACTCTGGATTGATGTCTCCCCAAGAGCTGTGTCAGGCCACCTTCTTTTGTGCACACCAGGCTTATTTTTATCCCCAAATGCATTTTCCCTCCCATGCTCCAGCTGCCCATCACAGGCTGCCCTCACACTGCCTCTCTGTTCCTGCCTTCCCCTATAAGCTCTCCCCTCTCCCCAGCATCTCCTCCCTCTCCTGGGATTTCTCCAGGGGATGTCACAGGTTGCTGAGGTGCCATGCTCAAGCACTCTTTGCCAGGGCACTTGCTGGAGCATCCGTTGTGAGTGAGGATCTGGTCACCCTGAGCAGTGCCAGGCTCTGGTGGGGGGTGGGAAGGGATGGCTGTGAGCAATCCTGGCCCCAGTGCCCCAAAACTGCTCTGAAGCTGAAGGGAAGAGCAGGCAGGTAGCAAAGACAGGTGTGGGGCCACAATCAGCTGCCCAGCACTGAGGGGTTCCTACATCTGGACTCATTTTACCTCTGTGGTAGAGAGTAGCAAATGTTCTTTTTTATACAAACATTTAATTCCCCTTCATCTGGTCACAACCCAACTGCTGTAGGGATTTAAGGCCACCAGACCAATGGTCATGCTCCTCATGGATGTCCCCAGTGCCACACAGGCTAAAACCTCCCTGCTGCCCTTCTGCCTCTTTTGCATCTCACTGCTGTGCTCCTGCTGCCTCTCTGCTGTGCTTTCACGCTTGGCAGCCTCTATCCAAGACAACCAAAGGTGCATAAACCTTCTTTCCTCCCTGCTGAAACCTCCCACACCCAGCCCAAGGGAAGGGCCAGGGGCCGTGGAGCCGAGTCTGGCTGAGCTTAGCTGGGCAGCCCACAGCTGGCTGCAGCTGGAGCCACTCTGCAGCCCTCACAGCTGAGCTGGGACACGCTTGTTTTCAGCCCTCTCTTCAGGAGGGTGCACCCACCCCTCCCTCCCTCTCTGCCTCTGATGGCTCATCCCTGTTTTGCTACCGGCAGCGGGCTCCTGCTCTTCCCAGAAAGCCTCTCCCCTCCATGAGCTGCCCCCTCCAGCCAAGTTGAACCACAGTGCTGCTCCATGGCCCCAGGAAGATTTCACAACTCCCTCTCCTTGGGCCACAAAAGCTCTCTCTGTATCAACTCCCTCCTTATTTCTCACATAGCTCCATTTCTGGGTGGCCAAACAGTGAATCAACCACCACTCTCTGCTCCCCATCACTGCTCTCATCTCTGTGTCCCATCTCTGTGTCCCATCTCTGTGTCCCATTCCTGCTCCCATCCCTGCACTCCATCACTGCCAACATCTCTTCATCCCATCACTGCTCCCCATTTCCGTAACCCATCACTGCTCCCATCTCTGTGTCCAATTCCTGCTCCCAACCCTGCACTCCATCACTGCCCACATCTCTCCACCCCATCTCTGCATTCCCCTCTTCCACAGGTGCCCTGGCCCAAGTGTCCCCTCCCTGTCCCCAACACCCAGTCTATGCCCCAAAGAGAGGTGGAGACCTCCAAAGTGTCTCCCCCCAGCCCATCCAAAGCAAATCCTTTCTTCAAGCCCTTATATCCAGCCACAGCCTGGAGGGGACAGGCACAACTCTCCCAATGCTGTGGTTTTCACCTGGGGATCACCAGTATGGGCGCTGGTGGGATCTTCCCTCACTCACCATCTCCTGCAGCAAAGATATTATTCGAGGAATTAATGTTCCAGTCGGTTTCCAGCGGTTTTTCCCTTCGTGCCACCTGGTGGACAAAGGGGACATTTTCCACCTTTTTATTTCACAGAAGGAGCATTCGGGAAAATTGATTTTCGCTGAGGAATCTGGATGAGCATCACCCGATTTAAATTTTGTGCCATTAGAAATGTGATCCTGAGATATCACAGGTCAGGGTAAGCCCCAGACCACCCCAGCATTAACCAGATATCTATTTCTTACCCACTGCTGATGTTCATGCATAATACTGCATTTTAATTGTAATTAAAGCTGCTCCATAAAACTCAATTCTTACAATAACCTTAACAAGCAAATAACTTTTCCCTGCCCTGAGCTGCTGAAAAATTCATGCTTTTATTTAGGTTTGAGCAACTGCTTTCTAATAGTTCAAGAAATGTGCACTTTGAATCCCTCCTGTGGCCAATCCCAGACAGGCTGCAAGGGATGGAAGTGCTGGTAAAAAGCCCGTGGAAAGAGAAAAATTAAGTAAATAACAGCGAATGTTCCTGGCAAGTGTTGTTTTTTTTCAATTTATGAGGACAAACATTGCATGAGAAACTCAGTTCCGAGAGATATTTTTGTTGGAGGATTAGAAGAAAATCCCTGAATTGAGGTGCTTAATGAAATGAACCAAAATGGCTTTTGCTCTCAAATCCCTGCGAGAAGTGCCCAAACTGAGCTGTGAAAGAGCTTCAAATCATGAATAAATGGGGAGAAAACGGCAACGTGCTCAGAGCACATTTCAGAGCAGAGCAAGATGCTGATAGATGAGGAAGAAATTCATCACTGCGAGTTCTCTCCCACTATTAACAGTTCAACACCCCTTTGCTTTAATCCTGAGAGAAATCCTGCCTTTAGCAAAGCCCATGGAAATTTTAGCAGTGACTTGACTCGAGCCAGGTTTTTGTCCTAAATCTTTTCATAAACTCAACAAAAGGATGACACAAAAATTTACAGCAGGGCCAAAACTGGGGTCTGGGAGCTGTTGGTGGCTCACACCGAGGGGAACGTGGGGCAGAGTGAAGGTACATCACAGAAATGAAAACTTCTTTGTGCACAAAGCCTGAATTCTCTGCAGGCAGAGGGAAGCTGAAATTTGCCTGAAACCCTCTCACTGATACCCTGAATGCTGCAAAACAACTGCCACAAAATCTGCCTGCAGTTACCTCGGACTGTGATTTTACACCTCCCTTGAAAAGCGACGTCTCCGTAACATCCCACAGAAGCTTTTGGGACACTAATTCATCTTCCCCAGGCCGTTCAACTCAGCCACCCAAAGCCCTGGCTTTGTTTTTCTAAAACAAAGGGAAAAAAAAGAGAACAAATTAAAAATATTTTGACTTTGGACTGAGGAAAATCGTATGTTTTACTTGGAAAAGAAATTAATTGCTTTTATTTTCTTCAGTGGCAAAATCCGTGTAACTCAGACTGTCTAGAGGCAGAAAGATTTTCATTTCCTAAGGAAACAACCTCTTTCCCTCTCAGATATTCAGTTTTCACCAACTCAGAAAAACTTGCCCTGACTAAGATTAGATAAAATATTTTAGGCTTCTAAAAACTCTCTGCAATATTTTTTTTAAAATCTGGCAAATCAAAAATAATAAAAAAATAAGAAGCATGAAAATGTTTCACCTAAAAAGAAAATGAAGGAACAAAGCCTGTCATCTTTCCTCACCATCATTAATTTATTTTTACCCTGCTGGAATTTTATTTTTTTTTGGTAAAATATTTGCTCTGAGAGCTGTCAGAGGACTTGGCTCTGAGGCAGGAGCTGCTCTGTGGGGAGGCAAAGGGTGCCCACACAGTTCCAGCCTGGTGTTGGTGTCTCCTGCCTGTGCTGGGGACAAAAGCCATTCTAATCCTTGGACCTTTCCAGCCTGGTGTGCCCAGGAATTCAGGGATACAGGCAGTGAGCTGGGCTGGGATGTGGGAGGTGTGGAGGGACAGGGGCAGGAATGACAGGGGATATTTTTGGGGTGGGGGAGCACAAGCAGCTTAAAGCAGCTTTATCAGCCTGTTATAAACCTGCAATCAGCAGGGCTGAGATTTGGCAATCAGTCAATACCGGCTCGAAAACAACCTGGAGAAAAAAAATGTACCTGCGACCCACTTCAGATGACCTTTGGAAGGAAGAAAAACAAGTTTAAAAGAAAACAAATGTTTCACAGGGGTGTTTTAACCAGCTCCGTTGAACGGAGGGTGTGTAAGGACATTATTCCTCTGTGTGTGTGGGAACTCTTTGTGTGCTTGGAGCTTGTGGTGACACGACGTGGTTGTGGCCCTGGGCCGGTGTGGACGCCCCACCTGCCTACACAGGGCACCTTTTGGAGCTCCCTGATGGCTCTAACCCAGCCCAGCAGAGCCGGGAAAAGCTCCTCAGCCCTTCCTGGGACACACTAACAGAGGGATGGCTGTGGGTCTCCCCTGTTTGTTCTCATCCCAAATGAACCCAGCCTGTAACTCAGGTTGAAATCCCAACCAGCTTCAGTGCCCCGGCTGGAAGTTGCCATCTCGTGGGAATGCCACAGTCTCTCGGGCTGTGACATGGGGCAGCTCAGGAGGAGCAGGAGCTGATTTTCACCACCCTGAATTCCCCACAAAACCCCACTCCCCCTCGGCTCCCCACCAGCAGATATCTATTTCTTTCCCCCAGACTGGCTTGCAAGCAAAAACTCCACAGTCTGAAACCAACTGCCGGATATGAAGCTCTGCCTGTGCCCAGACTCTCCCTAAAAACCTAACGAGGAGTGTGTGGAACGTTGGAAGGAGCTGGAATGGCCCAGCCACGGATGGCGTGTAGCAGCCCCACTGAGATATCTGGTTTCTGTTATGTGTTTCTTTTCCTTGCATTATCTGTATCAGAACTTATAAAATGGATGATTTGTATCAGCTGTCCTGCTTTGTTGTTATTGCCATGTTCTGCTAAAATGATAACGAAGAGCTTGTCCCAAATCTTCCCCTCCCACAAAATATCCCAGCTATGAGAAAGAAAAGATGCCATTTTATTAAAGGGCTGAACAAAACTCTGCGAGAGGCAAAAAGAAGGGGTTGTGAGGAGCACAACTCCAGGGGACTGGAGAAAAAAAATTGGTGGAGGTGATGGTTACAGGGAATGCAAAAAGCAAAAGTTTGGGAATTATTATAATGTCATTTTGCAACCACAGTCAGGAACCTCATACCTGCCCCCCACTGCATCACAGCCCAGGACACGTGGATTTGAGAGGACAATTCCCAACTTCCATATGGTATTTCACATTAAATCCTTTTTGGGAAAACTTATTAGTTGCTCTATGAATCTGGAAGCATCTTGTTAATCTGAATTTCCAGATGCTGGGCAAAATTAATCCTCCAATGTCCCTTATTTCATGAAGTTGTGGAGAGTGGAATATTTTGGATTTGCTCACCCAAAGGAGGGTTCCTGATCTTTCCCTGGTGAGCCTTGACCATGTCCCATGCACTGCTAAACAGTAGTTCCCTCAATTATGAGCTGGGAATTCTTTCCTGAACCAGCTGGTGCTGAGGTTTTCCAGGAGTGTGTCCCAGGCTGCAGCATTCCCTGTGGGAATGTGTCACTATGGATCATGTCCTGATTTCCACAAGTTCAGCCAAACATAAAGTTATGTATGAATTCAGTCTGGCTCCTCCACCAAACATCTGTGGTGTCCTCTCCTTTGGTAGCACCACTTTCCATCCAAATCTTTGTGGCATTTTTATCCCTTTCTCCCTTTATTTCTCCTTTCCACCCCTTGTGTTGTGAGGTTGGTACAAGAACAGGGTTTTACAGACTGCAAAAAGGAGGCAGAGCTGAAGTGATTTATTGGTAAAGGAACTGAGGTCAGATCCAGACCTACCACTCAGGAGAAGCTGTTAATGCTGTTCCTTTGCCCAAACCCTTGAGCTAAACCCCTCTTAGCTCTGGTAGTCCCACTCCAGCACTGCTTTTACAAAGCACTTATCTTTGAATTGCAAAGAGCGTGACATTTCAGATGAAATCTCATCGAGCAAATCTACTTTTCAGAGGAAATATTAAGGAACTTAACAACTTAACACTTCCAGAGTGATAAAAACCTATTTGTCTTTTATACAGAAAAGGGCTGACAGCCAAATTCTGTAACTGAGAATACTCCCTTAAATATTGGACACTGAATGAACAGCAAAAGGGGAAATTCATGTTTGTGAAAACAGCAAAAGTACCTGTTTTATTCATATTATCTGTGTCTGGACCATGGGCATCCCATCCCATTCCTGTCTTCAGGGGTGATACAAACTGTGACATAAAGAAAAAGATGGAATGTCTGGGTGAAAACAACACACAGAAATTCATTTCAAGACAATCAAAGTAATATTTTTTCATCAGAAAAACTGCCAGGGTCAGAACTTTTACTAGAATTTGAGTGAGGCTACCCCAAATTGCAGTGGTGGGAGAGAAGAGTTTAGTGAGTATTATTTTTAGTGGCCTGCCTAAAGAATGTCCCCTTGCATGGCTTAGCAATGGATCATTAATTATGGTTTAAAAATTCAGTCAAGCTTTTGTTTCTCCATTCAGTTTCTCTGCAAAAATGTACCTCATTACAGACCTATTATGGATCTTCTGCAAACAGAAGGCAATATGTTTTCCACTTTAATCAGACATTTTCAGTTGCATCTGACTTCCTCTTGAACATTACTGACTTCAAAGGATTAAAATTCCTAATTCTGGTCCAACAAGAAATTTTTTTCCAGATGATCAGAAAGAGGATAAAACCCTTCTCTTTTTGCCCTCTTCCCCTCCTTTTCTGCATATTTTAGGAAAGTCTTGCCTTGTGGATAATTTGGAAACACTTGTCACAATCTCGTTAGTAGAGCCAAGTACTAAATGCCCCAATAGACTAAAAATCTAATAAAAGGCATGGTTTGTAACTCTTAATTTTTGCAGCTGTTGGATAAAGTCCATACATCTGTTTATGGTGATTCTTTCTTTGCTGACAGCACCAATTTATTCTCTAAATGCCAATGTTCCTGAGCAGCTGTAAATATGCCCCTTCTATCTCAGCTGAGGAGAGTCAAAACCTTCCAGTAAAGAAAATTGGGAATTGTTCCTTTGCAGCCAAGCTGCTTCCTACCTGCTGAACTGCTGGTCCAAAATGTCCTGGTTTCCTTCCTAGGCAGAGGAACATGGCAAGGAGTTGGTGGGATTTGAAATGAAAACTCTTTGCAGACCAGCTGGGAATTGCTCTGCAAATTTGTCTTCAGCCGTTGATGAACTCCCTGAATTGCAAAGAGAGAGGCAGAGAGGAGAAACCCTCCTTAATCCAAATGCAAAGCACAGGTGGAAACTATCTAATAAAATAAGGTTGGGGGGAATGGGTTGGAAAATTCAGTGTCAACAAATTGTGATTGTTTTTGCATGAACATGTTCACTAAAAGAGAAAAATCTTTGCTAGGGAATTTTTCCAAATGCAGGATGCAGCTTCCTGCCAAGGCCAGAAGAAGCAAGGGCTGCCATCCCTTCTGTACTGCAGCCCATTCAAACCACCTTTCAAATCTCCTTTCCCAGAGATAAGGGGGCTGAGGTTTCAGAATTTTCCTCTGCCCCTTTTTGTCCCTTGTGCCAACCAAAACTGGCATTGCTGGGCTGGAACCAAAGGTCAAGCCTCGATTTTCATCAAGAAAAGCAACTGCTTTGCAGCCATCCCAGTTTGGAGAGGTGCATGGAACAACAGGGTTTAAACTTTCATGCCAGATCATATGGTTCAAAATAAAGAAGGTTCAGCTCTCTTCTCTTCCCAGCAAAAATGCCTCCCAGCAAAGTACCCTGAGCTGGAATTTTAGATCAAAACAGTTGCTGTGCATCCAAAGCCTGCAAAGGAGAAAGGAGGCAAAAGGAGAAAACTCACACAAGTTGGAGTGGGGAAGGAGTGGAATAAAAGTTACTGCTTAAAAATCCCTTCCAGAGGGTGGGAGTCAAAGGTGAGGGAGAACTTTCTGCATTGATGCTCGTGCATTGACTCGCTGCTCCAACAGCTTTGGCCTTTTGAAACAAGGCAGGGCTGCCTTGCAGAGGAGCTGCCCCATACCCAAAAGGCTGGTCAGGCCTCCCCACCATCCAGAACTTGTGTTTTGAAGCCTCCATGTGCAGAAGAGGTGCAGGAGAGGCATTCTGGTTCTCCTGCACTTTACAGGGAAATAGTAGCACCAGGTGACAACCTGGCTCTTCCAGGGGACAACAGGAAAAGGAGAGGCAGTGCTGGTCCTGCATGGGCAGAGGGGGTTGCTGCTGAGCTCTCTGCCTTTAATCATGGTCCAGGTCTCCTTGGACCCAGAGAAAAGTGTTTTCAGGAGGGATTTTTCCTATTGGTGATTAAAGGGAGCCAAATTATTATATAAAATTGTAGCATTTATGTGACCAGCACTGCACATTCAGAGCATCTGCTGAATTCTTCACTGCTGCCATTTGAATGTCCCTGTCTGTCTTCAGAGCAGTGAGGGGACTTTTTAGAGCTGCTGTAGGATGAAACAGGGCAAGAGCAAACTTGCTCTTGTGAGGAGAAGATCCTGCCAAAATATTTGAATAGAGAAAGATGGACATTTCATGGTGTTCTGCACTCCATTTCAGGTGTGCTACAAAGAGATTATATGAAGATTTAATAATTTGCAGGCCATTGTATGCATGGCAACTGTCCAGTTGGAAAAATGAAAAACAGAAATAAAGAAATAACTCATAAACTGCAGGTACAGTGGGTCACTAGATATAGACACTTATTCCCAGTGCCCAAACTTCTCAGCCAGGTGCTCATATCCAGTTACCAGCTCTTGACCACTCTCAACAAATTTGTTCTCTGTGGTCTCATTTGAGCCCCCTGCCCCTTTTTCTTTTTAGAAGTATTTTTGTAGCATCATTGCCATAGATTTTTTCTTTTTTTTTTTCTTTTTTTTTAAATTTTATTTTATTTTTCTTTTTTTTTTTTCCCTGGTTCTCGTTATTTTGGCCATCCAACCTGCTGAGAGAAGGTTTGCCTTAGATCAGCTGCAGCTCTTCTGCCCTTCAAATGCCACAGCAGTTTCCTGGACAACACACAGAACTCATTCTTTAACATAAATTAATAAACCAGCAATGGGTACTACCTCAGGAAAGGAGAAGTAATAATTATGTTTAGGAAGGAGCATTTTCTGCAACTTATTTAGGTTAAAAAAAAAAGAAAAGAAATGCTGCAAACTGCTCCACAGCTTCTTGTTTTGGCAGGAGAGTTTTGGCCACCTCCAGTTTTGCAGCAGCATTTCCATTTCCCACCACCACCACCACACATGCAGGGTAGTGACTGAACATTGTAAAAGCAAAACCCCCCTCCAGCACTTACCAAAGGAAAAGACGTTTACAAAGGTTTGGCGTCCAACGAAGTGGGGACAGCGTTGGCTCAGGCATGTCCAGCCCAACCTGCCCCTCCAGGAATGCAGCTCCTGCAGCATCGCCCTCCCTGCCCCAGGGCAGCACCTCCAGCGCCTCTCCTGCTGCCCTGCTCCCTGCTCTTTGTGTGCACAGATGAGTGGCACAGCCCCGTGTGCCGGGATGTTATTGCTGGGGAAAGCAAACACAACATCTGAGTCACTGCGAGGAAGGTTTCCCATCGCACTGATCCCCTGCGTTACCCGCCTTTGCCTCCTCACCTCTGCAGAGGGTGATGTTATTCTAACCTCTTTCATCTTTGGCTTTTGGCAGTCTTTCCTGCTTTAAGTGTATAGTTATCTTAAGTTGAGCAAGATGTTTCAGGCTACAATAACTGGCTGATGTTTTAAATGGAAATCTCCTAATATGCGTTCAATTTACATGTACTGAGGCTCTCATTCAATCCGAAATACCAACCAAGTATAAAATAATAGTGACACTTGACATTTGCACAGAGATTTACAACTTCAAAGGGCTCTACAATATAAACGAACTCTCTCTGTACTTATGAGATGGGTAAGCAAACATTATTAAGCCCCAATGAATGAGGAGGGGCTGCAGAGCTTGCCCAAGGCCAGACAAGGAGCTGGTGTCAGGGTTGGGGTCCTGACTTGGTCTCCTGCACCCAAACCACCAGACAGCTTTAGCTCTGAAAGCTGAATAACCAACATGGATGAGTCAGGCAGGTCTACATCCCGAGCAGATGAATGAGAAATTTAGACCCTGAAACTGGATGCTGTCATCTGATTGCTGGAGCGAGTCCAGAGAAGAGCAACAAGGCTGGTGAAGGGACTGGAGCACAAGTGCTGTGGGGAGAGGCTGAGGGAGCTGGGGGTGTTCAGCCTGGAGAAGAGGAGGCTCAGAGGTGACCTCAGCACTGTCTGGAACTGCCTGAAGGGAAGTTCTGGCCAGGTGGGGGTTGGTCTCTTCTCCCAGGCACTCAGCAATAGGACAAGGGGGCACGATGGGCTCAAGCTCTGCCAGGGGAAATTGAAGTTGGAGATCAGAAAAAAATTCTTTACAGAGAGAGTGCTCAGGGATTGGAATGGGCTGCCCAGAGAGGGGGTGGATTCACCATCCCTGGAGATTTTTAAACGCAGATTGGCCGTGGCACTGAGTGCCATGATCTGGTAAAGGGACTGGAGTTGGACCAAGGGTTGGACTTGATGATCTCGGAGGTCTTTTCCAACCCAATAAATTCTATGATTCTGTGATTCTATAATCAAACACACCCACTCTCTGCTCAGCTTTGGGATCGCCCTGGGCATCGTGGTGAGGTGGTTCCTGATTTCTGAGGTGCCCCTGCACTGGTGATGGAGCCTCAGCAGGGGGACAACAGGGGTCCTGTGGGATGATGGCCATGGGGCAGATCACAGAATCACAGACTATTCTGAGTTGGAAGGGATCGTTGAGTTCAACTCTTAAGTCAGTGGCCCACACAGGGGATTGAACCCATGACCTTGGCATTATTACAGCCAAGTTTTAACCAACTGAGCTCATCTCAGAAGTGCTTGTGCAGATCTGCAGGCGAGTGATAAAGCTGGTAGGAAGCCCATGAACTCTGACAACAGCATCTCTCTGTGACAGAGGTTTCAGTCTGTTTTCTCCTTTGCAAACATGGGCTGGGTCCCTCTCTTGCGACACTCCTGTTCTGGGGGAGGGGGTGGCATTTGAGCAGCGCCTGCCCCAGTAGCCCGAATTAGAAACCTGCACGCCGCTGACGGCTGCAGCCATTGTTACACAAATAAGCGGGTGGATGTCTCATTAATCACAGCCCATAAACCATTTTGACTAAGCGAAAAAATATTTCCCTTGTCTTATTCATGTCATAGCTGCTCTGAGCCTTTTAGGCCGTTTGCGCGGGGTAGGGAATGAGTTGCTACCCGTTATACAGCATGTCCTGCCCTTCCCTTGCTTTGTAAACACGAGCAGCTCCATTGCATGATGTGTTTTGATGAGCTGCCAAGAGCCAGCTAATGTACTGTTTGCTGACAAGTATATGTTATTAATTCAAAAGCACTGAGCTTGTGGGTTGGGACTTTTTTTTTTTTGCAAAAGAAATATGAAAACTAAATTAAACAAGGGTGTGGATATTCCTCAAGTGTAGCTACTGTTTCTTCCGTGATGCAGTTGTAAATATGCAGCTCCTCCAATTTCAGGGAATTATTTAAGGTGTTTTACTCCTTTATCACATTTATCTTCCTGCAGAAATCACTAAAGGTGAACCGGGTGTCCTCTTCTGGTGATGCTTTACCTCAAGGAGTTAGAATTTTAACACAAGTGCAGGGGATAAAGCTGTGCCAGCACTTTCTTTTCCTTTATCATGCTGCTTCATGAGGTTCCCTGGGATCCGGTGACAACAGGGTGGCAGCTGCTGAGAACCCCCAAACTCAACATCTATGTGACCAATCAGGGATTTTGCACATCACCAAAAGGGTTTCTTGTGGTGTATTTTTGACAAGACCCCACCTTAAAGCCTCCATGGCTTTCTGGGATGTGCTCAGGCCACGAGACTTCACCTGAAAGCCTCCATGACTTTTTGGGATGTGCTCAGGATCCAGGACTTCACCTGAAAGCATCCGTGACTTTTTGGGATGTGCTCAGGACCCAAGACTTCACCTGAAAGCCTCCATGGCTTTTTGGGATGTGCTCAGGATCCAAGACTTCACCTGAAAGCCTACATGACTTTTTGGGATGTGCTCAGGATCCAAGACTTCACCTGAAAGCATCCATGACTTTGTGGGATGTGCTCAGGACACAAGACCCAACCCTAAAGCCTCCATGGCTTTGTGGAATGTGCTCCCAACACAGAGTCCAAGACGCTTTGCTACCTGGATCGATCCTTTTGCAGGAAGCAGCCCATGAACTCCTTGAAGAGGGGCTTGCAACACCAACCACAGCCAGGACCATCCCCATCCCACCTCCAGAAACAGCTCATGGGACGGAATTGTGAGGAGGAGGAGGGTGAAGACACACTCTGAGAGCCTTCCCAAGCCAGGCACTTGGAGGTGAGTGTCTCCACTGCAGCACTCACTGCACCAACAGGTCTGTGCAACGGGACCCCCCACAACGAGGAGCAGAAAGTGCCCCGAGGGCAGATCAATGTTAATCTTGATGTAAAAAGATGACAACTATATAGGAGCAGAAAACACAGGGGCTTTCATTTTCGTGTGCAGGGCACCATTTGCCTCCCAAATTCAACTGACAGCTTTTGAGGCAGTTCTTTCAGGTGACAAATGGCAATAAAGCTCCTGTTTACACTGGCTGTTGACTCATCTTAGGTGGAATTATGTACAGAAATAAGTAAATAGCTTCCTATTCAATGTGATCCATATACAGCTATGGGCCATAGTACAATGCAAAGCTCCTGTATGGACAAGACCCTTGTTTGTTGTGTGCTTTTCTAGGTCACTTAGCACTCTGCTTCACAAACCTGCTTTTTAGGAGTGAAACTCCTGGTGTGGATGGTCTTTCCCTTGTGCAGAGTAATTCACCCTTAAAAGCTCGCCAAGCTATCACTGCTTTTTAATTTGCATTGTAAACACATTAAAGATGAGCTGAGCAAACCAGGGCAGCTTTTTGCATACCTGAATATGAGGCTTGCGTGGTTTATTTTGTTAGTATCCATTTATCTCATGAGTTTTGTTAGAAAAAGGGTCTCAAGGTAATGGCATTTCAGGTGGTGCAGTGGCTGAACCTGACATGTGCACGTTGCTTTTTCAGAGCTCTGGTTTGTGTCAGTCAGGCTGGTAGAGGGTGACAGAACCCATTTTTATGTTAGGGCAGTGTTTCTCTGGGGGCTTGGAGCCAACTTTGGCACATTGAATTCAGTTGTAAATGTGTTATTAAAAATCCCCTTAAAATTAGACAAAACAAACTCCAAGAGGAATCGTCAACAACCTGGGGGCAAAAAGAAGTGGTTAATGTTTTCTCTCTTAAAACACCCAGAATTTAAGATAAGTATTTTCAAACTGGACTCCCCTCTGTGATGATGCTTCTGAACTGTTCCTAAATTGTAAGGAAGCATTCAGGAAAAGTAAAGGAACATGAAGAAAGCAAATTGATGATCATTGAGGACATCTCAAGGTACACAACATGGTCATGAGCATTTATTCCACTGGTTTTAGGGCTCTGAAAGAGATTTCAATCCAATTCCTGTTGACTTTCCCACTGGATGAAGCCATCTTTCTCTTCTGAGTCTCAAGAGACTGTGGAAAAGCAGCATCCTACCTTAGCTGACAAATTATCTGGAGTATTTTGCACCCATGGAAAATCCTGGTTGGGAGGTCACCAAGTCTAGAAGCTGTCAGAGATGCAACATTGTGGTTTGCCATATATATAGATAAGATCTTGTATCTTAGACCAGAAGAATTTACTTTCCAACCTTGATATACACCTCAAAATGTAAAAAAGAATGTGATTCCCCATGACCTCAATCTTTGGTAAGAGTCTGATTCATCAAGGCAATACACAAATGGTGATTCCATGAATGGAATGAATCTGGAAGTTTCTCAGAATTGTCCTCACCTACCTAATGATCTTTCTGTTCCCAGGATATTCAAACCAGCCAGTCTTCAACTTATTTTCCTTTAATCAATGATAGAGATCATGACAAAGAGAAATCGCATCCAAGATGGTTAAAAAAAGCAGTTTCTCATTCGATGGCACCGGAAATTGAAATAGTGTAGGGAACTGTATCTGTTACTAAGGATTTAAAAATGTAGCACAGTTTTCTTCCTCTGTTTGATTCTTCCAAAGTGACAACAGTAACTCAGTGTGTTCAAAGTCATCATTGAAGAAGCCACCTGCTACATGGGAAGTTACTTTCCTCTCACCTCTTCTTATCTTCTCTTATTAGTGTTTGTATTTGACTCTTCAAGCTCTCCCTCAGAGCAATCCCAGTGGAAAAGCAAATAATAATAGAAACAACCATTACTTTCACTTCCATCTCCATTGACTTCTTTCTCTGGTGCTTCTCCAGTAGATGCTGAAATTGCTGCTTTGCAAAAATCGCTGTCCAAAGAACAACCCAGGCATTGATGTCACTCTGTGAGGCTTTTTGAGAGACTCAGGATGCTGCTGCCAATGCCCAGCTGAGGTGAGGATGAAGCAGAGGAATCCAGCTCTTCCAGCATGTTCCAGGATTGTGTCCCACTATCATCCCTGCAAGACTCTTCCCCATCTCAGAAATTTGTGTTTCCCTGCAGAGAAGGTCATATCAACGTGCCTGACACATCCATGAGTGCACAAACATCTCTGATGGGAGACAACAAACATTATCTTAAGTTGCTGGAGAGTCAAGAAGAAGAAGGGAAAGGTGTAGGAGTTCTCCAGAGTGCAAAGTGACCTACAGCCCCTCAGTGGGAGGCACGAAGTTATGTAGCTCATTAAACCTTAAAAAAGCAAGGAGAGAAGCTGCTTCCAATTATCAGGATGAAAATTAATGAAATAAAAACTACAGACAGGCTGCAGAATTATGCAATAAAAAGGGCTTTGCTGGCATTAACAAGGCAATGTGTAATATTTGTGTGGTTCTAGCTCAGCCTTGGCCTGAGCACAGGGTGATTCTGCACATAAAATGTATCCAAATTAATGAATTAAAAATCCTTGATAATCCCATACAGTTTTCTCTTCATAGTTAAGTGTTATTAGTTGGGAAATCTCCTCAGAAAGGGAAAATGAGGTTGTGATCTTCTGTCTGAGAGAAGAACCTTCTTGTTAGTATCAAGTCATGTGTTGGGATGACTGGCCAGAGTGATGGACAAGCCCAACTGCTGTCTTGGTGTAGGGAATGAAGGTCCAACACAGCAGGAACTTCATAAAATGGGGTCCAGAGGACACCTGCAGTTTGGGGGACATGGGCCCAAAGTGTGGTAGTGAATATGCATGAGAAAAGCTGCCTTTAGGTGCAGGAACAGCCCACAAAGAATATTTTCCACAATGTTAGTTCTGCCTTGAGATCCAAGCAGTGCTGCCATACTAGTGCACATCTAAAATCCATCTAGAACATTCTGCTACAACCAGAGTTCATGGCCTTCAGCAGCTCACATGCAAAATTCAATAGACAGCATGAGCATGATGTAGGGAGTCCTTTTTCCTTGGCCACTCCTTCCTTTTTGCTTTCCTTCACCCAACTCCTATGAAAGGACACAACCACCTTTCTAGGGAGCTGACTGAAGTGTTCCTCTGCTTTTCAAACTCCTTAAATGCAGCCTTTGTTTCTGCTGTGGTGGTGTCTGTCTGCCATGGGATATACACATGACCCAAAAAGGGTTCCCCAAGGACTGAAGAGCCCTCTGGCCTGGTGAGCAAAGTACAGAGAAAGCTGCACACCTGAAGATGGGTTAGTGAGATTGCTGTCCCCTGAATGGAGACTCAGAACCTGCAGAGGGGGAGGGAGGATGTCCTAATTTAAACATTCATTTTATTTAAAAAAAAAGGGAAATCATCTGCTTAGACATAAGCTATGCCCTATAAGACAGATTTATTGTAACATACAGTGTTTTAATGAGGAGGTTCCACAGCCACAGGACACGTTTTGCATGAGAATGTTTGACACGTAAATGACATTTGGGGGAAAATTTCAACCCCATGATATTTGGCACTTAACTGGGGATTTGGAAGGAATTTATTGTGTGAATTGGGTTTGCAGTGAAGTTCTGAGTGCTCTGGAGTCTCACATCAGGTTTACTCAGGGGAGCTGTGCTGGGATCCTGTCCTGGGCAGGGCAGAGGGAGAGCTGAGTCTGAGGGCTCAGAGGGATGTTTGTGGAGAGCAGCTCCTCCCTCCCTCCCTCCCTCCCTCCCTCCCTCACTTCCCTATTCATGCAAAAAACCTGCTCCTGGTGCTAAGAGAGGTGACAGGACCACAGTTACCTCAAAGTGCCATATTTCACCTATTTCTGAACTGTTTATCAGGAATTCTTGGCGTAGGGATCTCCTCCAGGATCCCTGAGGGAAGCTGATCAGTCCTGATTCAAAACTGGTAGATCAGTCTGAGCCTGGGTGGTGAGATTGGCACCAGGTGACTCAAAAAGGGCAGAGAGCAGGATTTTTCCTATTCCACATGGCTATTAGCAGTGAGCTCAACATCCTCTGTCAGAAAATGCCAAGCCATGAGCTGGGGACTCACCTGAGAACATTTTATTTCTGCACTTCTCCCAAGAATAACTTCTTTTGTCTTGTTAGTTGTGCTTGAAAGATGACAAAGCTGTGCCTTAAACTCTTCCTCCTGGTCTGGTTTGGAGAAAATGGTGGGGGAGGAAATAGAAAGAATTATGATGGTATTATGTTGTTGTGATTGGCCACTCACAGAGAAATTATCAATACAAGAGGATATCAAGGGATATTCAGATTTTTTAACACTTGTGACAGTTGGTGGTTTGTAGAATTTCTTTGAATAAATGCTGGCTTTGAAGAATAGGAATTATTTTTGGGGTGTGCAACATCTCTTTCTAGGATGCTCAGGAAGATTTGTATTTGCTATTTTGTGTTTCCAAACCCCTGGTGAAAAGGAAATTATGTTCACACAGCTAATTTCATGAATGATGCTTTTTAAGCAACCTTGTGCTATAACAGGTTGGGGAAATGGTCCTGCAGTGTCCCCCAAAAGTATTTTAATCTTAACCACAGCAGTCATCTTGCACATAAAATTTGCTTTTATTTTAATGCTATGAAGAAAAAAAAATGCATTTCAACCAACAAGAATTAAAATAAGAAATCTGGTGACAGAGAGGACGCAAAGGTGACTTCAAGGGACACCATTGCAGTGTCTGCCTGGATGTTCTTTGACACTCCTTATAAACAAATCCTGATTATTTTATCCAGGTTTTTCCTTCCTCTTCATATTTCCCCATCTTTTGCTGCTGCCATTTCAAAGCCAGCAGTTAAGGAATAGCTGCAGATAAAAACATGACCATTTAATTCAAGAGCAATATCCTCAGTATTTGAGGGAAAATTGCAGTCTTCAGTTTAGATGTATTTAAATTAGGGGAGGTGGAATCAAAGTGTCCTCTTGCCTGTGTTGGTAGAATAAATTTAACAGTTTGGGGCAGAGCAAGGAATATTGAAGTTTGACCTTGAATTTGTTGTGGTTTTCGACAAGAAAAGGTCGTGTTTAAAGAGTGTAAATGCCTCATCTTTCCAGGCAAAGCTGTTTTCACCTAATTCGTAACATGTTTGCAGTTCTGATGTTGGTAACGAACTGCACTGAGTTTGCTGTGTAAGTAATAAATTCATGGACTAAATTTTGGCAAAAATAGCAGCCCCAGCCAGATTTGCAAGATCTTGGGAAAGTCATGAAAACCATCAATCTTGCTGCTCAGAAGTTTACAAAGCACGACTTTGTTTTACACGAGTTCCGTTGCAATAATTTATACATTTCATTTTGCATTTCTTTTGCTTAATAAGCGTATAATTCATACAGGGCAGAAATTAAGTTGTACAACACTTGGTTTCAATTTTGCAGTTCCTATTAGGGGATTTTAATGTTCTCCTGTTATTGCTGCAGAGTTTTTGCTCTGCTTTTGGGCCTTGCCCATCCCTGTGTTGGTCAGTTTAGATGAAAAGCCACATTGCATGGGCTAAACCTTCATCCTGATGCCACCAAATGAATCAATTCCTACTTTCTGACTTCTGAACCTACCCTAAGGTGAAGGAAACACGATCCACTGAGGATCATCTTGCAATTAAAACAATTCTCTATGAATCAGCATGACAATGCAGGTGCTAAGCAAGCATCTGTTCAATTAACTTGGTTTAGCAGTTTTGGGGCAAGTCTATTTTGCTTTTTTTTTCACATCATTAAGCTTACACTTAATGCTGGGAGCAAACAATAGCTCATTAGTGGATTAGGGGTAATTACCAACAGCAGTCATTATTCCCGAGGCTTAATGGGCCAATTTGCTGCTGTAATAGTACCCCAGTATTGTGGTGCTCCAGCAGAAAAGCCAGGGGGGCTGGAAGGAGCCATTGCCTGGAAGGCCCTGGAAGTGGCTGAGCAATCCCAGCCCATCCCAGGACATCCCACCACGGGGAGGATGGAGATTCTGCCAGCTGGGGGGTCCCAGCAGCTCCCGGGCTTGTGTGTTGGGAGCTGAGCTCCAGCTGAAGCACATCCCCCTTGCTGCCCTGTCTGCTGTCCATAGGAGTTCCCATAAGGAAAGGGCAATGCCAGAAGCTGTGTCAGCCACTGCCCCACCTGGATTCTCCCTTTGTTGCTGATGAATTTAAAGAAACAGTTTTTATTGTCTTTTACAGCACTGGCAAGATGAAGTTCTTGTTGCACTTTGGCCTTTCTGAATTTTTCCCTGCATAACCTCATGATGTCCTTCTAGTCCTCCTGAGTTGCCTTCCCCTTCTTCCAAACGTCATAAACTTTTCATTTTTAATTTTTTTTTAATTTTTTTTTTCTCATCAAGTTCCAGCTCTCTGTTCAGCCAGGCTGGTGTTGTTCTGTCATAAACTTTTTCAAATGTCATAAACTTTTCTTTTTTAAAATTTTTAAAATTTTTTTTCCCCACTAAGTTCCAGCTCTGTTCAGCCAGGCTGGTATTGGTCTGTGCTGCCTTGTCTTTCAGCACATGGGCATGACAAAAAGGAAGACAAAACCTCATTTCTGAGCTGCAAATCTGGTACTGGAGGAGTCAAGGTGAATGACTCAGCTCCATCTCCAGATTTCCCAGGAAGTTTGTGACTCAGCATCTCTGTACAGTTCACAGGCTGAGCAGAGAAGCCTCTCAGCACAGAGAGGGACCATTAGTGGAGCCCAAGGATGCACAGCTCTAGTCCTGTTTGCAAGCAGAGTGCAGCTCTGGTTTTATATTTAGCATTATATCTTCAGTCACTCATTTCAACCCAGAGAGCCATATCGGTTTTCTGCTTTTAGGAAGAGGATTAAGAGAGGGGGGAGAATAAAAAGACATAATGCTATAGTGGAGTTAAGTGCCATTTCTTCAGGCTTCTGTCAAATCTTGTAATTGGGAATAATTACCAGTGTCAGGTTTGGGGAAGGAGTTTGAGGTAAATTGCTTCAACCTGTACTCATCCTGTGAGGAAGAAATACAGTAGGTTAGAAAGTAAAGGACTGAATAGGCATCACCAGGACAATCACTGTTTAAGCAGCCTCACTTTAATACACATGACTGTATTTTATCTTCATTTTTCTTCATGCCATTCAGACCTGGGCAAATCCTGCTCCTGCTGTGACCAACGGTGATTTCTCATTTATTTTAATAGCCCAGCCTACAGACTCCTGCTTAGCAGGAGGTCTTGTGGGCTGCTGAGCACTGTATTCATTACTATGTATGATCCTTTAAAAAGCAGGAAAAGCTGACCAGACTTACCTGAACCTCCATGCAGGGGGAAGACCAACCATCTCCTGCAGGCACCCTCCAAAGAGGTTTGAGGGAACCTGTCTGGCCCTGCAGTTCAGCCTTGATGTCCTGACATGCCCCAGCAGTGATATCCATGTTTTCTTTGTAGGACAAGTGGCAGTTTTGTGAGGGAAATTGCCCACTTCAGTTTGAGGTCTGTAGTTGTTGTGGAGCAAGAGGACATGGTCAGGCTGGAGAGGAAAATGAGCCATTCTGCCTTTGGCCTGCTGTCACCTCCCATCCAGTTACTTTCTTGCATCTGCAACTCATCTAAATTTTTAATTTTTTTTTTTTTTGGATGGGGAAAAAAAAGTCATTCTCAGAAGCATTTGTGTACTTTTAGTGAACAGAATCCAAAACCCAAACCCCATAAAATCTTGAAAATAATCAACCCACTCCTTTGGATCACATCTCAGAAAACAGCATTTTTTATTTCTTTCCATTTTGTGTGCATAAAAGAACACACCTCATTTTTCCCTCCTTGCAATTTGACTTATGAGAGCAGTTTCTGTCTATGGATTGAAATAAATCATCATCATAAAAATCAGTGTATTGCTTTCTACACTTCTTGGAAAATGGCCTTCAGATCCCTCACCTTCATCCATGCCCTGACAGGAGCTTTTGAGCTTGGAGGCTTTTGTAACTATGTCCCAAAACTGCTGTCCCATTGTCATCCCTAAATCCTGGGAGACACCAGAGGGCATCAGCAATCCTGAGTGTTCCCCTCCTCAGTGTGCTGGGTGGGAATGGCTGATCCTGGTCCATTCCTGATCCTGGTCCATTCCTGATTCTGGTCCATTCCTGATCCTGGTCCATTCCTGATCCTGGTCCATTCCTGATTCTGGTCCATTCCTGATCCTGGTCCATTCCTGATTCTGGTCCATTCCTGATCCTGGTCCATTCCTGATCCTGATCCATTCCCAGCTGAGCACTGCCCAAGGATGCTGGTGCTTCACTGCCAGTGCCACCTGCAGCAGCACCACAGTGACCTGATGATTTATGGAAATGACCTCTTCATTTGTCATTGTCTTCAATCACAGCAGTAACTAAACAGCAGCGTGGTTGGGTCATGGCCTGGCTGAATCAGCAGCCAAAACAATGCTGGACATCCTCAGCCACCAAGAGGGTTTGGAGAGGAGACCACTCCAGCAGGCAGCTCTGGGGGGGTGTCTGAAGGGGACTCTGAGCAGCCCAGAGTCACTGCAGCAGATTTTACTGTGCAGGTGATAAATGACCTCACCAGTCATATGTGGAAAATGTAACAAACTGCCCAAGCTGGTGCTCTGGGAGGTTCCTGGATTTCAGGCTGCCTTTGTGATGAGGTAGAGTTGATGGCCAGTTGGAGTCATGAACTAGACATGCTTTCAGCAGCAGCTCTCACAATTATCTTCTGCTCTATTGCCAGGACTCAATTCCCATCTCAGCTCTAAATATTAATGACTACTGCAGAGTCTGGGCAAGGAAAGAGTCCTTGAAGTGACGTCAAGTTAGAGACACACTAAGAATATTCACATGTCAAATGTTCCTTCTCACTTTGGGAGGCACAACAGGCTTTTTTAGGGTGATGGTAACACTGTTGAGAGCCTGTGGCCATAACAATGTCCCTCTCAACACTTCTTGTGCCTGGGCCCTCTCTGGTCATCTCTGCTCTTGCCAAAGACTTCTGTGCCTGATTTTGCAGAATTTGTGGGGACTCAGCATCTGTGGGACCTCTACACCTGTGTCATGTTTGGCTGACTTGGAGTCCAGGTTTGATATCAGCAAAATGAAGGAGAAACGAGTTGGCTGCAGGGAGGGCTGATGGTTTCACACAGGGCTGGCAAGGCTGAGAAAGGCTAAGAAAGATAAAACCAAAAGCAGCCCTCAAAAAAACAACAGCCAAGCAGGAGAGAGACATCTCCTCAACTTCCTGGGAAGGTTCAGATTTCCAAGAGGCTCCCACTTTAAAGGTTTGGTTATTCACTCCCCAGCTCTGCTGCTGCTGTTTCTTGCAGCCTTGGGCAACATATTTATTATTCTCTAAACTAATAGTTGTAAAATATAGAAAGAGGGGAGTTTTTTTTTTTTTGCTAAATATGCTGACATTTATGTATCTAATAAATATGGAATTTTTTTCTTTTCCACTCTGTGCAATGGGTAATTCAGGAAAAGGGGGTCCTTGACCAAGGGCACCCTTTCAGATTCCTGACTTACTCCTGTTCTGCACATTCAGGGCACTTCTCTTCCATTTGTGTCAATCTTTAAATCTGCAACTAGAAGGAAGTTCCAACCCCTCTGAAGGCTCCTCGCTGTGGGGAATCACCAAGTGAGGCTTTGCTGCCCTTTTAGGGCCGTGCTGGGGACTGAAGTGCCTGGTTTGGGAGGGGAGGTGCAGCTCTGCCCTCCCACAGCCCATGGTCATTCCGTGATAAAGTGATAATGCCAATAATCCCCAGGTCCTTTTTTTTTGCCTTTGAACTGAACACTTTGCCTGTCTCAGCTGTGGTTGCCTTTTTGAACTGTCAGTTTGGGAGGATTAGATGCATGTTTAGGCTGGGTGAACTCATGAATGAAAATATTTTCCTTGGCAGTTTTTAAAATGCTTCCCCCCTTTAAGAGCTGAACCCTTTGGCAACAATCTGCTTTTTGCCCAGATTACCACTGTCATTTTGGGAGGTCTTTTCCTGCAGAACAAACAATGGAATTTTAATAACACAGTGAAATAGATTCAGGACTGCTTTATTTATATTTTCTTTATTTATGCTTGAATACTTAGTATGCAGCTCCAGCAAAGACAAATTTAAGCTTTGTATTACTTCAAAATGATGAATTAAGCTCTGGGAGATTTACTTCCCCAGAAAAGGATATTTTGATTCGCTGCTTTGAACACATCTCATAAGAACAATAAATATCACAGAAATTGAAAGTAAAAAAAAAATCCCTCTGTAAAAAGTGCAGATACAGAGCAGAGCAGACACAGCACTGCTCCTTCTGCAAGGTCTGCCAGTGTCTGCAGCACAGCTCCCTCCTTCAGTGAAGGTTTGACTCAGATGCAACAATCACCACTACAACGAGGTTGAATTAATTCTGAGTTTTTGTTCTCTGCGATGTCCTCTTTTGATCTCTGAAGTGCTCAAGCCAACACCAGCTTGGGCTACCTGAGCAAACAGGCACTGGTTGAGCTCCCAGTGCCATCATCTGGAGGACTCTGTTTGCAGAGCATCCTTTAAAATTATCCAACTTTTCTGAGGGCAAAGAAGTCACACTGACATTCAAAGGGAATTGGGGACCATCTGAAGTGAAGCATAAACAGCATCTGTTAAGGCCATCACCTGAGTCTATACCAAAACTGAAATAAAGTAGCTTGTGCCTCATACAAGTTCTTCTCAGAAACCCTGAGAGGTTTGAAAAATCAGCTTTTTCTGACTGGGATTGCACTGATTGCAGTGGTAAATATTATTCTGCTTTATTATTCATCACTTAAAGCATCTGTATGTGGTGGTTTTTTCCTCAAGAGAATTCTCTGTTATTTTATTTTCCCCACACATCTCCTTCATTCCTGTTATATCACCCTTCCAACTTCCCAAGCCCCAGCAAGGAGATGAGGAATGAGAATATTCCTGTACAACAAATCTGTTCCAGGGCTTCCAGTGTCGAATAGCTCTGTGTCAGATAAGCCACTGATACTCTGCTGTGTTCAATTAAGATGGGTGGCATATGGTGGGGATGGAGAGGAGCCAAACAAACCAGTGCTCTCATTCTGGAGACTGAGGGAGACAGAAGTGAGCTGGAAGGGTTGTACCGTGGGAGCTGTGCAGAAAGGGAAGGAATTAGGGTGTTTTGAAGGATGCACTGGGTATTGTTTATGCCTTACTGCTCTATTTTTAGCCCTGCTAGTTCTACCCTGCTTCACTGAAATCACTTAAGTCATTGCTGCTCATTGCTGCAGATTGGGAGGAACCTGGAAGAGCCAGGGAGCAGAGCTGGAGCAAAACAGGTCACTGAAATGCCCTTTGCTGAACACAACTGGGATTTCCCAACTCAGACCTTGTAAGCATTGATGGCATCCTTTGCAAGCTGCAGTGGTGCAGACATTGGCTTTCCTGAGGTGTGGGACCTGCTGTTTGTTCCCCTGTGCTGGTCAGAGGACTCCCAAGAAGCCTCCTGTGTGCTCCTGAGGTCCCAAATCCTCTCAACTGATGTTGTTCAGGAGGAAACATCAGCTAAACCCCGTGAGAATTTCACTTGGCTGCTGCCAGAGCAACAGCAAAGGGGTTCAGCCACCTCGCCGAGACACTGTAATTTCTGAGCTACTGTAAAACAGCTTCTGCCAAGGATATTACAGCTGCTTTTCCATTTCCCTCCTCTTGTAAAACCAAGGGTGAAGAAGCTGCAGGAACGTGGCTTGCATCCAGGAATGTGATAAAGATGCAAAGAAAACCTCCCTGGCCACTTGCTGTAGCTCTGTGTGCCTGGGCCAGAGCTGCTGCTGCACCTGCACTGCAGGGCTGCAATGATGCTCCTCCCAGGATCTCTGGGAGGTGGGTTTTCCTCATCTGAGACAGTCTGTTTAAGTAGAGCAGTGGTTTGTAGATAAGGAAAAATGCTGCTGGTTATTGGGGAACTTTCATCAATATTTAAGCACCTTCCTCAGGGAAAGGGATTTGTCCTCATGCCTTGGAGGCCAGAGCAGTGGGAGCTGGTGGTGGAGCTGAGGAAGGAAAAGAGCTTCTCTGCCCTCCTGAGAGGCTGCTCCATTTCTGTCTGTGCATCAAAGAGCAGTTTGGGGCAGAGTGTGGAAATGCAGCACTCTGCTCTCAGCCTTGGGGAAGAGAAGGAGGAATCTGAAAGGCAGGAGAGGTGTCCTTGTGGATCCACACACTGCTCTTCCTCTGCAGCCAATGGGAAGAAATGTGATTGTCAAAGTATGCACCAAACAAGTGCTGTAATTAGGGTGGTGAGTGGCCACAGAAGCAAAACATACAAGAAAACCAGGAGCTGGAATTTTGGACACCAAACTCCAAATGTCCCAAAGAATAGGTTGGTAAAATCAATGTGCCTCTGTGCTGCCAGGGAACAGGAGGGTGTGCTGCCCTGACTAAACTCTCCCCTTGGCCACCTGCCATGTTCTTCCATCACCAAAACCACTTGCAGAGCTGAGGACCAGCCAGGAAAAGGAGGGGAAAGGCCTCTCCCTCCTGGAATTGGGGCTGGAGGCAAAGGCACAGCTCAACTGGCACGTCTGAGATTTACCTTATCTGTGGTTAGACCCAACTGCTGGGCAGTTTCAAGAAGAACAAAGAAGTTCTAAATAAAACAGAAAGTGCAGTTCGGAATTTATTTAATAATTTAATTTTATCAGACAGTCCAGTAATTTTAGTTAGTCAAACCCATAACTTTAATTTGGATGAAGGTTTCATTTTGTGATTTCTCTTCAGTGAGGTCAATGAAAACACTCTGGTTTTTAGCTCACACAAAATGTGAACTCAGGACTGGGTTTTCCTTCCAGCCTGCTGGACCTGCCTTCCACAGAGTCTCAGATATCAGAGTTTAATCAACACAAAATCATCCTCATAGTCTAAGCATTTGCTTATGTGCTTTGAATTGTTGCTTGCATCAAGAACAGCAGTGATGCCCCTAATCTGCTTTCACTGGGCTCCCACAGACTCCAATTATGTCATTTGGAGGAGGATATTTCCTGGCAGCAGTTCCTCCATTCCCTGCACCAGCCTCCCCTGGAACACAGGCAGAATGAGGCTGTAATGGCTCACACATGTGAGTGATGCTACAAGGCACAATTAACCTTCATCTCATGAGTCTATTTTATTTTGTATTTCCAACTGATGGTACCTTACAACTGGCAGAAGGAACACTGCATGCCAGGCTCCAGGATTTACCTGTCTAGTGTCATGCTCAGGTGCATCGTTGCTTTGTGGCAGAAGTCATGGCAAGCTCTAGAGGAGAGATGCTCTGTAGGTGCCCAAAAATGCTGGATACAACCAAGACCCTCCCCGTGCATGGAACTGTGCAATGGCAAACAGTTTCTTTGCAGGTTCAAGCTTAGCAACAAGCTGTGGGTATTTCTGATGTTAATGGAATTAATATGTAAAACTTGGTTGTAACAATGCCAAGGTCACGGGTTCAATCCCCTGTGTGGGCCATTGACTTAAGAGTTGGACTTGATGATCCTTGTGGGTCCCTTCCAGCTCAGAATAGTCTGTGTAAATTCTGTGTAAATGTATTGGATTTCTGGGCCTCCACCTGATTCTTGAGGGGTTAGAGCAAAGGATGAGGGTTGTGGCTTGCACAAGAACTTGGGACCACGTAGTGGTGGAAGACACAACATTTGCCTTAGAAAAATATATCCTTCTGGGTTTGCTTGTTTTAGTTCATTTTATTCTCAAGAAGGTTGTTCTATGCCTGCAAAATTTGACTTAGGAGGACTAAACCCATGGCCACTCATGCAGGAGGGTGGGAATAAAAGCATTGCTAACCTGAGTCCACTCTGTGCATCACCAATCCATTTGCTGGTCAAGTGGGCTTTGTACTACTGTGGGAATTCTATTTATATGGTTACTTTTGAAAAGCATGTATTTTTTCCTTCATTTTTATCAGCCTTTCTTGCTGATGGACTTCCACAACAGCACCTTTCTGCTGGGAAAACGTGGACCTGGCAAGTGCAATAACAAAACAAAATATACACCAAATGGTTTAGCTTATTCCTCCTCATTTCTGCAGTTCACCTGTGAACCCATAACAACCTGAAAAGCCACAATTAATGAAAAAAGAATCGTTTGTCAGCCCTAATAAATAATGTGAACAGAGACTTTCATGGCTGCCCACAAACACTGGACATCTTTCCAAGACAGAGGGATTCCAGATGCTGCCACAGTTGATGTTTCAGAGGGTGCCTGGCAGAGTTCCCTGCATTGGTGATGCTCACGGTGTCACTGCCATCAGTTCCTAAAATCCAGATATTTCTTCTATTAGACCTTCTATTAGGCCATAACCTCAACCAACAACTTCCCCACAGTCAATTCTGAGGCGTTGCTGCTCTTCCTGTTATTGTTTATCAAATAAATAACCTTGTTAGTAAAGGTTGTAAAAGATTCTTCTAACAAGAAAAACATCAGAGGTAAAGATTTATGCTAAATATAACAGAGACAATGAGAAATAAAATTGATACAGTTGGTGCACTGATAGAAAAAAAATCCTCATCTGTTTTGCATTCACATATGGAACACATTCCCAGGGGAGAGCAAGCGACATATTTTTAGGACACTATTTCATCTTAGGAAATCAATGTCCAGGCTATTAAACCTCCATTTTTCCATGAATGATAAGTGTAATTACATCTCTCTTGCAATAAAACCTAGTGCTTATTAAATGTAAATATTTAACAATGATTAAAATACATTTGAAGGAAACTTTATAGCTTTATTTTACATGCTCCCATCTGGGTTGCTTTTCCCAAACCACTATGCATTTTGGAGAGTTATTAAATGATTATTTTGAGAAGGACTAACACTCTGCATGTCCCTCGCTTCAATTTCAATTTCATGCACTTTTCAGAATTTATTGAAGTCTGGTGAATTTAAGATTCCATCAATGCTCTATTGTATTTGTGGAGCTGCAGTGAGGGGAAAGTGGCTTCGTGAGGTAGGAAATGCCACTCTGACCTGGCTTTTGTGAGCTCAGATCTGACAGCCAACTACAGTTTCCTGATTCCACATCCTCCAACTCTCACTTGTTTCCAAAGGAAGCAAGTTGGTTCCTTAAATGGGTTTCTTTAGTTTTATGCATGACCCTTCTGGGGCTGTTTTAAAATAAAATGTGGATAAATGACCCAATATTATAAAGTGCAGATCTGCATCAGGAGCATCATGTGCTGACCTTGGGCACAGCTCAGGGATTCCAACAGGATTCCTCCAGAAAGGAACTCATGGGCAACCAAGGCTTTGGCAGATCCAGAAAACAACCCCCATCTCCAGCCAAAATCTCCCCTGTGGAAGGTCCTTTGGAATACCCAGGGAAGCCTCCCTGTAGATTTTAAGAGAGTTGAAGTCAGTTTTCTATAAAATCCTGCAGTTGATTGAAAAATTGCATTGCAGAATATAAACTATTATGCTGCTATGGAACAGCCTAAATACTTCCAGAAAGGACAGCACTCCCTGTTAAATTTTTATAAGTTCTTGATATAATTTGTGCTGAGATGTGCTGCTTTTGCCTCTGCTCACTTTTAAAGGCCTGTGATCCCAAATTCCCTCTTACTGCTGAGTTTTTTTTAAAGGAAACTTGTCCAGAGTTGGGCTTCATACCCAAGATCTTTCCAAAAGGCTGGAGTTAATTTTTAATTTCACTGGTACTTTCAGTCATATAAGTGATATCTCCAAAGTCAGTTATTTATTTATTTCAGAGAGTGCAAACAGGATCAGGCCACTGAAGAAACAGGAGCTCAAACCACTGCAGAGTTTCTCAGAGTCACCAGGTGCCCCTTATGGCAAAAATCAGGCTGAAAAAATCCCTACTGCTACAATGAAAAAAAATAATAAAATAAAAAGACATAAAGACTCAGTATCTTTGTCCAGCATGTTTAAAAATAACAAATACCTGCCCCAAATTTCTCACATGGATGCAAATCAGCCTCGGAAAAACCTGACCAGGGTGCACATTTAAAGCATCTTTAGGTTTTCCACCCTCCTGCTTTCAGATTTAAACCCCTCCAGCAGCTCCGAGATGCTGCCCCAGACAAAGACTCAATGTGTGTGTGTGGCTTTTCAAACAGTTTTCTCCGAGGAGGAAAATTTCTCTTTTAAATAAATCTCCCTCCTCTCTTGAAACTGGTACTTAAAACCAGCCCCAAACCCAAGGAAACAGCTCTTTTTTTCTGAAATAACACACAGGACATCGTTGCACAACGATATATTCAGGGGTTTAAATTGCACCTGATGAAAAGAAAATGAATTTAAGGCAGTGATTTTCCACAAGATAAACCCTTTGAAAAATAAGGGTTTCCCTCAGAGGAAAAAATAAATAGTAGCAGCACAAAGGGGCTCGGGAGAATGGGCTTCTTTAATTGCTTGTTTCATTTAAACCTCTCAACCAAATATTAATTTATTGATTTTTTTAACATATTTTTGGTGATAATATTGGTTAATGTTAGAAGGTGTTTGTTGGTTTTAATTACGATATTTTATTTATTTTCCTAGAGAGGAAGGAGCACCTCTTGCATACAAGACCAACAGAATAACACAGGTAACCCTTCCCAGGGGCTTTTGGAGTCTGTTACACAAGGCAAATATTTGTGTATTTTTGGTTGGTCCTGTTGTCATTGAAGCCAATGGGGCACAAACCTCGAGGGGGGCAAGACCTTTCTGATACACATGTGGCAAAATAATTTCAGTCAATCATTTTTCCAGCATTTCTGAGTTGGTTTTACCCCATGATTCAACATAAGGCAAAGTCAGATATATAGAGGTGTGTGCACATGAACTTGAAATTAAACCTCATGAATATATCACAATTTCTCAAATGAAAATTCTGTGTGCCATAACAATCAGCCCTATCTGTGTATTTTGCCTACACAAATAATTTCTGTCAAGTTATTGTGTCTGCTTGTCAGGGGGAGTTAAAATAATAAACCATTATTTTGATCTTGGGCACATGGTTTTGTCACACACTGTCCCCATCAGTTTTAACTTCTCAACACACACATTTAAAATACAAACTCTGCAACAAATCTTGTTTCCCCTTAGAAAAATAGTATTTCTTCTTCTTCTTTTATTAATATATTTTTTTGGTAAAAGAAAATTTTATGGTTTTGGATTCATTATTCCTCTCTGCCCCCTTATAAACCAGACTCCTGGAGGTGCCTTAAATTTTCAGTACAAAATAAAAGTGTGCATATATTCTGCTGCATATATTGGGAATAAAAGGGCATTAAGAAGGGGAAATCATTGCCTTCACTTTGGTCCTTTGTTCCCATAATTATTTCTTGAACTGAGAATTACAGAGCAATGTTCTGGCTTTAACCTGGATGCTTCACTTGGACTGGAACTGCTTTTGTCTGTTTGGTGACAAAAATTAAGTGTCAGAGTTACCAGGTACTTCCAGCATAAATTCTATAACTCTGCAATGTCAGATTTAGTGCTGAGTCCATTACAGAGGGCAGAAACTACCTACAGAAATAAGGAACCTGAGCTGAGTCCTCTAAAATGATGCCTATTTTTTTCTGAATGCTGCATTTTCTGAACCTTAAATAAACACAGAGCTGATCCAGAGCACATCACGGGCACAGTTTTGTGCTGTGTTGATGGGGAGAAGCACATTGTGCTTCAAGGTGTAAGGGCTGAAACTCCCCGTGTTTTCTTATTTCATCATGCACAGGTGAGGGCAAATGTGTCTAATTTAGGTGAAAAAGTTGCTGAAGGAAAAGCTAACCTGCATTCTCTCTGCTGCTTTCTGTGTGGGGGTCAAATTCGTGGCAGTGAATACGAAATTCAGGGTAGAATTAGCATTTTGTTGAATAAATCCTTCACAACCAAAGGACTTCCATGTCCTCGCTCTTTGCAGTGGGTGACAGCAAAGCTGAGGGCACCAAAACAGATTTACCTACAAACGAGGAAATCCCACGGAGCTATTAAACCCCTCTTTCTAATGAATTATTTCATCACTCACTGTACCAGTTTCTCTTCACACTTCTCAGTGACCGAGCAGTTTAATCCGCGCTTTCCTCCAGCAGAGACCTTGATGGTTGGTCTTCCTGCAGTGCCTTTCTACAAATCAGTTCACTCTGCTGAAGGCACAGCCTGCAATCTCTGCAGCAAGGCTTGGTCTCCAGGTTTGGAGGGAGCTGTACCTTGGGCTGTGACCCCCAGTTCTGTGACCGCCAGTTCTGTGACCCCCAGGGCTGTGACCCCCAGGGCAGTGACCCCCAGTTCTGTGACCCCCAGGGCTGTGACCCCCAGGGCAGTGACCCCCAGTTCTGTGACCCCCAGGGCTGTGACCCCCAGTTCTGTGACCCCCAGGGCAGTTCTGTGACCCCCAGGGCAGTGACCCCCAGGGCTGTGACCCCCAGTTCTGTGACCCCCAGGGCTGTGACTCCCAGTTCTGTGACCCCCAGTTCTGTGACCCCCAGGGCTGTGACCCCCAGTTCTGTAACCCCCAGGGCTGTGACCCCCAGTTCTGTGACCCCCAGGGCAGTTCTGTGACCCCCAGGGCAGTGACCCCCAGGGCTGTGATCTCCAGTTCTGTGACCCCCAGTTCTGTGACCCCCAGGGCAGTGACCCCCGTTCTGTGACCTCCAGTTCTGTGACCCCCAGGGCAGTGACCCCCAGTTCTGTGACCCCCTGTTCTGTGACCCCCAGTTCTGTGACCCCCAGGGCTGTGACCCCCAGGGCAGTGACCCCCAGGACTGTGACCCCCAGTTCTGTGACCCCCCGTTCTGTGACTCCCAGGGCAGTGACCCCCAGGGCTGTGATCTCCAGTTCTGTGACCCCCAGTTCAGTGACCCCCAGGGCAGTGACCCCCGTTCTGTGACCTCCAGTTCTGTGACCCCCAGGGCAGTGACCCCCAGGGCTGTGACCCCCAGGGCTGTGACTCCCAGGGCTGTGACCCCCAGGGCAGTGACCCCCAGGGCTGTGACCCCCGTTCTGTGACCCCCAGTTCTGTGATCCCCAGGGCAGTGACCCCCAGTTCTGTGACCTCCAGTTCTGTGACTCCCAGGGCAGTGACCCCCAGGGCAGTGACTCCCAGGGCTGTGACCCCCAGGGCTGTGACCCCCAGTTCTGTGACTCCCAGGGCAGTGACCCCCAGGGCTGTGACCCCCAGGGCAGTGACTCCCAGTTCTGTGACCCCCAGTTCTGTGACTCCCAGGGCAGTGACCCCCAGGGCAGTGACCCCCAGGGCTGTGACCCCCAGTTCTGTAACCCCCAGGGCTGTGACCCCCAGGGCAGTGACCCCCAGTTCTGTGACCCCCAGGGCTGTGACCCCCAGCTCTGTGACCCCCAGTTCTGTGACCCCCAGGGCTGTGACCCCCAGTTCTGTGACCCCCAGGGCAGTGACCCCCAGGGCTGTGATCTCCAGTTCTGTGACCCCCAGTTCTGTGACCCCCAGGGCAGTGACCCCCGTTCTGTGACCTCCAGTTCTGTGACCCCCAGGGCAGTGACCCCCAGTTCTGTGACCCCCTGTTCTGTGACCCCCAGTTCTGTGACCCCCAGGGCTGTGACCCCCAGGGCAGTGACTCCCAGTTCTGTGATCCCCAGTTCTGTGACCCCCAGTTCTGTGACCCCCAGGGCTGTGACATCATGCCATGCCCCTTTTTTGCTGAGGGTTTTTAGTCTCTTGCTTTCAGCTGCCAGTTTAGTGCAGCACTTCATGGAATGCAACAGAGGAGCACAGTGAGCACCGACATCAAATCCATCTCTTGGCTCAATCGGTTATTCAAAAACATGCCTTTAAATGCATTGAGATTTCTCACTCCTTGCTGGGAAAACATTAAAAGACCGATGCTTTAATCTTGCTATATAGCCCCAAGTTGAGGGTTTAAAGCTGAAAGCTTCCATTTCCAGCTCCTGCTCTTTCTGCAGAGATTCCTGACAGGACATAATATCGCCCACAGCAATATTAATCCCCTCCACAGCCGCTCTAATAGTGACACCTCCTCATACCACCCAGGCTTGCAGCAGGCAGAGATAAGGCAGCTCTTGCTCCTCTGAGCAAGCAGAGCCTTTAATTGCTCACATTTATTGCCATTAGGAAATTTGGGAGAGGGCCTAGCCCAGGTCTTTCCTGTATTTCCCTGCAAAACAAGGCCCCCCGTTTCAGCGGCCGCAGCTTCGGCCCCGCGTTCCGCCGTCAAATCCGGAGGAGCTCCACGCCTGGGGAGGGAGATTCAGGAATCCAGAGTTATACTGCTGCAATTAACTGCAAAATCTGGCCCTAAAAATCCCACTGATGTAAACAGCGGGGCTGCAGGTCAGCACCAAGAACACAGCCTGGGATTAACAGCAGCTCACTACTGGAGCAATTATCTTCTGACAAAGCCAAAAATCTCCCTTGTTGAGCAACTCTGGGGCTCTCCATACTCTCCCTTACACCTGTAAAATGCCAGGTAAGGCCACCAAACCAGAGGACTGGTTTTTTTCCTAGAGTTTCACTGAGACAGCAACTTTGTGAGGAGTGTGTCCTCAGTGTTATTTGTTAAATAAATCTTACCAGGCTCTGAAGAGGAGTCGAGATGCAGTGGAGTGGCTGGACCTGATGTTTACCCAGAGAGTTAACAAGCCTGGCAATAAAACCCTGGGTAATGATGGCTCTGAAGAATTACATTTGCTTTGGAATTTACTTTTATAAAAGCATGAAATTTTATGTAGGAACAAGATCTATAACCACCTATATAAAAGTAAGGGGGTTTAGTACCTTGGAGAATGATGGGCTCGATTCTGTACTGCTACTGCAGACAGTTCTCACATTAGGGCTGCAGGATCAGAGCTCAGTGAATAATTCAATATTGGTTATTTCAGAAGCTTTGTCTTTGGTGTGCATAAATTAATATTTTCTTGAATAAATTTTATATAATATTATTATTATTATTATTATTATTATTATTATTATTATTATTATTATTATTATTATTATTATTATTATTATTGTAATGCCCATCACTCCCTGCAGAAATTATTCTTAGCATTTGCTGTTGGAAATTCAAGCTGGATTGGGTTTTTTTTGTTTGTTTGTTTTTTAGCAAATATGATTTCAGAAATTTTCTTTGCCTTTCCCTCTCTATAGTGTTTGCATCCAATTCCACGACTGTGTCAGTCAGTAAGGGGACTGAGGTACATCAGAGATAAGTTCACAAATAATCTGATTGTAAACATGAGTTTTGTGGAGTTTGTTCAACCTTATAGCAAATGTCCAGCTTAGTCCTCAGGCTCTGCACAGGGAAATGGGGCATTTCTTCAAATACCTCCCCCCTCTTCCTGCTCTGCTTCGTGCCGTAATTTAACAAAAGCTCAGATTTTATCACCGTATCCAGGCAAAACTCCCCTTCGCAGAGATACAAGATTTACCCGAGTAAACCTGGAAATGTTGGGGATAACAGTTCTCTTCAAATCCGCAACGAAAAGTGCAGTTAATAATGCCGGGTAAAACTCCAAATTAACTTAAATCAGGGCAGGATTCGGAGGGAACAGGGGAATTCCTGAGCTCCTCAGGCAAAGCCCGGCTTTCCTGAAAACTGCACTTCAAGGAACTAACGGGATCAATGCTAATTTTTCTAAATTTTCCCTTTCCACGGGACGCGCCTCTCCCGGACCGGCCGCATCTCTGCGGGCGCTCCCGCTCCCGTTCCCCGCCGGCTGCCGGTCCATCCATCCATCCATCCATCCCTCCCGCTCTGCCGCCTGCCGGCAGCGGCCCCGGCACCCGCAGCATCGGGGCAGCCTCGAAAAGCCCCTTTTAAAATTATTTTTCCCCTCCTCGTGTGTTTTTTTCCCAAGCGCCGGGAGCAGACGGGATCCTTCCCGCAAGCCCCGTCCTTCCTTTGGGAAGAGGGAACTGCACATACGTGTCCGGTGCTGTTTAGGTCAGCATAGAATATACCAGCACGTTTATGTCAGACAGAGCACTGCAATATTCTTGTTACTATAGGAGCAAAATACATGTAAATATTTAGGTGGATTCGTTCCAAGCACAAGGGGCAGCGCTGGAAACACGCGGTGCCCTGAGCCAGGACATGCTTTAGCACACAGGAAAGCCCAGGTAGGTGAGTTTGCCCCCAGATGCCACACAAACCTCGCCAGTGCCGAGCTGGGCAGCTCTAAATGCTCACCCAAGCGTCGGTGGGACTGATGTCTGACTGCTGAGAGGAATAATTCCACCAAAGCCCCATAAGAAATGTTTGCAGGATCAGTCGGGAATGGTTTGGGAGAAAGTTTCCTTGGTTTCTTTTGTTTCTTTTCAGCCTCCAAGTGACAGAACAGAGGATGTGTTCCTGAAGAAGCCAAGCATTACAGACAGACAACAGCCATGGAATTGTCCCTTCCCTCTCAAGGAGGGGAAGAAACCCTCAAGGTCTCTTGAGTTTTACTTTTTCTATAAAGCCTGATTTAATGTTTGTGATGGTTGGGGAGAAATTGTAGGAGGGCTTCTCTTAACTTCACTGTGTAAAGAAATACGGTTTTGGGACTGCTGCTTAGCTGATAAACTATTATTGAACAGAAAAGGACATTTTAGGTCAGGAAAAATGAAACAAAAAAAAAGAAAAAAGCGCTAAAGCTGTGTCAGTTATAAAAGAAACCTACAATGTTTATGAAAAAGGGCTGGATTTACCTCCCTGCAATGTTAGAACGTACTCTGAGTGGTTTTAACATAATTTGCATGGCTCTTTCTTCCTAGTCTTTACTTTTAAATGGAAGATAAATTGGTTGGAGTCATTTAGAGCCCAGGGTTTCTGGTCTCACATGAGCATATGGAATGGCCAGTTGTCTCTGTGCCATAGTTTATGCTTTATTCTGGAGGAAAGTAACAAATATTGGCTACCCACCAATAATTGTTTGAGAAAACCAGATATGTGCTGCAGATTTTGGCTATGTCACTAGTCCTTATATAAGCAAAATGGGTTGTTTCTCAAACACTGCTCATCTGAACCAAGCCTACAGATGGTATTTGTATTAATCCAGCAAATTCTGCCCTCCATGACATCTGCACAAAGGCCACTGCCAAGTTTGCAGCCAGACAGTGCAAATTTTCCCACTTGGGAAGTGTGTGGAATAAAATAAGTTTTGGTCAGTGAAGATGCACACCAGTATGGGTAGAGATCTCCTTGTTCCCCCTCACCAAAGTTTCCCATTAGGGAACAGAAAGGAAACCTCTTAAATCCTCCAGCAGCACAACGAGGAACCCTCAGCCCCAAACCCTTCTGCCAATCCCTCCAGCCCTCCTGACTGAGCCATGCCATGCACTCTGCCATCTGTGATCCCCCCTTTTCCATGGGAAGGGGATTCCCACAAGGGATGAGTGTCCTCAGGGTTTCCTAAGGGTGGGGACTGGTGTGATATCCAGCACCCACAGCGATCGTTGCCACCGTGGCTGATGCACTGGCCACAGCCAGCTTCAGAGAGAAACCCAACAGTGGGGCACTGTATTTAACCCCGTGTGCTGTGGGAAATGGAGAGGAGACAAACGGACTTTATTTTACAACAGAAAGAATGTCACACCCTTTGGTAACACAGAACTAATAACTTAAACCCATTAAAAACTGTGATCTCTACTCTACCGCTCACGAATGGAGCCAAGGCTGTAAAAATTCATGAAGGAATCAGTAGCAGGCTGGCTGGGGTTACAAAATCTACAAAACCTGCTCAAAGTCACAGTTTGCACCATGAAAGGCATGGCCATAACAAATATCCCACCCAGCTCGCTTTCTAATCCATTCCCAGGAAGCTGCATTGTGTGAGGCTCAGTGGATCTGGACATCCAGCAGGGACAGAGAGGAGGGTGTGGGGACCACACGAGTGTGGGATCCTGGTGGGTGAGGGCTGCCAGGGCAGGAGGGCACCCCAAAAATGTCCCCTGCACTCTAGACCTGGGTTTGCCCCGTGCTGGGTGTTGCAGGGCTGGTAGTTGACTGATCACACTGGAAAACAAAAGCTGTGCCTGGAAGAAAAGGGCTCCTTTTCATTTCCGTTCCCCATGTCAGGCAAAAATTAATGACTAAATGCACCTTTCTCTGATGTTGCCCATCACGCAAATACTGGTGGGCAGGAGTCAATATGAACTTTAAACACACCTGACACAGGTGGCTCTTGCCTTTCAATGCTAAATGGCCACTGGCCAACAATTCATGGCGCAGCATAAAGGAATCCTTGTGGCAAGCAGCCTTCCCTCTGTATATATTTGTTATTCCAGAATGAAGCTATTCATTGGGGCTGAGAAGAAACTGCCCAGGTGAATAACTTCCTGAAAGCCAGTGCTCCTGCAGGAGTGCAACCAAAATCAACTGTGAGATGAATGTGGTGTGTGAGTCTGAGCACTGGGGAGGAGGTTCAGGAACTGGTGATGGTGGAGGGCAGGATGCATCTGGAAGGAGATGCCCAGTTGTCCAGGACTCTGCTGCTCCAACATCCTCGTTGTGATGTCTCTCCCAGGCACTGGTCATGCTGAATCATTGACCTGGGGATTTTTATACAGCCAGTGGATCTTCTTCTTGTCCTCTGGGTCACATCATTCTGCCAACAGACCAACACTGACACAGCATGGATGGAAAACAGATCAGTGAATACTATTATGTTTTCTCATTTTAGCAGCCAAACTGTGGGTTTTCCTAAAAAAAGCAATCTGAACTAAAATTCAGGTTGTTCTCAGAAGTGCTCAATGGCTCTGCTCCTTTCCTACAAAGCACTTGCAGGGTCTCTCCAGGAAAACACATAACCCCACACTGGTTGTACTTCACCCTTCTGCAATTTCAGTGCAAGGCTGTGGTAAATTTTTTGTCTTTTGGATGAAGCATATCCTATTCTAATATCATTTAATCAAAATAAAAAAAGAGATTGCACTGTATCCAAAAAAGATATACAGACTAAATATTTTGGTGTGTAGTCACCAAAATAACTGTAAAGAGGATTTTGTAAGCAGTTCTCTTTCAGCTTATGCACACAGAAATCCTTCCCTACTATCAGAGTTGGGATTAATTTATCACCAAGCCCAGGAACTGTTCCCAATTGGAATTAGCCACACTAATGTCTGGAGCTGACAGGCACAGCTGCAACAAGCTCGCTCATGTTTATTATTGTAGTTTTTCTTGTCTTTTAACAGTCTGTACACTAATGGAAGAGCAGGAGCTGAAACTGCTCATCTCTGCTCTGCTGTTGCAGTGAGTTCCTTAAGACAATAAAGCACCTCAAGGGCTGGTTTTAAGCTCCTGATGGGATCAATACTAGGCAGAGAAAATTGCTGCATGCTCCTAAGTCTTTTCTGACTGTTCTTTTAGGAAACCCCTGAAAGCTGAGTACATAAGGTTGTGTTTAATCTCATTTTTCTGTGTTGTTTGATTACTGTTTTAAAGCCTGTTTTGGAAAATAGTGGTCTCTAGCAAAGGACTAAAGATGTAAGTCTTTGCTGAAGGGGGAACACAAAAAAAGGACAAGAAAAAATGAGCTTATCTGGTACACACAGGTTTTAACTATGGTGAGTAGCAGAAAGAGGGTATTGAGCAGCTGGCAAAGATGAACTATTATGGCACCAAACAATGTTTTCTTTTCTTTGTGCAAGATGCAAGTCATTCTGCCTCTGAAAAGAAAAGGTACTAACAGCATGAAAATACAATTTATTCAATAAAAAATTGTCATAGGTCAAACTGAAAGGTCATCAAGGGGTATCTATTGAAACTTCCATGCAATGTGCATGGTATAAAGTAGACCCCAGGGATTACTGGCTGTGGGCAAGTCTGTGCACTTGAACCCATGGTCACATCAGTCATTTAGGGCTTTGCTGTGGCTTTGAGCCTGTGTCCCTGTGTTTTTTTGCTGTGGAAACATGGGAGAAAGGACAATAAAGCAGGTCTGACATCTGTCTCACCTGCCATGGGAGTTGGGCGAGAGCCAGCAGAGGCATCTGGCCTGGGATGTGGAAGCAATTCCAGGTCCTGTGTTTTAGGCATCATAATAGGTCAGCATTGTATTTCTGTCCTCAAGTTCATCTTGAGCATCACGTGTGCACTAATTCAGCTGGAACATGTCCAGGTTACCTCTGCATTTACATAAGGAAGCAGCCAGAGGCAGGGCAGCCCAGGAACACGCAGTGCTGGGGACTGCCAGATGTGGCAGGTCCTGCGAGATCCTCGCTTGGCTGAGAGCCCCGTCCTGCCTGGAGGGATCGGGCACCTCTGCAGGACCTGCAGCACCATCCTGCTCCCCTCTCTCCCTCCTGGCCACATCCTCTGCAGGTTTTAGGGAGCTGAGGAAGGGCAGAAGCAGTGGGGAGGGAGGGCTGGAGAAGAAGAGGGGAATGGATGGCAGAGGGACAGAAGAGAAGGGAGAGGAACTGGGACTCGTGCCGACGCTCGCATCCGTCATAACCCCGGGGGGATTGATCCTCTTCTACCTCTCTGGACCTCTGATGGAGGAAGGAGCTGTGCTGGCCGTCTGGCAGTCTGGCTTCGAATCGCTGCTGCTCCCCCAGGTGGGAAAAGCCAGAATTAACTCAGGAGCAGCCGGCAGAGGTAAGGAAAGTACTTTCCCAGCAGCCAAGAACTGAGAAAACACTTGCACTTCTGACAAATCCATCTTAGAGCCCGGGTGTACGTGTGTGTGTAAGCTGCTGTTTCAGACCTCTGCTACATTTGCTCACCATTTTTTAGCACGTATAACCACATGTTCCCTTCCATGCCCCGGGTTATCACTCCTGGGGTTTAGGATACTCCATGGATATTGTTAATGAGCTTATGGAGCCCTTTACCTGCAGCTCACCAGCATCCAGCTCAGCAAAGCTTAAAGGTTGTTTCTTTATATTTACATTAAAGCTCAAAAGGTTGTTTATTTGCATTTACAGTGAGAGAAGAAGGACTAGGGGAAGGTATTGGTTCAAACAGGGAACGAGCTGGGAGGGGACCAGATTTTATTTATTTTTATTTTGAGTGCCTACCTGTGACACCCCTCGGGAGGAGATGATATTGTGTCACTCAGAGTGGTTTTGCTGCACTGACAGAGGAGGAAGGCTGTGTCCTTTCCCTTTGCCTCCACTCCTGTGCTGCTTTCCTGGAGTTATTTTCATTTTAACTGTATGCCAAGTTTAAGGCTTTAAGGATTTTTCTGTGCTGACCTTTAAATCCCTTCACTGGTCAATATGATGCATCACCACTCAGTATAATATCCTTCTGTCTGGTTTGCTGGCCCCAGACTTATTATTTTATGTTTCTGTACATTAAACTGCATTTTCCATTCACTGGCCCAGGCAGCCAGTGGATTGAAATCCCTTGTTCCTCGTTATTTGTTCTCTCTCCAATTTTGTGCCCTGCACAAACTTTGGTAGTTTGTGGAGTTATTTTCATTCAAGTCATTTGCAGGTATTATAAATGAGGGAAGTCCCTTGGTGTTCTCATTTGCTGGGCCTTTACAAGACAGGATTACCTTTTCAAAGGGGGATGTAGTGGTTTAGCAGCAGGACTAGTGGACATTAATAGACACCTCTTGCTGCAGATCCTCTGAGAGACACTGCTGGTGTCACAGGGCCTCTCTCACCTTTGCACAGATGAAGGCTGCAAGGCAGGCTGGTTTTTGCTAAAATTGCTCTGGAGTGTAAGGTCTGTGACCAACAGAGAAAGGAAAAGAGGGAATAGAGTAAGGCACAGGAATAGCAGCTGATTAGGGAGTAGAAGTTATCATGAGGAACCTGAGGCACCAGAAGAAATGCTCTGAGGAGTGAAGGGAACTGGGATGTGAAATATGACCAGGACTGGAAAGGAAACCTTTTCCCTCTGTCCATGTGACCCTGGTTTGTGCATCTCTCCTGCTTCTAGCTCTGCTACTCACCTGTGGTCTCCTGGCAGATATTTCCTGATGCTGTAGTTGAAAAAACTGAATTGTAAACCCCAAACTAACTGCAAAACCAACTGGAGCAGTGAGTTCTGTGCCCTGAGCCCAGCCCAGTGCCAGCAGGAGAGGCAGCCCCAGCACAGCTGCCAGCCTGGCCACCAGCCTGCAGTGACAGCAAACCTGCTTCCAGCCCAGATTCCTTATGGATATTCACAGCCACCTCAAAGGAAACAAAAATATCTCCTCATCAGCTGTGCAGGTTTTATTAAGTATGTGTTTTGGGCTGAAGCCAAAGTGTGCTCGGCTGTTTTATCACTGTTTATTCCTGTCATTCACAGCCTTTATCAGTTATCTCCATCAGACCTGTGAGCACTTCAAGGGCTGAGTCACACAAATAGGACTTTTATCTGCAGTCAGATCTATAATCAGGCAACAAAACTCCCTCACCTCCCTTCTCTTTAGAGCCCCAACTCAGGCTCTTACAGAAAAAGGGACTGCACAAAGGAATTTCAGTAATTATCCTCTCCCCTCCATCCCCCAGATGTTGTTTGGATGGCATAGGTACCTGTGGGCACTTGAGAGCTCAGAGCTGCCTTCTCTTTAATGGAAGACTTTTAGGAAAGTGAACTTTAACTTTTAAACTTCCCTATGAAAAACAGATCCATGTTAAGTTTGATACCATTTGCCTCAGGATGATCTCAGCTCCTAAAATATGATGGGTTTAGTTGGATTAAGAGCCTATATTGTTGCTGAAGAGAAAGAAGGGTGCCTCTTTAATTGCAGCCCAAATCTACCTAACAATTGCCACATGTTGAGCAAGATTTAAGAGTTATTAAATATGAAAGCCACTATTGCTCCTTCACCACGAGCAGCCCTTGTTTTTTAAACCTGGAAAGCACCAAGTGAAGGGGGGAGGAAAATGTAAAAAAAAACCCTAAACAAACAAACAAAAAACTTTTCTGAAAATCTGAGATCTGAAGGGGAGTGTTTGCTTTCTGTGGGGACATTTCCTTGTTCTGCAGCACCTCCTGCATTGGCTGAAACAAACTCCTGGGGGTTTGGTGATCTGGTTGCAAGGAAAACACAACACAAATGCCCAAGAGTGCTTAGGTTATTTACAAGCAATGTGTTGATAACTTGACCAGAGCTAAGCAAAGTGTCCTCTGACTCTGGTGGAGCAGCTGGAGATCCTCCGTGCTCCCCTCAGCTCCAGGCAGAAGGGCTTCCATGCAGCTCTGCAGCCTGGCACAGCCCAGCAAAGACACCCCATCCATGAATCTTTCTTAAATCTTTCCTACTCTTCATCCTATAAGTGGGAAGAAATATACCCAGATTTAGTTGGTTGGTTGTTTTTCCCCTTCTGCATTTACATGATGAAGGAGCAGCCTGGAAAAGAAAATTGTTACTGTTGCAGCTCTTTGACTTTCCCTTGGAACTGGAGGAGCTGAGCAGACCTGAAGCACCTGAACCCAGCATGGTGGTGTCTGCCAGCTGTTTTGGGGAGGGAGCTCAGCTGGTGACTGCCTGAACCCTCTTGTCCTCATGCCCGGGAGTGTGGCAGCAGCTGGGCATGAGGAACAAGGGTGTTGCTTGCACTGGCACAGTATTTGCCACATTGCTGTTGTATTTGATGCATTTCCTTTATGACCATACTGCCTGTGGTGTGTCCCTGCAGCAAACCCTCTGCCTGGTCCAGCAGCAAACCCTCTGCCTAGCCCAGCAGCAAACCCTCTGCCTGGCCCAGCAGCAAACCCTCTACCTGGTCCAGCAGCAAACCCTCTACCTGGTCTAGCAGCAAACCCTCTGCCTGGTCCAGCAGCAAACCCTCTGCCTGGTCCGGCAGCAAACCCTCTGCCTGGTCCGGCAGCAAACCCTCTGCCTGGCCCAGCAGCAACTCCCCTGCCTGGTCTAGCAGCAAACCCTCTGCCTGGTCCATCAGCAAACCCTCTGCCTGGCCCAGCAGCAAACCCTCTGCCTGGTCTAGCAGCAAACCCTCTGTCTGGCCCAGCAGCAAGTCCCCTGCCTGGTCCAGCAGCAAACCCTCTGCCTGGTCCATCAGCAAACCCTCTGCCTGGTCCATCAGCAAACCCTCTGCCTGGTCCGGCAGCAAACCCTCTGCCTGGCCCAGCAGCAACTCCCCTGCCTGGTCTAGCAGCAAACCCTCTGCCTGGTCCATCAGCAAACCCTCTGCCTGGCCCAGCAGCAAACCCTCTGCCTGGTCTAGCAGCAAACCCTCTACCTGGTCCATCAGCAAACCCTCTGCCTGGTCCATCAGCAAACCCTCTGCCTAGCCCAGCAGCAAACCCTCTGCCTGGTCTAGCAGCAAACCCTCTACCTGGTCCATCAGCAAACCCTCTACCTGGTCCAGCAGCAAACCCTCTGCCTGGCCCAGCAGCAAACCCTCTGCCTGGCCCAGCAGCAAACCCTCTGCCTGGTCTAGCAGCAAACCCTCTGCCTGGTCCAGCAGCAAACCCTCTGCCTGGTCTAGCAGCAAACCCTCTGCCTGGCCCAGCAGCAAACCCTCTGCCTGGCCCAGCAGCAAACCCTCTGCCTGGCCCAGCAGCAAACCCTCTGCCTGGCCCAGCAGCAAACCCTCTGCCTGGTCTAGCAGCAAACCTTCTGCCTGGTCTAGCAGCAAACCCTCTGCCTGGTCCAGCAGCAAACCCTCTGCCTGGCCCAGCAGCAAACCCTCTGCCTGGTCCAGCAGCAAACCCTCTGCCTGGCCCAGCAGCAAACCCTCTGCCTGGCCCAGCAGCAAACCCTCTGCCTGGTCTAGCAGCAAACCCTCTGCCTGGCCCAGCAGCAAACCCTCTGCCTGGTCCAGCAGCAAGTCCCTTGCCTGGCCCAGCTGCAGAGCTCTGGCAGTTTGGCTCACTGTTGATGCCATCACTGGAGGCATCTTGGCTTTGTAAAGCTGAGCCCAGCCCTAAATGCAGGTGCCAACCTCGGGGGGGCAGAAGGCAGCAGGCAGGGCAGCCCCTGAGTCCCCTCAGCTGCTTGGAGGGCTCTGAGCAGCAGGATGCTCAGGTTCCTCACTGTGCCCAAGAGCTTCTGCAGGAGTGGGGCTGTTTTGGGGAGCTCTCCACTCACTTTGCATCCCCCTGTGCTGCAAGTTCCTCTTGGCTGTTTTGGCCACTGATCTTTGTGGGAGCTGGTCTGGCTCCTGAGCCCTGACACTGCTCTGGGAGGATCTTCAGAGTGGAGCCCTCTCTCCTTCCTCAGTTGTGCTCACAACAGCCTGTGTCCTTTAACCAACTTCCACCTATTTTCAGGGTGCATTTTCCACTGAATCTGCCACAATCTTTTATCTTTTTATATTAGGGATGAACCTCCCTAACATGGGACAGGAGTTCTGCTGGGCTGTAGTGCCTCTGTGGGAATAACCTGCATGACTTGAGTATCAACTTCAGTCCAAAGGAGGATAGAGCAGCCCTAAAACAGGTCAAGGCAACAAGGGGTGTTTTTACAAGACATCTGTTACAACTTGTAGAAAGTTAATGTTGGGTCAGAAGGAGAGTTACAGCTACTGTCTTGTATTAAAAAGAGAAAAGGAAAAAGCTAAACCATGATTTTCAGAGGTCAGTGATTAAATTTCTCTTTGGATATCAGCTCTCTACTCCCTTTCCACTGTGCTTGACAGTATTTCAGAGAGATCTTCAGCCTCCAGCAGCAGGATTTTGCAGTTATGGTAATAGAGCTTTCCTACAATACATTATTCATTTTTCTAGGGTTTTTTAGCAGTCCTGGCAGCTGAGTAGGATGGTACAGTTTAGGGCAGGGACCACTGCAGATCTTTGCAGTCTGGCAGGAGAACTCAGCTAAGCCTCTCAGTTTACAGAGGAAAAGCAATTTTCGTTTTCCCTCCTGCTCAGCAAAGTAAAGCCCAGCTTTTAATTTTCAACCAAGAAATCACAATGGTTGGATTTTCCATGTCTGATCTCAGACACACCCCTATAAATCTGGAGCTGCTTCCAGAGCTGGGAACCCCATTCCCTCTTTGGAAAGGTGCAAGGAAGGGCAAAGCAGTCGATTTTATACCTTGTTTTTAAACTTCTTTTTCTGAGGGGCTCCAGAAATCATTTATTCCTCCCAAGGACCTTGGACTGGCTCAGCAATGCCCCCTGAGATCCCTGCTGGGGAAGGTTCCTGCAGTGCATCCTCCAGCCTGTCCCACCTGTCCTTGAAAACCTTTTCCACAGCCTAAAACCTCCCCAAGAAATTCCAATTTGTGCTTACAAGTCCAAATTAAAGCCCTTCATTCTCGCAGTAGGTGGAAGTGTTTAGGGATTGTAGTCAGGATCTCAGGTTTTGCCTTTGTCTGTTCTGCTGCGTGTCCTTGGATTTTACTTTCCAAGACCAATGATGATGATCTTGAAACTTCTTTGACCAACAGGACCAACTTTCAGACAAAGCCAAACCTTTGTCCTTTTATCCATCCCACAGAAAAGCTGGAAAAGATACTTCTTGCCAAAGCACCATGGGATAATTTTGGGAATAAACCAGTTTTCCTGAACTTTGACTCTTTGACTCCACCCATTCCCTCAACAATAAAACAGACAGTCAGTTATTACCCTAACAATTGAATGGACAATATATTGGCATTGTTTCCTCTTCTTTTTCTTCTCCTTTGCTGTAGTTTTTAACTTTTAAACTTGTCTTTATTATAAAATTCCAGCTTCCAACTGACCCTTGAATAACTGATTTTGTTGCAAGGGTTATTTGAGGTCTAAATGAGCCCAGTGACATGTTTAATTTGAGATGCTTGGAAAACAGACTAAAATTAATGAAATCCAAATGTACAGCAAACTAATAGAAAGATTTTATTTATTAAAAAAGACGGTTAAAATAATTCCAAACATTTCAAGAAAACAAAAGAGGTGAATGGGATTTGTCATTGTTTAAATTGTACTTATTATATCACATTTCAGTGAAATGCCCTCTCGACCTTCCACAGTTTGCTCGATTTCCTCATCAGTCTCCCTCCAGCTAATTTGCCTTGACATAAACAAAAAGAAAAGGAGTCCAGAGTGAAATGCAGTCACCCAGTATTTGGGGTCTCAGTGCTGATTACAGCCAGATACAAATAAGAATGGATGGAACTTGCTAAAAGCAGGACCATGTTATTAATTCTTCATGAATATTTGGATGGTCATGGGAAATGTGTGGAGTGACACAGAGCTCAGATGTGGCACAAAATGCAGCTCGAGGGCTCATTGCTTTTAAAAATGTGGAGCTGAAATGGGGGATTGGCCATTTTGCAGCAAGTTTGAGTCCTCCCTGGGCTGCAGAAGGGTTGGGGGGCTTCAAGTTTGAGTCCTCCCTGGGCTGCAGAAGGGTTGGGGGGCTTCAAGTTTGAGTCCTCCCTGGGCTGCAGAAGGGTTGAGGGGCTTCAAGTTTGAGTCCTCCCTGGGCTGCAGAAGGGTTGGGGAACTTCAAGTTTGAGTCCTCCCTGGGCTGCAGAAGGGTTGGGGGGCTTCAAGTTTGAGTCCTCCCTGGGCTGCAGAAGGGTTGGGGGGCTTCAAGTTTGAGTCCTCCCTGGGCTGCAGAAGGGTTGGGGGGCTTCAAGTTTGAGTCCTCCCTGGGCTGCAGAAGGGTTGGGGGGCTTCAAGTTTGAGTCCTCCCTGGGCTGCAGAAGGGTTGGGGGGCTTCAAGTTTGAGTCCTCCCTGGGCTGCAGAAGGGTTGGGGGGCTTCAAGTTTGAGTCCTCCCTGGGCTGCAGAAGGGTTGGGGGGCCTAAGTGAGCAATGCCCAGCCACAGGTGAGGACAGGTGATTTATCCACTTGATGCACTTGATTTGCTCCCTGTCTAATTTTGAAAGGAATACTTAGCCAGAGGAATTACAGAGACACCACAGCAGAGAATTCCCACAAATGTTTGGAATATTCTCATTGCAACTGGTGCTGGGATTCTGTTTAACTGGGATTCTGTTTAACTGGGATTCTGTTTAACTGGGATTCTCTTTAACTATCACCCCTTGTGTGGTGTAACCCCCTCCAAAACAAATACAAATTACAGTTTGCTGTAAAATGTAAACACACACATATAATCTGTGTACTTTTTTAGGAAATAAAACCGAATATTTCAGTACTTTTGTACTCTGTGACATGGTAAAGTGTGTGATAAGTAGAAAATTTGGCAGCATGAGAGACTCTGCAGGTAAACATGATAGAACAATGACAGAAGTGATAATTCTCACACACCTCCACCTTTAAAAAGGAAATAAAATAATATTGTGGATAGAGTCCCCCTCAGCCTTACAGGACATCTCAGGAATATTTAAAACAGACTGTTTAGGAAAGACTTTTCTACATAGAAACAGAATGTCCCCAGGACAGAGTGTGTGTTTCTGTTTCATGTCCAGCTGCCCCAGAAATGACCATGGCCCAGGTGTGGCACCTGAACAATACAGTGCAGTGAATTTTAAAGTTGCTTTCTCTTTCTGGGACCCCAACTGGACTCCTGGGTAATTTCTGGAGTTGAATATCAACCTTCTTTAGGAATACAGGAGTATGAAGAGGGTAAAGGTTACCCTCAAATGGTAACTAGTTCCTGTCACTCAAAAGCAAAAAGCAGTTTAACTTGTTCCCAAATGCTCTGAATTCTGTTGTCAGTTAGTTTGGCACTTTCTCAAGTAGCTGTGGATGTTTGAAAAGAAGAACCTCAACTTGCATAGAACTGCTGGCAACTTTTCATGAAATTCCAAGATTTCTGTGGGGTTGGGCAGAATCCACTCTGGTGCCTGTGAAATCTCTCAAGTTCTTGGGAATCACCAATCAACTGCTAACTGTAAATTCAGTTAGAAATGACAAATACATAAAAGATTGGTGGAATCAGAGCAATCAGCATCGTTCTGGAAGCTGGCTGATAACACAGCAGAACGACTTAGCCCCAGTTTATTGGACATTTCTCTGTAGTACAGGTGCTGAGCTGCAGATAACTGTGTTGTGTGGCTCAGTGCTCAGCCTTATCGTCCAGCCATTTCCAGCTCAGTTGACAGAAGGATCACTGGTGGAGCTGTAATTGGAGTTTACAATGTTTGCAAGTATTAGGTGACTTGTAGCTTAATGCCATAACTATAGGGACAATAAATTACATGGTCATTAGAGGGCTTTAGCTATTCATATAGCATTAAGCATAAGAAGGACAGTAACATTGCTCTAATAACACATAAAATGTATATTCCAATTAAAACCATAATAGGATAGACTTGGCGTTACGTTACAGCCTCTCATGAATTTCACTGCTTAGAAATTATTACCCTTAAAATCATGGTTTCAAAGACTTGCTCACAGGGATAATAAATTCTCCTAAGCAGGTTTAGAGAGAAGCAGAGAGCCCTCATGGAGAAAGACTCTGCCTTAGAGCTGGGAAAGTTCATCCAGTGAGCAAAGGGTGAGGGCTTGGATTTCTTGCCTTCCTTTTCATTCTCCACAATTGGCTGACTCCCCAAACTGAGTGAGTTTAATTAAAAGCAATTGAGCAAACAAAAACTAGTCAAAAAAGATATTTAGAGGCTCTCATCTTCCTCGAGAAGCAGTTCTGCCCCTGTGTGTTACTGTGTGTTTTGCTGTGTTTTGGGAGACTTATTTGAAGGGATGTTGAAACCATTTTATTTTCAAATCCCAGTTTGTTTTCTGTCCTTGGTATGTGCAGGTTTTCTTTTGCCACAAGGCAGCCCACAAGAGGGTAGTGAGAGGTGGCCTTTGCCTAAGGAACAGTGTAATTCAATGTATTCCCTGGTGTTCATGTGCAGTTCTTGGCTTTGGGACATCCCCCAGCTGCTCCCTGTGTGCCTCCAGACGTCAGAGCTTGGCATATTCATCATCCTCAGGGCATGTTTCATTTATGTTTGAAGGTGTTGAGTCCTCTGAAACTCAAGCATCTGTCTCACTGCAAAGAAACAAGTATGTGCTTATATGACCTTCCAGAAGAAGGCTGGTCAGAGAGGGACCCCCTGTCTTTATCTGAGCTCAGGCCTCCTTGTTTGCTCACCAGTCACTTCATCCTTGTAAAGCTGTGAGAGATATGGAGCAGTTTGGAAGGCAAACTGAACTGTGCTTCCTTGGTGAGGTCTTCACCCCTCTCTCCCAGCCCATCCTGCAAGAACCTTCTGAAGTCTTGGGCTTTAAAATGGTTATAAATGTGCTTTGGGAGATTATGGGTTTGCATCACAGTTACACAAAGATTATTTGAAGTGTGGTTAACATGGACTAGGAGTTATCTCCCAAAGCTGTTTCTCAACAAGCAGAACTACCAAAGATCTCATTCCAGATTGTTAGGAGATTGGAAAGGAAAGTTAAATGGGTCCATGGAGGGGGAGGGAAAATGAAACATATTTTAGAAAAAAAGAGTGTTTCTTGAAACAAGAATGGTTAAGAGATAAGTTGACTGTTTTTCCTCAGGAATCTTCAGACAACAAACAACAATATGCAAGGCTGAAGCCAATATCAAGATGAAGAGAGTGTCAGACCCTGTACTGGATTGGAAACTGCTTCTTTCCTTGAAGTTGTAGCAACCCACAAAATTAGATGATGAAAAGGACCAAGTGGTGTCAGCAAGAGAATCTCTCTGCAGTTCCTCTCCTAGTGCCATCCTTTTTCTCCAGGGTGAGTTCTGGTTCTCAAAATGAACCATGTGGTGGGTTTGTTGCACCTTTCCCCCACCCTGTGGGAATCTCCAACAGCAAAACCACCACTGGGAGCCAGGGTTTCCCCCTCAGGCTCTGGTGTGCTGAGTCTGCCTCCTGCAGCATCCTGTTCCTAAGCTCTTGTGTGCAGGGAGGAGGAGAAGGGCTTTGCTCTGTCTAACTCAGGGGATTCACATCCCAGCAGAGATGCCTTTGATCACCAACTCACTGACATATTTCCTCAGTTGAGAATGGAGCACACAGGGCACCTGTGCCTCCAAACTCTGCAAGCATCAGCTTGTGCTGTAAAAAGTTCCCTTCTCTCACTGCTGGGGCCCTGGATCACAGAACCTCAGGATCACAGAATACCCTGAGTTGGGAGGGAACCACAAAAATCATCAACTCCCACTCCTGTCCTTGCACAGGACAACACCAAAAGTCACACCCTGTGCCTGAGAGTGCTGTCCAAACACTCCTGGAGCTCTGCCAACCTTGGTGCTGTGCCCACTGCCCTGGGGAGCCTGTTCAGTGCCCACCACCCACTGGATGAAGAATCCAACCTCAAACTCCCCTGCCACACCTTCCTGAGCAGTGTGGGCTGGGTAACACCAGTCAGCTGGGAGTGCCATCCCCCTGGCACACACCTTGTGCCCTGGGAGTTGAAGTGCAATCTGCCCTGCTCTGCTCTACAAACCTTTCTGGTGTATAAGGAAAATAAACCAAGAAGAGTCTCCCGTGCACAGGCCAAAGATCTTACAGTTGCTGTAGGGAACATACACAACCATCTTCCAATGGAAACAGTGGGATGTCTTCTTGCATGTCCAGGAATTTTTCATTCTGTCATAACAGCAGAGTCTCTCCACTCTTCTTCATAAGCCCTTCATCCTTCTTTGCTAATGGTTTACAATATAGAACAATTTAACTGTATATACTGATGTAAATCATGTCACCTTCTTGGTGAATTATATGAAATAATTCATAGCGAAGAACACATGGAAGGGTTTTTAAGGCTGCAATTCATCTTCTCTTTTCCATTACTCTGAGCAAGAATAAATGCCAGATACAAATTTGGCTTTTTCCTTCAGAAAGGAAAAAATGTAGCTATTTAATACCTGAAACCAGTCATTCCTCTATGTTCATAAATTGGACTGTACAAGCTCTGAGGAAGGTGTGTTAGCCCAGACTCCCTTCACTGACACCAGTGGAACTACAGACAGCATAATTTACATTGTCTCCTAAGTCCCAGCTCATCAATAATACCAAAATAATTACAGATGAACCCAGCTTCATGTCAATTTTTAAACTTATTCCCCATTCCATTTTCACATCAAGTCTAATCTCTTGATGCCTGTACACTTGGAAATGGCTATTGGATAGTTGGATGGGGAACTGCCCCTTGTCCCATCTGTCCCTGGGATGGGCTGTAGAAGCTGCATCCCCTTGGGAATGGGCAGTCCTGCCCTGTGCTCACTCTCTGCTCACTGGGTGCACAGGGTTGGCATTGGCACCACAGACTGGCACCCACTTCCCTCAAGTGGCCACCACGGCTATAACAGGAGTGACCCTGCAGATTCCCCAGGCTGGAAAGAAACAGTTCTGTAATCTTTACATCCCTGGAGTTATTTGGAAAGCTTCCAGGCTTCTTTTAAAGGAGTTATATTTTATTTGACTTGTATTTTCCCATCTCTGGTTGCCAACACAAGTCCACAGGGTGGCTGATTTGCACGTAAGGTCTGATATTGAAACACAGGCACCGAAGCAAGAATTGGGGATTTAAATGGTCCAATTTAGGTATATGAAATAAGAACTTCCATACATTTTTTCTCAACCTCACCACCCAAAAGTGAGATTCAGATATCCATTGAGGTGGCCACATCTGAGCAACTGGCACTGGAAACATATACAAGCTCATTAAGTATGCAATTATGGTCACCTAATCATGGTATTGCACACAGGGGCAATTGCTTGGATTTCCTGTGGGGAAAAATGAGCAGGAGTTCACTATGGAACAGGAGAACATTCAAACTGGATGCAGCTGTACTTGCATGCACAAAAGGCACAAAAAGGCCTTGATGTGGGGCATCTGTGTTAAACCCAGAAAGGGAGAGCCCCAGAAACTCAGGTATTAGGAGTTAACATTATAATAGCATGACTTTTCAAATCCCTCCTTGTACTGTCACTTTAAATGTTTTATTGATTAAGGCCTAGATTACTTAACCTAAAGCCCTATATTTATATTTAGCCAAGGTAAGTTATGAGTCACAAGTAATCCTTTTGATCCAGGGGTTGCCATGGGTCACCAGAGAAATGAGTTGAGTTATAATATCCCAGCAAACTTGCTGTGTGTACGGAAGAATAAATTAAATAAACTCCCCTTTGGAGAGTCTCAGTGATTCCTTACTCTGGTTCTGTTTAACCAGAAAATGTTGTGTTTGTTTTCTTTTCTCCCCCCCATCTGAAACCGAAATACATTTGTGATGACAGATGCAAATGCAGTCACTGATGTTTGTAGCCAGCTGAATTGTCTTCCCACTCAGGGTGTCAGCCCTCCAGTCCTGAGCCTGCAGCACAGAACTGAAGTCTTTAAAAACACATGTGAGTGAATTTGACTCAGGTGAGTTCTCTGTGTTGAACACCAAGTTGAAGTGGTATTACCCAGGTGTGTTTGCATCTGATGGATCAGCTCTGCTGTTTATTACTCCAGCTGATCTTCATCAGCTTCAGAACCTGTGAAATGCAAGGCTGGGGCTGAGTGTTCCCCTGGGTGTGCAGCCCAAGTCTGGCCACAGTGCAATGAGTTATTTCAGTTCCCAGGCAGGCTGAGCCTGCAGACCCCAATGAGAAGAGGAAATTTTTTTTCTTGTTTTTTACAGTCTTGGCCCCTGTTAAACAAAGTGGTGAGTACCCACATCTCCCTTCCAATCCTGCAGGTCTGGTTTTACATTAGCATCTCTGCCTCCCAGGGACTGCTGCCCTGTGGGATGGGACACAGGGGGACAGGACTGAGGTCTCTGCATTCCCTGGGGAAGGACACACAGTTCCTCCAGAGCCTGCACAAAGCTGTGCTTGCAAGTTCTCCCTCTGGACACACAGGAAATTTTGCCTAACACTGGCCTGCTGTCAGTCCTTGAGCTTTAGAGCAGACACAGCCCAAGTCATAGGTCTGAATCCGCTTTGAACTGAAATTGGTATCATAAAGTAGCAGAGCCTTTTGCTTTGTTTGCTTTCTTTGGTGTGGTTTATTTTTAAAATGTATGCATATTTCCAAGAAGCATCTTGAAAATTTATTTTTATCGTGGAAATGGAATGTTTCTTGGCTTTCTGTGAGTCTGTTGGTGTAGGCTTATGTCCTAGATCAAGTGAGTGTCAGCAGTTGCATACCAAACTCCTGCAGAGGTTGAAACAGATGTGCCTTCCCATCCAGAGCAGGTAGACCTTGTCCATGTGAAGCTGGATGACCACAGGCCCAGGAGACTGTTCATTGAATTTTTCTGACATGAACCTACTGAGGTTTACTGGGCTTGCTCAAAAGATGAGATACAGTCACCAGAAAGCAGATGATAAGTCCCAGATGTTCAATGCTCATGGATTACTAAGGAAAGCAAATAGAGGGAACAACTTTTAAGGACCTAAACAAAAAATGTCTGGTCTCTTTTAGGTTCCTAACTTGCCAAGTGAGTGTCTGTTCATATCCAGAGAAGTGTGGCAGCCCTGGGGCTGTAAACCCATTGCATTAAGAACTCTGTGAGCTGGGACTGTGGATCCCTCACAAACATGGCAGCTGACTCTGTAATTACTTCAGCCTCTCAGTCTTCCTTTAACAAGTGCTCCAATTTTATAGCAGAAAGCACAGTCATGAAAGAATCTTCATCCCAGTAACTGGGGGAGACTGGGAAGAGGGATTTGAAGTACATGACTGCCAAAACTTCTATTTTTTATTAAGTTGCTCTTCCAAGCATACCAATGTGTGGCTGTTTAATTAACTGGGCTTAGTTGCAGTTAATCTATAAGGATAACTCAGTGAGAGACTTGACCTCCAGAGATTTCCTGTTTCACAAGTGGCCTGGTTTTGAAATAAGAGGATAGTAAGCAAAGCAGTCCTTTCCTACCCCAGTTCAACACGTGGTTCCATATTGATGGACTCCAGTATCGAGGAATGGAAGGTCCATTGGCTTCCTCTCTTTGTATACCAACAGCATTTTCTTATTTATCCACAGGAATCCAGCTATCCATTTTAATCAAAAGCAGAGTTAGTCTGCAAAAGTGCCCTTCATTTTGCAGAATCTTTTTTCTCCATATTTGATGCTCAGTTATTGATCTACAACCCCCAAAACCTTCTGCTTACCTACTTCAGTGAAGACTCCATCCCAAAGCTGAATTCCTCTCCTGCAATGCTCAGTTTTACAGGTTAATAGTTTGTAATTTGCTTGAACACACAGGAACTCGTTGGCAATTCATCATTCTGCCTTAGTTCCCTTTGTTGAATAGGCAGGTCCCAGTAAAACTGACCTTTGCACGGGTTTAATGTTTCCCCTTCACACCTTCAAGGCTGAGGAGTTTGACTGACATCAATAATTAATTTTTGAACAAATAGGGCACACCTTTTCCTATGGTTCCTCTCAAAGGAATGAGCCTTTGTGCATCACAAAGGCATGTCATGAACGGGGGAGTCCAAAGGACATCGGTGGGGATCAAAGTCTACGACTGAGCCTGTCTCGGAGTATTTGTTAGGGCTGTGTCACCTCTGCTGGGCTGTCATGTCCCTCTGGGTGCCACAGACTAGACAGAAAGGTACAGCTGTGCCCTGCAAAGCTCAATATATTCCAGGCAGGTTGGACCAGCTGCACTGGACAAGTCTAAATAGTGGTTTTGGCCACATGCAATAACCACGATGGGTCGTTCTGAGAGCAGGGTCACTATAATTGACTGAGAGAAATCAAGGGAAAAAAATCCTCAGATTCTGCCCAAGCAAAAAGTGGCCAGGGCAAAAGAGAGCTTGATGTGGAAAATCTGGTCTGATTGGAAGGTGTTGGGTTGCTGTTGCAGGGCCATGAGAGCACTGGAACATTGCACCAGATCATCTCTCTTTTCCTCCTTTCCAAGCGAAGTAGGTGAGATATAAGTCAGCCAAATGAAAGAGAAACTCAGGCTGCAGTGACAGTCAGGTGGGAATGAAGCACTCCCATGAAATGGTGGAGAAAAGGGGAGATGATTCATTAAAACAGAACATTTATCTCTGCTGGTATGGCTGACCATTGCTCATTAGTCATTTATTGACCTGAACTGGTCACCAGTATTGTCACAAACAGCTTTATACTTCTGGAGACAGAAAAGGATATTGTGAGATTAAATGAGGCAAACTTGGGAAAAACCTTTGCTCAGTCTGCTTTGTCAGCTTTGCTGTGTACACCAGCATTTGCTGGCAACTAAGAAAAAGAACAGTCAAAAACTAGTAAGTCATTAATGTGCACAGGTATTCTGCCTCATATTTTGCTTGTTGGGTATTTGTTATTAGGATTTCTGTTCTTACCAGGGCCATTCAGACTAGACAGCCAGGATACTTCTAGCCAATATTATTATTGTTATTATTCCTCTATTTCTGTGTATAAAGCATCTTTTAAAGAGCCACTTGAAACTTTGGGTAAACAGCCAACCCCAGTGCCTTCAGCTTGCAGAGTCCCATGACCTGAATCCTAAACCACGCTGGCCATGAGTCGACCTTGCAGGAGACTGATGTGGGGAGAAGGAGGAATCTGGAGAACAGGTGCTCTGTCAGAATCCCTCTGCCTTTGAGGGCAGCATAACTTACAGTGCCATTTGTATTGCAACATAAATCAGGGCTGCCTCGAGCTCCACGGAATTCCTCTGGTGCAGAGGCTGCAGTTCATGTGATACGGTGGGGGCTGAGGGTGCAACAGATGTTGGTGAAGAAATGAGGTGACAAGTGACGAGGCCTCCATGGCTCCAGTCTCCAAAAAGAAGTGACAGACTATTCTGAGAGTGGCAACTCTTCCCCAGAAGAGAGGCAAAGGGAAGGTTTGGGGAAGGTCTCTCAGTTGCAGAAGGGGGTACAGAGATGCTGCAGAACAGTCCACCTGGACCTTAAGAAGATGATCAAACTCTGAATCAAACCAGAGACAACCTGAGGTGAATGAGGTGTGTCCTTGTGCGTGCAGGGTGGAGGAGGATTGGCTTTGCTTTGAACAGATGTCAGTGTGGCCCTTCTGTCACATGAAGGAAGGAATCATTGGTGTGTTTGGATTTGCAGGAGTGTTTCCAAATGTGCAGGTGTAACATGATGGGTCCATCAGGGAGAGGCTCAGTGAATCCTGTTGTAGGAGGTTATTTATTTCAGCCTCCATGTGCAGGAAGCAAGAGAAGCTTTCCAGGTGGAGGGAGCCTGGGCTGGACAGTCTTTGGGAGGAACTGCAGGCAGGTCTGGTGAGGACATCTGGGTATTACATCGTTAGGAGATTCCATGTACATAAATCTGCATTGTAGCAGAGGGGTCCATGTGATTGGGCAGTGTCTGTGGCTCCTTAGCAGTGGTGAGAGAAAGGCATTTGCTTCTAAATACTGCTCCATGGTTCCCTCTTGTCAGAGAATCTGTGTGAGTTTGTAGGTGCTCAGCTCCTGCAGAAATCCCATCACCTTCATTCGAAGGATGAGCTGGAGCACCTTCTCCCCTTATGTGTAACTCTGAGGTGCCCAAGTCTCCTTGCACAGCAAACTCAGCATGAAGCCAGACCATGCTGGCCACTTGCAGTGCCCCAGATCCCAGTGTGAGGAATTCAGCCATCTCCCTTCTCTTGACTTGAGTAATGCCAATGCAGCTGTGCCATGAGCCCCTGTGAGCCAGAGGGCAGAAAATCCCCCTGAATTTTGCTGTCATGCTGTTTTGACCTCATTCTGTAACTCCTGTATATGCTGTAATGTCCAGACACCCAAAAAGCAGCAAAGATTGATCTTTCATGGCCATTGTAGGACAAACTCAAACATATGGACACAGGGTGGAGGTGGGCTCTGGTTCTCATCCAGTCATACTCTTTAAGTAATGTTCTTGTCATAAAACTCTGAAAAAATGGGAGTCACCTGGCAGTAGAACAGATGTCACTGTTCTTCAACCAAACTCCACTTCTAATCCTCTTTTTTGTGTGTGTTTGAGACAGACTGTAACAAAAAAAAACCAGGAGGGAGAAGAAAGTCTGGGAGAAATGTAGATCTTTACTGCACATACATGAAGAGGCACCACAGTGGAAAGAGCTGCTGGGCTTTGAGGAGCTGGCAGGCTTGGAAGCTTGCAAGCAGCTTCTCCTTTTACTGGGGCTTGGAAAATTCATTAGGCCTGAAAATTGCCAGATCTCCTCCAAAGGGAAGGGAGAAGGGTCATGCAAAGTTTGGAGAAAATTCAAACTGCTTTTTTTTTTCCTTTTTTTTTTTTTTTTGTAATTTGCAGATTGTGAAAAAATGACCTGAGCGTCCAATTGTAAAATTTTGTCAAACATTAATGTTGGGTGGGGTGGATCCAGCCAGGAGATACAGTGATGAAGTGTTGGACCTGGGCAGTTTCCACTGGCAGAGATCTTCTGGAACCCAAGACTGGGTTTTAAAGCTCCCCTCAGGAGCACAGCTGGCCACTGGTGCTCATTCTGTTCTGCTGCTTCATCCACATTAATCCACACGTGCAGCAGCACCCCAGTTATTTATAGATGACTTGCATTCATAGAATAGAATCAGAGAATGGATTGGGTTGGAAAAGACCTCCAAGATCAGCAAGTCCAACCCTTGATCCAACCCCACTGTGATCACCAGCCCAGGGCACTCCATGCCCTGGGCTGGTGATCACAGTGGGGTTGGATCAAGACATGGTGGATTCTCACTCAGTGCCACATCCATAGAAACACAGAATGGATTGGGTTGGAAAAGCCCTCTGAGATCATCAAGTCCAACCCTTGGTCCAACTCCAGTCCCTTTACCAGATCATGGCACTCAGTGCCATGGCCAAGCTCAGGTTAAAAACCTGCAGGGATGGGGAATCCACCCCCTCTCTGGGCAGCCCATTCCAATCCCTGAGCACTCTCTCTGCAAAGAATTTCCTTCTGATCTCCAACTTCAATTTCCCCTGGCAGAGCTTGAGCCCATCGTGCCCCCTTGTCCTATTGCTGAGTGCCTGGGAGAAGAGACCAACCCCCACCTGGCCAGAACTTCCCTTCAGGTAGACATTCAAAAGCTGGTTAGGCATCAGAAGGTAGGTGCAGAAGGCAGCCTGGAGGATGCCTAAGGCAGAGGGATGTGCAGAGTGTGCATCCAAAGGGTGAGGGCACGAGTCAGAGCAAGGAGCAGGTTGATAATGAGTTCTGAAAGCCAGGATTTGTTGGCCTCTGCTTAACCAAATGAAAGAGTGAGGTAGAGTGCAATTAGGAGGATTACTGTGAGCTCACAACTCCTCCCCAGCTCCTGAGAGAGTGGTTTGTTCAACTGACCTTTTCTTGGGCTGGGCTGGAAAGATATAAATTAGCTCATAATGCACGAATATTTTCATTTAATAAAACTGCCCCCAAATTTGTTTGGAGTTCCCAGGCTCCTCAGGAGAAAAAGAAAGGGAGCTATTATGTCCTACAAAAACAATGACATTTTACCCTCTGTATTTACTCTTCCAATAGAAAATCTGCACTCAGCCAAGGTCCCTATCACAGCAACACTTGGCACTCCCACCCTGCTTCCACATGCCCTTACAAACACCCACATGCTCTCAAAAAGAACTTTACTTTGTTCATCAGTCAGTGCTTTGACTTCCCTGCAGTAAAATAATTACCCCAAAGTCTTACTGGCAGATAAACCCTCTGTGGGTCCCTTCCAGCTCAGAAGATTCTGTGCTTCTGTAAAGTTAAAGTAAATGGAGAGGAACAGAAAACCAATCAAAGTTGCAGATGTGGAACCCAGGAGCTGCTGGAGCAGCATTGGGCAATCCCACCAGTGCATTGGAAGGAGGAAGGTGGGGCAGGACCTCTTGGTAGCAGCAGCTGGTGAAGCCTGGGCATGTCTGCTGACCATTATAGGAGGGCAGGGCCTGGCTAACAACTCTGCAGCAACGTGGAGACTCTTTGAAAAGTCCCTAAAATATCCACTTTCCTTTGAAACCTCCCCCATGTGGTTTGCCTGAGTACCAAGCAACTTAATTGTTGGATGCATTTAAGTAATATTAAACTCTGCCTTTCCCCCTTCATGTTCAAAGGGAAGGAGCCTGTATCGCTGCGATTCAGTTTTAAAAGCCTTTTAAAAGTTCTCTTTGGCAACACCTCTTTGAAGTCTAATCCAATCTGCAATATCTGTCTTCTGAGTTAATCCCAATTTTTTCGGGACAACCAGCAAAGTTACATAAAGACCTTCCAAAGAACAACAGGAGTGCAAAGCCCAGTACAGTGAAATCTCCTGACAGGGGGGACAATCCTGGTATTTACAGCAGCAGAAACCCCCAGTTACTCTGCCAGGGGGTTGGTCATGCAGGACCAGCCCTCCTGGAAACCAATTTACTTCCCAGTTTTCCTGGGTTTATTCTGTATTTATCACTCAAACTGAGATTTAGGTTTAAAATGCTAATTTTTAATAAGGCAGCAGTTTTATTTTAGAAGCTTCCAGGAACTTGTTCTGGTTTGTGTTCATTGCAGAATTTTATAGCTTTCTCAGGACCTTCCACATGCATTTTCTAAGCACCTTCCTTCACAGTCTGTGCTGTATTATGTGTGATCCCCAAAGAGTGAAAATAGGGACTCCTTCTGATACAAAAGAAAGCACTGGATTAAAAAAAAAAGGTGGAAAGACCCTTAAATGGAAGGGAAGATCCATAAGTAGAAATGAAATTCTGGGTTGCTCTACCAATCCTTAAATATCACAAATATAAAGGTTTTTAAGGTTGGCAGACAAAGCCCCCTGGAAAAATCCAACCTGGAACTATGAGGTAAACTTTGAAACAGTGTAAGTTATTCATAGAACAGCTTCCCAAGAGACGTGGTAGAGCCTCCATCCCTTGGACTCTGATTGTCCATTAGGATTTTCCTCACCTTTGTCCAGCCAACCCTCCCAAACTCCAGGTCTGTGTTCCACAGGGTTAGTTCTGACCACCTTGCTCAGCTGCCAACCACCCTTTTTGCTCAGAGCAACAAAGACTGACATAATTACACACCACAGAGAGGGTTTTCTCAGTTTGTGCTGGGTTTGACATTGACTGTTTCTACAAGGGCTTCTGTGCCCTGGAGCTGCTCCATTGTTCTCCAAGAACACTTGGTCTAATGGAGAAGCCTCTCCTGTTCTCACAGACTCTGCCTCTCCCTTTCTTTGCAAAAGTCCATTCAGAGGCTCAGCCACGTGTTGTGGAGGTTTTTGTGTTGCAGGAACGTTTGACTGGAGTGAAGAGAAGGGCAACCCCTGTTATTTGTGTGACCCTCAAGGCCCTCAACATGGGCAACTCCTCACTCTGTGCCAGTGCCAATCTGCCAGAGTGAGCTGGGAAAGGCTTTATAATGAGGTTCCCCCCAGAACTAAACTATATTTCTGCTCCTTTGCCATCAGGAAAACCCCTGGGCAGAAGCAGGGGCCCCTCTGAGCTGGTTTGGGGTTGCCTGTCAGGCTTTCTGTCCCTGGATGGTGCACGCAGGGATTTGTTACACTCCTGAGCCAGCTTTTCCAAGCTCCAACTGCTTTCCAGGCCCTCCCTCATGTGGCACAGGTGTTGTGCATTAGAACTCATTTTTCACTCTCAGGGCTGTAAGGAGATAGGGCAGCACCACTTATTATTGCCTTCTTATATTTTATTTTTACAAATGATCTGTATTGGTGTTCACAGTTCGCTGATGGCTCCCACGAATGGGATTGATAAGTCTGGTAATAAGACCCAGCAGATTTACTGCACAATTGGCAACATTAAAGAGCCCTGAGCCATCAGCCAGAGCCCAGAAGAGATGAGGGAGGTTGGTATTGCAGCTACAATAAACTTCTCCAGTGTCCTTCTCAGGGTTCGTTTGGATGCTGTTCAGTGTCTTTGGCCATGGAACAGAAACCTGTTTCCATCTGAATTATTTCCCTTTTTGGTGTGGGCATCTGTGCACACAAATGTGCCTGTGTGTTCCCTTCCAGCCTGGAATATTCTGGGATTCTGATTCTATCTATCTGAGTTTATATACGTGTCTATATCTATATCTATCTATCTGTATATACACAGATATACATAAATATACATTTATATGTTTGTATCTACCCCTGGAATATTTTTCACTTCAAGAACCTCTCCCATGTCATTCCATCTGTTCCCTTTTACTGATTTAAAAGACATATTTAGTGAAGGCAGTTGATTTCCCCTTGTTCTCTTTCCTGGAGTTGTGCTGTGGGTCTGCAAGAGAAAATGTAACAAAAAAATGTCTGTTTATGTGATAGGGATGTGAGTGTTGCAAACAGAAAATTGTGATGTGTGGAGCTGATCAAATCTGGGGCAAAAAATGTGATTGAGAACAAAATTTCCATTAGGAGCGACTTGTTGGCAAGAAATAACACATCAAATTTTCACTTTTCAGAAGATATATTTTGATGCCCAGGTTTTCTTTTTTCCAATGAAAAGACAAAGTTTTTAGCAGGAGGCAAATGCTGTCCATAAAATGACCACATCCCCTGGGGTAAATATCTGTGCCATTGTCACTCCTTCCTCTAAACTCCCAGGGAGGTTTTCCCAAAATCCAAATACCCACAGTTATGATTTTCTTCCCTCCTGGCTGCAGAAATCCTGGCCTTGAGCAAAAAGCACAGGAAGAGTTTGGGCAAAAAGAATTGCTCTGCCTTTACCAGAGTCCTGTTTCCAAGAACACAGTCCCTAAAGCAAAAGGAAAGTGTCTTATTCTTTTTATTTTAAACTGAAAACTGAGATTCTGCTTCACATTTCTGGGTCTCCTCTGCCAAGAAAAGAAGTTAGGAAGGCCCAGTGGCTTTGCAGACCTACAAAATTCACCCTGAGCTGTTCTGAAAATAAACAGCATCCAAACTAGATAGTTTTGCTGAAATATAACCCTGCAGTAATAAAACAAATGACTAACACTTTCTATTGGTCTACATAGCACAGTACATGAAACATATATGTAAGCAAGTCAAGATGGATGAGTCATCTTGACTTAATAAAGCTTACAAATACTTGCTAAATATTTGAGAAGTCACATGCCAGGAGCCTTCATCACTTGTTTTGTTAGACTCCTGCTTTGCCAAGTCAAAACAGTCAGAAATCATAAAAAATAATCCCCCCAATCTGTCTGAAAATGCAGTTTTCTCGCATTATTTTTCTTGGTTTACAGCAGCGAGACCTTCACTCTGCCATCAAGATTTTGCAATAGAAAGCACGACTTCCTCTTCATAAGGTAAGCAAATGTTTTGCATTTATCAAGTTCCCAGAGCCTAAATGGAGATAGAGAGTCAGCAGACCTCACATGTTTATGTTTCTCCACTGGAAATGAGCCACGGGAAGTTGCAGTTAAAAGGCTGCGGTGTCTGGGGGTTCAAGGGACACAATAGGCTTCAATGACTTCAACATTGCTGAACATCTGAAGCTCTGTTTGCCTTAAATGTGAATTTTAAGTGCTCAGAACCTCTGCAAGCAGGGCTGGGAACCAGAAGATTGCTTTTATTTATGAAACCCACTGCTGGTTTGTGTTGGTTCACAACCTTGTTTTCCTATTAAAAGAGTAATAATTGCCCTCACCCCTGCACCCAACCAACCAAAACTCCATCCAGCCTGGAGCTTCTCCTACATCTGGGTTTCTCTGGACACATTTTCCCCCTTCTCTTGGAAATCTTGTCTGAGTTCAATTTGGAGATTTTTATTTTTTTTTATTTAGTAGGGGATGTGCAGATGTTTGGCAGTGCAGGGGGGTGATTGTGCCAGTTAAGCTGCTGGCCACCCTGAAACCTCAGCTCTGTCCATTGCCCATGAGGACATCAAAGCCACCAGGGATGTGCAGGGAGATAAGTGCTGTGGGGATAGTCAGACCTGCTGCTCAGGAGCTGCACTAGTGATAAACATGATGTGTTCAAGGCACAGTGGGTTTTCCGTACCAATACACTCACACAGGGGCTGAGGCTTCCCACAAATATCAGGCTCTTTAAATACACCAAAAAGTGAAGACCTCAATTGGTTTCTGGAAAGAAATATTGCAAGATAACCCCAGAGTGCATGAAAAGTCCACACGAAAAACAAGAAAAACTTGTTACTTTGAACAAAAGCAGGGAATAGAAGTGGGCAGGTGGAAGGATTGAAGTTTCAGAGGCAATTTCCCCCCAAGTTACCTGTGCAGGTTGAACCTGTTACTGACTGAGCAGAAATGTAATAACCAACAGTGCAAAAGGCTGCTCTTCCCTTGCCATAAATCAGAGCTCAGGTGTGGCCCTTTGGCAACACAGAGATTGAATGTCACTGGAACAAAACAAGGGATGGAAAGGGCTAAATGTTACCCACTGAGTTGCTGGGGAATTAAATCAGCCTAATTGCCCGTGATGGATAAAATTTCTCCTGCTACCTGGCGTTGTGTTTCCCTTGCCATGGAAGGCTCAGTGCAGCTTGAGCTCTGCTCTACATGCTCAGTGCTGGGAGGGGCTCTGCTCTGCTCTGCTCTGCTCAGCCAGAGTTCTGCACTTATAAACAGGAAGAAATAGCATTTGGCTTTGACTGTAAAATTTGTGTCCCACAGCCTTCCTGCCATCACAATCCATCATTTGTCTCCTACACAGAGGGGGAACCGCAGCATTACTGGAAAAAGGAGAGAAGTTGCTCCTTTTTGGAGCAGTTTTGCTCCAGCTCAGCCTTAGTGCCTTGCAACAGCAGGCTCCTGAACTGCAGCTGTGACTCTGGAACTCGAATTTGGGACTGACTGATCAGCTTTCCCACCAGTGTATCTGACAATAACATCTGAATCACCTTTAATCATGGAGACTGCAGTTTGTCCCATATGGTACATCTTTGTGTCTGACATCTGCAATTGAAGGTGGCACAGACAGGCAACCTCATGCCAACAAAAAGATTTAAGGTGTGAATCTTTATGATTATGGAGAAGTTTGAGCAGTGTACAGGGCAGTACTGGAGCCCTGGTGGAGAATAATATCAGCCAAACCTTAGTCACAGAGGGAAAATCTCAATTCCCACTCTATCTATTTTCTCTCAGAGTGTCACTTTGCTCAACATTTGCATTGCACCCTAAAGGAAGTCACTAATTATGAATTAAAACTAATCCCCATGCCCTGATCTTTGTGGTGCACACAGAGAGAAGATGCCCAAAGTCAATCAACCTGTAACTAGAAGAAAATGCATTGACCAAGTGAATTTTTTTCCAGGGTTAAATGAGTAACACACCAGTGACATTTTCCTGGGGGGTTACAGGGATCCCATGACTGGGCTGATCTGCTCCATCTTTTTGAAGGCTGTTTTCAAACATGTTTTTTTTTAAGCAGCCAATGACTGATATAAAGAGAGTCACTTCATTATATGCATTTTGGTGTATTTTAGGCTCTGAAGGAAGAAGTATAATTTTGTGGGCTTTTTTAATTTTTCAAATGAAAACAGGAGTACTAGGGATGCAAACAGCATAACTCTGGTCCCTGAGAGCTTGAAGCTTTCACCACATGTGGGGTCTGTAGTGCACAAACCAGGTTTTTATCAAGGGGTTACTGGCTGCCTTCCTTGGGGGAGATGGCCAGGGGTACAGAGACCTCTGCTAGTCACACCTATACAAAGCCAAGTTATGTTGGAGGAAATTGTGTCTGGGATATTTGTGGATAATGCACAGTTTTTAATGTATTTCTGGTGAAATAATGCAAATTGCAAGTACATATTAGAAATCACCATTGCCTTAACCTGTGGCTGGCTCTTAAGTGAATCCTTTTCCTGAACCCATTGCTGGTGCCTGAGTTCTTGCCCAAATCTTTGCCTCAGGCCCTTCCAAAACTCATGTTTCTCTATCAGTGGTTACATGGTCCATGATCTCCTTTTAGCTGTAAAATTGCACGGGTGGGAATGCACAAACCAACAGAAATGCAGCAGTTTCAGCACTGTTGCCTCTGCCAGTGGAAGGGGTGTTTTGGACAGTTGTGTATGTGAAACAAAACCAACACAAAGCTCTTTTACAACCTCTTTAATTTAATGAGGTTCAATTTTAATTAACGCAGGTCTTGGGGAGGAGGGGAAATGAGTATCTTTAAAAAAACACTGTGCTGTAAATATCTGTGGTTCATCTTCCACAAAGTTTACATTAACAACAACAATGATAATAATGTCATCATCATCATCATCATCATCACCATCACCATCATCATCATCATCATCATCACCATCATCATCATCATTATCATCACCGTTACTTAAAGGCCCTTGTATATCAGTGCACATTCCCAAAGTATCTAAAACATTTTGATATTTTATATAATGATATAAATTAATATCATTAACAGAAACCTCCTATGAGCATGAATGGGGATTTTATAACAAAGCCCAGAAAAAAGGACAACTTTTGTGCTGGTTATTCCATCTGACTGGGATCAGCTGGGACACTCACAGGGCACTTTGGACCACAAAGACACCCTTGTGTTATTTCTGTTCATCTTCAGGAAGGTTTAAACTTCCCAAGAACATGGTGCTGCTTGTGTGAGGAAGGGGGAAAAAAGCTCCAAAGTTTTGGCCTCTTGGAGAAAAAAGGAAATGTGTTCTTGCTTAGTGCAATGCCTGTTTTGCAGCACTCTGGGGCACCAACTCGAACATCTTCAGTTATTGTGGAAAAACTTGAGGAGAGGATGCAGACAGTTATTAAGGCACTTCTCTGTTGCAACAGAAGATTAGGAAGGGTTTGATCTTCACTCAGGGAAGGACTTTGTCTTTACTCATAAAAGCTTTGCTTTGAACTTGCAGGGGCTCCCAACCTGGGACTGGATTGCACCCCCAGCCCTCCCTGTGGAATCCTGAGAGGCCTTTTCCCTGTGGACCATCCCATGCACCATCCAGCCCAGGGGGCAGTGGTGGCTCCCCTCCTCTTCCCCCACCTCCCTAATTTCTAATTCCCACAGGGACTGGACTGTGGTTCTCGAGCTCCAGGGACCTCCTGGGCTCCAGAAAGGCCTGGCTGCTCCCAGGGCAGACCTTTCCCTCCACACCATCCCTTAGTGCTGCTTCTTCCCAGCACCTCCCTCTGGGGCTGATGCAGAGGATGCTCCCTGGACCACCTGGGGGTTTCTCTTCCCACCCCAACATGGAAAAGGTCATGTGTGATGTGGTGAAAAAAGGCAGACCCCTCTCTTGGGAATTCCTTCTGGGAAATTTTCAGGAACACAAAAAAGCTGAACAACATCATCCCACAGCAAAACAAACTCAACACAGCAATTTATAAAGTGATTCTGGAATTCTTTGGTCCCTGTTGGCTGCTTTCAAGGAAATGGCTCAGTAATACATAGCAATGACAATAACTTCACTCTATCATGTTTTTAACTACTGAAATTCAGAGGCCAAACCAAGGAGGGTAAGATTTATACAATTAGTTATTTATTAGTGTTGAAATTTCAATGAATAGGACTCTCTGTTACTGGAATATTGAAATGCAATGGCATTTTCCCCTTTTTTTGACAGTATCTGCCTTGGTGTCTCCTCACTTCATAAACAGGGACACATCAAAGATTTTACACCACTGTAAAAGCCTCTGAAATACAACTCAGTGCTCCTATTTGCCTGTTTCCCTACAATTTTCAGAATATGGAACTTATTTTCTTTTTTTGGGTATCTTAAAGGACTTAGCACCCCTTCCTTTTCAGCAATCTTCTTTGCCTTTGCTCTGCACTATGGTCCTCCTAATAAAACAAAATATTCAGACTCCCATTTTACAAGCTTTTAAAAGAACACCAGACTCCAGTGACTTGGTAAAACCTCTTTTTTTTTTAACCAAAGCTTAGGAAAAAAAAAAAAAAGGAGTAGATAACTTGGGAATGTGTGGCATTCTTATTTGCCTCAAAAGCCTTTGATTTGACAGTATTTGCAACCACATTTTGTCCTCAGTGGTTCAAGACAAGCAGTAACTGCATTTGCTTATCTGGGGCTGGGCAGCAACTCGGTGGGAATAATTTTCTTTACATAAAATCTAAGCTATTTCTTTAGCAAAATGTAACTTTTAATTGCACTCAGACAGCTCAGGAGCTCTGGCAGTTTTTATATAAAGGTGGGGGGAATGGTGTATTTTTAATTCAATTTTGAAATCTTTCAAGTGTGTGTTTGCAAGAAGGATTTTAGTAGGGCCTGAAGGGAGGTTGTTTTGCCACTGTAACAGTGTTATAATATCAGAATCTCAGGGGTTTACTTCATTTAAGTCTCTTCTACTTAGGGTTTTTTGCAAGTCTTTCAGATGATTTCAGAGAACTCTGAGTCAGGTCTTAAAACTCTTCAAATGAACTGAAAATTCAAAATCAAGCAAAAAAAAAAAAATCCACAAAAATCAGTGACATTGAAAGGACATTTCCCATTTTCCAAAATCTGTCTAAGCCCTTTCTAAAAATCTTTCCATTGTTTTGTTTCTGGAGTGTTTGATTTCTACAAATGAAAATGAGTAATTTCCAAACATGAGAGTTGGTTGTTTTCATAGAGCAATTTCCTCCAGTTCTCCATTTCTTAAGTCAGTAAAAAATAAAAAAACCTGTCAGTAAAAATTAAACCTCCCTGCCATTAGCTGATTATGTTTATCTTATTTATTCTGCCCCTACAAACAAATAAGCTTTATTTTTACAATAAAAGAAGGGAAGAGGTTTTGAGCAAAGGAAAAGCTTTTCCTCTGCATCAGCAGAAACAACAGGCAGAGAAAAAAGCTTTAATATCAGTGGTGGATCATAAGACTCTGCTCCTGTCAGTCTGTGCAGCTGAATTCTGTGACAGCAGCTTGTTGGGCTGGAGGTTTTTATTGAAATGCCTATTGAGTAAAACATAATTCATGCTGCTGCTCACCCTTAAAACAGGAAATAATATACCCATTTAACTTAATCACAATTTATATTACATGTGCATATTTCTAAACAAGTGCTGTAGATGGAGAGTTTGGTAGCAATAATATTTATGAATTACACTTTTAGTTAGCAAAGGAAAATGTGTGACCTCTTACATTTTGTTTGACATTTGAATTTGGTCTCCAGTATATGTGACAGGGGTGATGGATGCTTATTAACACAGTGTATAAACAGGAAATGCTTCGAGGCTGACCATTTATTAGTGCAGTATGTGTGCAAACTGAAATTTGAATTTTAGCTGCAGTGTTCTCCTCTGACAACTGCAGAGCTGAAAGAAAAGGTGGGGGTTTCTTTTCTCTTTTCTTTTCCTTTTCTTTTCCTTCATTTTCCTTTTTCCTTTTCCCTTTTCCCTTTTCCCTTTTCCCTTTCCTTTTCCCTTTCCTTTCCTTTCCTTTCCTTTCCTTTCCTTTCCTTTCCTTTCCTTTCCTTTCCTTTCCTTTCCTTTCCTTTCCTTTCCTTTCCTTTCCTTTCCTTTCCTTTCCTTTCCTTTCCTTTCCTTTCCTTTTCCTTTTCCTTTTCCTTTTCCTTTTCCTTTTCCTTTTCCTTTTCCTTTTCCTTTTCCTTTCCCTTTCCCTTTCCCTTTCCCTTTCCCTTTCCCTTTCCCTTTCCCTTTCCCTTTCCTTTTCCTTTCCTTTTTTCCCTTTCCTTTTTTCCCTTTCCCTTTCTTTTCCCTCTTCCCTTTTCCCTCTTCCCTTTTCCCTCTTCCCTTTTCCCTCTTCCCTCTTCCCTCTTCCCTTTCCCTCTCCCTTTCCCTTTCCCTTTCCCTTTCCCTTTCCCTTTCCCTTTCCCTTTCCCTTTCCCTTTCCCTTTCCCTTTCCCTTTCCCTTTCCCTTTCCCTTTCCCTTTCCCTTTCCCTTTCCCTTTCCCTTCCCCTTTCCCTTTCCCTTTCCCTTTCCCTTTCCCTTTCCCTCTCCAGAATGGACAGGTTTAACGGCATAAATTTTCCATCTCCATCACTCATCCCTACAGGGCTTCAGTAACTCCATGAACACAAAGACTTTTCTGTGAACTGTAAAAAAAACAGAGACACCAGAAATGCATCCAGGGGAAGGATTTTGTAGAATCCAAAGTGAACTTTCCTGAGGCAAAGGAATAAATCCCTGCACCCACTCTCCCCTCAGGGTTTGCCCCCTCACTCTGCAGAAATTCAGGGCAGGAGGAGCATTGCCCTCCCCAGGACTCCGACAGCTGATCCACTTTGGGTCTGCCCTTTGCAGCACCATTTTTCAGTCACACTTAATTGCTCTTTTTAAAAAAGCCACCCTTAAATTCCTGACAAATATCTGACCGCCTTTGTCAGGGAAAGCCTCAACACTTCATTTTTTTCCAAGCAGAAGTGAAAAATTCCGTGTATTTAGAAGGTTCCTTCCAGCAGAGAACAAGAACACAGTTTTTCTAAAAAGAAGCCACTCCTCTCTGATTTTCCTGATGATTTACTGGAGGAAATGAAGAATAATACAGAGAATCTATTTCCCTTTCTGTATCACATTTAAAACCAGCCCTCAGGAGAGAGAGAACATGAATCTATTTTTCCTAAGCACAGGCTTAATATTCCAAAGCATTTGCACAAAAAATTATTTGTTTAACAAAAGAACTATGATGACATGGGAAAGTACCTCCAAGGGAAGATTTTATTTTAAATACCTTTGTCTAAAGAGTTCTGCTTTATTGTAGAATGTAGGAAATTATTCTGTGTGTAAATTCAGAGCTACCATGTAGATATTAAAAGCAGGAGGTGTAAGAGCATCTTGAACATTAAATAATTTCCCAAAAATCCCCAGCTTTCCACATGGCAGGACCCAATCCCAGGGAGGTTAGCAACCTGGAAATTGGAACTGGCAGATCTTTAATCTAACATTCTGCTCTGCAGTGGAAAAAAAAAAGGAACGTCTTTATAGATGAGAGTCAAAGGTTACATTTAGTTTGTATCGAATTACAAAAATATGCTTTTGGTGAGGTTAGATTCTCATGCTCAGAGCAATTCAAACTGTAATGAAAGCAAACATTGGAAGAGATAATCCCATTAAAGATGAACTATTCACTTTAACCTCAAATATTTGGTAACTAAAATAAAACCATCCTAGTAGGAGGATGAAGTTCAGCTCTTAAGGGAAAGTGGAGCTCAATATTGTGCTCGGGCTGCACAGGAGGAAAAAAAAAAAGCTCTCCCTTATTTTGGGGGAACAAATTAATTCATGTTCTCCTCTTGAGGTCTACACAAAACAATGGTGACCTTTTCAGTGGTGTGTGCTTGTGCTCTGCAGGGGAAATGGTGCTTTTCTCCAGCCAGAATCAGGGAAACCCAACCCATGTGGGGCAGAGGGAGGGATGGAGGGAGGGATGGATGGAGGGAGGGATGGAGGGATGGAGGGATGGGTGGATGGATGGAGGGAGGGATGGATGGATAGAGGGATGGATGGAGGGAGGGAGGGATGGAGGGAGGGAGAGAGGGAGGGAGGGATGGATGGGTGGATGGATGGGTGGATGGACGGACGGATGGATGGATGGGTGGATGGATGGAGGGATGGATGGACGGACGGATGGATGGATGGGTGGGTGGATGGATGGATGGATGGGTGGATGGGTGGATAGATGGATGGATGGATGGATGGATGGATGGATGGATGGATGGATGGATGGATGGATGGGTGGATGGGTGGATGGATGGATGGGTGGATGGATGGAGGGATGGATGGGTGGATGGATGGGTGGATGGATGGATGGATGGACGGACGGACGGATGGATGGGTGGATGGATGGGTGGATGGATGGATGGATGGACGGACGGACGGATGGATGGGTGGATGGATGGATGGATAGATGGGTGGATGGATGGACGGGTGGGTGACAGTGTGACAAGTGGTTCAGCCACAGGTGGCACCCCCTGCCTGCTCCTCCTCTGTGCCACCCAACACCAGCAGCCTCAGGTGTGTTCCCTTCACCTCAGTCCTCTCAGTCCTGCAGCTGAGAAGCTTCTGAGAACCTTCTTTCTGAGTTTCTGAGAAGGTTTCTGAGAAGGTTTGATGAAATCCTCAAGTCTAAGCTCAGAATAAAACGTGTCACCCCCCTGATTTCAGAGTCCCCAGTCTGTGCCACCACAGCCTGGCACCAGGAGGGAGCACAGGGGGGCTGCTGACCTGGGGCTTGGCCCATGTTTGGAGGTCCTGGTGTTACAAAATGATCCACTTCTCTGAATGAAAAGGGGAGCAAGAAATATTTTTAAAGCCCCGTTGCTAAAGAATTGAGCTCTTTCATATAATATGACAAAGCTTTTGACTTCCAAGGAATACCAACAAGCATCTTTAATGCCTGAACTTCTCATACCCCACTGAAAACTCACCCCTAAACGCAGCCACAGCCAGAGTCTTTCTTCATTCCCAGAGGCCTGGATGATGATTTAAAGAATTTAGGAAGAGTCTCATACTCTTTCCATTTACAACTTAAAATGGACTGAAAAGATTTTTTTTTAAATGTTCAAAAAAAAAAAATCATATGCTGATATTTCCTTTTTTTTATGCCAACTTTCAGCCTGGAGAAAATTTTATGGCTGAGTTCTAATCCCCCCCAACCCCTGGTTTATACCAGAAATGCTGACACAATGATAAGTGCAGCGTTACAAACGCTCCACTCGGATATTTATCGCTCCCTCCTGCCAGCTGGGGTTAATCCTTATTAAAGGCATTCATTTTCTGGCCTGGTGGAGAACAGATCCCAGTGATCAGGCAGAGTGGGGGTCCCTGAGAGCACTAATGGGAGATACAGTAAGTGAGGAGTCTTTCAGGGGCTACTGGAGGTGTTTTGGAGGATTAAGTGACCTTCTCTGGGGGCCTGAGCTCAAATCCACAGTGTCTGTGTCTAGGAAGTGTCTTTGCTGCCAGGGAACTGCACAGGCTGAGAACTTGGTTATCAGGCACTCAGCAAGAGGACAAGGAAGCTCAAGCTCTGCCAGGGGAAATTGAAGTTGGAGAGCAGAAAAAAATTCTTTGCAGAGAGAGTGCTCAGGGATTGGAATGGGCTGCCCAGAGAGGGGGTGGATTCCCCATCCCTGGAGGTTTTTCAGCTGAGCTTGGCCGTGGCACTGAGTGCCATGATCTGGTAAAGGGACTGGAGTTGGCCCAAGGGTTGGACTCGATGATCTCGGAGGTCTTTTCCAACCCAATCCATTCTGTGATTCTGTGATTTTATGGATGTGGCACTGAGTGCCATGATCTGGTAAAGGGACTGGAGTTGGACCAAGGGTTGGACTTGGTGATCTCTGAGGTCTTTTCCAACTCAATCCATTCTGTGATTCTTCAGGGAAAAGTAGGAAAAGAAACACGACATGATCATGAATGTCCCCAGTCAGCAGTGGAACAGATTCCACTGGTGAGGAATTCTCAATATCCCAGCTGGGATACCCAGGTGTGATATCCCCTTCCACACTGAACTGTCCTGTTCAGCAGGACAGAGTGAAAAAGGTGAAAGAGTGAAGGATTTGCAGAGTCCCTGAAGGGGCTCAAGGAGCATTTGGATGATACCTCAGTACAGGATGTGACTCTTGGGAATGTCCCGTGCAGGGCCAGGAGATGGACTGGGTGACCCTGATGGGTCCCTTCCAACTCAGCATATTCAGTGATTCTGTGATCCCTGTTAGGTACCAACCAGCTTGTTCTTTCAATATCTACCAGAGAAATTGAAAATTATTTCTTCAAAAGTTGTTCACATCCCCCTCTCATCTGTTTTAGCAGCAAAGGAACTGAAAATCTCAGCTCTGGGATGATGGCTGGATTTTTCTCAGAGATTTACACACTGACACGGTGCTTGTTGTACTTATATTATAAACTTGAAAAACATGCAGGGAAGTTGTAGATTTAATTTATAAAAGTGTAGATACAGAGGGCAAATTTTGCATTTTGCTCTGGCTTGTCCAGGAGCCTGAGCTCACCTGCCAAGCTCAGCCTAAAACAAGGGGGGTTCTCTCTATGGAAAAAACCCTCTCAGGACCAAAGGAGTGTGCAAAGTTCACCACGAGTTCAGTGAATGATCATATTTTCCCCACAATAATAAATACTTCTATAATTTATAAATGCCTCGAAAGGCTGAGATATGTGGGGGATGCAGAATCAAAGTGGTTTGACAGGAGAGAGACAAAGGAATGAGCCAGAGAATGAACTGACTACTAAAATTCCTCCTCTCTCATTTGTTTCTTTTAGAACTTGTCCCCAGAGAAAAGGCTGCACTTTCTAGAGAGGCTTAAAAAAATCAAAAGAAATCCTCTGGGCTTGTGAACAGCCAGGAAGAATTTAAAAAACCTTCAATTTGAACACAGAGCCAAAGAATAATACTCAAGATTTTCTCTGCTTCTATTTGATAATCGTTTTTTTTTAAATATGAGCAATGAGATGGAGAGAAAAGTCAGGCTTTTAATGAAAAGATTAAAATCTGAGAGATGTTTTCTGCATTTCAAGGCAATGTTCTGCCCTGTGACATTGCAAGTCTCTTTGAGAACCAAAGTAATTTTCATCAGAACTACTTGAAAGAAAAACAAGAAATGTTCAAGAGAACAGAAAGCCACGTTTTCAGTATTAGGAAAAACATGAATGTTTTTATTAAAAAGTCATTTTGAACGAAAATGGGCTAATGCACTTTCCCTTGATATTCAGGGGAGCTGGAAATCCAAATAAAAATAGCTTTATTTTTGTTTAAAATTTCCACAGGGCAAAATGCAATGTCACGACCTTGTCTAACAGATGGAAAATAGAAAAAAAATGTTCATGTGAAGAAAACAGCCACTGGAACACTCAGGGAGGTGCCTTTAACAGGGAGGCCAAAAAGACTCATTTCCATTTCCCTTCTGGCAGGTTTTGTGTTATGGATTCCAGGGAAGCAGGACAGACCAAGTACAGATCCTGAGCATCTCCAGAGCCTGTGGATTGTTGGTGGGAGCTGGGAGGGACCAGTGAAGGGCTGGGCTGGTTGGAACCAACAGGATGGAGCTCTGCAGGACCAGCCAGATGTTGCTGCTTCACACCTGGGAGGGACCAGTGAAGGGCTGGGCTGGGTGGAACCAACAGGATGGAGCTCTGCAGGTCCAGCCAGATGTTGCTGCTTCACCCCTGAGAGGGACCAGTGAAGGGCTGGGCTGGTTGGAACCAACAGGGTGGAGCTCTGCAGGTCCAGCCAGATGTTGCTGCTTCACCCCTGAGAGGGACCAGTGAAGGGCTGGGCTGGTTGGAACCAACAGGGTGGAGCTCTGCAGGACCAGCCAGATGTTGCTGCTTCACCCCTGGGGTGTCCACAGGAAGAGATGGTTGGGGCAAAGATGGGCACTGAGCAGCTGATGAAACATCTGGCCCAGAGAAATTATTAAAAGGAGAAAAGAAAAATCTTAAATGCCATTGGAATATTTGAAGGGATGCCAGGAGCTTTCATGGAATCACAGAATCATTCAGGTTGGAAAAGACCTGCAAGAACATCAAGTCCAACATTTCATGGCCTTCTCTGCAGAGTGAAGGGGAAAATTCAGAAGTTCATTCCTTACTTTTAGGGCTGCTTGTCCTCAGCCAAATTTGTTCTCTGCCTCCATTTAGAAGAAGGATTGAGCTCCACAACTGGGGAGAAAAAAAGTTTTCTCACCCATTAGCCATTTGAAACAGAGAGATTCTCTCAGGAATGAAAAACAGCCTTTTTTTATCTGCCCCACCAGCACAGGCTGGTCCAACAGAGCTTTGTTCATCTTTGAAGTTCACAGCTCCAGTGAGCCAGGTCTTTTTATAGGGTTGCATGTGAAAGGGTCAGAGGAATGAAACCATTTGCAGATGGTGCAGTGATAAAGATGGTACAGTATCTCACTTCTATTTGCCCCTCATTTCCTTGGGAAGAGAAGAAAAGGAAAAGGGGAGAAAGGGGAAAATAAAAGCGGTGGAAGGAAAGAGAAACTCCAACCAACAAAATTCTTTTGACAACTCAGTGTTGAAGGAGTAAGTGAGATTTCTGGCAAAACCACCAGGGCTCTGAAGACAAGCTGACTGCTGCAATATTTATTGCTTTGCTTTCACGAAACCTCTGACATCAAGGACTTGCACAGAGACTGAATTTTGTCAGAATAAAGCTGCAGGAACTGGAAGTGACAGATGATTTTCTTGGACACGAAGCCTGTGCGTAATGGCATGAGAAAGAGGACATAAAAAAAAAGTCTGCCCTGAAGCAGCTTAATGTGGCCCTGGAGAGCAGAGCTGTTATCACAGCTTAATGATGCAGTCACAGAGAGAGGAACTGCTGCACAGAAACGGATCCTGAAGTCACCCAGTTCAGCGTGGAGATGATTTCCTGTGGGTTGTGCTCCTTTATTACAGCCTCGTGGAGGCTGGGACAGGCAGGAGGAACTCCAGCTGAGGAATGTGCCTCCAGAAACAAAATGAGAACTGGCTTTATTATGTCATGTCCATCCCCTGCGTTGCAGCACAAGATCAAATGCAGCAACAACAAATGTGTTGAGTTTGACACATATTGCTGGGGCTTGTGACTGGTTCCAGACCAGCCATAGGATTACACAAATTTGTGTGCAGGCAACTCTTCAACCCGGGGATAACATCTAATAATTACAGAGCATCCAGAGTTATGTGAAAATAGAAAATTTGGGGAATAATTTAAGATGTAGTCACAGAGCAGTGGAGGATATTTTCAAAGTAAACTATAGATTAAAATATTAACTTCCCTTTCCCCAAGTCCCCAGGTCTTTGAGATGGCAGTCCTGGAGAAATTGCAGCTCAATCTTTGGCTTAGACACATGGAATCATGGAATGGTTTGGGCTGGAAGGGATCTTAAAGACCATCCAGTTTCACCCTCTGTTGCCATGGGCAGGGACATTTTCTGCTAACCCGGGTTGCTCCAAGCCCCATCCAACCTGGTCTTGGACACTTCCAGGGATGGAGGTGTGGCTACTTTAGCCCTGGAGGTGTGGCTGGTTTGGGCTATGGAGGTATGGCTGGTTTAGCCCTGGAGATGCGGCTGGTTTAGCCCTGGAGATGTGGCTGTTTCAGCCCTGGAGATGTGGCTGTTTTGGCCCTAAATATATGGCTGGTTTAGCCCTGGAGATGTGGCTGGTTTGGCCTTGGAGATGTGGCTGGTTTAGCCCTGGAGGTGTGGCTGTTTTGGCCCGGGAGATGTGGCTGTTTTGGCCCTAAATATATGGCTGGTTTAGCCCTGGAGATGTGGCTGGTTTGGCCTTGGAGATGTGGCTGGTTTAGCCCTGGAGGTGTGGCTGTTTTGGCCCTAAATATATGGCTGGTTTAGCCCTGGAGGTGTGGCTGGTTTGGCCTTGGAGATGTGGCTGGTCTAGCCCAGGAGGTGTGGCTGGTTTAGCCCAGGAGGTGTGGCTGGTTTAGCCCTGGAGATGTGGCTGTTTTGGCCCTAAAGATGTGGCTGGTTTAGCCCTGGGAGCTGCTGTGGCACCCAGGGCCCATCACCTTCTCTGAGTATCCCAGTGCATTGTCTGTGCTGCACAAACACCCCTTTCTTTGATTCATGCACTGTAACCTTGCTTGCTTTCAGTGGGAATGTTGTGAGCTGGAGAGCTGGTGTTCATGTACCAAGGTGCAAAAAAGCAAAATGTTTTCAGACCCCAAATTATTTCTTTATTAAAATAACATTCTATTTTGACTTGCCTAAATATTGGCAGTACGTTGAGATGTGGGCTTTATTCAAGGCATACATCTCCCTTAATTAAAAGCAGAGCAAAATTTGTTATATCTTTATATTGGAAGTGTAGAAGATTATCTTCCTGAATGGTAAATACAAGTCTTGGTGGCCCTGGGAAGTACTGCCACAATTGGGCAGTGTATCACCCTGGAATGTGCTGCAACTCCTTCAGTCTTTTTTCTTACATAGAAAAGGAAAAATAAGTAACTACTCACTTGAAACATCCGTGTGTGTGAGGTGGGAATTTATAATTCATGCAATCCCACGGAATGTGACAGGATTTCCAAGCACTGAGCTGGCAGACACTGAGAGATGCTGTAAATTAACCCACACACGAACGTGCCGACTCCGTCCTTTCTGTTGGTTGCCTCATTTCAGCTGAATTGACAAGCCAGGATTTCTCCCTGGATCCTGGAACATCACACACACCTGTCAAGCACAAGCTTCAAGTCAGCCCTGGGGAACATCCTTTCAAAGACAGTCCTGCAATACCAATGAACTCTCCAGTCCTGTTCTTTAATAGGATCATTGATTTAAGAACACACTCAGCAAACCCCTGCAAGGTTCATGGCCATGCTCAGGGCAGGGCATGATGATCCCTGGGGCTGGACCTGCACCTCTGCTGGCACACCCACAAGGGAGGGCAGATCTCAGCAGCCATCAGAGGGCACTGCCTTGTGGCAAAAGTGGTGTCAAGGGAGGGAAGGGAATGGGGTGCCCAGAGAAGCTGTGGCTGCCCCACCCCTGGAAGTGTCCAAGGCCAGGTTGGACGAGGCTTGGAGCAACCTGGGACAGTGGGAGGTGTCCCTGCCCATGGCAGGGATGGAACAAGAGGATCTTTAAGGTCCCTTCCAACCCAAACCCGCCTGTGACTCTGTGAGCCCCCTCCCCAGGCAGTGTGTTTGCACTGGCACACACCCCGTGGGATGCACTATCACAGAATCACAGACTATTCTGACTTGGAAGGGACCCACAAGGATCATCAAGTCCAACTCTTAACTCATTGGCCCACACAGGGGATTGAACCCATGACCTTGGCATTATTAAACCAAGTTTTAACCAAACTGAGCTGATCTCAATACTAAGTGATGCTTGTGCAGGATTTCTGCCTGTCAGTGAAACAGAGCTCCAAGTCACTGACATTTTACAGTAACTCTCCTGAGTGTTGGTGACACCTCCTAGACAATATTACAATATTCTGGCCCCACTGCTTGACCAAGAGCTGGGCACACAGAGCACAGCCACGAGCTCTGCTCCCCTGGGCTGTCACAGACACCCCACACTTACTCCAAGCAACCTGACTTCTTTCTCCCCAAGATCATGCAAGAGGTTTGAGGGTTCAGCTGGGTCCAGGGGAGACTCCTTCCACTCCTCCAGAGCTGGGGAGTCGCTGAGCCTGCACATGTACCTCTCCAAATCCAGGTTGCCTGCTCAGAAATGTGGGTGCCAGCCACCAGCTCAGCCATGGGCTAATAAAGCAGATGAAAGGTTGCCTTGTGCTTCAGAAAGAACATCTCAACCCAGCAGGACTTTGCTGGCTGCTTTTATGCAAACCCTCTTGTTTGCTTTGTACAAGATGGGAGGATTCAGCTGAAATTTAAACTGGCTTAAAGTGTGTCACTGATTTTTTTCTTTTTTATTGTATTTTTTCAGTGTGTGCTGGCTCCTAAATTTATGAACTATTTTTAAAGCACTCCTCGCACAAGCACATTTAGATGGTTTAAATTTGTTCTTAATAAGTGGAAAGATTTACTAAAACAGGCCCGATGTGATGACTTGGGAGGGATTATTCACCATTGGTGCCAATATATTCCAGACAGCCTGAAGAATTAAGCACTCTGGGTGTGGAAAGCAAACTGAGTCTCACCTAAAACTTGTGCTGATGGAGCTCTGGCTGCAAGGGGAGAGTGTCAGGAATGCAGGACAAACCAAGGGACTGCATGGAGGCTAAAGGCAGGTAAGACCTCACTTTGCATTTTTATGGGAGCTTTTCAGATGGTGATGTAGTCGAGCCGTGCAAAGAAATCTGCCTGATAAAGCTGGGAGGCAAAGCCCAGCTCGGATCAATGGTGTGCTGCACAACGGCATTCCTGCCAAGTGCTGCTGTCACTCACCAGGCAAATTTAAAGTGTTTTATTCCAAAGTGCAGTGAATTCCAGGGTCAGGAATTTTCCTTTGACCCTCTTGTCCTGTTTATGGTTTCACTTTTCTTTAAGGAAACAGATTTAACTGCTTATAAACAGAATTTGTTAAGAGATTGTAACGATGATCTCTCAGATGGGGAAGGAATCCCAGGGAATTGCAGACACTTCCAAAGGATCAGTGCATGCAGGTAGCACTGGCATAAGTCAGAGCAGAGTCCTGGCAGGATGGCACATCCTGTGGGAAATTCTTTCCAGTGAGATCATTCAGGCATTGGTGTGTAGAGAAATAAAGAAAAGGAATGCCAGGAATTATTCCCCAGGATGAGGGATTTACAAATACTTGTAGGATGCTCTTTTGGTAACCAGGCAGGCTGAGTTCCATTTGATGTGCCTGCTGGGGTAAGTCTGAGTGCTCTGCAGAAGGCAGAGGTGTCAACTTTTATCATGCCATGTCCTGACTCTGATCAATTTTCCTGAGTGTTTTCCCAGATCACATTCCACTGACAGCTGGCAAGCAGCAGGAAGCTCATTGTTCAGTAGTCCTGGCTTTCTTCCCCCTGGCCACCTGTTATAATCTAATATTGTCTGCTAAATACCTATTTAAAGGTGAGCTTGATATATTAGAGGTTTTCCCTGTAACAGCCACAAGGATGCTATATTATTATTAATGGAAACAGAAAAGGCTCATTTAACTACAAATTATCAGACTCATCCAATGGCAGAGTCCTGCAAATCCTTTTTGACCCAGTGTGGATACTAATTTATTTTATTTGTGCTGGAAATCATGAAGTTGCAGAGGTTTCCCCTTACCCATTTTGGTCATTTTTGCCATTCCAGACCACACATGACCCTCACTGGCACAACAACCCAAATCACAAAGATGATTCAGTTAATCCACTTTGTGCTAAAAGTAATTAGCAGAAATTACTGACATTTCACTGGCAGAGTAAAGGTGGTTTCCCTTCCTTTACTAAAGTCCTTTGCATGTTTTATTAACAAGCAGGTGGAACCAAACCCTTCAGGAAGATATTACAGCTGCAGGACCAGACTTGGGAGGTGACTGAAATATTTATCTCCTGTTAAATGAGTGGGTGGGTCATCACAGGGGGCAGAAACGGGACTGGGAACCCACCAAGGCCACTCCATCTGCACCATGAACCAGCCACGGCAGGGCTGAGGTACCAACCATGCCCAAAAGTGCTGCCAATTGCTCCTTTTGATTTTGAAACTACAGAAATCAGCAAACCTGAAAGGTGCCAGGCTGAGGTCCAGGTTTTTCTGGGATCTGCAGAAGGGTGTTTGCTATGGAGACTGCAGAAATCTGCACTTGGCTGCATGTCATAGCTGGAGATCAAAGCTCAGATTCCAAACCTTGCTTTACATCTTTCCTTCCACAGCTATAAAAACTGAGGACAGCATGAGGCCTTACCCCAGGAAAGAAGTTCTGCACACCAAAAACACGTGTTTGGTTTTTTTTTTTTGGCTGATTTTTGTTACTGTTGCTGTTGCTGGTGTGTTTCAGAGGAATAATTCAAAGATGTCTTGACTACAGTGAGTCAGAGCTAACTGCAAGATAAACACTCTGACATCATTTGTTTTATTTCTATTTTTATCTATCAAGTAGTCACCTTTGAAACCAAGGCCTGCAAACTTTCAGCCAGGGAAATGGGGCCATTTCCAAGTCTGGAATCTCACTTGTGCTACACACACAGTTCCCTCTTGGCTGGCTCAGCCTTGGGCTTGCTTGGCCTTCCCTACAGCTCAACACTGGCCAGGAAAGTTGGGATAGAGATGCCCACTGGATGACACACAATTCCATCACTCCACAACATGCAGGGATGGCAAGATCCTGACTTACAGTCTGGAGGGCAGGTCCAGCTGAGGTAATTTTGTGCTGAACTCCCAGTCCCAACATTCCCTATTGGCTGTGCAGCTGGAAAACAGGCTGTCAGGTTGGGATCTTTGTGTTTCCATGGGTAAGGACTCCCTCTCTGGGAACTAAACACTTCAGTGGAACCTGGGGCTGGCCATAATCCTTAGATGTTCCTCTCCCCTTCTCTTATGAGTATTAAAAACCTTTATTAAGTTTGCTTCCCAGTTAAATTACTTTATTCTGCATTATTTCTTCATAAGAAGGTCTGGTTCACATTTGTCTGCTCTGTAAAGCATCTCCAAAGGGAAGACAATTGTCCTGCTGTTTTCAAGCCCATCTTACAGGCAATCACCCCAACCTGCCCTCTGTCCCAGCCCTTTGGTATCTCTGCAACCTCCTCATTGCAGGAAAATGAATTGGCTGGATCTGCATGAAGCAATTTTGGCAGGGCAAACCACGCTCAGCTGAAAGATACGTTTTAGCCTTTTGGATATAGTTTCAACTTTCAAGATAACTGTTCCTTTGAGGGGCTCTAACTATAAATCCCAAAGTGCCCGCAAGGAGTTGGGCAGGAGCCAAAAATGCCAAGTCAGGGGAAAATAATTGTTTTCAAATGGTGACAAACCTGCAAGGTCTGCAGAGAACAGAGGAGCTGTACTGGTGGATGGAGATAGCCCTGTAACTCTGGGCTTGGAACTCTGGACACTAAACAGAGCCCAAGGTCTCCACAGGGTGTTTGGCTGCTGCAAATGCAGGGGGGAACTGGTCTGCACTGGTCTAACTCACACAGCAGAAAATATATTGAAAAAGAATCTAAAGCCACTGGGTGTGCAGTGCTAATGCTTTGGATCATTCTGGATCCGTTTCCCAGAGGTGAAAAAAAATGACAGGGTTTGTATTTTTTAAATTATTGCAGTGAAAATAATTTGACAGCTCGGTCTGGAGGTCTTTTTGTGTCACTATGAAACGTTGTTTGAAATGGTACAAAGCAATACAATAATTATACAGTCTAGGATGTCTAAGGATGAATGATACTTCGAGTGGAGGTTGGGAGTTTGCCACTGCTGTGGGTCCAGGTTCCTTCCTGCCCTGGAACAGGTTCCCACACAGTGTGGGAGGGGTCCCCAAGCTTCAGCAAAAGCACTGCTTTGAAACTGCAGTTGCAAGTCACGAAGAATCAGCTTGAGGGAGCCTGGTGATTACTTTCTAAGGATATCTGCATATAAAAAGCATGCCTGGGGGTATAAATCAGCACAGCTCTGCTGGCTGCAGCTTAGCTGCATCCATCCCTCCAGCTGAGGATCTGGACTAAAGGACTTAAGCAACACAGAGGACTGAGAACAACCAGAACACCTTTAAAGCTCATGTGGCAGCACGAAGAGAGACATTGGGCTGTGGGGAGTGGGCTGCTTTCATCTGGGGTAGTTAAAGCACCAAAGTGAACTTCAGATTCTCACCATTTTACTGCCTCTGTGAAAGCAGTGTTGGCTTTCAGCAATGAAATGAGCATTTGGGCCAAGTGTCTCTGCAGAATTTCGGGCACTCCATGAGCAGATAAAATTTCAATGGCAGAAACAAGAGAAAGTACCAGACACAACTGCACCATGTATTACATTTAAGGGAAGACAGTGAGGTGGGCAGGTTATACCGTGGGAATAGGCAGCAGCTGGTGGCTGACCCTGGTGTTATGACTAAGGCGTCGATGAAACCACAAAAAAATTAAGAAAATTAGTAAGTAAGGGCAGCCTGCCTTTAAGAAATCCAGAGGAGAGGGCTGGTCTGCAGGCGAGCAGGGAACAGTAATGATCTGGGCTTGGGCTCCACGCTGGGTCCCCTGTTCCCAGGCAGACAGAGTTGGCAACAGCCTGGATCGCTCTCTGGTGGCCCCTCGGGCCAGCAGGAGGAGGTACATTGGCAGCCCAGGCAGGAGCAGCAGCCAGGTCGCCTTGCCAGAACTCAGGTTGCTCCACTGACAGGAAGAGAGAGGCTAAAGCAGGGCCCCTTCAGGGCAGCAGGAACAGGGGCTTGGAGGAGACACCCTGAGAGGACCTGCGGCTGTGCCGGGGGAACATGGCTGGAATGGCCAGGCCATGTGGCACCTTCCTGCCATGGCACCTACCTGTCCATGTGACACCCACCTGTCCATGGCACTTCCCTGTCCATGGCACTCATCTGCCCATGGCACTCCCCTGTCCATGGCACTTCCCTGTCCATGGCACTCACCTGCCCATGGCACTTCCCTGTCCATGGCACTCATCTGCCCATGACACTCCCCTGTTCAGGTGGCACTCCCCTGTCCATGGCACTCACCTGTCCATGACACTCCCCTGTGCAGGTGGCACTCCCTGTCCATGCCACTCATCTGCTCATGGCACTCCCCTGCCCATGACACTCCCCTGTGCAGGTGGCACTCACCTGCCCATGACACTCCCCTGTGCAGGTGGCACTCCCCTGTCCATGGCACTCACCTGCCCGTGGCATTCCCGTGTCTGACGGTCCTTGGGGAGCGGTCCTGGGCGGGCACTGCTGTCCTGCCCAGGTGGTCTGTGTGCAGCAGAGCCAGGCAGAGGTGCAGCCTCGGACATGACTCCCTCTCCCACCTGGCCAGGACTCTTTGGGGTGCAGTGTGGAGGTTTCCTGGAGACATCTCTGCTCCAGCAGCTCCTGTGTCTGGAACAGGCTGCAGCTCTGCTTTCCCCACACTCAGGGCTCACTACATGTCTTCTCTTTCCACTGCTGCTCTGGACAGGCCTCCTGCTCATCCTTTCAGTTCATTTAAAGGGCCTCAACCCCTCCTCCAGCATCTTAAAACACAGTGCTGGGAAAGTCAGCAGTGGCATCAGTGACAGGCAGAACTTGTGCTCACAGCCCCTGCAATCACCTTCTGTCTAGGTGGGGATCTCTCAGTAATTCTCTGGCTCTTCTGCTTCTCATCAGCTGGAGAGCTGCATCTCTGGATTATCCTCTCAGCATCTTTGCCCATCCCTTAATGTCCCAGTTTTTGGCCTGTTAGTCCACTTATAGCTTGTCTCAGTTCCAGCCTCATCCTCCTGCAAGGGCAACTCACAAATAAAGCAAAGTGGGAGTTGCCATGTTAATGTGCTTTCCTTGAGCCCTGGGGGAAGGTCCTGAGCAGGATTTCTTCCGCTTGGATGGAAAGAGGAATTTCTGTTAGAGCCTCCATGAAATTACAGTCTTCTTTTTTTATGAAATGTAAAACAAAGTCAATATTACCTTAGAGCCTCTTATTCGTGTTGCAATAAAATGAGACACTTCCTTGGAAATAAGTTTTAAGACATGAGTCTTGTAATGTTGGGATTTATTGGAGTGGAGTTCACAGCTGACCTGAGGTCTGGAGGGTTTGGAAGCAACAGTCTATGTGAACTTCCCCTCCTCCAGCCCATGAGGTGCAAAACTGGCCAGTTATTCAGAGACTTCTCCACCCTTCACAGGCTCATGTGCTCATATATCTCTCCTGGTACATAAAGAATGACATATTGCAGTGAATCTGCTAAGAATAGCTTGTAAAATACATCATTATATGAATCAGCCTCATTAGAAGTCTCCTTTTCTCATGATTTAAACCAGACACAGTCCTTGCAGGAATGGAAACCCGTTTTTTTTCCTCTCCTGCTGGCACGTTGGGCTCAACCAAATGTTGAAACAGAAGAAAATAATTCTCTGAACTCAAGGCCAAAAGTAGAAAGTAAGTACTGCATTACCCTGATGACTCTCTGGCATAATTAAGGTCTTGGGTGTTTCCCTGGATGTGACTTTCCAGTTTCATTAACAAAATAACTGTTGTTGCTCTTCCAAAGAGCACAAAGCTGCATTCCTTGCATACTCCCAATCCCCCTGACTCAGGACCCTGTAACACCTCACTCTCAGCATCCTCAGCCATTCCAGGCTGTTCTCCCACAGCTGCTGCTGTTTATGAAGGGGGATTATATGACATGGTGCCTGTGATAGCAGGAGACAAGGCTTGGGGACCCAGGAGGCCTCTCTCAGCCCCATTTCATGCAAGGACTGGTGCACCAGATGCCATGGCTGCATGATGTGCTCAAATTGCTTGTCTGCTGGTGCAACCACTTTCCAATTAACTCCCTGAAGTCAGTGTTTGACCCCAGACAAGACTCCAGCAGATGCAATCCAGTGACACACCATGGATGGCTGCAGCTCTGGGCTGGTGGCTACGTCATGCAGGACCCTTGGTAACAAAGGGATGGCTTGGTGCTTCCAGAGCAATGAAATAAAGTCTTTCAGCTCAGGGACAAACTGCAGGAACAGCAAGTTTTTACTGTTGCTCACTTGTCACTTCAGGATCAGAGAATGTTGTGCTTTTAGCTGTTATTTCTTTTAAACCACACCAGCACACCCCCTCCACACCACACTGGCTTATAAACCTCTGGCTGCACTCTTCTGGATCACACTGATTTTTTAATTATCTGCTGTAAGATCAATTACCCACTACCCTTGGTTGTTCTGGCCTCCTAATGCTTCCAGCCATGGAACCCATTCTCTCTCCCTGGTTTCTCTGTGTCATGGTCTCGTCACCAAGGAGCCTCATTGGCTGAACACTGCATTGTGTTTCTGTCTCCCACCCAAGATTTTGGGCCAAGGACATCACCAGGAAGCTTGTCACAATCAAGACATCATTCCTTTGCAGGCAAGCTGTATTTATCTTGAGCTTACTTGTTTACCAGACTCGCTTTGACTTTTGCAGAAATAGGTCAGAACTGCAGTCTGGATGAATTTTCCTTATAAAGATAAGCAGCTTCTCCTTGGCTCATGTGGACTCCACAGAAAGCACCACTGCTTGTACCCAGAGGTTTTAAACACTGCACTTCTATCCTGCAGTGTCCTCAGGCTGCTCTGGAACCTTTGGTGGCTGCAAGTCTGCTCACTTCAGTGCCCCTGGGAGCATCTGCAGGCTGGATTTCAGTGCCAGGTTTGGTTGGAGGTGATGGGTCTTGCTGGGATGGCCAGAAGTTGTGCTAAATAAGCCATGAGAGATGTGGGCTGGGAGTCCTGCACTGGGTAAGGAAGGGTTTTAGGCTCTCACATGCTCTGGACACCTACTATTTTTTGGTCAGTAGGAAACACCCATCCCTGATTTCCCTGCTGCCACAGTTTGGCTGTTCCAGCTGGTGATCAGTGCATGGTGCCAAGGGCTCAGCTTAGTCTAAAGATGAAGAAGTATTTGCAAAAACTCAGGGTCTCTCATGGAACTGCACCTCACTCAGATGGTGGCATAGACCAAACACATTTCCCCTCTATTTCCAGACTTGCTCATCCTTCCCCACACATTTCCTACATCATGATTTGAAGGACTTCTTTTTGATAGCAATTCACATCACCTTCATGTCACTGCTGGTTTGGCTGTGACAAGAAGTGGGTTTGCTTTTCTCTGCCTCTGACTTTGTTCCCCAAAGAGCATTTTATAAGCCCTGGTGTGTTTTAGCTGCGAGCTTTGCCTCAGGACTGCCCACCCTTTGCCACACCAGCCTTTGCCTCGGGACTGCCCATCCTTTGCCACACCAGCCTTTGCCTCGGGACTGCCCACCCTTTGCCACACCAGCCTTTGCCTCGGGACTGCCCATCCTTTTCCTTGGGGCTGCCCACCCTTTGCCACACCAGCCTTTGCCTCGGGACTGCCCATCCTTTTCCTTGGGACTGCCTATCCTTTGCCACACCAGCCTTTGCTTCAGGACTGCCCATCCTTTGCCACACCAGCCTTTGCCTCGGGACTGCCCATCCTTTGCAACACCAGCCTTTGCCTCGGGACTGCCCATCCTTTGCCTCAGGGCTGCACATCCTTTGCCACACCAGCCTTTGCCTCGGGACTGCCCATTCTTTGCCACACCAGCCTTTGTCTCAGGGCTGCCCATCCTTTGCAACACCAGCCTTTTCCTCGGGACTGCCCATCCTTTGCCTCAGGGCTGCCCATCCTTTGCAACACCAGCCTTTGCCTCGGGACTGCCCATCCTTTGCCACACCAGCCTTTGCCTCGGGACTGCCCATCCTTTGCCTCGGGACTGCCCATCCTTTGCAACACCAGCCTTTGCCTCGGGACTGCCCATCCTTTGCCTCGGGACTGCCCATCCTTTGCAACACCAGCCTTTGCCTCGGGACTGCCCATCCTTTGCCTCGGGACTGCCCATCCTTTGCCACACCAGCCTTTTCCTCGGGACTGCCCATCCTTTGCCACACCAGCCTTTGCCTCGGGACTGCCCATCCTTTGCCACACCAGCCTTTGCCTCAGGACTGCCCATCCTTTGCCACACCAGCCTTTGCCTCCTGCCCCTCGGATTTGACAGTGAGGATCTGGTTGCCCAGGCTGGGATTTCCCAGCTGTGGTCTGCCTGGTTTCCTCCCAGCACACACAAAGGCAGTGAGCACACAGCAACAGCCCCGTGCCCTCTTCAAACCTCAGCTGGAACAACTGTTGCGGTTTGGAGTTGTTTCGTTAACTCCTTTGGTTAATTGAGAACATCTGCACCTCCCCACCCTTCCCTGCCTCTCAAGCTGCTTTCACACCGAGGGGACAGTTAATGCTGTGGCAGATCTCGGGTTCTGTATCAGTGATACATCGTCATGCTTTGGGCAAATCCTGTGAGAACTGGGGGGTGTCTTCAAATAATGCCTCTTTTATAAAAGTTCCTTTCACACAGTCACAGGAACAAGCCCTGAGACACCAATAAACCCTCCTGGTATTTGGTATTTCTCTTGTGATCATGTTCAGATAAAAGAACTTGTGTGATTTCACACTTTTTCTCCCCACTCTGTTTTTCCCTACCATGTTTTCTAAGCTTGAAATTTACTTTTGGGCTTCAAATATTGGAATTATTTTTTATTTTTCATTAGTTTTCATTTTCTTTGTATTACAATAGATGGATCAGGAAGTGGCATACGTGATATTTTAGTAAATAAAATCCTTGTACTCAGGATCACTCCTGAAGTCTGGTAATACACAGTGACACCAAATAGGTCCCAAGGAGACATTATGGTTGTAATGGAAATATCAGATATCTCACATCCCAGGTCTGATATATCAGCTCAGCAATAAAAAGAAACAGGATATTTGCAACTATATTTTAACAGGGATTTTGCTGTTACCATGAGAACATGGATTACTTAAAAATTTTGGTGAGAAAACTCTTTAATGGTTTCATCAATGCCCAACCCCAGGAGATTTCAGTTCTCTCACTGCCCTGGAAATAGCTATTAATGCAGTGAAAATCAGCAATATCTGAGCATGGTTTGGTGGTGTCTGCCTGGGGTAAGGTCTCAGTACAGGTCCCTTCTCTGGTGCTGAGGATTCCCCAGATCAGACCTGGGCTGTGCCCACAGACACGTCCCATTCTCCCCACCCAACACCTTTCCAGCCTTGACTGGGAAGAGCTTCCCTCTTGTGGTTCCTCCTGTTGGGATGGCTGGTGATGCTGAGCTGGGTCTGGAGGTGTCTGCAGGCCCTGGGATGTGCAGGGAGCTCAGGTAAGCCAAGAGTAGAAGGCTTGGTGTTCCTCAGCCAGCCAGGAGAGCTTCATGAATTTCCTTGTAAAAGGAATTCCTTAGGAGTCAGGGAGACTTGTACTATGTAATCCCTTGCAAACAGTGTTTGACACAGGGATAGGGCTCTCCCCTTTCTGAAGCCCCAACACAACCTGTCATGAGCACTGTTATTATTGCAGCTCTTTTACTTGGTGCCCTTTCAGCATCACCAACATCTACAAAAGAAGTCAGATAAAATCCCAAACACAGATCTGGTAACTTCACCTTAATGCAAACTCAACACATTTGGTCTTAATCTGAGTGCCTGGACTGGGATGAATTCTGCAGGGCTGGAATAAAATAAATATTTTCCTGCACTGAGAATGGCTCAGCAAAAGGTTCAGTGTCAGGTCAGCGAAGGGAGCTCTTGAACCACATTTTGGTAAACATGGACCATGTCCTCACCAAAGGAATTGTCAGAGCTCCACAGGGGCAGGTGGAGTGGAAGTGAGTGAATGTATTCACCTCTTGCTCATTTAAGTGTTGGACTTGGTCAGCTTGTGAGAAAAGCTGGGCAGTGGGTACAGCCCCAGCTTCCAGAAATAAAATAAATAGTGAATGAAGGACTTTTGGTTGGAATTCCCTTTCCTCCTCTGCCCTGCTCCAATTGGGTTTCCTGCAGAACAAAGGGAACAAGCAGCCCAACCCAAGGTGAGTGAGTCTGAGCTATTTAACAATTGGCAATAAAGGGACAGCTCTTTTAATTGTTTTTTTCAAGCAAACCTGAACCACCTGCTGTGCCATTTTAATGCAGGAACCGAAGGAAATGTGAGCCACAGGTGCTTTATAAAAGGGAAGGCAGAGGTGCTTGGGAAGGAAGTTGCTTTTTTGCTGCACTGTCTGAATGTTTTGTGTCATTACACATTTGGGGTGGAGATAACCTGAACATCAGGAGGATTTGTTAAGGTCAGTAGGTTTCTGTTCTTTGCTGTCATGTTGGTTGGTGGGAGGTAATGGACGAACAAAAAATGCCCATCTCTCTGCCAAGTCAAGTCGTTCAAAGACTCTTCCTAAAGAGATTCTGCCTGTACTAAAACTCTTGGTAAGCATTTATTTATTTATTTCCTTGTTGCCTTTTTAAGGGCTGGATACTGCTACAAATTCAAGGTAGTTCCCTTTCAATTTAGTGGGAATTAAATAGGAGATTTAGAAATAAAATTCTGTTCTTTAGGTGGAGATTATTTAGATTAAACTGATTTATGGAGTAAGTTACTTAAAATCTGATCCTTTTTTTGGTTGAGAAATGATTCATCTTCATCCTAAGCAGCTTTTGAGTGTTCCCTCTCTTGTACCAGAGAGAAGCATTTTCTCATTTCCAGGCTCATACCAGCCCATATAAAGAACTCAGAGGTTTAACCAAGCTGATAAAGAGGACCATGAGCAGAGCAGGACTTTTGGCTCCAGGTCTTGTATCTCTGACTAATTAATTATTCACTGATGTGCTTCAGCCTTCAGCAAGATCAGCCACACCCCCAGGGACTATTTGAGTCCCAAGCAGAGGAACTGGGGCAGCAAGAAAACCATCCTGGGCTCCCAGCAGAGGTGGATGATGCTCCACACCTGGGCCTGGAGGTTTTGCTGCTCATCTCAATTCAGCAAATGCGTTCCAAGTGATCTCCCACCTCTTGGAAGAGCTTAGACCTCCTTGCTCAAAGGAATCTGTATTTGCTGAGACACTTCAGCAGCTCCTCCAGGAAGAGCAGATGGTTCTCCTGATTGGACTTGCTTCAAAAACCTTCATTTGTGAGGTATTTTCAGCAGAGGACTTTTAAAGGGAAAACTGGTTGAAGTATCTGTGTGTTTGTTCATTGGCTGTCAGTGAGAGGTTGATGTGTCCTGTCCTTGCAGAGCTGGTTAAGTGAAAGTATTTCTTTATGACCATTGCCATTTATCCTTTAATTTTGGAGCAGCACTAATCTCTCTCTTTTCAGGGTGTGTCAGTGCACTTACAGACTATGATAAGTTGCTCAGCACTGAAGGTTTTACAACCCTATGTATATTTTTGAATTTTTTTTGGACACATATAGATCATGTTAAAAACCAGAAGTCCATTGTTCAATCAATCAAGTTAATCCTGGTGCTCCTTGATAACTATAGCTATCACATTTCAGAGTGATTTTATTGGATATTACTGGGATTACTTGTAGTAGCCACTCAGTCTAGACAGGGGTTTCTATTACAGTGAACACAGACAAAAGGGTAAGAAATATTAATGCCCAACATCCATTAACCATGCACAAACTGCATATCAGAGAGTGGATCCTGTTCACTTGGCTGTGGCTCTCCCTCCCTTTTGTTTATCTCTCAGGAGGGCACTGGCTTCTTAATTAAAGAGAAACAGGTTGTCTTAATAAAGGGGTGAAAAGGAGCTGCTTGAAACATTTGTCACTTGGAGTTGATGGAACTTAGAGGTCTTCTGATCAGCTGTCCCAGGAAGGGTCTGAGTATTTTGCCCCCAAGGCTGTCCTGAGGATGCCTTTCTCTTCCCACCTTTCTGTGAGATGGGAGCAGGGTCTTGGTGGTCTTGCTTAGAAACTTGGAGCTCCAGCAATCCTGTGTGAGAAATCCTGTGAAGTGGCTCTCAAGACTCACCAGGGCTGGAGAAAATTAACTGCCCGTGGGTTCTGCAGCAAAGCCTTTGAGAATGCCAAGCACTCCAGGAATGCTGCTCCTTGAATGACTGGGAGGTGGCAGTGATGTTGTTCCCACCACCCCACAAAGACAATTCCCTTGAATTAGGACAGTTGGCTGATTAAAATTAGACCCGGTTAACGAGGCACTGAGTGAGGTAATAAAGTTAAACTCTAAAGCATTTCAAAATCGCATTTTATGCTACTCCACGAGGGCAAACACTGTATTTGCTGCTGAGGCTGCTGTATTTTGGACAGGGCATATTTCAGATTGTTGTCAAACTGCCCATCATAACTGGAGCTCCACCACCTCTTTCAAAGCATTTGGGAGTCAGGGGAACAGTAGAAATAATTATACTCTGGCTGCCCATCACTTGCTGTCCTGCATTCATGCACCCAAAGACCTTGATGTCCTTCTGTTCCTCACATCCTTTTGGGATCAAAACTTAATTAGCTGCTGGTGGGAGGGGGCTGTGGGTCATGTAGAAGCAGAGGAGTCCAAAGCTCTTTTTGTTGGGAGTGGGGAATGAAAAACAAACAAATTCCCTCGTTATATAAGAGGCTTGCACTTATTTCAAGATTGGCCTCATGACCCAGGGAGTGAGGCAATTATGGATCATATAGATATATAAATCAAGATTTCCCTGCAAGACTCCAGCTTGGGGCAGACTTGGAGCACATACTGGGCATGCCAGTGCTCTCAGCCCCATTTTATTGCTGACAGCTGATGTTTGTGTGCTTGCCCACGTTTCTGGGGGCTGTGCTGCTGTTGCTCTCACTATTTCTGTCATCCAGTGTCTGAGGCTGAGCCCTGTTCACCTTTAATCTTCCACAGCAAAGTGGCCTCTGACTGGAAATCTTGTCTGTTGGTTGGTGGATCCCAGCTGGTTCATAGAGTCATAGAATTGATTGGGTTGGAAAAGACCTCCGAGATCATCAAGTCCAACCCTTGGTCCAACTCCAGTCCCTTTACCAGATCATGGCACTCAGTGCCACGGCCAAGCTCAGTTTAAAAACCTCCAGGGATAGGGAATCCACCCCCTCTCTGGGCAGCCCATTCCAATCCCTGAGCACTCTCTCTGGAAAGAATTATTTTCTGCTCTCCAACTTCAATTTCCCCTGGCAGAGCTTGAGCCCATCGTGCCCCCTTGTCCTATTGATGAGTGCCTGGGAGAAGAGACCAACCCCCACCTGGCCAGAACTTCCCTTCAGGCAGTTCCAGACAGTGCTGAGGTCACCTCTGAGCCTCCTCTTCTCCAGGCTGAACACCCCCAGCTCCCTCAGCCTCTCCCCACAGCACTTGTGCTCCAGTCCCTTCTCCAGCATTGTTGCTCTTCTCTGGACCTGCTCCAGCCCCTCAATATCCTTTCTGAACTGAGGGGCCCAGAACTGAACACAACACTCAAGGTGTGGCCTCACCAATGCAGAGTCCAGGGGAAGGATCAGATCCCTATTTTATCAGTGAAAGTGTTGCCATCATGAAGTTCCAGATTTATCAAAGTATTAATTCTCTGGGTTATTTTAATCAGCAGTTAAGACAGTTGTGGCTGTTGCAGGGCAAGACAGTTGGGTTCCCTCAAATTTTAGGCTCACCAATGAATATTTTTTCCTCTGTGTGTGTGTTTATCTTGATCCAGCAGCTACAGGTCTTCCTGCCCTGAGTCACCTCCTCCCTCAGCTTTCCATTTCGTGGTAGTAACCAGGAGTTTCCAGGGTGTTTCTCACTGCAGTGTCAGAAAAGTGTCAGCATAAATTTCTGCCCTCATTTCCAGGAAGATGATCTTCCAAGAATTACTGTTATATAACTTTAGGAACACAGTATTAAACTATACACATAATTTGAGGCTGTTCCTAATAAGCATTGTCTGTAGCCTGTGGTTCCCTCTGGTTTAAATGTTCTCAACTTTTTGGTCAAATAAATAACAGCCTAGAACAGTATTTTTAGGAAAAGCTGATGCTTGGCAATGGCTGGGAATTCTGTGGCCTTCACCACCCTTCAGAGGGTTTGAGCTGATGTCTATAATGTCTGTAATTTTCAAGAAAAAAAACCAAACCCAACTTGGGAAGGCTTTAGCTGAAACACCAGGCAATACAATTTCTCAGTGTATTCCTCCTACTCTTCATTCCTATTTTGCTGCTTCCCTTCTGAAGTTGAAAATTACTTTGTCTTGCACTGTTCCAACCAGTCCTGGCAAGAGTGAGTTCTGTGGCAAGGCCAAATTGGGTTGGATCTACACCAATGTCCCTGACTTTGGAGTGAATCCTTTCCCTTAAAATTCGTCAGTGGTGTCAACATTTGGGAAGCTGGACTGTGGAGGAGGTAACTGTCCATGGAAAAGGCTGAGAGATCCTGATTATCCTCCTTCTCACAGGTTTTGAATGAGTGTTGGAGATGTAGATACTGAAATGATAATAACAGTATTCACCTCAGTGGTTCTCTTGGCAATGCTCTTTCTTTAACAACAGCTTTCAATAAAACTCTGTCACTCTAAATTTCACTTTAAGCAAAAAAAAATAGTCTTAAAATTTCAGATTTAGAAGCTTTTACAGAGCTGAATAAAGATTCACTTTTTTGGATAAAACACAGTAGACAAATGTATTGGTACTGATGGATTTTATTTAAAAACATGCCCCTTTCCTTCTCTGCATCTTGCAGCTGCTGAGATTCTCTATTTTGCTTCCTCTAAGTTTTTCTTACCATCTCACAGGCATCAGAGAGGGAGGCAAGTGTCTTCAACCCCACCAATGCAGAGAACTTGGTTTTCTTCTCTCCCAGGTGACTCAGATCTTTGTATTGGTGTGGGAATGATCTGGACAAAAACCAAGGATGCTGCAAGGAGGAAGATGTTCTGTTGCACACAGTAAATTGGGATGGTCAAACCCTCCACTGTGCTTTATAAACCCATTAGATATGGAGGCAGAGGAGGGACAAGAGCACCAGACCTTCATGTAGGGGAAATGCACCCTCAATCCTCAGCCCTGCTCTGGGACCACCAGGCAACTGGGCAAAGTGCTCCCAGGAGAGCCCGTTGGGACAGAGACCACGTGTTTTGAGTTGCATTTAAGATTCTTTAGAGGCAGCAATGACAGTGCCCTGGGAATCCTGCTGTTGGATTTGGACTGCCATTCAAAGGACAGATAAGCCACAACCACAGAGTAACATGGACTATTCCAAGGAAAAAAACTCACATATTTCTTTCCTGAGTATAACATCTGTCTGGAGAGTCTGGATCTGACTCATCCTACTGTCACATTCCTGGATGTCCCTTGCATGTCTAGGAAGAAGTTAGCAAAGTGAAGAAAAGGAAATAAATAAAATTAATCTCTTGCCCAGCTAGTAGCTGTATCTCTTTACCAGCTTAGCACTTCTGGGCCATATATCCATGGAGGAACCCCAGTTGTACTTCTTTTTATGTGTATTGACTTAGTGAAGTGCAAACATGTTAAAAAGTTCACTCTCTCTTTTATAGGAGTCTATAAAAAAGCTCTTAAACTGGAGTCATAGTGTTTCAATGAGACAAATGAGTGATCAGCTGAGACCCAACAGTCCCTTCCCATGGATTAGGTGCTTGAGTGTGAGAAATTTTAAGATGCTGATCAGCCTGGAGAATTCTCGTGCCTCCAGCACTATGTAATGACACAAAATATTGTGATGCCTCCAAGTTATAATGGGTTAGGGGAGGGGGATGCTGTAATAGGTATCACTCATGATATTTGATTCCAGTCAGAACTCCCCTTTCAGAAGTCTCCAGGCAGCAGAGATTTCTTATGCATTTATGGACACAGGAGTAAAACTAAACACACACACACTGGCCTGGAAATTTTTCTAACAGCTATTTGGACACAGTAATGTACAGAAATAATTGTAAACACATGCACAAGCAGATCAGTGTGTGTTTTCAGTGCCTGCTTTCAGGAGGAATCACACATTAACATATTTTCTGAATTTTGCAAATGGGCTGCAAAATTGCAGCTCAATAAATGGAATTTTATACGTTCATCTAAACTGACGACACCAGAAGAACATCAAGATGTTTTCCAGTTGGGATTTAGGAATCTGTTAGACATGACAGAAGTGTCTGTAATGAGACATTTCAGCACAAATTTGAGTTTGCATGGAGTGGATCCAAAGTCAGCTCTCCAGCAAGGGTGGATCTGTTTAAGCACTTACTGAGGAAGGGATCAGTCCCACTGCCAGAGCAGTAAAACACACTTTGCTGTGATAGCACAGAAGTGGGTCTCAGGTTACCAGAAGGAATCTCTTACTGTACAGAGCTGTTAGACTTTATTTCTGTGCATCAGGAATTTTGGGGGTAGGTCCTATCACAGTTGCAGGTGTGTAAGTGCTGTGTTTGTGTTCTGTGTTAGTGACTGAGAAAGTAAATAAATAATAAAGAGGATATTTCATCAGCATGAGGGTGGGCAGGCCCTGGCACAGGTTGGGCAGAGAAGCTGTGGCTGCCCCATCCCTGGGAGTGTCCAAGGCCAGGCTGGACAGGGCTTGGAGCACCCTGGGACAGTGGGAGGTGTCCCTGCCCATGGCAGGGGGCTGGAATGGGATGTCTTTAAGGTCCCTTCCAACCCAAATAATTCTGTATCTTTCTAGGGTTGATATTGTTGTTTTGGGAGCTTAAAAAGTAAAACTGATGTGTTTGCAAACAGTCCTCAGGTTTGCTGGTTCTCTTCAGGCTTCACTGAGCATCAAAGATGCACCTGAGCTGGTGCTGAAAAGGTTAATTAACAGTGTGGGGTTGGGAAATCAGAGTCCTGCCTGGCACAACTGCTTCAGGAATCCTGCCAGGAGCTGAAAGCCTCCCTAAAACCAGCAGGGCAACACTATTCAAAGCCTGGAGTCTTCACTGGCTGGTGGCTTGTGGAGGTGACACGTTGTGGTGTTTCTGGCAGTGCAGGCTGAGCCTCCCCCGCTCTCTGCAGACACGTGTAACCAAAGCAGTTTGGGAGTGTTTATGTTGTCATTACAAGAGCAAAATGTTATCTGCATAATTACAAAGTTATATTCTGATAGGGATTCTTGGGTAAGCCTGTTACATGCTCCAGCAAAGCAGAAAATCCCTTCCTGAGCACCGTTCATAATGGAGCATTAAGAATACACTGTTTTCTTTGCTTGCTTTGCGTGCATCTATTTATTTTTAAAACAACTGTTTTCTGGTGCTTTCTAGGATTTCTTTCCTAGAGGCTGGAGAGCTCATTTCCCTGGACCTGGCTACGAGAAGGAATGTCTCCACAGCCATTTCTGGTGAAGTTCCCTGTGCCTTGCTGGGACCAGCCCCCTCCCAGCAGGGCCTGGCACAGGGATTTAGGTGGGCAATGGAGTGGGGAAAGTTTGTCAGCTCTAGGGAAAGTGCAGGGCCCAGCAGAGGCTGATAATGTTCACAGATTTCTTTCTGTAAAGATCAAACTGAACTTTCTTGTACAAAAGTCATGATATTTAGTGGTGGGCTTGGCAGGGTTAGGTTAATGATTGGACTTGATCACCTCACATTTCAAACCTTATGATTCTGTGATTTTGTATGATGCCACAGGACTCAATATCTCTAATTACCCACCCCAGCAATTTTATTAGCAGAATTCAGTGAGGTGGACAAGCATGAACTCACTCCTGGGCAGCCCCTCCAAGGATGGAGGGCACTGGGGATCCCTCCTGGGGACTGGAAGGGCCTTTGAGGCTGTGCTGCCAAGCAGAGTCCTTGCAGCTATTGGTGAGTGGCTTCTTGGGAGGCTCCACCACCAGCTGGTGATGGCTCAGCCTGCTGAGCTTGTGGAATTCTGGGCTGCAGATCCAGCCCTGCCCTCTCCAGACTTGGGCAGTAAAGGTACAGCACAGTCCAGAGCTGTGATGAGGTGGGGAAATATTAAATAATGTTCTTTGGAATGAAAAGGGAAGGAAAGGAGTGTGAAGCCCCCAGAAGGAAGGCAGGGTAGAGGGGATAACTCCTGGCAACAAATCCTGCCTGGGGGCAGCCCCATCCTTGGGCAGAACCTGCCTGGCTGCTCCTGCCACTGCTCTGCTTGTACACAACAGGACAAACAGTCTGTGACAATAAAAAGTGGCCACCATCACTCAGGCTTTGCTTGTTGAGCCACTGGGAATTTGATTTGACCAGATTTTGTGACCGATCCTCCATTTAGTGCTGGAACCTGGTTTCCTACAGGGATTCCAACCCTGCAGAGTCCATTGTGGGAGGAGAGTGTAGCAGGATAACCCAGACCTGCCCCTCGCAGTCTCTGCTGTGATCCACAGAAGTATCTCTTGGTGTTGTGGGAGATGAGTTTGTCCTGTCGGTTTTAAGGCCCAGCAGTAAATTAAGCAGTGGGAAAAGAACAGGATCAAACCCTTTCCTGGGCACTTGCAGGACTGGAAGGGGAACACTGGAGTTCTGTGGCTTCCTTATGGGCACGTGCACCCTTGAATTCAAGGCCAGTGTCTAGACTGGGCAAACATTTAGTGTGGTTGGGAGGAGGGAAAACATCTATTTTCTCCTGTCAGTACAAAGGATGACTAATTACACCAGGAACAGCTGCAGTGCACTTGAAACTGTAGAAGCTCAGCTGATCCCTCCCATCCTGCCCCAGCCAACTGGCAACACCTGAGCCCTGCCAGGTAAAAACCAGGCTCTGTGCTTTGTCCAAGTCATTAGACCTTCACTTGGAGAGAAGTGAGCAAGGAACAAGCTTTGCTTCACTGCTTAAAGTTGCTCAAAAAAAGGAAAAAAAAATACCTGGAAGAAATATTTCAGTCCAAAGTAATATTTACTTGGGTGCTTAAAACTTTGTAAAATGCCCCGAAGGTCACAAGCCATTCATCCTGCTGTGTATTTCTCTTTAAGAAGGTGCTTGTAAGTACTACTGGAACACATGTGTGATGAGGGGTTGCCATGGCAAACAGGTTTTGGCACTATTTAAGACAGAGTTTTATTGCACAGCAGAATAAATAAGCATGTTAAAGCCACATACAGTAACTTGTTGGCACATACATTAATGCTCCCAAGGGCTGCAATAACTTAAGCACCCTCCCTTTAAACATTTTTCAGTGTTTTTTCTCTTTTTATTGACTACATGCATTTAGTATTAGGGCTAGGAATGTCCCATTTCCACCCTCTTTTGAAGTGAGTGATTTGAGGCAAAAAAGGAGGACTGTCTAATAAATCATAAAGGGGCATTGTGCAGAGACAAGAGGGGCAATTTTCCCATTCCTAACATACATGAGGATAAGCCAGCCTGAGACCTGTCTGTGAGCTAAATCCTGACTTGCTCCCTCTAGACACAGGAGTAGATTGGCCTGGTTATGTTTCTGATGGAGTCTGAATAATCAGAAATAGTTTCGCAGCGTTTTCTGCAGTTTCTGTCTTGCTCTGCTGTGCCAGTCCAGTCTTCTCCCACATCACAGCACCAAGCTCATTACTTGGGCTTTACCCCTCTTATGAACCACCTGCTCTGGTCCCAGTTTGGCTCCCAGTTCCCACCAGTGAGCCCCACCAGGTCTGGAAACACTCCCAGTGCTGAGGAAGTGCTGCAGGGAGGCAAGAGGCAAATCTGTGCCGGTAAGAGGGCTCAGCTTTGTGGTGCCCTTAAAGGTGAACATAAATTACACTTTATAATGAAAGCGCTGGTTTAAGAAGAGTTATTAGCGTATTAGTCCAGGCTTTATTAGCTCGGAGGTTTCAGAGCCACGTGGGAGGTGTGACACTGGCTCCCTCTTCTGTGGGAACCACTGACTTGGCGGCGTTGGAGAACTTGGAAGCTGCCAAAAGCCCCCAAGAGCTCCCACCTCGGGGCCATTGGCACAAACCACCTCACTGTGGATGTGGCCAGACAGTGCCCAGGTGTGGGGCAGGGGCACAGCTGCCTCCTCCCTGAGGAGGGCAGGGTGGCCAGGGCATTCAGCCAGAGATGGTGGTGATTGTAGCTGTTTCAAACCAGGGAATTGGTGAATGTGATGCCCCCGATTCTGTTTGGTTTATTGGAGAAGAGTGACAGAAATTACATCTCACTCTAAAGGAAGAGTGAGGCAGTGCTGGCTCTTGTTATATTCAGAAAAAAAATTCTGGTTTACATATTCCCCAGGGGTTTAGGATGAAAGCTGTAACATATTTTATTCTTAGGACCCCTTTTACCTCTTGCCTCATCACCAAGACTACCCCACGGCCTTCAGTAAGGCTTGGACTGACCACCAGAGCTGGTTGTTTCTCAAGGGCAGGTTGGACAGGGCTTGGAGCAGCCTGGGATAGTGGGAGGTGTCCCTGCACATGGCAGGGGGTTGGAATGAGAGGAGCTTGCAGGTCCCTTCCCACCCAAACTATTCTGTGGTTCTGTTCTAGGATTCTAAACTTTCCTGTACACTCAGCAGTTGCTGAAGCAAAGCTCAAGCCTCAGGAAATGGGGGAGGAAGAAAGAGAGTTCATTGTTTTATGAGAGGTACATGTTTGTAATATCACATAGTGATGGGCTCATTATGAATTACAATTGGCTGAATAAGAGGATTCCTGAGGGAGGGACAGTGCACAGAGGAGAAAGAAAGGGGAGAAGGAGGGAGGTGATTTTTATGTCTGTAAAGGTGTCTCCTGGGCATAAGCAGAGTGGAAGATGTACCACTTCCTTCAAGGTGTTCAGATTTGTTTGCAATTAAAGCCTAGTGGAGCTGTCAGGGGCTGTTGACAAATATATTACAACCAACTCAGGTTAAGCGAGTTACTTAAAATTAATCCATCCCTGCCCAGCACTCCTGTTTCCCTTCAGAGGAATGTGCCAGGAGGAAGGAGCACAATCCTGACTGTGTTGGGAGAACCTCCTCAAGGTGGGAATTTGCAAATAGGGCTACTGTAGTATGTAATGAGAAGCTGCAGGGCTTTCAATTATCCCACATAGTCTGTCTCTTTGCAACTTGACTGACAGCTAATTATGCTGGTGCCATTTTTTTGGCAGTGGAATTTAATCTCCCAGATGGAAAGCAAATCAATCTGCCCATTGCTGCAGCTGAGACATACTTTGGCTCAACTTTAATTTATTCTCCTAAGCCTAAGAAGGTTAGTCATTTCAAGGTACAAAAATATCAGATTTCTCCTGTTAACCAGGCTGGTGAAAAAGTGAGGAAGAGTTGGGATTTTATGGGCTGTGCTGTGAAATGTTGCTGCTCCTTCCTCTGTATTAGGAACCAGCAGCATCATCTGCCCTTGATTCCTGGTCGTGGAATCTAACAAGGAAGAAGCATTTATGAGCAGGTTGCTAGTGATAATGGTTAAACATGAGTTGTGGAGGCATTAAGTGGGATTCTACGGAGGAAGGAAGTAAATCTCTGAAGAAGTCGACACAAAAAGGAATCGGTGGCAATTTCCAAGCACTTCAGCCAGTGTGCAATAGCCTGGCTCCCTTTGGGTTTCATGCCAGGGATATAGATGCAATCCTCCTACTTACCTGCACTCTTCAGGCTTATCAATTATGCTGCTCCCTTGGAGTTGCTGGTACAACTTTAGGCATTACTGTCCTCTGTGAGAGCAGAGTATGTGCCTAGTTATCACAGCTACAGACCTCATCTTCTGTATCTGGCACCTGCAGCTCCTGTCAGTGCTGTTTCTCAGGCTAGAAAACCTGATTTCAGCTGGGATCAAGGGGAAGGGAGCTCACAAAAACTTGGTGCTAATGAATGCTGGAAAACAGGAGCACTATTTTTCTGTAAACTTTTGGCTCTTTGGTTTCAGTCTGACTGTGGTTCTGGTGTCCTGTCTGTGTTGTGATTTCTCCTTTGTGTGAATTCTTAAGGCCTCAGGACTCCCCAGCCCTGGAGGTGTTCAGGGCCAGGTTGGATTGGGCTCTGAGCAAGCAGGTCCAGTGGAAGGTGCCCCTGCCCATGGCAGGGCTTGCAATGAGATAAGTTTTAAGGTCCCTTCTGACCCAAACCATTCTATGAGTCTACTCTGATTTTTGGAGCGTTTACAAACAAAAGGTTCCCAATTCCCCTTCTTACTGAAAAAAACATTTTTAAAGTGCTTTGCTCACATCTAATGACTCCAATTCCATCTTTCTCATGCTTGTATAAAACCATAGCCACTTCAGTGACTCTTGTGTAGTACCTCTGGTGGCTGAAAGATTACGAGCTCTCCAATCTAGCTATTAACACCTAACCTTTTATATTTTCACATTATCCTTATGATTATGTTGATGCTGCTTTTAATGAGCTTTTGAATGACATTTCACAAGGGTGATAAAACCTTGTACAGGGAAGCATTTTTTGTGACAAATCTCTGGAGAACAGATGTCCTGATGTTGTCCTAGTGGTGCATTTGTTACCTGCAATGTGATGGTTAAGATGGAGCTCATGCAACACCCTCTCAGTGGGTGGCAGAGGAGAGAAATGATGATCAGGGTGTTAATTAGTCCGTGGGAACAATGATCAATTCCTGGGGAAAAACAGTGCAGGAGCAACTGGACGTGGGCTCAGAAAGTAACATCCTGTGTGTCTTGTACCTGATGTTTGAGGTTATAAACCCACTTAGATGCTGCAGGTGTTTCTTTGGAACTCCAACCCAACCTGGAAGTATCCAGCTGGATGGAGCACTGTGAGAAAGCTCCTCATCCTCACCAGATGTCAGACCTCTCTGTCAGGTGCTGTAAATACTGGCATATTCTGATGGCCAGAAAATGGGACCTCTTCCCAGCAGGGCTGTTGTCTTTATCCAGGGGGTTGTTTTTGGGTGTGACTGAGGAGTGAAGATGGACGTTGCCTTCAGGGCAGGGATGTGGAGGGGACAGTGAGGCTCTTGGATGCTTTAGGTGGAATCAATGGTTTGAACTCAGTACCCACAGGTGGTCAGCACAGCCCAAAAGCAGCACAGAAATCCTCTGGTTGGGAGGGACCATGTTTAGTACACTGGGAGCCACACCAGTGTTCAGTTTTCAGATTGTCAATCTAAAATGAGATTATTTTTAAAAATAAATCCATCATTTATTAAACAAAACAATTATTTGTTCTCAACTATGCTATAAGTTTAAATGCTGATGATAAAATGTGGTGTCAGACCTGTGATCTCTGAGCCAAATGTGAGGAAGCAAAAGCAATCCCACCTATTCCTTGCCCTCTGGTCTGAAAGTGGGGAGCTACAGGGACCAGAACAGGGAAAGCAAACATTCCCAAATCAATGCTGTCCTGGCCACAGCATATGTTAGCAGGAATTTCTGCTCTTGCCTTTGTTATACGTGTAACCTGATGTGTTATCTTTTAGGTTCTTGAATATAAGTCATGATCTGCTTGGGCTACCCAGTTCAAGCTTGTTCTGGGATCTCTGGCTTTCCTGCTGCATTTTGGGACCTTGGAGCAGTGGGAGAGGAAGGAGAACACCAACAATGAGGCAGGGCCATGGCAGAGACCAGGACACTCCTCCAGGCTTTCACCTTGCACAGGTGGGGATCAGCTGTTTGGTGGTCCAGGGCTGGTTGTGGGAGCAGCTGGGTCAGAGCAGCAGCACCACAGCACTCCCTGCACACACAGAGGGCTCTGGGCTGGTTGTGGGACAAGCTGGGTCACAGCAGCAGCACCACAGCACTCCCTGCACACACACAGAGGGCTCTGGGCTGGTTGGGGGACAAGCTGGGTCAGAGCAGCAGCACCACAGCACTCCCTGCACACACAGAGGGCTCTGGGCTGGTTGTGGGACAAGCTGGGTCACAGCAGCAGCACCACAGCACTCCCTGCACACACAGAGGGCTCTGGGCTGGTTGGGGGACAAGCTGGGTCAGAGCAGCAGCACCACAGCACTCCCTGCACACACAGAGGGCCCTGGGCTGGTTGTGGGACAAGCTGGGTCAGAGCAGCAGCACCACAGCACTCCCTGCACACACACACAGAGGGCTCTGGGCTGGTTGTGGGAGCAGCTGGGTCAGAGCAGCAGCACCACAGCACTCCCTGCACACACAGAGGGCTCTGGGCTGGTTGGGGGACAAGCTGGGTCAGAGCAGCAGCACCACAGCACTCCCTGCACACACAGAGGGCTCTGGGCTGGTGGGTGACTAAGAGAGAAGAGGAAGGAGAAGATGGTGCTGCCCCTTGTGAGACCAACTTCACGCAATTGTTTGGGATTTGTGTTTTCTCACAAAAGGACCAGAATTCCAGCAAATAAAATGCTACATCACAGGGGATCCAAATGGAACCAACTGAGCTATTTATGGAGCAGCAGCTGAACAAGCAGATGAGATGTGAGGCCAGAAGAAGCAAGTCTGTGTGGTTAATTACAATAGTTGGCTTTGGGATTTTCTAGCTGAAAGACAGAAGTTGGCCTTCCCCAGCATGGTGTAACAGTGTAAGACACAGACCTATTAAATGCCATTTAAGGCTGTACTTTTCCCTGCCTAAAAATACCTGTGGAAAAACCCTCCTGTTGACATCAGCATTTTGAGACTTTAAAAAAGTGAGACTTTATACAATGTACTAAATTCTACAGTGCAAAGAGGCCAGGAAGTTGTGATCTGTACACTCAGGGGGATGTGCATTTTCCTTCTGCATCAAAAATCCCCTCGTACTGAAAAACATCAGGGCCCTTCTCACACCACGTGTTTGCTCAGGTAGCTGCTCACCCATGTGTCTATTTTCCAATCCTTTTAGTGACATCTAGTGAAATGTAGGGAAAGTGCAGGTTCAGGTCTGTAACTCCAGGGATCAATGCAACTGCAGGAAAAGATGCTTCACAATTAAATGCTTAAGTACTGCACCTTATTTCATTTGTTGCCCCTTGAGCTGCTGCCTTTGAGGAATGCACCAAATGCATTTGACTATTAAAAATAATTTAAAGTTTGAGCCCATACTCTGCTCAAACACTTTATGTATTTGAGGCATAAAATTAATTTACTCTTTGTTCCTTTTAACTTAGGTATATATTCAGAATTACATTCTTATTTTATATTTTAAATTTTGGTGTCTTTTGTTGGTTCTGTTGCTCCTCTACACCTGAAGGCTTCAAGTACCTGGATTTTGACACAAAATCCTCCAAACTATTGCAGGAGCTCATGCTACACACTTTCAATATTTGGTATTCCTGAGCTTACTGAAAGGCAGTCAGATTTGGTCCACTCATTGCTCTGGGTCAATCCAGAGTGGATGTGAAAGACTTTCATCAGCAAATGAAGGTTTCAAAAGAGATGGGAAACGTATGTCTCCTACCTAGAAACCAGCTCCAAACTTCAAAGGAAGAGCTGCCTCCCTCAGAGCAGCATCCACATGCAATAGCTTTTAAAAGTGGAACTTCTTTTTCTCCTCAAAGTACAAACCCAAGTGGCTCCCATAAAGGTTTATGTTGGTATGGATTTCAGCTGTGCAAATGATACAGCCACCAATACAAACAGGGCTCATAAATATTTGGAAAAAAAAAAACACAACATGGCTTCAAACAGGCCAATATTAAATGACTGGAACTAGTTCAAAAAATTCTAGGCCTTGCTTGATCTAAAAGGCTTCAACCTCCCAAACTGAATAGGCAATTAGGGCAGATTCTGAACAGGAGAATCTGAAGCAACAACTGGGAAGTCTGAATTCTGTGGAAAAAAACCAGCTGTGAGTGTCACTGAGCACACACAAACCCTGCCAGGACAGGGGGGAGACCCAGCACCTCCAAGCACCTTCCAGGTCTCTGATCTGCATCATCCCTCTCACAGGTAACTCTGCAGAACTTAGAAAATGAAAGTTTCAGGGAAAAATTAATCCAAGTACACCAAGAGCAACAGTTCAAACATTTTACTAAATCAATTCACACAGTTTCAAAATTGTAAATATAATTAAGGACAACAGGGTTTCTGTATTTTCTTTTTTCTTCCAGATTCATCATTAAGACAATAAACAAACACAAATTAGATTTATAGCATCTGTTCTCTTAAAAAATGGAGGGAACGCCACTCGATGTATTGATAAAGCACCACAACACAGTTACAAAATAGGGTTGGGCCTGTTTCTTTCACAATTAAAAGACTACATACTCCTACCAGCTTCCTGCTTCAATTCATACTTCATTAAAATAAAACTATAAAATCTCCTAGATTACACTAAACTCAGACAATGCCTGGGGTACAGTGCATTAACAGCAGTAATGCCAACTATCAGTGCCAACATGAGACAGTTTGGAAAGTAAAAACAGAACAAACAAAAAAAATTCCCAAACAAAACGATGAAAACCCCACCTTTATTTCCCCTAGGTGAGCAAAATTGAAAGTAAGGGATGCTCTGCTTCACAATGAGTTAAGGATTTGGGGAGGGTGGTGGGGAGGAGAAGAGGGGGCTGGTACTGCAGCTTTCTGGGCTTAGTTGGCATCGAGCTTGGCCATTTCCTGCACGTACATCCCTATACTCTCACTGTCGAAGAGCACGAAGTACACGGTCTTGATTGAAGAGGACATTGTTGACACAAAGTAGCTGGAGATGGCTCTCAGGATCAGCTGAGCAGCTGTTTGCTTTGGGAAGCCGTTTCTGGAAGGAGAGATTAAAAAACCAGAAAATCAAGACTTGCTGAACCAGCTTTGGGTGGTTTAACCTCCCAGGGAAGGTTCCAGTGTTCTCTAGTGCCTCGTGGTAAATAAAAAGTGCAAAGTCAGTGACTACAGGCTGAATTAGAAGCTATAAACCTGTTTGTTTAGGCAAGATTTAAAGTGTTCAAACAGAAGAAAAGCACTTCCAAAATACAAATAGAGTCCCCCCACATCAATGGGTTGAGCCTTATGATAACTGATGGATCAGTTATTCTCATTTAACAGACAAGTAAAGCAAGAGCCTGATGTGTTCAGGAAAGCAGTGCATATGTTGGAGCTGCAGAGTGAAACCTGTCCTGAAAGCAAAGCAACATTCAAGAGAAATAAAAAGAGAAACAGAGACCTTGACATAGAAAATGGAACACACTGAAAGACACCTGCTTGGTACCAACTGCAGAGATGTGAAACCAGAGGCTTTGCTGCTCCTCCAGCCATGCCTAAGGAAGAGGCTCCTATCCCCTTCTCTGGAGAAGCCACAGACACAGAACCAACCTTGGTGCTTTCTCAGATGGCAAAACTGTGCATGATTGAATTTCAAAGCTCAGCACCTAATTTGGCAACCCTTCTTACAAGCTTCTTCACACTGTTATCCAGCAGCCCTTGTCTGAAAGCTTCATCTAATCTCAGAACAGGTCAAGCACAAGCAGAATGATCTGAGCAAAGCCATGATCTGAACTGGGAGCTGTACAGGTCATGGCAAACTCCTGAAGTTACACCTTTTTTGCTGTGTTACTTCTCAAGTACTGCTGCTCACCCAGACCATGGGTTTGGGCCTGGACAAACTGTGAGCTCTGCCCCAGCCTCAGGGACAGGGGCTGCAATAATCACTCTGAGGGTGATGGGACACGACCCCTCTTAGAAGCTGCACCCAAAAAGAATTTGAAAGAGCCTGTTGAGCATCACCTGGTTCCCTGACATGCACTTACAGATGTATGGTAGTCAGGGCTCCCCATTATAAAGCATGGACTATTAATTCTACAAATAATTTACAGATTACACAGATGGCTGAGTTTCTCAGTGTTTCCTCAGCAGTTCAAAGAATCTGAGCTAAATTCTCCTCTGGCACCAACAGGTGAGCATCACTCAGCACTTCTCACTGCAGCACCACACTGGTAATAAAACTCTGTTGTACTCTCATTCTGTGCTGCAACACACAAAATGAGAAGGGCAACTGCCTGTGTCACAGCCAACTTACTGCACTCTGCCTTACCAGAAAATCCTCTCTGAGAGCAATTCTGGGGCAGTCCTGCCTGTAATGTGATATTATACATGCTGCCTGAAGATAATGCCTGCAGTATTTCAAAAATGATGGCATGAAATAGCTCACGCTGCTTCCTCTTTTCTGGAAATGCCCCATTTTTGTATCTATTGAAGAAATTTTAAAAAAAGGAGAAAGCATTGTGAAAAAACGTTGTACTCTTCCAAAGCCAAACGAGCTGGTCAGGGAGAATCACCTGGGTGACAAGTTAATCAACTGAGAGCAGTTCTGACACAGGAGCTGCTTCCTGCTCTCAGCTTACACAGAAAAAGACACAGACTCAGCAGCCTCCACACCTGAGCACCTGCAGGTCACTTAAAAATGCATTTAAATACAGGCACACACTGAAGAGATCTTTAAGGAGTTTTGCTCCTGAGCAAAGACAGGGCAGCACCAAAATCAGGGTACACACTGATTCTGAATTGTCCTCAGGGCACTCTGAAGTCTCACAAGTTCTGAGGGCTCTGGCAGGATGGCCACAACAGGGCACATGAAAGAAGAGTGGCCTGGCCAAAGGAAGGCAATGGCAGCACATTGCTCAGGACTCCTCTCCCAAAAGAAAGGGAAGAGGACAGAGCAATCTGGCCTGATGGCCATGTGTGGGCTGCAGGCAACAGAAGCCTCTTGCATTGATCTACCAGTCTGAGTTAAACTCTTGTGAAAAGGCAGTTTGAGACTTCAGCCAAACCAGTGTCAATTCAGATCAAACTCAGAGCCTCACAATGAAATCCCTTCCCCAAGGATGATTTCATGTTCAATCTCTAACTCTGCTTTCCCTTTTCTCCTGCTGGCCCTACCAGACTGAACTCCAGGCTACCTCTGAACAGCACCCAAGCTGTGCTTTCCACAAGTTGGCTGTAGCTGAGCATCTGGCCTAGTGAATGCTATTTTATTTCCCCCTGTGATTTATTTGAACTGCCCTCATGTAATCCCATTCCTCAACTATAAAAGAGAATGAAACTGTTTATGTGGGTTTATTGGGTGATGTCTGCTTGACAGATGTCTGTACTACAACAGCTGCATACATGTGGTGTCTCTGGCATTTGCTATCTTTTAAAGCTTTACTTTTATTTTTTTAATGCTTTTGACTTCATAAAAATAAGTAGAGAGTATTGTCAGAACATATTCTGCTCTCTCCAAAATTAATTTATGCTTGAGTATCTGTAATTAAGAGAAAAAAGGGAAAATACATAACCTCATACATTACTCAAGGCCTTTTGATTCCTCTCCATCTTTTCAAAGCACCAATTCAACTGGCTCGAGTGAGAACCATCAGGCTGAGAACTCACCCTGTCAGGACCCAGATTTCAGAACAGAATGGGAGTCTGCCCATTGCTCAGGGTTTCATCATCTTCCAGGACCAATCACCTACTTCACAACAAGGGCTGGGAATGGTTCCCTGCTGGGAACTATCCAGGAAAGAAAGGGCTCTGTGGAAGGGACTTTACAGTCTCACTTTTACATAATAATTCCACAGTTACTCTGCAGTCCATGGAGGAATTTTCTCCCAGAGAGTGATTCAGAGTTTCCCTGGGTACTGGCCAGCTGTGACTGACAGATAATTCACCAGGTTACTATGAACACTCTCCTATATTCTCTACTGTTCTGCAGTTTTCTCAAGTTATCTCCTTAAAATGACACCCATGTAAATTAACCTTAGCTGGAGATTTGTCTGATGCAAGTTGCTTAAATTTATTATCCTAATGAAACTTCTATTTCTTCATTTTTATTCACCCAAAAACTCAAATACTGATTGCTGCTCTAGCCACAGAATATGCAAGAATTAATTTACTGTTGCAACACAGCACAATGGGAAGAATATTCTTGCTGTACATCAGCCAACTTCTTTCATGGCAAATTCAAGAGGGGCAGTTGTTCAGGGCTAGAAACACAACTGTGTAATTCAGGCTGGATCTGGCCCTTCATACCAAGCCATCACTGAGGACCAGGAGCTCCAAACCTCCCCCCTGCACCCCAAACCCAAGAGCCTCAGATTAAAGGTGCAGTCAGGCCATAACTCAGACTCCTAAGAACACGATCCAACTTTCAAAGGCACTGAGTACCCTGCACAAAGCCAGAGAACTTGAACTTTAGGCTTTGGCTTTCAAAGACCTTGGCAAAGGTTTTAAGGTATTTTTCTTTTTTTTTTTTAACTAAAATAGTCTCATGATGTAAACTGCATGGAATTCACCTTGTGGATTTTGACTGAAAGCTTGAAGTGACTCTGCAAATCCAGAGAATCAAGGCACTTCAGGTTTGCTACTTTAAACAAACACTGAGCCATGTCTTCTGGCTATCCTAAGACATCCAGTGCAGGAAGATTAATTATGCCCTAAAACTATGCAGAATCATAGAATCACAGAATGGATTGGGTTGGAAAAGACCCCCGAGATCATCAAGTCCAACCCTTGGTCCTGCCCCACTGTGATCACCAGCCCAGGGCACAGAGTGATCACAGTAGGGTTGGATCAAGACATGGTAGATTCTCACTCAGTGCCACATCCACAGAATCACAGAATCATAGAATGGATTGGGTTGGAAAAGACCTCCAAGATCATCAAGTCCAACCCTTGGTCCAACTCCAGGCCCTTTACCAGATCATGGCACCCAGTGCCATGTCCAATCTTCGTTTAAAAATCTCTAGGGATGGGGAATCCACCCCCTCTCTGGGCAGCCCATTCCAATGCCTGAGCACTCTCTCTGCAAAGAATTTTTTTCTGATATCCAACTTCAATTTCCTCTGGCAGAGCTTGAGCCCATCGTGCCCCCTTGTCCTATTGCTGAGTGCCTGGGAGAAGAGACCAACCCCCACCTGGCCAGAACTTCCCTTTTCTTCCTGCTCTCCTCCACATCCCCAATTTATATAAACAAACCAATGGTCTGAAGAAAGTCTTTTAATATTCTCTAAATGTTTGTTTTATGCTCTTTCTCCTACTTTCATGCTTTAGGATCCTGCAGGGATCACTCAGATCTGCCCAAAGTGAGGCAGCACTCAGGAGAGCACTGCAGGCTCCAGGCACAGCCTGGGCAAACTGAGAAGGAACTTCCTTTAGGGAACTGATTTCAACAAAGAAGAAAAAAGTCAGCATTGTAGCAATGGGTTTTGTACATGGGAAGGACTGAACATGGGATGGCACTTAGAAAATACCAGGAATTTGGAACCAGGTTTGCCCAACAGCCTTACCTGCCACTGCCAATGGAAGGGAATGCAATTGATTTCAGCTTCTTTTCATCAGCCAGGGCCAAGCAGTTCTTCACTGTCTTTTCCAGCAGCTCCTCACATTTGTCTGAGCCCCAGCCTGGGCTGTTACAGTGGATCACAAACTTTGCAGGCAGTCCATGGCCAGCAGTGACAACAGCTAAGGGAGAATCGAAAGTGAAACGTCATTGCTTTCCTCTCCTCAGGATGAAAGGAGAGCACATGTGATTAAAATAGCAAACAATCAACAGACATTCCTTTAGCCCCTGTGAATGTTTTGGATTACAAATCACACAGCCTTAAAATACAACATGATTACAGGGACTTTGTATTTTCCATTTCCAGCTGCACTTTGCTGTGATAATTCATGAATCACAGCCACGATGGAGCTTATTTTAGAGAGAGCAGGAATTCATGGAAGGAATCAAAGGAAACACATTTATGCTGAGGATTGTGGAAGGAAAATATTAGAATATTAATCTGGTTAAGGGATGATCTTTCTTTGGTTTGGTTTACCACAGAGCCACAGTATCAGGATGCTGGGCAGGCAGATACAGGTACAATTTAGGTGATGTTCAACTACTCCTGGTCAATGTACATAATTTTTGGCTCACTTCTGAACACAGCACAGCCCAAACTGGAGCAGTTCAGAGCTACCAGTGCTCTCCAAATCCCTAAGGAAAAGAGGTGAATGAAGATTTTGGCTTTATTTCCACCTTTGTTTCTGAGGAACTGGAACGAAGACATTTTGTGTGATTTCAAGACTTTGGGCCTGGCCTTATTTGAGATTTCTTTGTGTCTGGGTCATCCAAGGCCACATGAACAATGCTGGGTTTAGTTTCTCTTTCATCACATTCTTGATAGATGGTTGGTGAGGACACACAGATTTGCAATGTTTGATTCACAATGTTTATGTACCAACAGGTCAGGACTTGTATGTACAAAGAAATGAAGAAGAATTTTTACAATATTAATCATATCACCACAACACTACCATGGACATGCAGAGACTAAGAAGATTCAGCAGAGCCTTCCTACAAACTGCTGACAGACAGGGATTCTCTGCCTTCTCTGCAGGAGAACATGCTCTGGGTTCACCACTTCCCATCAGAGAGAAGCAACAGGCTGTGCTCTGCCTGCCAGAAACCAGAGCAGGAGGATCCCTGCCATTTCCAAACTCACAGGGCCGTGGTTGCAAATAAAAAGTTGTAACTTTGATTTGCTAAAAAAAAGAGGGGGTGGGAGAGAAAACCACCCTAATCACACACTGAGGGACAAAAACCAACCAGCTGAAGCCTCACAAAAGCACACAGTGAACCTTCAGAAAGAGTCAGGTCCTAAATACCCCACCAAAATGTAGGGGTAAAATGGCAGCTCATGCCTTCAAAAAAACCATAATAAAAATAGCAGTAAGTTTAAAAAAACCCCAAAAAATAAAAAAAATCAGTTTTGCAAAGGTGCTTAGAGGTCTGAAAGCCTCTACTCCATTCTGGAATGTTTATGAGGCATTTTGTTATTTAAGAGTAGAAATAACTCTTGGCACACAGTCACCACATATGGATACTATCCCATGGCTGCTGCAGGGAAGAGAAAATAGACTCTGTCATATGGCATCCTGACCAGGGGTTAACCAGAACATTCTGAAGGACAATGGAAGCACAAGCATTCATGTTCTTATGGGGTTGCAGAGTCCCAACATGTTGAATAGCCTCAGTGTTAGGCAATGTTAATTTGTCATAATGTGAAACTAAATTGTTGGCAGATTCAGAATACATCATAAATCCAGGGAAAATCTATTAAAAGCAGCTGACATATCTCTAGTCAGATGTGAAATGTGGCTATCATCCTCATCCTGAAGGAATAAAATACTGTATTGATACACATCACCAGCTTTAATATTTCTCAGGGATTGTTTTCTAGGGTAGTCATTAATTAACTCATTAGGATTCTGATGAGGACAACTGTTCATTACCAAGAGCAGCTGTCCCTTGCTTCAAATGCAAATGCTCTGAAAGGGGAAGTGAGAAACAGAAAGTGAGCCATGGAGTCATTCTGTGCTAGTTCCATTCCAGGTAGGGATCCTGACTATTGGCAGATTAAAGGAATACCCATGTAATTGAAAAGTCTGAAAACTGAGTATCTACAGGACTGAGAAATTGTGTATCAATTCTGTTCTAGAGTCTCCTCCAACAGCCATTTAGCTTCTCCCAGTGCAAGGCAGAGCTCCCTGGGGTGAGAGACTGGCAAAGCAGCCCCCAGATATGAGGGATGAACTGACTGCTGAGAAAAATAAACTTTGCTTTCCACCTTGCCACCTATTTGGAGCAGTTTGGCCTGGGCTGGTAAGGAATATTGTAGAGAAGTTTAAAAAAAACCACCCAAAACTGAGTAATTGATTCTACGCATTTTTGCAGAACAAAAATTCCAAGAAAAACTTATTAAAATTTTTAAAAAGTAAAGGAAAAACCCCAAAGTATTAAGCACCAGAAGTAAACAGTTGTAATTTTTCCTGTCAGAGCTGAGTTCTTACATCTCCCCTTCGGCTGTAGTTAGGATTCATTTACAAAACTGCACACACTGTATTTATTTTTATAGCATAAACACAGATGGCAGAATCAGCCTTCTATATGAACAACATGGATCAGCAATTTCACAGATGGTGTAAAATTATATATTGCCATTATCAAACTTTATTACTCATATAGTAGATTTTTCTCCAATATTACATAAATTTTGATAACTAGGCATCAAAAAGTCGTAAGCTTTTACAGTGATGATTTTGGCACTGACTGAACTGAGTGCCCAAGCAGATGCTGAACTTTAAGCATGTGCTTAAGCTCAGTGAAAGTCAGAGGCATTTCAGCAAAGCAGATGTTTAACAGAGTTGCACTCAAAAATAAACATCTCATTAATTGCTTTTCTGAACTGTGCCCTTAATGAGCAACACTCACTGAGTGAGGAGGTACCTGAGAGCAGCTTTTACTGTCCCATGACATCACTGCCCCCTTGCCCAGATGCTCTGGGAGAGGTTACCTGTGACGCAACGTGGGTGTCTGCAATGGGGAGAACAGACACTGGGTAACCCAAAGAAGCTGCCCCAGAGAGCAGAGGAGGCACAGAGCTGGTGCAGGGGAGTGTGGCAGTGTGGGCAGCGTGGTAGGGTGGGGTTGGGTTGGGATGGGGTGGGGTGGGGTGGGGTGGGGTGGGATGGGTTGGGGTGGGCTGGGGTGGGTTGGGATGGGCTGGGATGGGCTGGGGTGGGGTGGGTTGGGGTGGGTTGGGATGGGGTGGGGTGGGTTGGGGTGGGTTGGGATGGGTTGGGGTGGGTTGGGATGGGTTGGGATGGGGTGGGGTGGGTTGGGGCAGATTGGGATGGGTTGGGGTGGGGTGGGTTGGGATGGGTTGGGATGGGTTGGGATGGGTTGGGATGGGTTGGGGTGGGTTGGGATGGGTTGGGATGGGTTCCCGGGCGCAGCCTCACCTCCAGCTATGTCCAACGGCCCGTTCTTTTTGCGGAGCTCAATGACAGCCTCCACAAACTCCTTGCCGCCTTTCTTTTCCAAAGTGCTCCCTGAACAGAGAATTGATAGTTTACTCCTCTCATTTCAGGCTTCCACAACAGACATGTGATCATCATTATTGTTTATTGCATCACTCTAGAGTTTTCTGCCCAAATGTTTTTGGGTTTTTTTGGGGACTGCAAAGTAAGATCTAAACCTTTTGGGACTTGAGAATTAGCTAGTCATTAAAAACAACAACAACGACAACAACAGAAAGAAAAAAACCAAACAGACAACCCTAACAACCCAAAAACCTCACACTGGTATCCCTTGCTAACATTCTCAGACTTGGTTTTGTTGTCAAAACATGGGACATGACATCCCTACCTCCTTCCTTATCATGAGCATCTCTTAGTGTGCAAGGTCCAGAAGAATGTGCTAGCTCAGAGTGGTTGAAGGTTCATAATTCCTTCCCCTAGGATTCATTTCCCCTCTTCTCTTACAAATTGTTTCAAAGAGCCATTTGCCACAATAAGAATTTGAAACTCACCTGATCTTGGTCCCTGACCCCAACAGGTGGCCCCAGGAATGAAACAGTCTCGTGAGTGCAGCTGGCTGCTTTACTTGGTAACTGCCCAGCTTGTTGAGCCACCTTTAACCAAGAGGAAGAGCCTCAGAAATAAGGAGAATCTCTAAGGAACATATTCCTCCAATGAACTTCTCTAACTGCAGCTGAGGAGCTGGACAAAGTCATTCTGGCAGGGGAAGAGCTGTGCAGTGATTCAGGGCAACCCAAATGTATGCTCTTTACAAAGGCAGTCCCTCACTAAATGGTTTAGATCTTATTTTGCAGCTCTAGTTTTACGTATGAATATTAAAATAGCCCCAGAAAGCATTTTCCTAACTACATAAGCATCCCACATCATTTTGCACTGTGCATATTAATTACAAAGGTAGATAAGTACAAGCAGTGATATCACAAAGGCTCTGATTTGAGATAGTGCTTTGCAAACCCATTTCCAAAAAGTCAGAACTAGGATCTCTAAAGATCTAGACCCTTATTTGGTGACACCCCTTACTTTCACTGATGAAGAAAGGAAAAAAAAATGCATTTTCTGATGGAAGTGCACATACTGTATGCCCAAGGAAGCGAAGCTCCTCCTTCAAGATTCAGATTGCTAAATAGGGTTATAGCTCTAAGAACTAAGAGGACTACAAGATGCTTTTGGTTTTGCTAAATTTCTTCCAAACTGAAGATGGAAAGTTGAAAACAATGCATTTGTTTTCCATTCAAAAACTGACTCTCTGACCCTGCCTCTGTTTTGTTAGTTGGAGGTTATTGCTTTTGGGGGACAAAAGCTGAGGACAATTACAAAACTTATGCCTTTTCTTTGGCTTTTTCATAATCAGTTCACGACAGGGTTTGCCAAATGCTGGATTGCAAGGTCAGACTGTGTAGGTCAGAGTGTAATTTGCTCTTTGTGCTCAGTTAAGCTTTTTACATAAATACTTCAGCCAAAGTACTTCTACTTATTCAGCCAAACTCCTCAGTAAGAGTTTTTTGAAACTTAAAAGTTACCTATCCCAGGGCAAGAGAGTAGAAGGACCATCCTGAAGTCTCCTAGAAAAGACAGTAATGGCTTTACTTGTAGCAGGAAGGTGTCTTAGGGGAGTGTGCTGGGAAAGGAGACCCACAGCAGCACTGAGGGGTCTTGTAAAATCACTCTGACAGAGAAGGGATGGGCAGGGAATGGAAGTTTTCCATTCTAGTTATACTCTTGCTGTATGTATTTCCATATCATTCCCATTTATATTTTTATATATATTTCAGTTATATGCCCCCTGAGTCAGTGAACTCTGATCAATCCTAAACCCCATGACATTCATAATCCTTAATTTCTCTTGTTTCAAGGGGGAACATAATTAAGCCTTGTGCAGAACTTAGGAACAGCAAAGATCTGTTAAGTAGGTCATTTCTTTGCCATTGCAAAGCTGTTGTACATTTAATGGAATTTAGCCTAGTTTGGTTTAATTCAATCCAGAAGGATCAGTTTTTTCCCTTCTACTGGGAATTAATTTATAATTAAAAGCAATGAACAACCATGTCAGTTTATTTCACTGAGCTCTCTTCTTGCAGATGTGGTACAAAGAAGAGCAAAAGTATGAATCAGTGAGATATTCTGCATTTACTCCCCAATCGTGTTCTTCTTCTGGTTAATAGTGAGAGTTTATACTGACATAATACTTAAGATTGATGTTGTAAATTAGCTTAATCTGGGAAAGGACAGACTGTGTTTAACCATTTTCCACTACATTAGCAAGTTTCTTGATGGAAGTCTTGCTTCACAGCTCCAAGGTTAGTAGCTTATTTGCTCACAGGCATAAATATGTGTCACTCCCATGAGAACCAGATCATTATCTCATGCTTTCCAAGCAGGCATTGGTATCAGTGTTGAAAACAGCATTAGCAGAAATTTAGGCTCTAAAATTCTCAGGGTAAGCCCCAGGACATTTAAATTGTTAGGGAAAAAAACCAACAAAAATTAAAAAAAAATAAATTTAGATGGGTAGAAGTTAATCATTGGAAGCTAAGCATTTGTGCACTTCTATTCTTCCTTACAGCAGTCAGAGGCAACAGGAACCTACACTAAGGAATGAGCAGTCCAGCTTTGAGAGACAATTTTCTTTGCAGGGTAGCAAAGCATTTCCTTATCACAGGGTAGGAGACAGGCACATTGGCTAAATGGGTCTGACAGACTTCAGAAACATATTCTTCAGGTACAGGCTGTTAAGACACTCTTATTTTAAATTCTCTGCATATTATTTAGCCAGCCAGGTCACAGTGCTCCTGCCCAACAGAGCATCCAGAGCTGCACTTCTCTGTGTGTTAGTCAGAAAGCAGCCCCTTCAGAAAGAGCAGGTGGTGCAGGACATGCCAGCTCTGCAGCAGGACACCTGTCCCTCCAAGCCAGTACTGAACCAGGACCTCAGGGGTGGAGGGAGCCCATCTGCACAGCAATGGGGAGGTTAAGATGAGATGCAGAACAGAGGCTGGGATCAGCTGACTTAGTTTTAAGCATAACCAGCGACTTCTGCATTCAGCCCAAACTATGATTTGCCTTTTCAAATTACTAAGGCACTTCAGTGGAAGTATTGCTACCCTTCAAAATACTCTATGCAGAGAGAGGTACCAGTAGGAGAGGAGTTACTCAGGAGACAGTGATGGCTGAATTAAGAGGTCTGTCCTGCTTTCTATTGTGCCTTTTCTCATCAGTGTAAGCTTAGATAACTGACCACCTGAAAAATATGGCACATCATTGTGGTCTTAAGGACCACTGAGCAGGGCTAGGAATGTCATTGGTCCATAAGGTTAATCATGAGAGTTCAGAACATACAGACTAAATCCAGCATGCGAGTCCAGATGTGAACATCTGAAACTTGGCATGGAGAGGGTGCACTGGAACTGGTTAGAAATCTAAAGATCAAGACTCAAACTATGTTCAAGCCAGGCATTTACCAAGTCAAGCCAACAATGTGGCAATTAATTTTCCTTGGTCACGTTGCCTGCACTGAACGTACTGTTCCTGCACTCCCAATTTTGCTGGTGCATTGTGCTGATACTTCTGGAAGTCTGATTCGGTGACAAACCCCAGAAAAGCCTACTGGGTTTGCAATGCTTCCTTTCTTTTTCTGCTCAGTCAGGACTGCTGGAAGTGAGAAATGAATGCAGATCTGCATAGCTACACCAAGCTTGTGGCTGCTGATCGACCATGCACACACATACAAACTCGGCAGCGCTGAACTTGCCATTACCTACTTCACCACCGATGTAGAAGTCAGAGTTTGTCGGGTGAACGACAGCATCACTGTCGATCGAGGCAATGTCAGCCTGTACAACTTGCAACTACAACAGGTAAACAGATGTATATCAACCACGTTGGACAGAGACCCAGCACAGGCTCTACATTTACACATGTACCAACGTCCATAGTTCCTACCTTTCCATCTCCAAACCTTGCGCCAAATGCTGAGTTGTGTGTGCAGGTGTGTGTAGAGAAAGGGGTGTAGGGAACAGGAGGAGGAATATTGAGCATGACATGATCAAATCAATGTTAAGATGACAAGTCAGAGCAATCACATGAGATCATTTCCAAAGTTTTAAAATCAGCTAATGCCCCATTGCACTTTGCAGAAACCTAGAACAACCAGTTCCCCACAGAGCATGACAATAAAATACGGAATCTGCTTAGAAAAAGAAATTCAGGATCATCAAGCCAAACAAAATAATTAGTTTCTCCATTTTGTCAGCATCAATAGGCTGACAGGCACCAATCTTCACATGTAAAGCAATTCAGCATTTTGTTTCTAAAGATGGCAGTCTCCCTCCTATAGGGGACACCTTGTATTTGCAGCCAGGGTTGTACTGAGTTTGCTTTGAGAAATACAAGTGATTGTTCTTACAGTTTCAAGGTAAGGTATGTTTTCTAATTAAGTATTGCAATGACTGAGACACTTGTAAAGATATATGTATTTCTGAGAGAGGCTGTTTCAAAAATTAGCCTTCTTAAGTCTTTTTTCTTGTTACTTTTGTACATTCCCTGGGGAATTGCAGCAGTAGAATTATGGCTTGTATTCCATTAAGGAAGCTTAAAAAAAAGGCAGCAGCAGGTGTAATCAAGTAAGAATATTCAATATTCAAATAAGAAGGGAATGCACTACATAATGCATGGAAGGTAATTTTTCTTTCTGCTGAAAAACAAACTTGTGTTGAAGAAGGAATTTTTTGATTTCTTTTCAATCTGGAACAAGTCAGAAGCCTTAAAAGCAATTCACCATCTATGACAGTTCACTATTGGGATAACATCAGTATTTGTTTTCAGCTGAATGTGACTGACAGGGAGTAATTGAAACATAATGGAAACAAATGATTTGATTGAATTAAACAGGAAATCAAGGCAGGAAAGATTTGGGGATAGTTAATTATTTAATAATTCCTTTTAAAAACTTTTAAGCCTGCTCTAAGTATCCAAAACAACCCCTGAGATTGCAGGTAGAATGGAGAAACTGCTTATTTTGAAAACAACCTGACAAAAAAGTATTTTAGTCCTCAAAGTATCCAAATAAGAACCCCCCCAAGATAGCTAACAGTCACATATGATCATTATGGAAAAGAATTTAAAGTTTTTCTTTGAACTGAAATCAGCTTCAATCAGCAATAGCTGCGAGTGCTCCGATTGGATGGAAAAATTATTTTGAATATAGTTCTTCAACAAAGCAGGACCTGCAAGATTTGAATGTCTGCTCTTATTGAAAGGTCTGAAGCCCTAGAGAGTAAATTCTGGGTTCCATGATGTCCATGTGACCGTTAGTTGTGTCGACCCATGCCCCATTTACCTAGGTCATCTTTAAGGTCAATGTCAGCATTGGTGGGATTGATAATGGCCTCCACATCGAAGCGGGCTAAATTACTGATTTCACTGTGAATAAGGTTCAGCTGAAAAGAAAAGCATGAGGTGGGAAATAACAGGACAGCTGGGAAATCACAGAGAAGCTGCAGAAAAGTGAGCTTTGCAACACAGATGGAGGTAGCATCACTGCAAACAAATATGCAAAATAAAAGGCAGGTCGTAACGGAGGGTTTTCATCCCCACGAAATTCAAACGCAAGACTCAAACCTTGTTCACACAGCGAGGACATGAATGAATGTACCCCTGATAAGTTCTATTTTGGTTCTGTGCTGATCACTGTTTAGAATTGTCTTTATTATCTAGTACCTAAGGGGGGTTTATAAAAGGGCTGGATTGGCACTTTTCACAAGGGCATGGAGTGACAGAACCCAAAGGGGAAATGGCCTTTAACTGAAGGAGGGCAGGTTAAGATTAGGTACTAGAAGAAATCCTTCCCTGTGAGGGTGGGCAGGCCCTGACACAGGGGGCCCAGAGAAGCTGTGGCTGCCACATCCCTGGAAGTGTCCAAGGCCAGGTGGGACAGGGCTTGGAGCAACCTGGGACAGTGGAAAGTGTCCCTGCTCTGGGCAGGGGGGGTTGGAACAAGATGTTCTTTAAGGTCCCTTCCAACCCAAACCTTTCTGGCATTCTTATTCTGGCATTAGAAGAGGGGTTTTGTTTCTCCTCCAAGTATAGATGAAGGACACCCTAAGCATTCTTAAGCATCAATTACAGGCACATGCTGGGACCATTCAGCACTGAAATGGGATCAAAGCTGCTGTTCCTCCTCCTTTAAGCCAGCAAACATGAGCCTATCTCTGAGGAAGCACACACTGGTCTCCAGTGATTCCTCCATCCCAGCAAGGGGATGTGTTCCTTTTTCTTTCCTTATCAGTGGTCACCACGTTCTGTATTGCAGCACTCGAGTTCTCAGTGCAGTGCTGCAGCCTTTGGGAGTGCCTGGGGAGGTCCTGCAAGCAGGCACAGAATATCACATGCTTATTGCTCCTAGGTTTGATTTTATTTGCTTTTGTCCTTTATGGAAACAGATTTTAACTCCACCCATTAATGTGCATTAACTCCTCTCACTACACCCATGAATTTCAAGCACATGTCTCAATTTCTTTCTTGTTACAAAATTAGGATGAGATTTCTCATGGGCACACAGTAACCTGAGGAAGGTGGCACAGAGATCTAGAGATTAACCTCATAGCCACACTGTATGTTCTTAAAAGAACAAAAAGGATTCAGGGAATTAGTATGAGGAAATGCAGATTTCAACCTCTGGCAATGTGTTTTGAACAAGACTTAAAAACTATTATATAAATTAAGAAGGCAATGAAAAAACTCAGACCAGCCGTGGTGACAAAAGGATCCTGCCATGTCCTGTTAGTAAGGATGTTTTTCTGGTAGTGCTCAGGGGTGTAAAGTGATAGCACAGACTGCTCACTGCTGACAGTTTGGGTGTCTCTGTAGGATGTGACAACTCCAAAATCTGAGGCACTGATGGGAATGGCAAAGCTGGCAAAGGTCAGGGCTGCAGGTAAGGGCAGCAGCTCATACCCAGGCCGGGCAACTGCTCTGTAGCTCCTGTTGGCAAGTCTGATTTCACATGCACCAAGTTTCCTACCATCAAAGTACTTTAAAAGTGAAACAAATTTTCAAGACTATCATTTGAAGAAATACATTAATTACATCATGGTCTATGCTTATGCTACAATATGTATTTAATATTATTGTTTCAGGGGCTGATTGGGTGAGACAGAAAGCAAGTGTGAATGAGAAGGTTCTCATTCATTTATGCAAGTCCTGAACCCAGCTGCAGCTAAGCCAGGCTTTCCTTCTAATCCAAAGCTCTACCTATGAAATGTGACATCCACCTTCAAGCATGGCACTTTATCTCACCAATAACTGCATTTTGCCTCTTGGTTGGTAATCCACATTCTGTAAACTTAACTCTTTAAATCATCTCTTTGTGTATGTTAATAAATTACCAGGGAGTATGAGCCAATTCATGAAACCCATACGAGTGAATGGGTCATTTAAGGAGGCCACCATCCACATGTTTAAGTTTTATGAAAAAAATATTTCCATTTCATTCATGTGATTCTATGAATTGACCTTCTTTCTCTCTTTAAAAGCCTGCAATTTCATCTAATTTGCATATGCTGCTTGAGTAAACTGTGCTCCCTCAAAATAGGGTGACTTTGACTAGAAATGAGTGCAATTCAGTGTTTTAAGTATGGGTCTGTTCAGGAATTTGTAATAAAATCTAAGAAAGCTTCCTTTCCAAATAGCTTGCGATCCTTTAACACTTCACACGTGGCAAGTTATTCATACTTGAGTTTGAGTCTTGAGTTTGACTACAGGCAACTGCAGTTTAAAAGAAGTCAAATCAAATCAAACCAAACCAAAATGTTAAAGAAACTTCATGAATTTTAAAATTATAAAAAAACCAAACAACAACAAAACACATGCAGACACCAAAAGACTCTTTTGTGGAGATTTTTCTATGCTCCTAAGAATATTTTGTTACTTCTCTAAGTGTTCCTCCTTGATCCCTAATTCTGTGCTCTGCAGGTTTTTGCCCTAGATCTGTTAGTTGCAGACCATTTGGGGTTTGGACCTTCAATCTATCCCTGAGCTTACCCTTATATGGGATTTACATAATAAACAGCTGGTAATTAAGGTTTCAATTTAACAGCAGCAACAAGATGCTTAGAAAGCTGCCCATCACTGATAACATGTGTTGGCAGCTGAGTATTGTTTTACCAAATTCTGCATTTACTGCTCCATGCACTGTTAGCTATCCAAGTGCCAAAACACACTTAAAAACTAATAGAAGTTTTCCCTTAGAATTAAATCCTCCATTGAGTAATTGCTTAATTTTACTACCAATAGTATGGAGCATGTATTAGGCAGAGGAAGTGACCCCCTAAAGAACTACCTAAGAAAATGAACAGGCACAACTTGCATATACATGTGCAACAAAGAATGGACAAAACTTTAGGGAAGTTTTCAATTAAATGTTAATTAGATAAATGCAGATGGCACTTAGCACATCCAGGGTATTTCCTGAGCCAAGCCCTGCATTTCTTATTTCAGATAAAATTACCTTAGAAATCTTGGAACATTTTCTGGTGTGATTTTCATACTGAAAACTGAGGATGTTGCAGACCACAAGTTGAGGTGTCTCAGAAAGTCCAAACCCTAATGCTTAGGCTTGAGGTCTCACAACTCTGTCTCTACTTTGTAATCCTCTCAGGAAAAACAGACCAGCTAATGTGCACAATACCACTTTTCCACTGGGATGTCACCTGTAGCATGTGCACTCACTGAGATTTTAGTCCTTAATTCATGTAGCACTAACACACTTCTACAGGTATAACTGAAGGGTTCTTTGCCATTTCATGACCTCTAGGAATTTCTAGAGCAGTTACTTAAAGATTTAATGCAATAACAGTAATTTTAAAAACTGAGCAATATCCAGGTTTGCAACATTCTCATTTGTGTTTTCAGTTAGTTAAACCTGGGGATATTAGAAGCATGAGGAGCTGCTGTTCTGGCAAATAAATCCCCTCTTTCCCTTCTGCAAACATGGAGCCAAGAAGATTTTTCCAATTAAACACTTAGGAATGGTGATAACCAAAACCCAGATTATTGTCTTCCTTCTCTGCATCTAACAAAAGATTTTCTGATCTAGAAGATAATGGTTTTGCAAACCACAGAGAAATGCTGGAAAGGTGTTCAAGGACGTCACAGGAGGTTTGAAAGATCCTGACTGATCTCAGCAGCAATTCTTCAAATGCCTTCTCTAACCCTCAGAACATGATCTGTTTGGTTTGGAGTGTTCCCTCGTAGGAGACAAACAGGTTTCCACTTTCCTTTTGATTTTATTTTTCATAATGTGTTACAAAAGGGTTAACACCTGGCCCCTCTCCTGTGCAGGGCTTACTGGCAACAAGGATGGATGTGTCACACCAGTGATTTTCTCAGGGGGCTGCACTCCAAGGGAATGAGAAAGCCAGAAGTGCCTTTCCCAGTACAAGGCACTCACTGGGAAGCTCTACAGGAGACACTGGCTTTGCTCAGCACAGCTTAAAGCAGCCCTGGAGTTTATGATTCTCCTCCACTGAGCCCAACAGCAAAGCCCCACTGATTTGCTGTGTCAGTCCTGCAGGAACACAACACTGGGTCTCATCACAGGCTTCCTGTGGTAACTAAAAGGAGCTCAAAATCAGCTCCAACAGTCTGATATTATTTGCTTTCTTGAAATAGTAATCGAGACTATAAATTTTGGGTTCTAATTTAGTCATCGAGGAGTTTTTAAAAAAACCCACCCCCCTACTAGGAGTAAAATAAAACCCCCTACCAAACAAGCAATCTGGCTCCAGTTGTGAAATTAAATGTGGAAAATTAGAAGTCTTGCAAAAAATGTTACTCTCATGCATGTTAAACTTGGCAAACAAACGGTGGAAGGATAAATGGAGAACAACCTCAGTATGAAATAAAAATGAGTCAGAGGAGTTACATTCCACCATGGACAATGGCTCATCTTTTATGGCTTACAACACAATGAGCTGATTACTGAATGTTAGAAGAAAGATGCAGTTTTACTTAACAAAATTTTGTACCATGAACTAAAGGCAGGTTTCAGGATAAAAACCCAAATTAATTTAATGAATTGTGTCTTTAAATGGATCCTCTCTTTAAACAGGTAAGTATTTGTATGAAACCATCCCACATCCCCAAGCATATTCACAGGGAAAACAAGGATTGTTGACTTGTAGCTTTTCAGCAAAGCATCATTCATTATTACACAGCATTAACATCTGTACATCACAAAGCAGAACATAACACAAAACCACTATTATGAACAAGGATCAAAAATAGGTTTTGATAAAAACCTGCAAATCATTTAGATCAGCAATGAAGTGGGCTGCCCATTGGAAAAAATATATATTATTCTTTGAATGATCTTGTCTTTGGCAGATGCTTGGCTGTAACAATTATGCTGTTTATGAATAAGGTGAGATAGATTACAAGCACACAGGCTTTCCTTCCAGTTGAGTATTTAGTTTTGTAGCCACGTGAAGGTTTATTTATGTATTTTTAAAATGTTCTAGAAGTTTGTTGTTTGGAATTAGAAAAAGTGGTATCATACACTTTCTCAAGTGCTCAGTGGGGAAATGTCCATTGTATCTGGATGTTCTGTGGAAAGAGGGGTGGCAGGAGGGAGGTAATTCCCTAAGCAGCATGGAAAAATAGGTATTTCATTTATAAAAATGCAGGATCATACCTTCTGGCCAAGAAACAGGCTTTTGGTGGACAGGACTGTGAAACCATCTGCAGGAGTTCCCTCTGTTGTACTGTCAGCACTGGCTGATTTGCTCACTTCTCCCTGTTTCTTCTTCCAAAAACAGAGTTAATTAGTTAACTCAAGGCTCTGAGAAAAACAGTTTAATGGCATTAAGATATATGACATGCACTAAATGCTTACCAGGCAGTAAAATGCCTGTACAAACACTGGCACTGGATTTTATCCTTTTTAGTCCAACCAAAGTGACTGATAACAGCTGAAGGGATCAACAGGAAAAACGAGCTCAACATCTGCGGATCCACAGGTGCCTTTTCCTGCCCATGACAGGGCACAGCTGAGATGAGAGTTGTTTTTAGTGTTGCAGGAAAATATATAAACAGCCCCAAACTTTTAACAGCTTTCTAATGGCTTGTGTGGACAAAGAGAATGTATCTGTATGTTGGGCAGACATTCATTCTAAGGTAAAAACTGACTTGTCAGAGAACAAATTTTCTCTCTCTGTGAAGGGAGGTGATCCCAGATTTCACAAGCTTATTTTTAGAAATACTCCTTTGTGATGTGTCCTCAGAGGCAGAGTCAGGAGAATACATCTACTTTCTACCTGCCTGGTAGCAGGAAATGGGCTGAACAATTTTCTGTTTTATTTAACATCATCATCTACTTTCATCTCCAGTAAAGCTGTTGAGGGAGAAAGAGTTCCCCTCAACCACCATTCCTCTTTTCAACTCTGCATTCACTGGAGGGGAGTAACAGGTCTCAGGAATGAATTGATCTACTGAACAAAAATGAGAATGAGGAACATTTTGAAAAAGGTGTTCCATGAAGACAGTGAATTGTCTGCTGTGGTTATAAACTCAATTGGTGCCAAAAAAACTTTCATATTTTCAATAAAATTACTACTTACGATTTCATGTAAATATTTGGTGCCTCAGCAATGTCTGTGTTGAAGCTAAAAAGCACACCTGGAATTTTAAGTAAGCCACTGTCTCCCCATTGTCCCTTTGCAAAGTATATAAACTAAATCTGAGGCTGAGCAACTAAAATGACTTTGATGCAAGGGTAGATCGGTGCTTTTAGAAGCTGTAACTATGCTGTACTTTACACAAATGTTTTAAAAATTAGAATTTCATGGCTCCTATTTCAATTCCCCAAGAGTTTGCTGTTAGCCAAATACCAATATAGTAAGCAGACAATACAGTTTATTGTGTGGAAGAAAAACAGAACCCCACAACAGACTTCCTGCTTTTGTAATCAAGCAGGGGAAAAAAATTCCAGATTTAGGGAAATTATTAGTGCATGGTTACTGGAAGCACTGCACTTGAAAAATGGGAGTCCTGGGGGAGAAAACCAAATTCAACAGCTTGAAAAAACCAAAAAATCAGAGGAGTGACCAAGTAAACAGTAACAGAGACAGAGAATGAATAAAGAAGCTTTGTTTGACCCAGAGGCAACTTTCACATTCCTTTTCCATTTCATGTGGAATTCCTGTACTTTTCTTCCTGCTTTCATAACTTACTGATTGACAGTAGTTGTTTTGCAAAAGAAAAAAACCATCTTGGCTCCACTTGCACATTAGGAAGATTTTCTCCTCCTCCCACTGACACCTGTACAGTGTGACCAGTACAGCCCCATCACACCTTCCTCTTGTGCCTCCTGGTGCCTCCAGGCTGTGCCCACCTAAGACTATTTAAGAACAGAGTATTTACCTGCCTGTCCTGCAGACTTGTGCAACTCTTGAGGGTTTTCAGACTCCCCCTTCCTTGCTTATTGTGACTGAAATCACTGTTGTTACAACACATGGACCACAAAGCTCCCTGAATGAAGCTCCTGCAGCCACTGTCACTGAGCTTGTTTGGGTTTAAAATAAAGCCATTACTCTACCTTGGATTTCCTTGCTCCTTTCTTGCCGCCTGTTTTCTTTGATACAGTTTTTTTCTGTGATGGAGACTTTGCCTTCTTTGCTGGAGGTGGAGTGATGATGGCTTCCAGTTTTCCTTTTGATCCTCGTTTCTTTGCCAACAGCTCTGGGTGAATGTTGGGTAAGACTCCACCACTGGCTATGGTGACCCCTTTCAATAGCTAATAAAGAATAAAAAAGTCATAGATGACAAATTCCAGAATTTACTCCCCAATAAATAGAAAATGGCATTTACTGCAAGCTTTGTACATTGCCTTGAGCTTCTCAACACATTATCCTTGAAGAAGAGAGACATGAAATGGATGAAATGAAGCTGACCACGGACTAGATTTAAACTATAAAGGGAATGTGAGTTCTTCTTGCAACAAATGTTGTCAGCATCTCTAGAGCTCACACAAGATCTGTTTCTCTGAAGTTGTGCCATGAAGATTCTTACCCAACTAGGACAAAACAAGACACACACACGAGGGCCCTGCAGGGCCAGAGAGAGAGAAATGGGACCCCAAAGTCCAGGGTGTGAGACAGCAACGGCTGCCACGCTGTGGACAACCCAATGTATGTCTCAAGTGCTGAATTTTCTTGCAAATGTATTTTTAGAACAGATTTTTTTCTCTGAGAAAAGGAAGCTTCAAAATGGAAAGTAACATTTATACAAATCTCTACACCTGGAAGCCTTTCCTCAAAAAAATATGCAGTTGAAGATCAATATTCAAAAATGTGCAGTTCATTCAAGCCTTTAAAAGCAGAGGTGGAATATGTCACGTTCTGTATTTAAAACCACTTTCACTCATCTTTTATACATCTAACTGGGACTAATTCACTGTTCAGGAGGATATAAAAGGTGACATCAAAGTCCCCCAGGTACTCCCACCTTGTGATTCGTGTTTGCTGCTCCCCAGTCTCACCCAGAGAGGCTCCAAGCTTATAAAGGGATGATGAATGGAAAGTATTACTGAATTTCACACAAAGCCAGAAGGAGGGTGGTTTGGGGATACTATTTTTTTAATTCCTGCTCCACCATGACACATAAGTTTGGAATAAGCATCTTTTGAGATGTGTTTTCACAGCCCCTCACACAAAGGTACAGTAATCACTGCGTGTGGCTGATGCCACAGCACTGTAATAATAACACTCCATTTTTTGTGGTAAATTTAAAGGCATCTTTAAGTCTGCAAAGGACACAGACTTGCAAGAGGTCAGAGCTCTTCTGTGGTCACAGTAACAGACTTCAGTGGGAACAGGATGGTCCTCAGTTGTGTAAGGGGGAAAACAAAACCAAACAAACAAAAAGCAAGATCTTCCCTGAGTCCTTGCAGAGTTTACAACAATGTCCCACTCCAACAGAAGTGGCTGTAACACCAGGAGCAAATGTCAGATTACACCTCCATGGCATTTTTGCACATTTCAGGAGTGCTGAAACACCAAACCAAGCAGAGTGCTGTAGTCAGTCACACAGGCAGTGAGGGATGGAGCAGTTTCCTGGTGTGCTCCTCAATAAGCAGAGCTCTTGAGTTACAGTTCTGCTGTATGGAAAGACAATTTAAAAAGCCTTAAAGGAAATCCTGCCCCTCACACAGCAGAGGTTTTCCTTACCTGATTTAATTCTTCATCATTTGCTACAGCCAACAGGATGTGTCTAGGAGTGACTCGACCCTTCTTGTTGTCCCTTGCTGCATTTCCAGCCAATTCCAGAATTTCCGCTGGGGAAAAAAGTAACCCCCTTTTAATTACAGTGTGATCATTAAGAAAAATCAGTGTGTTATTCGGCATCCACGCAACAAGATCTGGGAATTGCATCCTGTTAGATACTCAACAGACACCTATGTCTGAAATTACCATTTCCTTTTTATAAGGCTGATCAATGAAGAACAAATGCACCCCTGAAGTCCTGTGCTTTAAACCAGAATCATTTTTTCTGTTCTTTTGAAGCAGCTCCCCCCAGGTTCTTCACTTTTCAGTGTTCTCTCAAGCCTGCTGTGTGCTCATCTCTCAGGACCCCCCTCCCATCAGGTGACAGTACAAATTTAGAGGCTTTTTCCCTCAAACCAGTCAGCTGTGAGTTCTGGCTTGCGTTGCTTCTACTTCTTTATCACTGGAAAAGATGCTGTTCTCAAGGTCTCATTTTTAAGAACACACCCAAGTAAGGACACTAAAAATACACACACAGGTTCTTTATCTGAGAAATTTTTAACCGAAAAAAGTAATTGACAAATCCTGTTTATTTGCTCCTTATAAATTATCTCCTTAGAAGACATTTCCAGACCTGACAAAATAACATTTAACAGCTATGCATATGATGGCTTTTAATTAGGCAAGATTAATTTGCTCCCCTGCAAGGATCTATGAAGTGAAAGGCTGGAGTGTTACCTGCTAACTTATCTGTCTTCAGTTCAACAAGCCCTGGGCAAGGATGTAATTAATTACAAGAAAGTCTGGGGAACAATTAAAAAAATGACATAACATGTTTATCTGACTTTGCAATTATGTGCTACTCCTGTCACCTTTCATCTCCCCCTCTACAATTTTTCATACTTCCTTTTGCACATCTGGTGATGTTTGGGGAAAAAAAAGAAAATGAAAATGTCTTTTTTTACAACTGTTAGGCACCAATATTAAAATGTAACATTACAGTAAGGTATGAGATTGATTTCACATTTAATAACTGACTGCAGCATGAGAGCTCTCCCATAAGTTTGCTTTAGAGGCAAATGGAGCTGAACTAAGACATTAATCTGGAAATGAAAAAGACTAAAATCAAAGTCCACATGACTACCAAAAGACAGCAAATCTTAAGGAATCCTATACAGCCCAGACTATGGCTTCTCATTGGACTGAATTTAACATGAATCTCCAATTATTTTTCACCTTAATTCCCATAACAAGTAAGTTATGATGCTTACTTGAAAACTTACAGCACCTTCTGGATGTTCTAGAATTGAACTTCATTGAGGATTTCAGTAGGTTTTCACTATTTTTGTGTTCTTCAAAGTGCACAATCAACTTTACTACAGGGTGAGACAAAATATTAAGTCTAAGCCTGGAAAACTAACTCAGCATTTCGTGCTGACTACAACTGCTTTATTTTTAAAGCAGGATTAGCAGGGTAAGGTCAATCTGCCTATGCTTTCCACACCTCCAAAGAGGTGACTCAAACTGGCATAATCCTTTTCATGTACTTCTCAAAAGGCTCAGCTCAGACACGTGAGGGTTAATGCTCTGTCTCACATCCCTGGGGATGGATGGATGGACATCCCAGGCATCCCCATGGACCTCCTGAGACTCTGAGGACCAGCAGCATCTCAATCCTTCAGGATCAGGAGTGGTTTGCACTCAGACTTTAGTCCCAGCTGCAAGGCCAGGCAAGGCTTTGCTGCAAACAGCAGGCTGTGTTTGGTTGTGTCTCTGCTCCCTCACCTTCCCTGCCCTCCTGTGTGTGATCCCCTGCCCTGCTGTGTGTGATCCCCTGCCCTGCTGTGCGTGATCCCCTGCCCTCCTGTGCGTGATCCCCTGCCCTCCTCTGTGTGTGATCCCCTGCCCTCCTCTGTGTGTGATCCCCTGCCCTCCTCTGTGTGTGATCCCCTGCCCTCCTCTGTGTGTGATCCCCTGCCCTCCTCTGTGTGTGATCCCCTGCCCTCCTCTGTGTGTGATCCCCTGCCCTCCTCTGTGTGTGATCCCCTGCCCTCCTCTGTGTGTGATCCCCTGCCCTCCTCTGTGTGTGATCCCCTGCCCTCCTCTGTGTGTGATCCCCTGCCCTCCTCTGTGTGTGATCCCCTGCCCTCCTCTGTGTGTGATCCCCTGCCCTCCTCTGTGTGTGATCCCCTGCCCTCCTCTGTGTGTGATCCCCTGCCCTCCTCTGTGTGTGATCCCCTGCCCTCCTCTGTGTGATCCCCTGCCCTCCTCTGTGTGTGATCCCCTGCCCTCCTCTGTGTGTGATCCCCTGCCCTCCTCTGTGTGATCCCCTGCCCTCCTCTGTGTGATCCCCTGCCCTCCTCTGTGTGATCCCCTGCCCTCCTCTGTGTGATCCCCTGCCCTCCTCTGTGTGATCCCCTGCCCTCCTCTGTGTGATCCCCTGCCACTGAGCAACACAACTATGCAGACAGGTCATTCTGGAACTAAAGGCTCTAAGAAAAGTGTTATGCCTGTAAAGCACATAGGAATGTTTTATTTGTTCCTCATAAAACTCCAATGTCTGCCTCGTACAGTGGAGAACTGTTCTGGGAAGTGCTAAGCCCTCTTCCTTGGACAGGAAACTCATTTTGAAATTACAGTTTTCTAATGGTCCTTTAGGGAAGTTGAGGTACCCCACTTCCTCCTCAGGAACAGAAAGCTTTGCACTGGAGGACCACAAAGGAGGAGCCTGGCAGAGGGAGAGGGGAGGGAGAGGGCATGGAGGGTGGAATTTCTCTTCTGGCCTTCTCAGCTCTCCAATAATAATCAAGTGTTGGTTGTGCACACAGAGAGACCCACAGCACAGCCACACTCAGCCAAGCACACCAGGCTGGGCAAAGGGGCTCCCTCCCACTGGCAAACAGAAAATCAGGAGGTATCCAAGCTGAGGCCAACACAGCAACAGTTTTTTCATTTAGCACTGACAAACCTGCTCCAAACCCAACATATCAGAGCACTTGCAAACGCTGGAAATGAAGACTTTGGGGATGTGGATGGGATTCCAACTACTTGCCTGGGTTTTGCTTGCAGCCAGCTTTACTTTCACATCTGTTTTATGCTACTCTAATTCTAAAGATTTAAATGGTGTTTCACCCATGTTTTAAACTGACTTTAAATTAGATGAAAATCTAGCTCTCTCTGTAGGGGAGCTGACTCAAATTTCCAGAAGAATCGCTCTGGATTTAGCTGGAAGGAGTAGTAGGTAGGAAAAGGTATTTAAAGTTGAGACTGGATCTGAATTCTTAGGTCAGACCCATCTTTGGAAGTACCAGGTTCAAAGGTTTGAGTCACTGAAAAGTTCTGTTTCATTAATCTTCCCACAGTGGAAAAAATAGACATTGAAAAATCAGCTCCTGCAACTGAGCAGGGTCAAGAGAGAAGACTCTGCTTAGAAATGTTGAGGCTAAAGAAAGGGTTAAGAGCTTCCATGACATCAGGATTCACTCAGCTTGTATTTATCCAGCCAGAAGACCAAAACATTCTACAAAAATGAGGCCTCCCAAAAAGGATGGAAGTTGCATAATGTCTATTCCATTCGTTTCATATATTTACTCAAGCCATTTCCCCTCCAGAGAGTAATTACATCACCACCACTCAGGCAACTACAGGACACACTTTACAGCACCACACAACATGAAAAGCTCTATGGTTTAAAAGATGAAGAAAATACACAAAGTGTTCCAATATTCTGTGCTTTTGAAGGTATAATTCTTCAGCTACATACTGAAATCTCAGCTCCACATGAAGAGATACTCCATTTGCACAAATATTTCTGCACCTTTGGATGTTTCCCAACAAAAATGCAAAACATCATGTATTGCTTTAAGTGCAGACATAAAACAATCCAGTGGGAAAAAAAAAAGCTGTGAGATGAATATAATCAGGAAAGAAAGATAATTAAGTAGGAATGCCATGTCAGCATGTGATATATTCATGTACAGACACCTGTCAAGGGGCAAAAAGGGATGGATGCCTCAGAAATCTGAATGTATCATGAACATTTCAATTTGATTGAAAAGATACAGTTATATTAATATTTGTCTTCTTTTCAGTCAGTCATTATTAAAGTAGAAGGTTAAGATTAATATTTTTCTTCTTTTCAGTCATTATTAAAGTAGAAGGTTATGATTAATATTTTTCTTCTTTTCAATCATTATTAGAGGGTTATGATTAATATTTTTTCTTCTTTTCAGTCATTATTAAAGTAGAGGGTTATGATTAATATTTTTCTCTTCTTTTCAGTCATTATTCAAGTAGAAGGTTGAAGTGGGAAGTGAAAGTCCTGAAAGTTAAGACATTTCCTCTTAAAATTTAACCCAAAGGTAGTTTTAATTCACATCCATTGAAAGACTCATTTGTAACATTTAGAAGTAGGATTTGGGTGGTGAAAACTGGTCTGAGCCTGATCTCGGCACTAGAACCAAAACTGCTTTTCTTCAGCTGAGGATTTGAAAAGTTCAGTTAAATATTTTTAAAGGAGAAAAGAAAAGCAGTTGTGTATCTTTGTATTTAAGCCTGAGATAAGACCACAGGAAAAGCTGTTCTTAAGGCATTTCCTACTCAAGCACAACCACAAAGGGTCAGAACTCTCCACAGAAACCTCATCCTGGAGCAAATTTTCAGGGTGAGTTCCTCATCCTTTACTTTCAGAGACTCTGCTCATCTCTGGGACTTGTTCCCAAGTTCTCAATTCCATTGTTTGTGTCTCCCTGTTCCACAGTGGGGCTGCTCTGCCTTCACTGCTTTGTTGTTTCACAACACTTGCCACTTTTGGAACCAACAACACAAGGGTAAAATGAAATTAATTACTATTAGACCCAAACTAAACAGGCACAGTAGGAATTGCATTTATTTCCTGGATGGAAATAAAAGCAAATGCATTCTTCTCTCACTCCTGGAGAGTGCTCTGGTTCATTTATCCTCATTTTCAAACAAAATATTACTGGTCATTACTGACTAAAACTCCTTCCAAGCCTAAATGACAAGATCTTTAGCCTATCATGCATTCCAAGCTGTAAATACTTCCTCAATGTAAACAATCAATTCAACTGGTCTGAGTTCATCCCAAAAATGTTGGTTTTCTGGTTTTTTTTGGTTTCCATCTCAGACTAAATCACTGCTGTTGCATCAAATCCCCCTGTCCACCTTCTCTTCAGGGAGATGAAATCATAGCTTTGAAAATTAAACTCTTTAACAACTAACAGGTGATGTGTTGACACAAGGCCAGTTTCTGAAGATGCAAATTCCAACAGGAACGAGTCAGAGGCTTCCAGAAGAATTGTGAAGCCTCTCCTCCAAAGAGAATTGGAAACAATATCCAGAATTCAAAGAAAAATGAATGTTGATACAATTCCACTGAGAAAAATATGCATTTGCTGCAAAGCCAATTCCATGACAAGGAGTCTGCTTATTGTACTTTAAATTAATCATCTTCCCATCAGCGTTTTATTGACCTGAGAATCATTTTACATGAATCCAGAAGGTTTTAACCCAATCAGCCCCAATCAAGCAAGAACTGCTAAGAGTTTCCTGCATTCTCCTCTCTGTGTATTCCACCCAGTCCCCCTGGAATCTGCAGTTGCAGGAGGGAAGGTAGAACCATTTACCACTTTCCCTCTTATGTATTCCAATAAAACAGTTCTCAGCCTTGGTTCAAAGTCGTGGAAATCTGATGCAGTGAAAATCAATTTTACTGCTTAGAACAAGCCTGGATGAAACCTCAACTCTCAGCAGGACAATCACTCTCTTAGGATGTGATAAAAAACTCCAAACCTTTCAGTCTTGAGTGTCTGAGCTGTATCAAAACTAGGCCCCTTAAAGGAGGAACTGTTAACTTTGCCAAGTTACTGTAAGTTTTGCATTTCTGTGAGGCAGATGACAGACTGTGTTTATGTAAAACTCAAGTTCAGGCCACAAAAGTCACTTACATGTCTCTTCAGTTCTCTTCTACACTTTAATACCATTCTTTTTTTCTTTTTTTTTCCCTATGAGATCCATTTTTTTTCCTATAAGATCCATTTTTTTTTTTAGTTTCTTGGTTTACTGTTGATCTGTAAAAGGTCTGAGAGTTCACTTTTCAGGGAAACCTGAATTTCAACTCAAATGTTATTTATTACAGCAATCACTCCCTGAGCACTAATTCAAAGAGATAGCCCAGTTCTTCTCCACTGACTTCAAGAAACCTGATCTAACTCAGATCAACCTTTATTCTTTTCCAGAGCAGTTTCCTTTACCTGGCAGTACAGATTTGCTGTTATGAGTAACAGCTTACATATGTTTCAGAAATGCACTCCAGTGTGAATAAAGTAACTGCTGCCAGACATTACCTGATCAAATGCAACATGTGGCACTTGGGGACAAGGTTTAGTGGTGGGCTGGCAGTGCTGGGTTGGACTTGCTGATCATGGAGGGCTTTTCCAGCCTGAGTCAGTCCATGTCTGCTTTGGCCTGGCTGTTACAGGGCACAGGAGACTATTCATGTCTTACAACTTGGTCCCCACTTAGTCTTTAACCTTGTGTTTCCAAACATTAAGGAATTCTGAGGCTGTGTGGACTCTGTAACTTCCCTGCAGCAAAACCCACATGTGGCCTGACATCCTGTCCTCAGCCAGTGACCAGGAGCAGATCTAGAGGATTAAAGAACAGGCAAACTGAAAATGCTCTTTTTCCAGAACACTCTGTGCCACGGGCTGGTGATCACAGTAGGGTTGGATCAAGGGTTGGATTTGATGATCTCTGAGGTCTTTTCCAACCCAATCCATTCTATGATTCTACTGAGAGATCTTTGTGCTTGCTCAGGTAAGACACAAGTCCTAGAAACTCCTTATTTATTTCAAACCTTCTTGGAACACAGTTTGTGGCACACCACCATAGAAGGGATCAGTGTTTCTAAAGCTGCCTGTTTAAATAGAAGAAGTGTATCTTGGTAGGGAATACACATTTCAACAGTATCAAGAAGATACTGTCAATTAATTATCTTCTTAAATTTCATTACTCCCCAAGGACTGTTATTTACGGCAGTCTCAGAATGCCTGGAAATCAAACCTGCTTTTAACCTCTTGTTTCCTTCCTGTGGCCCCCCGAGGTCCCCTCTGCCCCCAGGCAGGAGCTCAGCATGACACACCCACTCTGACAAAAAGGGCAACCCTTTGTTTTCCCCTGTGACCCTGTGCAGATTTTGGGCAGAGAGCAGAACACGAGAGAGGAACGGCAGTTCAAGGTTGATCTGTTTGCACCTGGGAAAGGGAGCAGTGGAATTGCACTCAGGACTTCCCTTCTGCCAACCAGCTCTTGGCTTAAGGAAGCCTTTCACATCAAAAATTAATCAAGATGAAAATGCAGTGAACTGAGTTCCAGCATAGGAATATCCATTATTTGATACTGGGGATATCAGAGAGCCTGAAAACAAAAACTCAGGTACCACAATGCCTGGGATGCAATTCTAATTGTGGGGTTCAAAAAGAGCTTATTTGATATTTTAACAAAATATATGATCAACACTACACAGTGGGCAAAAAAAAAAAAACAGCTGAGAAAAAAACCTAATGGGGAAAACAGACTTCTGACATTTTCTCCTACTTTCAGTATGTACATGACAAATATAAATCAGAGTCTCATTTCTTCTGTATTCCTGTGCTCCTGCTGTTTTATAAACTTCTCCTTCTCCTCATTTGCTGTGGCATTTGGCAAATGAAAATTATTTACAGTGTGGAACAGATGATGGGGGACAGAGGGAGCAGAAATCACTTGCAGGCCTGGTTCTTGCTGCCTTTAAATATGCTCAAGAGGCTTCTACTTTTCAAGGGCAAAGGAGTATCTTTTTCAGTTCATAAGGAAGTCTGGGCTGCAATCTCTACATCTGAAAGGACACACCTGATTAGATGTATGGCTGGCCCAGCTCTGACAAACACAAACCATCCAAGCTCAGGAGTGGCTGCAAAGCCCCAGATGAACTCTGGCCACTCTCAACTGACCCAGGGTTCTTTTTTGACATAAACTGATACAAATGCACGACTTTGCAGGGAAATTAAGGAGTGGATTGCAGTTTTCTGAAGTCTACATTAGGCAAGGAACCATTGCAAACTAAGTGATACAGCAAGGAAAGAAGACAAAAGGAATTACCAACACTGGCCTTGCCAACATAAAGCTGTTGATAATGCTGATAATGCTTCAAATTAGAAAACCATTAATCAAATATATTGAATATTCCCTGCAAGGGAGGAAGCACTGCATGAACTGTTGCTGCAAAGGACAAGGAAAAAGAATCATGCATTACAGTTCTTCAGCATCCACACTATTCCTCCAGAGTAAAGAAAGGAATTATATCCAATGCTTCAATATAGGTGACACTCAAATGTATTTTCTGCCCATTGACCCACAAAACACACACTTGCATCCTATTTACAGTGCACATAACATTATTTCCTTAGAGAAATACCAGGCAACAATAAGTTGGCTTAAGAAAGCAAACTGCATACACTGGGTGTGCTAATGAGAGAATTATTTTGTAATATTACTGCTAAGTAACACGATCTTTTAGTGAATAAGGAAAATAACACTCATTGGGCAAACTGTTTGTATGTCAAGCATACTGAAATCTAAGGACACAAGGAATAAGAGAATGTGTAATTCTGCTTTTTGGTGAGCAGTCACACATACATGATAAAACTGTGTTATTTTCCAAGTACAGAGTGGATATAAAGACATAATTCCAGATGAACCCAGACCAGAACTTCAAGTCTAAACAGCTGGAAGCATTTCAAAAGTTCAGATTTCAAACTGCACAAAAAAGCCCAGCTCTGAGCACATTATGGGCTAATTTCAGACTTACATCAAAGTTAAACTTTAGCAAAGGCCAGCAAAATTCAGCAGCTCACCTTGTAAAGGACTGAAGTTGGTTCCATACTCTGCAGACGGAGGTTTTCAAACCTTAGTAGGTTCCTTTCTATTAGGTCACGTCTTTGTCATTTCCCCTCCTATTTTGTCTGAAGTTTCTCTTTCCTACAACTGCTTTTGATATTTTAAATTTCTTTTCTCCTTCCTGGATGCACAGAACTGCTTTTTTGATTCAGCCAATTTATTAGCATGCCACTTCACATGGGCTCCTTCCTATTATGTCACGTTCCTGCTTTTACTTTGAAATGGTTGAAATGCTTTGATTTAGTCTCAAACCATGTGCTGAGATGATCATCTTTAAAAAATCTCCCGGAGAGAAGTCAGGATTTCTCTGGTTTTGTGAAGTAATAACTGCCATGAGGTAAAAAAGAACACAAACCAAAAACTCCCAAGTCTCCCGTTTCAATGGAGTGTTTCTGAATTACACTGAAAAAGATGAATGACCTCAAGTTCAGAAAACATACTGACCACTAAAGACTAAAAAATTACTCTGCATAGATTGGGAAAAATTAACAGAAAGAGAAGGGCAAAACCCCCACCAGAGTAAAACAGTTACGGGACTACAAGAAAGGTGGAGAAGGATCTTTTACAAGGACTAGAAGTGATGGGACAAGGGGGAAGGGCTTCAAACTGAAAATAGGACACATTTCCATTACATATTGGAAAGAAATTCTTTGCTGGGAGGGAGGGCAGGCCCTGGCACAGGTTGCCCAGAGAAGCTGTGGCTGCCCCATTCCTGAAATTGTCCCAGGCCAGGCTGGACAGGGCTTGGAGCACCCTCAGATAGTGGGAGGTGTCCCTGCCCATGGCAGGGGGTAGGACTGGATGGGATTTAAGATCCCTTCCAATCCAAAACATTCTGTAATAAAACTATGACTAGCTCTGGAAAGAAAAGAGCATCTGTGCTTTTGAGGCACATCTACGTACAAGAACAAAAGAAAACCCTGAGGATACTGGGATTATCTACCCAGCCTTCAGAGGAGACAAAAACCCACAACAAAACTGCTTAAAAATATTTAAAGGGAGAAAAAAAGAAGGTACTTTTCCCTTTGGCTCTCCTTTCCCCCTCCCTTTTTTTGACTTTCCTTAAGCAATGTGTGTAACTGTTCCTTGGCTTTCTCCCATTGTGTTCATGTCCTCAGACAGGTTCCCAGCAGTTACACACCTTTATTTCCCCAGCCTATTCTTAGCTGCCTGAACCATCCCTGCCTCAGTAACCACTCTAAATCAAACAGTTAACCAATAACATGTGCTGCTCATTAGCAGTGCCTTAAGCTCACTTGTATTGCTGTTTCTTTAACAGGGCAGCATTCAAAGCACCCTTCACCCTGAGAAGCATTTTATTTGAGTTGTTATTGCTGTAAGCAGGAACCCAGCTGAAGGAAATGGTCATTTTTTTAGGGCCATCATGAAGTTTAAAGAAAGCATTCTTTTAAAGAAAAGGCCCAAATGAAGAAAACTGAACTTGAACAAGCAAAGGGGAAAAAAGGATATCTGATGAAAACAAATGTTTTATTAATTATCACTAATGTTATCAATGCTCATTTTTGGGGAGGAAAAAACTTCATAGAAAAAAAATCAGCCTATTTCTGTTCTTCAGTGTTAATATACATTATAAAGGGTATCTAAAATAATACTAAGTGTCAGGTTGATACAGCTTTAAATACTCCTAGTAAAGTGAAGTCACACACTTAGAAAGAACTTTACTTCTTCCTCAGAGGCTCAGCACACCATCAGACCTAAAGAGTCCTGTCCCTTGAAACACTTGAACCTGCAGCAACCACAACCCTGACAGAAGCAGATGCACTGTAGAAAGAAACACTGCTATGAGAAATAAGATCCAATTCAACCTTTTCCTCAGTCATGCTAACAGAATCTGTCTCCAAACAGCAATCCAGCTGGCCCTGGTGCTTTTTGCTGGATTCCCAGCCCACAGGTAAATGATGAGAAGTCAACTTGGCCACACGAAGGTGACTGAACTGGTTTACTCTTCCCTCTTTTTCATCATTTTATTTTGAACAAAGCATTACTGCAAAAAGCACATTTGTTGATGCTATTACAGCTGGGGTTTGTGGGGTAAATTTGCAATGTCTTAGGTCTCATTTGAGAGAACTGCCACGTGAAGATCTTTACTTGCATGTCTAGCTGTGAATGTCTTTAGACAAAGCATTTTCTTCCTCTGAAGCTTCTTTCTAAATGGAGGCAAAAATAATACTTTTTGTCCTCCAGGAAGGTGCTGTGTGGATGAGATAATTATTTAAGGTGTTCCCATTCTGATGTGATGAGAGGAACAGAGCAAGGACTACAGATAAGCCACGGAGATCAGGGCAGGTGAACAGTGTGCATTTATACACAGACTGCTGAGCAAACTGCAAACAGCACATGAAGTCTCAAAAGAACTCTGCAAAGTGAACAAAATGCTTAAATGAGGCTGTAAGCAATCTCAGCCCTGTGTGAACACTGAGAAGATATTCAAAATTAATGTGTATGCTTAGCAGACAATTATAACCCAAACAAAGTCATCAGGCACAAAACCAAAGTAAGGAGGACTGCACCAGTGCAGGCCCAGTCCACACATACTGGGGCCAGTGGGAACTGCCTGTGTGGAAGGAGAGTGTTTGCAACAGCTGAAGAAAGTAAATCCAACACTGGAATGAACAAAAGCCATCAAGGCTCTCAGTCAGAGTGAGGGTACCTTGACTTTGGCTTAGATGTGTGATCAGCACAGCACACACTTCACTGTTTTAGTCGTTTACAAATCAGAGGATCTTTTCAGGGGTTTTTCCCTGTGCAAATTCCGTTTAAACTTTCACTGCTGCCATTTCACATTGTTCAGCAGGACTCACCAGTCAGATATTCCAGTACAGCAGCCATGTACACAGGAGCACCAACACCAATCCTGTACTTGGGGTGGCCCTTCTTAATGTACCGCAACATTCTTCCCACAGGGAATATGACCCCAGCCTTTGCGGAGCGGGAGGTCTTGGTTGACTTCTTCTTTCCACCCCTGCTGGACATCTTGTCTGTACTGGAGCTCAAACAGCACTCTGGGTATTAGGAAGAAAAGAAAAAAACACCAAAAGATGCAAAGTTATTAATAGGAACTGATGCTACAGTATCATACACTGAATTTCAAGACAAATCAGTATTTTGGGGAAGGCAAGGCATTAGAGTGCCTAACACACATACAGACAAGTTGCCTTTTCAGAGTTGTCTTGGTTTGAGATAAGCAACTGCCAACCCCCCCCAAGCACAGAGAGAAAAGCCTCCCTCCTAACACCAGGGAAAGGGAGGAAAAGAGAGGGGAAAGAAAAAAAACACTTCAAACTGCATTTATACTAAATCTACATATATTTTTCACAGAAAGAAAGAGACAATTAGAAGAGAGTACAAATAGACACTCACACAAGTCTGCAACAACAAGTTCCCCACCTCAACTTCTTAACGAACACACAAGTTCTACTGTCCTAACTACACATTACTTAAGAAGAAGCTTATTCCCCAGGGAGACAAACCCAAGCAGAAAGGAGAGAGCCAGAACAACACATTTTACTTTCCTGAGGTACCCTGTGAGCCAGTGGTGGGCCTGGTCCTCTCCATCCCCCCTGGGACAGCATCGTGTGTCCTCCCAAGAGGAGGCTGAGAAGTGACTGCCTTAACCACTCCCACACTGGTTCCTACTGCCCTGGAGATGATGTCATAATGTGGTATGGAATACAAAATTACTGGCTAGAAGAGGTCAGCTGTTAGCTCAGCCCAGCTCAAGTCAGCTGAGAGCTTTAGCCTAGTCCACACTTCAGAGCCCAAATCTAGGCCCACCTGGGTGAACCCATAACAAGAGTATATACAACAAGAACCTAAAGTGATTTTCCACAGAACATTTACTTCTCATTGTAATCTTGGCATAATTTTATACAGGAAATATGTAAGACAAATTATTTCCTATAAACCTACCTTTCTGAAATTCCTAACAGACTAAAGACAATAGCACTAATGGAGCAAAAAGTGGTAACTAACAAATTTCAGACAAGAGCTTCTGCATTGGGGCAGAGGATGTTTCTGCAAGGAGACTGACACAACACTCTGCTCACCACAAAAAACCTTTGAAAGGGCATTTGAACAGCTGTGGTAGGACAGTTACACACATGAACAACTACACTTCTAACTAGGAAAAACTGTGCCCACTAAAGCTTTTCTAAAGTGTATTCACCTTCTTTAAAAACCTCCATTTTTAAGATGTGTGAATTGACAGAAGCAAGGCCTATGAAAGGCAAAATACATCTACTGTGCACTAAATGTTCTATTTTTAGGAAGATCTGAAATGACCCCCTTGAGACTCGAGTCTGCTGAAAACCAGCCATCTCCACATCCAAGACCATGTTGCTTCAGCCTCTAGGAATCTGATGAATTTCCATCTGCCACCTTTCCCCAGGAGCACAGTGGTCTCAACACCGTATCTGACAACTGTATCTCAGTGAGGAAACTACTGCTGATACAGCTGTCAGACACACTCTATTCTCTGATTCCTGCTCAAGCTGTAAATAGAAGCTGACAAATCCAGAGGGGTGGAGGGTTCACAGGCTCTCAAGGTATCTGTGAAGGTTTAGGCAATTCACTGGGTTTTGCAATTACCCCAGAGGAAAGGAGACATTCCCATCTCCCCCTCCCTCCTGAGCTCCAGGGAAACAAGTGGAATGCATCAGTGACACACAGAGCTCTGTGCAGCCCAGTCCTTCCCCTGCTGCACAAATCCCACCTAATACACATGCAAACTCACTGCTGTGTTATACACCCTACAATGAAACCCCTCTAAGCCTGCCTTACCCCCACACCATTTCTCTGCTTCCTTTTCTTTCTCTTGTTTATCCTGAATTCTCTCCTTGCCCTTATGAACTTCACTGTATTCCCCACACATCTGAATCCACAACTGAGCGAGCTCAGAATTCGGCAAAACAGGTTCACCAACCCCACACTTCCAAGTTTTGCAATTTCTGTTCCGTGCTGACACATCCTGCAGTCCTTGAAATCTCCGTGAGTCACTGAGACTCAGACTGCAAAGCAAGACCACTCAGGAGAACCAGAGAAACACAAGAATCACACATCTATTTTCCTCTCCACTTCCACATTCTATACCTGCACAGCACATTAAGTAAATTAAATGCAATGAGCTTATTCCTTGTTAAAAGTAAACAAAATAACCTTCTCTTTGTAGCTCAGATGAAAGTAACACTACAATAAGGAAATTTATGTCAAAAAACCAGACAGGAATCTTGGAAAGGGGAAGCCATCAAAAGGGCTCCTTCTCCTTTCATGTGCTGTGGGCTCTGCAGCAACCATTATTCTGGGAAGAAGAGGACAAAAGCCAGTTTTCTTGCCTTGAGAAACTGTCTAACTGGAGCTCACCAATGATTTAAAACCCCATCCATTTAATTGCATTTTCTCATCTAGTTAGCACTGTCTTTGTTACCAGGAAGGCTGGGTGGGGCTTTGAGTTGACTATGGACCTTCTGCCAGGAATTATTTCCGTATTTCATAACCCATTTTCGTCAATAGTACTACAGATGTTTAATCTCACAAACGGTAGGCAGTTCATGGACTCCCACCAGGGCAAGGGGCAGGAGAAGTACCTGTGCTGCCCCACCACACCTTTGGCTTGAAACTGAGAGGTGAATGATGAAGAATGTAGTGTTTCTAGAGAAAACCTGCAAGCCTTAAGCAGCAAACTTCTGTTAACCATTTAGCTTCTAAGTTTATGGGATAGTCAGAATAGCTGGGAGAGAATATGGAAATCTTTGCTTCCTGATGTTTTTGGGAGTGTCAGCCATCAGCTGCTTAGGATTTGGATCAAAGCATTACTAAAGTAGGTAACAACACAGAATAACACCAGCCCATGTAAAAAATGGTGTCTTTTTTCTTTCACAGCCTTATTTTATCACCTCTGCAAATTCTACAGGTTATTTTCTCCCTGTATTTTATACATTTGGTCACATTTCTTGCGTTACTATTTAGGATAACTCTGGACCTATCTTGACAATTAACCTGATCTCATACAGAACATTAAAGACCTTTCTGGCTCTAAGTTTCTTTGTGAGGAAAAACTTTGAATCACTAAGGTGGTGGTGAGGGCCGTTACCTGTTGAAAAAGCAAGAATTTCTCGAACTTTTAGTATTAAATGTGAAATTTGATGAGTTTCAGAGCTTCCCATCTCAAGGATCCCATTTCTAGTGACTCACTGACTGTTTAGATGTTGGGGGTGAAGGGAGGGAAACTTCAATCGGGTTTCAAGTACCACTTTTACTGTTGCTAACGGTGTCATTAGAAGGTGAAAGTGAGAGCCTGGCATGGCAAAGCCTTTTCAGAGCTTAATTGTGCACTCAGGATCGTTACTTTGCAGAACCTGTTTCTCCTGCCTTGGGGCTGAGGGATGGCCCAACGAGCTCAGAACATCTCCACTTCTCGTTCTCCACGGAAAAAGAGAAGGGAAAGAGATTTCACTTGCAAAGCCACAAGAAACTGCATTGAAGTGAAATGTAAAGAGCACAGCAACAGCTCAAAGCCCACAGAAAGCCATCCATGTGCCTTCCATGTTCCGAAATGGTTTCTCTTTGCAACACCAGAGAGTCTGGAATGCTGCCAACACTAATGAACCAGAGCTGTTTGCTGAGTCACCAGGAGCCCGCAGATCAGAGCCAACCGAAGGAACCTTATCACATGCACCACAGTCCACACAGGATTTGAGCAGCATGAGAAAAATAAGGAAATATATTTTAAATGAATCACAGTCAATGGACAGGTACTTTCTTTCTTTCTTTTTTCTTTCTTTCTTTTTCTTTCTTTCTTTTTCTTTCTTTCCTTCTTTCTTTCCTTCCTTCTTTCCTTCCTTCCTTTCTTTCTTCTTTCTGTCTTTCCTTCCTTCCTTCCTTCCTTCCTTCCTTCCTTCCTTCCTTCCTTCCTTCCTTCCTTCCTTCCTTCCTTCCTTCCTTCCTTCCTTCCTTCCTTCCTTCCTTCCTTCTTTCCTTCCTTCCTTCTTTCCTTCCTTCCTTCTTTCCTTCCTTCTTTTCTTTCTTTCCTTCCTTCTTTCTTTCCTTCCTTCTTTTCTTTCTTTCCTTCCTTCTTTCTTTCCTTCCTTCTTTCTTTCCTTCCTTCTTTCTTTCCTTCCTTCTTTCTTTCCTTCCTTCTTTCCTTCCTTCCTTCTTTCCTTCCTTCTTTCTTTCCTTCCTTCTTTCCTTCCTTCTTTCTTTCTTTCCTTCCTTCTTTCTTTCCTTCCTTCTTTCTTTCCTTCTTTCCTTCCTTCTTTCTTTCCTTCCTTCTTTCTTTCCTTCCTTCTTTCTTTCTTTCCTTCCTTCTTTCTTTCTTTCCTTCCTTCTTTCTTTCTTTCCTTCCTTCTTTCTTTCCTTCCTTCTTTCTTTCTTTCCTTCCTTCTTTCTTTCTTTCCTTCCTTCTTTCTTTCCTTCCTTCCTTCTTTCCTTCCTTCCTTCTTTCCTTCCTTCCTTCTTTCTTTCTTTCCTTCCTTCTTTCCTTCCTTCCTTCTTTCCTTCCTTCTTTCTTTCTTTCCTTCCTTCTTTCTTCTCTCCTGCCTTTGCAATGGAATTATTGAGAAACTTAACCAAATACACTGCAAAGCCTCCAAAGATTTGGCAATAACATGATTTTGTTTATCACTGTGATGATCAGGGCATGAGGAGTCAAGTTCTGAAGTTCACCTTTCACTTCAAATCACATTTAACACTATTTTCTTCAGTGGCTCTGCTGTGCTTGGACACAGATTGCCATTGATGCAGAATTTAGCACCTGATCCACAGCCTTTTGAAAACCCCTTAAGGACTGTACCAAGATTCATATTGCTGTCTAAGATGTCCAAATACCCAGAAACGAGATTTGATGGGGTATTAATTGGGTCACAGCAAAGATTCAAGCTACAAGGCTCCTCTGCTGTCACGTCTTTGCAAGCCAGAAATAAATTTTCTAAGAAAACGTTAAGGTGTAGCGATGAAATCAGCTAATTAACATTTTTCTGTTGGAAATTGGCTGTAGTAACTCGGTTGGCCATATTTCTCTGTGTGAAGATACTCTGCTACACCACACTTTTAAATACCATCTTCCTAAAATGCACATAAGCATCTGTTTTTCTGAAAGGTTTAACATCAAGAAGAGGCTGCACATCCTGCTAAAGTGATACCCAAATTCCACACACCAGTTCTTTATTAGCTCAGTCGACCTGACACACTGATCAAAGAGCAGTAATAAAACAACCCTGCTACTAATAGTTTTCAGGTACTGGTTCTTAATGACTAAACAAATTACTATGAATGCCACTGCTGTCAGGCAGGGCCTGTTCTGATCGTGGCTTACCCTGCTGTATTAACTGCACTCAGCAAAGAGATTAAATTTAGATCTACATCATCATACCAGTGTAGTGGAATCCAGGAGATCATTACTACAGTAGGAAAAATACTAAGATATAGTAATTATTTTTCTTTTCTTTCAGTACGAAGACTAAGCTGGAAAGTTCACTTTTGTATCACAAAAGAGATTAACTGCAATGCTACTTTCTTTCCATTGTTTCAAAAGATCAACCACGTAAGTGCTGCCATTCTCTCTTAAATCTCTTCATGTACTGTAATAACAGCTGCTCACTGAACTCTCTTTGAAAAGGTGCATTTGAATTTGCTTTAACAACTAAACTTGCTCATTTCTTGGCTAATCAGAAGCTACTCTGGCATATTTATAAAATGCACTGCCTGTAGTCAGTATAAAATGGTCTCTAATAATGCCCAGTACAACAGTGGCTCAGTCTGGGACTGGGGATTTGAGGTACAACAGCACTAAAAAGAGTTATCATTCAGTTATCATTTGATTTCAAACTTTAGCTTTAGTTCTTCACCAAAGCAATAACTCTGAGGTCTGAAACAGACAGGAGTGAAACCAGTTGTGAAACAGTCATTCCAAAACTACCTTAATTTACCACCTGAAAAGGTACCATCACACATACATTTATTTTCACATGGAAAACAGAGAAAACACTCCTCATCTAAGAATGCTTTCTGTTGAAGATTAAGGTGACTAAAATTCCCATATCTATAACAGAAAGGATGAGAAAAGGAGGAATATTTTCACAAAACTTGTGTACTAAACAAAATGCTGTTGTACAATTGTATTCAACTGGCACAAGTTCCTCTCTCCCCCAGTGGGTCTGAAACACCAAAACAAACAGCCTTTAATGTGCAAACCTCCACTACAAACAGTGCTGGGAGTGTGACAAGAGTTTCAGCTGGGCATCCTGCCACCAGTAGTCAGGAAAACGTAAATACAATTGTCTTCATTGACCACTGCTGGGAGAACTGGCCCCAAATAAGCTCATTTGTACATTACAGCTCTTTGTATACCAGATAGGAAGCATAAAAATTGATAGAGGGCCTTAAATCACTGGACCATTTGCAAATTCAATGTTCAGAAAAACTGCTTTAAAGAACATTTTGAAAACTTTTTTTGCCCCTTGACATTTTTTGGAAGAAAACAAAAACACAATAAAGAATTCATGTGGATGCTTCCAAGGCAAACTGTGGATGCAGAATGAAATTTAAGACAGATGTGATACTGCTGAGGGAGGGGACTGTGAGAACTCGACCCACTGAGGAGGTCCTGAAAGGTGTGATTCTCACACCACTTCTGGAGCAAGGACCACAAATCCTGCCCCATCCTGTCTCCAGAATGGGTCTGGGTAAGGAATGGAGCTTCTTTATGCATTTACAGCATCTTTCCCTAGCAAGCAGGCCAGCTAGTCCTGCACTCTTTCCACAAGCACTGCATGTTTCTTTACCAATTTTACCTCTTGAGTGGACAAAACTCAATGAAGATGGCACTGCCCACTGGGCCAATATTCCCTCTCCCATAGAGGATCTATATGGAGACTCTTTTCCCCCCTTGTGATACCAGTTCCAGATTCCTGCTCCTTTATCCCTTTGCTGGGCCAGGACCACATTTTCTGTGGAACAGAAAACAGGCCTTGATCCTCCTACTTGTCAGAGCTGTACAAAAATATTTCAGAATTTCTCTGAGAGCTCAGGTTCATGACTATTCTTCCAGAGTGTTACTGTATCACCTTTCCTATCAAGAGAGTATCTGGTATCCAACCTCACTGCCGTGCATTGGCAGCACCAGGCAACTCCTAAGGACAATTTAAACACACAAATTTCTTTCAAGTCTAAGCTTGCAGTGGTGGACTTCTCTTTTTATAATGTTCATCTCCAAAATAAGCAGTGCTCAAACACTCTTCCTTTCCTACTGTCACTAAGCCAAATTCTAGTCTTGCTACTAGTTCTCAGATCAATTATGGCTTAAGCTACACTGTCAACATTTGGCTTTGCTGGCAATCAGAAGGGTGTACAGTACACACAGCCAAGCAGAGTTACTCTTCAGGGACCCAGAAGGCCTGGGAGATTTCACTGTGAAAGGTTATGAAACATAATGCAGCAAAATAATCTGCAACCATTACTAAGAAAACAACAATCCAATTCCTTTCTTTCCTAAAACCTGGGGGAAAAAAGCCCCCCAAACACATTGGGTAGTCTTCTAGAGACCACCTGGTACAAAATTTCTCATACCCAATTGCATTAAAACATATTTTCAAAGCAACTTGTCTTCTTCTCACTTCAGTATTTCAACTCTGGGCTGTACCCAAGACCCCAGGTACTGTTTTTATTAATTTCACTCTTGCTCCTTCACTCATTTATTTCTTCTGCTCTTCAGAACGGGGCGGGCAGTGGATCTGCAAAGTTCCCTACAGACCTGTTGCTACGTGACAGCTACACACACACAGTCCTGGGGGGAAAAAGGGTTGTTCATTTGTACGGTCAAGGGATAAATACCAAGCCTCATCCAAACACATTTCAGCAACCAGCCTGCCTCCATCCCCAGTGTTCCACCACGCTGCTTGCCCACGACCCGGCTCCAATTCCCGGCTTAGGACGCAATTTCACGGGCCTTCTGCAACTTGCTTTTAAAGATTACAGCGCAAACAAAAGGATTGCAGGAAGATACAAGTTACAGGAGCCGTTAGCTACCTTTGCTGTGTCTCCTGCACGCACAAACATGCCAGCCCCGGGTCTGGATCCCAGTCCCTCGGGAACCTGCATTCACCTGCAGTGCTGGCGGTCCCGCAGGAGCAACACCCACCCCCGGCAGTCCCTCCAGCCCTGCAGGCACACACACTGCGGGCTGCACCGCAAGGGACGCTTCCAAAACAACACGGAGCCACGCTTTATTCTCACCATTTATTTTTACCGCTCTTTGCTTACGGTTTAAAAAACGCCAGTCACCTTTTTTTCCCTTCCTTTCCTTTTTATTAAGTCATTCACATGCGTAAGGTAACTTTTGCGCCGCGGGTTCTTCACCCCGAAGTGAAATGCAGGGAAAAAAAAAGAACACGTCCTGGTGCTCTTTCCTTGCGCTCTCCGCAGCCTCCCCCCGGTTCTCCCGCAGCTCCCGAGGTTCTCCCGCAGTTCCCCTCGATTCTCCCGCAGCCTCCCCCCGGGTTCTCCCGCAGTTCCCCCCGATTCTCCCGCAGTTCCCCTCGATTCTCCCGCAGCTCCCCAGGGTTCTCCCGCAGCCTCCCCGGGTTCCCTCCCCGAGGTTCTCCCGCAGCCTCCCCGGGTTCTCCCGCAGCCTCCCCGGGTTCCCTCCCAGGGTTCTCCCGCAGCCTCCCCGGGTTCCCTCCCCGAGGTTCTCCCGCAGCCCCCCCGGGTTCCCTCCCCGGGTTCTCCCGCAGCCTCTCCGGGGTTCTCCCTCCGCTCTGCCGCCCTGTCCGCGGTCCGGGTGCGGAGCTTTGGGCAGCCTGCGGGCCCGCACCCCCGCCGGGCGCCTTTTCCAGCCCCACCGCCGTCATTCCACAGCGGATTCTATGGCAATACAGCCCCGCTGCCTCCATTTCGCCGGGCGCGGTTGGATCTCCGGGATTCACCCGAGACACACAAGGGGAAGCGGCACAACTCCGGGGAGGGACGGGCCGCGCTGCCGCCGGCAGTCCCCGCACCGCGACCGAGCCCCCGGCACCCCGCTCGCCTCCCTGCCAGGACTTACGGCGCGGGCACGATGTCTCCTCCCGTGGGCCGGCGGCGGCCCCGCTGCCTGTCCCGTTCCCGTTCCTTTGGCTTTCCCCGTTCCCGTCCCCGCTCCGCCCGCGGGGCCACCGCGATGGGCAGGACGGGCTGGCGCAGCTCCCACAATGCCCCGCGCGCCGCGTCACATCCCCGCCCGCCCCCGGGGGAGGCCGCGACACCGGCCCGGCCCTCAGTCCTGCCCGGCGATAGATGCGTCCCCCGGCGATAGATACATTCCCTGGCGATACATCCCCCGGCGATAGATACATCTCCCGGCGATACATCCCCTGGCGGTCCCTCATGATACATCATGTCCTGGCCGTCTCTGGCGATCCATCTCGTGGCGGTCCCTCACGTTTCCTCATGATAAATCATGTCCTGGCCGTCCCTGGCGATCCATCTCCTGGCGGTCCCTCACGATTCTTCATGATATATCATGTCCTGGCCGTCCCTGGCGATCCATCTCCTGGCGGTCCCTCACGATTCCTCATGATATATCATGTCCTGGCCGTCCCTGGCGATCCATCTCCTGGCGGTCCCTCACGATTCCTCATGATATATCATGTCCTGGCCGTCCCTGGCGATCCATCTCCCGGCGGTCCCTCACGATACATCCCCTGGCGGTCCCTCACGATTCCTCACGATACATCTCCTGGCGGTCCCTCACGATCCCTCCTCGTGGCGATCCCTCAGGGTCCATCCCCCGGCAGTCCGTCACGACCCATCCCGTCCCTCACGATCCTTCCCCTGGCGACTCATCCTCTCGGCGATCCGTCCCGTCCCTCACGATCCATCCCCTGGCGGTTCCCCACCATCCCTGGATCCATCACACTACTCCCTCCCGGTCCATTCTCGCTCCCTCCCGACCCCGCCGGGCCTTCCCGGGGCTGTTCCGCCTCCCCTGGTCCCGGTCCCCAGTCCCTGTCCCCAGTCCCCAGCCCCGGTCCGGTCCCTGTGCCCGGTGCGATCCCTGTCCCGGCCCCGCCGCTGCCGCGCCCTTGTGTGCGCTCGTGTTCGCTCCCCAACCTCCCAGGCCAAGGCCTGAGGGACCAAAGAGCCTCTTCCCTCGCGATGTGGTCTGTGCTTCTTGGGGGAAAGAAAAGGAGCAGCTGGGTCGGCAGGCGAGGCGAACCCTCGGTACCTCCCTGCCCTTTTCCAGAGGCCTCAAATGGAGCACGTGGAGGGGTTTATGGGACCCTTGGGGCTCCCCTTGGCGGAGTGGGAGCCCTGCCCAGCACACGGACCAGGGCTGGCCCCTTTCCTGCCTTCTCCAAGGGTTTCATCCACCACCCGCCACTGACAAAGAGGAGCTGCCACAGCGGATCTTGACTGCAGGACAGACAAGTCGTAACCATCTGCCACTGCCCTTACAATGGTGGGACTGGAGGCAGCTGGAGTTTTAAATGCCCTGAAAGATTCCTGGCTTGCCAATGCTCCCAGAGTCTTCCACTGCTCCCACCTGAATGGAGCATCCTCTTCATTCAGTGCCCAACGTGGGAGGCCAGCACATCCTCCCCAGTGTGCCCTGCTGGTCTTTCATGGGTAGAGCTGTAACAGCTGGCAGTGGCATAACACCATTGTGGCTACCAACAGCTACTGGAGGGCAAGGAGCTTCTCTCCTCACCAACTGCCCTGAGCTCCAGCTCTCCTGTATTTCGCTCAGCATCAGCACATCATCACAGTGCCTGTGTCACACAAAAGAGCAGGAAGAAGAAGATGGTTTAAAGGAAGAATGAAAAACAGGGAAGTGAGGACCACTTATGTGAAACAAGTGGGGCTGGTCTGAGAAACATCCCTTCAAAAAGTGTTTCAGGCATTGTAGTTGTGGTGCTGTAATCCATCGAAATGGCCAGACCTGGTCTGGTTTTTAGCACTGCTAAACTCAAGTATCTCCCAAGACATCTCTCATTATTACCTGTCAATGCAGCACACGGTCAAATGCAACCTTGTCCTGACTGTGCTCCCTGAGTGCTAATTATACCCTGAATGCCATTCAGCGGGGCAGGTTTGCATAACAAAGACTCCCTGCTGGACAAATACCCTGTAGTCCCTGCGTGCCCTTAACCCAAGGATATGGATACAGTCCTTCCTAGGCCATCTGCTGTGGCTCCTCTTTCACAGATGAGGACACTCTGCTTTCCCTGTGTTCGTATCCACACACATCATCTCCCTCCCACCTCCTCCTCCTCTGTTCACATCGCAGTGAAGCTCCGCTCCCTTTTTCCTTGCTGGTAGTGCTGCCCACACAAAACCCCTTCCCATGTGCTGTGCAGAGCACCCAAAAGATCTGGTCCTCCAGTGCTTGGCTCTCCCCACTCTCTTTTACCGTCACCCACACAAGTTTTATTTAAATTAAAAAAACAAACCCCCAAATATTTCTGTTGATGGGAGCTGTGAAGACCCATGTGAAACTTAAAGAACCCACCGCATTGTCTAAGGGGGGGCTACAAGGCGTGGGGAGCTGGGGGTTGGAAAATGATCTTTGAGGTCCCTTCCAAGCTAAACCATTCTATAATTCTGTGATTCCACCAGGGAAGACAGAAGGACCATCTGGGAAATCAGTGTAGGTCACTTTCTATGCTCTTCTATTATCACTGCTCATTTTGTCTGGTTTGAAGGGGAGTCTCTGGATTTTGTGCTTTTGAAGAAAGCCTTCAAAACACCATTGGTGAGAATTTCTAGAGTGGGAGCTGCCTGAGTTTGCAGAGGGTCTGAACAATTTGTGCATGGAATGGGATGCTTGCTTGGAGACTGCTGCTGATCATTTTTTATGCTAGCATTGCCTGGCTCACCTCCTACCAAAACACAGATTTATCATGTTGAACATCTGCTGGGTCTACAAAGAACACCCATTTTGAAAGCACACAGTGTGTCACGACTGTCTAGAAGTTGCTCCAACAGCCAGTGAAACTACACTAGATGAACCACCTCACTAAAACAAGCCTTGGCTTAGATTTTATTCCCTTTGCTTGTTCAGTGATTTATTATTTATATATAGAATGATAAAAACACCTTTTCAGAGCTCCACTGTCTTTGCGATTAATATAAATAGTTCATTTTTGTACCCTTACTTCATTTTGACTCCTTGACTCTCTAATCAATTTCAACAATCTCAAGAGACTATTTGCAGAAGATAGTTCGGAGTGATTGAGAACATAAACACTTAACTTGTTTATGCAGCAGAGATGATGGAGAAGGAAATACTGCCTGAGAGGGGGCAGAGCCGTGTGGGAAGGGTTGTGGCTGGTGATAATCCTCTTAAACTTAGATAAGTGTTTTCACTTCGGGACAGCTATCTTAATTCTGAATGTGTCACCCCATTTGTCACTGGTGTTTATTTGCTGCTGTGTGTTTATTGGATATTGGGAATGCACGTCCCAGGTTACTGCGGGTTGCTGAGATATCCCTTCAGGATGTCGTGTGCCCTGCCAGCAGGTCCCTGCTGTTTTCCTTCCACCTTCACATAATCAAAAGAAAGTACAGATTCCTCAGACATGACCTGCTTCTCTGAAAGGGCTTCTCTGAGCCTCCTTCAGCTGCTTAGCCTCTCTCTTTGCAGGCTGTGTGACTAATCCATGCCTCTCCACTCCGTGCCTTCAGGGTACAGTCACACGCATACACCTGTCTGTGCGTCAGGCTGTTGACATTCTTGCATTTGCCATCAGATGGGCACAGTGACCTTGTACCAAATCACCTCCTGATGCAACCCACAGTCCTAGTGCTGTCCCAGCAGAGGATTAGCTGTGATTTCCAGAGGGCTGGCCCTGCCTCAGGAGGATTGTTGTAATCCACTGCCATCGTCACCACACTGGGGGATGACGCACTTCAGCACTGCAGTGTGTGTGGGCCAGGTCTTTGCTTTCCCTTCACTCGTTTCCAGCCACCATAAAGACACACAGTTTGCTCATTATTCAAAATTAGCCCATCAAGATCAAGAACTTCTACAACTGAGATTGACTCCAAACTGATGCTGGGACCACAGTGTTTGACACCTGGTTTGTGCACTGATCTTAATGATCCCCTTTTTATCTCCATTATCTAGACCACCAGAGAACTGCAGTTTGGTTTCAGCACAGTTCAAAACCTGACAGCTGAACTGAACTGAGCTGCTGTTTTACACTCAGCCTTTATCTACCACAGGTGAACAGGATTAATTCCATGTTCAAATAGTCATTCTTTGTTTTGACATCCAAGCCATGACAACTGGGATATTCCCTCTCTTCTGAGCATTTCTTCCTGCCTTGATATTGTCAAGGCACTGGTGATTCCATATTAAGTACCAGGTGTGTTGTTCTGTAGCAGAAGTGCCAACTGGTGCTAACATGTTGTGGTGAGATTAATACTTCCAGTGCACAAGAAGTGGATGTCTGGGATTCATTTCCCAGGCTGGGAGACAGAGATAAGTTAGGACCAATAATTTACTTTGTCCCAAATCTTTCTAGGCAGGCCACCTCTTGGGTTTTTTCCCCAAAATGACATTTGTGCTAAGCAACTTTTTCAAACGTGTGCCATTGCTTTCTTCTAGAGAAATGCCAGCTATGGAAATTTTTATCAATACTTATACCCTCTATCAGAAAATGTTTAATCGTTTTGAAAATGTCTGAAATAAAAAAGAAGGCAAATTTTTATTTTGAAACTGGAAAACAAGAGTGACTATGATTACTGCACTTTTAAAACCAGGTTGTGATGTCATTCATCCAGTTAATGGATGCTGTGACAAAAAATAAAGGCAAAGTCTGTAATGTCACTATTAATCTTCACATTAGGGATAATATTAACCTGCAATATAATGCAGTTCAATACCTGCTTCTTCTAAATAAAATCTAAGTGCTGTTTTGGTTTATAAAACCAGTAGCCCAGCAGCAGTGACATCAGGAAACATAACTGCTGGTTTCCCAGCAATATGGAAGGAGTGTCCTTTAAAAGAAGCCTGACACACCCTGGAGCACCCAGGGAACAGGCAGAGCTGCCTCCCATGTGGCCACAGCTGCTCTGAGCATAACCTGCTCCCAGGTTGTCCATTAAGCAAATCACTTCATCCCTTTCTGCTATTCAAAACAGCCTCTTGCATTGCTGCATTTTTAATGTCAAGTGGCTGGGGAAAGTTCTGCATTATTGTGCAAAGAAAATATTAAATCCAAGAGCTATGATTTATATTATTAAGTTAAGGAATTCGAAATTACATCCCATGTTGATCAGCTCAATGGTTCCTGGTAGCTGGTGTAAAGCTTGGCAGATAGTCATGTAGTAATAACTCACATTTCTTATATTTAGTTATTAAATCCTGTTGCTCCACAACATTAATTTTCCATGTAAGCAATAGCTGTAATTGCCAGAGGGATTTTATATAATTGCAGATGGTAGGAGACATAGTTGGTAATTGCAGAAATGCAGAGGGAGATGTCCAGGAGATGATCTTCTATTAAGATGTGGCCGTTGCTATGGAATACTTTGCTAACTGCTGTTCTGCATGGGAGTGCTGTGATGCATCATTTCATAGAAGAGGTTATTTTTAAAGGAGACCCATTTCTTTGCCTGCAAAAGCAAAATCAGATCACCCCTCTGGGGAATATTAATTAAAAAAGCTCCTGTGCTGGACAGCAGACATTATATAGAATATAGTTCATGAAAGAGTCAAGAGAATTGGAGTCCACCACAATACCAGGCAGCAGTGAAATCAGAGGCTTTTACATCCATCTCATGAGACAAACTCTACTCTTCAAGTGAATCAAAACTTCTCTTGCAGATAGGAAGATCCTGGGCTGTCAGAGCAGACTAAAGGTGATGTCCTCAATGTAACCTGAGCCTCATGAATTCATTCATATCAGAGACAGCCCATCATTCCTTCTGTTCATTTTGGAGTGTGTTCTTTGTCAGGAGGGAGGGGGACAGGATGAGGAAGTGATGGTGCTGCATGTTTGTGAGGAACACAGACGTGTGTTCATGTCAAAAGTAGTGCCAGGGGACATGGTCGGGTTTGCTGAAGGACCTCAGGAGTTCTGGCAATGCAGCAGCTGCCTGATTGCTTTGCAAGAACAGTTTCCATCTCCATCCCTCTTTGGGAATCGTAGAATCACAGAATGGTGTGGGTTGGAAGGGATCTTAAAGATATCTCATTCCAACCCCCTGCCATGGGCAGGGACACCTTCCACTGTCCCAGGTTGCTCAAGATCTCATCCAGCCTGGATGAACTCTTCCAGGGATAGGGCATCTACAGGTTCTCTGAGCAACCTGTGCCAGGGCCTGCCCACCCTCACAGGGTAGAATTTCTTCCTAATATCCAATCTAAATCTCCCCTTTTAGTTTAAAACCATTCCCCCTTGTCCTATCCCTGTCTGCCCATGTAATAAGTAAGTTTGTTTCCATTTTTTTATAAGCTCCCTTTAAGTACTGAGAGTCCACAATGAGGTCTCCCTGGAGCCCTCTTTTGTCCAGGCTGAACACCCCCGGGTGTCTCAGCCTGTCTCCATAGCAGAGATGCTCCAGCCCTCTGAGCATCCTCATGGTCTCCCCCTGGACAAGTTATGAATTGTAAATTCAGTGATGCTGGCACAACAACTGCCATGTCACTACTGGTACTCAGGAACAGTACATTGTTGGTGCTTTCTGGAGCAGAAGTCTGAAAAAAGCCCTCTGTCAAGACAATGGAAACATTTAATTCAGTCCTACACACAACTGACAAGTTTGGTGCATGATTTGCTCATCTGAAAAATCTACGTGTCCCAAAGTGTCTGTGCAATGACTGGAGCACATGAAGTTTTCCCATGACACGGACAGAAAAGCTTTAAAATAAGGAAGAAACAAAGCAACATCTCCCTCTACGGGACTCACCTGCACTGCACCCCCGGGCTCTGGGCAGCTGAAGGCTCCTGCAGTGCAGTGTTCAGGTTCTGTCACTGGGCACAATAAGAATAAGCAGGTGCCTCTAATATATGTATATTCTTTTCTATGTGTGTGTTTACATAAAGCCCTGCAATTCACGTCAGGGTATGTTATTTCCTACTTGCTTCCTTTGAATTCATCTTGATGACATTTTTGTCCATAAAAAAAAAAAAAAGGCTTGTTGAAAGCACTGGGGTGAGTATCAGTGGGAGATGGGCCAGCATATTTGTTTGGAAGTGCTTAGAGGGTCATTCTGAAGCTCGTGGATTAGCCAGGCAAGCAGAATTAGTCTCAAGTGTCAGTTGACCTGCCCCACAAATTGAGCTGTGGAAAGTAAAGCATTCTCTGGGTAACAGTTGTGGTGAATACTTTCCAAACAATTCCTGCAACAGAAATATGGTCACATAAACTTTTTATTGGGTAATAAATGAATATGAAATATGAATATGAAACAAAATTAAAATCTACATCTTTCTATGTACTATTTTGGAAAGAAAATAATCAGTGTTTGATGACTTCCTGAATGGACTGATTGTTGTCAATAACCTTCATAGCTTGGGAATGTGCCCTCTTAAAATAATTTTTGATTTCCCTGTATGCCATCCACTGAATTCTCAGAGGTTTCTGTCTCATTAATATCATAGTATTTTTCTAAAGTCTGGCCAGTTTGAGAAAATAAAAGATGTGTAGTTTTATGCTAAACTACCCTTATCACACATGGAAGGATTTATTAGTGCCCAACATTTCTCCTGAATGTACCTCATGTTCTTAAACTGCTCTATAGATTGTTTTTCTATTGAAGGTGCTTCTTAGGTACTAAAATTTAAAAAAAAAAGAGAGAGAAAACAAACTCCTGTTTTGGTTTCAATGTATGGTTTTGTAAAAGGGCATAGAGGAGTCCCAGTAGAAGTAATGTCAGCTCTGCCCCACTCCCATTGCCCTCGTTGTCAGTGTGTCCATTGTGGTCTCTGTGTGTATGTACAGAGACTGAAGTCCACTCTCCTACAGTTACCTGAAATTACCTGGAAACTGGATTTGGGAAACAAAACAATATCTGGTTGCTCAAACCACTATTTCAAGCCTGCTTCATGACATATAGCCCATTTTTTTTTTTAACTGAGAGGACATTTGTTGCTTCTCTCAGACCCCCAGTTGCATTTCAGAATATTTCTGGGCTGTTGTGGCCAGTGTTCAAAAGTGATTTTGCAAATCAGGTCTCTCAGGCATGTTTCTATTAAACGGAGCTACAGAGATCATTAATCACTTTAGAAACTCTTGTCTGGTATTTTTCTTAATGGGATGAATCACAGATCTTTCTTAAGCCCCTTACCAACGGACGGGGAGCATCCTTAAGCCTCTTTACCATCTGTATGTGCAGACATGATGCCATTAAGGAGCTCAGCCAGCAGGTGGAGTTTAAATTGCATTTAAACTGCAGTTTTAGACTTTGATTAAGTCTCAGCTGGAACTGTGCTGCTGGGAATGCCCCATACAGACACTTCTGGAAGAACACTGGGTCGTTAAACCTTCCCTCAGCTGTCAGACAGTTTATACATAGACCACATTGCAAGTGCAAAGGTACCACATACAGTTTATTAACTTGCTTGCCTTGACTTTGGAGTAATGTGGAGCATTGCTAAATAATTACCATTATGTGTAAGTTAAAAAAAAACAAAACCAAAAATGATTTGTCATTTTTATATATACCTGAACAGACATGAAGGGAAAAGGAACACTGAGATGAACTGAATTCCCAATTTAAAATTTTATTTTTTGCCTTGAAGGCAAAGAGTAGGATTAGGGCAGGATTTCATGGCAGTGCTTCACTGGGAGCTGCATTAAGCAGTGAAAGAGATGAAAGGGTCAAGAAATATCTAACAAAAATCCTAATGCTGCACTGGTAGCAATGGGAGGTAGATGAGAGAAGGGTTTATTGCATCTGTCACTGAGCTTTATTATGAACCTTCTGCTGAACAACAGCCAAAGTGAGAGAAACTGGAGCTGGCCAAGCCTTCCAAGCAGGATATGGCTCTGGCTGGCATCTGCCTGGGAAGGAAGCCAGGCTCCAAGGCTGGTACCTCCAGCTCAGAGATGAACTGTGTGGTCTGGCATCACTTTATCTTGCACTATGAGCTCTGGTTTGAGGTTAAAGACAGGAACTGAGTGATAAATGTTGCTGTGACAAGCTGTGCTGTTGTGGAGGCAGTTCTGTTATCCAGAAATCAGTGTAAGAAGTGTGTGGAACTGGGAAGAAAAACAATGATGGGATTTGCTTTGGCTAATAGGGTTGTGAGCAGTACTGGCATCCAGGGAAGTCCTGATGTCCCAGTCTTCAGGGGGAAAAGAAAGAAAAATGTTACACTATGTGGTGGTGATTTGAAGGGTGAAACTCTGCATTGTTTTGGCCAGGAATGGTTTGCAGAACCACATGGAATTGGAGTCTATAAAATCCAGAGTTCTACTGGTCACAAAAACAGGCAAAAAGGAAAGGGAAAGCAAACCAGACAGGCAGATCAGGGTCTGCCAGGTTACCTTGACATCCCCTGAGCTATGCAGGAGGAGAAAGGGAATTGGCAGCCACTGGAAGCACACAATGACACAACTCGATTGCTGCAGAGACAATGGGAATTACAGGCAAAACACTGAAGAAAACCACACAGACTGAAAGTTTAGTTGTAGAGGCTACAAAAAAAACTATGATCTTCTAAACCAGGTCAGCCCTGCACTGGTGACACTAAACCTGTGACAAAGGACTCAAAGAAGAGGTGCAAAGCACCACAAAAATCCTGTTCAAAGCAGATGACACTGGCTGAGGAAAAAATGCTGGAAAATACCCTTCTGTTTGAAAGCCCTGAAATGGTTTTCAGATCTTTGCATCTGAAAACACATTCATAGGCTCAAATCAGTCAGCAGGATGCCCCAGGAGGGAGAAGGGGATAATGGGAGCAATAAAATGAGTATCTCAGCACCCACAAGGGGTGCAGCCCTTGGGAGCAGATGGACAAACTGCACCAGACCCAAGGAACATTAAACAAAGCCCAACCCAGGATTTACAACCAAATACCCTCAGTTCAGTGAACACATTTCACCTGGCAAAAAGGAGAAGTTTCTCCACAGTGAGTGCCAAAGAAAGGATATTTGGCAAGTGGAGCTGGAGCAGGAGGGCCGCTGTGGCCACGGGGCTGTCAGGAATAAGGCTGGGAAGCTTTCCAGGAGGCAGAGATGACCTGCCCTGCCTGGGTGGGCTCAGACAGACAGCCCCACTCCACTCCTGCTGTCTGGCTGGCTGCAGACATGAGCAGTGTTGTGCTGGCCACCTCAGGAAACCTCAGCACTCTGAAGGCCTGCATGATGTGCTCTGTGCCACAGCAGAGGAATGACTTTGCTGAGCTCAGGAGCTGTTCCAGCTCTGGGTCTCGTGTTTCAGCTTCACATCCTCACCCTCTCGTGGCTCCCTGGGAGGCGATGCTGAATCAGCATCTCTCACTCCACAAAGGGACTTTTTAAAGAAAAGCTACAGAAAGCAAAGAAAATATGTGGCGTTGCACTCCTGAAATGCTCTGCTATAAACTGCCTTTCCAGCCTCGTGGTGCAATGCTTCATGCCTGGTGTCAGCATCTTGTGTACTTGGGTGTTTGCAGTCCCAGCATCATCATACCTGCCAATATGGGAGGGAGTTACAGACAGAAGGGAAGAAAAATGTGCAAAGGATGGAGGCTGAGCTACTGGCAAGCTGTAAACCTCCCTCAGCTCTAAGTGGAAAATTCTGCCACCATCAGGCTATTTCTTTTTTAATTAAATAAACTTTTCTCATATTTCTATTGGACTCAATGATCCCAGTGGTCTTTTCCAACCTAAACCATTCTGTAAGTCTATATTATTTCTTTTTTTCTTCAGTTTCTAAACAAAATGTGGGGTATGAGGTCAATGGGATGCACCTGAAAACAGATGGGATCCCATGAGTAATGTGCTCCTTGGATTCCCCCATATTAAACTGCAATATTTCCAGCACAATGATTTCTATTTCAGCCATCAAAAGAAATGAACAGGCATTAAAAAAAAAAAAAAAGAAAGAGAGAAGATGGAAGAAATTCCAAGTCAAGGACGGTGATTTGCTGGAGAAGATAAAAGAAGGGGTGATGATTTCACCTTTCGAGTTGCATCTGAACCTCAGTCAATCAGTTCTGCAATGAACTCCAGTTTTACTTGGGTTTGCTGCGTGTTCTGTGTGATCTTGTCCTTTCCTGCCAACATACAGCCACTGGGAGAAAAATGACTGTTGGAGTATTGCAAAACTGGCTCTATTGTAACGTTTTTCAGGGAGGGTCAAACAAAGTTTGGGGATTTTACATTTGCCAGGCTCGAGGACTGCTTGGGCAGTCACAGAGACTGCTGGAAGAGGCCAGAGTTGTTTTATGTGTGTGCCAAAAAAAGGGCAAATTGCAGCGAGGCTGAGGAGAGCGAGCCTTCACTTCATTAGGCAGTAAATTACGACAGATGGTTTTTAAATGACTTCATCAGCAGCGAGGCTTTGTTTTCTGCAGAGATCCCTGCCATCACCTCAGCCTGAAGACAAAGCAGACAGTGGGTGTTTTATTATTACCATCAAGTCTTCGCCGACTTCTACCACTCAGAGGGAATAAGGAGGGAGGAATCCAAGGTGGGGAAGTGGCCGTGGAAGAGGATGAGAGAAGATGGTCACCTTTGCTTTCTGGGAAACTCAGTTTTTTGTTAAAGGACTCTTGTTTCTGTGCAGGAGTTCCATTTAGCTTTAAGTGCCCAGGAGCAGCACCAGGGGCTATTGGGTTTTTTAGGTTCTTCTCCTCCCAGTGAGGGGTTCCCTCCTGCTGCAGAGAGCAGTGTGGTTGTGGGCTGTGCCTCTGCACAAACAAGGCTGTGCTGGAGGTTGCTGTGACACACAGAGAGCTCTGCTCTGCCAGGCTCCTCTCTTTACTCAGGCAAACAGCTCAAAGGTCACGAGAACAGTTGTTTGGATGGCAAAGGGCACCCCCCAGTTTTGCTCTCTCTCTGAATGAGAATGAGAAGGTTGTGGCCAGTTTGCAATGGGTAAGGATTGCCATGGACTGCTTTGAGGAGGGGATTATAACATAAGAAGCAAAGGGATGGAATCATAGAATCAATTGGGTTGGAAAAGACCTCCGAGATCATCAAGTCCAACCCTTGGTCCAACTCCAGTCCCTTTACCAGATCATGGCACTCAGTGCCATGGCCAAGCTCAGTTGAAAAACCTCCAGGGATGGGGAATCCACCCCCTCTCTGGGTATACTGCAGCTTGAACGAGGTTGGAGCTGTTGAGGCTGCAAGAGGATTTATTGGAAGAGTTTGGTGATTTTATCAATGTCTGACCTCTGTCAGACATCCTAAAGATGTGTATTTTTTCATTAGGCAGTACTTGCAGTGTAGCACATGAGGTATTTATTATTTTGCTTTATATTGCACTTTGTCAGGGCTCTGAATTGTGTAAAACATGCTGGAGTAGCACATTCTCCCTGGCTGCTGGACTCCCATTACCCAGACAGTATTAGCTGGGCTGTATCTATTTCTCCAGAAGGCATCCAAGAGACATGGAACTATATTAAAACATTTAAATGTACAACCCCAATGGCTGTATTTTGGTTATCAGGGAAGCTTTAAGCTATAAAAGGAGAATTAATGTAATTAAACAAAAAAAAATCAGTGTTAAGGTAACAGAGAAACTTGCAGGGAATGTGGCAGAACAACAGCACGGGGCAGTGATGTGGTGTGACTGTGTCTGGCACTTAGTCTGTACTTTCAAGAAGAAATAAATCCTGACTGTAACTACAGGGCTGCCAGGGAACTGGAAATAAAGGGATGCTGGCACAGTTTTCACAGGCTCTGGCAATAAACAGTAAGAAGGTTAAAGAAATTATGAATAAGTCCAACATCTTACTGCAAGTTTAAGGGGGAGAGTGGCATGACAGAAGGTCCAGCATGCCAGGATGTCCCTGCTTTGCTCAAGGGCTTAAAATAATTGAGATCCACTCAGCTCTAGTCTAAGTAAAGAAGTTTCAAACTGTCTTTGATTAAACTGGCTTCAGAATTACAAACAAGCAATTATATTCATTGGAAATACATGGCACTGGGTTGCCCATTTGGGATCAACTGGCACACATGGTGGTTCTGCTCTCTTGGACACCAGAAGACAACTGGAATGCTCAACTTTGGCTCGTGGGCATTGGATCCATGAGGAGAAAATTACAGCTGGGATTTTTATTATCACCTCGCCACGAGCTCTGTCTCTATGATTCATATTGCTTTGAGAGATTCGTTTTCTTTACCATTTAACCTTTCTCAATATTGCTGCCTGAACCAAATTTATGTCTTGGATAAAGCTCTGTCCTCTTTTTATTGAATCCAGGTACTTTTCATAATGAAACTCAGGTCACGTGATCTTTGATTGCGGCACTTTAAATTCTTTATTGAAAATGTGTATTATGTATTTTTATGACGTTAATTAAATGTCTCAAAATAAATGACAACATAAAAAATAATTAATGTCTCTGGCTCATTATCTCTTCGGATTTGATTTGTGCTCAGAGCTGGAAATTCATCTGATCCATATAGATTTAGATATTTCAGAGCGCTGCCTCATGGCGAAATTTAGGACTGAGGAGAGATTTCATGAGTGTGGTACTGTGGCTTTTTTTTTTTTATTTGCTTGCAAGTTCCTTGGGTAAATTGCATTCTTGTCTATACAGGATGTTATTCCACCTTCATCACCAGAGTTTGTGAGTGCCTTCCAGCCCAGCATTATGTGATCCAGCTGACATCTGCCGTGCTCCTTCTCTCTTTCATCCTCACCCCAACGTGTGCGTGGTTTGTTGTTGGGTTTAGCTCTGTGTGCTGCCATGTGTCAGTGTTACAGAAAGTCATCTGGGCATCAAACACCCTTCTAAATAACTTTCATATTGATCCTGCGAGACCTCTCTGGTTTATGGCCTGAGATTCTGAAAGCTGAACTGGAGGTATGAAACTATTGTAATCTTACAAGACAGAAATAATTATAAAATCCATCAGGGTTTCATTATCTCTATCTATATTTTTCTGTTATTCCAACATCTTGGAGATCTTTAACCACGAATTAGACCATTTGTACCAGAAGCTGCACAGCCTGTACTTTCAAATCATTTACAATCTAATTTTAAGACAACAGATCTTTGTCTTTTGATACATTAAACCATCTTAATATAGAAAAACGAGGCAGTTGACTATTAAATCTAATAAGGAATTTCTGAATGTCAGCAGGATTAGATTTCTGTTAAGTCTTACAAGTAATTCCTATATGGGTATTATTATTAATATTAATAATGTTTTTATTATTCTTCAAAATAATAACGTGCTGTGCATACACTGCCCTAAAGGTGTTTAAAAACTCTTTCTGGTGCAGAGCAGGGAGTTCAGGTGCCATTCAGATTCCAGTTCAAACCCTTCTTGGGGCTTCATGAAAGAAACCATCTGATGAGGTATTTCAGGGGAATATGGAAGCACTTGAAAGACAAGTCCCGTGTGAGAGGACGATTGACATTTATTGACTTCCTGCACCATCTAGCGGGGATTAAAATTAATTGCTCTCATTTTATGAAGACTCTGAGCTGTTCAGGATGCTCGTGGCTTCCTCTCCCAGCTCTGGAAGAGCACTGGAGCATCCAGTTCTCATTCTCTGCACAAGGGGACCAGGTTTCTTTGGGATCATCAGTGCCACCCAAGGCAGAGAGTAACTGTCACATCCAGAGACACACAGGGATCAATCCACCTAAACTGAGACCAAAAGGACCACTGGGAAGGGCAGACCCCAAGTCCAATAAAGACCTAAAGAAAATACCTGCCCACAGTTCTGATGGGCTCACATTGTGGTTGGGCTGAATTTCAAGGGAACTGAGTGTGATTCCTCCCTCTTTCTCATGACCTGGTTGGATTTAAGCTCTGAGCCTGTCCTGGGTGAGTGGGATTTAGGAATAACACTTTTCATCAAATATTAAGTTTTTCAGGTTGCTCTACAAACCACAGAGGAGGAGCCAAGACCTGATCCTGCAGGTGGAGCAAAATCCACTGCTGTGACTTTAATACAAGGCATTTTCTTGAAGTGATTTAATTAATTATCACGGAAAAGGATGACATTAGGTGATTAAACCCCTAATTTTCTGTCCAGGAAACAGCAACAGCTTTTTCTGTTGCTGGGCAACACAGACATGCTTTGAAATTTGGTTAAAGTAGTGAGTGATAAACATTTTTGAATAGACATGATATGCTGACAGAGGCATTACTAATTGCTATAAACAGAGCCAGGAGGCTGGAAAATCCCACCTACAGAATATAGTTTATGAATTAAAAAATTGCTCAGGCTAACTGCAAGGGAGGAATATAAAGGAAAGCTTGAAAAAGTGAGGAGAGATCTCTTCCCCTGAGAAAGGAACACTAACTATTTCCATATGATTTGGTTTATTATTCCTGCTGCAGTCCTTGCTCAGTCCCCCCATTACCCTTCCCTTCTTGGAGTCTGTTTGCTGGACGTGGTCACTCCCGTGTGTGTCATCACAGCAGTGAAGGGATCCCACTCTGCCTGGAATTTGGTGCATCATAGGCTGGAAATTTGTCTGTGGAAAATGTTCTTCACCGCAGAATTTTCTCCTTTCACACCAGGGCTTATCTTGACCTCATTTCTTGAGGGACAGGGATGAAGTGGATCTGAAATGCTGCCCTTGGAGCTTGACAAGTCTTCCTTTAGGTTTACTTCAACAACATCCCAAGGAGTTGTTGGACCCACAAGGAGTTGGGCCCTACAGAGGCATCTGCTCAGGATCTTCCTCCTCCTAGAATCATAGAATCATAGAATTGATTGGGTTGGAAAACACCTCCGAGATCATCGAGTCCAACCCTTGGTCCAACTCCAGTCCCTTTACCAGATCATGGCACTCAGTGCCACGGCCAAGCTCAGCTGAAAAACCTCCAGGGATGGGGAATCCATCCCCTCTCTGGGCAGCCCATTCCAATCCCTGAGCACTCTCTCTGCAAAGAATTTCTTTCTGATCTCCAACCTAAACCTTCCCTGGCAGAGCTTGAGCCCATCGTGCCCCCTTGTCCTATTGCTGAGTGCCTGGGAGAAGAGACCAACCCCCAGCTGGCCAGAACTTCCCTTCAGGCAGTTCCAGACAGTGCTGAGGTCACCTCTGAGCCTCCTCTTCTCCAGGCTAAACACCCCCAGCTCCCTCAGCCTCTCCCCATAGGGCTTGTGCTCCAGTCCCTTCTCCAACCTTGTTGCTCTTCTCTGGACTCGCTCCAGCACCCTTCTGTAGGAAAGAGTGTTTCCTGCAGAAGGTCCCAGCAGTCCCTGTGAGATGTAGTGGTGACATGGATGTGACATGCCTGGCTGTGCTCAGCTCTGTAGCACGACGGGAATCAGAAAGGATAAAGGACTGCACGTGGTGTGTCTGCTTTGTTTCCTCCTTGTGAGTGCAGGAGTTCTGGTTTTTGACATGAATTTCACACTGGCAGAACATCACTCAGTCACTGCTGTAACATCCCCTGCTGTTTCCTACTTTGCTGTGGCAGAATTTCCCACTTTGCTGTGGCAGAATTTCCCATGCCTTTGTTGCAGGTTTTTATTCTTTTTTTGTTTTGTTTTCTTTGCCTTTTTGTTTGACACTGCCTGGCTCTGACACCTACTCTGCTGCTTTGTCTGAGAGTTTGGAACAATCTCTGTTGCCTTTCACTGCTCTTGATGTGAGAGGTAACTGGTGTGTAAAGTGTGTTACTGAACCACTGAAAACACACATTCCAGCTGCCACAGTGCTGCTCTTCAAGCACAAACAATAGGGCTGTTTTAAAAGAGAGTTTCCTTTAAAAGCCCACACTGCAACACATCAGGGCAATTTTCCTCCTTAAAGATGCTGCTGCCTCCCCACTGGTCCCCACAGCATTTTTCAGCTCAAAGTCTCCTTTCTGACCTTCCCCAGCAGGCAAAGGGCCTCCCAGCACAGCAGTGATGTGACATTTCCTGGTGGTTGGGATGCTGGAGCTGCAAGGGATGATGTTGGAACACCTTTCTCGTGGGTCCCATCAATAAAACAACAACACCTTCACTGTTAACACACCCCACCCCTGCCTGGGGAGCACAGCAAGTTCCCTGGTCTTAATAGTCCCCAAGTGTGTCAGAAACTGTCTAGCAAAGCATCTTCCCAGGATAAAGAATCCATTTTCATAGGCATTTGTGAATATTCATGTTTAGATATACTGAGAAGAAAAAAAGGAATGTCAGCAATTTTGGATGAATGTTGCATTGAATTCATTTTTTTTTTCCTTTTCAGCTTTTTTGTGATAAATTTTGCCAAAACATACTTTAATTGTGTGCATTGCTCTGACAGATCTGGCAGAATTGCAAACAGAAATGATTGCAGATGCACATAAAAATGGAAACTATGAATATCCCTCTTAAAAATCTGGCTTTGAGGACTAGGTTTACTTTTATTTAATTAAATAATTAATCCAGATGATATGGGCTTGAAAGTGCTGGTTGAAATGCCCCCTCTTGACTTTGTCCATCAGCTCTGCCCACATGCCCCAGCCCTGATCAGCTTCTATTTCATGCCTGACCTTCTTTGAGGAATCACAGGATGGTTTGGGTTGGAAGGGACCTTAAAGATCATCTCTTTCCATCACTCTTTCAGCCTTCCACCAGCTCAGGTTGCTCCAAGCCCCATCCAACCTGGCCTTGGTGCAGCCACAGCTCCTCTGTGTGTTTGTGCCAAACTCTCAGGTATTTTTGCTGCTGAGACTGGTGACCACAAGGAGAGGTGAGCTTTGTCACCTAGGCATGATCCCAGTAAGCACTATAACCACTTTCTAACCCCAAAATAAATATTAAAGATCCCAAACCCGCTCTGTTTGTATTTCGTGCTTGAACTTGGGAGGTTTCTTGGCTTTGTGGTTCGTTGTTTTCACAATCAGACTGTCTGTGTAGGCTTAATGTATCTGTCCAGCAAGTAACTACAGACATGGCTTTCTTTGCTTCTCATTTTGATTCTGATCATAATCACAGAAAAAAAACCTGTTCTGGAACTCAGATGGGTGTTAATAACTAATGGGACCCCACCAAATGGCCTGGAATACAAAGGTGGGGCAGATGAATGGTTTGTATGTAAGTAACTCCCAGTGAACCATCAGGTGGGAATTAAAATTTAATTTAGAATGTACTATCACTGCTGCAGTGGTGGTGGTGGTGATTTACTTGATTGACTGCTGGTTTCTTTCACCTTTGTGAGCCTTAGGTTTTTACTGTCTGAGGAAATTAAGGCTGAACTGCAGCAGGAAATTCCTTGTACCCAGGTGTTTCTGGTTATCCCATGAATAACTGGGCTGCTGGAGAGGAGAGGATTAGGATGGGATGGTTTGGAATCTCAATGATTCTCACTGCTGAGCACCACACATTGACATTCTGTCAGCTGCTGTGTTTGTTCTCAGCCAAGGATGGGAAAATCCTCCTGAGCTGGGCCACAGGTCCAGCCAACAGAGATAAATTCTTTGTTCTTTCTCAATACTAAGGGTGGGAAACTGGTGTTACTAAGTTGTCCTGATTTAATGCACTGAATTAAAAACCACTACTGACTTCTGTTGGGCTGTGATTTGAGTTGCCTTAATAATGCAGCTGCCCACTCTACTGCTCCTGTTCCCCAGCCTTTGTGCCAATTCTCCTTCCCAGGTGAAAGCAGGAAGGGCCCAACCTCAGGCCCACTGAGGGAGATGGATCAGCCTGGAAGGTCCCCAGATGGCTGGGCTGCTCTTTGTGGATGAACACAATCAAAAGCAGTGTTAATTAATTCAGGGCCTGATGACCCTGTGCTGAACTGTGGTGGTGGTGAGAGGCTTCATAACTCAAGTAAAGCAGGTGAACAGAGAAACAAACACACCTGGATGGCAGTGCTGCTTCCTGACCTTTCAATTCCCAATGCAATGGGCACACCATGCAGTGGCAGGTCAGCCTGCCTGGCATGGAAATACACACTGGCTCCTGCCCTGCCAGGATCTGGGAGTGCAGCTTGTGCAGTGCCTTGGTGGGGAGATGGATCTGCCCTGTTAGCCAGTCCTGTGGCAGCTGTGACCTCATGGCCAGTTCCTGGGGTATGCAAAGGTCACCCAAACACAAAATTTGCAGAAGCCTCTGTACTACAAGACCTTGGTCAAGAGATCCCAAAGCAAGAGTTTAATAATAAGGGACCTTGGAGTACTAATTGACAGGAAGCTCAACATGAGCCAACAGTGTGCCCAGGTGGCCAAGAAGGCCAATGGGATCCTGGCCTGGATCCAAACTAGCATGGCCAGCAGGCCCAGGGCAGTGACTCTTCCCCTGGACTCTGCCTTGGGGAGGCCACACCTTGAGTGTTGTGTTCAGTTCTGGGCCCCTCAGTTCAGAAAGGATATTGAGGGGCTGGAGCGGGGCCAGAGAAGAGCAACGAGGCTGGAGAAGGGACTGGAGCACAAGTGCTGTGGGGAGAGGCTGAGGGAGCTGGGGGTGTTCAGCCTGGAGAAGAGGAGGCTCAGAGGTGACCTCAGCACTGTCTGGAACTGCCTGAAGGGAAGTTCTGGCCAGGTGGGGGTTGGTCTCTTCTCCCAGGCACTCAGCAATAGGACAAGGGGGCACGATGGGCTCAAGCTCTGCCAGGGGAAATTGAAGTTGGAGAGCAGAAAAAAATTCCTTACAGAGAGAGTGCTCAGGGATTGGAATGGGCTGCCCAGAGAGGGGATGGATTCACCATCCCTGGAGATTTTTAAACTGAGCTTGGCCGTGGCACTGAGTGCCATGATCTGGTAAAGGGACTGGAGTTGGACCAAGGGTTGGACTCAATGATCTCCGAGGTCTTTTCCAACTCAATGAATTCTATGATTCTATAATCAGAAATAAATCTCTTGGAGTCTCGATACGCTTCTCAACATGTAAATTATGCTCCATTCCCACTTCAGCCACTCTGGAGGAATAAAGGGATTAAAAGAGCCAGAAATGTCCTTTGCTTTGCCCTAAGCTGAGGAGCCCACGTTTCAAGCACTGCAGTGCAGCCAGCAGCTTGCAAGCTGGCAAAAGAAAAAGAGCAAGAGAGCAAGATAATTATTTCCCCAAGCCTCTAATTCCTGCAGACCCCTGGGCTCAGTTGCATTGTCAAAGCGAAATGGATGGAAACAGGATCATTTCCCTCAAGCAGTATTAAGGAGACTTGAGATCATTCAGGGTTTCAGGTACTGCTGCAGCAGCCTAATGGAGTGATAACCAGTTACATCTTTCTGGATTGTGCCAGCAAACACAAGCCGAGTTTTGTAAAACACCAAAGGTATCAGCTCTCCTCCAAACTGCAAATGAAATCACCCCAGAACGGAGTAAATCTGTGCAAACCATCTCTGGTGCCAAATGGAAATGTAATTTGCAGGCAGAGAAAGTCCTTTCCTACAGCAGAAAAAATTCAAGCAGCCACAGGGAAATACTTTAATTTCAGCAGTAACCATCAGAGGGGATGGCTGCTGCAGATCAGGGGAGCCAGGGAATTCAGCTCTGCACTTAAATATCTGCAGCGCCAGGAACTATTAGGAGATGTGGAATGGTTAATGCAGCCCCTGCACCATCAGTGCTGCAGAGCCGGGAGGGGAACCAGAGCAAAGCCCCTACTGAGCTGATTGATGCCCTCCTGGAGCCACAGCACCGAATTCCAGCTGGGAGCTGCCTTGGAAGAACCTGAGCTCTGCTGTTTGCCTCTTTAGTCATGAGACAGAAAATGAGCTTGGATGTTGCCACCTTCTCCAGGGGGTGATTCTCACAGTCAGCAACCTGTGTCTGCCAGGGGGTGAGCACAGAGCCCCTTCCAGCCTCCACCCTCCCTCCCTCCCTCCCTCTGTCCCTCCCTCCCTCTCTCCCTCCCTCCCATGTCCCCACCTCCAAACCTGTGAATCCAAATAGCTCCAGGGTAGGTGGATTTTTCCACCCTGTTCCAGGTCTAATTTCTCTTTCAAACTAATACCATATATCTTTCCCCACCTCCCACTTGTCACTTTATGGCTTGCTGGATCTATTTCCTTTAATGCTTGAAAATATACAGTTGAAATCACCTTAAAATTTACTAATATGCCTTTTTATTTGAAAGGCTTATTCCCCGAAAGGCTTTCCCAGTCTTATTGGAGGGCATGCTCTCTAATATTAAAAATTTTTTTGTTAAAAATGGGTGCACATCTGTTTGATATTTAACTCGAAACAAATGGTGAGAGTGGAGAACATAAGCAAAACTACACTTTAGATGGCTATAAAAGGTCATTTTTGCTTTAAACTACAAAGGATGAATGGGGGCATATGACACACATAATAAAGGCAGAGATAGGTTTAAAATGCCCTCAGGATACTCTGAGGTCAGCTGCTGGCTTACAAAAAAAGACACAATTTGGCCCTCTCTTTTTGCCACCCAACAGTGTGGAGAAGCAAGTTGGGATCTGCATACAATGAAGGTCACTCAGTCTCTGTCTTAAAGCCCATCACATTTTTCTCTATCATTTTCCCAAGGGATACTGAACTCTTAAGCCTATTAATTAAATAATGGGCTCCAAACTAACTCCCCTCTCCTCCTGGCTGAAAATTGGAGAAGGGTTTAGCTTGTCATGCTGAAGACTGTCATGCTTGTGCTCTGCCCTATGAGAAATTTCTCCATATCAGACATTCAGATGATGGGCAAAAAAGGGGTGTGCTCCTCCCTGGTGTGGACAGGAGGGTTTCTGCCAGAGATATTGAAAGTAAGCAAAGCTTGGTCTCCCTGCCATGGTGCCAGTGCAGCAGGACTGGGCTGAGTGACTGGCTTTGCTCTGGGCTGCAGGTTCAGCCCGTGCTGGGCTCTTTGGTCAGGGCTGGCTTTGAAAACTGCCAAGAACTGCCCGTGAATTTTGAAGGGGAAATGAAGCGGGAAATGGGCCATTTCTCATTTAGAGCTGGCACGGGACCAAACCAATGGGAGCAGATGAGATTTCCAATAAAACCTTCCTGAAAAGGCAAAGGAGTGGGGGGACAAGACGCTGGTTGTAATCTGGCTCCAGCCATCTGCTCCAGGAGCACTGGAAAGGCAGGGCAGGGCATGACGAGCACCTTGTTGATGATAAAAGGGACATGGAAACATCAGCTCAGATTTGGTCATCAGGTGGCTCTTGCATCTGCCAGAACATCTTTTCTGCTATTAAAGACAGATTAGGGAAGAAATATGGAGCAAGAAGGTCAAAACCTTACATGTAGCCCTCTAAGGCTTATTTGAAGCCTTGTATTTATTTCTGTACTGAAGGGGCAAAATTAGTGTCTTACTGTTTCTTTATAAAGTAATGCAACTTTTCAGTTGATTTTTCCTTTCTTTCCCACAAAACAGAAGTGGGTCCTTTATCCTGGTGGAGTTATTTAAAGCTGATTAAATCCTATCAGCAAACCATGGGGTATTTCTAAATTTTAGGCATGAGTTATACATCTCATTTATCATCACATTTAAAGCATGTGGAGCAGAAACTCAGTGCATTTCCTGATTATTCCTGAGCTTTGTACTCCAATCTGTAATCACTAGACAGCAAATTGTCCATAGCTCCATCCTGTAATATCTAGTTATTAATGGGAACCAGGTATCCTCCTTCAAAGGAAGAGGACCATCAGGAATCATATCTCTTTTGCATGTCCTGAAAAACATTTCACAGGTTCAGTGATTACTCAAAAAATCATTTCACAGTTTTAATGATTACCCAAAAACATTTCACAGTTTTAATGATTACTCAAAGCAGGGAGTGAAAAAAAATTTGGACAATAAATTCAGGGGCTTGCTCAGTTACAGAGAGGTATAAACACATCCTCCTATTACAGCCTGATCTGCTGTGCTTTCCCACAGCAGGCACACGAGTTTCCAGCTGCCAACACGAGGGCAGGCTGGCAAACAGCCTCCCCAGCTGCTGTGGTGACAGTGCCATTGGAAACCTTTATTTCTTGTGCTCAGCGTGCACTGAGAGCGATCCCTTTGTTCCATATGGCTTCCATATAGTGACACTGCATCCTGTGTGGGAGAGGTCAAGGAGTGGATTATCAGCAAGTGTTTCAAGTCAAGAATGAAGGGAGCTGGCGGGACAAATCCGCACAAAGCCTGTTCTGTGCTTCTCCTCGGCGCGGTGACCTCTGGGTTTCGGTGCCTGTGTGTTCCCCCCCTTCTCCCTCCACGTGTGAGCACAGCCCTGGATAACGTGTCAGCACAGCATCGCCCCTGCAAGGGTTTTAGAGGCAGAAAGAGAACAAAAGCAACCCTGAAAGCCTGGCTGAAATGTTTAGCCATAAGTAGGGAGGCCAGGAGCAGGGAGGGAGCAGTGCAAGGAAGGATGTGCTCCCATCCCCATCCCCACCCTACTGTCCCACTGCCCAGCACCCCTCGAGCCAGGCATTGTGGATGGGCATCACATCTACCCATTTGCAGTCAGTTGGGACCCCCCAGTTAGCCAGGACTGATGATAAATGCTGGAAAGTGGCTGGGTACCCTTGGATGGATCCCACCTGGCCCCATGGACCTGTGTGTGTGTAAGTGGTGGAACAGGTCACTGCCCCTTTCCTACACTGGCAGGTATGCAAAATTCATAACTGCATTTTAATAACTCCTGACCTGCAAGACCTGAGCGACTGTAAACCTCACAGAATCGTTACTGGCCAAGTAAAAATTATATTCCATTTGAACATTCCTCATGTAATATCCCCACTGCAGGCAGCACTGAAAGAAAAGCAGTGTTAGCACGGCTGTTCTCTGGTACCTAATGAGTTGGCTTTGGCTGGGGATCAGGAGCTGTTGGCGGCTGGAGTTCACATTGACCACTCAAAGGCTTTAGATGTTCTGGCCTGGACCTTGTTGTTTAATGATGTAAAGTTAAATTGGGGCTGAGGGAAGGGTAATCAGCTGGTTATTACAGCCCTGGTGGACAAAGTGCATGCAAACCTTGTGCTCAGCCCTCCTTGGCAGGGGCAGTGCCGGGGGACAACTGGGCTGGAGTGGGGTTGGGGACATGGGACAGCAGCCAAAGGGCAAGGACCAAGCCTCTGGTGTGACCAGAGTGCTGGATGCTTGGGAGAAAATGCACATTGACACCCTCCCTCCTCACCCTCCCCACATCCATCAACAGGAAAATTATTTCTCCTTCAGTCTGAACATCCTGTAAGGTTGTGGAAAAAGATTTCCAAAGACACATCACCTCTTGGATAGGAGCCTGGGGGGGAAGGGAGAGGAGGAGCTGTTGCACCCCTCCTGCTTTAGCAGCTACACCCAGGGGTGGAGGCTGGGAACTCCTCTCCAGGGAGAGATTTCAGGCTGGGAAGAGCCTGGAGTGATCCAGAGGGTCGGGAATATGTAATTGCTACCATAAAAAGAGAGGCTAAACAGCAAGGCAGGGATTGGTAAAACTGTGGACACAGCAAATAAGGAATGTCCTAAGACAACAGGAGGGAGTGCTCAGAGAAATTACAGGCAATCCCTCCTGAGCAAATCAAGATGCAGTGAAGTCCTGGAGCAGTCCTGGAGCAGTCCTGGAGCAGTCCTGGAGCTGAGCTGTTTGGTGGGAAGAACAGTGTCCTGGTCTGGGACCTCAGGTTTGGGAGCCCCTGTGGGCCAGCATTCCAGAACCAGGAGAATCATCCCACTGTATTCATCCTCTTCCTCATTTTTATTTCCACAAGCCTGAGCACCAGCCACTGTCAGCTGGTTCATCTTTGTGTGACTCCTTCCATACTTCTCATTTTATTTCTATTTTGCCACTATTTCTTTGTTCACTCATGGAAACAGATTATCATTCTCTGTAATTTTCTGGGTCAGAAGAACAGATGCCAGCAGTGAAAACAAACCCAGAAAGTTCTTCCCTTATGCTCTGTTTACACTGGATCATCTTCTGTCTGATTTGATTTCAGTATCAATATTTTTCCTTCTTCACCTTGGTGCCATGCAAAAAAATGGAGATAGAAAAAGGGATGGCACGATTATGTTCCTGTAAATAATGTTATGTTGACTCTGCTGTGCAGTCCAAATAGTTTATTTGAGTTAAAAAGTAATTTTATTGACCCATTCTGCCTGGCAAGTCTGAAGCTCATTTGGAATAATAAAACCTGCTTTTCAGCTGAGTACCCTGGAGTGTTTAACATTTCAGTTTTAACAGTGTGGCAAATGGATCTCAGAAACAGCAGATATTTGGTGCCCAGGTGTGCTAAGAAATCCTGCCAGTGGACTGTGCCTTTCCAAGGGCCCAGGTGGCTCACACAGCATCCAGGCTGGCAAGAGAATGAAGAGCAGAGGATAAATGTCTTTTTCCCCTTCCTGTACCTTCTTTGTTAGATTATTCTTAAGGAATTATTAGAAGCAGAATTGGAGTTTTGCTGAAGCTAAAGGAGCTGTATTAAAAAAAAAATGAATAGGGGGAGGGGGATAGCTAATTTTTTTAATGGTTAAGTGCTTAAAAGGCAGTTACAGCTTGTTTTTCGTGCCTTTGGAGGGGGTTGGGGGTCTTGGGCATGCAGGTGGACCAGGCCAGACTGTGAGTCCCCAAGCACTCCCAACTGGAACAGGGGCAGGGACCTTTCTGGCCAAGACAGGGTATAAAAAGTTCTGGTTATTTTTGTTCTGGGTCTGTCTCCTGGGCCAGAGGGACACACCTGATACAGCTGAATTTGTTAAATAGAAGTTTAGTTTTGCTTCAGTGACTTTGTACCCACTAAATTTTATTGGTAAATATGAGCATTTCTCACAGAATTATGGAAAAATGCTTCACAGGTGGCATTTCACTTTATTGCTCCAGTATATCCAGTTCTTCCACACCAACAGTGTTGGCTCCTTTCCTGTGGACAGTGACTGAGCTGGCTGAGATCTGTCCTCGGTGAAAACATGCAAACCAGCTCATCCCATTAAATCCAAGGGAAATGTTGGGAACCTTACACTGCATGGAGGATTTGTGCCTTACCCCCCTGGAAATGCATAAAAGCAAACACAGGAGACCTGCACAAATTATTTGATTCGCTTCATTTAAGCACAGACCTGAGAGATCTGATTTAAACTTCCTGGGTGAGACTCCTGGTGGATTTTTGTTGGGAGATTCATGGCACTGGAGGCTGGAAGCACATTAGCTGAGGTACAGCTCATCTATCACTGGCCAATCAGTGTAGCCCAGCTCATTTCTGTTTGCAGCCTCATAACTTCTGCTTTGCCAAAGCACATCTTGGTGGGAGGACATCCTGCCTTGGTTTGAAGACCTCAAGAGGAAGAAAATCCAATTCTGCCGCTCTAATGTGTTAATGAGCTCCATCACTCAGCCCAGGGCTGGGGTTCCAGTCCCATCTGGCTGACATGCAAACAGCCATCAGGGCACATTAGAAGGGCTGGGATGTTGCTCTGGAGTCATTTGGACTGGACTGGCATTTCCATGGAAGCCTGGCCAATGTTCTTGCATCCATCATTCCTGACTCTTCTCTGTGTGACTCTAAAATGTTTACAAACTTCCAGAGAACGGTGAAAACCTGCTGTTTTGTCTAGTTCACACAAACACCTTTTCTCTTAGTCATGGTGTAACTGAGTTTTTTAAATTTCCAAATTTTTTTTGCACATTAAAACCTGCAAGATCTGGAGTGCTCCTTTATTATTGTTGATGATTGTTTATTATTTAACCTAAAAATACCGTCTGGATTCTGGTAATACTCTCACTTGTTGACTCCAAATGGACTTGATGTTTGTTTGCTATCTAAACCTGTGATTGTAAAACATAAGAATAAAATGGGAGCAATTTATTTCCCAGATCAGATTTTCTCTCAGCAGGATTAAAACTGCCACAGCAGTAAAGAGTTTACAAACTCACTAAAGAACTGTAATAACTTCCCTTCTCGCTGCCGGGTCAAGGAGAGGTAATACATGTTTCCAATCAGCTTTGAATTGAACTCAAATTGTAGGGTTTATTTCACTTTAATCCATATGTGAGTTCATGTTAAAGGTAAGAGAAATGGCAGCACTGCAAGCATGGAGTAGAGTTAATTAAATTCTGCAGCTCTTTTTGGAAGAAGCCTTGGCTGGGCTGATGTGTGGAGGCTTCCCAGGCACTCCTGAGGGCAAGACCAGCTGGGAATGGCTCTGTTGGTGCAGCCAGGACAGTGACACCTGAACTCAGAGGGACCAAGTGCATTCAGGAAAACCAGGCAACACTTGGGAGATATTGCATTTTTCTGAGTTATCCACAATCCCCCAACCTCCCCCAAAAAGCTTCCTCCTCCTCTCCTCTTTTCCTCCCTGCCCCAGAAAAACACAGAAACTACAGTTCCTCACTGACAGGCACTGGGGGACTCCACAGAAACACGGCAAGTTCTTGGCTCAGACCCAGACCAGATCCTTCTCCAAGTCAGTCCCCACTGCAAATGCTGCTTTTAGAGATGATAAATGCTTGTTAGTCTTCCTTCTCTGTTTCCCACTTACTGTGGTAATTGGCTTTTTTTTAATTTGATTCCTGGTTTTCTGCCCCATCGTGTTTTATATGTGTTCTGGAAAAGAGCTTCTAAGTGGAAGAGACTATTCATGTACTTACAGTTAAATCTGCTTTTCTGTGTCCTGCAGAACCAGGACCTGAGCTCTGGCCACTTTGCAGGATCAGGTGCACTAAGCCCCTGCATATCCTTTGGCAGGTCTCATCCAGAGACAGGGTGTGCTGCCTGCACCTGGGAGGAGATTCCTTTCCAAGCCATAAATGCTTCATGTTCCTTTTTTTTTCCCCTTTCTTTCAGATCTGAGATGTGCTCTTGGAGCATCTCCAACACTGGCAGCAATGTTTGGTTCAAGCTGAAGTGGACCAGGGAGGTGACAGATGCCACATCCCTGGAAACACCCAAGGTCAGGTTGGATGGGGCTCTGAGCAACCTTAAGGTTCATTGCAAGAGACTTGGACTTTCAAGGTCCCTTCCAAGCCAAACTATTCCGTGATTCTCTGATGGTTGTGGCTCACCCAAGAATGGCACATCACTGGGGACATGTCAGATGCAGGGTCTGGGGATGAGCTGTGTGGGTACTACAGGGAAGGCAACACACATCTGATTCTGAATGTCCTCCCCACTGTGCCAGGCTGGTCAGCAAGGGACAAACCTCTGGAAAATGTATTTTGTTGAGTGGTGGATTTCAGTAACTGTAAATGGGTTTGGAAGTTGATTATTCACCAAAGTACCCAACAGGGAGATCTCTCTCAATGCTCTGGGTTCTGGTTGTTGATGCTTCTGTCTACAGTCCTTGCACCCAGGGAAACAAAATTTTCTTTCCATGCAAAGCTGGCAGTAAAAGGGTTTTCTGTTTAAAAATGAATCATGTTCTAGAATGCCACGTGTGGGATTCTGGAAAAAACCAGCCTTCTACAAGCACTAAAATGTGACATTTTAAAAATCTGAATTTTAAAATATTGCACTGTGCATTCATTTTTCCTCACACAATAAAAGTCTCCCTCAAACAAATTTATTTTTCTTATGCTTCCCACAGAATATCAATGAGAATATGAGTCACTTAAGCATCAAGTGCCAGATTCAGTGTCCCTGAAGGGTTTCTTGGTGGCTTTAAGAAGCCTTGGATCAGGCTCTGTAAGATCATCTACCACTGGCTTTTCTAGGTAGGTTTGGAGCTTCACCTCCTGCAGAAACTCATCCATTTGACAAAAAAGAGCTGAGTTCATGCCAAGGAGTTCTCCAGGTTGCCATAACCATTTCAATAGCAAAGTCTCATTTTCCTGTACTCCCCTGCTCAGATCCTTCCAAGAGTTATTTGCCCTCAAGGCCATAGATACATGAAGAGGCTCTGCTTACACAGATGTGCCCAACAGCCTTTCCCATTTCTCACCCTGGCTACTTAATTTTCTCTCTATACAGAAATGTCCTTGGCTACTCTGGGGTTCTGTTCCCTGAAGTTTCTCTGTTTGCCAGCTCAGATGCTCAAGTGCTCTGTTCTCAGTGCTTAGAGGTGCTTTCAAAGCAGTTCACTGCAGTCCTCCTTTTATATAAACACTTCAAAATTACTTCAGCAAACTGAAAGTCTTGCACATCAGCAAAACAGCTTTTGATGATGAAGATCTTGTGCTCTGTGCATCCAAGTACCTTTGACTCACATGCCATTCTTTTATAGAACCGGCTTTTATCTCTCAATAATTTCCTGACTGCAAATTCAAGCTTTTGTTCTGGACAAATTCAGAGATATGAGCACAGTCCTGTTTTCTCTCAGAGTGTGATAAAACCAACAGTTCTTTTCTTATAAACTCTTATCTCAGACCTGGGGAGTTTTTTATGTTGCTTTGGTCCGTAGAATCGTCCACTCATGGGAGCAAAACTAATACAGGTCTTGCTAGTCCAGCTTTTATTCACACATTTAATTTTGTTTTTCATACCAGCCACCTGGATTTAGCTGCATTGGTCTATCAGTGCCAGGTTTGAAGCAAGATGACTCTTTTGTGAAAACATCCATGACTAGATCCATATCCTACCTGGACTCCTGAAACGTGCACTTCAGCACCTCTCTGAAGTCTCAGTCTCTCCTCTTTATGCTGGTGACTTCCCTGGGTCCAATTTCTGAGGTTAAATACCAAAGGTAAAGGTTAATATCAAAAGATTCCAGGGCAAGAAGGCTGACTCCATACATTCAGCCTGAATCTGTATGTGCTCTTGCAATGAACAGATCATTAACTTTTGCAATGCAGCTGCTGAGAGAGGTCTTAAAATCCTTCAGCTCTCCAGTCAGGGTGATAACAGCTCATTAAAGCACAGTATCTGAGCCCTCTGTTCAAAGAGGGTTTGGAGATCACTGCTGTTTCTTCCTTCAGTTCCGTCAGAACCAGGAAGGAAACAGAGCTTGGCTGGTATTTGATGTCTTTGTGCAGAATGTGGTGACCTCAGGGTTGAGGCACTTGCCCAGACATCCCTGTCCTGCCCAAAAGCAGCAAGAGTTCATTACCCACAGCAGGACCCTCAGTGCTCATCAGGTTAAACTGGAAAGGGACTTTCTGGGAGCTGCATTAGGAAGATAAATCTGTGAGAGCTATTTAATATTCTGTAATGAACTGAGATTTATATTTAAACCAGCAAAATCCATCCTTTTCCTTCCTTCTTCCCCACCACTGCTGCACCAGAGGTGCTGCTCCTGAACAAGTCACTTCACATCAGTCTCCCCATCCAGGAAAGCCACATGAAGAGCTGATGAAAAGTCCACTTTATGAGCTGATTGTAAGTTTTGTCATTACTCTGAGCTGAGTATGTTCATATTTGTGGCATATGTTTGATCCAAGCTGGACCTGAATCTTTACAGATGAGCCTTAGATGCTGATGTCTGCAGTGTTGGCTCCTGAGCTGCTCCACCGGGACGAGCAGACTTGGTCCCATCAGTGGTCCCACACTTGGGCACGCACTGGCCTTTCCCTGTTACTGGCTATGAACAACAGGCAGAGTGTGGCTTTAGAGGAGATTTGCCCAAAAGCTGTGATGAGTTCCCAGAGGCAAAACTTAAGAGGAAAATGCAGATATTCCATGAGGAAATGTGGCAGGACTGTGTAAGTCCAACGAGTGCCAGTGAGCGTGTTTCGCACCTGGAGGCTCAGAGGTGACCTCAGCACTGTCTGGAACTGCCTGAAGGGAAGTTCTGGCCAGGTGGGGGTTGGTCTCTTCTCCCAGGCACTCAGCAATAGGACAAGGGGGCACGATGGGCTCAAGCTCTGCCAGGGGAAATTGAAGTTGGAGAGCAGAAAAAACTTCTTTGCAGAGAGAGTGCTCAGGCATTGGAATGGGCTGCCCAGAGAGGGGGTGGATTCCCCGTCCCTGGAGGTTTTTAAAGTGAGATTGGCCGTGGCACTGAGTGCCATGATCTGGTAAAGGGACTGGAGTTGGACCAAAGGTTGGACTTGATTATCTCGGAGGTGTTTTCCAACCCAATCCATTCTATGATTGTATGATTCTATGATCTTCAGGAGAGAAATTCAGACTTTTCTTTCTCAGGAGTGTGTGAATCCCCTGGGATGTGGCAGGTACATCTTGGACACAGCTCCCAGTTGCCCATGCTCAGAGATGGGAGTGTGCTGCTTTCTCTGGGGGATGAACACCTCGGGGAGCAAGGGGAGCCCCTCAAACCTGAAGCTGTTCCTCCTTTAGCTGAATTTCATGCAGAGCTCTGGGATCAGCACAGCTGCCAACAGGTTTCTGGGTGGAATTCCAGGTCTGGAGCAGAGCTTGCAAAGCCTTAACCGTTTTGTGACCTGGGAAGGGAAGAGGGAGCTCCTCCTCCCTGCTGGGATCTGCAGCAGTAGAAGACAGTGGAGGGGCTCCAGCCAAAATCTGTGGGGACTGGGGGAACAGGTGGCAGAGTGTCCTCACTGCAGCCCCTGCTTTCTGAAATGTGCCTCCTCTTGCTTGGTCCATCAGGTTTATGAACTCCCAGGCAAGCTGCAAGGACCATCTGTTTTCCAGGGACTCCAGAGATGAGTGGAGCAGAGAGAAGGAGGTGGCTTAAGGGGTAATTGGAGGTCTTGCAAGTGCATCTGGTTTTCTTTGAGGGAAGAGTGGTTTTAGGCAGGCTCTGTCTACAGCTACAAATTATAAGTGATGTGATATATTTTCATGCATTGTGGGGTGGTCAGATGACATGGTAAGACCTGACAAGGCTTATTTTACAGACCATGCAAAGACACAGAGCTGCTGCTGCTGCTGCTGCAGGGCCATCAGGAGCAAGGAGGGAGAGCAGAGCCAGGAGAGCAGCACAGGGCTTGGCTGAGCACCAAGGAACTTGCTTGGGGTTAGACTTTTGCCTTAAGCAGGATTTTTTCCTGAATTAGTTTCCCTCCCTTCCCTGCTCCCAGGCTGGCACGTGGTTAGAAGGAAGCAGAGCTAAAGCAGTTTAAAAGAAGTGACATGGTGCTGAATTAGAGGGGCCATAATGGACACAGGGAACCCAAGACCCAAAGAAATTATGACTTCACAGGCTTAAACCTCTTTTTTTTTCTATCTAGTCTGTTCCCTCCAAAGATGATAGAGGAGCAGAATCTCTGTTTGATGAGACTATTGCCTTATAGAAGGTTGAAAACATGTATTAATTTTCATTGCATTTTGTCAGAAATGAGTTGAAATATGTCTCTGCAACCAACCAAGCTCATTCTTAACTATCACTGCTACACATTCAGCAAGAATTTATGGGCAATGTTAGAAGTATTCATGTCCTTGGCTATTGTTTGTGCCAAAAGCCTCTGTCCTGGAAAAAGAATTGCACTTCCTGATGCTCATCCTCAGCACTGTAGATCAGGAGCTGGGATGAGCACACATGTGCAGTCCTGCCATAAGGTCTGGGAGTGTTTACTTTTATGAAAAAAGCTACTTCTGTTATTGTGATCCCTCCATCATCTGGGGAGAGATCTGTTTGGGTCCCTGGGTGGAAGGATCTGCAGAGCTGGGCAGATGCTGTGGGGTGTTCCCAGAGCAGGCAGGAGCAGCAATCCCAAACCATCCAGGGAATTGTGCAGACAGACACAGCCCTGCCACAAACAGGCTGAGGTCCTGCAGACCCCTTGCATCCTCCACGTGATGCTGAGGGGTGGGAAGGATCTGGGGACCTGCTCTTGGTGGGCCTTGTAGTCCTTCTGGAGTGTGGCAGGAGCGTGGGGAGAAGGGCTCAGTAGGGCCCAGAGTTTCCTCTGCAACCCAATCTTAGAATCATAGAATGGATTGGGTTGGAAAAGACCTCCAAGATCATCAAGTCCAACCCTTGGTCCAACTCCAGTCCCTTTACCAGATCATGGCACTCAGTGCCACGGCCAATCTGCGTTTAAAAATCTCCAGGGATGGGGAATCCACCCCCTCTCTGGGCAGCCCATTCCAATGCCTGAGCACTCTCTCTGCAAAGAATTTTTTTCTGCTATCCAACAAAGCCTGCCAGTGCTTGTGCTGCTTGTTCCTCATTTCCTGCATTTCTCTGGGACATGGAATGTAGCTGACAAGCTAATCAAAGATCACAGCTAACGAAGCAAACCCTGGGTCAGCTGAGAAGAGGAAGAGATTCAGTCTGTGAGAGGAACATCTCAACTGTGGTTCTCATAACTTTTGTCTGCTTACACTGGGCAGAGAGAGGGCAATTCTCTCACAAGAACTGGAGCAGCTCTTCTGAAGTCTGCTCATTCCAGATTTACCTTGATGAATTTGAGAGCCAAAACTGCCATGAAGTATCTATAAAAATTTATTAAAGCTTTGGGACAGATTGTGCTTCTCCTGAATGTGTGGGGGGAGAAGGATCAGGAATTTCCTTCTTCCTTCCCACAGGAAAGTACTATAGGCTTTGGTATTAAAAATATGCAGGACTTAGTACATTTATTTGCCCAAAATTACATGATTGAATGGCTCAGGGAAGTCAGTCTTAACAGGGAGCAGGCAGTGTTCACTGTCTGTTCCCCACCACTGTTTCCACATGTCCTGGCATCCTGAGGAGCATCTCTCCCAAGGCCAGAAGTAGCAGAGCCTCCACCTCCTCACTCATGGGTATCACATGTCTCCCAGGGAAGCCACAGGCAAGAGCAATCCCCTGGGCAGGGGTTGCAGCACCCAGTGAGCCCCTGCCTGCCCCCAGAGCTCTCCTCACACCCGTGGCTCCTTCTGCAAACTTACTGTGTGGATCAGGAAAACCAAGGGCTGAACTTCTGGAGCTCCTCAAGGGGAACCAGCCTTGCCAGCTTTTCCATTACGTTATTTGTTACATCTTCTCTTATTTCAGTAGATGTGAAACCTTTTTCCGTAGGTAAAAGGATACTGTTGGAAATGTGGTATTGGAGGGAAGCCCTTCCCCACCCAGCTCTGCTCCCCATGCCTCTCAAATCACTTCTGACTCTGTTTCTTCCATGCAGCAATTCCCAAAGAAGCATCCCTTCCTTAAACTGCCTTTCTTGTTTTTTTTGAATTTTGCTCCTCCTGGCCTCACTATGGGGACTATGAAGCCATTCTGTGGCTTTTCTTTTTCCTAGGCTGGGTTTTGGCCAGTGCTGCTCATGTGGCTTTCCCAAGGCAGCCGAGGTGTGAGTTCTGCTGTGGCTCCATCCCAGCTGCCATAACACCATTCCTTCTCTTGCCACTCCCTTTTTCTGGGGCTGGGTGTTTGGGAGGACTGAAGGAATAAGGAATGTAGATCGGGAGGGGACCTCAAGCCCATCAGGTCTGCTCACACTTTCCATCAGCCCAACTCATGTGGCTTCCAGAACAGCTTTTGCCCTGTTTCAGTAAGCTGGGAACTGCAGCCTTTTCCTTCAGTTTTTTTGGAATTATTGAAGGTGCTGATCCTTGTGCAGCCACCTGGACCATGTGCTTTGCAAAAAGGGCTGACATTGCTGCTCTGCTTCTCAGTGGGGAAACTGAGGCAAAGAGCAGGTCTGTGCTCAAAAAACATGTGGATGTGGCACTTGGGGACCTGGTTTAGTGGTGGGCTTGGCACAGCTGGTTCATGGCTGGACTCAGTGATCTCAGAGGCCTCTTCCAACCTAAATGATTCTGTGATTCGAGGCAGAGGCTGACCTGGGAAGAGAAGCACAGTCTCCTCCATGCTGACTGCAAATTCCTCCTAAGCCACACTGCCTGGAGAGTGTGAGTGTTCCCTGCTGGAATGCCAAAGCTTCCTCTGTAGGAGGACATGGAGCTGGCAGGGCAGGCATTAGCCAAAGCTGGCAGTGCTTCCTGCTCACTGAAACCTTCAGCCTCTTTTTAAGTGCTGTCAGTTATTCTTTATGGGCCACCAAGCTGGGCCTTCCCATGTTGAGCCCATTCTTAATTAACAAGGTTTATTTAACAGGACTGTGTTATCAGCTTTCAGCAGGGACACACAGAGGGCTGGTACAGGCCAGGAGGAGGCTGGGCAAAGGCAGCAGCATTAAACACACCCCAAATCCTCTCTCTTTTCACCTGCAGGTCTATTGATGTGCATCCTGAGCCCAGGTTGTGCTGGCTCACCCACCCTGGGAAGGGCTGATGCAGCCACACAGCTGCACATTCCTCATGTGGGTTTAACTTGGGATTTTAAACACTCATTTCAAGGCATATTCAAACCTACAGTTACTCTTTTATGTTCCAGCATCTTTCTGTGATAGGGAAACATCATTTATCACTTCCACAGGGCTCTGGTGCTGCATAAATCCCCAGCACTGCAGCTGAGCCCTTTTCTGAGGTGCTGGTTGCCCAGTCCTGGCTGCCCTGGGGCTGGGAGGGCTCCTGGGGCAGCCCCAGCCCTGCATGTCTGCAGCTCTTACTCTATTTGCATTCCTCCTCTGACTCAGCCTTTAAAAATCTTCCTTCCTACTGCACTAGGCATGGCTGAGGTGATTGCATCTTACTCTAGTTGCCTTTTCATGTTTCAGCTCGTTTTTATAAGCAAATTAAGTATCTGCTGACATGAGCATCCTCCTCGGGAGTGCTGTGCTGTGTCCCCTCGGTGACACCCACGCTCCTTTCCCTGGCTGTGGACACACAGCTTTGTTGTCCTGCCTTTTGTCTCACCTCCTCAGGCCGACCCCAGAAATGAGAAGTTAATTATTTCATGGGGTCAAAAGCTGCTGATCCCCCCAGGTGTGACACGGCCATGCCTGTCACCCCACAGCTGCCATGGGGTGATGTTGGCAGGCAGGTCTGTGGTGCTGCTGCCAGGGCTGCAAATAATCTGGTTTTCCTAAAGGAAATAAATATTCATGAATGTATACATACATATATATATTTTATTTATTTATTTATTTATTTATTTATTTATTTATTTATTTATTTATTTATTTATTTATTTATTTATTTATTCATTTATTTGCTATGTATATATATTTTTTTACATATATATATACATATATATTCCTTTGCATTTACCCAGGAGCAAACAGATTTCCACTGCTGGAAATTCAGCAACCCAGAGAGGAGCTGGGAGAGGAAAGCAGCTTCTTGCTAAAAATAAACACAGCAGGGCTGGCCATCCAGACCTGTTTCGCCTTTCACTGCCAGCTCACATGATCTTTCCCCCCAGGTGCTGCAGCTGAGCGATGCTGCCCTCCAGCCCAGCTCGCTGCGGTGCCCACCCCGTGCCATCCCTCTGTCCCGCGGTGCTCCCTGGCATCGTGTAGGGATATAAAAAAGGCATTCCCGGCGTTGCCGCAGCATTTGTCGGGCGAGCGGAGCCGCGGGGGCTCCGTGTGCGCTTCTTGTGAGCGCCGCGGGCTCCGGCTCAGCAGCACCGAAGTGATGACACAAACCTGGCAGCTGAAACCTCCTCACTCGGGAGGATCCAGGGCCTTTCTGCACGGCCCAGGGATTTTCCTTTCCTTTCCTTTTTTTTTTTTTCCTTTTTTTTTTAAACTGTAACCACCTTCTGTGGTCCATAAACTAGATTGTTTTCATTTAATTCTGGGAACATAATGAATTTCTGCGGGCTTGTTTCCTGTTCAGTGTAATATCTTTGCTAGATGTGAGGTTTATTTCACAAGCTAGTTATAAATTCGCTCTGACTCCCAATTGTTTCATCTTGGGAGCAATCAATAAAAAGAAACATGAGGGAGATTTTAGACCCTTCACATCCACTGAAATTCAGGGATGTAAATCTGTCGTCTGACGTCGGTTTTTTTTCCCTGAGTGCTGAGTAACGTTGGAAAAATGTTAAACCTCAGACTCGAACCTCAGCGTGCCCAGAGTGTGAAATTCTCCCTTCTTTACCCCCAGAAGAGTCTTCAGCATAAAAAAGCTCACTGGGTGTTGTGAAAAGGCAATGAAAAACTGCCAAAAAAGGGAGGTATGACAGTGCCAGTGGCTGTTCCTTACACAACTACCCTTCATGTTATGCCCTTACTCAGCTCAGTCTGCTCTGCCTTATCACAGCATCCAATGGGTAGTATCTATTTTTTTCCCCAGTTTCCTGAAAATTTAGGATAAAAGCTTACCTCCCTGGAGCTAATCTGCAGCTGGCCCTTCTGTGCCCCCTAGTTGAGACACCCAGATTAAAGCTAACATCTGGCTATCAGCAAATAGAGCAGCAGATATATATTTAAGTTTCTAGATTTATCCCCTTTATTTTTCTGCCAATAGTGAGGAGCTGCCGAGCACTCTTTTGAAAAGCTTGCCAAAAAAGTGCCTAATTTCCCTTCTCACTCGTGCAGGCCAGTTGCATATTGCTGGTGGTGTCTGTCAGGCACAAACCAAAGGACAATGAGGCACAGGCTCCCCAGGTCACCGAGGGCCACTTGGGTGACTCCAGTGTTTTCACACTCAGCCTGGGGATGCTGCTTGTGCCATCAGGTGCTGCTCAAGGGGCAGTAAATTATGATAATCCAGCCCACTTCTCCTCTTAAGGCCACATGGCCTTTGGGTTTTTCTTCACTATTATGTTTCCAAAGGAGTTCCCAGCCCTTTCACCCACCCAAGTGTGTGTGTGCTGCAGTTCCAGTGAGCTGGGCTGGTGCTGGGATACAGACACACCCAGGAACTCAGGGCAGCAGCCCAGGGCTGGGGGGCAGCACAAGCTGCCCCAAAAATGCCCTGCAGGTTTTCAGCACCCCCCTTGCTGCCTCCAGGATCCACAGTGGGGGCTGAGAGCCAGCTGGTTGCTGCACTTCTGTCCCACTTTTCTTGCTGCATTCCCACAGGGCTGCTAATAAATAAGAATTGTATTGAGCCTGGGCTGCATTTTGGTTGAAAGCAGACCCCAGAAATCTTGGCTTGTACCTTTTTTTTTTTTCTGGAAGTTGTTTTGCTCTGGTTTTGAGCACTTCTCTTTATTGCTGAGGACTAAAAGCAGATCCAACAGGACCTGCTCATGAGATGTGAGAGACAAACATGGCATTTCAATGGCAAAAACAGCCTGAAAAGTCCCCGTTGCCACTGTCTTGAGATGCTGTGCTAACTCTGAGTGCTCTTCATCCTTTCCAGTGCAGAGTGAACTCAATTCACATGAACCATTATTGAAGCAAATGATTAAGTGAGCAAGGAATTAATTTACCAGAGCAAATTGTACATTCAGTGTATTGCCAGCCCTGTGATGCTTTAATAATAAACCACTGAATTCAGAAATAATTTAGGACCTGATGTCATTAATTAAAAGTAGAGAGGTCTTTCAGCAGCAGATGAATGAATTTGTATTGATTTTGTATGTTCTTGCTGTCTACTTAACTCGGTTTCAACCTCCCATCCCTAAGGCTTTGTGATGGAGCAACATAAAGTCACAGGAGCTGGTTCAGTGCCTCTAAAATTCCCCACGAGCAGCATTAGGGGGTTTTAGCTGAAACACAAAAAGGCCACAGATATGAAGACCCAGCAGTTAGCACTGGCTTTTGGTCTCATCAAGACCTGAACCCTCCATGCTCACTCTTTGGTTCAGGGCTGGGCTGGGCTGGGGTGAGGCAGGACGAGGTGGAGAGCATGGGGGCTCTTGGAGGGTGGGATGGGTGCAGGGGGAAGATGGAGAAATAGACTAGACTAGACTAGACTAGACTAGACTAGGTTGGAAAAGGCCTCCGAGATCACCAAGTCCAACCCTTGGTCCAACTCCAGTCCCTTTACCAGATCATGGCACTCAGTGCCACGGCCGGTCTCAGTTTAAAACCTCCAGGGATGGGGAATCCACCCCCTCTCTGGGCAGCCCATTCCAATCCCTGAGCACTCTCTCTGCAAAGAAGTTTTTTCTGCTCTCCAACTTCAATTTCCCCTGGCAGAGCTTGAGCCCCTGCCCCCCTTTCCTATTGCTGAGTGCCTGAGATGGAGCTTCAATCACAGGGTTTCATCCTCCTTTGCCCCCAGCACGTGCTCCCATCTCCTGCCCTGCTCTGCTGCCTCTGCTTGGTGCTGCCCAGGCAGGGAATGAGGGATGTAATGTGGGTGGGACCAGGCTGCTTCCATGTGTGCCAAGAGCCACCCGTGCATTCCCACCCCTGGTCTGGAGAGCCTGGAGCAGACAAAGCTCCTCCCGAGGGCAGACCCAGCACGCCTGGGAGCAAGTCTGGCTGCGAGTGCAGATCTGGGAGCGTTTCATTCTCATTTTCTTTTTGTTTGGAGCATTTGGGATCTCGAGGGGGAGGGAAGAACTGACAGTCTGACTCTTGATTTTATTTGCACAGAGCAGATGCTCCAGCACAGAAGCTGTCATGGAAACTCGGAGGAGCACGAAGAGGAGCATCATCCCAACATCATCACCATCATCCCAACATCATCACCATCATCCCAACATCATCATGGGGCTCTCGGTGGGACCTGCCCTGCTGGGGATGAGCAGGAGAGGGACTCCAACTCCTCTCATCCCACCCAGAGGGGCCTCCTGCAGCTGCACACCCTCCCCTTGGTGCTGCTCCTGCTGGAGAGGTGACACATTTGTTGGTCTGCTTAACAATCCCTCATTAACTGGACAGGGGGAATCTCATGTGACGGGTCCACGCTGGAGAGTTTGATACACAGTAATTTGTGCTCAAATTGAAAGCATCAAATACACAAACTCATTCCTCTGGGTGAATCCAGGGAAACCAAACGCTGAAGGAAAGCCACCTTCGTGCTCTGCTCTGGCTGTGCCATCTCACCTTGCTCCATCTGCCAAAATGGGAATCCCAGGGCTTTGTCCTTTCCAGCAGTCAAGGAAACTCCATGGAACAGCTTTTCACCTGGTGTTTTCCTCCCTCCATTTCCAGCTCTGTTCAGGACACACAGGAGGAAAGGTACATGACAAAATCACTGTGCTAACAGACCTGAGGCTGGTTCAGTTTGATGTTTCAGTGGAAATTTGGACCCGAATCCTTATTTCCTATTCTGATGTAAGCTTGTCTTCTGGCTGTTTCCTTCAGCATTTGCAGCTTTTTTTATTTTTTTTCCATGTTAATTTTTTGTCCCGTTCTGAGGGGGATTCTTTGTAACCAAAGTCAAATCCCAGCCCTCTGCTCTGCAGAGATGTTCACACTTTGCAGTCCAGAGGACCTGCTGCTTTTCATTCCATCTCCTGCCTGGGGCCACCCACGGGCTGTTCTCCACTGGCACTCTGGAGTTTACTCATGGAAAAAATTCTCTCCACCTGTAATAATTAGGGCTCAATTAACAGCCAGAAGGGCAATGATGGGCACTTTCCCTTGCTGTGCCACTGATGGGCACCATCCTGTCCCACTCATGGGGTCACATCTGGCCCTTTGACATCACACCCCGGGCATGTTTCACCCCTGCTTTCATTTCTTACCATTCCTCATCCAATTCACAAATTTATTAATCTTGTTTATTCCCACTTCTCTTCTGCCCCCCAGTATGTTTTCATTTAATGCCCCTGATCTGGTTGTGCAAATGCCTCTTCTGTTTGTAGCAGGTCCATAGTAAATGAAACCTCCAGGAGGACCTGAAGCTTTGTATGGCAGCAGGAAATTCAGGTCCTTTCCCCTTCCCCAGCCTCTGCCTCTTTTATATCTGCAAATCTGTCATCTAGGCTTGAAAGAATCTGTAATGACTCATTGGCTCTCCTGGCCCTACTGCCAATAGCACAGTTAGTTATAACCAGTTAATTAACTGGAAAGTCTAATTACTTAAAATTCAGGCCTTTCCTAGGATTTTGCTGTTGCAGAAGAATGCCAAATAATAACTGTGATTTTCAGTATGCCCTCCTTTTATTTTTCTTGGGGAACATACAAAAAGTTATGTGTAAATATTTCTTTCTCCAGCAAGCCCACTTTATTATCCCTTTTCCTTCAGCTTTCATTAAAAACTGCTCCCACCCCTTCTTGAGCTTGAACATATAAATAAATAATGCCTGATTCAAACAGCCTCAGCCATAAAAACCTGCTTGAAAAGAATCTCAGGCAACTACCACATCTGGAATAATAGTCAACATATTTTAGAAAGAGACTTCATTTTTCTCACACAGGACACTAAATCATGATGGCTCCATGTGCCAAAAATAACACAGTGGGATATGACTATGGGAGGACGTGAACCTATAATGAGGTTCAATAAAGTACTAATCTTATGGGGTAATGCAATCTGGTTTGCTTTTACTTAAAAATAAAAAAAACCCTCTCTCTTGTGTGTGTGTGTGTGTTCACAGACATTGATGTGCTTTTTAAACAGGATTCTGGTGTCTTCTTTCAAACTCTCTTCGCTGTGTTGCAGCGCAAATAAATATTTCAAAGCTCATTAGTTTTGTCCCAAATTAGCCTCATTCCAAGGAGGATGATGGATTCCACCTGCCCCCATCGTTTCATCTCAGGGAAATCCAGTGGGATGATCTACTGTTGTGAGAGAGGAAGAGCTTTACCCTTTACTGAGCATCTCCAGAGATCGCCAGTGGTGCAGCACAATTTCTTCAGGTTTGTCAAAATTATCCCCTAATCACAGCACTGGGTATTAAAATCATCCCTGAACTTGGGGAAATTTAAGATGAATTCCTTTTCACTCCCTGGGGGTGGGGTGAAGCTGAAGGTGGAAACGAGAAATATGGGACCAATTCAACCAAAGAGCAACTCTGAATTATAGAAAACTCTTTCTAATGCTGAAAACCTGTACTATGGAGTTGGCACAAGGAAAAGTTGTATTTCTCTGGACATTTTTCTCTCTGTAGTGGAGGAAGACTGGCAGGAATGGTTTGTGCCCACTGGGAGGTGACAGACTTTGTACCCATTTTACTGGAAAACCATTTCCCTGGAAATCTCCTCCACCACCTGCATCTGGATCATCCAGGGTCCAGCTGTGCAGGATCTCTGTCCCAGGAGGACGGTGCCAAGGTGGTCACACGCCAACCCAGGATGGAGGATCCCACCTTCCTCTCCCTCCCCTTCCCTCACAGCTCTCACAATCCCAGCAGAGAAGGAACTTCACTTCCAGCTGCTGTGAAAACAGTGAAATAGCTTGGCCAGGTCCCCTCATTTAATGCATTACTGGACATTTTAATCCCACAACATTTTTCCTTCTCTTTTCCAACTTCATCTGCAGGAGATTGGTACGAATTTATCCAGCACTTGTGTTTGTTGTGACACCAGAAGAGATGACACATGGATGTTTTGACTCAGGGAATGCTGTCCCAGGGGGCTTTCCTCAAACATAACATTTCCCCAGACTTCTTGATCACCAACACAGTGCCAGCCCCTCTGAGCAGCCAATTTACTGTGCTGTAAATAAATCTACCTTCAACTGATAGATTTTTTGCCATGTAATCAGTCTGCTTTCATAAAAATTCCCCTCTCTTGGCATTCATTCACATGTGCCTTACAAATGTGCACACTGCATTGAATCAGATGTGTGGGAAATATAGATTTTTTCCATATGGATCACAATAAACCATAAAAGGTTTTCCCCTGCCCCCCTCTCCCCTCCTCTCAGCCTCTTGAGGGCATATATCATAACAATTGAAATCTGATGAGAAAATGAAAAAATGCTTGCTGTTCATATCTTCCAAGTAGTTTTCCAGAGTCTTGCTGCTGAAAGGGACATAAATCATTGGCAGCACTCAAGCAATGTTGTTACCTGAATATACAAAACAAAACAGGACTAGTTTCTTGCTACTGGAAAGAGGAAAGTACTGCAGCCAAAATAATGCCTTCAAATTGTCAGTCAGGTTATATTTAACTGGAGGAGTTACTTGAGTTGCAGTGCCAGGTCCTGCACCTTGGCCACCCTAACCCCCTGCAGCGCTCCAGGCTGGGCACAGAGTGGCTGGAGAGCAACCAGGCAGAAAGGGACCTTGGAGTACTAACTGACAGGAAGCTCAACATGAGCCAACAGTGTGCCCAGGTGGCCAAGAAGGCCAATGGGATCCTGGCCTGGATCCAAACTAGCGTGGCCAGCAGGCCCAGGGCAGGGACCCTTCCCCTGTACCCAGCAGTGGTGAGGCCACACCTTGAGTGTTGTGTTCAGTTCTGGGCCCCTCAGTTGAGGAAAGAGATTGAGGGGCTGGAGCGGGGCCAGAGAAGAGGAACGAGGCTGGAGAAGGGACTGGAGCACAAGTGCTGTGGGGAGAGGCTGAGGGAGCTGGGGGTGTTTAGCCTGGAGAAGAGGAGGCTCAGAGGTGACCTCAGCACTGTCTGGAACTCCCTGAAGGGAAGTTCTGGCCAGGTGGGGGTTGGTCTCTTCTCCCAGGCACTCAGCAATAGGACAAGGGGGCACGATGGGCTCAAGCTCTGCCAGGGGAAATTGAAGTTGGAGAGCAGAAAAAACTTCTTTGCAGAGAGTGCTCAGGGATTGGAATGGGCTGCCCAGAGAGGGGGTGGATTCCCCATCCCTGGAGGTTTTTAAGGTGAGCTTGGCCGTGGCACTGAGTGCCATGATCTGGTAAAGGGACTGGAGCTGGCCCAAGGGTTGGACTTGATGATCTTGGAGGTCTTTTCCAACCCAATCCATTCTATGATTCTATGATTCTATGATTCTATGTGCTGGAAGGGATGGCAGCCAAAAAAGGGGGTGAAGCCCATTGCAGGCATCGACCTGGCATGAGGGAGGAAAGCTGCAACATCCTGCTGGTTTTCTACCCTGGATGATGTCCAAACTTTTTGGGTGCTTACCCAAATTGGCATCACTCACCCCTGGACAGGCTTCCAGATGTTGGTGCCCTGGCAGCATCCTGTGGGATAAAGCAGGGGAGAGACCCCTGGGAATTGCTGCAAAGGGCACACCCAGCTCTCCATCTGCCTGGGGCTGGCAGGTTCTCTCTGAACCCTGGCACCAGGCAGGGGGGGACAGAGCAGCCAGCAAGACCCCTCTTCAAACTAATCAAGCCTCTAAGGTCACAGAGCTGAAGTTTTCCCGCAAGATCCTCCAAGAAATGGTCCAGCCTAAGCTGCCCTCTTGCCAAAATAAAATTAGTAAACCCCCAAGAAGTTAACCAGTAAGAAATCTTTCACAAAGATGTCACCTCCTTTTTTTCAAACGTTATTCTTGTAAGTGAAACATCTGAAAATGACAAACCCAAAGACTCCTGAATAGCTCTGCAGACAGACAGAAAATAGGTGATAACTTAAGAAAACATTGTCCAAGTCATTCACTTCCTGCCCCAAATTTTGAAGTTACACTATGAATCAAAACCCTTTGTGCCTTGAAAATATCCCCCAGGTTGCTGTGTGTGAGGAACACATTCCCACAAACCACTCTGTGCTCTGGGATGTGCTGTCAGATGGAAAGGAGGATAAAGCCTGGCCCTGAGTGTGAGTGACTGCAGCTTTCCATTGCAGGCAGCTTTGGCATCCCTTGCTCCTGAATCTGTTCCCTCCAGCAAACACAGGGGGACACCAACAGATTCAAGGTCATGTTGTGGTTTGGGCAAAATCAGCAGCAGGACTGGGAATAAAACTCCTGATCTCATCCTGCTGCATGTTATTCCTGTGATGTGATGCAGTAAAAGAGGAAAAGCAGCTTCCTTGCAGCAACCTGCTGGTGCCCCCTGGCATCTCCTCTCCCTGCTCTGTGCCAGCTGCATCACTGTAGGGTGGCTCTGGAGAAGGGACAGGGTGTTTGCATGAGCAGCAGGATATAAGGGGTCTTTCCCACGCTGCAGCAACTACTCCAGCTTTCTGGCTCCATCTTCTGGAAGTGAGACAAAATAGAGACTCCTCAAACCTGAGCTTGTATAACGACTTTGTAACAACGCCCTGCAATGTGAGCCCTGCAGTATGTCTGGCAGGAAAAAAAATCCCTTTTATAATGTAGGAAACTTGTAATTAATCTCTGCAAGAAAAATAAAATACGAAAAGAGGACATGATAATGTTTAAGGGAAAGCTGAGCTGTAGGTAAAGGGCAGGAGATTACTCATGTCAGGGCTAACTGTGCAGGCTGACTCTGGGTTTTTTGGATGCATGAGACAACAAAGCCAACAGGGAAAGCAGCATTTTCTGCCTCCTTTTTAAATCATCTCCCACCCCACTTGAGAGTACAGGGGGATCCAATGCATAAAAGCATTGTGGTCACTCAGTGGCCTTTCAGTTAGAAACATGAAGCAGATAAAGAGCTGAGAAATTATTTCAGAGCTTGGCTGAGCAGAGTTAAGTGCTGGGACCCAGTGTCAGTGACAGTGGGATGGGACTCTAAACCCACCCTCTCTAAAAGAGCCAGCCCTGAAATCCCAGCTTTCCCCATGCCACTGGACTGCTCTCAGAGCAGGGGCAGGATGGGGAATCTCAAGAGCACAAATCACCAAGTTTTGGGGTAATATTTCCCCACCCAATATCAAGATGCTCCTGTTTAGGATACAGTAGATTTTCCACAGCTTTGTCCTCACTGTCTGCAAAACAAAATTCCCTCTCCACTACTTGTGTCTCAGTTTATGCTGCCAGATTCAGGTTCCTGTGCCCTGGGCTCCCTCTGGCCGTGGGTGCTGCTGCTGCAGCTGTGCCAGGCAGACACTTGCCTGGGATGCTGCAAGTCTGGTGTACCCCGAGGGCAGCCAAGCAGGGAACCAGGAGCACGGGTTTAAAAGCTTCATGTTGCTCTTTTGTCCCGGGGGTGCACTTTGCCTGCAAACTTTAGATTCTCTTACAGGTGCTAATTAATTACCTGTGGCTCCTATAATTGCACAAAAGCCTCTTTCCCCTCTCAGAGCTGCAGTGATGCACAACCCACCTCAGGGCACTCCCAAAGAATTCTCTCAGAATCACAGAATGGTTTGGATTGGAAGGGACCTCAAAGTTCATCTCGTTCCAACCCCTGCCATGGGCAGGGACCTTCCACTATCCCAGGTTGCTCCAAGTCCCATCCAGCCTGCCCTTGGACACTTCCAGGGATGGGGCAGCCACATCTCTGGGCAACCTGTGCCAGGCCCTCACCATGCTCATAGGGAAGAATTTCTTCCTAATATCCGATCTAAACCCAGTCTTTTTCACTTTAAAGCTATTCCCCCTTGTCCTATTGCTCTCTGCCTGTGTAAAAAGTTACTCTTCTCTTCCGGCAAGCTCCCTTTATGCACTGGAAGGAGCTCTAAGTCTCCTGTTCTCCAGGCTGAGCATCCCCAGCTCTCCCAGCCTGTCTCCAGGTGCTCCAGCCCTGGGAGAATCCCCCTGCTCCGACAGCTCCACGTCCTCCTTGTGCTGAGGAACCCCGACTCGCATGCCGTGCTCTGAACTTTTATTTATCTCCGTGGATAAAATGCTTTCCCCTGTCCCCTCCAGTTTTAGCTTTGAGCCAGACGGTGGTGCTCGACACAAGCGCTGCTGCCGCGGAGCTCCGGGGCTGTACCTGTGCCCGGGGGGAGGGAGGGCAGTGCCCGCAGGGGGTTCCTGGGGCTGTGCCCGCTCCACCTTCAACAACTCAAACTACCTGCCATGAAGCCTTTGTGGAATATTCGACCTAAACTCACCCTGTCCCGAGATAGCTGAGTTTGGCCTGTAAAAGGTTTTTAAAGTTTTTACTTAACTTTTTGTAGTTTACTTTGTCCTGATCTTCTGTGTCACACTAATCAAGTTTAAGGATATGCTCAGTATTTAATATGCTTAGGATTGTTATCTCAGGTTTGTAAACTTTTAGGTGGTTAAAAAAAATAATCATAGAATTACAAAATGGAAAGGGATCTTAAAGCTCATCTCATTCCAACCCCTCAGTCATGGACAGGGACACCTTTTGTTAAACCAGGCTGCTCAAAGCCCCATTGTGCTTCTGCAGGACCAAAGTCTTGAGCAAACCAGGATAACTTCAAGATAACTTTTCCGAATTTCAGCTGAAACAAAGATGGGCAGAAGGTCTGGCTTTATTTCCCTTTATTTCCCTCACCAGCAACATTTCAGTGGCCCAAGGGCATCTCCATCATGTTCCTGCATAAGCAAAAGTTTCCTCATGGTCATACATCTTTATTATACCCATCAGAGTAATTAAGGAGATTATTAATGGTATCCTAATTAAGAAGCAATTCTTACAGTGAAAAGGTTGACACCCTGAGCAAGCAGCAATAAACTTCCACAGCTGCACTGCTGTTTCTTTGCCTTGATGTTGGTCCTGAGCCTCCAGAAGAGACCTGTGAGTGAAGTGAAGCACATGAGCACAATGCTCACTGGAAAAGCTGAAGAATTACATGCTGAAATTCCCAGAGATACACCAAAAATGTGCACACTGAATTCCCAGCTTCTTCAAAAGGCTGAGGATGTCTAATCCTGCAGGCCTCTCGTGAGTCTCACCTCCCTTCCCTGCTTTCTTGCCTCTCCACATATAAATCTTTGTTTCTGGTGTGTGAGTTATGATTTTTACTGCTTATTTTGGCAGCGTGTGGTGGTGGGATGTTTCAGCTTTGCCTGGAGGCTCGAGGGATACTCTGTCCTTGGAGACAGGTATAAATGGGAGCGATTTGGCCAAGAACTTCCTGGTAGAAATCACTGTTGTGTCAAGCAGGACTCTTTGAGGAAAAAGCCAGGAAGCCAATTTGGACATCTGTATGGTTTTTGACTGAGATAATTGTAACCACGGGATAGTGACCTGAGCAAACAGCAAAGCAAACCACAGATGATCTGATTAGTTTTCTGCCGTGGACATTTTATCTGTATGTTCAACACAGAATGAAAGCCCATTCTTCAAAGCCTCCAGCGTCTTTGGGGAAATCTGCTGTCATTAGTCCCCATGGTGATGTCAGTCAAGCCATGCCCCAGCTCCCAGGCACAGAAATCCATACCTTGGCCCAGCCAGCCTCTCCCAAAGCCTGGGTGAGTGGCTTTCTGCAGGATGCTCACAGCAGATATGATTATATTGCTGAGCAAACATTCTTGTGCTGCTGGAAGGCACTTTCAAAGCCTCTCTGTATCTCTTTCCTTCCTCGGGGTTAGGAGACCTTCCTTCTTCTTCTCCTAATGACATTCCTAGGCAGATTTGGGAGTCCTGTATTCTTGGAGGGAAATAGCTTTGTTGAGATTAAAATGCAAATAAATTTAAATATTCATTCTGGTCATTATGAATTATAAAGTGAGGTGATGAAGTATGAATGCTGGTTTTTCATATATCTTTCCAGCACTTGGATATCTTAGTTGGACTACAGCAAAGAGTTTTTAATGTCTCTTAGGCATGGCAATGTTACCCAACCCAATGGGACGTGGTCAGACTCCAGAAAGGTTTGTACATCCTATGGAAGTGTACTGTGAGATAGGAGGTTGTGCTTTTTCAGCTCATCATGGGATGTTAATGACTCCATTTAGCATTTAGTAAATTTAAATAGCTTTCTAATTTCCCAGCACCCCTTTGGCCCTGTAATAAATTTTATATTTAACATAGGCAGCATTTGCAACATTTAAATATTTTCAACATTCAGGATGTGAAAATGCTGTGGGGTTATTTTGCTCCCCTGACCTGGTTTTAATCCACAAACTTTGACTGCAAGGATGGACAAGAGACAGGAAAAAGGCTGTGCATTATGGGCCTGCAGTCACAGACTGCCTGGTCTTCCCTGAGCATCAGTAGGTCCTCCCCTGGACAGGTTTGCTCTCCCCTGAAGGTAATTTTGCTCTTTATCAGCACCAGCTTCACATTTTCCTTTCTAGTTTGCCCTCAGAGGCAGTTACTGCCAAATATTCAGGTTGGTGCCTTTAACAGCTTGTTGCACAGGAGCAGCCCCAGGACCAGGTTCTATCCAGCAGTTTTCCACTTTAACCTTGCTCCCTTCACCAGTGCCTGTGCTCCACCATGAACCACAGCTTTGGAGGTCACCCGTTTCTCCTGTCCTAGGAAAAAGTTGGGTGAGAAATAAATGACACACTCAGATTTCAGTGCCTTGAGAAGTCCTTTGGCTCCAACACTCCTCTCCAAAGCCCCAAGCCCATCTCCTTTGTGTGTGAGGGCAGGCTGGAGTTTGGTGTGGCCTCGGGAAGATCCCATTCTGACGGGGGCGCCATGACAATAAACATGTTAATTAAATTAATTAATTTAAAGGGGCAAAGGTTCAGTGGGCGGGTGGTGCTTTTGTATTTCCAAACCAGTTAACTCAGCTCAAATTCAAAGCTGACCAAGACAGATCTGCTTTGACCAGCACAGCCCAGCGCTCTGCGGAGCCGCAGCCGCGCTCTTTGTACGAGCCCTGCCCCTGCCAAGCCTCGGTGGCTGGGATGAGGCATGGCCTTAGCTTAGCAGAAATGCAATAAGATATCAAATTAGTTGGGGCTCTCTGTCCTTTTAGAAATCGTTGGGAGGACTGTGATGTGCCAGGGCACAGAGTGCTATTCTTCCTATCTCTCGGGGCCATTGTGCAGGGGTGAACAAAGCCAAGAGGTGTAATTTAAAGGTGCTGTGACCTCCCATGAGCAGCTCTCCCCATTGTGCGGCCGGTTTTGTTTTCTGTATGTGTTTTTTTTCTCCACTGAGATCTCCTGATCATAAATATGCATGAATAAAAGAGCCAGGGGAGAGGAGGGGAGGGGGAAGGGGGCTCATAACCAGCTTGGATAAAGTCCTTTTCTGAATTTTCCACTCTCGCCTTCCTGACGTCGAATGAAATGAGGGACCACACCGCCGGATTAGCTCAGCCAGAGTTCCTATTTCCAATTGTAAAAGCAGAGCCCTGGCATCATAACAATCATTATAATTATCACTTACAGAGCTCTCTTATCATATAACAGCTTCTTTTTATTCGGGATGCAGTGGGACCGAAGGGGGCCGGGGGAGATAATTCCAACCGCAGGGGTTTGCGTCTTCATTCATCATTTTCCAAACAAGCCACTGGAAAATTGAAGTCCCTGAGCAATTTACAGATTACAGCTCTCTCCTGGTACAGGGACCTGTGCACGCACACACACACACACACACACACACACACACACACACACACAGAGTCACTCCAGACATCAGACACAGACCAGGTACGCTGTGGGTGACCAGCGCAAAGGAGGAGAAAAAGAGTCTCTCCCCACCCTGCTTTTCTGCCCCAAACTCAGGCAGAAACGGACATAACCTTCCCTTTTAAGCCTAGCAACTCCAGCCTGGCCGCACAGCTCCTCCTGGATTAATCTTTCTTTTTCTTGGCTCAGTGAATTGTGGTCAAGGCCATTGTAACGTGAGTGCTGCCGGGGCGCCGATTGGCTGGAGGAGGCTCAGAGAGGCCCCTTTTCACAGGGGACTAATTGCTTTAGACCACCAGTATTTGGGAGCTACAGATGTCTTCCTTAATTTGCCTAGAGAGCACAATCGGCCCCATCTGTTGCATTTTTTTCCCCCCTCTGTCTCTCAAGTCGCCTTCTTCCCCCTGTCTGCAAAGGCCTAAATTGAAAACTCATCAAAAAGTAATACAAGAGCAGTTTGGCTGGGAAGCTGCTGCCGTGGGGCTTTGCCTTTAATAAAGGCCCCCCTGCTACTTTTACACATGGGTTGGGGAGCACAGAAAGGAGGAGGAGGAGGAAAGCAGAAACAACCTAGAAAGGGGGAAGGAAAAAAAAAAGCTAAAAACTAACAGCCAGATGGGGATATTTGGAGACTGGATAATTTGATGTGTCATGGCTGGAGGAGAACAAGGGGCAGCTCCTTGTTTTCTGTGTGTACACACAACAAAATAGATGACTTCTAGAGATGGGAAGGGAGAGGAGCCGGGGGCCGGCCTGGGGAGCTGCACATCCCCAGTGCACACCTCCAGCAACAGAGGGACAGGGAGAGGGGTCAGAAGAAGGGAAGGAGGAAGGGAATTGATGAGCCTTTGCTCATCACAAATTTGTCTTGGCCTGGAGGTGTTGTCTTGGCCCATTTGTAGGTTGTAGACTGGGGATACTGCTCTGCACTACCCATACTCAAGAGACCAGAGAGGGTGTTGCTTTCTTCTTGCTGGGTCAGTTCTTCATCTGAAGCTCAGCTCTGGGTAGAAAAAGAGGACAAGCCTAAAAATCACTTAAAATATTAATCAGAAAGGTTGTGGGGGAAAATATGCCTTGTCTTTCCTGAAAATTCCCATCAGAGCCAGCCTCAGCAAGCACAGCTTAAAAGAGGGTCATAAAACCCCACATTGCTTGATGCAAGTAAAAATGGTGTTTCCTTATGGCAAATTTGGCTGGTGCTGTGTGGGGATGTGGTGAAGGCACCAGCCATCCCTGACCTGGTGTCTGTGCTTGGTCTCTACCCCTGCAAAAAGCAGTGGCTGAGCTCACAGCCTGCCTGGGAGACAGTAAAATGTTACCCCATCAGTGACAGGAGTTATCTGTGAGCAAAATGAGGATTAAAACTTCCCAGTCCCAGGCCACAGAGACATCTGACAACTGCCTGGGCTCCAAGGAACAGCCCATTTCAGCTCACCTGTGATTGGCTTCATAGAATCAGAGAATCACAGAATGGTTTGGGTTGGAAGGGACCTTAAGGTCATCTAGTTCCAATCCCCCTCCCATGGGGTGAGGATGCCTTTCACTAGACCATTTAGCACTGAAGATTTTTCCCTACTTCCTTCTCTTGCCTTAAAATAACTGTTTGGTTAAATAAGTCTGAGAGAATGTGGTAGGCTGGTGGTTTGCTCTCCTTTCTGCTAAAAGAGAAGGAAGCTACAGTGATGGAGAAAGCCCCAGGAATCCTCCTCCCTCCCAGTCGGTGCCTGCACTGGCCACTCTGGCTCCTGCTTCGCCAGGGATGGTGCTGGATGACACTTTTGGGTTGCCCAGTGCAGAGGAAGGCAGGGAGCTGCCCGTGCAGGCAGCAGAGTGTGGCAGCTGTTCAGGCAGCACAAATGAGAGGTGCTTCATGACCAGGCTCTGTGCCGAAACCTGAGCCCGGGTGCCAGCGCTGTGGCCATCAGTGCCTGATCAATCACTCCCATTTCCTGGCTGTCCATCAGAAATCTCTCCCCGAGCCCTTACAAAGGTTTTGTTTGGATGTTCAGTTACAGAGAGAAAAGAGTCTTGAAGGACCCTCTGAAAACAGTGGGTTAGTGCCACTGCTGAGGGGCCCCCAAGGACCAGCCTGTGGGCTCAGAACCTGCAGGATGGAGCCAGCAACACCCGTGGTGCTGTGGGACAGCTTCCAGCCATCACCACCATCTATCTCCACCTTGCTTACACCATCAGCAGCTTCTTCTTAGCAGAGGTTTCCTAAAAAGAAAGGAAAACAGTGCTAAGCTTCCACTTCTGAGGTGGGGTGTGGGACAAGGGGCTTTCACCGCTGGAGAGTGGGGTCCACAGTGCACCCACAGCCCCTGGGCTGGGCAGGGATGGGGAATGGAGGAGCTGCAAGGGAACTAAGAGAGGCTTTCCACGTTTCATGCACTGCTGTTCTGCTTGAGAGTGAGGGAATTCTCCTTTCTGGGGAATAGTGGAGGTTTATCAGACTTAGTGGGGCTGAAGGAGCTCCCAGGTCCTCTTTAGTGCTATGGAGTTTTTGGAGAAATACCCAACACAAACAGCCTTTATTGCTCTTTTCACTTTTTTGCTTATTGCTTTTTGCTTTCCCTTGGACACTCCTGTTTAAAAACCATGTGATTGTTGCTTCTCCTAAGGAAAAAAAAAGTTAGTTTATCAAACTGGGAAGATCTTGAGGCACTGGTGGAGAACAAAGGCCAAAGGACTGGGGCTTCCCAGTGTCCTGGGAGTGCCTGACCTGCTCAGATGGAAAACCCACAAGCATTTCTCTGTGCTTGGGGCCAGTTCCTTCCCAGGGCAGCCCTCTCCTTGGGGAGAAGGTGTGAATGGCCTCCTTGAATAAGTCACTGGATAGCCTTGGCCAGGCTCAGGCTGGCTGCTGCTTCCTGGAGGTTGCTGTCTCACTCCTCAAAAACCGGATACTCTGTTGTGACATTTGATTTTCCTCTGATGCACCGTGGAAAAGAAACCAGCTGTGTGCAGGCCAGTGGTGCAGATGCTGCAGGCTGTGGGGTGAGAGCAGAGTGAGCCAGGGTGGGGGGCACCCACCTTGCCTGCCTGTGTTTCCTGTAAGGCTTAAAATAAGGATCAGCAGTTGAAAACTTTTAGAAAGAAAATGGCAATGAAAAAAGGGAGCTCTGGTTCTTGTTGTTGAGGGAGCCCAGAAACTGTTGAAGAGCCACTGGAAAAGCCATTGAGCTTTTGTCTAATAACTCCTGTGATAATAATTAGCTCAGGCAAAGCAGATTTAAAGGGGGCTTTAAAATTCTTGTTCAGTGAGTTGAAAGAAAAGAGGCAACCAGAGTCTCCTCTCATCTGAACATCAATGTGAGTCCCACAAAATCCCATTATTCCTCTTTTAGATCAGCAGTTTGATCAGTTCAGCCTTTTCCCTTCCCAAGGCAACAACTTTCCCCCTTTGGGCATGTTTTCCCCTCCTTGAGATCTGAGCATCTCACCATGTACAAACGATGCCCAGAGCCTGGGCCCCTCCTGCCCTGAATCCTTGCAAGTGGCAGCAACTTGCTGTCCCCACCCTGCCAGAAAATGAATGGCTGGAGATGGAGGAGGAAAGTCTGTCTGCAAAATCACTCACATTCACCAAGATATTTTTCTTAAAAGAAGATTTTTTTGTTTCAAAGCTGATGCTCTCAGACATTGTTTTCAAGATATTTTAGCACCTGACAGTTGGAGACAAAACCTGATGGTCTAAAACTCACATCATCATCATCCTGAGCTAGGTCTAGTGGAAAGCAAAATTCTGCCAAAAATCAATGATTTGGGTGATTTCTTTTTTTTTTGAGAGAGCCAACCACATAGGAGTGGAAGATGAAATGCTGACACACCAGCCTAGATCTGTTGAGCTGGGACCTGGCAGTGCTTTGCCTCTGCTGGAGAACTTCTGCATGTTCCCCTTCCCAGGCTCACTGAGACTCAGAGCAGCTGATGTGCCCACCAGGACAAGGCAGGGAGCTCTGGCCACATTGCTCTTCTACCTCTGCAGCTGATGCTCTGGAGAAGGCACCTCACTGGGACCTGGGTCTACTGGGAACATGCCAAGTCAGATATGCTTAGAGACAGGGACTTGGAGGCAACCTGCTGCTCTTGGAACTCCCAGAGGACACTAAGGCACCTTCCTCAGGAAAAAATCTGTAAATCTGCAAAGATCCACATCCATCAAAAGCTCTATCAATACAGCCAGGGCTGTGGGGGGTTTCAGCAAGATGTGATGTGAGAGAAGGGGTTGGGGACAGAGGTTGACCTCCAGTTGGGACATGGAGCCATCACCCCTGGGCAGCTGTTTTACCCTGTGGCCGAGTACCAGCTGAATTCATCCATCCATCCCCTGCAGGTTTTACACTCGTTCCAGTTTGACACAGCTTTGGGCAGGAGTGTAGAGGCCAAAGAAGTCACAAAGAGGGGTAACAGCCTTACACCACGTGCTGTGGTGCCTGGAAAGTCTTTCCAGGCTGGGAACTGGTGCTCCACATTCCCCAGGGTCTGTAGAGCCCCGGCCAAGCTGTGATCCTGCTGGCCAAGGACCCTTCCCAGCTTTAATACCACTGCAAAGCACAACAGTTTGGAGCTGAGCAACAACCCCTCCAGCAGGGAATACAAACCCTCCCCAGGCTGGAGAAGCTCAGGTTGCAATGCCTCAAGAAACAGCGAGTTCAAATACAAACAAACCCCATTTTCTTTGCAAAAATTTCTCTTTTGAGCGGAGTAGAAATGGCATCAAACCGAAAGCAAGTTTTGCTAGTAAAATACACTAATAAACTTCTTTGGAGACTCATAAACGGTGTTGTGTTTTTTAATGGCAAATAATAAAGGAGCCTAATAAAGTGTTGGGGTTTTAATGGCAGTTTTTTAAGCGGCTGGAGCAGAGATCAGGAGTTCAGCCTCTTTCCTTGTTCTGTTTGTGGTATATTTATCTTCACGAAGAGAATGGTAGCAGGGGGGATTTATTTTTCTGAATGAATGTCTCTAAGCCCCTCATACCTCCAGGGCTTATAGTAAGGTTGGATCCAATGACAGGAGAGTCAACATTATAAGCCCTTAGAGAGGGCTGAGTGCCTTGTAGATAGTCTCAAGTGGATGCGCTTTCAGCGTGCCGTTACCCCGGCTTACATTAGCGGCTGAAGAGACTTTGTCTGTCGCCGATGCCCTCGGGTGACCCGCGACCCCTGCGACTTGGCTCTGCCGAGATCTGACGCTCGCGCGAGCCCCCGGCCGAGGAAATGGAGAGGCGCATTGTGCCGCGGAGAAAGAGCAACACAAACACGGGGTGTGCTCAAAGGAAACAAAAACTCAGCGGAAAAAAAAAAAAAGAAACCAAACCAAACCCCTCCCCAAACGGGCAGTGAGGGGCAGCTGCTGGCACACGCGATGCCAGGCAAAGCCGCCCCAAAAAACCTCGCTGCTGGAGGGGAGTTCTGGAGCAAATGGGGGTCCTTGTGGGGTCTCTGCTGGATTTAGGGGTGGCTGAGCAAGCTGGAGGAGAGTGTTGGAAAGCTGGTTTACCTGTGGGTTCTGCGTTTCTAAATATAGAAAGAAAATAGGCTGGGGAGTGCTTGTTGCGTTTGGTGGCAGAGATGCAGAGTGGAAAGTGGGTGCTGCATCCAGAAGGTCCGAAGGAAAAAAGAGCTCAGCCCTGCTTGTGTCTCTGCAGAAAATGCTGAAATTCGTTTAGACTTTCAAATGTCAGAAAGGGGCTGGAGCAGCTGAAGCCCTCACGCTGTGGAGGATGCCAAGCCTGACCTGACCCCCCAAGAGGGTGCAGTCACCCACATGTGAGCCAGACGGCCAGGCTGGCACTGTCCCTGGGGCTGGCACTGTCCCTGGGGCTGGAAGCCTTGCTGGGGCAGGGCATGGCGGTGAGGGCAGATAGGACGGCTCAAAGGTCTGTAAGCTGTTGTTATGCACAGCCAGTGCCTCACTTTGAGGTCTTAATGCCCTGGAGAGGCCACACTGCCCCAAGCAGTGGCTCCCTGCGGGGAGGGGATGCTTGTGCAAACAGCCACATCCCTCCAGGGACCTTTGAGCTGAGTTGGGGTGTTGAGGGTCACCACCTTGCCTGGCCCCAAACCCATGCCCAGCTGCTGCTTTCTGCCTAACTGAGACAGCGACATCCTTATACAGCCTCTGGCTACTGCACAGAGAGCCCCAAAGAGTGTCCGACTTGCCATAAATCAGAAGCCGGCAGCGATGGCATCGTGTTCCCACCTCCTCTCTTGAAATCTGGGCTTGCTCCACCTGTGTCCTCCATCCCCACTGGCTTCAGCCCCTGCTCCGATCGTGCACTTCGCAGCACCCTTGAGAGGAAGCAGGACGTGTTCTCCATGTACTGCCTCTGTGGCACCGACAGGGGCAGGGATGGGGAGGAGGAGACAGTGCAACACCTTCTCCATCACCTTAGAAAGGTGGGACATGCCCCCTCCCAGCCCACCCAGCGCATCCAAGCCTGTTCCATGCATGGGAGCATTTTCCAGATGCCAGTGTGTGTTTAAAGTTTAAAAAGATGAGTGGAAAAGCCCATGTCATGGGTGCCTGAGCTAGAAGGAAAATTTCACCGTCCCGAGGGAGTGTATTGTCCCCCAGAGTTGGCCAAGTGGATTTGCATGCTTAATTCCCTCTAAGTATTTCTGAAGGAGTAATCTGCTAAAATCTTCAACCTGCTGGTGGCAGAAACTTAATCGAGGGTCCTTAGGAAAAAGCCAGTGGGACTTCCAGTTCCCAAACGCGCAGACCAAGAGCTGTGGTCGCCCGCTGTGACCGGGCTGGGTCCATCCCAGGCCAGAAGCCAGCGCTCACCATGCGCCAGTGGGGAAAGATCAGTGCGGCTGGGGACAGACGGGAGAGAAGAAGACTTTTATCCCATTGTTTTTCCCTGTGATTAATCCGTCTAAAGTGCTCCTCTGAGCGTAGCCAAGGGCAGTGTAAGAAAGAAGCAGTTTGAAGCTTTGTGGGGCTTTTTTTTCTTCTCCTTTTCTCCCTCCTTTCCAAGTGTGCTTTACAAACATCCTCTCTGCTCGCCCTCTGTATTTGCAAAACCGTATCCCTTCTGCCCATGGCTCCTGATGAAGTCCTTGCAGAGCTCCTTGTCCACCTCCAGTCTTTTCAGCACGTATTCAAATTAACCCTTTTGTCCCATTCACACCCCCTTTCTTTGGCGGATATTGTGGCTTTGCCAGCAGCGATCCAGCAGCGGCTATTCTAATGTAATTGCATTCTGGCAATGCCTTGAGAACCTGATCAAGATCATCCCGCAAGTTTAATCCCTCCAAATTACAAAATGTTTACTATCAATCACCTTTATGCAGCTTTATTTCGTGGGCTTTCTTCAAGGAGCGAGCGGGACGTGCGTGTTGCCAGAGATGCCCCTTCACGTCTCCAGCTGATCACCTCAATGGGACCAGAGTCAAATGGTCAAGGCCATATGCGTATGAAAGCCCGGGCTGCGCTGCCAGCTATTCTCTCTAGCTCTGCATGGATTTCACACTTTCTATCCTGTTAGGATGCCTACCATTTACTTTAGCGTTGATTTTTTTATTCCATTTCTACGTCCTGTGTCATCTGGATTTAATCTAGTTAGCAGATTTTATGCCTAAAATTGCATTGTTAAAGGGAATTGTTTAAATGGGGACCGGTGGAGAACCCTGAACCCCCTGAAACCGGGGTGTCCCCCCGCCCAGCGCCGGCCACACATACCTCGACTGCTGCGGCCCTTGGCTTGGTGCGAGGGGCTCGGAGGTGGCTTTGCTTTCTTGAAAGCATCCATTGCTATTTTCAGAAGCACAAACAGATGCAAATGTCTCTGCAAACATTGCACAATGAGATGCAGGGAGAGGACAGCCTTTCAAAATCTCTGAATAGCCCTTCAAAGCAAGTCTAATTAGGGTAAGTAGAGGTAATAGGCCCACTTGCGTTTTTTACACTGGCATTTTTCCCCCCTCAAAGCCTGCAAGGCTCTTTTTCCCCTATGGCTGGGGGGTGGTGGTGGTATATACCCTCTCCCATTTGTTTGCGCTAACAAATGTAGGGATGGAAAGAAAAGAGAGAAAAGGGGGGAGGAAGAAAAAAAATCAATCATTTGAAAAGTCTCCTCTGTTAGTTTTTTTGGTGGCTTTTCCTGGTGAGAGAGATAGCGGCGGAGCCAGCAGCATCCCGGCTGGGGCCGGGTGCGGGGCAGGCACCGGAGCAGAGCCTGCAGCTCGTGTCATGTGGAACTTCAGTAAGTGAAAAAGAAAAGCAGAAGGTATGGGCTGAATACTTGGGTAAATCAGTAATAGAGCTAAAGGGCATATGCCTGTAGGGAATATGTTGGCATAAAAGAGCTTTAAGAGGGGCCATTCATACTGACAAAGGGAGATTTGAATTGCTGCCTTCACAATAGCATGAAAGGATGGGCTTGGGGTGTTCTGAAACAAAGTGGAAATCATACTGCCCTGAACGGCTCTAATAAGCTTTTAACTATTTTACATTATGGCATTACCTCTTTTTTTTTTTTTCTCCTTCTTGTGAGCCGAGTGCCAGCCCCACTTAGAAGTGTGATTTATACTTTTTTCTTCATGGTAACTTTGGAGGAAAATAGATGGGAACTCAAAGGCAGTAATTCAGCTTTTTCAAGACAAGGAGGGGGAAATGCCATCATTTCTGAATGTCCCAGAAAGCACACCATGCGCCGGGCTCCGCGGCCGCCGCCTCGCACAAGTCTGGGCCAGGGACGGCTGCTCATCACACCTACCACCCGTTTAATTGTGCTCATTAGCAGCCTCGCACTCACATATCGCTGTGCACCGACACTGAGCAACTCAGGTGGACTTCAGCGTGCCCTCGGAGAAAAAGCAGGTGTTGCTTGGCAGCAGCCCGCGCCGCTCCCCATCCGCAGAGGTTCAGCATCTCCGCCCCGGTCTGGGGGGCTCGGGGGGCTGCAGCTCCCACTGCTCGCCTGGGAAGGAGCCACTTGCCCGGCCTGTGTGTGCAGAACCGCCCCGGCTTTGTGTGCGCTGGGGCTCCCTCCCCAAGCTCCCCCCAGATGGTGCGATCGCACGACTGCACTGTTAAAATAGAGCTCGTATAGACAATTAGCCAATTACTCACTCTGTCATTGCACTTTCTTCTTGTAACTGAGATGCAAACTGGACTATGTCTTCTTTGGTAGCTTCATTCAAGGGCAGCATTATTTAATGACACTTTTGTCAGCTTTGGGGCTGCCCAAAGATTTCTGAACGTAGCTTTATGAACCCAGAAAGGGCGCCCCGCGGAGTGAAAGCGGACTTTGAACCTACAGAAGATGCCAAAGACAATGAATTTCCCAAAGTCAGGGAAAGAAATCCAGAGCGTGGCTACCACAGGGCATGTGGCTCAGCCCCTCATTGTCAGCAGCAGTGGCTACGGGGAGAATAGCCCAGTAGCCAAAAGGGCTGGAGCACATGGATGCACAGGCCACTTTCTCTGCTTACATAACTCAGAAAAAAGTACTACTGTAAGTGATGCTGGGTCTTTTTAAGATGGGAAGGTTGGTGGCTGGAACAGCTGGTTTGGACCAGTATCTCACTCAAGATCCTCTCTAAGACTGGCCAAAATTCAGCTTCCTTTGCTTCGATGGGTGTTTCAGCCCACAGTTTAACTTTAGTACAGTCGTGCAGAGCCACAGGCACAGGACTAACACAGTGGAAATGGTTTGGGGTTTGCTCCTGGCATTTTTCAGGGAAGAATAAAAGCCTGCCTACTCCCTAATGGAGGAAACTCCATCCCTCTGCATATGTAGAAATGGGATAATGTATTTATTATCCATAACTGTTGTCAGCACCAAGCACCATTAGTGTCTTTTATTTACCTGTGAAGTTCAGTCTCATGCAGGTGCAAGGAGGGAGGGAAGGAAGGAGGGAAGGAGGGAAGGAAGGAAGGAAGGAAGGAAGGAAGGAAGGAAGGAAAGAAGGAAGGAAGGAAGGAAGGAAGGAAGGAAGGAAGGAAGGAAGGAAGGAAGGAAGGAAGGAAGGAAGGAAGGAAGGAAGGAAGGAAGGAAGGAAGGAAGGAAGGAAGGAAGGAAGGAAGGAAGGAAGGAAGGAAGGAAGGAAGGAAGGAAGGAAGGAAGGAAGGAAGGAAGGAAGGAAGGAAGGAAGGAAGGAAGGAAGGAAGGAAGGAAGGAAGGAAGGAAGGAAGGAAGGAAGGAAGGAAGGAAGGAAGGAAGGAAGGAAGGAAGGAAGGAAGGAAGGAAGGAAGGAAGGAAGGAAGGAAGGAAGGAAGGAAGGAAGGAAGGAAGGAAGGAAGGAAGGAAGGAAGGAAGGAAGGAAGGAAGGAAGGAAGGAAGGAAGGAAGGAAGGAAGGAAGGAAGGAAGGAAGGAAGGAAGGAAGGAAGGAAGGAAGGAAGGAAGGAAGGAAGGAAGGAAGGAAGGAAGGAAGGAAGGAAGGAAGGAAGGAAGGAAGGAAGGAAGGAAGGAAGGAAGGAAGGAAGGAAGGAAGGAAGGAAGGAAGGAAGGAAGGAAGGAAGGAAGGAAGGAAGGAAGGAAGGAAGGAAGGAAGGAAGGAAGGAAGGAAGGAAGGAAGGAAGGAAGGAAGGAAGGAAGGAAGGAAGGAAGGAAGGAAGGAAGGAAGGAAGGAATCCCATCTGTTTCCTTCTGAAGGGCAGAGTTTCTGAGAGATTTATCTTGTGACTTCTCCAAGCCTGGTTAGCACGAAGCATGCACTGCACACACACACTCAGGCTCCAGGGTGAACACAGCCACCACCACTTTCCTTCAGCTGACATTCCCTTCCCTGCATCCCATATGGCTCCCTGCATCTCTGGGCATCCCAACAAGTGCTTCCCCGGGGGAAGCAGCATAGGTGACAGCCGTGCTGGTGACAGGTAGCCCAGACCCTCCTTCCCTGAGACCACAGACCTCATTAGCTGCCACTTGATTTATCAAGAGGGCATTATGGCTTTGGAAGCTGACATCTTTTTGGATTGCAAATAGGAGAGGAGGAAACTGTACCCTGTGAAAAGACTGATTAAATACTAATTAACCTCTTTTCTTAGATAATGAAAGCACTTCAGTGAGCTGGATAAACACGATGCGCATCAGTTGCTCTCCTGGCGAAGCAAGGGGTAATTGAGAGAGCAATATCCATTACTGGTGTTGTGACAGGGAAGGTTTTCCTTTCAGATCACAAAAGACTTGCTGCAGGAGAGATGGTACTCAAATGGGAAGGAACCCACCCTCCCCATATTCTTTTATCTCAGGAGTTAAATCCCTTTGGTTTGAAAACTTCTACCGGTGAAATAGAGAAACAAATTCTGCATTTATATCTAGGGATTGTCAAGTGGAAAAGTAAAGAAGTAAATCAAGGCCTTAGGCTTTGAAGGGAGAGATTGACTCAGCTGGATGTAGCTGCAGGTTGTACTGGCAAGGTCTCTAACTTTTCTAGGTTCTGAGCAAAATAATGTATAAATAAATATTGCCTATTTTCTGGAAATCCCAGAGACCAAACTGGAAACTCACAGGGGAACAGATGCTTTTTCTGGTTAAATTTACATCTGAAGGCTGTGTGCTACACAGACTTGCTGAGGGGGACATTTGCTTCCTCTAAAGGGAATATTTTCAAGGAGAAATCCAGGTAGGAAAGGACTATTTAGTGCAGTTTGAACAACTTTTTTTCTGCCAATAGTGATTTTTTGTTGTTTCTGACCCTGCCTTTGAGAATCTCTTTTCGGTTCGTTCTCCTGGTGGTCAACATGGGGAATCCAACATGGAAATGACCACATTGGGAATTTTGTGCTTCTCCATTTGCTCTGTAACATTTGCCTTCTCTGTTTGGCCTTATTTATCTCAACTGAAGTGTTTGTCAGAGACCCCCAGATCTCTTGTTGCCCCACAAAAGGAATGGGGACAAACTTCTAAGTCCATGGTGTCCTTTGGCCTGTATGTCTCCTCTCCTGCACCTCCAAATGTGAACTAACCCCACTTCAGGTTTGGGATTTTGTATTTTCATGTTTGCAAATGTTGTCTTTCTTCAGGCTTCTTATCTCCATGGAAACTGCAAGTTGGAAAAGCAGGAATATCTGCCAGGTTTGGGCTGGGCAGGAGGTTCCAGGTGCTGTCATAGACAAATCCTGCTGGAGGTACTCCTGGCTATGACTTTATAAAGATTGCTGACATCTGCCATACAGAGAGGAGCAGAACATGTTGTTTGTTTGTAAAAATAAGTCCAATTAACTCCTACAGATGGAACTTAATCCATTATTTGTGCAACAAACCATTATGGTCCGTAATCACCTTGGACAGCCATTAGACAGCTTTAAATGCTTCCCTAGAAGGCAATTTTGTCAAATCTCCAGGTTAAAAAAAAAAAAGATTATCCTGGAATGTGCAGAATGTAATAATCCAAGAAAGAGACAGTGAAGTCCTGAGGACTCTGCCAAATCCCTGCTTGGGAAATAGAGGCATCAGTCCCCTTGCATGCTTCAATTTGTAATTAAGCACATCTCAAGGCATGAAGGGAGACCATGCACTGACACGGACTGGTCCTTCCCTGAAGCACAATAAAGCTTTTGGATGGAAGAAGGGATCAGGGGGCTGAACAGTGCAACTAAATGAGCTCAGGGCAGGGATGTTAGTGAGACACTCAAAGCATTTCCCTTCCAATTACTGCCTTAGGAAGCCCAATTTCTGGACTCTATGTCAATGCTTCCATTGGCAGAGTGCAAGACTGTGTCTGTGGACCCATATTTGCAATCACTCAAGGAATAAAACTAATCCCTTCACTAAAAGTCTTGCTTCTGCAAGTTTTGGCTCTATGCAGAATGATGCTGTCAGATCCGCCCTACTGGCCCTTGCCAAAGTCCTACTGGCCCTTGCCAAAGTCCTACTGGCCCTTGCCAAAGTCCTACTGGCAGTCAACGAGTAAATCAAACGGGGTAGGAGCCAAGCAAGAATCATTTCTTGTACCTCTGGAGTCCTGCCCATGGCACAGAGAAGGGTGGCATTGCTGTCTCGGCCTCTCTAATGTGCTATTTCTTCTTCCTTTTCCTAGGATTTTCTCTCAGTGAGATGGCAGGGTCTAACAGATGCTGCTGCACAGCCCACGAGAGGCAAAAGTGGGAGACCTGAATAACAACGAGCGCTGTGCCATCAGCATTTCCACGCTAACAGAGAAGAGCATTATCCATTGGGAAGAGCCTTTTCACTCTTGTCTAGTAGATCTGAAACTGGGAGACTGACAACTGAGCACTAATAATGGGGATAATGGGGGAGCGTTGCTCGGCGTGTGGAGCCTTGATCGGCACCAGCAGGGCCTCACGTGAAGCCTCGGCCACCTCTCCTGAGGGGACAGTCACCTCAGCAGTGCTTCTCCTTCAGCAGGGGGAAAAAACCTGTTTCCAGGGGCTGTTTCACCCCATCGGCTCAGCCTTACACTCCTCATTGCCCTGGTGATTAATAACTGAGCTGGGTCCCACAGGGCTTTTAAAAGGATCTGTTATTTCACCACCTTTCCAAGACATTGGTGGGATCTCCAGCAGTTTTTCGTATTGACCATCACACCTTTGGGCTGAGGAGAAGGAGAGAACAGGGATTAGTTGTTCCTGGGCACTATTACTGGGTTACTGGGGGCAAAACTGGCTTTACACATTCAGTTAAATTGTTAATCTGGATTTAAAAATACTGTAGTAGTGTTATGTGAAGAGTATAAAAATAAGAGTTAGGCAAAGTATTTCATGCAGGAGTTTTGCATCTCTGTTTTGCTCAGATACAGAGCAGTCAGGAAATCTGCTGGGTCCTCAGCAGCTCTGCTCCTCCAGATGATTTAATTGCATATGCCACCCATAAAAAGCTCCTGGAAATTAGTTCTCACCTGCTTCTGCTCTGATAATCTCTACCTACTATACAAACCAGTCTTAATGGAGCATTTGAACCCTAGAGATCCCTAATTATAGTATGAAGTTTCATGTGCTCAGAAGTAGCAGCACAGACTGTATTTTACAGATCAAGTAAAACCAAAATCTGCAACAGATTGACACCCAGTAATGAAAATCCTTCTGAGGATGCTCTTGTTAATAACTATATCCTAAGCATCATTTGAGCCTCACTGCAGCAGGGATGACACCAAATAGGGCACCACATGGCATCGAAATCACAGAAAATACTTGTCATCTAAAACCTCTGCAGGATTTTGGATTTTGCAGCTCACCTTTCGAGCAGAGGTGACTCACAGAGTGTCTCTAGAGCTACAAATCCATGGGAAAAGGCTGAAACAGAATAACTGCAGCTGCTGTGGGCCCTGCCATCAGAGCAGACGAGCATCCTGTGGTGGTGGAAGTCTCAGCAGAGAGAAAGTGGGATAATCCCAGTGGTGTTTTGAGAAAGTCTGTGCTGTCTCCCAGCTAGCAGGGGTGCCCTATCAATGGAGCCATCTCAGACTTTCTCTCCTAACTCAAGGGGAATTAAGAGAGACCCGAGGACTTGCAGGATCTCCTGGCAGAGGGTTCCTAATGCTTGCATGCCCTGGAGGGGGTTGAATAGATCCAACAGGGATAAAGGATTCCCAACACCTATCAGCAGACATGTGGAAAAATGCATATACACACATACAACGTGGTGCCAAGATTGAAACCCAAGCTATTCTCATTATTTCTGAAGTCAGTAAGGATCTTGCCATTGGTTTCAGTGGGACTGAGACTTGTGGCTGTTTATGGATGTTTTTTACCATGGGTATGGATATATACAGATATTTTATATTTGGATATTTTATATATGGATATTTTTACCTGGTATTTCCAAAGAGCTTTCCATTGATTTCATCAGCCCCAGTATTTAATTCATCTATTTTTTCCCCCCCTGCACTAGTGCAAGATGATTTTCATGCAATTATAAAAAAGCCACCTGTTTGCAGTCGGGCAAGCACGTTCCAAATTCACCAAAGTACTCTTTTGACAAAAATAATACAGACCCCCTTGTTGTAAACGGGGGTGCAGGTTGGTCCTGCAGCCTCTGAATATGGGCATTCCATCTGTCCCAGCGGCAGATTTGTTCAACTATGTCTGAACCTATCACTGCTCGGGGGAAAAACTGTTCCCTGACTCATGTTAATGTATGAATCTAATTGTGTCCTCACGCACTTTGCAGCTTTCATTGCCCATTAGGAACATTAACATCATACACTGAGTGCTGGTAGATGTATGGTCTTTATATACTGAATAATGTCCACAGATCTCTGCTGGCAGCTAAGAAAACAACAAAAGAATGGAGGATATTTTGAAGTTTTGTGGAGGTTTTTTTTTTTTCCCCCTCTTTGAGATTGAAGTCCAGTGTCTTGGGACCCAGTGACTTTAGATGACCTTCCGCCTCCATGGACTGTACTAAATTTCAGCCCCTGGAGGCTCCTCCATACAAAACCTCCTGGCTTTCAAGGGCAGGTGCAAGCAAAGCTTCACTGCGTCACAGATCAAGACCTGTTACTGCCAGAATTAGATTTCACAAATCTCTTTTATTTAACAGGGCATCATTAAGGAACTGCCCTGTACTGCTGGATGGTGTCTTTAATTAATTATAAGCATTATGCTGCTATTAGGATTTCCAAACAATAACATTTCCTTTCCAGCATTTTTAGTCACTGAGAAACTGAGGTGGGTGTGTGTCTGTATAGACACGCACATGAAAACTGTGTTAAAGAAATATATATCTGTATTGCAGGCTCAGAAAAGGAGGAAATGCTGACACTGAAGTATCTGTACAAACTTAATTCAGCTCCTCTCAATCTTTGTGAAATTATATGATACCAAATGATGTTTTTAATGATATCTTCACTTTCTTCCCTACACAGGAGGGTTAACTTTCAGGCAGAGATTTGCCTGTGTGATGAACAGCTACTCAGTGCTCTGTCTGATGCTTTCAGTGTCTGCACTCTGTGTTTTTCCCTGCAGTGTATGATCATGTCGTGAAGAATTTCTTCTTGGGCTTTTACAGCAGCCCTGAGCATCTGAGTGCTCTGAAGGCTCCGCTTAATTAAATCATTAAACCATTAAATTCACTGATGATGCGAGGGGATGGTGGCATCCCAGATTTACAGGTGGGAAAATGAGGCATAGAAAAATGACAGTCAATTCATTCTGCTAGTCCTGGGCTGTCCATCAGAGATGTGTAGGAACTGGCTTAAGGTTTGCACACCACCATCTATCAAGGCATGCATCTTCTTTCCCCTCCAACACCCTGTTAACTGCCCATACAACTCCAACTCACCCACATTTTGGAGATGACTGCAGAGACATGGCTGAGCTGCCTCATTTGCCCCATAAAACAGGCCAAAGAGGATGAAAACTTGTTACTTTTAAGGGTGTCTGTGTGCCCAGTGCCATGTAGGAGCATTGAGCAATGCTGAAGAGGGGAGGATGGAGTCAGGAAGGACAGAAGCCCTTTCAGCAAGGTAGGATTTTGGGGGTCAGAGGTCTCCCCCATTACACACAAATGCAGGAGAGGGGAAGGTTTGGGATTTTACAACAGTGGAGCTCATTTCCTGGAAGTGATGGACCTCTTGACACTCCCAGTCTCTATCTAAGAGCCAGAGCTGTGCCAGGGCTAGTGCCAAGGCCGTGGGATGCATCTTTGGCCACCCTTTCTCCTCTCCCGGCACGGGAGTGGACAGGGAGAGCCTCCATCCCACCTGGTGCCTTGAGGAAAAGGGGCAGCTCATGCCAGTCGAGTTCTGCCGGTGTTGCAAGTTCTGACAAAGCCACGAACTCTGTACCCTGTTCAGGGATGCAGCACCTTCTTCTTGCCCCAGGGCCCCTTCCAGCTCCTGCTATGAACCATGGCAAGAACAGACAGCCCTCAACACCAGCACTGCTCCTGTTCTCTGCCCACAACCTCCTGAACAGGGCTCCAATCCCTGCAGATGTTTGCAGGTGGCCAGTCTTGTGGACCAGCAAATGTTTGCAGGTAGCCACATGTACCTGTGGCCAGTGGGGTGTCAGAGGTGCTGGCTGCTGCCTTGGGGTGATCCCTTCCCTTCCACCCCAGTCTCCTGAGGAGAGTTTAAGAAACAAAACTCCAGAGGCGCTCCTGAAATTTAGTACAAACGTTAAAATTTTTATTTACAGGGTGAAGTACGATTTCTTAAAAAAAAAAAAAACAAACCAAAACCCAAAACAAAACCCTCACTTTGATAAGAGGTATTATAATAGAATAAAGCTCTTTATGTACAAAAATACAATTTTCATATGAATGAACATCTTGAATAAATTAACCCGCTCTCTGCTCCAGTCGCTGAATACCCGGTGTCTGCTCCCACTCTGAAGGAGCCCGGCCGCGCTGGGGGTCAGCATCTATAATGCATGAGCCCCTCCGCTGTCCGCCGGGTGCGGGGTCCCATCGGGGCCGGTGCTGGGACCCCCGGGAGGGGCTGAGCCGCCCCGGGGCAGGGCCGAGGGGACGCGCTGAGCCCCGCGCTGCGCCCCGGGCCGCATCGGCCCCTTAAGCCTTTTCATGGCATTGTCAGGGCGTTCAAACCAAATTTTCATGCTCGTTTTTCTTCGCTGGAGAGCTACAAATTGTAAAATTGACTTTTCACCTCGTCTGCGGCAGCAAATCTGTCGCTTTTCTTCTTCCCCGTTTTTTCGGAGCGGCGAGGGGAGGCGAGGCGGGGTTTCGGGGGGAAGGGGCAGGAGTGGAGGGGGAGTGATGAAAAGTGCAACGGGACGAGGCAAATCCCCCCCTTTTCCCTCCTCCTCCGCCGGCCTGGGGCGGGGGGCGCGGGGCGCTGCGCGCTAGCGGAGGGGCGCGCCCGGGGCTGCGGGCAGGCCGCAGAACCCCCGCAGGCTGTCGGCGGGCGCGTAAGCGCAGTCCTCGGAGGTGGCGGGGCTGCTGGGACCGGAGGTGGAGGCGCAGAGCGAGGGGGCGGACGGCGAGGCGCTGGACAGCCAGGACCCCGCGTCGCTGCCGGGGCTGGGGGGCGCGGCGGAGCCGCGGAAGGCGGGGGGCGGCGGGAGGCACTGCTCGGCCAGGCGGAGGGTCTCGGAGAGCGCCCAGATGTAGTTGTAGGCGAAGCGCAGGGTCTCGATCTTGGTGAGCTTAGTGTCGTCGGGGAAGGTGGGCAGGACGCTGCGCAGCTCGTCCAGCGCGGCGTTGAGGTGGTGCATGCGGTTCCGCTCCCGGTCGTTGGCCTTGACCCGCCGGCTGCGCTTCAGCGTGTGCAGCAGCGCCTCGGTGCGCGCCCGCGCACGGCCGCGCCGTCTGCGCCGCTCCCGCGGAGCGCCGGGCTCCGCGCCCTCGCCGCTGCCGGGCCCCTCGGCGGGCATCCTGCGGGAGAGAAGCGCCGTCAGTGCGGCTCGGGGCAGGGAAGGATGGATGGAGCGGGGAGGGAGATGGAAGGTGCGAAGCGACGGGGAAGGGGTAGTGGGGGAAGGAAAAACATCAATATAACTAAAAGGGTGGCGGTGCGAGTGCTTGGCAGGTGCCGGCGCTCCCGTACTCACATGGAAAGGCACTCCCGGGGTTGCGGTTAAGAGATAACGGTATAAAAACACAGGAAAAAAGCCGAGCTGGCCGCTGCAGGGGGAGGCAGAGGGGACTCAGCGCCGAAAAAAAAAAAAGAAAAAAAAAGCCAAAGCCCGGGGAAAGGCGGGGCGGGGGGACACGCGACCGCGCGTGGCTTTGAAGTGCTGCGGGCTGCGATCCGCTCGTGTGAGCGGCGGCTTTGGCACACGACGGCGCGGCGGCCCCGTTCTTATAGCGGCGGGCGGACAATGGCCCCGTGGCCGCCCCGCGGGGCCGCGCCGAGGCGGCAGGTCGGCCCCGTGCGCCGCGCCCTCCGGAGCGTGCCCGCAATTACCGCGGGCGGCCGCGCATCTGCCGCGCCCCCGGGGGACGGGGGAGAGAGGCGGGGGGGTCCCTCCGCTTTGTGCCCCCCCGTGTGCGAGGAGGACAAAGCGGGGCAGGGGGGGTCGCGACTCAGCGCGGGGGTTGGAGGGGTCACCGTCCCGCTCCGGCCGGAGGGGCTCCAGTGTGAGCTCAAACCGCTGCGAGTAGGGGGTTTGGGGAAAAAAAAAGTTAATCTGGACTTCCAGAGGATGAGCGGTGGATTATTCCCCATCCAGATGCGGGTGGAAGGTTTCGTCAGGTTTTCGTTGCACCTTATGGTTTTTTCGAAGTGAAAATGCTCTGAAACGGTAAAACTCAAAGCAGGGATTGCCCTGCGGCGTTTCTGAGGTGAATATCGACACGCACTTTGGCTTTCGTGGGTTTCACTTTGAGAAGGGGTTTGCAGGTGTTCAGAAAGAAGTTCCAAGGACATTTATTTTATAAGGTTCGGTGTTGTATTCACAATATATATACATTGTATAAACATAGACACATGTATATACATGTATACACACACACACGCACATATATACATCACACAATGTATATACAATGTACAGATAAAATTCGTCTTTGTCTGGATAAAAACAAATTAAGTGTGCTGTTTGGATTGTAAAGTTCTTGCTGCCTCTGCTAATCCCCATTCAGTGCCTGGGTTATCACTGGCTCACACTTTGGGAAGCCACAGTTTTGTAAGTGACTAGAAAGTTTCCTAGTTCTGACATCTGGCTCTTCGCATCCTGCTCTCGGTGCTGCGAGGAAGCCCCATTGTCAGCACTCAGGTACTTCCCTCCCTGGAAGGTTTTGAGTTTCACCGCCCATCAATAGTGATTTTCAGGTGCCTGTGCCTAAACTCACATGTATTTACATGATTTCCCCTTGCACAAAATGTTGATTGATTCCCCCCTGCTTTGATTTTCTCCTATGCCTTTGATAAACAGGGGGAATTGGCAGCATAAATTATTGTCTATCTCTGCACTTTAAGTTCACAGCAACCATTCTGTACTGGAACCTGAGCGAGGAGTTTGATATCAGTTATTCCGTCTGCTTTCCACCCTCTTTGAGATGACCCTCGACACCAGCAAACTGCCACGACCAACTTCTGTGTGCCAAGAAGATCACGCACAGAAGTGAGCAATCCAAAAAGCCCTGGGTGATGAATATTAACCAGCCTCAAAATACAAGTAGTTTGCCAGCCCTGAGCTTTCAGGATCAGCTCTCTTTCTGTTTTTTAACATCTTCATACGCCTGCAGACCTTGAGCGTGCAGGTCTTGGGCTTGGCTGTTCCCGGGAGGGACTGGGCTCTCTCAATCACCGGACCTGCAATCAGGCTGAAGTTTTTAGGGCCTTTGCATACATAAATGACTTTTCTGCGCTAAGTAGTTCCACTTCACTGAGTTACTCATGTCCTTAAGTGACGGCACAATTAGAGGCCTCGGTCAGCAGGCAGAGATCGGTGGTGGAATTTTCAGCAGGAACCAGGAGAAAGTCAGAAGGCACCAAAATTTAAAGGTTATGGAAGCATATGGCAAAAAATGTTCAACTTTTGTCACTGTGCACTTTGTGTATAGTGATATAAACTCCAGTGTTGTCTGCAACACTTTTATAGTCTTTTGTTTAGGTGTCTTTGAGCAGTCAATAGTTTATTCATTAAAATGTTTATGATTCCCCAGAGTTTCACAGACTTTGGCACAACCGATCACTTGTCTGAAAGTTTGCAGTGAAAGCGCATTATTCATTAGTCCTTATCCATCATTTGCAGTTTGTCATTTGTTATTCTCTTGTTTTAAAAGTTTGTGCTCCAATCAAGGAGGGGAGAGAGCACCATGTGTCTCTGTGATCAGTCACAGCCTGAATAGCCAGGGCTGAAGTGAATGTTTCACAAACAACCCATAGGCTGAAATTTGTTTGCATAATCTATTCACTGCGTACTTATGAATAACGAATGAATTCACAGAACCGGAATTGTTTCAGGAAGCCTTCGCAAACAGAAAGAAGTGCTAAATATCTTGGATAATTTATTCCCGATGAATAATTCAACCCGTTCTATCACAGGCAGTCTACTAATTTTGTAGATAAATTATTCAGCCAGCACAGATAATGGCTCTTACACCTTATGGGTCTGCTCCAATGGAAGTTCAGCTGCTGAAGTTTCATGAAGTTTCCTGGGATTGGGAAAGAAAAAAATTCCAAAATGGAACAGGACCATTGATTTTAAGGAGCACAGAGTGTGTTCCCAACATCTTGCTGATAATCTTATTCTGAATCTCAGCCTTTGCTATGAACTTTGCCACCTTGATGTAAGTGCAGCTGGGCTCAGATGGACTCATGGATGTTATTAGTTTCATATTTTAGCTCTGAGGAAGTTGCCAGAAATGCTTTATCATTTGCTTTGAGACACCTTGCAGCACTTTAAAAAATGAGAGGAAAAATTCAAACAGATTTAAGACTTGTGAGGCCTCAAGCATGAAGCTTATTCCTCTGCCCTGGTGTTGAGGCACCATTCATGGACTTCAGAAAAAGTAGGAATTCATGAGTAAAGGTGGAGGAAAGACTTTGGGAGAAAATGTGCCCCCAGGTGCCTGGCACTGCTCTCCTGATACACTGTTTCCTTCACAGAAAAAGCCAGTCAGTGAGAAGATGCCATTCCCTGGTGTTTGTGGTACCTTGTAAGGGTAAATAAATCTCCATGTTAGAAATCAGCTTCATATTTCAAAAGAAAACAGAATTATGGTAATTGGAGCAGTGTTAACATCACTTTTCTCTCCAAGAATGGAAATGAATGGTTCACAGTAAAACTCCTCCCTCAATTGGAAGATGCTCCAGAGGAGTCAGAGATACATCATATTTTTTCAGATCTTAAGATGCACATAATTTTAAAAACTCACCAAACTTTGTCCTTTGTTACATTAGTACATGAGGGCCTGAACTAATGCTGGGATGAGTGTCAAAACAACACATCAACCAGGAGAACACTGTTTTTTGCTCCCTCATTGTTTGGAAGCATGGCCAGAAAGAGAAGGCAGAGCTGCCTGCAGAGGATGCTTGCACTGAATGCAGAGAGGTGATGTGGCTGGTGGCAAAGCTGTCACCCTGGGAGCAAAAACCTCAACCCAGGACCTTGCGGGAGGAGTAAAGGAAGGCTCAAGCTCTCTCACCCCTGGGGATGCCCAGGTTGGTGCAGCAGGAGTTTTAAAGACAGGTAGAAAACTAGAAGATGGTTCAGTGGGACAGCTCATCTCCTTGTGCTGATCTGGGCACGGTGTGGAGCATGGTGGCTTCTTGTCCAGCCTGGGCTGGGCACAGACTTGCAGTGAGGGCTGTAAGGGGAGGGATGGACATGCAGGGCTGTGCTCCTGGGGTCGTCACCCAGCTGGAGTCACCTTCCGTCCCCTGCCTGAGGCTCACCGAGGGCTCAGGAACTGATGCTGTGTCTGCTGAGTAATGGACAGCCCGATCTGTGAAAGGGCTCTCAGCCTGCTGGGAGGCAGCATTAACCCCTTCTGCAGCAGGAGCCAGTTCTCCTGCCAGGGAAACACCTCAGGGGCTTTGTCTCTAAAGGGTTTGGGCTCCTCTCCTACCTGCCTGTGGCCAGGGTGAGGCCTGGGCCATGTGCCAGGGGCTGCTGGCTGGTGGGGTACATGGGGGCATCACAGGGAGCCCCCAATGTACCAGGGGGGTCCTGGCCCAGGGGACCCAAATCCCTCCAAAATCCTCCACAAATGCCTGGGAATTGCAGTCAGGGCTCAACCCCTCCCGGGGGCTTTGCAGAAATAGTGGGAATGTTTTATTTTCAGGTTTTAAATGTGTGATGGAACTTTTCCTTGTTTTTGGAAGGGAGGGGGTTGAGTAGGTAAACGATTGTTCCCTGCAAGCTCAAATGTATTTTGTTTGTTGTAATTAAAATGTTTTAATGAGACAACCATAAAATCAACCATTAATTATTTTTTTTCAAACACTTCTGCTTCCTTTTGAGCTAGGTCTATTTAGAAATAGTTTAGAGAGTAGCCTGCAGTTTTATTCTTTCTGTGGTATTATACACAGGAGTGGAGAAGTCATTTATAAATAATTACACAATGTTTTGGGTCTTTGGGTTTGTATAATATATCAAAGCGATTAGTACACGCATTGTTCCATTGTAAATGGGTTTTTTCCCTTCCTTTCAGTTTCACTTGCCTTGTCTTCTATCTAAACCTTTTTCGTGAAATCCTTTGTCTTCCTCATTCTTTTAGCTTGTTACAGTGCAGGGACATTCTTCTTATTCAAACACTCACAGCATGAGCAAAGAAAGCTACTTCTGTCGCATCTTAAGTTTTACCATAACTTTCTGGCATTTTCTTTTCTTCTGATTTTCCCAGACTACTGATAGGGTAATGAAGAATTATAACATACATCAATTATTGGTGCTCACGGTGTATTATGCTTCTGAATTCAAGGGGAGATAAAGAGTAAAAAAAAAAAAAAAAAGCCCCACTTTCTGTGGTTTTGAGGCACATGAGAGAGGACTCGGCGCAGATTATTTATAACATCTTTCTGAGCATCAATTATCTTTGACTCCTACAACCACTTCCTTGTCCCACTGGTTTTATGGCCAGAAGGAGTTATTTTTGTGTGTGGTAGCTGTGGCATTTAACTTGTTTCTTTGATGAGGAGCCCAAACAATGCATCTTCAGGCCAAACAATCTATCTCTCCCCGAATAATAGCCCAAATGTCACTCAAGCACTGCGGGCTGGGAAATGTGTGATCACGATAAAGGGCCACGGGGAGAAAGTGTGGAGATGGAGGGGGTTGTGAGGGATCCACGTGGGGCTTCCCAGCACTGGGACCCCCTGGGAGATGGGCTGGACCCAGCGTGGGGTGCAGGTGCCTGGATGGGACAGGCTGCCTGAGGTTTCAACAACCCTAATCCAAGTTATCCAAGGAAAAGGGCCAAACCCTCCCAGTGTGGCCTTGCTGTTGAGGCACACTCCCTGCCTGGCCTTCCCCAGCCTCCTGGCTACCACACCAACTGGGAGAAATGAGATTAGGATGTCACCTCTGAAAAAGTAGCCCTTTCCCCCCACACCTTCATTGTGTGAGAGCTTTTTCTTCTCTTCTTTTCCCCCTCCAGCTTCTCCTGCCCTCAATTCCCCCTCTATTGTTGATTTGTGTTTTGTTAATTGAAGCTGGAACACTTATCCCAAAAGAAAGAGACAAAATTCACTGACAGAAGAAATCCCCCAACAACATCCAAAACAGGAAGGTTAACTACACACTGACATACTCAGGTTTTCCTTTATACCTTCCATGTCAATAATTCTGCTTAGGGATGGCAAACCTGAAAGAATTAAGCACCATAATGTGGGGCTGAAACTGAGTCTGAGTTCTTGGGGGGATTTGGGGGGTCCCCCCCAGGCCTGGGGGTCCCCTCTGGCTCTGGTTTGGAGTCCTGCAGCCAGGGGAGGATGCTCCAGGACCACCAGCAGCCCATGAGTCCCGCCACGGGGGCTCGGGGGATTTGCTGCCATTTGCATAGCAGGTGTTGGGTCCTGGCCATTCTTCCTTAAGGGAGTTTTAATGCGGGATAAATTACCGGGAATTAGGAGGAGGCAGGCGACAGAAAAGCACTCATGGAGTCTTCTCCTCACGGCGGCAGGGGAATTGGAGAGAATGGCTAAAAAGAGGAGAAAACCCCAAATGCAGCAGCGTCTGCCCCAGCCCAGGGGGTTTGTGGTGCATAAGGTTTGGGGGGGGAACTCTCCCCAATTCCTCCTGAATCTGAGGTTTGGACTCGGGAATGCAGCAATCCCAGGACAGAAATACGATGACTGGCCTGAGGATCTTTGATTGAGTAGGTCTGGAAGGGGAGTTTAAAATGTTAATCCGTGGTATAATCCCTTCCCTGGCATTGTATGGACAAGGGCTGAACCCCAAGGGAATTGCCTGTTTCCTCCCCCAGGATCTGGGGTGGGAGGGCAAGGCTGGGGAGCAGCCCCATCCTGGGTGTGCACACACAGACACGTGTCTGAACACACACTCACCTGTGTGTGCCCACCACGTGTGTGCATCCGTGGGCATCCAGCCACGAACCCCCACGGGCACACACACTCACATGTGCACACACAGTCACACACATGCACAGCTGCACACACAGGCAGCTCCTGTGATGGTACCGAGTGTTACACATACATGTATATGCACAGCTGCACACAAAACAGGAGAGGAAGGCTGGGTCACTCGTGTTCACAGCGGGTCTTGATCAAAATTCCCTCTCACACCACAGTCAATGCTTTGCCCTGGCAATTAGAGCACATCTACATAAAAGAAAATTGAGATGTTTCACAAGTTTTTAAGTGGAGAGTCATTTTGAAGTGCATCCCCTTGCAGGCTGCTGGGGCAGGTAGGAGAGGCTTGTCCAAAGGGACATCAGTGTGAAACCATCCAGATGTGTTTCACACCAAAAGAGACAGAATGATGAATAAATAAATAGATAGATAAATAAATAAATAAAGGTCATCTATAGTAAAAGATTATATCAATGAGGAAGAAGCTGATATCACTTCAATTAAAAAAAAGCAGGTGAATTCATCCCAAAAGAGATGTGAGGGCTGGAGAGGGACCTGCTGGTGCTTGCAGGAGCCCCAGTGCCTGGGCAGAGCAGGGCAGGTGGGAAAGGAAAGGAGACACCTCCAGCCACCAGTTCTGACCGCAGGGATGACCCTTTGGGGTGCAGGTCCTGCTGCCCCGGCCATGAGAGGGACGAGGGTGACACCCCAAGGCTCAGCACTGCAAATTCGGCTGTGCAGGGAGGAGGGTTTGCTTCTCATCTCTGTCCACTTACTGCTTTTATAGTATTAGCTAAAAAAATATATTTAATTATTTCAGTAAAGAATGACATGACCTTGATGACAGTTGTAAAGATTTTTGAGTGAGAAGAAGTGGTACAGGGTTCTCCTGGCTGAGGGCTGGGGGTTTGGGGTGGGGTTTGGGGTGGTTTTAGCTGTGGTGGGTGTTGGGTTTGGAATAGTTGGTGTCAGGCAGTGCTGGCTGGGCCACAAGAAGCAAAACAGATGTCACAGTAAAGAGACCAAACACAAAGCTGGGCAGCGGGGTGGGCAGGAGGAGGAAGAGATTTAATTTGACTTAAACAGAATATGATTTTTAGAAAATGTCAAAATGAAACATGGATTGGCTTCTGAGTTGAGGTGCTCCAGTGAGAACATGCAGTGATGGTACCCAACTCTATCTAAACTAACTTTCTTTTTTTTGTTTTTAACTGCACCAAATCAGCCTTTTGAAGGTTTTCAAACACATTTCATTAAGCTGGGTTGAAAGCAAATAGTAAATAATGTTCAGATTTGCTCTGCTTTCTGAAATTTAAAGGAGCCCTTTACCCTGACCTAAATGGCCTTTGGTTATCCATTTAACTTACCTTAGCATTATATGTGCAATATATCCCTTAAAGTTCCTACTTTTCAGGGATACAAGCACAGGTATGAACATCTTCAATTCTAGCCTGAATCCATCCCTTGTTAGTGGAAGAATCTGCAGGGAAGGTGGGGGACTCCATCTCGCTCTCCATCGTGCTCACAGCCAGGTATCATCTCTCAGTATCTCTTCATGATAATGTCTCCAGGTATAAAGAGAAAAATAGAAGTACAGTGTTAAACTACAGGTGGAACAGTCTTTGAAAACTCCCAGGCAGCACATGGGTCCAAAGTGCTGGGTTTGCTGGGACCAGCACATGATGGTGCAGCTGAACTGGGCTGAGAGGGAAGGAAAAATCCTGCAGGAAGACAGGGCAGGTGCTGGGCTTTATTTCTGGAGTGAGACTGTGGAGGATCAGGGTGTGCAGCTAAGTCTGACCCACAGTTAGGTGGCAAGAATAGTTTTCAAGGTATATCTTAGCCCTTGTAATTACTGAATATTTTTCTACATATTTAGAATGGCTTGAAGGGATAAAATGCTAAATAAATACAAAGTACCAGTTCCAGCACTCAGAGAATTAGACAGTGGAGCAGCATGATCAAGGGAAAGTAAATTCCCTCCTAGGTGAGGGTTTATTTCCCTTGGGACTGGATGCACTTGCACCATAATGAGCTCCTCTGAAACAAGAACTTGGCTAATGAGGGGACACAAGTTTGGCCTGTGTGTTTCTGCTGTGTCTCTGGTGGGGGGATGCTGCTTTCTTTTCCATTTTAAGTATGTATTAAATTGCAATAAAATAGCTAATTATGAATGAAGAAGTGAATGTACTTCTTCAGGTTATAGATGTCTTTTGGTTTTAAGCCTCTTGGATAAAACCCAAGGTATTTTTTCCTTCACCTCAGGTTTAATGCATGGCAAGTCTTGAGCCTCTTTCCATTTACTCTGGTGGGAATTAGAGGTAATTTCTCCACTTCTCCAAAGCAGCTGTTGGGCTACTTTGGGCTCTGCCCCTCTCACCCCACTGTGCAAACAGGAGAGGATCCAACAGGGCTGGAAAATCACTGAGAAACATAATTCACAAGATTACTTTTTATTACTTGTCTTTTGGGCCTAATGTATATACAGCTGGTGCCTATCCCAAGGAATCTTTTTTTCCTTCTCTTTATTTCTTCCCCCAGAAAAAAAGAAGTGTATGTGTTGGGTTTTTTATAGTTTTCAGTGTTTGTTGCTATTTATCTTCATTAACCTGTTACTGACCCCAGAGCTCCACCCCACAGATGACATACCAGGTGCTGAGAATTTTGCTCTTCAGCCACGAACTCCACCCACTGGCTTCAGGAGACAGAAAAAAAGGAAAATCCAGCTTTCCTGACTTGTAAGTGATAGGAATAACCACAAGGTGTCAACCTCCACCAAGCTCCGGCTCGGAGCCTGTTCTGCTCTCCCGACAGGGACTGGGGTGTGATAACCCTGTGTGGGGGCTCTGCTGGAAAACCCGGGTGGTTCTTCAAGGAAGTGGGGAAAAATCCCCTACAATACAGAAAATTGATTGTTTTGCCTCCGTTCTTTGCTTCATGCCAATCCTTTTTTTTTTTTTTTAATTTCTTTTATAATGTTCTAGAATGAGCTTTAGCCAAATTCAATGTCCTGCTCCATTCTTTTCTCTGGACCTCAGAAAAGCATTCCCAGACATTGTGACAGACCCAAGAAGTCTTTTTTTTTAACTTTAAAACTAGATGTGAATTTTCCCTTTGTAGAGCACCATTGTCCAGTATGTTGTCCTGTGCAGTCCAAGTGTTGGGATTTACCCTTCTGAACAACCCAAACTTCTGTTTCCTCCCAGGTGTTCCCTCTGGGGGTGCAGTGTGGGATGGTCCTGTTTTGGCCTAGGATGTACCACACTTACCAAGTGCTATTTCTTTCTGCAAACCCCTGTCCCAAGTGCCTTTAGATTGACAGCAATCCCGAGGATTTCTTGCCTTTTCTTTTCTCCCTTGACTTCTTGCAGCCTGGGCTGAGCGTGACGTCGCCGGTGGCGTCGCTCAGAGCCAGATGTGATGCTTTGACATTGGTTACTGTAATGAGCAGCTGGATTTTCCTGCCAGAACTGGTTTAGGTGTTGCACAAAAGCAGAGAGGGAACACCCTGCTAGCCCTTTTCACTTGACACTGGTTCTTGCTGGGGAGGAGTGGCCCTTGACTGGGAATCAATGGCCCAAGGAGGGAGCTGAGGAGCTCAGGGCTGGTTTGTTTTTCCTAATGCAATGGCAGGAGTGATGAATCTGGAGAGATAAGAAAGGAAGTTAAAGTAAAGCCCAAAGAAAAATATAAATGATGTAATTATGAAGGTAACAGAAATGGAGAAATATTTTTATGTAACACGATTGAATGGGCAATCATAGAATCATAGAATGGATTGGGTTGGAAAAGATCTCCAAGATCATCAAGTCCAACCCTTGGTCCAACTCCAGTCCCTTTACCAGATCATGGCACTCAGTGCCACAGCCAAGCTCAGTTTAAAAACCTCCAGGGATGGGGAATCCACCCCCTCTCTGGGCAGCCCATTCCAATGCCTGAGCACTCTCTCTGCAAAGAAGTTTTTTCTGCTCTCCAACTTCAATTTCCCCTGGCAGAGCTTGAGCCCATCGTGCCCCCTTGTCCTATTGCTGAGTGCCTGGGAGAAGAGACCAACCCCCACCTGGCCAGAACTTCCCTTCAGGCAGTTCCAGACAGTGCTGAGGTCACCTCTGAGCCTCCTCTTCTCCAGGCTGAACACCCCCAGCTCCCTCAGCCTCTCCCCACAGCACTTGTGCTCCAGTCCCTTCTCCAGCCTTGTTGCTCTTCTCTGCACTCGCTCCAGCACCTCAATATCCTTTCTGAACTGAGGGGCCAATAATGAGGTAAAAAGACGTTTCTTCCAGGATTAGAAGTGAGCTCCAAATTGCCAAGGCCTACTGGAAGTGGAGGGGGAAGGGGGGGAAAGAAGCCTGTTGTAGCATTTCTTTTCCTTTAATAAGCTTCTTTTTCTGGGAGTCCTGAGTGTTCAGATGTAGCACACTTAGTGCCTAGTAACCCAACAAAGCTTTGATTGGTGCCTCGGCAGAAAGATTTTCTTTTCCTTGCAGGTTTCTAACCATGAAAAAAAACCCCTGAGATCAGTTGCTTCAGAATCCTTAATTAAACACAACAAAGAAGGGCAATTAGAGCTGTGGTTTCCCTTTGTCATCCAGCAAATCCTGCAAACCTCAAAACCCTCTCTTTGCTCCAAGATTTATGATGGGAATAAATCGTAATTATTCCTATAATTATCAGCATGAAGTCAACATCAGCAAGATTTTTTTTCCCCTTGGAGGAGATTCTGAATCCCCATTCAAGAGGAATTCACAAACCTCTTTTATTGTGCAGGAAGAACACCAAAAATGCAGGCATGGTGATTTTCCCAGGCCTTGGCTGCTGCTTCCTTTCTTGTCACTTCATGTCACATCATTCCTCCCTCCCAGGTCCTGCGTGCCCATGTGCAGCCCAGGAGCTCCTGTTGGGCTGGATGCCCTCCATGTGTGTCATCAGAGCCAAAGAGCTCATAATGCAAACAGGGAAAAAAGATGAGGGAAAAATCCAAGGGGATTTGAGGACTTGAGAGGTCAGTAAAAGAACCAGAAATACAAACTATCACTGGGAATGGACACTCGTGCATGTTGCATCCCTGCAGGCATTTCTTCCAGAGATCTTGGCTTTGTTTTGGTGGTTGGATGAACTTGTGCTCATGCCCAGGAGAAGGAAACGAGTTCTCCACTTCAGGAATTGAATGAAGTGTGCATGTTTTTGCTGCTGGGAGGTCAGAGAGTCCTGCCTGAGGACAGGACCCGACCACGGCCCCTGGGGAATGGTGGGTCCTGTGGGTCCTGGAGAGCTGGTGGCAGGAGGGAGAACCACTGGGTGGAAAAACCACATTGGGCAGAAACTCCTGATGTTTTTAAAGGCTTTGAGGCAGGTGCTGTGCTCAGGAGCCTCCCCAGGATTGTGCTGCAATCCAGTTTCCCACGCTGGAGTGATGGACATGGCTCCTGTAGGCACGGAGCAGCCAGGTGGCCTCTTCTCCCTTAGTGAGCACGTTCCAAATGGACAGTGTAAACATGGCTGTGTAAACCCCTGAGCATGTTTCTCAAAACACAGCTGCTTAGCTTTGCTTTTTGTTTTGTTTTCCTTTGCTTTGGGGGTGTTTCCTAAACAAAATGTAACAGTTGAAGCTTTTCCTGCAGAGCTGGGGACGAGCATTCCCAGTGACAGCAGCGCAGTGAGGAGGCTCAATCTGATTTATAACACAGACGGCTGTGGAGGTGTCCCCCGGATGGCTGAGGTGGTTTTTGGTTACCACTAGATGTCCTTTCAGCCCTGCTTTCCCCACTGCTCCTTCAGAACAGTCATCTGGGCTGGGATCTGCTGGCCACGGCCCAGGAGCTGCCAGACACTGAAGTGCTGTTGAGAGTTGAACCTCAGGCTGCTGGGGCCTCCCAACCATCCTTTTGATCTCACACAGTTTTGTCTTAAGTCGTGCTGGCTCATAGAAATAAGGATGCTCTGGATGCTCATAATCCTTCTGGATCTGTACTGGGTATTAAATACTTTAACACCTGTAGTGAGAATCAGGGGCTGTTACTGCAGGGCCACTGGTGAGGAGAGGGGATGGTCCAAGGAGGCAGCCTTGGAGGGTGAAAAGGATGGTGACTATCTCAGTTTCACGTGGTGACCAAGTGGTGGCCCCATTTTGTGCAGGTGTTGAACTTTCCTTCAATGATATGGTAGCTCAAATACCTTTGTGGGCACATTCCACAGAGATGTTGGTATGTGTGGGATTTTCCATGCTGCCTGGATGCCCAGAATTTTGCCAACAGTATTTCTGAGTGTACCAATATCTGTGAACACCAGTGGTCACTCAAAGCATCTGGAACTGCTTGCAAATGGCAATCCCAGTTGCTGTTCTGGGGTGGGTTATGTCAGGTAAAGGAATTAGAGGAAATCTGCTTTGCCAGAAATGTGGGCTGGTTACAAGGATATCTGGGGGCTCGTGGGGTGCAGCTTTTAAAGGTAAAATGAACAGGAAACAGCTCTCTGTGCTTTAGGATCAGAGGGGAAAATCAATGACTAACAGGCACAGAGTTTCTGGCAGAGCAAGCACAGAGTCAGTGAGAGCTGCAAACAGGAATCCCCCCAGACACCTGTATTTCCAGTTGTAACCTTGCACACCTCAACTCATTGAAGGGGAAATACTGATCAACAAATCCCAGCACGAGTGCCAGGCATGGAAGATCTACAGAATGCCCTGGCATGAACTCGGTGCAGCCAGGCTTTTCAAGGTGGGCTGCCCACCCCTCTGGATCTGAAGCCCAAACTCAGCCCAACCAGCTTACCTTTTTCCAAAGGTGCTAAACAAGTAGGAATAAGTGAGGTCTTCAGATGCTGTGCACATCTGGATTCCAAAGCTTCATTTTTGCAAACTGGCTTTGGAGGAAAAATCCCCCAAATGTGGCTGGAGTTTCATTTGACCTAATGGGAAGTGTGTTTTGGAGACTGCAAGCTCTGTCTGGGCTTATATAAAACCTGTGAAGTGATGTCAGGTTGCACAGAGGCCCCTTACCCTTGGCCAGGCACAGTTCCCTGGCTGTGGATCCCAGTGGGGTGACGAGTCCTGGGGGCAGTGGCTTTTTTATTTGTGTTCATTCCCATTCTCTACAAATACGGGCCCAGAAGGGACCAGCTCTGCTGGTTAATTAGCTGAGGGAGCATTTGTGCTGCTGTAACACTGCCTTTCACTTCCCCCTCAGGTCTCAGGGGTGGCCAGTGCAGACCCCCAGCCCCCCCATCACTTTACCATCGAGCCCCCCGTTTGCTCCCACAGCCCTGATCAAACCTGGTTAGTGCAGAGCCAGCACTTCCACCACATGGACATGGCCAGGAAGGGTCCCCAGGTGTGCAACAATCTGGCACTGCCTCATGCCCTGATTTAGGGAGCCTGGGGCACAGCAGGGCCTGCCCAGAGCCACCTCACACAGACCACCAAGCAACCCTCGCTTCTTAATAAACTTTTCTGGCCATTGCTGACTTAGGCCATATATGAACAAGTGAAAAGCAAGTGGTGAAAGGCTCTGTGTAATATTACTAATCCCATGTAGTGGGAAAAGTGTTGAAAAGGCCAGGCAGGTCTCCCCACTATTGTGTCCTCTCGCTGCAGCTGCTTGGTTCACCCCTGTGCTTTTATTAAAATAAAATCTAATAGCACAGTTTCTGAATGGGGGCAGCCTGTGGAGGCTCAAGGGAGGGATGGGGTGTGTGCAGGTCTCCTTTGCAGGGTTTTTTGCTCCATTTCCATGTGCTGCAGGGTGCTGGGGAGCAGCTTTGCAGGCTGGAGGGGGGAAACAGTTGGCTCCTGCCCTCCTTGGGGGCTCTGGGAAGGGTTTTCACACTTGTGGAATAAAGGAACTGCAGGGTCTGAGTGTGCTGCCCCTGCCCCCAGGAGGCTCCTGCTTACCCTGCACATGTTCAGGCTCCTGGGAAGGTGAATTGGGAACTGGGGAGCACTCAGGGCTGGCTGGTGCGTGCTCAGACCATCCTCCAGCAGCTTAATTTTTCAATCTCAAAGCACAAAAATATGGTTTGCATATGAGGGAGGCTGGACTGAAGGGTCTCCTGTGGCTTCACAGACTGCTGGGGAAAACAAAAGCAAATCTTAAGGATGCTGCCAAATCTTGGTGGAGGAGGTACCTACATAGATGTATGATATTTAAATGTTTTAGCAGAGATGTTTCAATCTGAGGGCAAGTGGCTGCTTTGTGTGTGGCAGTTCCCTTCTGATACAGAACTTTACAGCTGTGGATAAGGGACAGCAGGAAAAGCTCCTCCTGCTCCTGGGAAGGACATGCAGGTTGGCAGGCTTGGGAAAACCAGCTCAGACTCAGCTTTTTCTCTTAATTATTTCAGTTTCTGTTTCTGAGAGTTGTTTTATTCAAAAGACAGATTTTAGCTTAAGGGAAATACAAGTATTGAACCAAACGGTTTGGGGTGGGGCTTTTTGTTTCTTGATTTTTTTTGTTGTTGTTTGTTTGGTTTGGTTTTTGGTTTTTTGGGGTATTTTTGGGGTTTTTTGTCTCCTATTCTGACAAGTGGGAAAAAAGTCACAATTGGTTTCCTCTGTGCTTAGTTTTAGCTGGTGGTTTTGGTCTGGCAGGCCAACCCAGAGCTAAGAGTCCTTTGTACAGACTATCCCCTGCGAGGTGTGAACCACTGGGAACTCAGTTTGGGCCATCAGAGCCACACACAGCATTCCCAGGGGCATTTAACCACCTCTTGGGCAACCATATCCATATTTTCCCAGGAAATGCATTGTCCAGTAGGTACTAAATAAGCATAAACCCTTTTTGAAGTCTGCCAGCATGTTGATATCAAGGCTTCTCAAGTAAAAACCCCTGGCTTTGGTAAAATGTGACTCGAGAAAGGAGAGGGGCAGCTCCTGGGTCAGGGTTTGCCCAGAGGTGGGTTCAGATGCTCAGCCACAAACTGTGCCTTGTGGTCAATACCCCCAGGGATTTAATTTCTAAAATACTCTGGGATCTTCTTCAAGACTTTTACTCACAGGGGCCTGAAGTTTGAGCTTCATCCTTGTGCAGAACAGGAAAATATTTTGAAGTCTAACAGCTCTTTCTCTTCAGCTCTGCCAGGGTATTATCACAGTAATTAAAACAGCACAGGAAGAGGAGGTGGTGGCTCACAGGGCTTTGTTGCCTGACTTCTGTTGCACAACCTTCTCTGATCTGACCCAGATCTTGCCTAAACCATTTTTACTTGGTTTTATATGGACCAGAATGGTTGATTTATGTTCCCTTAACACTAGACTAGTGGCTGCAGGCATCACCCTTATTTATGTCACAGTGTTCCTCGTGCTTGGCTAAAATCCAAATCCTAAAATGAGAAAGGAAAGTAAATTGTACCGGAATAATGTTTTCTAATTCCAGAGTCATCAAGATGCCATATCCCTAATCAGCTTCTCTGAGTCACTGCTTTTCTCCCCAAACCAATTCATCCCCAAAATAAAAAAATGATTAGAAGTGGCTGGAGTTTCCTGATGGCTTAAGGGAATTTCAAAGCAATTGTCAAGGTTTTTTAAATATTTTTTTATTACTTTTTTCATTTGTCTTAGAAAGAAATATGAAATCTGCATGCAACCTTCTAAATATTTCAAACATTTAAATAGCATATGATAATTTAGCAGTACAGTACATTATACAGCAAGATAATACAGGGAGACTTCCTATAGTATATTTACAAATGAAAAGGTAGTTTTGTTATATTAAAAAGAGGAATGCACTGCTTAACATTGAAGTATTACATTCAAAATAATGAATATGCTGTGACTAAAACATACATAGGTATTTATATGTTTGCCCTATCATATTTTTCATAAAAAGGTACCTTTTAAAGGCTTTCTTTGTTGTTGTTGCTACAAATCTAGGAAATCATACACAATAGTCTTGAAGCTTAAAATGTCTCAGTGCTGAAGCCACAAACTTTCTGTAAGCGCTTCAGGTGAAAAAAAAAAACCCAAACAACAAACCAACAAAACCAACAAAACTTTTCTTAGTAATAAAAATAACCTAGAAATGCTTTGAAAGGTTAAATGGAGATACGGGACGCTTCGCCTTGCAGCAAGACCTCAAGTCCATGAAAGAAGAGGTACTCAAGTGATGCTCACACCCACCTGATGAGGTGCTGAGGGACCTCCCTTCTGCAGGTACAGCCACAGTTCAGTGGCATCTTCCCCAGAAAACTCGTCTTTGGTCCGTGCTTTGCCCCTGACTAAGGTGGAGGCTGCAACACGACCAGGAAGCCCAGCAGGGAAGCTTTCCCACTGCGAGAGGGTGAGGGACATGGCTGTGGAACACCTCAGGAGCTTATAAAGCTCGATTGCAATCATAGTGCAGTATGAATGAATAAGAATTAAAAAAAAAACAAACAACAAACCAACAATCCCAAAACAACTTCTTTAGAATGAAAAGCACGTGGTTTTTTCCTAATTTCAGTACGGAGCAGACGGGTGTGAAATCAGAAGTGCAACAGATGCTTGTGAGATCTGGAAGCCTTTTGCACGTGGCTATAAAATGTAAAAACTGACCCTTGGTAAAAAGTGCTTTATAATAATATAGAATTTGTGTCTTATGTCTGCAAGAGAGAAATGATCTTCTGTAGAGCCCAGTCCTATGCCGGCCAAGGGAATCCGCTCCACTCCTCACACCACTTCCTCTTATTCTTCATAAACCCTAAACAAAGAAGAGCCAAGAGCAGGGTATTTACACTGGGAATGAAACAACTCCATGTCAACAATAACAACACTTAATAAACAACCTACAAATAACAAAACCTCAGAAAACAAATTTTTAGCCTTCACTTAAGTATTTTGGAAGTGAAGTTATTGACTTCAGCAGTCACCACATTGCTCTCCATGTCCATAAAGCACCTGGGAGGAGTGTTGGGCTTGGACACCGCCACATCTTGGAGTTATGTGGGAAACAACACACTGTGCCACGATTATCAGGAGAAATAAGATGAAGAAATCCACATCTGCTGATTCACTCTAACCACTGGAAAATCCCTGTCTTGTGTACAAATGTTGAAGCTTATCATGAGCTGTACATAGATAATAAATTCACAGTATCTGTTATGTTTGAAATAATATAACTCTGCCGTTATTCGAGATTATGTCCTGATGAAACAACTTGCTGGGCTTCTCTGCCTGGATGTTTCCTGGAGGCACAAGCCTGGGGCTGGGCATCCTTTGGCTTATTAATGATGGCATTATAAAAAAAAGAGAAAAAAAAAGAGTGGGAGAGTGTAAATATGTGGTTATGCAACAGCCAGGGCTTCCCCACGTGCTCTGTTTGTGAAGCAGATGCAGGGAGCTGGCAGGGAGTCTGGGGAGATGGCTGGGGGCTTGTACCCACTGCCACTCACAGTGCCCTGGCACCACCCATGGCACCGGGCACCGCGGGCTGTGCTGGAGCTCACTGGCACCCCTGCACCTGCAGAGAGCTTGCTGCTCACTGTCCTCATTTTATCTTGATTTTGGGGAGCACAATCCCCACCAGATGAGGAGGAGGAGGGCTTGGTGTGACTGCACTGTGTGTGGAGGCTCTTTCCGTGCCTGGAGAGGTGGCAGGAGTTGGGCAGCTCCCCCTAATTACAGATGGGGACATCAGCACTGGCCATTCATCTTTCTTATTCTGTCTTCTACCTGTGACTGATGACTTAGGAAAAAAAAATCTTCTTTACAAGGCAGAAGGTGTCAGAGATTTTTACCAGAAAATTACTGTTTTTTCTGGGCGTGATACACTGGTTAAAATTGGCAAATACCTGGTTAAAATTGGCAAATACCTGTGTCATCAGATAGTGATGATGTCGAGGTGGTGTGATTACAGTGTGTGACAGGGCTCTCTTCCCAGCTCTCCTGACTGCTTTTCTCAGGACTGTGTAAAAGTAGTTAAAACCTTTTCATCTTTGATTTTCACCCAGAGAAGGGAGGTGAGTGTATGTAAACCATCAGCTGATGAATATTTTGACCAAAAACAATTACTATTTATAGTCAGAACAGCCTAATCCTAAAATAGAAGTGAGGACTCTGCACGTGGCAGGGAAGAAATAATATCAAGGACATCCTTTTAAAATTGTAATTTTGGTAATTAAATACATTCTCTGTGCTGGATAGAGTGCATGAATCTCCATGTCTGAGAGCTGCTGGTTGCCTGACTTGCCACCAAGGTCATTCAGAGAGGACTTACCTGCCCTTCTCTTTCCATACTCGGTACCACTTGAGCAGCCTTACTGTGTTCTGGCGTTTGGGGTTCAGGCAGTGCTGCTGCTCCCCCCTCACCTTCGTCCACAGCGTCACACTGCAGGGCAAGGACACAGGTTAGGGCAGGCACAGGCAGTTCCCACCCCTCCTCCTGCTCCAGGGTTGGGCAGGGGGGCAGTGCCAGGCTTTTTGTGCCCTGTGTTTTATGGCAGATAGTTGAGGTTATTGGCATTATAGAGCAGCAGGTTGTTGGCTGTTCCAAACCAGTGTAAAACCCACTCACTAGTTCTAATCAGTGGGTTTGCTCTGCCTATCTGTAAATTCCATCTTTTGAGCCTAACAGATTATTTAATTAGAGCTCATTCAGGCAACCACATGAGGAAACTGTTCCTTTACACTCCACAAGACTTCATTCAAGAGAAATATCAAGCAGTTTTCTGGCTTTGCTATTAGTTTTGTAAATTAGAAAGAATCAACCAAACCCACAACCACAACTTGTATTAGAAATATTAATTTTCTGGAAATACTGTCCATAACAGGGAAAAGCAGTTACTGATTTAAGTAAAACACTATAATGGAATTATTTAAATGCTGTTAGAGACGTGAGTAAAATGGAGGCAGAAAACCAGAAATACCTATGGACACTGATGGGCTTCTTTTGTGGTTTGGCTTAGAAAGGAGCTCTTTATCTTCTAACACAAGAAAAAGTGCCTTTCATACTTTCCCAGCTCACCCTCTTGGTGCAGAGGGGATGTGCTTGACGAAGCAAAACGTGCTGCCTGTATGAGCAGAGCGAAGGCTCTCAACATATTTCCAGTTTTGAGGTTGCACAAGGTGTTCAAATAGTTCTTTTATTCAATTAACCTTCCTCCCTGCTCCCCTTTCGGCTCCAGCTCCATCAGGTGTAAGTTAAAGTCACAGAAAGTTAAGGTGTAATTTCCAGGTTGTTTTCTGGGAAGATGTGCCCCTTTCCCCAGTGCATGGGGAAGTGGTGGAAGCCTCCAAGAGCCTCCCTGGTTGCTGCAGGCATCAGAAAGGGAAGGGTCATTGCTAAAAACATCGACTGTCTGTGTTCTAAGGGTGTTCTCAGCCAACCCCTCCGGAGAATAATGTGTACATGAGGAGTTTTCCTGTAGCTTTGAATGAGGGTGAAAACAAATCTTATCACCAAAGGCACAGGGCATGTGAGTTTTAAGGGTCTTGAGGTCAGCCCAAAGTTCTTCCATGCAGCAGCCACTTTCTCAGCTGTGCCATCTGCACTGGCTGATCCACACCTGGGCTTGGGTTTCTCTTCTGACAGATCATACAGAGTATTTTCAGAAAGGAATGGACAGGCTGAATCACAGGAGGAGAGGAGCAGGAACACCTCTGAGAAGGAGAAAGCTCTGCATTTCCACCAGAAGTGCTGAAGGACACTCTGGATTTGCCAGATTCTGCATTCTGAGGAGGTGGAGATGCAGGTCTTGCTTCTCAGGTGAACTGGCTCTTTTTTCAGGCTGACAGCCATTGCTTTGACATCACATGGAGGTTTTCTGCTTTCATGTTGGAGGATGGACAGCAGAGAAGACATTCCCACAGTCCCCTGCACTTCTCAGGCAGTCCCTGATTGGCACAGGGTCGGGTGGCAGCATTTTTGGGCACCCTGAGCTAACCTAGCCCTGCTTTTGGGAATGCTGCTCTATATAAGGGGATGTGCCTAAGAGGTGCTGTGGGAGATTATACCCTGAGTGAGGAGTTCTCTGGATGGGCTGCAAGAAGAGGTTGAGAGGGATGGAGAAGTGACTAAAGCATCAAAACTTACACCTCCAGTGGGATTTGTCCTTTAGCTGCCCAGGGTTTGGTGGCTGGAGCCTTCACCCCTGGTGTCTGAGGGTCTCTGTGCCAAAATCCTCCCCGGTATGTCCATGCCTCCAAAGGGTGTGATGGCAACTCTGCATCACTGTGTGCCCCCCAGCACCCTGTGCCACCACACAGCTCATCTGCAGGGATGGTGGGGCTGCACCACTGCCCTCAAACACAGTCTCCACAGCCACAAGGATCCTGGCTCTGGTCCTTTCATCCCAACTTGCTATGGGGACTGCCATCTGCCTCGACTGTCCCTTGAGAAAGACTCCAAGCAACATCTATTTCCCATCAGCTGTTCCCATCCTGACACATCCCAACTTTCTGGGATGGGGCAAAACATGGAGGGGTGGGGGGAGCTGAACATTTCAGGCAGAAAGAGTTAAACTGCAAAACCTCCCTCCTATTTTCTGCTGCTTTCCCTCATTCCAGGAGACAGATACACTCACAATTAGTGGTAGATGTACCATGAATCTTGATAGGTTTTGACTAGACTGAGTGCTCAGTTTAACTGTCTCTTACCCTGTACCACAGCTCTGCTTGGGGGAATTCTGTCCAAAACCTCCCTAAACTGCACCACCCCCTACCTACAGCTTCTTTGCTCAACATCATTTGTGTCATATTTCTGCTGTATGAAAGCATATGAGAGCTTTTGAGGAGGGCACAAAGCTTTGACAACACATTTTAGATGATCACTGCAGCAACAAAAACTCAGTTGCAGGAATTTTAGCTGCTCTGTGCATTGTCCAGAGACTCCAGGATCAATTTGTTCTCAGAATATTAATTTCAGTTTGCTTTCATTGCTGAGTTCAGGCTGCACGAGGGCAGCTGGAAAGGCAGTGCTGGCAGTGGGGCTGCCCTGCCCCACAGACACCCCTGGTGATGGGAGAGGATGGAACAGTTCTGTCCCAGCAGCTGCTGCAAACCCTGGGCAGCCCTCAGGCTTGAAGAGCATTGCTTGACATCTGCATAGCTGTGGGGCTGGGAAAGCAACTCCTCCTACACATGGTGCTCCAGCTTCCCCAACTTTCTACCTGGAAGTGAAACGTTGCATTAATGAGATTTATTTTATAACCCCTGGTCACACCATCTGCGTTCGGGCAAATGCCTGGAGTGGGATGTGAAGAGCTGGAGTTCCTCCACGCCATCGTTTGGCTTTTGAAGGGTCAAAGCAAACAAGGCAAAGCTGGAAGGAGCTGATTCAGGCAGGGATGCTCTGCAAGCATTTTTCTCTTCAGGTCACCATCAGAAGTGGGTCTGATGTTGCCTGAGCTCAGCATTGCTCACAGTGATGGTGCTCTAGCTCTGGAGGAAGCCTAAGGAAACTTGGATCTCCATTCCTCCTCCACAAGCTCTCGCTGAGTCTGGCGAGCCCGTTCTGTGTGGAAAGTCCGTGGTATCTCCTCGTTTGTGCTGGTTGGTTGGGCAGGATTTGTCCCCAAGGGCATTACAGAGAGCCAGAGGTGGTGCACGACCTGGCAGGACTCAGATCCTGATGTTAAGCAAGTGGCAAATATTCCATGAGGGAGCACAAATGCAGGATCAGAGCAGTCCTTGGTGTCCTGGGAGTGTGGCTGCTCTTGGGACCCTTTTCCCCCTCTTAGGTGGCAGAGGGGTTTGGTGGAGTCCTCTTGGTTGCCCTTCTGGTCTTCATCCAACCACTTGTGCCAGTTGGATGGTGCTTTGTTGGGGGAAATTTAAGACATCCCAAACAGGACAGAAAAAAACCCACCCATACATAAAATCTAAAAAAAAATCACTTCCTTTTGAGCCAGTCATGACAAAAATCCCTGTACCTGCCTCACCTTGGTTAGCCACTACATCACTTGGAGATGTCACAGCAGCATTGGTGCCAACTGGCAGGGAGACCAGGAAGAAAACATTTTCTTACATGCTGGGTAATCCCATGGGATGAAGGGAATTGCTCTGCTACAACACAGGCAAAAATCTGCCTCTGGTTGGGGTAACTCTTCTTGCAGAAACATCATGACCCAAACTGCTCATGTTTATTCTTCATTCCCAGAATAACTTTAGTAAATAGTTCTGAATTGTACATCAAGGAGCTTGGAGTAAAATTTTCACTGTTTTTGCTTGAACTAATGATTATCTTTTTATTACTACCTGTTGGAAATATTTAGTTGAGGGGCAAAAAAAATTCTGTCGAAAAATGATACCTGGAATTTTGGTCAGAATTGCAACATTTCTTGTTGCATCTGATACAGCAAATGACAATTCCCAGGAATTAGCATGCCAGGGCATGAGGAAAACAAAGAACAAAGAAGGAACTTGCAGTATAAGGTAAAGGAGTTCAGCTGACAGGGAAACAGAAAGCAGTAAATGATGAAGGAAAACTTACATAATCATCTCTTCCGCGCAAAACGGGTACCTCGGTTTTACTTCCAGCTTCCGCACGTTCGAGAATCTTATTTTAGGACCTTTTCTTGAGCATTTGCACTTCACGCCTACAAGAGAAAGTGTTTTCTCAAGCGCCTGCAAAGCCTCCTGCATACCAAGCGTCCCTCCCCTCCAGCCTGTGTGCATCCAGGAAAACTTCACTTTGTCTTTCAAGCCTTGGTGGAAAAAGCTGAGCTTTGTAAAGCTGTTGAGCTTATAAAAAGATTAAATGTTTTTTCTTTGGTGTATCCCAGGAAAAGGTAGTGACTCTCTGGGAAGTGTGTTTCAGAGCACTATATGTGTTCTGAGGCTTTGTAAATATCAGGGTTTTTTACAGTGCACCTGCTGTGATTAAATATAATTGTATTTAAAAAAAAAAGGAAATGAAAGAGTCAGAACTCGCTTTAAACTGAGCAAACAAGTGCGTGTCTCGGCTACTTTCCATTCACTCACACCTCACTTGGACTTTGCAGGACTTCCAGTCATTTCTCTTCACATGGATACCGTGGTGCAGTCACAGCCAGACAAAAGTGGAGCGTTTTTTAACCACCAATTTCGTGCACAGCAGAAAATGCAGATTGTGCCACCACCTCAAATCCCGCTCTGCTCTATTTTGCCTGACAACCACCCTTCGAGTGTTCGTTAAAGCAACCCTAAATTGATCTTATTTCCTGAAGCGTTCCACACACCAAACCCACCGAACAGCAGGTATTTGAGTTGTATTCCAGAGTAGCAGAGACCACGGCATTACTGGCCACACTGAGAGCCCTTTGCCTTGCAGCGAAGGCTCAAATGAAGACACAACTCTGCCCCGTGTGTTTTACCTCTACTTCACCTTTAAAAAACTCGCAGCTCCCTTACTCACAGATTCTGTACCTCGCACCTCCCCAACATGCATGGGAAGCTCAATCCAGCCCTGGGCTATCAAGAGGCAAACGCCAATTAGTAGAAAAGAGGTTTACATGGGAACAGGCAGAATAAACCACTTTACCTTCTGTGCTGGTCAAGCACATCGCGATGAAGAGCAGAAGCAAAGCTGCTGTCAGGAGCTTCATGGTGAGCCAGCAGGTACCCGAGGAGACGCCGGGGGGGTTGATGTGTTCCCTCGCTTGGGGTTCGTCTCCCCGATCCCGCTGTCCCGGGGCTGTGTCACCAGGGAGGGGACAGCGGAGCGGCTGCCCGGCGCTGCCTGCGCTGCCTGCGATCTGCCGCTGCCTTCCCTTCTCCTTTAAAGCGGCTCCCGCTGCCCTCGCTCCCGGCTCATTAATATGCAGAGCAACTCCACGGCTCCCTCTGCTTCCTCAGCCCCGGCGGGGAGGGAGGGGACCGGCACCCCGGTGGGAACATCCCCCATCCCCGCCCCGAGCACCCCGGGGGGAACATCTCCCATCCCCGCCCCGAGCACCCCGGGGGAACATCCCCCATCCCCATCCCGGGGGGAGCGCAGGCGACGGGGCGGCCGCTCCTGCCACTGCTCCTGCCCAGCTGGGACCTTCCCCATGAGGAGTTTTTCTGGGGGGGTTATGTGGAAAACCACGCGCTTGCGAGCGCTCCGGGGACGCGCGCGCTCCGCAGAAATTCCCATGCACCTTGGAAATAAGATTTGGAGAGGTCTTGCCTGGAAGAGGTTTCGCCTTTTTCACCTACTGACTTAAATATTCATTTTCTAGCTTTAGCAGGCTTCTGAATCTAAATGAAAGTTTAGTGAATTAAATGGAAAAAAACCCCATTTCTAAAATCGTTGTTAGGTGGGTTTGGCATGTGGAATACTTAAGGAAAAAAATCGGTTTAGGGCTGCTTTAATGAACACTCCAACACTGTTCTACTCCATGAAGAGCAGGGTGGCAACACGCAGGAACTTCATGGATGTAAATACATGTTCCCGCTCTTTTGCAGAGTCTGTTTCTGATTTCAGAACCGGCTGAAAGAGCATCTTTAAATCCAGACTCCGGATTTTTGTCTAACTGAAACGGACGAAGATCAGAGTCGGGTATAATCTCCTTCAAACACGCTGCAGATAAACCCCCGTGTCTGTCACGGTCCATCTCAGCCCCTCTCCCCGCTCGCACCCCACGACAGCAGATAAACCTCCGTGCCTGTCGCGGTCCATCTCAGCCCCTCTCCCCGCTCGCCCCCGGCGGCAGCGAACCCCCCGTGCCAGCTCCGGCCGCGCTGGGGAAGGACACGCCGCGCACTCCCGGCTCCACTTGCATTCTAAGTCTCCCACATGGCTCCGTTCCTGCCATTGGCTCCCACTGGCAGCGGCCATCCCGCTGCGTTCCCGGCGCCGGTTGTTGGCAGGCTGCGAGTACAGCCCTACCACACACAGCCTGCACGTTGCGCGCAGGCAGCTGCCTTGTTCCTTGGCCCTGGGACTCATGCGAGACGTGCCGACACGCCGGGAACAGCCTGCGATGCGGAGCAGGGCTGGGCGGCTCATTCTGGGGGCACCGGCTGACGTGGCAGGGAGTTTTTGGGGTGAAAGACGTGTTTCTGGGCAAGCTTGTGACGCTGCAATGGGGTCGAGGGGGAAGGTGTGATAGTTTTTGTTGTGCTTCGGGTGTTTTTGCTGTGGAGGAGCTCCTGAGGTTCTCATTGCACAGCTAGGGATGGTTTGGGGGCTCGTGGTGGTGTTTCACGATAGGGCTGTTTTATAAAATGCCAACAAGACCAAAGGGAGATGTTTGTTCCAGAGCCTGGGATTAAAAACAGGTACCTGAGGGGTGGCAGGTCTCAAGTCAAACCTTTCAAATAAATTGCAGTTTTTTATACATGGAAGAAAAAAAAATCTGCGAGAGAGTCCAAAAGGCTAATTTGAGAGTCGCTCTAAGGTGGTGGTGGGGATATTTGCTGGACACAGGGGAGAATTGGCTGAAAGTCACCCACATCCAGAGCTGTATTCCTGCCCTGCTGCATCTTCGGGTAATTCCCTCCTTGCAGCGTCTTTCCATTGTGTGTAGGCAGAGCCTTGGGAAGAGCTGTAGGAAGGCAAAGACTTTTCCCCTCCCCCTTTGCTAATAAGAATTTGGGTGCAGCCTTAGCTGACGGCAATTTGAACTTTCCCCAAACCTGGAAAATCGTGTACAGGCGAGAGAAAAGTTGAAGGAAATTCTTGTGCTTTCCAGAAGTGAATCCTATCTTCTTGTATGACTCCTGCTCATGTTGAAAGAGCCAAATTTATTAGGTATTGAATAAGCAAAGTGCTGCTTAGCTCCAATTTTCATGTAGAAATGGATGTATTCGAGGGATGTGCACACATACAGTGGCTCCCGCTGTGGACCCGAGCAGTTCAGTGTCTTTATGCCAAGTGTTGGCTTTGACAGTAATTATTTCTGAGAGCTCAAAGGTGTCTCTTGCCTCGTGTGACAGATTTTGGTGGCCACGTACAGCTGTCTCTGACACCTGTTCTGTCTTAAAATGACAATCACAGAAGAGGAAGCAAGTTTTCGGCAGAAGATTTAACAGGAAAGGAACATATATGCAATTCACCACGGTCTGCCCCCAAATAAACCCTGATAATTCAGATACATTTGCTTTGTGCAAGCATATGCTGCATCAGCATCCACTGATGCTCGGGTGCCGCTGTTATCCTCAGCAGATCTGCTGAGCCTCAGCAAATGTGTTTTGGCAGCAGCTGGTGCCCCACGGGCTGGGGAGAGCTGGGCCAGGTGAGTGCTGGGCAAACGCCGGTAGCAGCATCCATTTCATCCCTCACAAAGCCACCCAATTGCAGTGTAATTGATCAAGGCTTGAGTTTTGACCCCTACAACAGGAGGGTTTCAGGGCAGACGTGTAGTGCACAAGGTCCTGCTGTTGGCTTTGCAGATGGGACGCGGTCAGAGCGCCGCGCTGTCCCCCGGGGAGCGCTCCCTGTACCTGCGCACGGAGCGTGGCGCCGGCTCCGGCTCGCTAATTACGGGACCTTTGTAGCTGCTGAAAGGGCTCTCGTTTCATCTCATTCTCTGCCCTTCTCCAAGCCTGGCATGGCCTCTGAGGCTAAAACCCAGAGGGGCCAGGGGTGATTTGCCACCCTGGGAGGGTGTTCTGCAACACGGAGAGTGTGACTGAGTTGTTGTCTCCTAAAATAAGAAAGAAGAGTTTTAGCAATGGGAGTACCATTTGAAGCAAAATTGTCCCCGCTTTTGGCCACCTGGAAGCACAAAGGTTTCTAGTTGAGCACAACATGTAGCTGAGCTGGAGCACAAAATTTGTGCTTTAAGACAAAATTCATGCTGCCCTTTGAAAGGGGAGCTACTGGAATGGGGCAGTTTACCCCCCAAATAAATAGTGTTGGTGGGAAAATGGGAGAGCTCCAGTTGAGTCTCCCAGGGCAAAGACATTTCTATCTTTATGCTCAGACAAGATTTGGACAGGGTCCAAGCCTTGCCCTGCCCTCAGGTGAGGCTTTTCCTCCTGCTGTGCATGTACACATCCTCCTAAGCCAGCACTCAGAGCCCCTCAGGTCCTCATCTGCCTCCCAGGGACCAGGCAACAGACGATTAGAGTTATCCCCATTATTAAAAATATTTCAGTATTCAGCTGGGTTTGCCTATGCTGGTTATTTCCAGTACAGGGTGATCTATAATTTGGATTACTTGTCCTTCAAAATATCACAGGGTTTCATAGAAGGAAGATGAAGGTGCTCGTCATTGTGAGAAATCTTTGCAAAATGACCATGAAACTGAAGCTGCTTATTGCTGTTGAGGCAAAATGATGTGAATGGCTCATCTGAGTTTAATGTTTAAGAATATCCCCATCAGTCCATCAAGGGGAAGATTAAACATTAGAAGTGACATGACAAAATCCTTGCATATCACGTCAGGAATTTGGGGAAGGAATTAGACTTAAATCCTCCCTAGAAACTTCAGCGTTAAGGTGGAGGTGCACAGATGTGATGCCTGTTGTATGGAGCTTTTTTTCCTTGGGTGCTGCCCTTCCTTTTTTATGCCCTTTTGTTGTGTTGTACCCGTTCTGCATGGGCCCTCAGCCCTTGCAACAGAGGTAAAACTCAATCCCAAGCTTGAAGTGAGGGGAGAATTGCCTCAGATTTGGGGAGGCTGTTGCAAGCCCTGCTCAGCTTACTCAGTGGAGGATGTGCTGCAGTCTGTGGTCAAGCCTCTGTTTGCACCTCTAGCTCTAAATGACCCTTTTCTTCCCTCAATGGTCCTGAACAGTAGTTGTGTCATCCTTGCATATGTTTGTCTATCATAAGTTGAAAGTCAAAGCTTTGGATTTCGTCTTTGGTCTTGGAAAACATGAAATGCATTTCAGGGAAAACAGCTGTGTTCCCTTCTGTGGACTTTCACAACAGATGAATTCTGCAAAATAAGGCTTGTATTGTTGTTGCAGTCACTGTTTTCTTTTGATATTTTCTTTTTATTTTTATTTCCATAATGAGATTAAATTCTAGACAGTGCTTCTTCCCTTGGGAATACTTTTAAGGCAGCTCTTTTCCTAGACCTAAATTATTCACCAAGGAGGATTTTTTTGCTGAGATGAGAACGAGGAGGTCAGATCTGGGACTGTTGTCATGGCTTGGAGCTCTTTGAAGCTCTTCCTCATGAATCATTAAAAAGGGTTGCAATAACATGTCAAAAGGGAGAACTGGCTCTTTGTGTAGGTGATTTGAGAGTCACCTTTAGATATTCACAAGAGGATTAATCCCAACTGTGGCTTTTTACGTTGAGAAAATAATGAGTTGTGTTTAATTTCCTACTGACTCATTTCCTTGCGTGCTACAACTTACCACTGGTTTTTATGTGCAAACACAGTTTGCACTTTATACAATTTTCTTAATAGGCATCTGAGCTGTGAATGGCTGTAGGTGTTTATTTTGTGCTTAATCACACAGTGAGTTGGGTGGCTTTTTCTGACCATTGACCCAATGCTTGCTGTAGTATAGAGGGGATAATGAGAAGGGAAGAAGAGGCCGTGGTGTTGGGTGGGATGAGAGCTGCTTGGGACAAGGATGGGGATGGCATCAACCCTGTCCTGGTCAGTGTGTTCTCCCTTTCCTAATTGTTTTTTAATTCTTTATGTTAGACTGAGAGAACTGGGGCAAGGATGCTGCTTTACTGCCCAGCTGTGCAGTTAGAACATCACAACAGCTGGATAACACAAAGGCAATTGCATGGAAAACCTTCCTGATTGCCCCAGGACAGGAAACATGGTGTGATGTCCTGATTTGCTGATCACATCTCTGCTTGTGTGGGGGTGGTTTTGGGGAATCTGTGGGTGCCAGCTTTTCTGATGAAAGGCTTTGAGAGTAGAATGGGATGCTACTGTATGTAATAAACTACAGGCAGCCTCTCTCTGCTATTAATGCCACTTCTCTGAAAAGAAGTGGCTCTGCTGCCAACCCATCCATATGCAAAAGCACAGAGAATATGGAAAACTGAACTCACAGGGGGGTTTATTTTTGCAAGAGAATAGGGACAAATGGGATCAGCACCTGAATAGTCTCTAATCTGATCACAGGTGAGCTCTTGCCAGGATGGAGAGCTGTGGCAGCAAGAGCCATAAATGTTCAGGCATGAGACAGACCATTCCTGACACTTCTCCTTTACATAGTTTGGCAGAGCTAGGCATGATTTCAAACCCTTCCAGGAATGGTAGGAACATGCTGCAGCACATCCACCATGGGATGGGAGTTGCCTGGGAGAGCTGGAGACCATGAGCCTGCTGCAGTGTCCACCTTGCAATGATGTTGTGGGGGTTAATACAAGGAAACTCAGATTTTTGGGGGAGAGGGCAGTGATGCTTTGAACCATTTGTGTGAAGGGGCTGTTTACCAGGAGCAGCACCCATGTGCCCTGCTGGCACCCTGGAAGGGAGGTGCAGTGCCTGGAGGCTGATGGCCATTGCAGCAGTGACAGGCCTGTGGTGACAGAGACATGTTTGCAGCTATTCGAGGACTTCTGCAAAGCCCTGGAGGGTGTATCTTTTCTGTTGTCTTTTGGGAAGGCTTTTGAAGCAAAAAGATGAGGTCATAAAATGTTTGATATGTGTAAAATTTGCAGGGGCAGAGCCATGAAGGGGGACAGGTCCACCTCTCTGCTGCACCTCATGTCCTGGTTCATGTCCTGGTCCACAACCCAGCTGGTGGCATCCAGGCAGGCCTCTGTCCTGGGGACCCCAGACACGAGGGAATGACCATGAAGGGGTGACTGCCCTGCTAGGAAGAGATGATGCTTACCCTGATGTGTCTCATGGTTCTTCTCTCTGGTGGCTCCTGACATCTGTTTTTGGACTAGTGGCTTCATGTGACCCCCCAAAAAAAAAAACCCCAAACCCCCAAAATCTGTGAGGGTGTGAATACAGCACTTGATGGAGAGTCTCCTCCACATCCTTCCAGAGGTTTCTTTCTGAGCTTACACGGTGTAACCAGAGCAACAAAACTCCCCATCACTGTGAACTAAAGCCATTAGATAAAAATGGCCATAATTCAGAGTAAGTATGGAGGTAAATCATCCCATGGCATTCCCCTGGGATGATGTGCAGGAGTGCCAGGACCAAGCACTGTGACACACCAAGCCTGGCTTGGGCACGAAGCCACAGCTTCTGCAGGTGCTCACGGGGCTCTGAGGGTTTCTCCCACCTCCTCAGTGCTTTCTGTAACGTGCAAAAATCCTTGCAAGCCTAATGAAGCCCATTCTGCTGCAGACAGGAAGGGTGCTCCCTCTCTCTGTTAATTTTCTGCTGAGCTGTGTGTTAGTAATGATGGGAATTTTTCATCCGTTGATTTTTTCCTCCCCTTGGGATAGAAAACATATGTAGTGTTTTTAAAAATAAATAAAATGAATGGCTTAACAATGCAGACTTTGAATAGTCGATGGAAGATTAGTAGGCTGCAATCAATCAAAAAATGATCTTCTTCTTCTGAGTAATAAATGTGTTAATTATTTTATCTACTCGGATAAAAGCTTAATTACCGTAGCACTTGGTGATGGTGATGGTGAGGGAGAGGGAGATGGTTGCTTTGTGCAGTGCTCCTCAGAAAATCAGTTCATTCTGCAAGTAAACCAACCAGCAGTTCTGCAAGCAAAGCCAGTGACATTCTGCTGGCACAGCCAAGCTCTGCATCTCTCCCAGCAATGGTATCACCACTAAGGACTTGGTGGGGAGCCTCATTGCTCTGAACTTCCTCAGAGCTGGATTTGCCCACTTTTCCCAGGTTTTCCACCTGTATGACTTCTCCTCACCACCCATCTCTCCTTCATGTGTGGTCTGGGTGGGCTGGAAAAAAGCTGGGCCAAGCACTTCACAGCCCAGTTTGCCAGGAAATACTCTGAAGTTCATCAGTCCCTTGGAGCAGGGTGGTTTGGCCAGACTTGCAGAACATCACTGGGAGAGACAAGGAAGGGAACATCCCCCTGTAGCATCCCCCTCCTTGCTGCCCCCTGGTAACCTCCTCCTGCTTGGCCATGCTGAGAGTGCCTGCACCAAGAATAGCTAAAACCCAGAGAATTCATGCTTGTGTTTTGCTGCACTGTCACACTCCTGAGTAGGTAGATGTGATCTTTAAATTTTTTTTTATGAATCATCCAAAAAGAGTCACACAAACATGGCACGTTGCAGAACTGATGTGGTTTTTGCTGTGGAAATCAAATGAGAAATCAGCTAGAGAACAACACAGGGCTGATGAAGTCTACAAATGCCAAGGACAACAATGACATGGGGCTGAAACAGGGACAGGGGACTGGCAAACTGGTGGTGCAGCCTCTGCTCTCTGCAAGCTGCCTTAGGTGTCTACCCCAAATCTGGGGCTTTGCCGCTTTCACTCTCGAGGATAAAAATATGTCCAGCCTGTGATTCTTTCCCAAGGCCTTTGGCAGCCTCTCCTGGCAGTTGGCTGTTGCTGAAAAGGCAGGCAGTTGTTGCTAAAGTGATTTGGAGGCAGAAATGGTGGTGCTCTGGAGCCCTGGTGCTGCAGGAGAGGGTCAGCACCTGAGGTGGTTCCCATTGTGGATGGGGCTGCCTTTGTGCTGGAGCTCATCTTTAGAAGGAGAAACTGGGAGGCTCCTGGGTGGGAAGTGTCCCTCTGTCCTTCTTCATCCCCTGTGTCAGAGCATTGCCCTGTCCCCAGGAAAATTTTGGGGAAACTCAGCAACCAGCATTTCTTTGGGTGCCTCCTAAGGGTCCTGCAAGTATCTGCTCCATTCCTGAGAGCTCTCCAGAGTTCAGTGCCTTGAAAGAGACATTTCAAAGCAGCAGAATTTTCTGGAATTGGACATGGCTTTATGGACACTCTCAGAGATCAGGGTGCCTAAGAGTTAACGTGAATTTCAATCAAGAAGACATTAAGAAGAGCAGAGGGAAAACAGATTAGCTGTCCTCTTGACTTGCTCTCTAAGATGAGACGAGAGAATGTGATGAGATCAATGGAAAAATAAAAGGAAACGAGAAATCAAAGGAATTGCTGCTTTACAGCTTATTTCACATGGTGAATTGGGAAATTTTCCCTTCAGGGTATCCAATATTCTCTTATATTTTTAACAGATTTGGAGAACTCACAACTGTGATGAAACCCGTGATAGAGGCTGATCCCCTGCAGGGCTTCAAAAGGAAACAATCCATTTCAGGTACAAGCAGTGGGATGCTGCTGGATGTCCCCTCCCCTGGTGCCCTTCAGAAACCATGCAGAGCTGTGGCATCTGGCAGAACGTGGCTTCCCACAGGGTTTGAGGGTTATCAGAGCCATAAGTCCAGGCACATCAGAACAGTAACATCCACGGGTCACTATCAGCATCTCAGAGGAAGCTACACCTTCTTCTTCAGGCTATTAACAGAACAGATGCTCAAGACCAAGACAGAGAAAAGAATCTTCATCCTCCACTTCCAACATTTCAGTGATGTTTCAGTCACAGTCCTCATGCCTTAAAGCAGATCCTTTCTGGGACTCCAGGTTTACCTTGGGCTTTGTCATTTCATGTTCTAATTGACCTGCCCTCAGAGAAGGAAGTGCTTTGCATGAGGTGTCATCCCAGCAGTAGCTCCAGTCCCCATATTTCTCTAGGGCCCACCTGTACCTTTGTTTCTTCTTTATAGCACATTGTAGGCAGGTAAATGCCACTCTGACACCCAATCCCATCAGATCTCAGAAGCTGAGCAGGGTCGGGCTCCGGTTGGTACTTAGATGGGAGACCTTCTGGGAATACCAGGGGGCTGTAGGTTCTAGTCCTGAGGACTTCCCTGTCACTGTCCAATCTCACTTGGCCATGGCAGATGAACCTTGGGACTTAAAGGGTGAGCCCAGTTTGACTCATGCTGTGCCTCACCTACTTTTCCAGATATATTTTTCAGGTCTGTGCCTGGAACACTTGTGGTGGTGGTGGCCACTCGTATGAATGAAAAGGCAAGTGTGCAAGTATGAATGTATTCCCTTAATTACCCTTTCTTCAAAACATGCTGTACAACCAAAGTGAGTGCTACCTCATGTTAAACTACCTCATACTCACAGCCCCTTTCATTCTCTTGGTGGGCAACTGTATCTTGTCTATGTGACTCGGCTCCTCCAGCCTCCTCTTTGAATTGCCCTTCTCTCAACTGTCCCCCCACCTCCTTAGAGCACATCTTTTGGTCCAACTTGCCATTGACCTTTTGCACCATTAACCCCAGTATTGTTCGACTTGGATGCTCCAAGGGACAGCACCTCTTTGCGGGTTTTTGCATTGCCACTTTCTGTTTCCTCTGAGACTCTGTGGTTGACAGGTGAACTGGGTTTGTGGTGATTTAGTTTGCTTTCCTTGGCCACTTCTTTCTTGGCCTTGGCATATGTCACAGTTCCCTTTGTCACTGTTGCAATGTACTTCACAGTTTTGGATGGTGAAGGTCTGACTTCTCTCATCTTTTTGGCACTGGCTGCATTTGCACTCAGAGATGCCACTCAAGCGATCCCGTTGACTTTAGAAACCTGTGTCCTTAAAACTTGCCCATTTGGTACTTGTTCATCTGCTTTTCCTTTCCTAGGGGTTGAATGCATGATGATGAAGCATTGTTTGTGGCTGTCCCCTCCTCCTCCTCCTCTTCTTCATCCTATCATCCTGAGGGCTTGTTTGTATTGCTCGCTTGTCTAATGTTTCCTGAGTTTGTGTTCCTTTAGAAAACAAAAAAGGAGGAAATCCCAGCCTTGTCCCACGCTCAGCTTCCAGACTTTGAACGTGCTTTGTTTTGATATCCTAGACTTGGGATATTCCGCTCTCCTTAATTGCATTTAGTGCCTGGCTGGGGAAAGGCTGTTCTGCTGCGAATGCAGCTGTGCCCCCGCTCCCTGCACAGCCCACCCCTTCGCTCTGGAGCTGTCAGGTGGGACGACTGCCTTGCAAGGGGCTGTTTTTGCCAAGGAGATGTTGAAATTATTGGCCAGTTCTTCAAAGATCTGCACCGGCTCTTGATGTTCCTCACTGGAGCAGGGCAGCGGAAGAAAGTCGCCTGGGAAACTCTCTCCGGAAGTGAAAGTGGAATTCTTTAATGCTCTTGAAGAGCAAAGAAAGTTTCTAAGTTTGAGAAGCAGCCCACACAGCCTTTAGATGTACCCAAACAAACCCATGTTGTACCCAATGTATTAATTTCTTTAGCACGTAAATTACTCCAAATAAGCTGTTGGGTAAGGGAGGAAAAATCCAGGACAGGTTTGCCTTTCCCACAACACTGGCCTGATCTTGTATGCACAGTTACACCAGTTGGTCAGGAGGGTTATATCAGATAAGAATGTTACTAATTGGACTCGTATGTGTAGGACAGGGTGGCCTTGTTTTTCTTAGAGAAGCTCTTAAAATGGTCCAGTTCAAGCTAAGGGACCATCCCCCTTCCCTCCCATTCACCTCCATAATTATGTCCAAGGGTATTTGAAGTTCCAGTGAGTTTCTCAGAATTTTCTCTTGTATTTCTTCTGTAAACTCTGGATGCAGCAGCACCAGCCATTTGAGTATGTTGTCACTTCTAAAGCCTCTTCTATTAACTCTCATCCCCTCTGGCCCTGCCTCTGTCCACTAAGTATAACCCACACCAGGGATTTCCATTCCAGCCTTTGCTTCATCCCTGGCCTCATGTGTAATTTGGTTGGATGTATGACTTGGAGGTGCAAAGGATCTTGCTAATGAGAGTAAATGGGGAAAAAGTTGCAGTAATTGCTTTCTCAGTGTCAACCACCCCAGTTCTAAGGTGCAATTTGTGCTTCTGTCTGCACAAATCCATCTGGAGCTAAAGCATGATAAGACAAGTTGCCCTTTAACATTCTTTAGCTTCTGTTTTTTGCTGCTAGGAGACAACTTCCAAGGCGAGGCAGCTGGATTTACATTTATGGAGAAAAGTTGGAGTGGGAAGTGAAGCAAAATGACAACTGTGGTAAAAATTGCAGCAATCCTGAAGACTGAGGCAGAATCAGGTGTGCTTCTGCATGCCCAGACCGTGGTGGGGAGATCCTGCCCGGGAAGAGCACAGGGAGCCCAACCCCTCTCTGCCACACAGGGCAGGACAAGGCAGGGACAGGTTCCAGTGTGTTTGTGTTTGACAAGGATCCTCCAGCTGGTCTCCAGGCCCAGCTCTTGCTTTGTTGTGTTCGAATCATAGAATTAATTAGGTCAGAAAAGCCCTCTCAGGTCACCAAGTCCATCCAGTACTGCCAAGGCCACCACTAAACCATGTCCCCATGGGACTTGTCTACACAGCTTTTAAATCCCTCCAGGGATGGTGACTCCACCACTGCCCTGCACATCCTGTGCCAGGGCTTGGTAACCATTTTGGTGAAGAAATTTTTTATAATATCCAACTTAAACCTCCCCTGGTGCAACTTGTGACTGTTTCACCCTGTCACTTGTTACCTGTGAGGAGAGACTGACTCCACCTGGCTACAACCTCCCTTCAAGGCAGCACGAAGGTCCCCCCTGAGCCTCCTTTTCTCCAGGCTGACTCCTACAGCTCCTCCTCATCAGACCTGTGCTCCAAACCCTTCCCCAGCTCCATTCCCTTCTCTGGGTATGTGAAGATCACTCGGTGTAGCTCTTCACGAGGAATAAACAAAAAGATGCATTAAAACAAATTTCTTGTTTAGATATTCAGTATTCACTTCCCTCATGCCACTATGAGTAGCCCAACTTGCTCAAAGGCTGATGGAAGCCAACTAAGCAAAAAAGAGTACAAGTGAAAATAACAATTTCCACAGCCTGATTTTTGTGGTGATTTGCTGGATGTGGGATTGATGGGATTGACAGAGTATTGCACATCATCTGGAGAAGGCCTTGAACAGTAGAAACCACATATGGGATCTTCAGGACACATAAGTCAGCCTCATTCCATCAGTTGAAGAATGTTCTGGTTCTTTTCAGTTTTAACTCACTCCCTGGCCAGATCTTGTGTCTTTCCCTAATTTATTCAAGACACAAGCTGTAAATCATCCCTGACTTTGACCCATGAAGGAAAACTAACTTGACAAATCCCTTTCTGTATTCATTTTTGTCAAAACATTGTTTATGACAATGGGTAGGATGCTGATAGCTCTGGCTCTTGTTGCCCAGACCCTGTGGATTTGATGTATGTTCAGCCCAAGTCCACGTGGATGCCTTTCCTTGGCTGTTTGTTTCTCGTGTTAAGACTTGTGTCTTGTAGTAAAGAACTTGATTTATCTAAAACCTCTTTATAATATAGTAAGGCAGATGTCAGCAATGTTAAATACCTCCATAAATTTTGCCTTTCTGGAGCAGATTAAATGTGCAATTATTTGAGGTATGATGAAGACATCCTGCATCAAGGCAACCTTTTAGTAACCTGATAACTGAGCAGTTCTTGCTTACAGAAATGAAGTTCTGGGGTTGCACTCTCTTTCTCTTTCCCTACAATAAATACTTAAACTTCATAGATATGTCCAGCTGAGCTTAACAGAGGGTTTATAACAGAAACCAACCGTGGGGGGGATGTCTCCCCAGTGATCACATCACACACAACGTGGGGGTGAAACCAAAAAGCCCTTTATTAATGGAGGAGCCAACTTATAAGGGGTTGGTTTGGGGAGGTGCTGGGAACGAGGTGGAAACTCAAAAGGGATTGGTTGGAAGAAGAGGCAGGGGGTGGCAACCTGGCAGGAAAGGTGGTTGATAGTACAGGGAGAGGGGATACAGGAAAAACATTGTACAAGTAAAATGCATCATTTTAAAACTTCAACAAGTCTTGTAAGTGCAGCTGGTCAGGTCTGCTCTGCTTCCCAGCGCTGTCCTTCTCTGAGGTCCATTTCACAGCCTTTCCCCACAGGTTTATATCTGCTGGGTTACAGGTGACAGTGCTGGGTACCTGCATCTGACTGTTTTCTCCATGACATGTCGGAGGTGGCAAAGGTCTGAGGTCAGCTGTGCTCTGCACATGGGCATTCACCTCCACAGGAGTTTGAAGTGGAGCCTGTGCCCTGCCTGGAGCTTTCCTTTAGAGAGATGGGTGCTGCAAGCACTAAAAAAGGAATTTTTCTGCCATCATTTATGCTTTTCTGCCCCTGCAGAAAAATTTTCACCTTCTGTCCCCAGGGTGGTGTCCAAAGCATCTCTCTTTACTTCTCTCCACAGTGTCACCTCCAGGTTCTTGAAGCTCCTGGGGCTGTTTGCAGCCCACACGATGCTGGGCTGGCAGCACAGAGCCTGGGGACAAACCCAGCCTGGAGCACAGCCTGGGGCCACAGCTCCCCATCCCAGGCTTGTGGCTCTGTGTGCAAACTCTGCTGTTCACTTGTCTTGTTCTGCCTGTCTGTAAATTAGTAGTGCCAATTAACTTCCAAAAATAGGTGGAGTGTTAAGGACTTCAAAGATTGTAAGCTATTTATATATATTTTTTTCAATATAATTCAGTCAGAATTAGCATAAACCTTCTTTGTACTAGAGCAAGTAATCATTAGTTTTTCGAGATGGGCTCACAATACTCTAATACTAATATTATTAAATTATTTAGATTATGTTAATATTTAGATTATATTATTTAGATTGACTTTTAGAAAAAATGTCTTTGCTGGAAGGGTTGTCTGTGGGAAAACACACTTCGGATGACCAATGGAGGACACAAAACAACCTGAGAGACTGTTATGAAGTTTGGTTCAAGTTCATTGTGTTTATTATTGCACAGTTTTTAATTATAGAAGTTCTGTGTACCCTCTCTCATGATTTTCAAGATGACTCCCCTCTTGTTTTCCCTTTGTCATCTTCTCCTTCCCATCAGTCCCTGGGCCATTTTCCCACCTTTGCCCAGAATTCTGTTCCCTTATTGGTTGATTAATGGTTGTCCTCTTATGGGCTACTCACTCCTCCCTTGCTTCTACTCAATTCCCTTCATGTTAACTCCCATTTTCTAGATCCTTCCCCAACCTCCCTGTCTTGGGTTGAGCTGGCAAAATTCCAACTGCCCCATACAGAGTGTCAGAGCTTTTCTCCCCCTGCCGAGAAAAGGGAGGTAAAACCCCTGGAAACTCAAAAGAGGTTTATATATTTATACAGAAAGGAGAAAATGAAAACTACAATATGACACACACTTACACAAGTTAGAAATAGCAAAAAAATAACTCCCCATCCAACACAAATCCCACCATTCTGGCTACAAATCACTCCAGAGAACTCAATCCCCTGAGGGACAGGCCCGAGTAGAGAGAAAGAAGAACAAACATTTTACTTTCCTAAGATGACATGGTGGTGAGCTGGTGCTGGGCCTGGTCCTCCTGGAACAGCAAAGCACATCCTTCCCACAGGAGAAGCCATTAAGGAACGGAGAAACTCCTCCTACTCTACTGTATTTATATCTCAGGTTTGCATCATCTGGTATGAAATATTTCTTTGGTTGCTTAGGTCAGGTGACACCTGTCTCTCCTAATCTATGTAGATTCTCTGAGCCTGTTAAATTGAGGCCTGGCTAAAACTAAAGCCAAAACTACCACACTACCCTATAAAAGTCTGTGCTCTCCTGAATAAAGTGCTTCTTTGCCCACCTTCTCATGGTGTGTGGGGTGTGTGTGCTTGGGAGACATTCACCTTTCTGTTGGCAACCATCAGTGGTCAAGCAGTGGGACAGGATGGCCAGGGCAGTGTTGGGGTCAGCCATCCCTGGAGGGATTTAAAAGACGTGCAGAGAAAGCACTTGGGGACTTGGTTTAGAGGTGGTTTGGCAGTACCAGCTTAAGGGTTGGACTCAGTGATCTCAGGTGGCTTTTCCAACCTAAATGATTGTATAATTAAACATATCTATATGCAGGTATTGCAGCTCCTTTCCAATGCACATGTCTGGGTTTCTTTCCCAGGGAGAAACGGTGGATGGGGACAGGGCCAAAGTGACATGTCTACGTTAGGGCTCCTGTATCCTGTGCTATGGGCTTGTGGGGGCAAAATCATGCTACTGATTCCCCTAAAAATCCCACTGTGGATTTGTAAGGCCTTGAAATCATTTAAACAGGGTGAAATTTGCATAATCAATGTAACAGCTTCGATAAGTCTCCTTTTGCTCCCTTGCCATGCAGGAGTTACACACACTGGGGGTTTGTCCCACGAAATGCAGTAGCTGCAGCTCTCACTGCAGGGCCAGTGGAGAGAGGGGAGCCCCAAGGCCCAGTGAGTGCTGACAGCTGTGATTTATCCCACTCTACTGTAGAGGCAGTGAAACTGCCCCCACACCTCTGATTTTGTGTCTCTAACACAACCTCATCCCGCTTCTGTCCCGGTGCCAAGCGCTGTGCGAGCCCCTGCCGTGTCTCACTGCCATCAATCACCAGAGCCTTCCCCTGGCTGCCCTGGGCTTCCTTAGAGCCTAAAACCTCCTTATCAGTCTCAAATAATCTTGTTACAGCTTTAGACCTGTTTGCACGATCCACTTATCAGCCAATAAATCTGAGCAAGACCAAACAGTGGGTAATGGTGGATTTGCCAGTTCCTGGAGTTGATTTTCCAGGCACTTGCTTGGGCTGTGCCACTAAGGCAGTTTCTAAACAGTCTATTTTTGCAGTGATGCTTAAAGCAAACACACCTGTCCCCAGTTCTGCCCCCATGAACCTGGTTAAGTTTTATTCTCCAGCCATTAGTGCTTGCTGTATTCACCTTGAGACGTTTCCTGTGCAACCACCCTCCATTCCCATATTGTTCTGTGGGTCACAAAGAGCTCTGCCCTCTCCCTGAGCCCCACGGGCATTGGCAGAGCAGGCAGAGAGATCTGAATTCCAAATCTGCATTTCTGAGCCTTCCCACTTCCCTTTGCCTTAAGAAATTTATGCTGGATTTTGGGACAAAGGTAGGATTTTATGAGAAAGTTGAGTTTATTTCTATGGTTTAAAAAAATTCCAGATTAGGGAGGGTTTCCATCACCTGGGTCAACATGCTTGGGGATAAAACCCCCCCCAAAACAATCAAAGCAGGAAAATTCAAGTCTGACAGTTTTCTGTGAGCTGCAGGTGAGCCAGGAGCTAAGATTTAAGTGGCAGATGAAGGAGTTCATTGCAGTAGTTTTGAAATATGGACCCATAAATCCCCAATTTTCTACATGCACGGCCAAGCATGCTCCTGTGTAGTTATTTTGTTGAATGTTAAGTGGTTCAATTTTACTGTGGCTGCCTTGATTTTTTTTCCTCAGTGGAATTTAATTCAACATAAACCCCACTACTTAGTCATTTTGCTCATATTTCCTCCCTTAGATGGTTGTGCAAGGAAAGGTCAGGAGCAATCAGAAAATACTGGAAGCAAAATAAATGGTCTCTAATCTCTCTTCAAGCCCAGATTGAAATGTTATTAGTACTTCTGGGCTTGTCTGGATTAGTTTCTTAAGAAGCTGAAGCTGAACAGATCTAAGTAGATTATTAATTTAGTAAAACACAACCTCTCCAGGGGCTGAGCCAAACGAGTATCACGTGACTTTGTTCCTCTCCCATGTCCACACAGTTTCTGTGGTGAATTTGTCCTTTTAAACAGGATGGTGTGAGCAGAGAGCTGTGAGCAACAGTTGTGTGGGCACCACGTGGCAGCAGTGGGTGAAGGGCTCCTTCAGCCTCTTCTCCTCCTCCTCACAGTGCTCCTTGCTGGGTGTTTGATTTAAGAAATGTGGGTTGGAAACAGCTCATGCCTTACTGCCTTTACCACCATGTGAGCTTGAATTTTAGCCAGTGGTGATGAATATTTTTACCCTTTTCAACCAGAGTAATTCTTTCAGTCCTCTGAAATCTGCTGTCTTACACTTTTATCCAGTGAGAGGATTCTGATATAGTAAAACAAGGTGTTTTTCTGGGGTGTTTGTTTGAACAGCACACACAGACTTGTTCCTCTAGACAGGAGAAACATCTGTGAGCAGGTCCAAAGGTTTCATGGTTGGGTTACTGGGCTGAAGATGATGCAGCCTTCCCAAATCACCTGGGAGGAGAGAGGGCTGAGCTGCAGCAGTGCAGAAAGGGAAAAGTGGGAATCCTTTATTCTTGATTTGTAATACAGGGCACAGGACACACAAATTCAAGCTTGCTTTAAATGCAAAGATTTGTTTTATCTTTGTACCTGGTGCATAAATATCTGAGAGACATCACGGGCATAGGGGTATAAATGGGTTTGAAATGGAGATGTTACAGCCCTGTGAAGGTGAGGGTATTGTTAATCACTACTCTTGGTCCAGATTAAAGCCCCAGAAAGTGCCCAGTGAGTGATGGCTGGATTCTGGGACACTGTTGAGCAGTGTTCAACCTCCCCCTCATCTCCTTCCCATGTCAGCAGTGCCCAGCCTCTCCCAGCAGAGTGTTTGTGTGTGTGTGGTGCAAGCCATGGGAAAAGAGCCCTGTGAGGCTGTTGGCTCAGCCATGGGGGCTGAGATGCCACTGGGACAATGCTGGCCAGGGCAATGCTGTGCCCTGCTGTGCCTGGTGCCCAGGGAGGGGATAAAAGGATTGATCACTCAGTGATGTTACACCCAATGAGCAGTGTTTAAACCCCTGGGGTTTACACAAGTGTTGTAGGCATCACCCATCCCTTGAAGGAGGGCAGAGGAAACAGGGCATCACACAGAGAAAGCAGGTGGTGAGCAGGTGAGTGATTCCTGCACCTGAGCTATATTTAAATTTAAAAAAACCTCAAGTAATTTAGAGTTCATAGTCTTATAAACAGGGAAGAGATAGGACTGAACCCTGAGATTGGCTCAGTTGGTTAAAACTTGGTTTTAATCATGCCAAGGTCATGGGTTCAATCCCCTGTGTGGGCCATTGACTTAAGAGCTGGACTTGATGATCCTTGTGGGTCCTTCCCAACTCAGAATAGTCTGGGATTCTGTGATTCTGTGAATGGGTTTGGCTGCTGGTGGAGGCCATAAATAAGAGAGAAGTGGCTCGATCACATCCCTCTTGCTGTTAGAGACAGGTGACCAGTTCCTGCTCTGGCAGCCTTGGTGCTCCTCCAGCATGGCCAGTGTCCCCTGTGGTGACAGTTGGCTCTGGTGAGGAAAGCCAACTTGTGAGAGTGGTGGGTCCTTCCCCCCATGCTCTGTCTGCAGTTGATTGCACCATCTGGTTGTGAGTGTGAGAGGAATTCCTTGTGGGCTTCAGTACTGGTGGTAGGAAAAGATTGTGTTTGGTGAGGTTTCTGTAAGTGACACCTGCACTTCAGCAGCTGAAATGCCCTGAGGCACCTGAGGGGGTTTTTAACCCTTTCCACAAGGATGGCTGGTGCATGATGGCAATGTTTGGAATTTAGGGCTGGCCTCAGGTGGGACTGAGCTAGGTAAGACTGAGCTTAGGTCCCATTTTCCTCCTTCCCTCCAAAATAACATGTTTAGGATGGATCCGTTTTTGGAGGTGTCTCTCCTTGTTGCCTATTTAAGGACTGTGCAAAAAGAGCTCAAATACCACCATGCCCTTGTTGGAAAAGTCTTATCTTGGGTTCCTCACAGAGCCAAAATTCCCACTGAGCACACACAGTACGTAAAAACAGGTCAAAATCTCAGGGGTTCAGGACACTGTGTGGAAAAGAAAAGCTGCTCACATTTAGGGACAAAATAGTTTCACAATTGCAATGGATCTGCCAAAGAAAATATGTTTGAGCTTTTAAAGAGGAAATCAGAAAATTTCTTGCCTGGAAACATGAAGCAATTTGTCTCTTGCATGAGCCATATCCCAAATCAGTCTCAGTTTAAGCAAACAGCGATTTTTTTCTCAGTTCTTTTTCTGTTCCCATAACTTTGATAGTGATGCTGTGAATGACCCTTCCCCCCAAAAACAGGACTCTGAGCACGTTAGTGCAGGGTAAGATAAAAAGTAAAGGTCCTTTAATAACACAGGGCCTACAGCCCACAGGAATACAGGATGACATCCATGTGTCCCAGTTCTTGTTTCCATGGCTTTTATAATAAGATCCCTCCAATCATTGCTTTACACATTTCTCAGTCCAGCCCCAGTCCCACCCCTGGTCTAACCCCTGGAATTGGGTCTGGGGTCGTCAGGACCCTCTGTCTTCATCAGCTCTTCTTCCTCAGGCACACAAAGGTCTCTTGGAGCTCATCCAATTCTGGCTTTTGGGTCACTCTGACCTGTGTTTATGTTTCATTCTGTGGGCCTTCTGATATCCTTCAGCTCTACCTTGGAAAGGAGTCTAAACAAGATTAATTAACTAAAGGAATTTGAGCTCCCTGTTCTGGGACAGGGGTAGTGATAGAAAGGCATTAAACTGTTAGAAATATTAACCCTCTAAAAATCTACAACTACTGTGTTCCTAAAATTTACAAAATGTGAAAATCAGAACAAAAACTCCTTTGGCATCAGTAGGAAAATAGAGTTTACACATAACCCTGACACCCTTAGTCTTCTTCCAGCTGCTTTCTATCTGTGAAAGCGTGTGTGTCGTATTTATCTTGTGCTCTTTAAATAACCACAGTTTGATTAGTAACTCCTGATGACCTCTCTAGACAGAGCACTATTTTGGGAGGAACACGACGATTTCACGGAAGAAAACATGAAGTGTTATATAAAATGTGAGAGGAAGGGAAGGCAACGACGAGAAGTGGAGCTGAGCAGAATTTTTCCAAAAGAAAATGTCTCTTTGTGAAATCAATATTTGCAATGGTCAAATTTCAGCGCTGGGAAGTATTTTTAATTTCCTTCTGGAAAAATTAAATGGATTCCTTAGCCCTGCCGGAAAGGCTCTTCTCAATTCTCTTTCTGCATATTGGCAGGAAGCAATGTGGAGAAAAGTCTAAGCAAACACGTAAAATTACTAAAACACCCTCACCCTAAGTGCTCCTAAAATTGAATTGCTTTATTATATATATTTTTTGTTCCTGTCCTAGTGTAGGAGGAATATTTTTTAAACATTATACATTTTTGTGGGAAAGGAGTTCCACGTTCTTGTGTTAAGACAAACAAATAAAGATGCGTATTTATTTCCTATTTTTAATAATCCTCCTTCTGTGTGGTAACAGGGGTGGGTTGCACACTGGTTTTTCTAAGAATTTAATCATCTGTACAACTTTCAGCAACTGAATGAACTCAAAAATCTGTGCTTAGACCATCACAAAATGCTTACAAGGCTTATTTTGGCTCCAGTCAAGTGCTTTTCTGGTTCAGACCAAAATGGTTTGATTTTTTTTTTCCCTCTCCCTTACATTTCTAGGCATAATAATGGGGACATTGGTACATTTTGTGCAATAGAAAAATTATTGTCCAGTTTGAGATATTTCAGATTTCTTTTCACTTTGATTTCTGAACAGGCTTCCAGGAAAAGGCATTGACACTCCTGAAGGTATTGCTGTGATTCATGACTTCTTCGTATTTTCCAGTAAAAAAGGCTTTAATCCACTTAAGTCCCTTCAAAATTAATTGGCATGTTTAGCAGTTTCCAGTAATAAATATTATTCCATCTGTTTCATTGTTTCCTGCTGAAAAGTTGTTTTGATTTTAATTTGTTTCTGATGATTCCCCCCAGCCTCTGTTTGGGGAAATCATTCCCTTTTAATTCATTTTGGTTTGGAGACTGAGTCCTCTGCCAGAGTTTCCTTGCACTGGGACTGTGGCAGGAATGTCCACCAATAATTGCACCTTGGTGCAATAACCTGGTGGGATCTGATGGTGTGTTGAAGGGTCTGGGACACAAGTCCTGTGAGAAGCAGCTGAGGGAGCTGGAGTTGTTTAGTATTGAGAGAAGGTGGCTCGTGGGAGACCCTGTTGTGCTCCACAACTTTCTGAAGGGAGGTTGTGCTCAGGTGGGACTTGGTCTTTCCTTCCAGGCAACCAGTGATGGTCAAGGGGAACGACCTCAAGCTGCACCAGAGGAGGTTCAGGTTGGATATTAGGAAAAATTTCTTTACTGAAGAAGTGGTTAAGCATTGGAACAGTCTGAGCAGGGAAGTGGTGGAGTCACCACCTCTGTGAGTGCTCCAAAACTGAGGAGATGGAAATTCACACTATGGTTTAATGGGCATGTGGGGATCAATCAAAGGTTGGACTTGATGCTCTTGGGAATCTTTTCCAACCTTAATGATTCTATGATTCTTTGGGTTTCTGCAGGCAACAGCAGAGCTGAGGGTTGTCACCAAAAACTGGTGGTCTTGGAGCAAAGCAGTTGTGTTTGCACATGGCAATTTTTGGAACTTTCTTGCTTGTGGCTCCTTTTGCCTCAGTACATCACTGATTGCTGGGCTTGCAATGGGAGCATGGCCAACATCTACTGCCCTGCTTGCAAAATATCCACAAGTTTTCTTTAAATGGCAGCCACAAGGTGTTGCTGAGTGTTTTCCTCATTAAAATGTGGCACAGAGGAATGCTGGGTGTGCTGCCCCTCAGCTGGTGACTGTGGAGGCAGCTCATAAACCCACTAATTGATGGGCACATTTCTGGTGTTGAGGAGCACCACAAATCTCTTCCCAGAGAAAACCAAATCCCTGGTTGGACACAGCTTTCAGTCCTGACAGCTGGGGTTTGATTTCCTGGAGCTATTCTTGATTTATAATTTTCTTGTCCATACAAGTGTGTAGCAATAAGAGAGTGAGTTTTAAGTGTCTTTCTCCATGTGAAAGTGCTGCTGCAAACCTGATATTGATTACCTGGTGCTTGGGATTGCTTTCATTTTACTACTTCACTTCCCAGGGCTTTTCTAACTTGCCTCTGGTGAACTTAGAGCTGGATTAAAACACATACTTTGTATGGAGAATTTCCTCTTTCTGTGTTAATTTTATTTCCATGAACACACCCTGTCGTGGAGTTTATTTTCATCTCAGGATTTATCACAAAATTGTGAATTGCTGAGAATGTGCTGCAGGCTGGGAAGGTCCCCCCTGCTTTGCTGGTGAGGAGCATGGGGGTGTCCAAGTTCCAAGCCACACACACTCACTCTCTGAACCACAGAGGGATCAGACCTTTTCCCACCCACCCTGGGCTCCCAGTCTTAGCACTGCAGCTCTCACTGATGATTTATGTTAAGTCAATTCCTGCTGGTGGTGACAGGTGACTTTGGGTGATCTGTGTGCTTAATATAAGAAGCAGAAACCACAGGGAACATTATTTATCTTGCATTATAGATTGGTTGGTGACATTATAGATTGGTTGGTGTCATGTGCTGCACAACTGGGATACAGATTGGAGCAGGAGCACATACACATGTGTTGTCAGGAACCCATTTCTAAAGATTTGGTCATGTTAATTTTCCCCTTTGCAAAGTTCCCTACAGCTGAAGCAATCGAGATGGCAAAAAAAGGAAGAAGAATCTATTGAAGCCTTTCTGGTTTTTCTGGGATCCTTAGAAGAAAATAAAAGATAGTTTATGAGAAGGTATCATGAATTACAGACTCCTACTGTAGGGTGACTGTTCAGCCAGAGCAGTGTGGCTGCCAGGGCTGTGCAGATGATGCCCCTGTGCATCTCCACCCCAGGACAAGCTTCCCTGTCCCTGCTGGTCCCAGGGCTGAACCTTGGACACTGTTACAGAGGTGCAGAGTTAGTCTTTCCCAGTGAACATCTGGTCCTGCTTGCTATTCCCAACCTCCATCCCAACTTTGCAAATGTCCCCAAGTATTTTGGAGTGCAGGACCAGCACCTTGATGAATAACATCACGTGCTGTGGAGCAGCGGAAATGGCCGGAGGATGAGGCGAGTTCAGTGGGGAAGGAGACAGGAGCGAGCCGGGTGGGAACTGCAGGAGTGGGATTCCTGCAGATGCACACTGGCCCCTGCCCATGGAGAGGTTTCTAGGGCAACTGATGGGCTTTGGGAACAAGGAAAGAATGGAGCCAAATCTTAAAGTCAGATGAGGAGAAAATGAGTAACATCTGCTGAGACGTGTGAAAGAGCCATTTGTGCTCACTGCAACCCGAAGCCTTTCTCCTGCAGCCACGGCCTGGGCCAGCCTGCTGTCCCCCACACAGGGGAGGGGTCATTAGGGATGATTTATGTGCTCATTACAGCCACAGCTCTGGACACTGCCCTGTGCTTCACTGGTGTGTCCCCCAAGGCCTTGGCACCATCGCAGGGGCTTCGCTTCACCTCTGGGTGCTCGTAGAGAAAAGCCTCTGTCCTGTCCTGAGGCTGCAGAGAGGTGAGGTCCTGGGAATGCTTCTGCTGCTGTGCAGTTATTAGTTATATTAAAGGGTCATAAATAACAGGTCTCTGCCATCCTTTCCCTCCTGGCACACAGAGCTGCACATCCACTGCACCTCCCTGCTGATGTAAGGGCAAATTTCCCCTTCAACTCTGATGGGCCAAATAATTCTCTCTGCTTCTCTTGCTGGTCCTTCTGCTGTTCTACCAGATCAGCTTTTTGCCTCTAACGAGGCTATTTGTGCCATGCAGAATGGAGTGGAAAATGCTTGGCTTGGAGGTAGGGAGCAGACCAGAGGGATTGCACCTGGGGCAGCTCAGCAGCGAGCTGGAATTAGGGAAGCACACAAAAAAGGGAGCAAATTCACAAAAGAGGGAGCAAATTCACAAATGAGGATGAGCAGCCCGAAATTTTCAAGAACAATTATGTTTTCACAGCTGTGCTGGTTGCCCCAAATGCACTGAAATCAAGTCAAAACCGAGCTCCTTTAAATATATGAAAATTAACCTTCATAGTTAAGCTCAATGAGAAGTAAAGTTACTTTCCCTTCAAATGAATAACATGGTCTTGAGAAACCCTAGGAGCAAGTTATGCTGTAATTACATTCTTTGAATTAAACTTTGTCAGTCCAAACAAAACAAATAGAAACACAGGCAGGGTAATGGATATATTATACTTGGAATAAAATTTGACCCTGGTATATTGTTTTCATGCTAAAGCTCTGCCAAAGTTAATCTGCTCTAATTGTGTCTATTGCCAATTTCTGGTCTAAATACAGGAGACAACCTGAGAACTGTTGATATAATTCTTTCATTAACATCTTGTTGCCACCAATGAAGGACTTGGCCAGACCTCATTTCTCAGAGATCAGGCCAAGAGTTACTGAATTACCCAATAACTGAACATTTTGCTTTGAAGGCACTCAGTGAGTGTTTCATTGAGACTTCCTGCTCTGTCACTGCTAATAAAGATCTATGGGGAAGGGAATGGAAGAGCCAGTCCCTTTTTATCTGTGAGAAGCATTTGAGGTGGGTGGTGGGTGCTGATGGGCCACAGCTGGGTGGGATGGGGATGGGTTTGCTCTGAGGGGATTGTGGGGAGCTGGAGTGGTCCCCAGGAATTAGGCTGAGCAGTGGATGCAGCTCCTCTGCACCAAGGCTTGGCTTAGGCTGGGAGCTGGGTTTAATTTGAGCTCTGTCCTTACTCTGAGGTAAGGACTCACATCCTTTTGGTAGTGACACTGAGGATTAGAGTGTATTTCTGAAAGAAAAAAACTCCCTGGAGAATGACACAAGGAGAGAGAGGGAGCTGTTTCTTACAAGGGTGGGATTTAATCCTCTGGGTTTAATCTTCAAACATGCTTTTAAGGGACTCCCTTTCCCTCTGGTTCTGCCCTACCTGCCCCTTGCAGAAGGGAGACAGCCTGTGCCTTGCTCCCATCCTTTGCCAGCATTAGTGTCTCTGGGATACCCTCTGCAGCCAAAAAGACAGGATTTTTGGTTGTCTTTCAGAAACATCAGCCTTTTCTCTTTTGCTGCCTTTCTGTGGGTTCCTGCTGTCCCTTTCCTCCCTATATGCTGCTTTTTGGATGCTCAAAGTTGTTAAATGACAGTAGGCCAAAACCCACAGCGGCCACAGGCTTAGGAAGGGGGACTGGCTGGTGATGCCTTGGATTTGTGGTATTCTTCTGGCTGGAGAGCCTCAAATAGCTTTTCAAAGCATGACCTGATTCCATGCCAGGCAATACACAACACTGTTTTGGGGTGTCCCAAAGCAAAACTTGCCTCGAGTTCATGCAGTTTAAAAAGATGCTGGGGAATGGGGCAAATGGAACTCTCTGCAATCTACGTGTGTCACTAATGTAAGAGAAGTAGAGAAAGAAATAGTTTAACCCACATTCCTAAAGTTATTGAGCAGCAGAAGTGAAAAAAAAAATCCTCTCCTGCATTTGGTGCATTTTTCCCTAAGTGATTATTACTTTTTTCTTTGCAATCAAAATAGGGAATTATCAAGATTATGAAATCCGAAGGAAATAAGAGCAAGTAAGTGGGTACTGAAGGAAGGTTAAAGCCATTTGCAAACCTTGTCTCCTTACATATAATGCGAAATATTCCAGGGTTGATCATCTGCAGCTTATTTTATGTTCTTTACAGCTCATTGTTTGCTCCATTGGAGGAAGGTTTAGGGTTTTTTTAGCCAGTCCCTGGGTGAGATCAGATGTGCATCAGTGTCCTCCCCTCTCTTTCCAAGGGCTGAGTTCTCTGGGTTGTTTCCTGGGAACAGTATTCAGGGGAGACCCTGCTCATTAAAAGGGACTCTGTGCTTATGAACAAATGGTCAAAAAGTATTCCCTTCCCCATTAATTTTGTAGGCATTAAGGTCTAATCTCTTGTCTCAGCTCATTCTCCAGGTCACCCTGGCTGTGCCTGAGGGCACATCCCTGTCCCCCAGGGCCAGGCTGCCTCATCCCTCATCCCATGCACCCACACCCTTTGCTCAGGAAGCAAAGCTGGGATCTGCCAAAGCATCTCGTTGCATAAAAGATCCTTGAAATGAAAAGAAAAATATTGATGGTTCAAGACACAGTTGCCCATCTGTGGGTTGATCTCTAATCCTCAGTCTCCCTAGGCTGGGTGATGGATGGCAAGATGACTGTATCTGCTTCCCAGTCTCTTCCTTCTTATGGATCCATGGGGAAAAAAAAAAAGAAAAGAAAAGAAAAAAAAAGAACTTAAAACCAGCACAAATTTATGAAGTTCTCTGCCTCACCAACAGACTGAGAAAAAAGGAGGGAAAGCAACAGAACCCATAGACATTGGTAAGGGTTTAGTCTTGACTCTGTGTGTTGGGGAGGTGCCCATCTCCTGCCATCCCACCCACTGATCTCCACTCCTTTGCAAATCTGGAATCAGGAGCTGGATCCTCAGACCTTTTCCCTTGCCCTGCAAGGGAAGGGAGGCTCCTTCCCCCAAAGTTCCTTGGGCAAGTGCAGGGCCGTGGCTGGGGGAGAACTCATGGAACAAACCAGAGGGGACAGGATCCTGAGGAGCTGGGTTTGACCTCAGGAGCTCACTCCAGCAGCCAGGCACATGGAAAATAGGCCAGCTGGGAAGTGGCTGCTGGCTCTGGCTCCCTTTATGTTCTGCACCATTATTTTATGCATAAGCACCTCATGGAAATACAAAAGGGTGTGGTCCTGCCAGTGAAGACCTTTTGGTCTGCTCTGAAGGACTGTGATGTGAATGTAAAGTGAACCCAAGGAATGAGGCTGGGTGAAGTTGGAGCTGCACACTCACATCTTGACTCAAGGGATGTCCTGGGAGCCTTCAGTGTATTTGCATGGCCACAACTGGGAATGGTCCATGAGAGCTTCTTTTCACTGCTAGTGAAGATGTGGAGTCCTTGAATTCGCTTCAGGAAAATGGAACTGTCTGTAACTAAGCCCAGGACTTGTCACTTCAAGTACAGATTTTCAGCTAACAAATTCTACATGTGCTCTTAAAAATTCCTTAATTTTGTCTGCTTTTCTGTGCAGTAAACAAAGATCTTGTGCCTTTTTTCCCCTGTATAAATATTTATAACGAAGTTGGTGGCTACTGGTTGGATGTGAATGTTTGTTGTTCCCAACATTTTTGGACATAATCTACCAAAGATTTCCATGTGGTTCTAATACACAGTAACTTTCTACTGCTGGAAGGCCTTGGATTAAGATCAAGAACAGAAACTGCTTCTAGAAGAAGAGAGTTAGGCATTTTTAGGGTGCAGAAGGTTCTATGTGGTTGTTGATCAGAGGCTGTTTTGGTAAAGATTTTTGGAAATAGAATCCTAGAATAATTTGAATTGGAAGAGACCTTAAAGATCATGTTGCTCCAACCCTCTGCCAGGTTGCACGTGAGGCCATGACTGTAATGATTTCAGACTGACTTGTGACTGTTCCTTTACTGGGATATATGTAAATACACCCAATTTTCTGTAGGTTTTGGAAAGGTTTATGTCTCAGTGTCTCCCTGCCTGCCAAAGCTTTGTGCATCACTCTTTTTCCTTCATGCAAACTGGATGACCAGAAGTTCTATTTGAAATGAATCAAATCCAGCAGTAACCAGCAATGTGTGTGGGCAGAGCTACATGGCAAACTGCTGAACACCAGATGAGGTGAGACTTCCCAGATAATTCACTGGGAGAAGAAGGGAAGATGCCATCATCCTTCAGGAATATGAGCAACCTCTCCCATAAAACCAGTTTACTCGAAATGCAAACAATTATAAATTGACAATCCATGTTCTGCCAGGAAAAAGAAAATAAAAAGAGTTTTCCTGGATTTGCTAGTGAGAAAATGGATGGAATTTATTTTAATCTGAACCAGATTTCCCAAATTCTGGAAGAAGAGGGTGGACCCTGTTGCAGGCAGGCTGGAGAGGGGCTTGGGGGCGTGATGGCATGTTGGCATCTTGCTGCTTGACTGGTGCCACTGTGTGCAAACTGTGGTGCCACTGGCCCAGCCTGGCCAGTCCCTCTGCCACTGCATGAAGGGGAGGAGATAAAGAGGGATGAGCATCTTAAGCCAAGCTCAAGCACTGGCAGCAAATATAAAGCTCAATTCTCTTTTTTTCCTGCATTTAGTGGGAAAGTTGCAGTCTCCACTTTCTCACAGCATTAACCCTCCCCAGGCATTTTGAGGGATGGCAGAGCTTGGCAATGCTGGAGAACTTGTGTTTTGAAACTGTGTGGCCTCACTTGAGGCATTTGAAGTCCTGGGAGCCTGGCAAAGCTGTCTGGTTCTGTCCTGAGCATTGAGGTTCTGAGAAAGCCTTGAGGAGGGCAGAAGCACATATGGAAGCACAGTATTTGTATTGCTATCCAAAAAGAGGGGGAAAGGGGCTGTAACCCAGGGTCAAACACAGCCCTGATCTCACTGCTGTCACAGACTAAAACCCTGCTTATATTCAAAGAAAACCAACTCATCCCTACTGCATTTGTCCCTCCTTCTCACACTCTCACCCAGGACAAGTTGCTTTTGACAGTGCAGGTTTGGGACACTCAGTAACGTGTGTGGTCCCACTGGTGAGGCACCTCCCTGTTGCTCCTTTCAGGCTGTGACAAACATAATCCCACCACAGAATGCAACAGGTAATGAATTATACTGTGTGTAAAGCAGTTCTCTTGGTTTCCATGACTTGTTTGGGCTTGTTAGGATTGTCCACAGCCCCTCCACTATGTTGGCATGCCTGGAAAATACCTGTTGTGTTTTAAAGGGAGTGTGTGTGATGCCAAAGGGGTTTTTGTTCTGATTTTCACATTTTGTAGATTTTAGGAACACAGTAGTTGTAGATTTTTAGAGGGTTAATATTTCTAACAGTTTAAGTTTAATGCCTTTCTATCACTACCCCTGTCCCAGAACAGGGAGCTCAAATTCCTTTAGTTAATTAATCTTGTTTAGACTCCTTTCCAAGGTAGAGCTGAAGGATATCAGAAGGCCCACAGAATGAAACATAAACACAGGTCAGAGTGACCCAAAAGCCAGAACTGGGTGAGCTCCAAGAGACCTTTGTGTGCCTGAGGAAGAAGAGCTGATGAAGACAGAGGGTCTTGACGACCCCAGACCCAATTCCAGGGGTTGGACCAGGGGTGGGACTGGGGCTGGACTGAGAAATGTGTAAAGCAATGATTGGAGGGATCTTATTATAAAAGCCATGGAAACAAGAACTGGGACACATGGATGTCATCCTGTATTCCTGTGGGCTGTAGGCCCTGTGTTATTAAAGGACCTTTACTTTGTATCTTACCCTACACTAACGTGCTCAGAGTCCTGTTTTTGGGGGGAGGGTCATTCATGGCAACATGTGGAACAGGAAAGGAGCAGTGTGGAGATGGGAATTTATGCATCATGTGTAAACTGGTCCTTTTTGACTTTGTTTTGCTATTTGTTAATGGACCAAAAAGGTACCCTTGACAACAGATGGAAAATGAGTCCCAGTATTGACCAGGGGCTGCAGTGGAGATCATGGCCCGTTGCACAGGAAGGATGTATCCACTTCCAGAAGATCTTAGAGTCTAATTTAAGGCAGGAAACAGAAGGAAGGTAGATGAGGAGGAGGAGTGTGTGGGGAGAGAGCTATAGCCTCCAGGAAAGTCATTAAGGAACACATGCCTTCCTAACTTCATGTCTTTTAAAAGTGTATTTTCTCTCTCTCTGCTGGGCTTTGAACCTTTCTGAGTTTGTTTAAGCTATTGCAGACTTGCTGACTTAGGGAGCAAATAAGCCTTTGGGATCAAAGCAGCTGGTATTGTTGGAGGTATTGAGGGTGAAATAACACATTAGCAGAAGGAGGGCTGAGAATAAAAAGGGAAAGAAAATCCAACTTGATATTTTGTCCCCTTTTGCTTTTAGCCTCCATCACAGCTTGAGCCTTTTCATTTGAACAGGTATTAATTTTCTTTGTGTTTATTCCAACAATATAAATATTTAAAGGGCCTAGATTACAGAGCTGAAATATGAGATCAGTTCCAACCTTAAAGATTTGTGCAGGATCTCATCCATACTTTTGATGACTCCCACATTGCAGGGAGGAATATCTCCCATCTCTGCAGGGAGGAGCAACCTAAGCTCTATTTTGAGTTGATTTTCTTTTTTTTTTTTAGGTCTTGTTTGAGGCTCAGAAGACACAAACACCTCGCCCACTGCCAGTCATTCCATCAACTCTTTCCTGGTGACATGCTGTGACAGAAGGATGGCTCCAGGTTGCTGAGGGGACCAGGGCATGCAGGTTCATGAGCATGGATGCTCTTTCCTACCTGCAGCAAGCAGGTTCTGGGCTTGAGACCTGTGCAAAGTATTAGCATGAAATCCATGCAAATATGGTAAATTTGGGTAATGTTTGCAATATGGCAGGGGCAGTGCAGAGATGGGGAAGTTATTCACACCAGTTTTCTTATGCAAGGAGGGAGATACTTCCCTTCTCAACTGCTGACACTCCTAAATAAGAGAGAAGAGAAATGCAGAGTAAAGGAGGATCAGCTGCTGATTTTCAGAGTGCTAATGTGAAAAGAAGTGCAGATTGTAGGACTTGGGCCCCAAAAAGTTTATATATCAATTTAGGTGCCTACTTTCAGGCCCAGAAAGTGGGGGGGGGGGGGGGGGGGGGGAAAGAAAGAATTTAACAATGAAGATATAAAATGGCATAACATTTGGCAAAAGTTTGGGATTGAAGCCAGAGCCTGTGAGATATCAGATACAGCATCTCTTTTGGAGACAAGGAGGGTTTAGCAAGGCAATCAGCAATGCCATGGGAGAGGCCACCTCTAAGGCCACATAAAACTCTCCTACCTCTTGATACATCAAGGGAATAATGGAAAACAGTCAAAATTCAGACACCCAGACACCCTCACCCACTGCCCATGGACAGGGCAACAGCTCAGCCACATCTCACACCAGCTCCATCCAACAGGACGCTGACAGCCCTTAAGGTGATTAGCTAATTAAATACATCAAAAAGTGGAACAACAAAAAGCACCTCAGGCAAAATGCAAAGCGAGGGATGATCTGAAGGAGGGACTTGTGTTAACTCCTGAGCTCCAGCCCATGGAAACAGCAGGTTTTGCAGGACCTTGGCACTCGTTTTGCTGAGTGTGGCAGCTCAAGTGATGTCAGACCCCGTCAGGATCCTCAGCTTGTCTCTTAATTCCAGTTCTGCCCTGGGAACAAGTGCTCCAAATGTCAAAGGAGCTTAAAATATTCATTACCAAAAGTCATAATTCCAGCCCCAAACTGTTGAGGGGGATTTTCTCTGTTGGTTTCGCTGGGGCTGGGGGAGCTGCCAGCCGTGCTGTGTGATAAGCCACAGCCAGTCTGTGTTGACAGAGCAGTCACAAATGAAAGTGTAAAGGACTGTCCATTTTCCTAATCCTTCAGCCACAAAAAAAAAAAAAAAGCCTTCCAAACTTATGTACTCTGTTCTAAAATCCTTTTACCCGGAGAACATTTAAATCTGTGTCTCACGAGTGTGATTTCACAGCATTAATGTGACACTGCCATTAGCATGTGCAAGTGTCTGTGGCATTCCAGTGCATGTATTTATAGCAAAAGTGGGACAGATTCACAGCTCCTCTAAACCACCAAGTCCCTTTTTATGGGTCTTTGATTTATGCAAGCTGAGATTTTGAGGCAAACTCAGTAGTCTGGGGTTTAGCCCCTCTCGTAAATTAATGATATCAAAGTACATTCTCTAGAGAGCCTGAGTGAAGATACAACAACTTCTTTTAGCTGAAAGATCTGAAACAGTGCTGGAAAAATTGTTTCCAGGCATTTCAACTGATGGGACTCTTTTTTTTCCTCTTCAAAAAGGAAAGGGAAAGAAGAATTTATTTGTTTCACTTAAAAACTTAATCTATTTCTTCTGGAAAATGCCGAAAAAAACCCCATAGGAAAAAAACTTTTACTTCTTTTTAGCAGTACTGCCAAATGAACATTAATGTGTTATTTGAACATATTAATCTATTTTTGAGGACCATTTTAGAAGAGTCCAAGGAAAAACCTCCCCACTGCTAATGAGGAGCTACTTACTGGCTGTTTTCAGGTCACTTTGGGTTGAATTCTGTATATGTTTGTTGTTTGGATTTACTTTTAATTAATCCATCTCACCTCAATTAGGCTGAAAGTGCAGTTTTCAGCAAATTCATTTTATTGCATCTCAACAGACAGGGCATTAATTACTTCTGTAATTTAAATAAGGAGTGTGTGGGGAGTAAATGTGTCTTCAGCTCTTTTGGATGGTTTTTTAAGAGGTGTTGGCAAAGCTCAGGCCTGTGAGGGACATGACTGAGGAGGTCCCTGCAGCCCTGGGATGCTGGTGCAGGTGTGATGCTGCTGCTCTGCATCATCCAGGATGCAGCCTCAGCATGTGGGAATTGTTATCTCACAAAACCAGGTGTTTATGGCAATATTAAGAAATCCTTAAAAGGCCAATAGAGTCCAGTGCATTGATTAACCACATCAGTGTGTTCTGCAAAATGTATTGGCCTTGGTGTGTGAATAAAAGCAGTAAGAGACAGTGATCCGTGGGCTTCTCCTTCTCTCTTGTCCTCGTAGCAAAACAAACCATAAATATTAGAAATTGAGGAGTCCAGTCCTATTTGTCATGAGATGGACTTAATAGCTGTGCAAATAAATTGAGAGGTTGGTTGTCTTTTGATTTTGAGCCATCAGGCTAATGAAGTCTGGATTTCCACTGTTCTGCTAAAAGGGTTTGAGCACACGGGTTCCAATATAATCTCGTTACTTCAAACTGAGAAATCAAAGACAACTGTAATTGATTGCAAAGGGTCCAGTGAAGCAATGAAGCTTCCTGTGAGTAAGGAGCGTCCTCTGGGATTGCTCAAAGTGCTCATTTTTAGACTCCTTCCCACCTGGGAAGGAGGAAGCCTAAAGGGGCAAATGTGAGAAGCAAACAGATGGTTTTGTTTCTGTAATGTAAGATCAAACCAGTACAGGTACTTGCCATGGCTTTGGTTGCAGCTCAGTACACCAGGACAGTCCATGTAGGACTGTCAGGGGTGATGGAACAAAGGAGGGCTTGAACTTCTGCATGTGGACTCAACACTTTTCTAGATAAATGTGTTAGAAATGTCACTTTTAATCAGTCCCACCCTGAGTTACTCTCTGTCCCATGAGAGGAAAGGAGCTTGCCTGACTCTTGGCTCCCTCCTGCCCCAGACCATGGCCAAGCCTTGACTAGAGGAGCTATTGGCAATTTCTCTTCTGGTCATTTACTCCTTTTTGCAGAGTTTGACTCCTTAGCACAGATGTTAAGGCACAGCTGTTTACCATTTTTTACTGGTCAATCATGTGAATTGTCCCTTGGTAGGTTGCTCTTTTTTCTTTTTCCCCCTAACATCTTCTGGCAAAATCTGTGATTTTATTTTTTCCCCCCAAATTCTCATAATTAGTCACAGTGCCTGAGAAGAGACATGAAATGCTCCAGCCAAAAGATGGATATGTCAGCTGTGGATTCCTCCCTGTCACCTTCACAGCAAGGAGGCGTCTCAGCAGCTGTGCAAGGAGTTTGGGCTTCTGGGCTGTGTGGTCCCACTGCTGTGTCCCACATCCCGACTTGGATCTGCAGCCTCATTTTTAGCACCTCCTGGTTCCTCCCCTGGGCTCCTCCTGGTCCTGCAGAGGGCTGCTGGAGCTCAGCATCCTCATGCTGAAGCCAAAGAGCACTACCAGAACATGAAAGGTGGGAGTGGGAGTTTCTCCAGGCGTTTGAGACCATTTGGGAATCATCATTTTCCAGGAAATAGGTTTCAAATGCGGCCCTTCCGCTGCTGTGTCTCCTCTGACAGCCTGTGCTGCCAGCTCTCCAGCACTGTGGGGACAACCTGGTGCCATGCAGACGGGACAAGGAAGCTCCTGTGGGTTATGGACTGAGCCAATTAACCCTGGCCATTTAGGAGACATCACAGTCCTGGCAGGGGCTCCTGTGCTGGGGCTTCACATGTTTTGTAGATCCCTTTGATGCAGGAAGTCTGCAGTGTTCTCCCTCCCCTCAGCTTCCCTTGCCTGCTTTTGGGACACATCTCCTAGAAATGGAGCTGCAGGATCAGCCCTGCTTCTCCCCTACACCCAGCACAGCTGGGTCCCACCACCTCTCGGACCATAAAGTAGCCAAGGGCTTCAAAACATGTCCTATAAATTCCTGAAAACCCCTTCTGCTCTTGCAAGCAGAAAACCACAGGGATCTGAACAGCCACCCTGGTTCCCAGAGCATCACTCAGGGCTTTTGTCAGTGTTGGAGTTTGAGATTACTGGTCTGGACCCTCACAGGCTCCCAGCAGGGCTGCAGCAACTGAGGGATTTTGGCAACTCAGTAGGAATAATATACCCCAGAACGGGTTTGCTTTGGAGTATTTCAAGTTGTTAAGAAAACATCAAATATTTCCACTCTGATAGTTTGGCTGCCTATTAACAGGGACTAATTGAGTTACCTGCAAAGTTCCTACCAGCTTGACCACAGAAGCATTTATGGTGCTGTCCCCATAAATAAGACACACTCTGTGTTTAAGCTTTGCTACAGCATCAAGTCTCAGACCAGTTAAATGCAGGCAGCTCCTTCCCTCCAGGTCTGGGAGTCAATCATAGAATCACAGAATGGTTTGGGTTGGAAGAAACATTAAAGAACAGCCCCATTCCAACCCCCTGCCATGGGCAGGGACACCTTCCACTATCCCAGGTTGCTCCAACCTGGCCTTGGGCACTTCCAGGGATGGGACAGCCACAGCCTCTCTGGGCAACCTGTGCCAGGGTCTTACCACTCTCACAGGGAAGAAATTCCTCCTAACATCCAATCTAAATCTTTCTTTTAGTTTAAAACGGTTGCCTGTTGTCCTATCACTATTTGCCTGTGTAAATAAAACCCACTCATGCAAAGAATTTTATTTTCTCCTATAGTTTAGAAAATGAGATTTACATCAGCTTGGCAGAGAGTGGAAATTTGGCTGCTGGTCTCCATAGCATATGTACATAAGATCATATATGTCTGACATTTCTGTGTAGGCTGATACAGTTTTAGGTAAGCTCTGACAGGAGCCACACCAAAAAAGAGAGAGGTTTAGAAAGACTATTTTTGGTGTTCTCTTCCCTTGCACCTCCAAAGTGAAAACAAGCAGATAAACTCAAACAGATGATGTTTGCACACTCCTCCTGAAGCCAGGAGTGTGCCTGGGTGGTGAAGATGATCTCCAGATCCCGAGTGCTCTAATGGCTTGCAGGTCTGTGGCCACGGGAGCCGCCTCTGTGGCTGTGCCGAGAGCGGCCGACTTCAAAGCAGGGCTGGGAATTGGTTCCTCTCCCGTCTGAACTCATCTCTCCCTCCATGGTGGGGCTGTGTGCAAGTATGGAAGTGTTCAGTCCTCACTAAGACGGATGAAAAGAGGCTCAGGATAAATTTCTGGATTCTACTGGGACATTTCTTCACAATTTCTTGTTTTCTACCATTTTAACAGGTTCCCAAAGATTTGCTCATCCTTTATGGTGTGTTAATGTTCTGCTGCACATTTTCCAAATGTTTGTAAACTGCCTCTCTTAAGCAATGACAGCCTTGACTTAAAAAGTGACTCAAAAATAATTTCTTGATTAAAAAATATTGTCAGGCAAATGATAAACAGGTGGCAACCAGGGTTTACCAAGTTTTTGGTCAACCAAAGTCTGGCTTACCAATAAGAAATAAAATAATTCCAGCAATCCAAAGAAATCCTATGACAGTGTTGGGGTTGACCAAGGCACCAAGATAAGGTTAAGATACTTGATTACTTTTAAAGAATAAATGGGATTGTCCTTTCTGTTCCAGGAGATGGCTGAGGATGGGATTTAGGAGAGTTAATTGCTTCATTTAGGTGAGGGGAAACAAGACACCCTCTGTTACATGAGCCTTCCCATTCCTGCCTGTGCTTCTGCTCCCCATAGCTCTGAGCTGTGGGCCTGAGGTAAATTTGGGCATCCTTATGGTGCCTAAATATTGTCCTACTGTCCCATGCATTGTAGACATAGGTGTCAAACTCATCTAGGGCTGCTCAAGACCTTTATCTTAGTTTTTATAACTTCTTTTTAGGACAGTTGAATGTTTCTGTCCCTGCCCAGCTCGGTGTGCTTTGACCATGGCAGGTCCCCAACGAGGGCAGAGTCTGTGTGTCCTTCCTCCTGCCTGAGTCATCCTGGGTGGTGCTTGGTCCCTCTGTGTGTCCCCGTGGCTACAGATGAGCCTCTTTGTTCAGCCTTGGGTAATTTTCCACTTTCCAGACCTCCTCCATGCAATAAATTAAGTCAGTCTGGCCTCCCAACCCAGCCCCTCGTTGATGTTACTGCATCCTGCTCCTGGCTCCCACCCAGGACTCAAGGTCTTCTCCACTGTGTGGGATCTGCATGCCCACACCAGGAACAGGCCAGGTTTCCAAGCAGTTCTGCTAAAATCACAACCAGAAAGCATAAGCTGTGTGTCACCTCAGTCCACAGATTGTCACAACAGTTTACTTTTCAAGAGGGAACATCAGACAGTGCAGATGTGGCACCTCCAAACTGACATGACTTAAATGAAAAAGTCATACCCTGTTACTGCAGCTCCTTATAGCAAAGAAATTGCTAATAACATCAACCATTTAGATTTTATTCCTTTGTTTTTCACTCTATTTTAGTTCTAATCTCCAATCTAAAATCCCTGCCTAAGTTGCCTACTCTGACCTGGCTGGAAATTTCAGTTGCTGCTGAAACAACCAGGTTGTTTGTCCCACTGAACCCAGGGCACGTTCTTGGGACTACTGTAAAAAGCAAGCCAGGGGAATGCTGTGGACACACAAAGGAAGAACAATCCTGGGAAAAATTATCTCAATGAACAAATCTTCTGGTACCCATTAAAAGGTAATAATTCTAACCAAAGGAAGGGGGATTTTCCTGATGTGAAATGAAAGAAACGTTCAGAAATGATTTGTGCGTGTGCTTAAATTTAAATTTAGAATTTTATGAAGTGTGTTGTTCAAAAGCTCTTTTCTTCCCTGGGTAGTTTGGCTGCTCTTAAGGAAGAAAATCCCTGCAAAGAGCGTGGCCTCTGAGTTTGCTTCTCCCAGCCCTCACCATGCAAACACCACCCTGCTGTGATGGTGGGCAGCAGATCTTTCCCCTTTTTAACTTCTGTTGTGTGCCTGGTAGATGCACAACATCTCAGAGTTGAGTTGGAGGGTTTCTGTGCTAGGTTTGTGCTGAAAATAAATATGGATAGTCGTGGGGCAGGTGAGGGGTGGGGGAGATCCCTGCCTGCTGCTCTGCCTGGGGCTGGGGCGTTCCCAGGTTGGAGGATGCTCAGTATCCAACTCTCAGACCATTTGTCCTTTGGAAATGATGCTTCAGCTCTCCCACCTTTGTCATTTTGAGGCTGGTTTAAGTCCTCAGAGTGTGTTTAAGTCCTGTGGAAGTGCCTGACCTGCCCCCCAGCAGCAGCAGCAGAGCTGGGCTGGCACCAGCTCACCCTGCCCTGGCTCAGGGGTGCCCAGGCTGTCTCTGTGTTCTGCTGCATTTTTTTTCCCATGTCTAATCCACATTAAGTGCCCAAGGGCTTCTCATTTAAGTCTAAATCCCAAACCTTCCATGACCTGTTCCTGTGAGGAGGTCAGGTTTCCCACAAAGCTGTCTGTATGGCAGCCCTGAGGTTGGACACAGCTTTTTGGAATTGCTGCAGCATTTTTTGTGCAATTATATTCAAGAAACCATTACAAAGTAGTTATTTATGAAAGGCAACCTGGCTCGTGGTTGTGGCCTTTCATCTTGCTCGCTCCTTGATTAAAAAAGGGGCTTTTGTGCATCTTGAAATACTTTCCTAGGCAGAGAGGAACTTACAGTGAAACATGTGTCTGTTGTGCTCCGAGGTAGGAAGGCTGAGGTCCCTGCAATTAAAAAAAAGGTATCATTTGTTGAAATGTTTGTGTTTGCTGAGCACAATGAAGGCTCTGTGCTCTTATTAGAGCCACAAAAATAACCATTAATTTTATCCTGGCCTCACTCCAAGGGTAAAAATCAGCTCGGGTCTGTGTCATGAACTCAATGTGCCATCTGAGTAATTGGTAGGATCTCAGGGTTTTTTCTTCCTATCCTACATGAATGTCTGAGTTTTAACATTTATGTACATTCAAATGGTCCTGTATATTACAGTGTGCCCAACGGAGATCTCTTTCACTGAAAAACAGAGTATTTAACAGGGCACGACCCTTCATCCCATCCTTTAACTCCATTAATAATTCAGTTTCTCTCTTTAGTTCTCCCATTGACTCCCTGAGCTGACAGGGAAGAGCCTTAAGCTGCCTTTGACTCCAAAGCCCTTTGGCACATGGGCATGCATTGAGTTCCCTCAGGAGGTTCCCCTGGAACTTCCAGCTGGGAGGGGGGGCCTGGCAGTGTCCCCATAGTGCCCAGCCCTCTGCAAACAACCACCTTGGACTGGCTGAAATGCCACATAACCTCCAAAATAAAACTTTGGCCCCACTGCTCAGGATCCAGATGGATCAATTCAAGCTGGGGCCCCAGTTTTGACCCATATCTGATTTAAATGCAAAGTATCATAAATCACAGGAGGCCTTTCCTGCGTGTGTTTGAGCTCACCCAGGCGAGCGGGCTCGGTGAAGTCAGTTATGAACAATGGCATTTCTTTCATCTTTATTCACTGCTGATTTCTGGTACAGGGTGTAAATGACTCTTTTATTGCCTTTGACACCAAAGTCCCTTTGCCACTGCAGGGACATCACACTAATTGATAAATGCTGCTTGATTGGGGAGCCTTTTAATTTTATAATCCTATTAAGAACGATGGCTCTGTCAAATATTTGTGCCTAGTGGACAGAACCTACAATTCTGCTCTAAGGTTTCCAGTTTAATTTTTTTTTTGAGCAATTGGGCAGAACCACTGCTGTAAGACAAACAGATGCTCTTCAGCTGTACTTTTCCATAAATGATTTTGTTCTGTGGGTTGTTTTGTTGTTTTTTTTTTTTTGTTCCCCTACCAGGCATATCAAGTTCAAAAGAAAATGTTGCCTGTCGCTAATGAGAAGATTAATCTCATTCACACATGCAGAAGACTTTGTCAACTCTGTTGAAAGTTTGATGACCTTTAAGAGACAAAGTTTTAGTGTGCCCAATATAAATAATTCATCCTTCACAGATTTGCCCTCTGTATCCATCTGCTTAAATCTGAAGCATGCTGATTAAAGCCTCTGAGTGCAATTATCTTCCTACTTCATCGAGATAAAAATCTCTATTTTCTTATTGTACTTCAAAGGGCAATTGCTCATTTAAGAATATTACCAATCTGATATACAGAGTCCACTTTTGCTCTGACTTACTCTCTTCACAGCCTTCTTCAAAATCTCCCAAAAAGCCATGAATTCCTCTGTTCCATACGATTTCCTTTTCCAGCACTGAAGGCTGAGATGTGTAACTGATCAGGGGCTTCAAACACAGCCCGAAAATTCATCTCTATTCTCACGTTCAGGGGGAAATGTCAAGTAGGCAAGTGGCAAGATGGGATTTACTTTGATGACTGCAATTATTGTCACTGCTGGGCTCCTTCCATCTCTGAAGGTCACTGCCAGGAGAGCCCATTGTCCCCTTCTGTCCCCTGTGCAGTGCCCACTTGGCTGATTTCTCACCCCACTTGTTGCCCTTTTGGCTTCCAGAGGGGCTGTCCTTGGTGGGGGCTCTCAGGGGAAAACCACAGAAACACTGGAATATCCTAGGTTGGAAGAGACCCACAGGGATCACTGGAGTCCAGGACATCCCAAGAATCCCACCCTGTGCCTGGCCCCTGTCCCAAAGAAGGAGCAGCCGTTGGCATCAGGGGGCACGTTTGAAGCCTCCTGCAGTGCCCACATGCAGATAAATAAGCTGATTATAAAACAGTCAGGCAGATGGTCTCTTCTGTTGCTACCTGTGAAAATAAGTACAGCCCTCCTATTGCCCTGGGAGGAAGAAAACAACTCAGTGCACACCACACAGCTCTTGGTTTATTCAGGACACTCTCTGAAAGAAATGCTGAATGAATTTTGCAGCCATTTCAGTGAATCTTTCCTGGCCCCACGTGAGTTTAGACTGAACTGGCACCGTGTCACCTTGTTACTAGAAAGAACAAATACTCCCTCTGGCAAAAATCCTACTTCAGGCTTGAAAAAATGTTGGTTTGGGATTTTTTTTGTCATGCAGAAATTGAAATTGGTCTTAAATGCTCTCTGGATTTCATGTTGCTTGTTACAGATGAAACAACGAAAACAAAGAGGAAATAATAAGGGATTGCTGGGCTTTTAAAGGTGATTTGCAGAAGAAAGGAAATCCTAGAGATTAGGAAGTTGTTTAAATACTAGTCAAATATGGAAACATTCCAAATTCAGAGATTAGGGGGAAAAAAAAAAGAAGAAAAAATATAAATTGCAAAGAACAAAGCCACGAGGAAGGGAAGGTGTATTCAAAAAGGGAATGTTTTGCTGTCCAGGGAAAGCAAAACAAAAAGCCTCTCAAAACCAGAAACAAGACACCTGCCTTTCTGGCAGCAACTACAGCAAGGAAGACTCCACCTGCCAAACCAAATTTCTAACATCAATAAATCACCATGTGGGTAAAATAACAGGATGTTGGAAAAGGAAACAATTTTCAGTAATTAGCGTATCAGATGCCGCTCCCACGCCCTTGGAGCTCGGAGCAGCAGCTCAGGGTTTGCTCCCTCTTGCTGGGGACAACTCTCTTCCCATCCACATGTGCACCTGCCTTGGTCTGGGGGTTGCCAGTTGGGGTTGGCTCCAAGGTGAGGGAGTGGGATGCAGTTGCCCGTGAGCCAGCACGATCCTCTGGGACCCTCCACACCAGGTGCCAGCTGAGGAACCCATGAAACAGGGAAAGTTGGGTGAGAAAAAGGATCTTGAGATGCTGAAGGCAAACCCTTCTTGGCAGTGAAAAGGAAATTTTCAGTATTGGAGAAGGAGTAATCAAATCTGTTGGAAAATGGAAGAGCAGCTTGGTTGTAGGATCAGCCCTATCTGCATGTCACGTGTGCTCCTGCTCCAAAATGCTCAACAGCTCACCCCACACTGAGTATGAAACACGAAAACAGCAGCACAGGAATGGGGAAATATGTTATAAAATGAAGCATCGAAACTGAAAGCTGAATTTTGGGCCTCTGGATCAACATGAAGTCTGTGGTGTATGTGGAGGGTCAGACTCGTGGCTTTTGTTAAATTTAATGGGAGTGTTAGAGCTGAAATCCCTGACATTGCCATGGAAGGGCACCACGTGGTGTCAAGGTTGGCCTTGGTGAAGCTGTTGATGGTCAGTGACTCTGATTTTAACTTATATTAGAATGACCTAATACTGTCACAAACACTTCTGGCCTGTGATAAGTGAACTGAGCTGTGGGTAAACTGATGTGGAGAAATACCCCAGAGAGTGTGGCCCTCTGAGGATTGCAGGACAGTAGGAAATTGCTTTAGTCTTGCAGTGTTTGAGTTTCTGAGTTGTTTGGCAGCACTGAGTTCAAGTTTATTTGTGAAAAGGAAGGAAAGATGAAATAATTATCTAATCACAGTTAAATACTAATGTTGATGCAAATTTGGAGAAGGTGCCTGGTGAGAATCCTAACTGAAAATCTCTGGCTAAGATACCCTCCAAATAGGTGCATAAAAAAGGAAGTAGATCTCAAAGGTGTGTGTAAGGAAGTGTTTTTTCTGGACAAGGTACTGTCCCTCTCTGCCAGTCCATGTTGGGATGAGCCAGGCAGACAGCCAAGCTCTTTTGGTTTCAGTGGTTGGCAATGTTCACCTCACCACACAGTTCCTGCTCCAGGGAATTTGGGCCTTGATGTTTTAATTGCCTGGTCAGAAACAAGCCCAGGAAAGGCATGAAGGGCCCTCTGTCTCTTTGATCAGTGATCAGAATCCCCTCAATGTATCTCATTCCTGAATATCATCAAAGTTAAAGACCATATGAAAATTACAGCATATTAAATAATGGTTCTTAACAGATGGGAAACCATAAACAGTTTCCTAAGATACATAAACAAATTAGAGAGAACTTCCAGCTTTGACATCCCCATAGGCTGTGATGGGTAATTTGGCATCATCACAATATCTCTGTCATGATAGGGAGCCTTGGGATGAAAATGCTCTTTGAAAGAGTTATTTAGTAGCTTTCCTATCTCAGGTCAGATTATCTGGTTTGTGGAGGACACTGAAAGGTCTTGCTGGACAAGTTTATCTCACTTGGCTCTTGGGGCTTTACCCTGTCACCAAGATCATTACCATGATACCTTTCATGGGATTCATCTCTGTCCCTGCATTTTTCATTTAAAAAAAACAAACAATGCCTGACTCATGTCCCACAAATACCATTGGAACAACAGGGGAAGGGTTTAGTTTTGTGTTGGAGGAAAAAAATATTCACCTCTTTTATTGTGGTTGGGTTGTTTTCTGTGACAACAATTTCCCAAAGTAAAGTAGAACTACCTGGAAAACAACCCCAAACAAACAGTTGTGTAATTGCCTACTATTCCCAAATAATTCATTAAAATCAATGGCAAGAATAAATCCTTGGAAATGAGGGTCCCTTCACACACAGACACAATTCAGTTGCAGGCTGCCACTGAAACAAGCAGTGATTCATGGCCCATGAAGTTGGAATTAATTAGAGAACCCCTGCTCTGTGACAGCCACCCTGTTTCCTCTGGAGCTTTGGTGGCTTTGGAAAGGTAATGGCTGTTGGCACACACAGTGATGCAACAGCCCCACAAACCAGGATTTTCCACTTTCTCCAGAGACCAACCCTGTGTTGCAACAGTGCAGAGAAGCCCCAGGGTGGGGTGGGATGGGATGTTTTTCATAATGCAGTTTCCATCCTGCCATGTCTTGGTTATTAATTGGAGTTTTCAGTGGAAACAGAGACATATCTGGACCAAGGCTTGGCTGTGTCTCAGCAGATTAAAAATGCCTCAATCACAGGAAGCTCAGAAGGGCAGAAAGGGGAGTCCCACCAGAGAGGCCATAGAATGTCTCTGTGTGGATGTGGCACTTGGGGACGTGGCTCAGGGGTGGACTTGGCAGTGCTGGGATAAGAGTTGGACTTGATGACCTTCGAAGTCTTTTCCAGCCACAATTAAGCACAGAAAGGTCAGTGGCCCTAATCAAGTGTGATCAGAGCTCAGCCCCTGCCCATACTCTGCTCCTCCAGGAAACACCAGGAGATGAAGTCCCTTCTGGGAAAGGGAAAGCAGCAAAGCAGAAATAGTTGTGCAGCTCAGCCTTCAGGTCCCATTCCCCTGAGCACCCATAATAATCCCTGAAGATGCTGTCTTGGGAATAACCTAGCAATTAGAAGGAAAAATGGGTATTTAATTAAACTTGTCAATCAACCAGAAAAGAGTTTTCCTTATCAAGAGAAGCTGGATTTGATTTTCCCACTTGGAAATGAAGGTTAAAGACTCTTGTAGAATAAAACTTTAATTAAGAAAGGAGATTTGGATTAACATGTGAGGCAGAGAAAGAACGAAAGGTCCTCGGAAATCATCTGAGTATGATTCACAGGAAGAGAGGAGCCTAAATATGGGAACAGATTTATTTTATTTTTTTTAAAGAAAAGAAAAGCTATATGGTACTAAAGCTCATGGGTAGGAGAAGCACAGGAGGGATTTTTATGAGGCCAGGATGTCTCTATTCAATCCACTTTCCTGCTCTTGATATTTAGTCATTTCAGATATTCCAAATCTGGTCAGAAAGTGCAAACATAACACTGTGAGGCATCAGCAAATCCTCAGGACTTGAATGCTGGACTCTCATAAATTTAGATTGCAGAGGAACAAATGGCTTTTTTGAGAGCTTGGAAAAAAACCTTTCTGGCTGTGTTGGTGACCCACCAAGGTTGGTCTCTCCAGGATTCATAATGAAATCATTTTCATTTTTATTTTCTTCTGGGTGATTTTATTTTATTTTGTGTTTCATGGGAAATAGGAAAAAGTTGAAAAGACAAGAAATCTGAATTTGTGAGAACCTGCCTTGACTCAGAACAGCAGGAGTTGCCAGTAAGTAAAAAAAAAAAGGATAAATTGTATTAGACTCAAGAAGGTACAATATAACAATGATAATTTTTTGAAAGTTTGATTCTGCCAAATAACTTCCTGTGCAGTTTAGGACAGTCTGTGTCAGATTTGCTTTGTGGCATTTTGAGTTTGGTTTCTGAGCCAGTGTCTTGTCCCCACCTGCATCAGACCTGATGCACAGAAATTCAGGATTCCACCTGGGCTGGGTTTCAGCTCAGAGCTGGTGGGTTGTCAGAAACAAGGCTGGATGCAGCAGTTGGTGATGGAGGGTGGCAAAGCTGTGTGGACTGGAAAACAGATCTCCTGTCACTCCAAAATTCCTCCAACTGGAGGACGTTGAAATTTATGTTCTGAATTCTTGGGTATTTCTGCAATGCACCCAAAAATACAGTTTTCCATGGAGCAAACTGGCAAATATCACAAAACAACATGAGATCTCATAAGAATGCACTGAATGGCCAATGCCAATGGAAAAGTACTTCATGTGTTGCCAGAGATATTTTGAGGCAGAAATAAAAAAAACAACAAAGTAAACCAACAAATCCCACACTCCCAAACAAATAATTCCTGACCACTTACAGTCCCTTAGAGCTTCCCTCTGAAAAAATTGCAGGAATCAAACAGAGCAGATAGAATGAATCCCATGTTAGCAATATGGGAGGATGCAGCCAGAGCTGGCAGGGGTTGGTGTGTCACAGCATCCCTGGCCAGTGTGACACTGGGCTGGGACGTTTCTGCCACATTCAGGACTTGCTTTTAAACTCTTCCTGTGTTATTGTTCTGCTCAACCATTTGTTTCTCCATTGAGTACGTTGCCACCCCAAAAATCTTTTTTTTTTCCTAATTTGTCTGCATGGATGTGTTTCTGGGTATTTTTGTTGTATCACCTGTGATCAGTGTAAAATCTGCCTGTCAAAAAGCTACAGGAAATATTCAGCTTTGTAGCTGAGAAAGCTGTTTGTCATTTGTTGTGATCTAACCTGGCAGAAGGAATTTTTCCCTGCAGAAATTGTGCTTTGAAGTCTGTCAAAATATTTTCATGGTGTTAGTGGAGGCTTTATTCCAGGGCTGCCTCAGCCCTCACAGTAAGAGAAACAGGCTCCTTAAATCCCTCCAGACAGGGAGCTCTGGTTTTAGGAATGGAGATTTGTTTGTTTTCCCCTCCTTTCCATTGTGGTGCTCACAATTCACCCTCTCTGCTGGGAGCTGTTCAGGGCACCAAGATGCAGGAGGGCTCTGGGGTTGGCTTTTTGAAGGTTGAAGCAATTCACTCTGGTTCACCAGCCAACAAAACAAGATTGGGGTGAAGCTCTGCCCAGCCAGATGGAGCAGCAGCTCCTCTCTGTCCTCAAAAAGAAAAAAAAAGCAACACTCAACAATCCCTTTGTGGCCAGGCATACATTCAGCTTATAGAATCACAGGATCCTAAAGGTTGGGAAAGGCCTCAAAGATCATCAAGTCCAACCATTAACCCAGCACTGCCAAGCCCACCACTAAGCCAGGTCTAAGGTGCCACACTGACATGTTGTTTGAACACTTCCATGGACAGTGATTCCACTACTTCCCTGGTCAGCACGTTCCAATACTTGGCCACCCTTTCCATGAAGAAATTTTCCCTAAATATCCCATCTAGGTTCCCTGAGGCAACTTGAGTCTGTTTTATCTTGTCCTGTCTCTCAATACCTGCAAGCAGAGCTCAACCCCTCCCCGGCTTCTCTCTCCTGTCAGAGAGTTGCAGAGAGCAAGAAGGTCCCTCCGAGCCTCCTTTTCTCCAGGCTGAGCCTCCCCAGCTCCCTCAGACCCTCCTGGTGCTCCAGCCCCTTCCCAGCTCCATTCCCTTCTCTGGACACCCACCCATTCACAGAATCACAGAATCATAGAATTGATTGGGTTGGAAAAGGCCTCCAAGAGCATCAAGTCCAACCCTTGGTCCAACTCCAGTCCCTTTACCAGATCATGGCACTCAGTGCCACGGCCAAGCTCAGTTGAAAAACCTCCAGGGATGGGGAATCCACCCCCTCTCTGGGCAGCCCATTCCAATGCCCGATTCTCTGTAAGGAATTTATTTCTGCTCTCCAACTTCAATTTCCCCTGGCAGAGCTTGAGCCCATCGTGCCCCCTTGTCCTATTGCTGAGTGCCTGGGAGAAGAGACCAACCCCCACCTGGCCAGAACTTCCCTTCAGGCAGTTCCAGACAGTGCTGAGGTCACCTCTGAGCCTCCTCTTCTCCAGGCTGAACACCCCCAGCTCCCTCAGCCTCTCCCCACAGCACTTGTGCTCCAGTCCCTTCTCCAGCCTCGTTGCTCTTCTCAGTTGGGTTGGAAGAGACCTCTGAGATCATCAAGTCCAACCCTTGATCCAACCCTACTGTGATCACCAGCCCAAGGCACTCCGTGCCCTGGGCTGGTGATCACAGTGGGGTTGGATCAAGACATGGTGGATTCTCTGTCCCTGGAGGTGTTAAGAGGACACTCAGTGCCACATCCAGTCCCTTCTCCAGCCTCGTTGCTCTTCTCTGGCCCCACTCCAGCCCCTCAATCTCTTTCCTGAACTGAGGGGCCCAGAACTGAACATGCTCTTGCTACATGTTGCATCTTCATTATACAAAGCCTGGAATTTAATCCCACGGCCCAGGCAGGACAGCCATTCTTGTGCAGACACATCTAGACTTTTCTTCTTGACTCACATTTGTTTAGCTTTGGTGATTGTTTGAGATGCATCTGTGTTTGCTTTAGGGCCCAGCCCAGAGCTGAGTGCTCTTAGCAGACACTGGGGCTCATCCTGAGCTCTTCCACGTGTTGTTTTCTTCAGCATCCCACAGAAAAAAGTCATTCACTATTGGAAATACCATGTGGCCAACAGGATCATACGTTGTATTATCCAACCCAGCAGTGGGGTTCCCTTTTTCTGGGAATTCTTTGTTCGGGAAAAGCAGTGCCAAGGCAGTGAGGTTGATTTATGTCACCAATAGAAACCAAACACTCATCGCAGCATTTCACAAACAGCAAACAGCTCCAAGGGCCTTGGTATGGAGGTGACTAATGCTGCTGTCCCTGAGCCCCCACAGCTCCTTCCCTCCCTCTGGGAAGAGACAGGGAACAAAGTCTGGACACTCTGTGCTGCCCTGAGTGGGATTAGGGACCAGGCTGGGCTGGTTATCCCACCTGCAAGTCTTCCCTTTGAGTGGAGTGACCCAAGGTATTTTTAGGAAGCAGAAGAACACAACAGGTGATAGGATGTAGAGGTTTTTTGCAAAATAATTTACAAAAAAAAACCCCAACCCCAAAAAACCCCACAAAGCTGCCTGTACCCTGGGAAAGTAAAACAGGGGGCACACACTCTCCTTGTTCCTGCAGTCAGCTCTCTGTGGTCCTTGAGGTCTGGTGTTGTCTGCAGCTGATCAAAGGCTCCCAGGGTGGTTAAACCCTCACAGTCCCACTGAAGCCTTTCTTATGTTTTTACATTAATGCATTTGTCTTACTGCCAGGACAATAAACATGTTCACCATCCTGATTTTCCTCATCCTGGCTGTGCCACCCTCAGAGTTTTAATCCCCCTGTTAGTCCCTGTGTTCTTTGCCTTTATGACTGGACTCATGCAAGGCTTTTATTGTCTCTGCCTCCTGTTACAGATCCCAATCCAGATGCCTGGGAAAAAACCTCTGCAAGTCCAATGTGTCTGGACTTGCTTTGCAGCAAATGGGTCTCTGCACCAGCAGAGAGGATCAGATCAAAGTGCACATCCCATCCAGGGCTCCTTCCCAACCTGCTGCCTGGGACACTGGGCTCCACCTAACTCAGTCAAGATGTGGTGCCTGCATCCTGCACCCCATGTGTTCATTGTGTTTAATACACTCACATCTTGGCTTATAATATCAGGGATCAATCTCTTCCAGGTGATCCCAGAGCAGCAGGAAGGAGCTGTTTGCTCATGGTGTCTGTTGTGCAGCCAGGGCTGAGCTCCCTGGTGCCCAGAGCCCTGGCTCTGCAGATGGAAGGGGTGGGCAGGGCTGTCTCATTCTGCTCACATCAAAGCCCTGGGAACATCTGCTGGGGGGTCAGTGTAGCCCTTCCCCACCAGGCTCTGGGGGCTGCTGCCCTCGGCCTCGGTACGAGCTCCATGTGCATCTCAGGCTTCAGGGGGATGTCCTTGAGATGGAAAACATAAGGACTTAAGCAACAGGTGTTGACTGGGGAAGGATTATACAAAGGAGAACTTCAGAGCACAGAGAAGCACCTTTCTTCTCCCAGTACTTGTATTTGATCTTCTCTTTTTGAGATCTGAAATTCCTGCAGGATTTTCTACTTGAAACACGAGGGTAAAAGAAGAGCACTGAAAAAATCACTTTGTGCTGGCATAGAGGTCAAGGAGGCATCATAATATGATCTAATTCACTGGATGATGTGATTTCCACAGCCATAATAAGTATCATATAATTCCAGAAGTGGATGTAAGCTATTAACCATGCTGAGGTAGGAAATCCAGGGATCAGGAGTCAAGTGACTGTATTAAACGTTTTACTTGAGGTTCAGATGCCACATGGAAGAACACAGAGCCTTGAAATGAGATCCAGACCAGCTGATGGCTTGGATGGGGCCTGGGCAACCTGATCTTCCAACTCAAACCATTCTGTGATTCTGTGAAAACATCAGTTTGCACATCACTGAGCCACATTGATTGCTCCAACAGGGAAAAGAAAATAACTGTTGCAGGACATGCATGTTCAGCAGTTCTGTTCAGAACAGTGGAAAGAACATCTTTCCTCTCACACACCAGCCTGAAGAGAACTAAGTGGCTTTTGCAAAATGCTCACCAAGAAGCCTGCAGAGAGAAATCCAGCTCAAGAGAAAATCCACAGAGGGAAATCATGACCCAGTAAAGGCAAAGGGATGCTAAAAGGAAGGTGTATTTGAGCAGGGTTGAACACTCATGTGCTAGAGGCTTTCCTTCACTTCTGAGGCAGCAAAAACCTGGTTTTAGCATTTTCTGACATTAATTGAAAATGCATTACTTGCTAAAAGCAAACATTAGCTCTTGGTCTTGAGAAATTTCCTTTGCCACAAACATAATTGAAATAAAAACTGAAACACCAAAATAAATGTTAGAACATTTAAAAATCACAAAGCCTTCCCTGTTTCCACTTTTCTTCTGCAATAAATTAAAAGCAGAAGAAATTTCCCCTGAAGGCACAAACATTAAGAAATCATTCAGCAAATGAGTTTTTTCAAGCCTGGCATGTCTAGCCTGGGGAGAGCTTTGGAAAGGTCACAGGAATTTTGCCTCTCTTCAAGTCTGGGAGGGTAAATCTCTGGCTCTGGGGCACTGTGATTCTGGGCTGGCATGGACAGGACAGCAGATTGTGGGAGTGCTGCCTGTTCTTTGCCAGGTGAGTTGTGCCACCTCCTCACCTCTATCACGTGCATAGATACCTTTGCTCCAGGAGGCACCTGAGCCTGTGTTTAGGTCTCACTTCGCAGGAATGTAAGTCCTTTCCTAGAGATCTCTCCTGAACAGTGGCCAGGAGTGATGCCATAAGCTTGTTGTGCTGACTTGGGCAGACATAAGAGCACACCCTGAGTGCCAGGAGGGCTGGGAGTGCCAGCAAGTCTGGGCCCTCTGGTTCTGTGCTCCCAGGATGGACAGACTCTGCCCAGCAGGTGAGAAGGAGGCAGCAGGTTTCACACACTGCCTTCTCAGCACACAGCCCACAGATCTCAGCACCAGCCTTGGCACACTCCCCTTCAGCAGGAGAAAATGGGATATGCAGGACAGGCAAGAGCCAAGGTGGTCAAAGCTCACATTTGCCACTCTGTGTGCAGGTTATGGAGCTCATATTTAGGTGCCTGAGTTTAAAAAAAGCCCCATCCTCTCTCTGTGTACAATGATTTCTTCTGAGAAGCAGCAGGTCCCTCCTGTTCAGTCTGTGTGTTCTGTGTCAGAGGGACCTGTGCAGATTCTGCATCTTTGTGCTTCTAAATTGTCTCTCTTTCACAATGAACACGGGGATGTTCAGACACACTTTTATCTTTACTTCTCATGGGTGCTGAGCTAAGGGCCCAGGAGTGCTGTGTTTCATGCAAGATCAAGTGTTGCAGTGTGAGAAATAAAATACCCAGCCCTGAGACATTGTTCACTGTCCCCTTCTTGGTGGCTGGCTCTTTGTTGTTGCTGCCAGACATTAAAATGATGCTGTCTCTCTACCCTCTTCAGGATTGATGTCCCTCAGAGTCCTAAATGCATGTGGAGTTCCCTCTGTTAAGTGAGTATTTTATGGGGAAAGTATTAAGAAGAAGTATTATGTGTCCAGCCACCAGAAAGAATATTCTATGCCCAGAAGGAAAAAAGAAGGCCCATTTCAAAGAAATAATTGCCAGACTTTGTATCATCCATAAACCCACAGATTCTCCATGGGACAAGGGTGGAACTCTCCCCCTGAGAGTGACAAGTGTGGTCTTCCCACGGCAGGCAAATGTGGGCCCAAGTTTCCTAAAAGTCACCTGTTTTGCCACTTAGGACTTAGTGTGAGCTAGAAAAACTGCAGCAAGTGTTCCCATCCCTGTAGACCATGCCTTGCTCCACCACATGCTCAGGGAGGATGACCCAAGGGAGGCTGAGAGCCCTGGGTGGGCCCACCAGGGCTGCAAGAGGAGGCCACCAAGCAAAGCAACAAGGTGGAATGTCCTTCCACAACCCCCAGACTTGGAGATTCTTTCTCATTCACCCTCCAGGCAGGAGCTGCAATCCCAGCATGTCACACTGGGTGTAACCCACAGAAAGCCCCAGCCCAGCAGACAAGGAAGGTGCAGGGGGATTCAGTCAGGGTGTGATGAGGACTTTGAAACCTCCTGGCTTAGGAGGACCCCCCTTCTTGCCTAAACAGAAGAACCAAATGAAGTAGAACCAAAAAAACCCTGGTCCTCACTGCAGGCAGAGGGGAAGTGTCACAGCCCCATGAGACATTGCAGAAAACAGGTAAATAAAGAAAAGGTCCAAAGCTGCCTTTTATTTTCTGAGGGGAGCAAGGCAGAATCAAGTGTCTGTGCAATCCAATGAGCAAAAATTAGTTTTATATCCCTTCACACTGAAGAAAGTATTTAAGTTCAGCCAAGGTCTTCTTCTGGCTCTCCAACAGTGATAATTTCCACTCAGGGAGAACAAATACAGCTTTGCTCACGTAAGGATAATAATGTCTGTCTTTTCTTGAGCGACTTTGCCACACATTAGCCAGAGGGAGAGAGCTAAAACTTGTGATGGAAATAACTCTCATCAAGAACAAGTGCTGGAGGGGTTTAAATATGTGATTTTATTAACTTTGTGTCAGTTTTCAGTGCAGGATAAATGTCCATTTAAGAGCATTAGTGATACATTCCCTCCAAAGAGATATTTGCAGGACTTTGCTCTTCCCAACCTTCTCACCAGCTGCTCAGTAAAAGAACAGGCAGCTGGAAGGGCTGGGAAAGGATGGAAGTGGAGGCAACACACACCAAACCTGTCAAGGGCTGTATTTCAGCTCCATGTGCACCAAGTCTTCAGCAGTTGATGCTCAGATCAGGTAGGGAACAGCACTCAGGCTGGGAGAGATCCCAGTGATGAGCAGGGACTCACTTGGCAGTGCAAATTCTTTAGAGAAGGGAGCAGGAGCCTTGTTTGCACATCAGGGACACAGAATCTCACAAACAGGAGGGCAGGGTTTGGCACAGCACGGACAGAGATGGATCCCACCTGCAGGAACAAGAGTCAGGTGTGATGGAAAAGTGGTTTTAACAGACTAAGCTTAACACTGCTGAGTTAGAGTGAGCATCAAAGCTCCCTGAGAGCCTGAGCACTGGGAGACACGGAGAGTCTGTTCAAAAAATTCTTTCCAGAGAGAGAGTGCTCAGGGATTGGAATGGGCTGCCCAGAGAGGGGGTGGATTCCCCATCCCTGGAGGTTTTTCAGCTGAGCTTGGCCATGGCACTGAGTGCCATGATCTGGTAAAGGGACTGGAGTTGGACCAAGGGTTGGACTTGATCTCAGAGGTCTTTTCCAACCCAATCCATTCTATGATTCACTGTACACTTAATTGATTCATTTACTGGCTGAAGATACAACAAAATGGGACCTGAACTCCAGTTGAGGCTTCAGGGTGCTGTAACTGACCTCAACATTCAAGGCTTTCAGCTTGAAGACTGTGACATTAATCTGTAACATTTACATTTAATTAATGCTTAATGCTCCCCACTCTGGCCAGTCAAAAATGGCAGGGTGGTGCCTCAGGAGCAAGGCTGAAATGTCTCCTCACAGCATCTCTGGAAGCAGCATCTGGAAGATAATGTCAGTGCACCTGTCCCACAGTCAGGAGATCTTCTCTTGGTACCAACTCCATGTCCCCATCTCCTCTCAGCAGCAGAGGTTCTGCATTCCTAGATGTCTATCCAGGAAATCCATCTTTGCTAAATTTCCAGAGGACCCAGCAGACAACAAGGAAAATCCTGGTTCCTAATTCCAGAGCACAGAGAAATGTGGGAACATGCTGTGTTAAGACATGAAATCTGTTAAGACCCTTCAGAGATTTCCAAAAAGTGGAGCATGTCCATGAGCCCACTGTGATGGGAGCACCAGGGCTGTGAGGAGAGGACAACCCACGGTCTGTCCCCACACAGGGACCACAGAGGGAAGGGAGACCTGGAACCCCCCAAATTCCCTTCTGCCCTGGTATAATGCCCTGCTTTTGAAACCTTTTTCTGACATTCAAACCCCTTCCTCTGTTTATTTTTAACAGCTAACATTTTCTGAGCTTGAATGTCATCTCAGCTGGATTCTCAGAGCTTAAATCATTCTGGTCCTGTAACCACTCCTTTGTGCTTGTAGCATTTATTTTGAATTAGCTAAATTAGATTTCACTGGGTTGTCAGTGACTGTCAGTGGTGATGCTTTTGAGTTCCAATTGCAAAATGTGTGCAGGTTCAAAAGGCAACAGAGTAAGTGGATATTTAAAGCAAGAATTAGACTTTTAATAGACAAAAAATACAGAAGATGGGACTCATAAATGACTTTGGATATGTGGCCATAATTACTACATGCATTTGATTCCTGTATACACATATAGGGATTTTTAGGATGCTGGTTGCCATGGTAACTTCTTTACTGAATGGTCCATATGTTGCTTCTGAAATTCTTTTTCCTTAATGGAAAATTACCCCCATGGACATGGATGGCATTTGTAAATCTCCTAAAAAGGCAGTAATTTCCCTTTTCTTCCTAAATGTCATCGACTGGGTAATGGAAGCCTTTGAAGTTTGATTCTCTCCCTTGTCAGTTCACCAAGTGAGGGACGTGAACTGCATCCAAACCTTCCCTCTCTGCCTCCAAACCTTCCCTCTCTGCCTCCAAACCTTCCCTCTCTGCCTCCAAACCTGTGCGTTGCCTTGCTGGAATTCTGCCTGACAGCAACTCCCTGACTTTGTCATGGGTGAGTGTGGACTCCCTTCTCTGGAGGTGAATGCACTTGGACTGGAATGGCTTCACTGCCAGAGGGCAGGGTTAGGTGGGATGTTGGGAAGAAACTCCTCCCTGTGAGGGTGGGCAGGCCCTGGCACAGGTTGCCCAGGGAAGCTGTGGCTGCCCCATCCCTGGAAGTGTCCAAGGCCAGGCTGGACAGGGCTTAGAGCAACCTGGGACAGTGGAAGATTTGCTCATGGTGGGGGAATTGGAACAAGATGGTCTTTCCAAGTGCCTTCCAACCCAAATCCTTCTATATTCACAGAATCATAGAATGGATTGGGGTGGAAAAGCCCTCCGAGATCCTCAAGTCCAACCCTTGGTCCAACTCCAGTCCCTTTACCAGATCATGGCACTCAGTGCCACGGCCAAGCTCAGCTGAAAAACCTCCAGGGATGGGGAATCCACCCCCTCTCTGGGCAGCCCATTCCAATCCCTGAGCACTCTCTCTGCAAAGAATTTTTTTCTGCTCTCCAACTTCAATTTCCCCTGGCAGAGCTTGAGCCCATCGTGCCCCCTTGTCCTATTGCTGAGTGCCTGGGAGAAGAGACCAACCCCCACCTGGCCAGAACTTCCCTTCAGGCAGTTCCAGACAGTGCTGAGGTCACCTCTGAGCCTCCTCTTCTCCAAAGATTTCAAAGGAAATCAGTATTTCTGAATGCAGAATGGAAAGTGATTCTAAAAACTTCTGTGGACCAGAATTTTTGTCTTCCCTGGAGCTCAGTGTGCTCCAGTTGCACAAAACCAAAGAGCTGGAGAGCAGGATCAGCTCAGCTCCAGGAGCAGCTGGGAACTCCCTGTGCTCTGGGCTGCTGCACCCTGCTCTGCTCCCAGGAGGGACAGGGCAGCACATCAGAGCCACCCGTGGGCACACTGGGACTTTCTGATGTGTTTTTTGTTGGCTTTGAACCTTCAAACAGTCCTTTTAAAGTTCTAGCATTTCTCTATTCATCTATTTGGGGTAGGAAAAAAACAAACCCAAACTCAGCTACCTGCACTGTTGCAATCAGGTGCTTTGCTTGGTCTGGTTTTGAAGTTCAAACCAAGGGATTAGGAATCCACAACAGAAATCTCCAGCACTGGGGCTGATGGAGCAATTCCCTGAGCCAAGAGCCAGACTGGCCTGTCTGGTGTGTCATTTCACTGTTGCCACCAGCCATGAACACAAGCACAGCTGGAAAACACGGATTTCAGGGAGACCGGATTAGGGGTGGATTTAACTTTGTGTATTTGAAGTTCACCAAAAACCCAGAGACATTTAAATGTATTTTTAATCTTATTTTTCCCCAGCAATTCTGAGTAACGGCTGTGCCTTGGAAGCAACTGCCTTTATATACCTAAAGAGTCTGTGAATGTTGGCTTTGCACAAACCTTTCTCAGTGCCTTGCACAGCTGCACTTCTGTTCTACATTGGAAAGGTTTGACACCTCAGCAGTATCAAGTTAGAGGTTTTATCCCTCAAACTTCCCAAATGCAGTTTCCATTATTAACACAATTGTGACAGCTACAGTTTGTTTCTATTGCCTCACCTGGGGCACATAAACTTAAAGGACTGAAAATACCTCCATGCAATAAAAGAATTTTATATAATTGCTACCTCTTGCTGTAAGGCACAGCTGGCCTTTGAAAGTTGGGAACTCATCTACGTCATGGAAGTAAAATGTAAGCCTGGGGTTTAAATGACTGTAATTTATGTTTCTGAAGCTCCAAACACAAACATGGCCATCCAAAGGGCAAATACCTTTCCAAATAAACACTCATAATTCATCTTGGAGAGGGTGTATGTCTATGGTCTCCTTATAGGAGCCTTTCAGTGGCTGTTGCTGTTTTCTTTAGATACTTGTTATCTCTGGTTTGCTATTCCCAAGGTTGAAATTCCTATTGACACCTTCCTAATTCAGCTGGTTTTAATGTTTCCCAATCTGCTGTGCAAGGCTGTGCCACATCCCTGGAGAGTCACCAGGGACTCAGCCCAAAGCTGCCACCCATTGTTATGGGGACTCTGACCAGTCCAGCCCACCAGGTTGATGTGGCAGTGGATGGGTCATTGAAGCCTCTTGAGAACACTAAGAATGACTAATTTCTTGTGGCTGGACAAAAATCAGTGAGTAGAATAGCCAGAAATCACCCTGCAATTTTTGTGCTGAGCATTTTCTTGTCACTGTCTCTCAGCATGTGTCTGAACATCATTTAGATATTTTGGGTTTAGGGCCCCATTCCAAACAGATGTTGCTTGTTGAGCTTTTTACATTTTTTCCCCCCTTGTTTTTAATTTATAACACTGAAAATCTCCCTGGAATGGGCTGACACCAAAAATGTTTGTTGTAGACTTCAGCTGAAAGCACCCACCCATGGTCCATGCTCTGATGATTTACAAATTCACCAACATTTATTATGGCATTGCAAAACAACAGTGACAAAAAGAAATTCAACCACAGCTCCCTCACAGCAAATTCCAGGCTCAGAGCTCCTCTGCAAGTTTGCATCTCATCATCACAGGGGAGTCTGCATCCATTGAGATGGGTTTTATTTCCAAATCTCATTTCTGGAATGATCATGCTCTGCCTTGGCTCCATCCAGCATTTGTCATTTGCTTTTAATAGATGTTCAGTTATACCCAGGATTTAAAGATAATTAATCTCATTTTTATAGTTTCCAGGAGTTTGGTTGTGCTGCTGGTGCAGCTCAGCAGAGAGAAACAAATGGGAAATTTTCTGTCTTGGGTTGTGTAAGTGTGAATACTGAAATCAGGTTTCCAGTGCAAGGACACCATGACAGGTGAATCCAAATTGCATTTGATTCCTTCCCTAAAAGCACCTTTTTGGGCAAAAGTGAGCACAACTGCAAAGTATTCTCAGCTAAATAAGGCTGGATATTCAAATTCTCCCTGGAGCTTTATTTCCTGGATTGGCCTGGTGTTTGGGAATGCTGTGGCTCACCTGGGCCCCTGTGCTTGCTGCTGTGGGACAAAATGTCCCTTCTCCACAGAGGTTTTCCCCTGAGATGGGGAGATGGACACACACATGGAAGGAGTGAGGCAGGTGGGATGCTGGCTGTGACACAGGCCCTCAGCACTTGGCAGGCTGACCCTTGATGATGGATTAATTTGCCTTCAGAACCAAAATAGTAGGAGTATTGAGGCAGGAATTTGGGAAAAACACGGAATTGGCTTTAGAAATGAGTGAGAAGGGGAGCCTGAACACAAGCCCAGTCCTTCCTTCCCAGCACAAGTGCAGCCCTGGGATGTGCTGTCATGTCCTGGGAATGTTCTTCCTGGCCATGCTGCATCCACCTCCCTCTGCTCCCTGTCCTGGTCCTGGGGACTGTCCCCCTGGCTGGGCTGGCTGAGCCTGCTCTGAGGGGACACCTCACCTTGGGTCTGGGGCAGTCACAGCAGGACCAGCACCAAAGGGCAACACCTTCTTCTCACCTGTTTTTTGGAGGAGCAAAGCTGCTGCAGCTCCTGCTGCAATAAATAGTGAGTGGGGATGGGACAAACCCACAGCCTGACTGATCCCAGACTGTCCCAGGGGCACTTGTGGACCCAATTCCCTGCTGCACCACTGGGACTTTGCCAAAGGCAAAAGAGCAAACTTGAGTGAAGCCAAAGCAGAGCTGCTGCTCCCACGGATCACCCCCTGGAGGAAAAGCACAGATCCCAAGTCACAGGATCCCAGAATGGTTTGGGTTGGAAGGAAGTTTAAAGCTCACCTTGCTCCAACTTTCCACTGGGTCAGGATGCCCAATGAAGAGTGTGTTCCTCAAAAGAAACCAAATGGGGGACTGACCCATCAAGGATGACCCACTGGGCACTGCCACATGTGCACAGAGGTGGTGTTGAAGCTGGCAACACAAACAGCAATTTCCTTTCTTACTCCTCTTCCAGGGCTGGATGTCACAGGATGCAATGGCAGTGTAATGTTTCTGAGAGGACACAATAGGGAGTTTGCTGCCAAGCAGGAGCTTGTCCCTTCCCCAGGATTACCTGATGGAGGTGACTGCTGTGATCAGGGACTGCTCCCAAGGTCCAGACATGCTTTTCCAGTCCTCCCTCTGTGTCACTGGTACCTTTTCTTCTCTACCTGCTCAGGAACAGCTGCAGGTGCTGAGAATGTAAAGCCTGGCCCTTAAGATCTAACGTAGTTGAAATGTCTATAAACACCCTGAGTCTCTTCAGAGATCTCTGTGCTTGCCAAACTCTGCAGCTCACTGGTGTGTCTCATTCCTCGTGGTGCTTCCTCCCTCTTGCAGCCCAGGATTATGTGAGAACTGCAGGAAAAAACCCCAAACGTTTGAAGACTTCAGTACAACCTCAATGACTTAACTGAAAAAGTAGTTGAAGAAACTCTAATTTAATTAAAAAGTTGAAAACCTTTGAAACTATTTAAGATGACCTCAAGACTTGGAACCTGTCTGCAGCTTTTTTCCACTGTTGGCAGGTAGCAATACTGAAATATTATCTGAATAATTTTTCCTTATTTCTTTACATTAATAACCCAAGAGCACAGATTGCTCAGCTGAAATCTGCTGGACATTAATCACCAGATTCTGTGTTTTATGGCTGAAATAAATCTGATTAGAAAACAGGGGAAAAAAAATCAGTAAAACTAGTGGCATGTTCACCATGATGAAAATTCACAGATGGAAATAGGTGGCTTATAGGAGTCAAATTCTGGTTTTGAGTAGAAATAAATATTGCACAGCTGAGGAGGGATCCATGACATGGATCCAGGCTATTAATCAGCAGGTATCTTCCCTGTGTATGTGCATGTTAAGAGGATGACAAGATGCTTTATCTAGAAGAGCTCCAAGAATGTACAAGAGGGGGTATTTTCTTGGATTTTTACAGCAGAAATTAATTTTCTCTTCCTTTTCAGGGCTGGTCTCCCACAGTGTGGTTTTGGGGGGCTGCAGAGCATCCTCTCTCACAGGAATGTCCCCCTCAGTGACAGATGCTGTTGCCAGGTGTATCTGGGCAAGGTTTGTCCTCTCTTGGGGCACTTATGGAATCTTAGAATCAATTGGGTTGGAAAAGACCTCCAAGATCATTGAGTCCAACCCTTTGGTTTGCCCCATGGAGCGGAGCTGTGGCACATGAACTGGGTGACTTCTGGAGGATGGGAGGCCACATAATGTGGCCCAGCTCACCTAAAGATCACCCAGTGGTGGGGCCAATCCCCCTGAAAACACCCAGTATGGCCACCCACTCCTCAGAGCTGGTGCAGCCACTGTCCCTGCTGTGCCCACCAAGGTGCTGAGGCAACAACAACCAACCCCAGCCCGTGGGGATCCCGTTCTCCTTTCCAGAGCGAGGTTATTCCTGTCAATACCAAACAAGTACAGACACTTATCATTTTAGGGACTTTCCACCATTCATCTTCTCATCCCCTCTGCACAGGTGTACACTTGTTACAGTCACTTTTCTCCAGGGAAAGAACCCGTTTTCCTGGAGGACAGGAATGCTGACCTGCTTGCCTTCTGCTTCAAGCATCCATCAAACCCAACCTCTGTGTCCCCTGGAGTCTTAATTTTCCTCTTGACAGCAGAGACAAATGACTCCCCCCAGGGCTGTTTGCTCATGTCTACTCAAGGTTTCTGTGACACTGCTTGAAGATGACCTGTTTTTTAAACACACTGGGAGTTTTCTTCCCACTGCCACCTTCCACTGTGAAGGTACAGAGAGATTTGCTTTAAGAAAACCTCATAGTGCCAATCCCTGATTCATCCTCTCACTCTGCTTTCTGCTTTAGGCTTCTTCTGCTTCCCAGCTGTAATATTTTTCCCATATTTGGGGTTTTCCTGCACAGATACAGTGATATTTCCTTTGAGGTGGAACAGCCAAAAGGAAATATATTTTATTTTTCAGTATTTTTTCAAACCAAGTTTTTCCCAACTGACACTGAAATCTGCCCTTTGGCAACCCCAACACCATTCCAACAAGTCCCAAGTGGTGCAGAGCATTTCTGTGGGGAATATTCTCCTGTCTTGAGGATTATCCCACTCTCCCTGGCCTCCACTGAGTCCACAACATGAGAGGCTGGGAGCTGTTTTTTGAGTGATCAGACCAAAGGAAAGGGGTGGTTTGTGTGTTCTTTAGGACAATGGGTGGTTCCAGGTGATGCAAACATTACATGGGAACATTTGCTGTCAAGACAGCACATGGTAATCCCTGACTTTGCCAGTTGGACAGTTAATCTCCCTCACATTAATTCCTTTTAGGCTTTTAACAGCTTTTAAGCCCTTTTTTTGTCCCTTATTTATCAGATATTTCTGGAACTGACAGCCATGTCTGTAAATGTCTCAGAGATGACTTCTTTCCCACTTCTGGAAACAGAGGAAAGCCCCCCACCTGCCAGGCCCTCACCTGCTCACAGGGAGTTTATCCTCTGCAAAACAGTGCCTTGAACACAACTCTCTTTCTCTCCAGCCACATGGAATGAACCTGAACTCCATGTGGTCTCCTGGGAAGGCAACACAAGGAATCAGGAGCTGGTTTTGTTACTGACATCTGCATGAGAAGGAATGCAGGAAAACAGGGACAAAGCAGCCTCAGTTCCCCCATTTGCTCATTTTGGAGTGCTTGTCTTTGCAATACAGCTCTTTAATGTTGGTAACTCCTTTACAAAAATGTTCTTCCCTTTATTCCCTTCCTCCCAGAAAAACTGTCCTGCAGTATCAGACGTGCAGTGCCAGGTCTTGCACTGGAGATACCAAACACCCTCATTGGCAAGGAACACTGCCAGGCCTGGCTATGATCAAACTCCATAAAAAAACAAAGGCACTCTCTGGCCAGATCCACTCAGATGTTGGAAGAGAGAAGAATGTGGCTGCCACTTTCCAGTTTCTCTTGGCACAAGGATTTTCCCATCAGCCAGGACATCCTGAGGATGGGAAACAGCACCAGACCACCTGTGTGCTGGCTGTGCTGAGCAGCTCACACCTCCCTCCAAGCACCACCAGCCTTTCCAAACACAGCCCTGAGGCTACACAAGATCTTTTTGGTCCCTCCAAGCACCACCCAAACACAGCCCTGAGGCTACACAAGATCTTTTTGGTCCCTCCAAGCACCACCAGCCTTTCCAAACAGAACCCTGAGGTTACTCAAGATCTTTTTGGTCCCTCCAAACACCACCAGCCTTTCCAAACACAGCCCTGAGGCTACACAACATCTTTTTGGTCCCTCCAAGCACCACCAACCTTTCCAAACACAGCCCTGAGGTTACACAAGATCTTTTTGATCCCACCTTGGTGACCCCAGGGCTACAAACGCTGCCATGGAACCTTCTCCTGCACTGGAAGGAGCTCCTTGTTCACGTAAATCATAGAATAGTTTGGGTTGGAAGGGACTTTTGAAGGTCATCTAAGCCAAGACCCAAATGAAGATGGTGCAACCTGGGCATGCTACGACACAAACTTCCTGTTGAAAACAATAATCACACTCTGGATAGCTCTGAGTTACTGTGCAAAGGGAAAAGGCCTCTCTCAAACCCACTGCTTTGGCCTTTTACTATTTATGTATGTGGTTCCTTAATATATGTTGAATCATTTAAACCATCCACATGCCATAACGTGCCCCCAGATGTTTAGTTGAGTGTCCCCAAATTTGCTTGGCATGTTCATCCCTCCATTTGTTAGGAACATAAATGTTCTCTGACTTTGCCCTGTGCCTCTCAGCATTATTTTATGGAAATTCCCATTTCCTGCACTGAAAGAAGCCCTGATGATAATGAGAGGCTTGAAGCATTTTAAACAAACAAACCAAAAAAAAAAAAAAAGGCAGTTTGAGTCAATTCTGCATTTTGTTCCTAATCAAAACTAGTTGTGTGCATTTGAATTGACAGTGAGCTCAGCACACAATGCTCCATATGGGCTTGGCTGCTGGAATTCAGTGAATGGCAGGAGCCACTGGAAAAGCTCCCTGGTTTTCAAGGATTTTGGGATGACCTTGTGAAAGTGTCATTTGTCCCTGCCTTGTCCAGTATGGCTAGAAAAATCCCTGGAAACAGGCTATGGAATTGCAGAGCCCAAATCTCAGAGGCTGAAGCAGCACAGCAGCCCTGACCTACAGAGAAACAGTGGGAAATAAGGAATCCTTACCTAGAGAGAAACTGGAAAATGAGTCCTTACCTAGAGAGACACAGTGGGAAATAAGGAGTCCTTACCTAGAGAGACACAGTGGGAAATAAGGAGTCCTTACCTACAGAGAAACTGGAAAATAAGGAGTACTTGCCTAGAGAGAAACAGTGGGAAATAAGGAGTCCTTACCTAGAGAGACACAGTGGGAATTAAGAAGTTCTTACCTAGAGAGAAACAGAGGGAAATAAGGAGTACCTAGAGAGAAACAGAGGGAAATAAGGAGTCCTTACCTAGAGAGAAACAGTGGGAATTAAGAAGTTCTTACCTAGAGAGAAACAGAGGGAAATAAGGAGTACCTAGAGAGAAACAGAGGGAAATAAGGAGTCCTTACCTACAGAGAAACTGGAAAATAAGGAGTCCTTACCTAGAGAGAAACAGTGGGAAATAAGGAGTCCTTACCTAGAGAGACACAGTGGGAAGGAAATAAGGAGTCCTTACCTAGAGAGAAACAGAGGGAAATAAGGAGTCCTTACCTACAGAGAAACTGGAAAATAAGGAGTCCTTGCCTAGAGAGAAACAGTGGGAAATAAGGAGTACTTGCCTAGAGAGAAACAGTGGGAAATGAGTCCTTACCTAGAGAGAAACAGAGGGAAATAAGGAGTCCTTATCTAGAGAGAAACAGAGGGAAGGAAATAAGGAGTCCTTACCTAGAGGGAAACAGTGGGAAGGAAATAAGGAGTCCTTACCTAGAGAGAAACAGTGGGAAATAAGGAGTCCTTACCTACAGAGAAACAGTGGGAAATAAGGAGTCCTTACCTACAGAGAACCAGTGGGAAATAAGGAGTCCTTACCTACAGAGAAACAGTGGGAAATAAGGAGTCCTTACCTACAGAGAAACAGTGGGAAATAAGAAACTGGAAGCTTTTAATGGAGTCCCCAAAGATTTTCTTTCCATGATTCTTTATCTGGATATTGCTCTTCCACTTCAGATGTTACTCATTTTTCAGGCACATTATTACACCAAGTCTACCATAACTAGGAATGCAAACAAGCTACGGGCCATTAACCTGGACACCTCTTTGCAATCCTGGAGTGTCTAAAACACTTGGAAACAACCCACAGACTTTTACTGTTCCCCAGCTCAGACCTGATCTCACAGAACACCCTACAAGGTAATTCCAGTCGAGTTACACCCCGGAGGGGGATCCACATATGTGCCATTTTAGGAGCAGGTCCCCATTTTTGAGCACATTAACAGCACCCAGAAGGGCTGTGCTGCACAGACTTTGCAGGTCTGTTCTGCAGAGCATGAACAATTAGGAGAAACAGGGACAGTGGGTCTCTAAAGCATCTCTGGATGTGCTGTCGTGAGTGACTGGACAAATTCTGCTCAGGAAGGATTTATTTCCCCTCATTTCAGGTCTTGTGGCTGTGAGAGGCTTGCAAAACTTTTCACCTTCTTTCCCAGGAGTCAGATCTATTTTATGAGAAATTTAAGAATTACCTCTTATTAAAATGGGGATAGTGTAATTACCAATAAAAAGCAGATGTTATGGCACGACTAACGCCTGGGAATGTGTGTGCAGCAAGCACGACACGCCACCACAGCCAGACTTTGCACTGAGATAATAAAAATTGTCTTTGTAGAAACGAACTGGATGAGTCTCAGAGGTCTGAAGTCGCAGGGAGATCATTGTGGAAAAGGCTGGAAGGCTCCACGAAAGGGCAGCTTTGTGATCTCAGCAGCAAAATGTAACTCCGGGAGGCTGAGATGAAGAACCTCCTGTTCACCTTGACAGTGTCAGGAGGGGTCTGGAAAGGTGTCCTGTTCAAACAGCCACGCTGAGAACATCCTTCCCCCTCAGGCTGTAATGAGCCATAATTAGTGAGCTCCCTGACACCTCTAGCACCTCTCAGGGGTCTGCAGCCCACCTGCAGCAGTCGAGATCATTCCCTTGGATGACTCCCAAGGATTTGGGGAGCGTAGGCTGACTTTTGAACCAGGAATGTGCAAATAGCATGTAAATGGAGTTCAACAAATCTGCTCAGGCAACCCCAGTGTTCACAAACTTCTGCTCAGCTCAAAACTCTCTCTTCCTTTCCTGAAAATTGCACTTATTGCTCTCTACAACTGCCTGTATGGAGGCAGAAGAGGGGAGGATTGGCCTCTTCTCCCAGGGAACTAGAGGGGGAAATAGCCTCAAGTTGCACCAGGAGAGGTTCAGATTGGATATCTGGAAACATTTCTTCTCATTGGAACAGGTTGCCCAGGGAAGTGGTGAAGTCCCCATGCCTGGATGTGTTAAAAAAACAAGGAGACATGGAACATTTCAGTGTGGTTTAGTGGGCATGGGGGGTCTTCAGTCAAAGGTTAGACTTGATGATCTTGGAGGTCTTTTCCAACCTTAAAAATTCTATCATTCTGTTGCTTTTTGCCATAAAAGAATCTTTAGAGATGTGCTCGGTTTGCAAAGGAGCCTTTGCAGCTCAGGAGGAGTGTCTGGGTCAGGGTGTGGGTATAAATTTGGGGCACAGGGAGGATCTGTGCCTTGGCCAGGGAGCTGAAGGTGAAAGCTCAACATCCAGGGGGTGCAGGAGGGCCTGGGAAACCACAACAGCCATGGACTGGTGCTCAGCTCTGCTTTCTCATCTTCAAACCCCACGTTTTTGAGTTTTTGAGCCTTCTTTGTCCCAAACCCCATGTTTTTCCCCAAATTCAGTGACTCAGGCAGCAGAGACCTCCTCAATTTTTTCCTTAAGTCCCTCCCATATCCTGTCATTATTTCCTCTGCACACAAATTCCTTATTTCAATTTACAGGGGGAAAAAAAAAGTATCCAAATCCTCAGCCTATTCTTGGCCCTGTGGAGTGTCAGCTCACTGGAGGAACCTCCAGCCCTGTGCTGGGAGGTTTGTTCACATCACTTTGTACCAGCTTTAGCTCTGCCAGTCTGTGAAATGAAACTAAGACATATGCATAAGCAGCCTTGACAGCAATTAGTTCTGGCAGAACCTCTGTGGTAATGAATTTCAATGATGCTGGGGCTTTGGGTGCCTGAACACTCCATTAGCTGCTGGTATATCATCCTGATGCAGCTGAGGAATCACATTATAATAAACCACCTTTTACTGCAGGCAGCAACCAGGGTAATAAATGGGATGAATAATAATTTAGTCCAGTCAAAATTGTTCCGTGCTTCAGAGCTCTGAAATTTCAGTAAATAGATCAAATAACATGCAGGAATGAATCTTATTCTGAATTTCTCCATTTCCCAGGTATTTATGAGCATTTTTAATGTATTGGCAGCAGAGCTGCTCCAATCTATTAGACTTGCCAGTTAAACTCTCAAATACACATATGTTGGTGCAGTAATAGCAAAAAACATCCATGATTTAGCAAAAAAAGTGGTTTAGGTTTAAATGGAGGAAAATATATGATAACTATTTCAGGGTAAAACAGCACAAAGACTGTCTGTCTCTATATATTTACAGGATATATTCTCTTTTTAAAGTATGGAAAGACATGACTTAGAAAATACCTTAAAAGACACAGCAATACATGGCTTAGAAAGTACCTTAAAAGGCACAACTGACAGTTCTATGTTTATATACCAGGAATTTCATTATTATATGGGCAGATAATGGGAGAGCATTTTCTTGCACAGGCCAATAGTGATAGGACAGGGGGAAATGGTTTTAAACAAAAGAAAGGGAGATTTGGATCAGGTATTAGGAAGAATTTCTTTACTCAGAGGGTGGGCAGGCCTTGGCACAGGTTGCCCAGAGAAGCTGCAGCTGCCCCATCCTGGAAGTGTCCAAGGTCAGGTTGGATTAACCTGGGACAGTGGAAGGTGTCTCTGCCCATGGCAGGGGCATTGGGATAAGATGGGTTTTAAAGTGCCTTCAACCCAGACCTTTCTGTGATTCCCTCATTATGTCACAGTAAAATGGAACCTTTCTTATCACTGTCTTTGCAGTGCTTAGTATGAAAACGAGAAAAATGCATGAATCTGATGCTGTTTCTGCCCAACTGTGTCCTTTGAATGTGTCACTTTGGCTGCTGGTTGCTTGGCTGGGCATCCATCAGATACCAGTGAAGGAGGAGGTGGAAGGTGGTGTCTGGTTTATCAGGGCTGATCTCAGCAGTTCATCACCTCCCTGGCAGGGAGAAAAGGAGCTGCTGCTCCTTTAGAAAGAGGCCAGGCCATCTGTGAGCATCCCAGAGAAGGCAGGATGGCCACAAGACTGTGCTGGGGGGCAGGAAAGGGAGAGCTGTGCCAGGAGGGAGCTGGGGGTGGGTGGGGGGTTCCCCCTTTGTGATGCTGTCCCAGAGCTCCATCCCCATGGCAGCCACAGACTGTCCCTGCTGGTTTACCCTGCTTGGATTCCCCTTGAGTACTTGGGAACTACAAAATTATCCTTTTGCCCACCCTGGTGAACAGGTGGGTGGCAGTTTTGTTGCCCAACATGAAAATTCAGGCCCATTTGAATGAGATGTTTGTAAGATATCCTTTAAATGCAAAAATCTCAGAGACAGGGCTTTAGAGAAGAAAAAAAGCAGAAGAAAGTAAATGTGGGTGGGGGAAACAGCCAAGAGGCAGAGAAATTTTCTAGTACAAAGATATTTGTGTATGTTTATCTATAACAGCAAGAGGATCTTTTTTTGTTGTTTTTTTCAATGAAATAATGTCTTTTAATAGTGAGCAGATAAATGAGCTTTTCAAATAAAGATAGACATAAAACTGGGGTTGATTTGAAACATCAAACTCTTTTAAAGACCTGAATTGCATCTGTCTGTTTTGCTTGTGTGGAAAACTCAGAATGTATCTGGAGGAGAGGAGGATTCTACAGTTTGGGGGTTTTTCAGGCTCTACCCAAATGTTCATGTTCTTCCATTTCCAGAGTGCTCACAAGCACTGCTGATCCACCAAGATTTTCAGGAGACCATAAATCTCCCTAAATAGCCCAAGCCTGTGGGAGTCCCTTTTCCTTGGCTTGGAATCTGTCAAGGCAGCTCCTGAAAGCTGATCTAAGTTTAACCTCAAATGAGGCACAAACACTGTCTCTGTGGGCCTTGGTTTCACACAGTGCCAGACCAGTAGTCTATGAAAAATCAGGTAGCAGGGCACAGAGACTGGGGGGTTGTTTTTTAAAGCTCTGTCCTTGCTGCTTTGCATCACCACGAAGAAAACGTCACATTTCTTATTTTTTCTTATTTTTCCTGTGTGAGCTGCTAAGGACTGCTTGGGAGTATTGGAACTAACTTGGTATTTACATCTAAATACCTACAGGAGAGAACATTTCAAGACTAAAAAAGAGCTGAAAGACAGTGTGAAATCCTTGTGATCCTCAGTCTTCTAACTGGCCTCATTGTCTCCCATCAGTGGCCAAGGTGCAGGCCCTGGGTGTGAAGCAGAACAGGTTGACATTGGTGGTTGATTTGGGTTGTGGCTCTTGCCCATGGATAGTAAAGTTTTATTACATTTTATTAAATACAAATTTATTTCAGGACCTTTCAGGAGATGTGGAGACAAAGGAAAAAACCATGTCCCCATCATCCAGCCCAGGAGTCTCAGGGCTTCCTGCTGACCACAGACAGTGCTGAAGGTTTGGATTCCAACCTCCTGCTCTGCAATGACCAGCCATTCCCGGATTCCCTGGGGGTGGATCTTGCATACCTGCCCTACTACAGAACATCCCACGTCTGGGGCTGCCCACCTTCCCTCACTGCATCATCCCACATCCTCACAGAAGCACAAGAAAGCTCCAAAGAAGGCAAGGCTGACACCAAGCAGGATGAGAAAGTGAGTTATTCAACCACCTCCACAGATATTTTCCATACTGCGGAACACAGGAAGAGTTTCTTGGCCAACCACCCACATATGGATTATCTATATGGTTAAAGTAGGTTAAATACCTGCAAACTAGGTGAGATGAACTCCCCTTTACTGGTTCTGAAGGGGGTAGGAAGGGAGGAACAGAGGTGGGCACGTCCCACACCAAACTGTTCATCAAAGTTTGTCCCTCAGGGACAAAGTAATGTCTTGTGCTCTGAAATCGTGGTGCAGGAGCAGAGCCCTCTGCAAGGAGGAGATACCTGAGGCAGCCCTGGCAAGGTCCCTGTCCCTTCAAACCACCTGTGGACCCCACATGGCTGCTGTGTGGGACACAGTTGGGTCTGATGGGGCCTGTCCCCCTGTTCTGTGTCCCCAGGGGCAGTGCAGTTCCTGCGGTGTCACCCTCTCAGCCCTCAGCCCTTGGTCCTGTTCCTATATTTTTTCCAGACCATCCCACCAGGGCTGGAGTTGAGCAAGAGGGCAATTTCTTCTGCAACCTGTGAAAAGCCACCACCCCACCAGCTGCTGAGAGTCACCACCTCTGAACTCTGCCTGCCCACGACCTCCTTGCCCAGGGGGCTGCCCCATCTGAACCTTCCCTGCAGTGGGTACTTCCCTTACTACAGGACAGAGGGAGAGATCTGCACTGGCCCAGCTCAAGGAAATGGGCCACGAGGTCTGGAGGCCAAAGAGGGAGGACAAGGAGGAGGGACAGGCTTTTGGAGTCTCAGTGCCAGCTGCTTGGTGTGCTGAGAAGAAAGCAAAGGGTTTGTGAACCTCCTGAGTGAATGAGGAACTCTTGAAACTTCTGACATGAAAATCTGCATGAATAGGAAAGAAAGATATTCATTCTCAAACAAAACAAGTGATAACCCAGCCTGTGTAAAGACAACAGAAAGAGGCAGAGCAGGAACTGACTGATCCAGAGAGATCCAAATCAACTGGCTCTAGAGGTGAGGAGGAGAAGTGTTTTTCTGTGGCTAATCCCAAAGGAAAGATGCTCACTCGAGGAGTTTGCAGCAATGGGAAATGGCCAATGGGAAAAAAAGGAAAAAGAAAAGGAATTATTTCAATCTAAACTGCTTGGAGGAATTAAGCAGAGACATAATTTCCAGTAGGGATTGGGAAATACATTTCCTTTCCTCCTCACTACAATCCTTCCATTGTTTTACTGGCATGTGTTAGACCTGGTTACTGTGCACAACAGCCATACACAGGAGGAAAAAAAAACCATTTTTATTTAAATTCTTTGTCAATAAGATTTTTTGAACACATTTCCATTATGTCTGTCTTCATTTCACTTGCACAGTCAGTAATGAAAATCCTCCTGATTACTTTAATATGTGCAACTATGAGATTTCTATAAACATCAGTTTTGACTCTGGAAAATGGGGAATCAGCATCCAGAAATATTTTGGCTTCGGTGAATCTTGGCTGATTTACACCAGATGAGGATCTGACCAAAAAAAGCCCAGCTTGGTGTTTTCTTTGCAGTTGTGAAATCTTGCAACATCCTCTCCTTGCTGCCAACTGTGTCACCTCCTCGAGACACCACAGGGGCTGATGAAACACACGGCTCTCCCCATCCCTGTGCTGAGCACAGGCAACTTCTGTCAAAACACAGGAGTTTACTCCGAGCATTTAGACAATCCTGGAGTGTTCCTGCAATGATCCCACACTGGCATGATGGTGTTTGATAGGCTGGATCTAAATGTCCCAGGGTTATCTATTTTCTCGTAAGGATCAAAGGAGCAAAACACTCATATTTGGCTATTTCACATCTCCAGAGTTGGACCAGTTTTCCCTGGGCTAAGTGGGACAGAGATCCTGCAGCCATGAAAGGTGGGGATGGTTTGGATAATAATTTCTGCCCACACTGTATTTTTGTGTTCTTTGTCCAGCTGGGAAGGGGGTTTGGCTGGATGCTGGAAACCAGCAGAGCTCCCGGACTGGAGCTTTGATCCCAGTCTCTCCCAGGATGAAGTGGGGCCTCACCTCCAGGTTTATAAAAACCCTGGATTCAGCCAAAGGGGTGAAAATTCATCCCAGTCTCCATACCCAGCTGTCCCAGCTGCATCCCCACAGCCCCTCAGGATCATCCTGCACCTTCTCACTGAAAAAAAGAGTCAGGCTCTGGATGAACTAAGTCAGACTGTATGAAACAGCCTCTGCTTTTAAGCACAAAGAAGGCTGAAGTGTTGGGTACATTGAAAGAAAGCCATGCAAAATAGAATGAGATTATCCAAACTCAAGGGATCAGGCAGAGGAGAGAAGGAATTTTGACTGAAAAGCAGGTGTGGTTTGCTCAGAGAATATTAAGTTCAGCATTTCCATAAATTTGGTATATTAAAATAGTTCAAACTATGTAGCATCAAATCCACAAATCTGCCTGACTTCTACTAGACAGAAAATAACTGCTTTCTATTGGCTGTACTTGATAATTTATGGGAACAGTGAGCATCAGAAATCAAGGATTTGGGAGATGAGAATATCACAAGCTTTGTTCTTATGGATCAGAGAAGCCTAATTTTAATCAAAAGCTGGCAAATATCATATCATATGTTGCCATCTTGAAATTGGAGCTGAACAAAACTCATTATTTTAATATATTTTCCATACAGCCTTGCTCAGAGGTAAAAGGGAAAGGATGGAGGGCAGTGGTAGAAGCTTCTGTTTCTCTCTAAGGTTTGTGCTGCTTTATTACTTTCCCACATAGTGAACATTCTGTACACAGGCAGCAAAGGATTTTTCTCCAACTCCTGTGTGGCTCAGGTTGCTGCCTCAGCGAGGACATCATGTGCCCTCACTCCAAGAGTGGTCCTAGGGAGCCCAAAGTAACAAACAGTTGGGTTCAGTCCTGTGTGCTGATATTTCCTTTCATCTCTCTATTTGAAAAATCCATAATTATTGCCCCAAGCCTTCAGTACTTCAATACCAGCAGCCCTCTGGAGTTCCAAAAACAATCTGCAGTTACTTTGATGCATGCTGTGTAGTCGTCATTGATCCCCTTTAAGCTTTTAATCTCATGAATTCACAAACTTAATTCATAAAACAAACCAAACAAACCTCGGCAAAATATCCCCTTTAATAACAAAAGTGGTGATGACTGTAAATGTCTCGGGGGATTTCTTATAAAGCAGGTTCTTCTTTCTCAGCAGCTGATGTCAGATTTCATTTGGAAAGGGGGGAAAGGACTTAGTCACACTATTTGTTAATCTGTGTACCCCTAAGGAAAAACCTACTTCAAAGTCAATAAAAAGGTTCCATGGCAGGGCATGGAATTTGTCTCTGAAATCAGGTACAAGAGAATTCCTTCAGCAAAACACTTCAGGCCAAGATCTAGACCCAAGATTCCTAAAATCAATAAGAAACCTCCCTCAGCCTCAGCAAGGTGGAGCTTTGGCCTCCAGTCTCCCTACCTGGGACAGAGCAGCAGGCTGAAACATTCCTTTTATAAACCTGAACTGCACCAAACGCTGTTTTAGGCAGAAAATGATCTCCCCAGTGTTTAATTGTATTGCTGTGCACCCTTCTGCAAGGACTGTGGTTAGCTGAGCTCCCCTTTCTCCCCAAATCCTCACTGCGTCAATGTGGATGACTTAATAACTTCCCTTTGAACTCCTAGAAACCAGAAATGAAGCTTTTGGGAAGTAGCATTTATCAGAGAGCAGCAGAGCCCAGCAGGAAACAAAGAAGCTTAGGCAGGTCCCTGCCCAGCAATGCGATGGGGAGCAATGGAAGTGAGTCATGAATATGAAACAACTTGGCCTCCTTTCAGAGCTGCATTTGTGGGCAGGGATTAGAGAACACCTTGAATGTACAACTCCATGCAAATCCCAGCACTGGGTGGGCCTGGGGATGGGGGAACCACACAGCTCTGCTGCTGGGACAGCCTCATCCAGGGTTCTGTGCTTTGCCCAGGCAATTTGGGAAGCGCATCAGAGAGGAGGACCCGTGTCCTGCAGAGCAGGGCTGGGTTGAAGGCAGTGCCTGAGGGCTGTGCTGAGTGCTAATCATGAGCATTGGACACATGGACCACCTGGAAATACAAAGGAATGGAGAAGCAAGGGATGGCTGCAAGCTCCAGTGATCCACAGGGATGCTGGTGCAACAGGAGGGAAGCAGCTGTGCTCCTGCCACACCTGGGCCCTCAAATGGATTTCATGAGTCTGTCCTGACACACAGGCCTGGATCTGGATCTCCCTAGAGCTGTATCCCAATGCTCACCAGCACAAATGTGTTTGGATCCCAAGTGAGGTACCTGCCCAGAGCAAGTGTTCCCAAAAACATAAAGAGAAAAGCTGGGCTGGGGTGGAGGCACAGGCTGGACCTGTGTGCAATCCTTTCTTGGATACAGGTGGGAAGGGATGATGAAAAAGCAACAGTCCCCTGACCTGCATAACCACCCATAAATCCATCTGTCCCCACCCCAGTGCTACCAGTTCCTGTTAACTCCCTCCAGGTTCCCAGGCTGCTGGGGACACAAAAGCCTTTCCCAGGAACACAAGTGATGGGATTTGCAGGTGTGGGCAAGGCAGAAACACCAGCACCTGATCCAAGTTATGCAGCCTTTGACTTCTGCAGCAATCATTAGACTCTCACACGTGGAAAAATGCAAGTGCTACGGATTTCAGTTAGCAGCCCTTTGTCAAGGCTGGTGTCCCTGGGCCTGATCCTGCTACTGGCAAATGCAAGCAGGGAAATGCATTCCCCAGGACAGCTGTGCATCAGGATCACCTGAGCTGGGGACTCCTGCAAACTCATGTTTGAAATGCACACACTGTGCAGGGAAATGACTGTGCTTCTGCTTGTCTGAGCTCCTACCTCTGGGCACGAGGAGGAAATTCTGTACTGGGAAGGTGACAGGGCTCTGGAACAGGCTGCCCAGAGAGGCTGTGGAGTCTCCTTCCCTGGAAATACCCAAAAGCCACCTGGACACAATCCTCAGGAATGTGGTCTAGGGGATCCTGCCTGAGCAGGGAGGTTGGACTAACTGAGCTCCAATAATCCCTTCCCACCTGAACCATTCCTTGATTCTTGTGCATCAGTCACTGGAGTGGGCACAGAACCTTTGCCTGTGGTCTGGGGGAAACTGGGGCACCTTCTTGTGTGATTAGATGAGAAAAAGATCCTGCCAAAGCCTGGGGTGGCACACAGCTGCTTCTGCTGCAGTTACACCAAGGAATAAGCACACTCCATGAGGCTTCTACTGAGCAAAATTAGCAAAGGCAAGCAGAGAAAATGGGAATTCCTGCTGGAGGAAGAGCTGAAGGAATCTGGCACCACAAGCAATGCAAAGGGAGCGTGGTGGAGAGTGAAGAGTTAAGCTTGCCTGGCTGACCAGAGCTGTGAAAATAGACCCCAACCTGCCTGGGAGGAGGCAGTGGCCTCCTTCCCACTCCAAAACTCTGCAATGGCTGAGACATCCACCCTCCAGCACAATATGAACCTGAACAACAGGGTCTGACAGCTGCAGAGTGTTTGAGCAACGCCTCAGATGGGGAAGGTTGTGAAATCCTCCCTATCCCACTGGAGCTGCAGCTTTTCCTGGTTGCTGTGGCTGGATTTTCCCTGGACAGTGGAGTTACTGACAGTGAGGGGTGAGCACAGGTCCCACCAGCAGAGGAGAAGCAGAGGGAAGGAATCACCCAGCAATACCTTAACCCAGAGATTGTGCCCCTGATCCTTCCTGGTCCATCACACCCTTCCAGGGACCCAACATACACCCAGAGCCACTGAGCTTTGGCTCTGCTCCCTAGATATGTCCCTCTGGCAGCTCATTCTCTCATGGCACCCTCACAAATGGGTGCTCTGGGTCAAGGTGATGGGGTCTCACTCCAAGCAGCTGCCCCGTTAGCACCTGATGCTGGCTAATAATAATGATTAATGAATCTTAATCTTTCTGTCACAATTCCCTTTCATTAATATTTATATCTGGCAGATGTACCCCCAAGGGGACACTTGAGCTGCTAAGTATTAGTCTGCTATGTACAGCTGGTATTTTCTCCAGAAACTTTGAGGACATTCTTCTAAACAGCAAATTATGTGCAATTTTATTTCCAATTGTTAACACTGTCACGTGTCAGCGTGGAGAAGAATGTTTATTTTAGGCCTCCTCGTTTGATAAAACAAAAAATACTCTCCTTAAATACCAACATTTTCAGGAAGGAAGAATGAATCTGGTGTAAAGGAATGATTACACACTTAACAACTGGCATAATCACAGAGGTCAAGCTCAGCTATGGAAGCACCACTGAACCTCCTAATTACAACAGGGTGTAATTTAAGGGCATCTTTAGCAGGCAGTGATTTTAAACATGTGTCATTTGCCAGTTGGATTTATGTGTTCAGCTGCTTAAAAAAAAGTCTTGTGAAGCACTTTTGGAAGCATAAACATTCAATTAAATGATCTAAGTTGAGTCCTTATAATTGGGCTGAAGTCTGTTTATAACTAATTCATAATACAGCATCATTAGCCAAATGATTAATTGGTAATTACTCTAGGAAAACAAATTAATCACAGTGTTTTCCAAATCATGATCCTCTCTCTCCACCATTGCAAACCATTGGACTCTGCTCTGTGGTTGTCGTGATTTATTTCTAGTTATCCGTCGACATCCTGGTTATTAAATTGGGAGGAATCTCCTCCCAGCTCTCAGCAATGCACTTTCAGCTGCAGCAACAGGCAGCACCAAAAGCATTTTCCATTTTTCTCAACATTTTATGACCCTCCCCAGACATGCCTGAACCTTGGCTGGCTGGATATGATTTTTTTGATGGGGCTCTCACTTGAAAGTAGGAACATGAATCCTGCAATTATGTTCATGTAAAGACCGATCAAATCAGCAGAGGAGGATGGGAATTACAGCCAGCCTTTGTGCCTGAAACATTCCTCAGCCCACAGAGCCTTCCACCTTAGAGGCAGAGCTTCCAAAATGATTTGTTAAACCATGTGGGCACAGGGAAAGCACGAACAGGTTGTATGTGAAAAAAAAAACAACTAAAATAGCTGCCTCTGCAGTTGTGAGTTATCTTCAGGAGCTGGTGGAAATGCTCTGGTGTCTGGGAAACAGCTCAGCATGTCCAGCCCAGGGAGGGACCTGAGATCACCCTCAGGAGAGTCTGGGGACAGCAATGGGCAGCTTCACAGTCAAAACAGCCTTAAAGCAGAATAATTGAGGTTGGAAAAGCCCTCTAAAATCATGGAGTCCAACCATTAACCAGCACTGCCAAGCCATGTCTGTAAGTGCCACATCTACGTGTCTTCTAAATCCCTCCAGGGCTGATGGCTCTGGCACTTCCCAAGGGGGCCTGTTCTGATGCAGCTTCCAGGTTTGGGGTAATAAAACAAGCTGAAAGTTTCTGCTTGTCCTCATGAACAGCAGGTCTGGACTAGTTTTTTATTTGACTCTTCACAGTTTTTCCACTGAGCAGCCTCAGTGGATGGAGTGGGATGATCTTGGGATAATTTGGTAACAAGCCTTCTGACGTTTCTTCCAAGTCTGTCACTGGGAGCATTTTTTTCCCTCCTGTCTTTCTTTTCTGCCCTTTTACAACCAAAATGCTGTGGTTTGAAGGCAGGGCTGATGGGCTGGGTACCACATGCCCTGGTGGGAGGGTGCTGAGCCTGCAAACAGGAGCTTTCTGCCTCCTCCTTGCACAGCCCCAGCCTGCCCCTGGCAGGATTCTCACTCCCCAGTGCCTTTTTCTCCCCTCATCTCACACAACAGCAGCAAGAAAAATTCAACCAACTTTGGACTGACTCCTCTGATGTTGCTCATCTTGACAGGGATAGGCAGAAAGCCAGAAAAATGATGCTGAACTACTGTGTAAAAACAAACAAACAAACAACAACCCAGGAAACCCGAACAGGTGAAAATATTCCATCTGTAAAAATGTCACAGACTCAATTTGAAAGGGCACCACCACCTTTGGCCCATTCAGACCAGTCTGTTGGCTGCATCTCTTATCTGGCATCTGTGTGTTCTCACTGAATGGAAAAGAATGGCATAGGGGATGAGCCAAATGCTGAAAATCACGGTCCTCAAGGTGGCCTGGAGACGTGGGAGAGCTGCAGCAGCTTCACTGGAGAGGCAGGATTAGAGGGAACCCAAGAGTAACCAGGAGCAAAACCATGGCAGGAATTTTAATGGCAGCAAACAGCTTTTTAAACCATTGTGTAGCTGGTGATGAGCAAGGCATAAGCATTTAATGCTGAAATGAAATGGATTTAAAAGCCATCAAGAACAAATGATGTCAGCTGCTGAGGGCTGGGAAAGCTGCTCAGGATGTCCCATGGCTGGAGAGGGCTTGTGGTCCCCACCATCACGTGCCACCCACCACCGTGTCCTCATCCCTGCCCCATCCTGCTGTCCCCTGCAAGCACCACAGGGAAACCTGTCCATGCTTCCCTGAATTAGGGAAGATCAAAGCAAAGGACAGAAGGCAGCATTTGGTAGTGGGAGCACAGCCTGGTTTTGTCATTATTTAAGGCAAAAAGCTGCCTTTGAAAACAGCAAATGAAGTCTAGAATTAAACCAGAGGAGTGAATTACTGAGTCCTGAGATGTGATGCTGCAGCTCTCAGTCCCAAGGGTGGCACTGACAAAGCCCAGCTGGGCCTGGACTGTTGCCCACAAACAAAAGGCACATTTTTAGGTGGGTAAAACAAATAGCAACTGGTGTCACTGGTAATGAAATTAAAATGTTGGGAAGGGACAAAGATCCTTAGGATGACAATAAAAAATTATTTTTATACCTCACCAGTGCAGGGAGGCCAAGCTGTGGTTTTCTCATCATCCGATTAAAAAGAAATAGGGATATTCATCCTTTCTCCACAGCAAGAAAAATACAACTTGTGTGAAGCTCTTTGATCCTCCCTGCTCTGCTCCAAGAAATCAGCCTGGTCTCATCAAACCCTTGCCTCTGGTTTATACCCCTCAAGCACACTGGTCTGGGGACACCCTGACCCAGACAGGAGCTGCAAGACCCTGCTGTGCTCCATATCAAACCTGGGCAGTGTTTTTTCCAAGGTACCAGCTCCAGGCACCCGGGTGGGATGTGGAAACAGAACACGGATTTTCTCTGCCCTATTTAATTAAAGTCTTTGAGTGGGGTTGTACCATTTAGGTCTGTGCCGAGCCTGGACTGACATTCCAACAGGAAAATCCTTTAATATCCCCCTGAACGACACAGGTTCCCTCCTGCTCTGCAGAGTCCCCTGTACTGCAGCTTAACAGCACCCTCTGCAGCCACCCCGGCAGCCAAGGCTGCAAAGAAACCTTTGGAGGAGCATTTCAATCCATCTTCCCCTGTAAATGAAGACTGTTGCTTTTGGCTTCTTGTTAATTTAAGAGAAACTTGCAGTTGTGACTTCAGCTTGATGTAAAGCACATCAGACATTTAGTCCTTCATCCCTGTCTGGCAGATCCAGGTTTCAGCTGGGACTCATCCACGATAAGCCCAGGATGCTCCAGCAGCTGTGCCCAGAGTCCAGCCATGGATCAGGACCAAAACATCCTGGAGCAAAGTCAGCTCTGGAGCAATCAGTGCTTTAAAGATCCAGGCAAACTCTGAAATGTTTCATTTCCTTTGACAGTGCCTGCTTGGAGACAAATTGATAAAAGAATTCCAGTTAACCACAAGCAAATACAGTCTTGTTTTGCAGGATAAAGGGAATAAATGTCATCCTAAAACAAAGAGTAAGATTACTCCATTGTTGCAATTCAGCATTCAAGCAATTTTATGTCACTGTATAGAGCTGGAAAAATCTTTAGCTGCCAGGCTAAAAGAGACTCTCAGCTGAACGACCAAAACACAAATTTCTTTTCCCCAGTGTCTTGGGAGGACTGTGTGTGTTTCCTGACAGAGACTGATGCACCGAAGGGGGAGTAAGGCAGAGATCTGGAGGGAGGGCAGGCAGAGAACTCCTCCAAAAACACCAGCAAGAGGCATTTCTAGGCTGGGTACTTTATCTTGTTTCCTTTTGGTGGCACTGTCTGCCCAAGTATCACCAATCATCAGCTGCAGGATGAAACCCCACCTTGAGGGTCTGGCTTCCTCCAGGTACTAAAATCCAGCTCTTGGTGCTGTGAGAAATTTATTTCCAGCAACTTATTTCTGCTGCTTTCACAGGTTTTGGAGGAAAGATGCAATGAGGGAAACACTCAGCATTGCACTGGGACAAATATCCTCTGGGCAAAGGCTGGTCCAGGCTGGACCTGGAGGGTTTGTGGTATCTGAGTGTTTGTTGTTTGAAAATCAAGTTTAAATGAAATCAGGGGTTAATACTGTTTTTATTGTTCTTTCTACCTGTCCCATCCACTGTTTAGTTTAGTTGCTTCAGTGCCCCAACCCTCTCTCCATGGCTGTTCCAGCACCAGTTCTTACTTTGCTGGTCTTCACTTTTACTGCCTTAATTATTCTGTTCATAATCAACTCATTAACACTCTGCATGTCAGTGTTAGGCTCTAGAGTTCATGGGGATTAATGGAGGGGTCAGGCAGAGAGGGACCTCTCAGAGCTTTTGTTTCAAGTGGGTCTGCAAGTTGGAGAGCACTGTAGCAGTTTCCATTTCAAATGCAAGTCACATCTTTCCCAGATGTGGATCTTAAACTTTCAACACGTGTTTACATTTTGCATAGGCAGTTAAATGCCACCCTGAGGCAGATCTCAGAAGCTAAGCAGGGTCAGACTGGATTAGTACTTGGGAGACCATCCATCCATCCATCCATCCATCCATCCATCCATCCATCCATCCATCCATCCACCCATCCATCCACCCGTCCATCCATCCATCCACCCGTCCATCCATCCATCCATCCATCCATCCATCCATCCATCCATCCATCCATCCATCCACCCACCCATCCATCCACCCACCCGTCCGTCCATCCATCCATCCATCCATCCATCCATCCATCCATCCATCCATCCATCCATCCATCCACCCACCCATCCACCCATCCACCCATCCACCCATCCACCCACCCATCCACCCATCCATCCATCCATCCACCCATCCATCCATCCATCCATCCATCCACCCATCCATCCATCCATCCATCCATCCATCCATCCATCCATCCATCCAAGATGAACACAAAATTCTTCCTATAGACCCCACAGTGAGTTAATGCAGCTTAAATAGGACATTGTGCGCAGGGAGTGAGTGAGACTGAACACGAACAAAAGGATGTTTCTCCATTCACACAAATGAGAAACTGTCTCACTGTGCTCATTTCATGAAATCATTGTCCACAAAGCAGTGGTGTTTCCTTCTCTCATGTGAATTTTGATTGCAGAGGTGTTTCCAGGCAAACAGGGTGTTCACCTTGAAAAATTAGCCTGCTCCTCTTTCCCCTATGATGAGTTTCTACCCCAGCCCAGGATTCTAAAAAAAAAAAAAATCACTGTCAAGGTGATAATGTGTGATGGTCAGATTTGAAGTATTTTGGGGTTCAGAAAGAGAGTTTGGGCAGCCTGGGCAGAAGTTTTGCTTTTCACCACAAGCAGGCAGGAGGGCAGCAAATGCACCATCTCCCCTGCAGCTGTCTGAGAGTTTTGGCATGGCAGTTCCAGATGCTTTGCTGGAGTATGGAGCTCCCTGAGCTTGCAACCTGCTTGTATCCTGCAGAGACATTCCTGTTTAAGCATGAAGAAAACCTCCTATCTGCTCAACCATTCTTTCTGCATGGTCTAGTCCCCTCTGTGAAAGCATGGAGGGTCTGACATCTATGAGAGAAGGTCACAAGAACCAACACTTCCTAGAGAGGCCCAAGAAAGTGATATCCCCATGACTGTCACATTGCTATTTCAGCAGCACACCTTGGACTGTTAAATTCTGCTCTGGTTGAACATCAACCCATCCCTTGATCTTCTCTTTGGCAGCTCTCTCTGTTCTTTGCCTGTACTATAACTGATATTAAATGGTGGTGCTGGTGAAAGTGTCCCTGAAGTGCACCTTGAAGGGAGTCTGCAAGAAAGATGGAGAGAAACTTTACCAGGGTGTGTTTTACAAGGGAGTGACAGGACAAGGGGGAATGGTTTCATACTGAGAGGGAGTGGGTTTAGATTAGATGTTAGGAAGAATTTCCTGTGAGGGTGGTGAAGCACTGGAACATGTTGACTAGACAGACTGTGGATGCACCATCCATGGGAGGTTGGTTGGACTGGGCTTGGAACAACCTGGACTAGAGGAAGGTGTCCCCATGGCAGGTGATTAGGACTGGAGGAGCTTTAAGGTCCCTTCCAACCCAAACCATTCTGTCATTCTGTGGTATGACCCTGAAGTCTAATGGGGCTGAGTTGGCAGCTGTTGAGGGAACAGTCAAAGCTCAGAAACTTGTTCATGGCTTTGAGCAAAGTGCTCCACTCAGGTTCATTAGCAGTGTAACCACATGTTGCCTGACCAGCTGCTTCTGCCAGGAAACTTCCTGCTCTTTCAAGGTCTTATCAATAGCTGCTGTGTGAAAAATGAACCTGGGGGATGGGAGCAGGGAACATGAGTCACAGCTGGTTGTCTCCTCCTAACAGGGCAGAGAAAAACACGTTTTCTGCCATACTGCAGCTGGCTTTTACAGCATTGCTCTGCTCTCAGCTTCAAGCATGTCCCTGCTGAGCTGGCTCTTCTCAGCCAAAACCTCCTCAGCTGGTGGGAGGATCAGCCTTGCCTGGGTGGGAGTGTGGCTGCAGCCCACCTGGCTCCAGATACTGCTGCTTCTCCTGCTCTCCAGAAACAGTGGCAGAGGAAGACCTTGGCATGGCAGACAGGGCTGCTCATGGAAGCAAAGATGTTGGATGGTGCTTGGGAGCTGCTCATGGAATGCTTGTCCTGACTGCTGCCTGATGCTCAGGGGGTATGTTAGATGTAACAGGGAAATGTCCTGGTCTTCTGGGATGAGGGCAGCCAGTCCCAGGAGGTCTGTCCAGCACTCTGGAACTGCATCAGCCGGGTCCTGCTGATAGGTCTGGAGATGTATCTTCTCACATGACATCAGCTACTTCACCATTTGCCAGAGGTGTTCCCTATACGCAAAAAATAATAGGTAAGATGTAGAGAGATAGAGATACGGATTAGATATAGATGATAGATAAAGATATATAGATAAAAAGATATCTAATGAAAAGACCAGAGGATTCTCTTCACTGCTTAATTCTTCCTGGAATGCTGCTCCTCCAGTAAAACCTCCCCAGGTCCTGGGTAAGGAAGGGCAGAGAAGAGCTGCACAGCCATTCATAGTGGGGCCCTCCATGCCTGTTTCTGGTGTTTTTGTAGCCTCTAATTCCTCTTCCACTCACATTCCTGCAGAGCAGGAACTCATGTTTTGCTGCCCACAGAAACAGACTTCTTCAGTAGCTCCTGCAGGGGAAAACTATTTCTGCTATGTGGCCCCTGACATGTCTTCCCACAGAAGGGTAGATCTGTCTGGTTGCTGTAGCCATGAAGTTGACCTCTTATCTCCACTTACACATTGCTTCATGCTGTTTGTACATTGCTTTTTAATTTATTGGGCTCTGCTCCTGTAACTCAGCCCCTCAAAGAGACACCAAGTGTTAGACCCTGCTGACCAGTGACTCTGGCTGCAGCAGTGAGGTTTAAGGGCATTTTACTTGTATCTTGTACAGCAGCTTGAGCCATTATATGTCACTAACAGGTTAATATTTAAAGGGACTTTATCCCTGGATCAGCTGTCTTTCCAGTGAAATGCATCCCAGCCCAGAAATCGTTTACAGTTGGATAGGAAATTCATAATCTCTCTTTGACATACTCTGTCCCTGCTAAGCTGATTCTTTAATTCCCAGAGTGGTTAAGTGTGAATCCACCATGAGTTCCTGAGCCTGCTGGGTCCAGTTCCTGTACTACAGTGCTCTCCCAGAGAAAATACAAAACTCTGGGTATGACAGTGGGAAATTTCTTCCCTTTTATCAGTAGCATTATAAACCTATTGTGGAAGGGATGTAAACTGGTCAAAGGAGTGTGGAACAATGGGATTGTCAGCAAGGAGGAGGCAGAATCAAGAGTGCTCAGATGACACAATCTCCCTGTGCCCCCTCTGGGCAGGAGGAAGAGGATTTCCCATCCATAATCCAAACCACACTCATCTCCCTTTGCCCAGTGCTTGAGAGTGGCTGCAAGCCCAGGCTGGGATTCAGAACAGCAGAGAGGATGGATTCCTTCCCAGTTTTCCACATGGCACCAGTGAAAGGAGATGCCCTGTCAGCTGGGAGGTGGAAGTGTACTCAGAGGTCTCAGCAAACACCACTGTATCCAACACTGCTGGGAGGAGATAAGAGCAAAGAGCCTCAGCCCATGGACAGGATGTGGCACCATTCTGGAAACTACACTGGAGTGCAAAGATGCCCCTGCTGGTGCCAGCCACTGCCCCAAAGGAGCTTTGCTTTGGTGGTTCCAGCTCACTCCAGTATAAGAGCTGTTTGGCAAAATCATGGGATCACAGAATCCTAGAATGGTTTGGGTTGGAAGGGACCTCAGAGCTCCTCTAGTTCCAACATCCCTGACCCCTTCCACTAGAGCAGACAGCCCTCAGAGCAGCAGACAGAGCAGCAGCAGCAGCACAGGTTCACTTGTGCATAACCAGAGAGGTGCTGCAGCCTGCCTGGAAACAGCTCTCTGCTCCCACTGCACAGCTGGCAGAAAGGAAAACCTCTCCTTTGGAGCTGCAGCCACTGCACTTTAGGGGCAGAAACACCCTCCCAACCCCCCGAGGAGCACTGAGGGGCTGGGTGAGCAGAACCACCCCACACTTGCACACAGGTCCCTGCCTGTGCTGGGCTGGTCTGTAGGTCTGTGGGCACTGCCAAAGGCAGGAGCCATGAGTGTCCTGCATCCCTGTGTCTGTGAGGGCATCTCTGCTCAGCTCTGCCCATCCCATCTGTGAGGGCATCTCTGCTCAGCTGTGCCCATCCCATCTCTGAGGGCAACTCTGCTCGGCTCTGCCCATCCCATCTGTGAGGGCAACTCTGCTTGGCTCTGCCCATCCCATCTCTGAGGGCATCTCTGCTCGGCTCTGCCCATCCCATCTCTGAGGGCAACTCTGCTCGGCTCTGCCCATCCCATCTGTGAGGGCAACTCTGCTCGGCTCTGCCCATCCCATCTCTGAGGGCAACTCTGCTCGGCTCTGCCCATCCCATCTCTGAGGGCAACTCTGCTCGGCTCTGCCCATCCCATCTGTGAGGGCATCTCTGTTTGGCTCTGCCCATCCCATCTGTGAGGGCATCTCTGTTTGGCTCTGCCCATCCCATCTGTGAGGGCATCTCTGCTCAGCTCTGCCCATCCCATCTCTGCCTCCCTGCTCCAGGCTGGTTGCTGTTCACAGTAAACTCTCCATAACTCTTGGTTTCAGTTCCTGTTTCAGCATTGCACACAGACTATGTCCAGTATTCCCCCTGACTTAGCAGATGTCCTGAATTTGGCATGGAAAGGTGCTACTCACAGTTAAAGAGAATTCATGACTAATGATTAATGCTGCTGTCTGAATAATTACCTCACTCAGCCAGCTTTTCTTCTGGCATTGCAAGAACACATGCATGAAAAATGAGGACAAAATTCTCTTTTTTTCTTTTTTGTTACTGTATATATGGAATAACATTTCTTCTAAAAAGGAGAAAGGGAATTCATTGGAGAAAACAAAAAAACTGAGAAGTTTTCACAGTGCTTGTGCACACATGTTCCCTCCAACATCTATCCAGGACCACAGCCCCACCCAAAATCCATTAGAGACCTGATGTTTGAGGAAAACTCTCCTCATGAAGAATGCACATTATTATATGCATTGAAAAATCTCAAGTTTCAGGTGTAGATTATCTGAGCTGATAACCATGCAGGCAATATCAAATTTCTATAAGCAATTTCTAGACAAAAACTCCCTTCAGCCAACTGGGTGATAAGGTTTCCTGTGCCCAAGTGCATGCACATAAGGGAACATTGTTTTAAGGTCTTTTTGTGGAATATATTAACTTACCAATGGAAATTAAAATATCAATTATTTAAGAATTTTTGGCTCATGAACTACTATTTTATGTAGTTACCAGAATATACAGACAAAATACATCTCAGCAAACCCCATCTGGTATCCCTTGAAGACAGTGTAGAAAACCTGATCCCAGTATTTTCAGAAAGCCTCCAAAGCCAATCCAAGGAACTGTTGTCTGAAGAAACTTCGCCTGGACAGAATAAAATTCACTTTGGGCTGTAGTATAAACCACAGCCAGATTTGAAAGTGCCACAGAGGAAGCACAACAGCCAGGCTGGGCTCAAGGTCAGGTGTTCACCATTCAAGAAAGGGAGCCCAGCCTTCTGCGTTATTCAGAAAGGTGTGTTGGGAATTCCCGGAAAATCGTTTGAGATCAAAACTGAAAGTATCTTCATGCTGCTGTGTCTGGTTCTTTCCTATCACTTGTGGTTCTGGCTGCACATTCCAAAGACTTTAAAAAAAATAATTGAGGAGGGTAAAAACGACCATCTTGCCTGAAAGGGGAATAAAACAGAATTTAGGTTTTGACTCTGGGAAACACAGGATGGAGAGTGAAGTGGGTAATGGTTGTATTAGGAAATTGTGAATGCTGTGTAGAAGGAATAGGGTAAGGGGCAAGTGTTCATTGCTTGCCAAAATACAGAAATTGGGGGTATCTCTGGAAAAGATAATACAGAAATTTGGGGGTATCTGCTGAAAAGGTAACACAGAAATTGGGGGTATCACCTGAGCGAATGAGGCAGTGGGACTTCAGCAAAGCAAACAGAGATGTTTTTCAGTTGAATAAGGTTGTTACAGCCTTTCCCTCTAGGCTTACATCTTTAATTTGCGAGTTTCCATCATACTCCCCAGACCCTCGGGTTTGTCCCAGTGTCCCCCCGCCGCCTGTGCAGGGAGCGATGCTGCTCCTGCCGCCCCTGGGCGCGACCACCCCCGGCGTGAAGAGCAGCCCCCTGTGCCTCCCATGCCCTGTTGGACGGGCACCGGCGCTGCCCCCACCGTCCCCCCCGGGCCCCGCACGACCCTCCCCGCCCCGGCCGGGCGGTGTCTCCGGCGCCTTTAAGCTGCGGGTGCGTGATGTCACAGCGGTGGAAGCACCGGGCGGAGCGCGGGGATCCCGCACCTCTGCGGGGCCGCCGGGGACCCCCTGAGAGCCGGGACCCCCCCTGAGCGCCGGGGAGGACCCCCTGAGAGCCGGGCCCGGCCCGGCGGAACAGCATGGGGAGTTTCCAGCTGCAGGACTTCGTGGCGGGCTTGGTGGGCGGTGAGTGATGCCGTGGGTGGAGTGGGGAGGCAGCGAAGGGGGCACGGCTGTCGAGCCTGGGGATAAACTCCCCCGTGTCACCGCCGTCCCCCACGGTTTGCTTCGCTTTGCTTCGGCTCAGAAGTGCCGTTTTAATGCCGTTTCCACGGGCGGGATTATTAAAAGTGAAGTCTCAGGACGCGCGACGCTGCTGTGCCGGACGGCTTGCAGAGCCCCCCGCACACCCCGCAAGCCCGGGCTGCTTGCAGAGCCCCCCGCACACCCCCCAAGCCCGGGCTGCTTGCAGAGCCCCCCGCACACCCCCCAAGCCCGGGCTGATTGCAGAGCCCCCCGCACGCCCTCCAAGCCCGGGCTGATTGCAGAGCCCCCCGCACACCCCCCAAGCCCGGGCTGATTGCAGAGCCCCCCCGCACACCCACCAAGCCCCGGCTGCTTGCAGAGCCCCCCGCACGCCCTCCAAGCCCGGGCTGCTTGCAGAGCCCCCCGCACACCCCCCAAGCCCCGGCTGTTTGCAGAGCCCCCCGCACATCCACCAAGCCCGGGCTGATTGCAGAGCCCCCCGCACACCCCGCAAGCCCGGGCTGCTTGCAGAGCCCCCCGCACACCCCCCAAGCCCCGGCTGTTTGCAGAGCCCCCCGCACACCCACCAAGCCCGGGCTGATTGCAGAGCCCCCCGCACACCCCGCAAGCCCGGGCTGATTGCAGAGCCCCCCGCACACCCCGCAAGCCCGGGCTGATTGCAGAACCCCCCGCACACCCCCCAAGCCCCGGCTCCTTTCAGACCCCCCGCATGCCCCCAGGCCCCCGCGGCTCTCCCGTCCGTGCCCCCGTGGCTGGAATCGCCGCGGGGCTCGCAGCATTTCCCGGGGTGCCCCGGCTCCCCATCCCCGGGAGAGGCACCGCCGGACTCTGTCCCCGCTGCGGCCACCGGACTGATGGCCAGGGCAGGGATCGATACAGTCTGCTGGAAATGCCGATGGCAAACGCCGAGGGACAGGTACTAGAAAGGAGAAAACCACAATGACCCGTAGAGGTGCCAGTAATGGGACGTGTTTTAGGAAACTGAGATGCCCACTGAGCTTCCCAGCTAAGGGTGCTCAGCTCTGCTGCCCCGCTCCCAGGCTGGGCTGCGGCAGGGCAGAGGGTCCATCGTGACATCAGCAAACCTCTGCCCAGGTGATCTCCCTCGTGCCAGGCACAGGAAGGTGGTGTGAGGTGGTCACAGGTGACCTCCCAAATGGTGTTAGTAAGTTAGTTGACTCTAAAAAACCCAGAACCTTTGCCAAAATTTTATGTGAGCAGCTCATATTTTGGATCTCTGTAGCCTGTCAGTCTGCCCTGCCCCACTGACTTGTGTTGTTGCTGCACCTCTCCAGGAGTGGGACAGGATGTTCTGGGGGTTGAATGGCCACCAGCACTCAGCAGTGGTGGCAGCTGAGAGTTTCCATGTGTAGCACGACACCACAGGTTATTTCAGGTGCAGGAGGAGAGGGAACATTTCAGAACACGTTTTTGAATAAAGTCATGACATGTTTGCCAAGGACATGATGCTCTTTTCAGTACAAATCCATTCTGAATGAGAAATTTCATGCAAGTCTCCACTGGTTTACACAGAGACTTGCTGATAGAAAGTGTCACACATTACCCAGCATCTCCACAAACCCTATAAACTGCCAGTGTTGTTTGCAATCAACACATAAAACTATATCCTGACCATGGCACACGGGTTGTTCCATTCTTCTGGAGAAGAGGGAAACCAGACTGTGCTCTGTCCTGCCACAAGAGCCCCTGGCAGTGAGCAGCGTGGGTAGGTGGGCAGATGGTAAGAGAGAATGGGCCAGTTTCTCCCCAGAGAACCATCAGGAATGAGGCTGGATGGGACTGTAGAGATCTAGACAGAGCAGGATCCTCTTTATCTGAATCATTCCTGACAGCTCCCTCTATAAACTTCTATAAACCAGCAAAGGATAAAGGGTTCACAGGTCCCATCAGCAGTCAGCTACAGGACACTTCTCTCTGAGCCAGGAGAAAGCATTTCCTTGTGTCTAAATAAAATCCCACCATTCTGAGGCTAAAAGTTTGTGTGAGCTTAGAGGAGTTGCAAGAAGGGCTGGTCATGCACAGGACACAGAAACACATCACTTCCTTCTCTTGCTCAGATGCCTTTGAGATGTAAAGCTGATGGAGTCCAGAAGAGTGTACACAGAAAGATGTGAAAGTGTTTTCTGCTCTGCTTTTACATTTTATTGTGCTGGTCATTGCTCTGGCTGGGCCCCTTACAGTTGTTCCTATGGAAGTCTCTTCTCCTTCCCTACAAACCCACCACATCCTATCCTGTCACAAAAGCTTCTTCAGTGTTTTGTGTAACACTTTGCTTCCCTCCCCAGGAATTGCCAGTGTGGTTGTGGGCCATCCCCTGGACACGGTCAAGGTAAAACACTTTGAACTGTGCTCTCCTGTCACCACTGATTCACTCTCTCCAGATAATGCCCCAAGGGTGAATTTAGCCAGGGTAGAAGTGTTTTCATAGACTTTCCTCCTCTCCAACACTCATTTTGAATGGGAAACTAAAAGAACTGGCTGATATAGGTGAGTTCCTCTGCAGAGCATTAATGCTGAAAATTAAACCTGGCCTTACTTTATGTGTGGTTCACTGAACAGCCCTGCCAGTGTTTTATTGAACTTTGCCACAGGCAAGTATTCAAAGGGCAGTGAGGGAACTGTATTTGTTTTGCTGCAGGCATGTTTTTATGTGTTTTCCTGGTGCTGGCAATGCTGGAAGGACAGAGTGCTGCAGTTGTTATCCCAGGCCGTATATGTATTTATGATTCCTGCAAGACAATGATTCCTCAGAAGGGAGGATTTAGAGAAGTAAGAAGATATTTGTCAGCATGATGCAGACAAGCCCATGCACACATCAATGCAACATGACTCAACCAAGCTGACCATCCCTATTGACGCAGAGATAGAGAAGAAGATCCTGTTCCTTTCTGTTTTGAACAGACATTTCTGGGCAGCTTCATCACTTCAGTTGCTCTGCCCATGTTGGGGTAGCTCAGCCTGGAGAAAAGAAGGCTCCAAAGAGATCTTGTTGTGGCCTTCCAGTGCTTGAAAGGGGCCTATAAGAAATCCAGAATTTTTAGCAGGTCTGTTGCAATAGGACAAGGGGTAATGGTTTTAAACTGAAAGAGAAGGGGGTTAGATTATATGTAAGGCATAAGTTTTATGCAGTGAGGGTGGTAAAACACTGGCACAGGTTGCCCAGAAAGGTGAGGGGATGCCCCATTTCTGGAAACATCCAAGGGGCAGGTTGAACAGGGCTCCTGGCTTAGGTGGAGATGTCCCTGCTCACTGCAGGGAGGCTGGACCTTAAAAGGTCCCTTCCAGTCCAAGCTATTCTATGATTCCATGCCCTTCTGTGCCCTGATCTGTACCAGCCTGGTTGCTGGCATCAGGCAGGGCTGCCAGTTGTGGCAAACCCAAAAGTCGCTGGTCTTGTCTGCAGCTTGAAGACCTTTGGAGGGTGGTGGGGAGGAGGCAGGGTCCAGCATGGCCCACATCACATCCCTCCCCAATCACCACAGCCACCCCCTCACACACTGCAGGGTCTCCTGGGACCAGCCCTATCCCTCCTGACATCTCAGGTGGTGCCAGCCTGGGAGCATCACTGTGCAAAGATGGGTGCACACCCCACACAGGAGGAGCCACAAGGCTGCTCACACCACCCCAGCCATGGGCAGGGCATGGGCAAGCTCTGCCCAGGGCTGCCATGGCAATGCCCATCTCAGGCTGGTGGTCACAGTGTCATTGCCAGGTTTGGGGGAGTTTGGCTACAAGGATCCTGCTGGGAAACACGGAGTTTCTGGATGCCAAGAAAGAGGAAGCCCATCCTTCAGTGCTTATAAAGATAACTGTGAGGTTGCTTTAGCCAAGGCTTTGCCTTAGGAATGCCAAGTAGGCAGACTTGCTATCTCTCCAAATTTGGGGCCAGAAAAGTGGAAAGGAGAGTTTTTACACAGCACTAAGCCAGCAAAGGGGCTGCTCAGTAGAATCTGCAGCTTCCAGGGGATGTGGGGTAGGGTGTCCTTGCCCACATGGAGGAGGAGGCAGGACAAAACATAAGCCTGGGTGGGGTATGTGGTACCCACAGCACAGTTCCCATCAAGCACCTTCCTCCTTCAGCCTCCCCTTCCCAGCACTGCAGCTTCCATCAAACCCCAGGAGCTGTTTTTAATCCCAGGCTCACAAAACTCTAAAAGCTCTACTTTTCATCCTCCCCATTGCATTCATTTCCCCAGAACTTCCTGCAGCTTCTGGGTGTCACCCAAGAGCCCTATCAAATCAAACATAAAAAGGAGACTTTTGCAGAGGAATATCTGTGTTGGTAGCTGTTGGCTTTAGCAGAGATGCCAGCAGGGATTTCAGCACTGTATGTTAACCGATTAGCTAAGGAGTGTGTGTGCAAGAAGCCAATTGTGAGGACACTCAGTTGCCCTCAGTTACTCAAAAAACATATTAACTTGAACCTCTAAACACCTGGTTACTGTGTAAAAGTTAAAAAAACAAGCTCATGGAGGCAAAGTAGAAATGCCTGGGCTGAGCGTTCAGGTGAAGACAGAAGGGAGCTCAGGGCTGGGCACTGCAGTCACCCTGTCCTGGGCTGCAGCCACCTCCCTGCTGGTGTCCCCCAGCCCCATTTACCTCAGTGTGAGTCAGGTGTGCACAGTCTGCACCCATGGCCTGGGGCTGCCTGCATTGCACAACATGTGCTGCTTGAGCCACAGCAGCATCTTCATGTGGCAGCTTGTTCCTGGGGGCTCAGTAAATACCCTGCTGCCCTTCCTGTGCCCTCTGGCCAGGCAGGGAGCAGAGCAGCAATGCTGTTATAGTTTGAGCTACCACAGATGCTCACTGTGCAAACAGCTGTATGGAGACATCCAGGGGTGAGGGGTGAGCCTGGGCTGAGGGGTGGCCCCAGACCTTGGTCCCTTCTGCTGTGCCAGAGTCCCAGCATGACACCAACCAGCCTCTTGCAGGGCTCTGGCCAAGTGATTGTGCCATTCAACCTGCTATCTGCCATCCAAAAGCTCTCCTCAGGCATGAACTGTGGAGGACACACACTCTTTTGGGCTTTAAATTCCCAAATAATTTCCTATTCACCCTGGTGTAAGTCAGGGCTGAGCCACTGGAAGGGACTGGGCACTGTTTCTCCATACTTATCTCAGCATTGCTGCTGGCAGTGCTGATGGGTATGGTGAGAAATGCTGTCCTCACTCCCTAAAAACATTCCTAACAGAGCACACGTGGTGTCTTCCTGTAAAAAATGAGGTCTGGCCTCAGTCAAGACAAGTTGCTGAAGCCCCAGGGCCTGTGAAGTGAATAGTGTTTCTATTTCCTTGCACAACCTAAGCCCCAAAAATGCATCCCTTGTTAGGATGGTTTTAGTGCAAACTTGTGAGCAGCTTGAATGAAAGATAATCTAAATACATGTGTGTGTGTATATATGTATATACATGTATATATATGTGAAAAGTGGAAAATCAAATCCTACAGGCATTGGCCTTACACACCATTTCTTACAGCTGTTGGAAGGCATATAAGCAAATTGCTTTCCAGAAACAAAATGTCTTAGTTGGAAATGATGTGAAAATATATTTTTGAGTGAAGCATGGAGAATTTCTGAGATGATGCTGAGTTATTTTGGCTCCATTTAGTATTTCAATGTCATAAAATCCACCTTGGATCAGAAGGGCCCCAGAAGTCTCCCAGGGGAACTCACCTCTCCACTCCTCAGCAACACATCCCAGCCCTTCCTGAGAGCCCCCAAACTGAGGAGAACACACCACTCTCCAATTTCCACATAAATCAGGCCCTTGCCAATGACAGCACTGCACACCAGCAGCCTGCTGTGCTGGGTCAGGATGGCTGGTCCAGATTGGAGAGCAGTTTGACAGTCATCGATTCCAGATGTTGCCAAGAGCCTCAGAGCTGGGAGAGATGCTGCTTAGCCTGGCTTCTGGCAAAGTTCAAGGGGTTAATGCACATCTATCCTATTTTATTGCTCTCTTCTCTTTATGACTGAGGAAGGACTTGCTCTCAAAGCAAAGTGCACGTTGTTTACGTAGCATGAGCTGTCGTTGGGCTGGAACCCCCGGGATTTTAATGGCCTTTCATGAATGTTTTTTGCAGACTCGTTTGCAAGCTGGAAGAGGATATGGAAATACACTCAAGTGTTTTCTCACTGTGTACAGAAATGAGTCTGTAAGTACTTTATCTTACCTTAAATCTGCCGGTAGAAAGTGCAAGTCAATAAATAGATAAATACATAAAGCAGTGATATAAAGTCACTGTTGACACCAGCAGTTGTATGAAGACCAATAAAATTGGTGCAGTTGAGACTGCAAATCCCTGCAGCCTTCTCTTGCTTACCCGAAGGTAACCCTCTTGGTTACTCCTATAGGGAAAGGACATATCCCTGGCATGGAATGATCAGTGTCTCTGCTCGGTTTAGGGTGTTACATCCACAGTGGCTCTTATGCCTGATCCTGCTGGAAAAGCCTTCCCAGAAGGATTCTGCTGACTTCGGTGAAGCCAGGAAAGAAGATGTCCATAAGAGGGACTTTTGTGTGGGTTCCTGTGCTTTCACTGTATCCTGTATTCACAATCTTTTTAAGTCTTCAACAGCATGACCTAATTTTCTTTGCTCAGCACGTGCAAACAGCTGGATCCAGGAGACATCTGCTACTTGGATTTGCATTTATTCCCTGTCAATGGCAGGGGGTTGGAACAGGATGATCTTCAAGGTCCCTTCCAACCTAAAACACTCTATGATTCTCCATTTCCTGGCCTGATAGACAAGTTGGGGTTGACACTGCTCAGTCCTATTCACTCTCCTAACCATTCCCCCTTCCCTGGGTAGGTGACCGGCTTCTTCAAGGGCATGTCCTTCCCCATGGCCACCACTGGCATCTACAGCTCGGTGGTGCTGGGTGTGTTCAGCAGCACGCAGCGGTTCCTCAGCCAGCTCCGCCACGGCGACGTGGCCGCGGCGCCCTCGCTCACCGACATGACGGTGGCCAGCGCCGTGGCCGGGGTGGTCTCCGTGGCCATCGGCACTCCCGTGGACCTGGTGAAGATAAGGCTACAGATGCAAACACAGCCGTACAGCAAAGGTAGGAGGCAAGAAGGCCAATGGGATCCTGTCCTGTATCAAAAATAGCGTGACCAGCAGGACCAGGGAAGTGATCCTTCCCCTGTACTCTGCATTGGTGAGGCCACACCTTGAGTGTTGTGTTCAGTTCTGGGCCCCTCAGTTCAGAAAGGATATTGAGGGGCTGGAGCGAGTCCAGAGAAGAGCAACAAGGCTGGAGAAGGGACTGGAGCACAAGCCCTATGGGGAGAGGCTGAGGGAGCTGGGGGTGTTCAGCCTGGAGAAGAGGAGGCTCAGAGGTGACCTCAGCACTGTCTGGAACTGCCTGAAGGGAAGTTCTGGCCAGGTGGGGGTTGGTCTCTTCCCCCAGGCACTCAGCAATAGGACAAGGGGGCACGATGGGCTCAAGCTCTGCCAGGGGAAATTGAAGTTGGAGAGCAGAAAAAACTTCTTTGCAGAGAGAGTGCTCAGGGATTGGAATGGGCTGCCCAGAGAGGGGGTGGATTCCCCATCCCTGGAGGTTTTTAAAGTGAGCTTGGCCGTGGCACTGAGTGCCATGATCTGGTAAAGGGACTGGAGTTGAACCAAGGGTTGGACTCGATGATCTCGGAGGTCTTTTCCAACCCAATCAATTCTATGATTCTATGATTCTAAGAGTTTCTTCACCCTTTCTCTGCCAACCCTCGGTGCGTACACAGAGCTTTAGGACAACTTTGCTTTCAAGGCCTGGCTCCCCTGTGCTGATGCAGTTGGGCTAAAAATTCCCCCTTTTGCCTCAGGATGGACCTCATCCTGTTCAGCTCAAGGGAGGGTTTCCAGCCAGTTAGGATTTATAAGGAACATGGGGCGGGTCTGCTCAGGACCAGGAGCTGCAGGAACTGTGAGTGCCCTGGCTGGTGGGTCCCCTGGAGATCCCACCAGCAGCGCCACAACTGTCAGTGACAATTCCAGCTCCTCAGCTCCGCCTGCACACTCTCAGTCCCACATACATTTGCCCATCAACCCCACTCTGTTATTCCACCTTGGATGTTCAACAGCAAAATTTCCCATGTGTGTTTGAAAACCTCTGACTAATTTGGGGCAGGGTGCCAGGCAGCCCAGGTGTGGGCAGGGCAGGTCAGGAGGGGACACTGTGGCAGGATGGCAGTGGGTGGTTGTACCCTGTCCACAGGCTGCAGGCAGAAGGAGCTGCTTCTGCCCTAGACAGCAGCTGGATTCCATTGCAGGCTGTCAGCGTGAAGCAAACCCCACCAGAGCACGTGCATGGCCCAGTGAAGAGATGCAGCAGCTCCAGAGCTGAGCAGCTTGGATTTCAGCATTGCACCTTTCTCATGATGTTTAACTGTGAAATTCTGGCATTTTTGTGTTGCTTTGATAAAATAATAGTATGTCCATCCTTAAAGCCTCCATGCAGCTTAGCAAACTAGTGCCTTTTAGCAAAGCAACTTGGTTTGCATGGGAAGGGACAAACTGAAGATTTCAAGGCACCTTGACACCAAATGTGGTTAAAATCCATGAAAATTGGGCACACAGCCTTAAACTCATTTGGAAATCTCACTGAGCACATGCCACACATCTAAGAAAAACCTGTCCTGAAGTGTATAAACATATTTTGAAAGTGGACCTAAGTGCTTTTCCTAAAACTTTTCTCCCATGCTACATATTGATCCCAGCAGAAGAAGAAACTGGATGGCAGTGACTTCTTATCAATAGCAGTGGGTTTTGGAGAGCAGTTGTGTGGCAATGTCTCTATTCTAACACTTGTGTCTTTTCTTTTTTGCAGAAAATGTCAGAGTAAAGCCCACAGCTCCTGGATCTCCTGTGTACAGAGGCCCAATCCACTGCTTTTGGACAATCCTACAGAAGGAGGGGATAGCAGGAATATACCGAGGCACCGTGGCAATGCTCCTGAGGGATGTCCCCGGGTACTGCGTCTACTTCATCCCCTACGCAACGTTGTGTGACTGGGCAACTCCTGAGGGACACATTTCCCCCAGTGCCTTCTCTGTCTGGCTGGCAGGGGGTGTAGCAGGTAAGCACCTTGATTTCCTCCCAACACTGGCAAAACAAGGACAGGAAGGTTCTCAGGGGTGGTTATGAGAGTGACTCAAGGGCCACCACATCCTCCTGAACACCAGGAGAGGACACAGGACCCAACGACCTTCCTCCCCAGGGCCAGGTCCCCTGGCACCACAGCAGCACTTTATTGCTTGGCAAACTTTATTGGAAGTTGTGTTATCAGACCTTCATCAGGCTCAATGTCAGTGAGGAGGAAAACAGCAGTGCCTCCAGCTCCCGGGATGCCTCAGGGCAGTGATATGGCAGCCAAGGTGTCCCCAGAAGAGGACTTCAACCTGTTGGCTGCCCACCAGGAGGGTGTGCACCTCCCCACCTGTAGCAGAAGCCAAGCTGACTGTTACTGATCTTCTTTCTTCCGTGTGTACACCTGCCAGTAAGACTGGCATGTCTGTTCCCCACCACATGGAAGGTCAGCCCCACACCCACTCCCCATTTCTTGGCCATTCTAAATTGCAGAACCATAAAGGAAAGTCAATCCTTAAATCAGGTAGTGACAACAAAATGCCTTCTCCATTTCTCCTCAAATAAAGAAGCCCGTGGCTCATCTGGACAGCTTTTCTAGTGTGACCCAGCATTGATGTAGGTCCAAACAAACTCTGTCTGTCCAGCTGGGCCATGGATTGCAGTCCCATGCTGATCTTTCCAGGGGCAAACTATCCCACTCAGCTGCAGGCTAGTCAAGGTAAATAGATGTTTCTTTAGAGCAGTGCCAAGGTGTCTCAGCTGCATGGAGCCTGATCTTGGCAGCCTGAGGTGGACCTGCCTCTGACTCGTATTATCAGCTCAAACTTTGCTCTAAAATTGAATTATCAGAAGGCTCAGGATTTTTCTGAAATCCCCCCAGGCAGCAGCTCAGGCTCTTCCCACGGCTTGTCCATGTTCCACCAGAGGCACAGCAGAAGATGTATCTGCACCTGGGGGAGCCCCTCCTGGGCTGCCTGCACCTGATGTGCAGCATAACCTCCAAAATCTCAATGCTTCTTCCAGAAACAGAGAACTTTGCTCCCATAAATGCTATTTCTGTGCCTGAGCAGTGAATGCCTTGAAATGAAAATCACATGAATGTGATGTGTTTTATGAAAGGTGAATTTCTGAGTTCACTGACCTGCATCCAAGGAGAGAGAGATGATTCAAATACTTCTGCATTTTTCTAGGAGCCATTTCCTGGGCCTTATGCACTCCAATGGATGTTGTGAAAAGTCGATTTCAGGCAGACGGAGTTTATTTAAACCAGTACAAAGGGACCCTTGACTGCATCTTGCAGAGCTACCAGAACGAGGGCTTAAAAGTAAGTGCTACTTGGAGTGAAATCTGGTTATTGGGCATTTGATTGTCAGTTGGAAAATACAATTACAAACCTCTCTGCAGGGCTGAGAGACAGTTCCTGCTGAATTATTATAACGGCATTAGGTAATTACAGTGAGAGTAACAGTGCACCTTACACAATGAGGAAATTAATGACTGGGGGTCACCCACAGCTGGTGTAATTAACTTCAAGTAACACCTCATGGTGGTGCACATAATCATGAATGTGATTTGCCTTATCATCAATCAGAGGGAGAAAATCTTGCCTCAGTGATTGCTTTCACAAATGCAGAGGTCAGATGGTTCCCATGGACTGTGTGTCAATGAACTGGTTCCAGTGGGGCTGGGCTGGCAGCCTGGGGGTGTGTGGTCACCTTGGGCAATGCTTTGGTGGAACCAGTGCTGCATTTTGCACTGCTCACCCTCATTTTGCACCAAGATGGAGTTGATTGAAACTGTTCTTGAATCAGAATTGCTTTGGTTTCAAACGGGAAGAAGGGCTGTGTGCCAAAAAACTTATCTCCTTTTTCTAACTTTGTCTGTTAGTGTAATAAAAGATATCTGTTCTACCAGCAAACTTTGCTTCAGTTAAATGGGAATAGCAGAGAACAAGGGTTTGCAACTTTATTGCGTTGTCAAGGCAGGGCTATGAGAAACATCTCTGATATTGAAATAAATCTGTATTTATCATCAGAACATCACGTGGGCTTGTAGCTCCAAAGTGGTAATTTTCACAATCTGAGAGAAACACAAACAGAAAAATAACCTGCAAAATCACAAGTCAGTGTGAGTTCAGTGTTTGCCAACGTGCCACTGTGCTGTGCCAGCTGTCACAGGAGCCTGTGGTCTGGTTCAGTTTTTGCCACTGAGTGAAGAAAGTCACATTGATGTGACACACAAGCACCTGGAGAGATGCTCAGGACTGTGCTTGGACAGTCTGAGGAGGGAGAGGGTGCCCAAGCTCTTCATTCCATTTGGTGTGCACTTCCACAGTAAAACAGGGTGGCTGAAAAAGGACTCTCCAAGTGTTTTCCCTTCTCTCTTCCTCCTCATCATCACCCTCCATCTTCCTTGTCCTGCCTGAATATTAACAATTCAGGGCCTTAGGGGTTTTTGTGGGAGATCTGAGGTGCTCCAGCTTTTGTGTCATCACACCTCACACCCACATCAAAGCCAGCAACAGGATTGAGTAATAACTGATGGCAAGACTGGATTGAGCTGAGGTGAGGAAAACCTTTATAAATGTTGGGAAACAAACAACTGACAAACAGCCAATGCAGGGCTGGATGTTTTCACTCTGGGACAAAGGAGCAGCATTCACAGTGCTGGAAATAATTGCTTGATGTACACATAGAAATGTAAAATAACCTTTGTCTTTCTCCATAGCCAGGTGTGTTCATTCTGAGGAGAAAAATTTATGCCTCTTGGCTTTTCATCCTCTATCTTCATTATTATTTACATTGATTGTCTTGTGTTACTTCATGGATAATGCAAAAAAAAAATTGAATTTCCTTCCAGGAAAAAAACAAGTATCTCAATGAATCAAATATTATCCTACATATCCCAGTATTGCAATTTCACACTGGAAGCTCCATCTTAAACTATGTGAACACCTTTTGATTCTGCCTCAAACAAGTCAACACTGTGCTCTGGATTTATTGGATACAAGATGTGATGGTGTTTAGTAGATCTCAGTAATTTCAGCAGATGGACTGTTAGACATTTAAATCTGTGGGCTTCTGGTCTTGAAGACAAGATCCTCCACAGTAGCTCTGGGAACTTTGCCCTTGGAAAGCCTGGAATGGGGCTGGGGCTCAGAGCATTTCCTGCATGAAAACAACAGCCTTCTGGAACCCTGGGCTTTGCAGGATCCCCACATGGCTGTGGATGCAAAGGGAGGGAAGGGACAAGGCTTGGAGCAGTGTGGTCTGGTGGAAGGTGTCCCTGTCCATGGAGGGGGGTTAGAACAAGATGAGCTTTAAGGAACATCCTTCCAACCCAAACTATTCTATGGTTCCATCATTCTGTGACTGTTGCAAGGTAGGATAACACTGAGAGACATTTTAGATTTTTTGCTTTCTGTGGCATGAGATCATTTTTTTGCCCTTTCCCTCTTGTTGATCTTGCTGGTGTGTACAGATGGAGCTCCACAGGGAGCACAGAGCACAGCGACACCAAGCCAGTGACTTTTGCCGTTGTGTTTCCGTTCTCCAGTGCAGACTTCAGTGAGAGCATTCCTTCCAAGCAAACCAAGATTTGGCTCTTCAGAATCCCACCATGGCTTCCTTCAATGTTTTCTTCCTCTTCTTAAAATAGGCAGTGTATTCCTGTGCTCTAACCTTTCTCCATCCCCAACAGGTCTTCTTTAGGGGCCTCACGGTCAATACAGTGCGAGGATTCCCAACGAGTGCAGCCCTGTTTCTTGGCTATGAGCTGTCCCTCAAAGCAATGAAAAGAGACCAAACTGAGACCAATCCTTAACTTCCAGGTCAGCACATAAAGACCCCGTAGCTTTATTAAAATTGCAGAATTAGTCTTTGAACTAAATAGAATTGTAATTGCATAGGTCCTCTGAAATTCGGGTAACGCCACCTGAATAACCAAACACTTCACATTTGGGTCTGAGCAGAAAACAGATATGTCAATGGATTTTAGTTTCAGTCCAGTTCTCCTGGGGTTTTACTGCAATCTGTTCTAATTGATGTGTTTGTTTTGATTAATAACAATCAGAAATGAGTATCTGAAAGGAGATTTTTCTCTAATATTTTATACATTTTGAAATATCATTCTCACTAAAGGCCCTCCACAGTGTCCTTTCCTCCCTTGTTCCATCCACAAAAAACCTGAAATTAAGCCCTTTCAAAGTGTCCTGACTTTCAACTCATTATTTCACTCTTTCCCTCATTAACCTGGGGTGGCACAAAGGAGCAGCACTAAAAATATCCAATCAAAGAAACTATTTTTAGCTGTAAGATACTCAAAATTATTCTTGGCCATCTTTGCTCTTTTCTGCAGTACTTCATAAATCTCCTTCTTTCTTATTCCAAAAGTGCTGCCAAGAAGACCAGAAAGTCTCCTACTTTCCTGAGCCAAATCAGCAGTGTGGTGTTGGTGAGGGCTCAGCTGCTCTGACTGAAGACTCCCACCCTGCACCTACAGCATCTGCTGCGGACTTGGTCCGTGGAGGACCCGAAAATGGCACCAGCTCAGTCAAATCCAAACACCATTTTCTTACCAAATCCTTCGCTCTGTTGACTAAGAACACCTTGATCATTCCTGTGGTAGTTGTGGGTTTTTTTCACTAATAACATTTTTCCTGCTGAGCCAGGAGAACAAGTTACTTTCCTTTTCCCAAGGGATGTCCCCAAACTCAGTCCACTCGACATCCCTGAGGGAGTGTCTTTGGTCCAAAGGCTTGTCTTTTGTGTGGACAAGGGAAGGAGGAGATGTGGTGGGCCCACAGGTGCTTTTTCTGTAGGAAGGTCTGGATTCCTACCAAATCCTAACTTGTTTCAAGTTCAAAGAAATGGATGACTCCTCCTGTACAAACACATACTTGTGTTTTCCATCACCATTTGCCACAATTTAACACATTCTCATGAAAAAATGGGAAGGGCTTCAACAGCTTTCATCTTTTATCCAAGTTTATAAATTAAACTGGGAGACAGGAGGATGTTAAATTCAGAGACCAAGCAGCTTTTTTTATTCAGTAAACAATAAAACAAGTCTGCATTTCATACAAAATGCTGCCTGTTAATTTACACAGCTTGCCTGGTGCAGACCTGCCAGAGGGATCTCCATGGAATGTCTGAGCTCCCTGACATGATGGTCCAGCTTGTCCACTGCCAAATCCTTCAGACATCGTTTCACAGCCTTGAAGAGACCATCACCAAAGGAAGTCTCTTTAATACACAGAATATCTTCAGACCTCCAGCTCTTTGCTGCAATCCCACTGAGATCACCGGGGCAGACCCAGGTCTCTCTTTGGTCTACCTCAGCCTTTCAATTATTCCAAGATCTTTTACCTCATGACTATTTCTGTTTATGCTGTTGAATATCTTAATGATTTATTTTCCAAGCAGGGAGGTTTTGGTGCCAAACCCCAAGAAGAACCAGCTTTGGTGGGATGAGAAGACTCTGGTGGCATGGCCAGGAGAGGCCAAGCGTAACTGGCTCACATGCAGAGGGACACATGGCTTGGGGGAACAATGAAGGACAACACTGTCCTCTGGGAAATGAGGAACAGCCCTTCTTCTGGACAAGGGCTCTGGGGGGAAAGCCCAGCCATTGCACTTTGAGCTGATGCCTTCAAAAAAGATTTCTGAAGACAATATGGAGCAGTTGTCCAGCTTTCCTCCATAAAGGGAAGAGAAGGAAAGAGAAACTCCTACATCCTCTTCCTTGGAGGAACTGGTGACCAGACTTGAAGATCTCAGCAGGAAATGCCTTAAACTTTGGTTCTGCAGCAGTACTTAAAAGTGGAGTCGCTTTGGGCTCCTCATCATTGGGGCCCAAATTAAAAACAGAGGTGTGGGTGTCGCCAGAACTGGCCTTAAAAAGTGGAAGAACCAGCAGCAGCTGTTGTTGCTTCATCTCAGGACTTGCAGGCAAGGAGGCTCACAGTGCTTTTGACCATGGTTTGATAAACAATATGGATAAAACTGATGAGCCTTCAGACAAGTAATTTGTTGCTGGCTGCATTTAAGGATTCATCCTTTCCATGTTGCCTGTTTTTATGTATGTATGTAGAACCTGGTTTTTAAATGGATAATCTCAGGTGTCTCCAGGGATAATACTTGGGGAGACTGTTTTCTCCATGCAAATAAATGGTGTTGTTTTTCTGCCTGCATTATGTAAAATGGACCATGAATTCATTAAACTGGTCAGGTTCACAACGAGCTGAGTATCTGCACAATCCTGCCCTTGTGTTGCCCAGGTTCAGTCTGTTCAGTGCCCCCTGGGCACAGAGCCCTGAGACCCACATTGGAGTTGCATGGTGATTTATCCTGCTATTATTCATCCAATTAAAGCAGTCTTGAGATGGGTGCCCAGGATTTACTTGGACAAAACTCTTGTGTAACACTCATCTGCCAGAAGGAGCTGTCAGGGAGAGCTGTGGGCAACCTGGTGTGGGAAGGGAGCAGAGGGAAGAAAGCTACTCTATAATATATATGACATAAATACAGCAGAAAACACATGAAGGGCAAGTGGGAAGTGAATAAAAAGCTTTGGCCACTTGATGGCATCCTCCTCCCTGTCAGAGCACGGCATGTGCTTCTCGCTGGAGCTGCCAGACCTCCTCCCTGTGTCTTGTTCCCTTTGACCCCGAGCCCAGGTTTGCTGTCACACATTCCCTTCCCCATGGGCAGCCCCACCCCAGACAGCCTCTGGGTGATTTTGGGGTCACTCTGCCCTGCCAATGGTTGTCCTGGTCCAGCAGCCCAGAACACACTGGCTAATTAGTGCATCACCCCGTTAGTGTTCACAGACAAACCACAAGTGAGGCAAAGCAATGCCAGGCTAGAACATGAGGGCTCCAAGGGTGATGGCAGCTCTGACCACTGTGCTGCCAGAGGCTGGGCTGCCTCTGGGTCACTGCTGGTGACCAAGGACACCTTAGGGTTGGCCCAAGCAGCTTTTGGGGCACAGCACTCCGTGGTACAGTTATACCCATCAGTGACACATTCCACACATGTACTGGAGTGGTAGAAACCATCTGCTTGATAGCTTGCTCAAGGTCCTTACAGAGCCTCTGATTAATGAGATAGATGCAGTAAATCCTGAAATTGTCAAAAAATGAGAAGGGACACCAGAAAAACCAGGGATAGCTACTTATGTTTTTGTTGCCTGGGTTATGAAAGCATACTCAGACCTGTCAGCCCTCAAGTAAGTCTAATTGCTCAACTTTCACGTTCTGGTGGCATTCCAGCTCTTACAACACCCTTAATGAGATGCTGGCTGTGTAGTTGTATTTACAGTTCATACACTATTTAGTGCTATGGAAGCAAAAAGGGTAACAACAGTTTATTTCCCTGATTGAAGAAACCTGACCAAACAGGAACCAATTTCCCAGTGAAAAGCTGGTTTTCTAGAAAACAGCCCTGACCTGGGGGAAGGTCTTTGGGGCTGGGAGAAGCTTTGTGGTGCCCATGGGGCATGGGCTGGGAGAGGACTGGGGCTGTCCAGCAGTGTCAGCACCTACTGAAGCCCTGCCTGTAAAGGTCTTTTCCAACCTCAATGATTTTGGGGTGGCTCTGAGCCAGGATGAGTTTTTCTCATGCCTTGGGAGTCCCTGCCTGGCAAGATCACGGTCCCCATCTTGGTTTCTTTGTTTCTGTTGCGCTCTGAGACAGAGGAGTAGGGTGACATCTTCACAGGCATTAAGATATATCTCTTTAGTTTATCTGAAGTTCTTGTTTTGTCACAGAGGTTGTTATAGTAGAGATTCCTCTCCCAGATATGGCATTTGTGTCAGCCAAGGAGGCCAAAGCTGTCTTGCATCTGTGAAGAAAAAAAAACCTATAGAGTCAGAAGAAGTGGGGAGATGCAAGGAGACGAATGGGAAGAAGGTCAAGTGCTGAAGTGAATGTAAACTGCACAACGGTTCCTTCTCTCTAAAGACACTTTCTTCCTATAAATGGTCCCTTAGAGATGCATAGGCTGATCAGTGCCAACTCAGATAAGCAGTGTACAGAGCATCCTCCCAGGGACAGGCTCCAAAAGGAACAAAGCCATGCAGTGAGGGGAAATTTAAGCAGTCACACCGATTTTCAAGGCAGTTTTCCTAAACTGCAGATCCTGTGACAGCTCCAGAATCAGACACTGGTGGCACAACCAGCCTGTTAGGAGCCAGACATGCAGCAGGAGAGTATCTCTTTAAGGGGATCCCAGAGGTCCCATATGGAGTTTCAGTGTTAAATATGAAATGCTGGATACATAAAGAAATCCTTTCTTAGTCTGGATGAAATTCTAAGGCTACTGGGCCGTAGAACATCCAATCTCTGAAAAGAATCTGAAGGTCCTCTTGAGTGATGGAGGAAGGAATAGATAACCTTGGGTCATAAATAGAAATGTTTGGAGAAGCCAGAACCTTCCAAGAGGGAAAGAAGCTGAGACTGCCCTGCTGGGTCACAAGTAGAAACATTTGGAGAAACCAGAACCTTCCAAGAGGGGAAGAACATGCTGAGACTGCCCTGCCACCAACACCTGCTGCGTCAAACCCAGCACCTGCACGGCCGCACCTGCTGCAGAAGCACCAGGATTTACACAGCTCATCTCCCATGTGTCAAAACATTTTAGCACTGATGTAGCCTCCTTCACACACAGGATAGAAAATGCTGCCAATTCTCATGGAAAAGGGCCAGGCTGTTCTTACTCACCCAACTAGGTGGGAACCGCCATCCGTTCTTACTTCACTACCGAGTGAGGATCGCCGGGGTTCTCACAAGCAGGTGCAGGTGCACTGTTGGTGCTTCCAGTAGGAAAAGGGAGCTGGGAAGCAGGGCTGGCTGGTGGGGAGCTCTGACACAGCCACAGAGTGAATGCCCTGCACTGTCTGTCTGTCTGTCCTGAGTGTCCAACCTCCCTCTACAAGCCGTCCTGAGTGGGAAATCCAGCGCCAGTTGCATCGCACGGTGGGACAAACAAGGAAGGGTGAGTGGACTTGTGATGTGAGAGAGCTCAATGTTTCTCTTTCCTGGTACAAAAGCAGTCAGGACACAAAAGAGGATACAAGTGAGAGCAATGGCATCAGGAAAAACCTTAAAATACAAGAGAGCTGGTGACCTTTGTGGTCAATTCCTGCCTTCTTCTGCCTGCTTCTGGAGATGGTTGGTTGTGGGAAGCACTTTCACTGTGCATGACACTCAGTGTGGTTGGCTGGCATGTTGCTGTCAGGGCTATTTTTTGTTTAGATGCCTCAGCCCTTGCTAAATATCTTTGCAACCTGGAGAGCTTGGGTCAGCCCAGGGAAGCTCTGGTGACTGTTGTTGCATGAAACAAAGAGGACTTGCAGCTCTGAAGGTCTCTCATGTGTGTGCTCACCCCTCTCCAGAGTGCCACTAGTTCCTGTTAGTAAGCTTAAAGGGTTTCAGGTTAATTAATACTTCTGGAAGTAATGAGAGCTCCATTATCTACAGTCCTCTGGTCCATCTGCTAGGGCAGAGCACAGCATGAGGCTCTCAGGGGTGCCACAACCCTCTTCATGCTGGCATATGAACTGTTCCCTGAGTTCATCAGGATTGGATGACTTTCTGTCACAGGCAATCTTGATATTGCTATGCTATGGTTTACCCTTTCATGAAGGAATTAGAATTCCCCTATTTTCCTTTCTTTCTACATCAACATGTGTCATCTTTATCGAAAAGAAAGGGAAAAAGAAATACTCCAAGCCACCTTATCTCTGGAAAATGAAACTATGGATAGCATCTCTTCATTTGTGGTCTTTGCAGCTCTTCTATCTTGATCAGTGCACACAACAAACGTAAAAGAGGCTGGTTTGTTATCTGGGTCATTTTCCTCTACAGGGAGTCTTCTTTTTTTTTTTCTACATTAGAAAACCCAAAATGTGCAAAGTTTCTTGGAAACTCTCCACTGGGATGCAAATTCTCTCATGAGAAAATCTGGAGGTTTATGTAAACCAGGCTAAAGTACTGAACTGGAAATTGGATGTCTGTGCAGCATTTTTGATCACTCAACCTATCACCAAAGTAAGTGCATTGAAAGAAAATATATCCCAAAGTATTTACACATAAACCAAAAGATATGAGGGACATTAGATGAAGATTTCCAAAGGAGCCAGAGCAAACTGCCTCTAAGAGACCATTGCTGAGTTTTGTGTGTTCACCTTTTCCAAATATCTGTCCTGGGTTGGGAGCTTAAAATCCTGTCATTTCAAAGTTGTTGGGCTGCCCTGGTGCTGGCAGTACCTCTGGGGATGGACCTCTCTGCCCCTTCCTTACTCTGCCCCTCAGTGGGCAGGGAACCAGCAGGACATGTGGGGATGTGCCATCATTTCCTCTCCACATTTTGGTGTGAGTTGCTGAAAGACATGAAGGGACCAGAACAGAGATGATCAGCTACCTGGACATGGGGACAGAAAATTAGCCCCCAAAGGACAACCTGTTTGGGAAAATATGTTGCTGCAACTTGTCATCAAAATGAAGAGTTTTAAAATATCAAAGAAAAACGCTTGAGGATTCTATTAAAGAGTTGATCTTTCTGCTGAGATGGCATCAAATATTAATTCCTACACCAGAATAGAGCCTAAGCTCTCTGAAGAGAAGCTGCAACTGGTGCCACTCTCTCCTGAACCTCATGCACCTCTGCTCTAATCAAGACAGGGAAAGTTTGACTTTGGTGATTTCTGTTTCATTGTGAACTGAAGGCAGCGTCTCTGACGACCCATTTGCCCTGCAGCAACAACAGCGTGAGTCGGATCTCACCAAGCAATCAGAGAGAAATGCAGAGATGTAGAGATAGCGCTGGCACTGCTGCCAGGTGGTGACTGCGAGGAGGAACCGTGGGCTTGGGAGCAGCTCGGGAGAAGCTCTGGAAGCTCTGCCACTGGGATTTTCAATTAGTAACAAAGATACACATCTTGCCCCTTGGGCTGTAGGCCTGGGAAGAACTTGGCTGATCTGCTCACTGCCCCGGTGTCCACGATTACATCTCGTGCAAAGAAAAGTCCTCATTCTGTATCTTGCATACAATTCATGCCACCAATGGCTTTCACTTGTAGTGTGGCAGCTGCACTGAGACATCATTCCTCAGGAGATGAGGCCCCAGAGACCCTGCTAAGTATTATCAGATTTGGTAAAATCCTTGCAGTTACTGGGAAAAACTGGATTTCTAATGAACATATTTGCCTGAAAAACAGACAGAGTAGAACATTCTGGCTGTCACAAAGGGCCCCACACCCCATTGTTATCATATTCCTTGCACAATCAGGGCTAAATGAAAGACACTTGTGAATTCTTCCCTTGGAAAGAATGTAAAATAATTTTTTTAAGCATCTGAGAAACACATGTCTCACGAATGCTCCACATAATTTATTTCCTTCAGGGATTTGTGCTTTGAACTAATTGCTCTTGCTCTTGCCATGTGGCTTTACTGGCTGAACAGACAGAGAGCAGCACGGCCATTGCTTTGAGCAAGGAGCAGTTTCCCTGACGGAGAGGTACCTGTAACAGAGGTCTCTTTGTTGCTTTTCAGGGAATCACAGGCTCTCAATCACAAATCAATGGTTTTAGTTCTCCTCTAACCATGCAGTGCCTTGAAAGATGCCCCTGCCTTGCTCCTGGGTGCCAGCCATCCCCACGGTGTATTTGTGTGTCTGTTGATCATAGCACAGCTCGCTGTTGGCTTCAGCTGCCAAGGGAGGGTCTCTGCCTTTTTCCAGCTCTTCCCTGGGGCCTCTGTGTGAGCTGTCCCTGCCCAATGGGACGTGTACACTTCCCACACTACGTGCCCTAAGGACAAATTTCTAACAAGAAGGCAGGAAGCACCCAGTGCAGCCTGGAGGTGATGCTGGCTGTGCAGGCAGGGAGGCAGGGGCAGGAGCAGCAGGCAGGTCCTCCTCCACTCCCCGTGCTGGCAGCAAAGCCATGCTCAGCCAGATGCATCCCTTGCTGGAAGGCAAATGCCAGAGAAAAAAAACAGCTAATTGCAATCCAATGTTTTCTCTTTCCAGGACAGTTTCCAGAGGGTTCCTGCTCATCCTTCAGCCAAAGTGACCAGAAGGCAGCTCAAGGTTTTGGAGAAGACCTTTGAAGCACAATGGGACTTAAATCAACATTGGGGATTTAAAAGAAATCTGAAGGGCTACCACTTGCTTTGGCAAGGTGTGCAACTTGATAAAAGGAAACCTCTGTGGCCAGGGAGGGCTCTGGCCAACATTCAGCTTCATTTGGAGATGTCACTGGAGAGAATTTCCAAGTTAATACCATTTTGGTTCCCCAGGACTACTTTTGCATCCAGTGCTTTCTGCTGAAGAGGGAGTGGGTGGGATGTGTCACTGTTTGCACACTGAGGGCCCCAGCCTGAGCTGCACCCTGGTGCACGTGCCTTCAGCAGAGGTGGGACCACAGGCAAGGACTATGGGATCACTCTCTGGATGCTGCAGCTGTAATTCAGTGTGACAACGGCTGTCCATCTGTCTGTCTGCCCCACAGCCCCCTGCAGTGGCACCTTTGGGCAAGGTCCTGCTCTGAACCTGGGGGGAAGCCACCCTGCAGCACATCACTTTGCTTTCTCAGGAACTCTGGCAGTGCTGAACGTTGTCATCTCCTTGCTTTCATGGAACTGTAATTTACATAAGTGCAGGAGACAAAACCCACATCTGAAAAAAAAAAATGCTTTCGTAGATTTTTAACCATTGTTTCCTGCTGGGGTGTGACATCATAATGTTCAAATTAATCATTTCTGAGGAGCATTTGTGAATTTCCACGGTACTAAAGAAAAGTCACTGCAGTAGGTGACTCAATTCCACATTTGATTTCATTAAAATGCTCTCCAAGATAGCGGGAAAAAATAGTGGGCACTTGGTATCGGTTTTATAGTTGGGTTTTTCCGTATTAGAACGGGAATTTCGTGAAGACTCAATTAAAAGGAGTGTCCTCCTGTTCTTGTGTCACCCATCAGAGTGAGCTGACATGAGGGCCAGCATGCTGTCATACATACTCTTCTCTTGTCTGCTGCTCTCTGTGCGAGCACAGTATTGCGGGGGCCGGGAAATTATCCGCTATACGCAGAGTCTGCTTGTAAGTGGCTGTTCAGCACCTTCGTTCTGTAAAGCTGCATGTTTCTACAGGAGAGGACAATAAATACTGACCTCTCCCTTGCTCTCCTTCCAGGGTGATAGTTCTCTGAGTTGCCCATGCAGGCAGACAGCTGGCAGTGTGAGTACCTGGCTTTTGAGAACATGAGACTAAACAAATCTGGGTTGTACTTTGAATGCTGGATTTTAACCCTCACTCTTTTCATTTGCAGTCCTGTTCGTGTCTTCCCATTCCTGAGGTAAGTATATTTTTTATACCTTTTGTAGCTGTCAGAGAAGTTTGGTATTAACTGAGCTTAAGCTTGCTCACTTTGCTCCACACAAACCTTTTGCTTTCAGTTATGAGGAAGGTTTTAATACACCAGTAGCAGCCAAATTGAGCTTGATGAGCAGTGGTGGGAGGGAAGCAGAAGCCCTCCCATTACAGTGCAATCAGCAGCAAGCCCAGAGTCAGCCAAAAGTCCTCTGAGGGCCTGACTTACCTATCAAGAGATACAGGCTCTTGCTTTGGAAATCTCTGCAAGACTTTATGGTTGGGTACCTAAATACTAAGTGGACCTGAGACAGATCTCAGGCCTCAGATGTAGCTCTAACACTCTTTAATTGTTTTAAACCTCTTCAGATATGGTGAAGCCCCACCATCAACTGAAATTATACTTCAAAGAGGTTACTTTTACAGTCTGAGCTTTTCTGAGAGATGGAACAGGTGTTTCTTATGGCACACATGAGGATTCAGGGTTTTGCAATCCCCCCAAAGTTCTTGTAGCAGTTTCCAATATCTTGCAAAGTGCGTTGTGTTTCACTGTGACCTGCTGCCACCTTCAGCAATACGTATTTCTTCTTTCTGTTGATGAACACAAAATGCACTGTAGCTTTTTCTAAGACCTTCTTTGTTTGACAGCCTGGCCATGAACTGCCATGCTTTGTGGAAGGAACCAAACATATGAAAACCAACATCTCTTCCAAGCGAGAAATTACAAGGCTCTACTGGACCTTCCAGGCTCTGCTGGATAGAAACCTCTGCCAAGTAAGACTTCCTTACTTTTCTGCAGATCTTTATCTATATAATATATGTCATATATAATTTATACATTTGTGGACAAGGTTTTAATTAATTTCACATGTGTTTTAAATACCTATTTTGTGCAGGAGCCAGATATGATAACTGCAACATGTGAAAAGCTATTAAAGTTGGCAGAGGAAGGAGGGAGATGTGGAAGGCAGAGGAAGGAGGGAGATGTGGAAAGCAGAGGAAGGAGGAAGATGTGAAAGGCAGAGGAAGGAGGAAGATGTGAAAGGCAGAGGAAGGAGGGAGATGATGTGGAAGGCAGAGGAAGGAGGGAGATGTGAAAGGCAGAGGAAGGAGGGAGATGTGGAAGGCAGAGGAAGGAGGGAGATGTGGAAGGCAGAGGAAGGAGGGAGATGTGGAAGGCAGAGGAAGGAGGGAGATGATGTGGAAGGCAGAGGAAGGAGGGAGATGTGGAAGGCAGAGGAAGGAGGGAGATGATGTGGAAGGCAGAGGAAGGAGGGAGATGTGGAAGGCAGAGGAAGGAGGGAGATGTGGAAGGCAGAGGAAGGAGGGAGATGATGTGGAAGGCAGGGGAAGGAGGGAGATGTGCTCTGCCCCAATGTGCCCTTTCCCTTCTCCAAACCCTTCTAGCATGAGGACCTTTAAACCCAGATCTCTGGGAGAGAAACTTTATTTAAATTGCTTTTCTATTCTCCTTTCTCAAAGTGTGTTTTGACATTGAGGGACAAGGGTATAGAACTGGAGAGTGGATGTGCAGGAGCTGCCTGGCAGTTCCTTCAGCGATCCTTGGGCATGAAACTCTGCTGTGACTGCAGCATCTCTAAGCTTGTGGTGATGCTCTTGGCTCCTCAGGTGCCTTTTCTGAGGCACTGAAACATACTGAGCAGAGGTGCTGTGTAATTCCCTGAGACACAGAAGGTGCTGTCCATGCAGTGTTTCCAGCTCTTTAAGCTGCCTTCAAACTTGCAAGGAGGAATGTTGTTAGGATGGCCTTGCCACACCCAACAAACCCACTGCCCTGGTCTTGCCCAGCTTCTCACACTACCCACCTTGTTTTATGGATTGAAACAGTCTGGTTTAAAGGACTTCACCTTTAGCTCTATGACAGTCCAACTGCCACCTTCTTAGCATGAAAAGCCATTCTCACACTCCCTACTCAAGGAACAATTCTTTAGGAATAGTTTTTTAAATTCTTGTGCAGCTCTGAATAATGTCTATCTTTGCTGTTTCATCTAAATTCTCTGTTATGAAATCTTTGCTAACCCAATCTTTGTTCTTTCTGTCTCAGAGCCTGCCACGTGGGGATCAATGCCAGTACAAGACCAAGGGAAATGTGACAGAATTTCTGAATAAAATCCTGACAACCTATCAAGCCATGAATAAATTCAGTCCTGAAATAAAAACAAATCTTTAATAAAACTCCAAACCCTTTGAAAAGAAGGGGGAACAGGAAAGTTATTTATTGTATTTATTGTCCATCTGAAATATAAAAGATAGAAATAACAACTGATAAACCAATAAAATAATAATTTACCTGAGCACCAAAAGCATTTGAGAGTCTTCATTTTATGTTTTGTACTTGTGAAAGGTTTGAACATCCTGTTTTCATACCAGTAGGTGTCAAAATGCTTCTGCAAAGCTCCAGTCCAACAGTTTCCCTCACATGAGATGCTACAGCAGAATTCACACTCTGCCCACTGGACAGCATGAAAAATATTTGTGGACTTGAGATGCAAACAAAAATTCCATGTTTTCTTTTTGCATCACTCATTTTTTGGCACTATCTACACAACATGAAGAAGTTGCTCAGCTTCCCTCCTGCAGGGCTGCAGATTTTCCTGCCCACAGACACTTATTTTGGTAGAGAACTCATGAACATCTTAATATACAAAAGCAATACCAAACCCAGTGTTAATTACAAGTTCTTAATGGGTTTGTGCATTTGGAACAAGTTGTGAACAACTGTTTCCTTCTGGGTTGTATCTGTCTTTGAGGTCCTTTCTATGGTGCCCTGAGCTCAGATGCTTCTCTATCACTTCTTCACTCAGCTCAACAAAAGAGTCATAAAGGGAGCCTTGATGGAACAAAAAAAACACCAAAAAGCAAAATGTAGTGGGAGATGCTTATCTCAGCCACCTATTCCAGCCTTACCAGCATCTATCTTAGATCTCTCCACACCAGGGAAAATCCCAGATAGGTGAGAGAAGGTCAGATTTCATCTCCTTTGTGGCTCAGAGAGGAACAAAAAACATGAGGCATCGTAAAGGGCTGGCCTTGAGGTGGAGCATCTTAAATACCTGCAAGGACTCTCTTCACCAGCTCCACTGGAGCAGGGTGGACTTCTCAGACTTCAAGGAAGAGGCAAAGACATAGAATCCCATTTGGGTTTTTCACTGATGGGATGAACATGTTTCTGCATTGTTGTTCTTAAGCTTTTCCATTTGTGTGGGCTTGGGGAAAAGACAGAACTAGATCATAGAAAATGCATCTGATACAACTCTATACAAGGATTATGTAATATTTCAAAAGCATTTCCTCATGTGTTTCTGCCACCTGCTTAAAATATGATGAGGAAACAATAAATATTAAAATAGAAAAGATGTCTGTGGTAACACCTACAAAGATGAAACCAAGAATTAAACACCTTTCTCATATTTTCATATCTTCCTACATTTTCTACTCCACATTCAGCTCAGACAGCCCTCTCTTAAATAATCATTTTTTTGCATTCAAGTCCCTGAGCAGAAGAGAAAGGTTCATTAACATGCACCTATCTTATTGAGTCTATAATGCCAGATCTCAGATTTTTAAGTATCTACCCACCAAATTGATATTCAATCTTGTTAATATTTTCCAAGTGCCAATCCAAGCTATTTCTCTCTTGCCATGACATGTTACTTTTCATATCCTTGTGTGTGCAGCTCACCAGCACTGTCAAGCCATAATCTGTAGCAAGTGCACACTCTGAAAAAACCTGATTCTTTTTTATAGATGACCAAAAGATTTCCCAGATCAGATGGCAAAGGAGAAAGAAAATCCTTTGTCTCATATTTTTATTCCCCAAATTATTTCATTAAACTTATGAAATAAAGAAATGGTGGAATTGTGACACGAGCAAATGACACAACATAAAGTGAGTTTTGTCCAACATAAACTGGCAAGAGTGAAATACAGCCAGTCAGCTTCTAGTCAAATCTCTTCTGCAAGATAGCAATAGGAAACTCCTGCACAGGGTTTGAATAAACAACCAAACTTACTGCACTGCAGAAGAGACGCCTGCAAAATATCTCCTCATCTGATGCCTCGATTTGCATCTGCATGAGAGAAACGATGGTTGTGTGTTCAAACAACTGTGCACCTGCAGCAAGAGCCTCCACTGCCCACTGCACCTGGGAGCTGGAGCAGCTTTGCCTGCACTGGTGACCTCCCCAGCATGTGGGATTTAGGGTGCAGGAACGTGGCAGTGCTCCATCCTGCAGCATCTTCACCCTCTACCTCCTGACAGGCATATTGGGATCCTCTCTGTGGGTCTGTGATGCCCCACGAGGCTCTGCAAGCCCCAGGGCAGCCCGTGGGAAGGGCTGGATGGCTCTGGGAAGGACAGAAGGTCCCTTCAGCCAGCTCTGGGCCAGTCCTGGAGCAGATGGGGCAGTCTGGTTCACAGTGGGATTGGGAAACTGTCAACTGGAAACAAAAGGCAACTCTTCCATTGTGTACTTAATTACTGTAACAAGTGCCTTATTCTGTTATCTCCGTTATCTTTTTCTGAGAGCTCCCTACCACGATGTGTCATCCTATGCTGTGATAGAGAGGATGTGGCACAGGGCAGGGGGGACAGGGGAGGTGAGGAAGGTCAGATGTTCACTGTACAAGATAACTTCTCTGCACAAGGTAATTCTATTGTGGAATGGATTTACAATGACGAAATGATAATCAAGAGTGACTTCAGGAAAGAACCCGTCTTCCACCCATTCAAACCTGTCCAGGAGTCCATGGCAAGGTCTGTGCTTGTTTTCAAGCAAGCCCAGTTCCACACTTGCCGCCTTCTACTCCTCAAGTCAGGAAAAGGAGGCTTGAACACAGTTTGATTTCTGATTTCTGAGACATAAACCCACAGGAGTGGCCCTGCAAGCTGGAAAGCAACACTGTTCTCTCTGTACACAGCACCTCCTCCTCCAGGAATGCCTCTCTCAGGAGAGTTGAGTGTTGAGAATGTGCAGGCCAATCCCACATCACACACCACCACCACTCGATTATTCTCCTCATTAGCATGAAATAATGCAAACCTGTATGCTCTGAATGACCCAAAGGCACTTGAGAAGCTACTACACCCCTCAGCAAAGAGGAATTCTCCCACTCCTGCTGCAGCAGCCAGCACACAACCCTTTCTTTTGAAAGGCTTTGCTGCTGACAGCAGTCAGTCAGAAACCCATGGAGAAAACCTGCAGTTCCACAGTAGAATTTTCTCAGTTCAGGCATCCCCTTAGCAGCATGGATATTACACAACTCATAGTGCTGTCTTCAGAAACCTGGCTAGGACAGCTCTATGGGTTGGAGTCTCTGCTGGGACACTTCTCAGGGCAGAAGGACCACTCTGTTACCTCTGATTTCATCCAACTCCGTGACCTGCTGCAGGACAAGCCAAGCCCTAAGCAGTGCCAGTGGTCTGCTAAGAAGCTGCCTCCAAAGACAAATAAAGGAACATTGGGTTTGAAGATATTGTTGGAGGGACAAGATCTGCCCCAGTGCACTCAGTATGTTGTTGGTTTTTTCCCTAATCTCTTGCACCTCTGTGACAAGCCTGGTGTATGCCAAGCTATGGGAAGGAGAGGCACAGGAAGCCGTTCAAATGCTCCCCAAACAATAAATCACACTGGGAATAGAACTGCAGATTTATATGCTCATTAAGGAAAGCTGATCTTATCTGGCTAAGCCTCACAACACCCTCCTGAGGCATGTGGACAAGTTTCACTCTCCTAGTTTTACAGAAAAGGAAGGGAAAAGTCTGGTGAGATGGAGAACTTCTTTCTCCTCAAAAACTCTGGGGTTTACAACTGTCTGAAGACTGACAGAATTTGGTTATAGAGCTCAGCACACACCAGGGTTTAACATCACCAAGACTCAATAAATATCACATAAATCATACCATATTAATAATATCAGGTAGTGCTCCTGGGAAGACTAAAGCCAAAGTGAGTGCCATTTCCAGTCTTTCCCATGGAAGCAGCCACAGTGGTCTATAAATTCTATAAACCTTCATGGACACACATTCTACAGCATAAGTTGAACTTTTGTCATCTTACACGAAGTTCTGTAAATAATCCTGAATTTTCACACCACTGTTATGACATACAAGGTAAATTTTGTTTTCTTCCAGTTAACACACAGAGTGGATTTTGGCTCAGAAGCCTCACAGTTGAGGCAACAGAGGAGTGAAAGGGCTGGACAAAATGCAAAAAGCTTCACCAACACATTGCTGTGATTGTCTTAATTTTGGGGTTTTTTTCATGAATTGCATACAAAAAATCAAATGAGCAAAGTGTCTGAATTGCTTCTGCTATCTTAAATCTGGTAGTGAAGTAATACATGAAACAATCCCAAGTGTATATCTGGTTATAAACTAGAAAAAGTATCATTAAGTAAGAAATTACATAAAGATATTTTCCCATGTCAAATACCAGTGAGATTCCTTTTTACCCATGTCAGAAACAGAATCATCAAGGGATGTTTGGAACATGACAGCAGATGCCCTTGATTTGTTTATTGCATTCATACTGCTAGTTTTTTATTTGACAGCTTATTTCCCAGTAAGTCAACAAAAAGCCCAGGAGTGAGGGGAGTTCCCCCCTGACTCCCCACAAAATTGGAATTGTAAAGAGCAAAATAAGAGGGAAATCATGACTTAAGAGATGCAGATAATGATCAGCCTAGTTCTGACTTCACAAGCAGCTTGTGGGAGAGAAGAGAGATGTTCTGTCTGACATGAACTTCAGGCAGGATATAAATCAGCCATTAAGACAGAAGATTGTTCCACAGTGGCACAAAGTTTCTCACTCTCATTTTGCCATGTTTCCCTACGCCAGACAACACGTGATCAAGTAAAATGCAATAGAAAGGAAAGCAGGAAGACTGAAGACACCTCTTGACCAAAAGGCATTTTCAGCAATATAGTGCAGTTAGAAATAGAGGCCATGGCATTCACAGGGCAGGAAAAGAGAAAAAATGCACAATTCAAACTGTTGTCACCTATTTAGAAGCAAGCACTCTAAAGACAAGGATTTAAGAGAACAGGTTTAGGCTGGATATCGGGATGAAATTCTTTGCAGAGAGAGTGCTCAGGCATTGGAATGGGCTGCCCAGAGAGGGGGTGGATTCCCCATCCCTGGAGGTTTTCAAACTGAATTGGATGTGGCACTGAGTGCCATGTTCTGCTAATCAAAGTGGGGTTGGACCAAGGGTTGGACTTGATGATCTCAGAGGTCTCTTCCAACCCAACAGATTCTATGATTCTATGATTCTATGATTCTAGGTATTTAGGGCCCAGTGAACCCTCCAGTGGTGGCTGACTGAGGCTGCAAAAGTTGTACAACAGATTTGGGGATCAGGGAAGGGAGATTTAAGAGTTTCAAAGTACAGTCTCCCTGCTCCTTGTAAACTTTGTGATATTGGTGGGCCACAGAGGACAAGATGGACAGGTGGAGGATAGTTTAATGCAGCTTTCACCATTTCAGCAATCCTCTTACTGATCTATGTGCAATTAAGAAAAGTTCTGAGTGTATAGCACATATTCTGCATATTTCAATATAATGCCCTCATTTACATAGAACACAAAGATGAGGGTGTTGCTTCTCATTTCTATGAACAGTTTCCCTTCTTTGGTAACCAAAAGGGCAGGGGTTTATACATAAATACAGACTTGCACTTACATATCTGGCACACATGCATGTCCTAACATCTCTTTATTAGTCTGCAGAGTCCTCAAAGTTTAATTAAAAAATCAAACACAGAGACTGATATGCGAGTTCCCTCTTGTGACCAAGCCACGTTATAGCAACACCTGAAATACACACAAAATACATGTTTAAAGAAAACAGACCTTTAGGGAGCTAAGAAACAACTCAAATTGCAGAGACCTCGTCAGTTTTGCATTTGTTTGTTCATCAGCCATTGATCTAACAAAAAAAAATCACACCATCTGTGCATAGTACAGAAAAGAATTAACAGCACTGTGTCTGAGAAGACTCTCAGAAAAATTAATCAGAAAGGAAGCTGAGGTTGCTAAACATAAACCATTCTTTTATCTATACATGAATCCTAAGCTTCATGGATAGAATCCAAAGAGGGTGGAGGCAACTGTTTGAAACCCCCTTTAATGGTGTTAGAATTGTCTGTTCTGGCAGAGGAACTGCAGCAAATCCACTTTTTCCTCCTGCCAAGTGGGTGAACAGATTTCCTCAAATCTGTGAAAAAACACCCACCACTTGGCAGTGGCAGCAAAAGGAGATATGGACATAAAGAGATGATGAATGATTGAAATACAGGATTGAGGGGAACTTAACAGTGTTGTTGAACCCCTTCCTCTGATCTGAAGGAAGGTTTTGTATGTCCAGACCATCCTTGGCCAATATTTTGTTTGCCTGCTCTGAAATCTTCCAAAGAGGGTTCTGGAGGCTCCACAGGCAGCCTTTCCAAGCCATAATTCAGCTATAAAACAACAAAGCTTTTTCTAGTATTAAAGCTCAAAATGTTTGCCACTACTTTAGTAGCTAACACATTATCAGGTATTTCTATTATCAGCTATTTTCCTGATCAAATCAAATCTTCAGCTGCCTGCTTTGGAGAGCCTTAGTCCTCTACAGTTTGTGTTTCCTCAGTGTGGAGGGCACTTTGTTAAAGCAAGTATTCAAACCCCAAAGTATTACAGATGGCATCTAAAGGCAATTTGTTGTGTGCTCAACTCCAAGAGTTTATCAGAACTACGTGGATGTGGCCATTTCAGAGGATTTCATTACTCAGGTCAGCCACGCTGTGATCTGTACATCAACACCAGCAAACAGAAGCTGCATTAACTGGCAAGTTATTTTTAACTCTGCTCAGCTAATATTGAGTCAGAGGATCAAATAACCTGTTTTACAGATTAGTGGGCATAGTTACCTATCGAAAGTGCCAGGGCACTAACACATTAATAACCTAATAGGCATTAACAGCCCTGAGCAGCCTCACCCCCACCCTGGCCCCAGGGCCCCAGGTGCCCATTTAAGCTCAGCCCTGGTCCTCAAACCCTCCCAGAGCAAAGCGGGAGCTGTGCTGGTCTGCAGGCACCACCACCCCTGAGCCTGGCCCGGCTTGACCTTGGATCTGTCCCATCCCCAGGACTGCCCCATCCCCAGGGACCTGCCCCATACCCAGGGACTGCCCCATCCCCAGGGACCTGCCCCATCCCCAGGGACCTGCCCCGTCCCCAGGGACTGCCCCATCCCCAGGAACTGCCCCATCCTCAGGGACCTGCCCCATACCCAGGGACCTGCCCCATTCCAGGGAACTGCCCCATTCCAGGGACCTGCCCCATCCCCAGGACTGCCCCATCCCCAGGGACTGCCCCATCCCCAGGGACCTGCCCCATCCCCAGGGACTGCCCCATCCCCAGGAACTGCCCCGTCCCCAGGGACCTGCGCCATCCCAGGGACCTGCCCCATCCCCAGGGACCAGCCCCATCCCCAGGAACTGCCCCATCCCCAGGGACCTGCCCCGTCCCCAGGGACTGCCCCATCCCCAGGAACTGCCCCATCCCCAGGGACTGCCCCATCCCCAGGGACTGCCCCATCCCCAGGAAGTGCCCCATCCCAGGGACCTGCCCTATCCCCAGGGACTGCCCCGTCCCCAGGGACCTGCCCCATCCCCAGGGACCTGCGCCATCCCAGGGACCTGCCCCATCCCCAGGGACCTGCCCCATCCCCAGGAACTGCCCCATCCCCAGGAAGTGCCCCATCCCAGGGACCTGCCCTATCCCCAGGGACCTGCCCCATCCCCAGGAACTGCCCCATCCCCAGGAAGTGCCCCATCCCCAGGGACTGCTCCATCCCCAGGGACTGCCCCATCCCCAGGGACTGCCCCATCCCCGGGACCTGCCCCATCCCCAGGAACTGCCCCATCCCCGGGACCTGCCCCATCCCAGGGACCTGCCCCATCCCCAGGGACTGCTCCATCCCCAGGGACTGCTCCATCCCCAGGGACTGCCCCATCCCCGGGACCTGCCCCATCCCCAGGGACCTGCCCCATCCCCAGGAACTGCCCCATGGCACGGGCTCTTGGTTGAACCTGGTGCCACCCTGGGGGTGCCTGGCTGAGCTGGACAGTGCCCCCTGCCCAGCCTGCTGCAGCACCCCTGGCCCCCAGCCAGCCCTCAGCGTGCCCTGACTGAAATCCTATTCAACAAGTTAATGATTGAAGAACCGACAGAGGGATTATACAGATGTGTATTTAGAGATTAAAACACATTGCCCCCATGGAGTTTGAATAACATGCCTGCAGATGCCACAGGAATTCAGCATCTCCACTTTGTTCATTTTCAGACAAGTATAAATTATTAACACAGCTCTGTGGTGGCTTTTTCCACAGAAAATACAAAGAGCATCTGCATCAATAATTTTTCTTGTCCTTGTTTTGTAGTTTAATGGGCACTGCTAACTGTACCTATTAACAATTTTGTCTAAAAGACATATGTCTAGCATATATATAAAACAACTGTAATATACCATCTTATAGAATCAGAGAACTAAACAAAGCTATTGAATTGCTACATACTTGGAGTTACTTCCTTGAGTGATTCATGCTTGTTTCTGGAGAGACAATATTAGACTGGGTTTGTATTTTTAAAAGCTCATCTCATAAAGATTTATCCATCTAAGCCCATGTTTTAACTCATTCTTATAAAGGAAGGCACTTAGAAACAGACATGTAAATAAGCCATTGTTTTCCCCAGTTGTATTTCAGATTCAGTGCAGGCACTGGAAACATTTACAAAGGAACTTGGGTGATTTCTATTCCTAAACCAGGTTGTTGCTGCCTGTACAGCAGAGCAGCTCCCAAGCCTCCAGCTCACATGACATACTAACCCACTTTCTGGGCATGAGCATCATTCACTATTCCAGCCTGCCCCGTTAAGTTTAAATTGTTAAAGCTGCAGAGTTTGATCACAAAGTTTGAGTCTTTGGGTTTTAAATTCAGAATGACAATTAAGCTTTTAAAAGGAGCAGCTACAACACAGGACTTGCTTGGCTTAGCACATCAATACAAATGCAACTGCTCTCAGAAAGATGCTGGACTGAGCCTGAATATCCTTCAGCCTGGAAATGACGGTGCCTGTGTGAAATTTCAGCCCAAGAGTATCCTGTGGCTGTGTGGATTTGTCAGAACTCTTGTCATGACAGAAACAAAGCAGAGCTTGCATTAAAATGTGTAAGTCCTGCTATGAAATTCAGCTATGCCAAAGTCAACATGATAAAAAAGCTGGCAGTGATTCCTTTTTGAGAACTCTCTGTATGAACTGGCTTTGTACACCACAACACTGTATGGTTTCTTACTTGATTTGACAATAAAACATCCTTGACTTTATCTTCTTAATTTTTTTTCCAACTCACTCCTCTCACTTCTGGATTCCTTTTGTAAAAAGCTGGGTAGGAAATGGTCAATAATCATGAATTTTCACACAGTTTTGGTTAAGCTTCCTAGTGCATGGCATACTGATTCGGAATTAAAACATGCACTCTCTGGTCTCAAGGAAATTTTTGATTTCCTGAAAGCTTTTTTATTCTAATTAACTCATGGCTTTACTCAAATTGCTTTTATTGATTACTACTTCAATGCCCAATGATAAAAAAATTGAATACCACAACTGATCAAAGTACAGGAGTATATATTACGAAACCTGTGTGAAATATTATGCAAAATATTCCTGTAATCACCATAAACACGAGAAGTGAGTAGAATATATTTCTCTGTAAACCTGGTTCCAGGAGAGACAACCACAGGGGGAAGGCTAAGCTTGACTTTGAGTGGCTGGATGGTGTGGGCAGTGATGGCTTAGACAAGCAGGGCCTGTATCCCACATCCTCCCCTGTATCCCACATCCTCCCCTGTATCCCACATCCTGCCCTGTATCCCGCACCCTGCCCTGTATCCAGCAACCTGCCCCCTATCCCGCATCCTGCCCTCTATCCAGCACCCTGCTCCCTATCCAGCACCCTGCCCTCTATCCAGCACCCTGCCCTGTATCCCGCATCCCGCCCTGTATCCTGCACCCTGCCCTCTATCCTGTATCCTGCCCTGTATCCCGCACCCTGCCCTCTATCCCGCACCCTGCCCTGTATCCAGCACCCTGCCCTGTATCCCGCACCCTGCCCTGTATCCAGCACCCTGCCCTGTATCCCGCATCCTGCCCTGTATCCAGCACCCTGCCCTGTATCCCGCATCCCGCCCTGTATCCTGCACCCTGCCCTCTATCCCGCATCCTGCCCTGTATCCCGCACCCTGCCCTCTATCCCGCACCCTGCCCTGTATCCAGCACCCTGTTCTATCCAGCATCCTGCCCTGTATCCAGCACCCTGCCCTGTATCCCGCATCCTGCCCTGTATCCCGCACCCTGCCCTCTATCCCGCACCCTGCCCTGTATTCCGCATCCTGCCCTGTATCCCGCACCCTGCCCTCTATCCAGCACCCTGCCCTGTATCCCGCACCCTGCCCTGTATCCAGCACTCTGCCCTCTATACCGCACCCTGCCCTGTATCCCGCATCCTGCCCTGTATCCAGCACCCTGCCCTCTATACCGCACCCTGCCTTGTATCCAGCACCCTGCCCTCTATCCAGCATCCTGCCCTGTATCCCGCACCCTGCCCTGTATCCAGCACCCTGCCCTGTATCCAGCATCCTGCCCTGTATCCAGCACCCTGCCCTCTATCCTGCACCCTGCCCTGTATCCCGCATCCTGCCCTGTATCCCGCACCCTCCCCTCTATCCCGCACCCTGTTCTGCATCCAGCACCCTATTCTATCCAGCACCCTGCCCTGTATCCAGCACCCTGCCCTGTATCCCGCACCCTGCCCTGTATCCAGCACCCTACCCTGTATCCCGCACCCTGCCCTGTATCCTGCATCCTGCCCTCTATCCCGCACCCTGCCCTGTATCCAGCACCCTACCCTGTATCCCGCACCCTGCCCTGTATCCCGCACCCTGCCCTCTATCCCGCACCCTGCCCTCTATCCCGCACCCTGCCCTGTATCCTGCCCTGTATCCAGCACCCTGCCCTGTATCCAGCACCCGGCCCTGTATCCAGCACCCTGCCCTGTATCCCGCACCCTGCCCTGTATCCCACACCCTGCCCTGTATCCAGCATCCTGCCCTGTATCCAGCACCCTGCCCTGTATCCTGCATCCTGCCTGTATCCACACCAAGCTGGATGGGGCTTGGAGCAACCTGGTCTAGTGGAAGGTGTCCCTGCCCATGGCAGGGAGTTGGAACAAGGTGACCTTTAAGGTCCTTTCCAACCCGAACCATCCTGTGATTCTGTGATCCAGTGGAGCCGTTCACTTTCATCTTTGCATCTTGTGTATGAGAAGAAGGATTTGCAGACACAAAGCAGAAGCTGTGCCAGGCACCTGGGAGATGAGGAGAAGACACAGTCTCCTGTGTGTGCCCATGTTTGTGCCTATTTCCTTCCAGTACTGTCAAATCCACAGCTGATTTTTCTTTTATTCATATATACCAGTAAGCACCTGAGCAATAAAGATTACAGCTACAAAATGTATAGAATCCTTCTATTCTATACTTGTCTATTTTAAATTGGGTATAAAATACGCCTCTGCCAGACTAGATCAAAACAGGAAACTCTTCTATACAGAAAGACTCAGAGATTACCCCGTATGAATCTTTCTAAAGTACATTTGAAGCTGCTCCTGCACAGCAGCCCAAAGGTTACTGGCAATGCACCAAAGAAACCCATGACTGGCGGATTTAGATGCTCACTGCAAATCTGCATTAATCTCTGTTTACAATCTATCCTCTACTACTGGCTACAGAGTAACTCCTAAGATAAGGATGCTTTTTGTAGCTGTATTTACTGGGGAAAAAAAAAAACCAGTTTAAAGGTTTATGCTAGGAGCAAAATGCTTGAAAAAATTACCTGGAATTGAATCTCCCACTTCCTGTAAGCTCTGAATAAATCAGTCAAGAGCCATACAGGTAAGAGTGATTTTAGTAGATTTTCTAAACTCTATTTATTTTAAGTGTGCACTGGATCATTTTCTCCCTCTTTCTGAAAAAATTGTGTACTTTGAAGATGTCACAGTGACTGCATGATAAATATTCACTAGTCCTTCAACATGCTAATGTTCTATTTTTTCAGATGTGTGTGAAGAAACTGTATTTTGACATCCCACAAATACTCAGGTACATTTTGCCAGCTTTGGTTGTATGTAGGGCAGATGTAATCTCCCACGGAAATGCTGCTCATGTTTAGCATTGCCTCCTGATAAAAGGATGACATAAAGGCTTGTTAATGGTTAATAATTGCTATAGGAAACAGCCAGGAAATCAGTGGCTGCAAGTGTTTTGTAGCAGTTAGTAATAAAAACTCCATTGTTCAGATGTAACTAGAATAATAGAGCTTAGTGATGAGCTGTTCTGCAGTATGGCTGCACAGATAAAATCTGCATTTTTTAAAAATTATGCTTTAGAAGGTACATTAAAAGGGATGCTTTGGCAGCTGCAGTTTGGGCACGATGCAGTGCTCAGCCCTCTGTCCTTGGCAGGATGCTTGGGGAGGCAGTGAGGATACACACAGCAAGCAGGGAAAGCCTTGATGTGCAGAATGGCCAACAGACAGCTAAAAATCAGTAATAGCAACCTGTGCCCCATTTATTCTGAGGTGCCAGCTGGGGGCTGAGGGTGCCCCTGAGGGGGCAGGAACGTCAGGCCGTGAGAGGATGCTGCTCCTGCATCAGTTCTGAGCCTCCTGTCCCAAAGGACAGAGCTCCTTCACTGTAGGGCCACAGAGCTTTTCTTGTCTTTCTCTGCTTCCCAAACACTTTTCTTGTCCTCAGCACAAGAATGGACCTGTTGGAGCAGGTCCAGAGGAGGGGATGACGATACTCAGAGGGATGGAGCGGCTCTGCTCTAGAGCCAAGCTGAGAGGGCTGTGGGTGTTCACCTGGGCAGCCCTTACAGCCTCTTCCAGTGCTTAAATGAGACTTATAAAAAGGGGGGAGAGGGACTTTTTATATGGGCAGATAGAGACAGGACAACAGGCAAGGGTTTTAAACTGAAAGAGGGCAGATTTAGGCAAGATATTAAGAAGTGGTGAGGCCCTGGCACAGGTTGCCCAAAGAAGTTGTGAATGCCTGACCCTTTAAACATTTAAGGTCAGGTTGGACAAGGTGACATAGTCTGAAACTGCACCAGGAGAGGCTTGGATTGGACATTAGGAACAATTTCTTCACAGAAAAGAGTGCCTAGACATTGGAAGGGGCTGCCCAGGGAGGTGGTGGAGTCACCGTGTCTGGAGGTGTCCAAGCAAACACTGCATGGGGCACTCGGTGCCATGGCCTGGTTGACAAAGTGGCATCTGGTCACAGCTCAGACTCGACGCCCTCAGAGCTCTTTCCCAACCTAATGGCGATGGAGGCGCTGAGGGGGGACCAACCTCTGGGGCTGCTCTGGAGTGGGGCACGGACAGGGCCGGGGGCAGGACCTGTCCCTGAGTGCCAGGGGGTACCCTCATGGCCACGATTCCCCTCACGGCCCCACATCCTCCTCGCGGTCCCACGTCCCCCTCGCGACCCCGCGTCTCCCTCGCGGCCCCGAAACCCCCTCGCGGTCCCCCCGCCCCATTTTAGCCCCGGGCCGAGGCCCCGCGGCGCGAAATGGCGCCCCCGTCACGTGGCGGCGCCTGCGCTCGGGGCCGCCGCTCCTCCCTCGGGCCGCGGCGTGTCCAGGGCGGTGGCGGCGGGGCCGGAGCGCGGTTGTGCCCAGCTCCTGCTCCTCCTGCCTCCCCTGGCCCCTGTTCCTGCTCCGCGCTGGGCACCGCCTGACTCTGCGAGGGAGCCGCGCCGAGGCGGCGGTGAGCGCCGGGGACCGCGGGGGGGACGGGCCGCGGGGGCGGCCTGGGCTGCGACACGGACGGGCAGACACACAGACACACACACACACACATACATAAACACACATACATAAACACACACATACATACATAGGGACAGACAGACAGACAGCCGCCCCCGCAGCCCGCAATCCCCCCCTGGAGCCCTCAGGCCGGGCCCGGACCTCGCTGTGGGAGCGGCTGCTCCCAGGGCCTGATTTTACACCATAAAGGGCTAAAACGGCTCGGTAAAGTCGTGTGGGAACGTTTCTAGAGAAGCTGAAGAAAACAACGCTTTGTTTTATTTTTATTTCCCCGCGGTGCAGTGAGGGGGAACCCTCAGGAGCTTTTCTGCACCCCAGCAGGGCCCGCCGTGTCGTGAGGGCTCCGAGGGCCCTTCAGGCTCCTCAGTGTCCATCGGCAGAGCAGCAATATCTGAATTTCATCACTGAAAGCGCTGTGCGTTTGTATTTCTTAAGTCAGAGCTAATGCAAGCATTAAGGTGTCCAGCTGAGCGGGGTTTATTTTTAGGTCTGTTCAGGATTTGTCATAAACATGCCAAAAATGTGATAAATCCCTGGAGAGGGAGGCGCAAGGCTCATTTTTGAGGAGAGTGAGGACTGATTAAAATAAAGCAATAATCCCCTTCAGAAGCAGAAATGCCACCCAATAAAAGTCTGCTACGTGAAGAAAAAGCTTCATCTCGGAGCTCATCGTCCTGAAGGGTGAGACACTCAGAGACTTCAGCTTGAAATGGGGTTTTTCCCTGTTTTTTGAGCTGCACTCCGCGGTGGGATTTGAGGCTGAGCAGCTTCCCTGTGCTCCCGAATTCCCAATCCCTGCACTGGCCTCGGTGCTATCCCCGAGTTCTCCAGGACACTGTGATTAATTGGACCGATGTTTCCGCTGCTAAAGGCACGTCCGTAAACATTAATTCCCAGATGTTAGAAAGCTAAAGCTTAATTAATTACCAAGACGCCTGCATCATCCCAGAGGATTTCCAAGCTTCGTTATTTGAAAGGTTTTAGTTTTTTTTTTTATTTCTTGTGAAAAGCATTTGGGTTTGGTTGTGTTGCTTTGGTTTTAATGTCTCTGCTAGAAACCTGATTTTACGGTGTTTTAATAATTCCTGCTGAGTCTTGGTGGTGGAACTGAAAGGGGAATCTAGAAATGGGAGGAAATAGTTATTTTTTTGTGGCTTGGATCTGTGATTAGTTGGATAATAGTAGTAAAACCCCTTTTTTTTAACTGAAACGATGAACAGCTGCCTGACCAATCCTCACTGAGCCCCCCCTGTCACAGGAGAGGTTTTTCATGTCTTAATTTTAGCAGGAATGGATGGTTCTGTCCCAGGATAAGTTGCAGAGTCGTTTAACCCGATTTTTTGCTGAATCCCTGTTATTGTTTGTGGATTTGAGGTGGTTTGAGCAGGATAATGTGCAGCTGCACAGAACAGCCGATCACAGCGTGTTGAGGTCAAAGAGCTGGATGGAGCAATTTCTGATACTTTGTTTTACACGAATGAGGATATGAATAGATTTGATGAACCTCATCAGTTATTGAAGCTTTTCATTTCAGTGATTGTGTTGCTGCTTTTTATCTTGGATAACAATTTGGATAACAATCTGAGATAACAATTCACTGTTGTTTGCCTAACAAGCTTGTCTGTGATTGCATCACTGATAACGAGGGCTTTTTTTTTATAAACGTTTCTGCTTACATGAATTAACATGATTTAAGCTGCTTTGGATGGTTTTTGTGACCTTAGACACTCAGATGTACATTAGATGTACACCTGCTTGTACCTTTTTTTTGTTGACAATAATTTTCAGTAACTTTTATTTTTTTAATGTAGTACCTAAAGTTTTTCTGCTTTTTATCTTCAGTGTAAAAATACAAACTTCCTTTTGTGCTGGGGGGTCTTAGGACAGGTCTGTGCAAGAGAATCTCAGTTCCTCAGGGGGTTGGTCTGTGGTTATTCAGCTGTTACAGGTAACCAGTCCAACATTTGTGAAATTCAGAAGCCTGCTGAGCATTGTAGACACTTTATTGATTGCTTATATTTGATACATTTACTACTATAAATGGATATTTCTGCCCTTTTCTTAATTTCAGATGTGAGTTTACTATTAATAATTACTTTTGATTGCAGCCACGCTGAGAAGTGTTGGGAAGAAAGTACTGAGTTTAGAACAGGTGGAAGGGTTCTCTTCCCCCACCCCCATGGTAGGCAGGTAAAGTTTATCACAACAAAGCTTTCAGTTGCTTGGTGTGCTTTTATAAAAGAAAACTTCTTGGGGGTAAAGGTGTGAGTGGTTACTTACGCTGGAAGACACTGAAACACAGACTCATCTGTGATGCAGTATTAAAAACAAACAAGTGTGGAGGGACAAAGGGGGCTTTTCCTCTGAACCCGCAGGAGTGGTGGCCTGTGATCCTCCTTCCCGGGCTGTCAGCTGGATCGGGGAGCTCGTAAACAGGGAGGAGGCTGCGGTGGGTGGTTGTTGTTGCAGCTCGTGCCGTGTGACTGCGCCCAGGGCTGGGGCAGGTGCTGAGTGAAGGCCGCGGCACGCTGGGGGGTGGGAACCTGTGCCATGTGTGTTCATCACCTGCCACAGTTCCCCCAACCTGTGCCATGTGTGTTCATCACTGTCACAGTTCCCCCGACCTGTGCCATGTGTGTTCATCACTGTCACAGTTCCCTGACCTGTGCCATGTGTGTTCATCACTGTCACAGTTCCCTGACCTGTACCATGTGTGTTCATCACTGTCACAGCTCCCCCAACCTGTGTCATGTGTGTTCATCACTGCCACAGCTCCCCCAACCTGTGCCATGTGTGTTCATCACCTGCCACAGTTCCCCTGAGCTGTGCCATGTGTGTTCATCACTGTCACAGTTCCCCCAACCTGTGCCATGTGTGTTCATCACTGTCACAGTTCCCCCAACCTGTGCCATGTGTGTTCATCACGTGCCACAGTTCCCCCGACCTGTGCCATGTGTGTTCATCACTGTCACAGTTCCCCCAACCTGTGCTGTGTGTTTGTCACCTGTCACAGTTCCCCCAACCTGTGCCATGAGGCCTCTGTGTGTTCATCACCTGTCACAGCTCCCCAAATCTGTGCCACATGTCTTCTGTGTGCTCATCACCTGTCACAGCTCCCCCAACCTGTGCTATGTGTCCTCTGTGTGTTCATCACTGTCACAGTTCCCCCAACCTGTGCCATGTGTGTTCATCACCTGTCACAGCTCCCCCAACCTGTGCCGTGTGTCCTCTGTGTGCTCATCACCTGTCACAGCTCCCCAAGTCTATGCCATGTGTCCTCTGTGTGTTCATCACTGTCACAGTTCCCCCAACCTGTGCCATGTGTGTTCATCACCTGTCACAGCTCCCCCAACCTGTGCCGTGTGTCCTCTGTGTGCTCATCACCTGTCACAGCTCCCCAAATCTATGCCATGTGTCCTCTGTGTGTTCATCACTGTCACAGTTCCCCCAACCTGTGCCATGAGGCCTCTCTGTGTGTTCATCACCTGTCACAGCTCCCCAAATCTATGCCATGTGTCCTCTCTGTGTGTTCATCACCTGTCACAGTTCCCCCAGCCTGTGCTGTGTCCTCTGTGTGTTCATCACCTGTCACAGCTCCCCAAATCTGTGCCACATGTCTTCTGTGTGCTCATCACCTGTCACAGCTCCCCCAACCTCTGCCATGCGGCTTCTCTGTGTGTTCATCACCTGTCACAGCTCCCCAGCCCTTTGCACAGCTTTGCCAGTGAAGGAAGAGCATTTGTTTTAGCTTTTTTAATCTCTATTTTCCGTGACTCTGAGGTTACACTCGTATTTATGGTGTTACTTGCCAAACTTCACTACTAGTGGTGATGATAATGCAAATACTGAATAACTTACTGTTTACGTTGTACTGTTGACCCGTGCCATGTAAATGCAGTTGCAGCACTTGTTTCCCAGCAGTTTTATACTTGATCTGAACTCACATTTCTCTCAATGACAACATTTTTCATGTGGGATGAGCTGCCTTGTGTTGAGATGATGCCCTTAAGCTCCTTTGCTAAAGCAAGAAAATGTACAGATGGATGTCAACACATTTTCCTATCATTTTTGCATTGGTTGTAATATGAGGATTATTCTTTTCAAAACTAAGCAAGTTTTTTGTGGCATTTTACCTGGACAGGAGGGGAAAGCAGACAGATGCATGTGAGTGCCCCATGGCTGCAGCTGCCTCAGGTCATTCAATTACTGCCTATTGTAACTTGGAAGCATTCTGTAGGTAAGAAAGTTGCTTCAGAATATGTGGTTTATAAACTTAATACATTTCTATGTTGAATTTTTAAATTGCATCTCGCTGTTTTGCTGTCAGTTATAATGTTATTAATGTATTCTGTTTATGTGTGTCATAAACCTGCTTGTCAGAGTCTGGCAGTACCTGTGAAATGAGTTCTGTGCAGACTCTGCTCACTTCAGAGCAGAGAGAACATGTGACACTTGGAGACTGTGCAATGCAAGGCCACCATAAATGGCAGATTTCCTCAGGTGCCACCCACGGGCAGAGTCACTAAGGAGTATCAACTTTCTCATTATAGACAAACATGACTATTCAGCTCTTAAATTTCCTGGTGTGTGAGCTGAGCAGCCTGCACAGATTGGATTGCAGTGTTTGAGTGTGATTTTGCACAGGAGTGGGGACTGATTCTCTTGTGTTTATAAATAACACCTTTGCTAAACTTTGCAGCTATAAAGATGATATTAATTGGGTGGTTTTCCATAAGGTGATGGTATGACCTGGGAGAATCTAAAGCCTTGTGTCCCATCTTTAAAAAAAAAAACCAAAGTGCAGCATTGAAGGATTTCTAAAGATGTTTTAAGTGCTTTTACACAATGCCTGGTAAACATCTTAATTCTAAATCTGCTTTTAAAATCTGTCATGATGTAACGCAGTGGGTGTTGCTGTTCCTGTAGCTTTCCATTAAAACATCTTCAAATAATCTAAAATGGGGAACTGAATGTGGAGGTTTTGGGTGTATTTTCTTACAGCAAACCAAGATACTCCTTAAGATATAGGGTAGTATTTTCAGATCAGTATATGGGAATGTATTTTTATGTTACTGATACCTTTTTTCCACATACAGTTTAATTGGTCAAAGTAGTTTTTAATTGATCAAAGTATTTGTTTTACTGTCAAGATTATCACGACAGAGTAAGCAGAGTTTTGGAGTAAAGGTGAGTAGAGTTTGAAGCCAAGAGTTTCTAAATTTCAAAGAATTAGGAGTCATATCTTTAAGTAAAACTCTTCTGATTTATGTGGTTTTGATATACAGCAACCTGAAAAAATAAACACTTCTTATCCATGGCTGTAATTCCTTCAGGTAATATTCAGGGATCCAGAGGTGTGTCTGTGTTGCACAAGAATGCTCATGTGACTAAAATAGTTAACAAAAACCCCTAGGTTTTTCCCAACAATTCCTATTAGTTAAAGATATTTTTCAGTAAATGGTACAACTGATTTGCTTGTCACATTCTGTAGCTCTGCCTCCACACCTGCCCTGCAGAGCAGTGTGTGCTACTCCTCCCTGTTCCAGAACTGATTTCAGCCCTCCCTGTGGGTGTCCCGGGTGCTGCAGAACAGTTTTAATGTGGTTGATGGCTTCACAGGTTGGTTCATCTTCTGGGACCCGTCCCTGCCTTCTGGTTAAGGAATCCCTGCACACACACAGGATGACTCCAGAGTGGGATGGATGTTCAGATACCAGAAAGGTGCTGGTAACTTGACAGGAACCTCCTCATTCTTTGGAGGTACGTGTGTGTGTGAGCCTCTCAGTGAGCAGTGCCTGGACTGTAGCACATGGAACTGGGATTTAGTGACTTCAGCTGTGTTCTGAAATACTGTTGGTAGTTTAAGTATCCAGAAGGAAATCAGCATTCATACTCTTACAGTAAATTTTGTGGCTTCATGTTTGGTTAAAACTTTTCAACACATAACCAATGGAACCTTCTTCTGGCTTTGCATCCCATGGCAAGTAGTAGGTCTTGATCTTGCTAGATTTAAAGGGCTGTAGTATAGAATATTAAACATTAAAATTTGTGAAATAACCAGTTTTTAAAGGCTGTAGCAACAAGAACAAGTTCTGCCTGTGTTCCATCAGCTCTTCATGCAGCTGGAGTGGATGTGCTGCTTGTGCTCTGTAGACTGGCCTGGGGTTTAGGGGAAAATCCCTTCTGGTTGTTCTCAGATGCCAGAACTTTTGTGGGAGCCAAATCAGCACCCATGAAGGTCAAGTAAGTTTCAAATAAGATAGCAAAAGTTTTAACCAAGATGTTGCAAATCTGCATGAAAACAGCAATAGCAAAGAGAAGCTTCTCAGAGAAGAGAAGTTGTTTAATTTCATTTTCTACTCTGGACTGTGGTTTTAGCAATCAGCTAAATATATAATTCCTCTTGAGGAGGGAGGAGGAAAAACAAACAGCAGGTATTTGACTCAAAAGGTATTTGGCCTTTGCTAAATTTAGCAAGGCTATGAGCAACTGAGAGTTGTGTAATAGTTAATTAATACATCCACACTTAATGCTTTGGAATGCCCATTCATCGTGTGACTTAAAGCACTCAAAAGTCATAATAAAACAGGGTTGTGTGGATGATGATTTCATGATCTAGTAGCAAAATGTTTATTCATGCTGAGATTGCATCTTCGTTACTTTAGTAACACTGTTAATGTAAGCCAGGGAAGAAAACCTTCTGTCTTTTAATATCATTTAAAGAGTGTTGGTAGCCTGTCCTTCTGCATGTGGTGCTGATTCCAGTCAGTACTGGAACTTTAAATAGACTGAGTGAAAATTTGTAATTGCTAAAATGAATTCCTTGCTGGTTGAGATAATTTGTTAGGAGGTCAAACAGAAGTGGAGCTGGTCATATGAACAGCTCTTAATTAATGGAATAGGTTGTTCTTTCCCACTTCCCAAAAAGCACCTGCTTTCTTTTCATGAGAATGGGGTTTGTGTGTCAGACACCTCCTCAGCTACACATGTCAGGCTTTATAAGTTGGGGAAAATGCCAGGTAGGTTACTGATAGGATGATAAGTATTTTGGCAGCTGTTTCTGCCATTTTGGGGGGTTTGTTTGGGTTTTTTCCCCCCCCATAATAAGGATACTATGGAAAATTTTCAGTCTGGAAAAAGAAAAGCTTGCTGTGAGGGTTGCCATGGAAGTTTGCTCAGCAGAAAACCAGATAACGTGCTCTGTTCTTGAAAAATGTGTGGTTGCTTTGAAAATACTCCCTTGAGACTGGTTAGGAAGAGAGAAGGTCTGGCTGAACATCTGATTAGTGGGACATTTGAGAGGAGGCCTCAGCCCGCTGTGAAATGAAGAGGCCTTTGAAACAGTCAAAGTGGCTGTGAATTGTCTGAATCACAGAATTCAGTCTGGAATGGTTTGGGTGGATGGCACTGCTTCAGCCTGTGGAAGCAGAGCCTTCCCTTAGGCTGCTCCTTCCTGAGCTCTGGCCAGTGTGGCAGTTGTCCCTCAGTGAATTTTGCTGAATTCCAAGGTCACTTTTCTTTCTTCTGCTGAAGAACAGCATGAGAACCTCACTTACTGTGCCCTGCTTTGATAAGTGGCCTTGGAAGTTTTTTGTTGTTAGTTGTACAAACGCTTTTCCCCTGTCTGACATGATTGGAGGGAAAAAAAAAAGCAAAGGGAAACTGGGCAAAGCTTTTCAATGTGACTGCTCTGAACACGCCCATTCCAGGTTTATCTGTGTTTAAAAAGGGAGTTTATGGATTGGGTTCTGTAGTTGATAACTGCTCTTAGAAATCATGAGTAGATTCCATAGTTTGTCTGCTGAGTTTAAATTTAAAATGAAACTTTTTTTTTCTGCTTAAATTAAATTGCTCTTTTACTTCTTTTTCTGTAGAAAATGCTCTGTGTACTATGAAATACTAACACATGAAACTACACTTGGTGAATTAACAAATTCTCCAAATGCAAATCAAGTTGTAGAAAATAAAAGGTACTGAGAGGGGTCCTTGCCAACATCTGTGCACTGGATATTGACATATGGACATGCTTCTTTTCAGAGTAACATGCTATATTTAAACTTCATTACCTTGTTATCTCATCTGTGTTCCCACTGCCCTGTCTTCCTCCCCTAATCTTCTGTATTTTTCTAAAGACCTGCTGTTCGTGAGCCCTTCCAGGAAATTGCAGCTTGAACACGTTGGATTGTTACAGTCCCTGAAACTTCCACGATGAAGAGAGCTGGGCAGAGAGTTGTGGTTGGAACTGAAGCTCCTCAAACATCCCAGACGAGCAAAAAGCAGAAAACTGGTTTCTATGGCTCAGTGCTTGGTGAGCCTGCCCTGTGCTCCTCCATGGACTGGGGCAGCCTCCCCCACCACGTCATCCTGCGTGTTTTCCAGTTCCTGACTTTGGTGGATCGAGCCAGGGCATCTTCAGTTTGTCGCAGGTGGAATGAGGTTTTTCACATCCCGGATCTCTGGAGGAGATTTGAGTTTGAGCTCAGCCAGCCAGCCACTTCTTACTTAAAGTCCACCCATCCAGATCTCATTCAGCAGATTATCAAGAGGCACGCTGACCATCTGCAGTACGTCAGCTTCAAGGTAAGCCTTGGCAGGGGCTGCTGTGTCACGTCACTGCATGCAGGGATGAGCTGCTCTGTGTCAGCTGCCTCGAGGGCTGCACCTGGCAGGTCTCCTGTTCAAAAATGCAACTGCTGCAACAATTATTTCCACACATGCACAGGGTTTCCTTCAATTTTCTACACAGTAAAGAGAGAGCTGTTGTCGTGCAAAACAGTGGAGGAAGGTGAGATGAAAGAGGTTTGTCCAAAGATACTCTGCAGGCTTATGAATTGAGAATCTGTTCATTATTTAAGGTGCTGTCCATGCAGATGAAATGGAGTAGTTTGCTGGAACACATCTAGGCTTTGTCAAGTCTCTTTTGAGCTGTAAGAATTGGCATTTACAAAAGAACGTGTCACTGTCTATTGTAGCACCAGTACTGTCACAGTATTGTAATAATATGAGACTATTTGAAGAGAAGTCTTAGATTTAAGGTCTCTGTTCATACAAAAAATGCCCAGCAAGTGATATTCAGGAAAACTTTCTAATAGTAACTTTCCTGAACTCTTACTTGTCTTGAAATTTCTAATTACTGTTGCCCTTTGTCCCTGTGGTAATTGCAGTTGGAGCAGAACAGCTGAGAGGTGTGGGTGTTGCAGTCTTGGGTTTCCATGGTGCTATTTTCTAAATAGTACTGAAAAATGACTTTGGTATTTTCAAATTGCCTTTATAGGTTGATAGCAGTACTGAGTCAGGAGAAACTGTTTTCTAAATAGTACTGAAAAATGACTTTGGTATTTTCAAATTGCTTTTACAGGTTGATAGCAGTACTGAGTCAGCAGAAGCAGCTTGTGACATCCTTTCTCAGCTGGTGAATTGTTCCATCAAGACACTGGGTTTGATCTCTACAGCAAAGCCAAGCTTCATGAATGTCTCTAAGGTAATGTCCCACAAACTGTAACTAGGTGCTTCAGGCTCATCTCTGTGTCCTCTTATCTCTGTTTTATTACAGTGAAACAATAAACCAGAGTGGATGAGTTAATTGCTGAGTGTAAAGTTAACTTTTGTCACATGGAGCAGCATGTTTTTAAACAAAGATCCCATATGTTCATGTTTGAATAAGCCTTTCTTCGTTGCACAAGAAAGGGGATGCCTGAGAAGTGATTATTTTTGTACCTGCTGTGTGCAAACATGAGGTTAAGAAGCAGAAGTTCTGCCTATCTTTTCCTAAGATGTTTTCTTCCCTTCTTCAATTTCTCCAAACAGGCTCATTTTGCTTCAGCGCTGACAGTAGTTTTTGTAAACTCCAAGTCATTGTCATCAATCAAGATAGATGACACACCAGTGGATGATCCTTCCTTGAAGGTTCTTGTTGCCAACAACAGTGATACTCTAAAACTGCTTAAAATGAGCAGCTGTCCTCATGTTTCACCTGCTGGTGAGTAGTGAATGTATGTGAAAAATGGATCACAAAGCAACAGTGGGAACAGACATACACAGTTCCTGATCCGTGAATCAGCTACACCTTGGTGGGATAAAGGAGATTAAAGCAGTTGTCAGGAGTGGTTTTGCAAGGTGCTGTGAGTGTGTACAACTTTCACAAACCAGTGGTGTAAGACTGTGAGTGTTTTCAGTGTCTGTAGTGCCCTCGTGTGTCCAGATCTGGATCTGAACTCATGGGGTGGTGAAGGGCTCACTCCCCTTCAAAATACAGCCTTGCTAGAAAGTTCAGAGGGCTTTGGGGTCCCTCTTGCCTTTCTCCTGAACCCTTAATGCCCGGGAAAGGGAATCTGGATCTGGTCTGTTTTCTGTTTCTTTTCTGGAGCCCACAGAAAGTGACTTACTCTGTGTACTTTGTATTCAGCAGATAAGGAACAGTTAAGTTGTTATGTCGTAACTCATGGAAGGCTCTGTTTTAACTGTTAAACAAGGTTACTGGTGGTGATCTAAATAGTTTAGGTGAAAGCTGAAGGAAGAAGGGAATAGTGGGAACTGCAGCTGAATCTGACCTGATTTCAGTGGCTGCTTCAAAGTTGAGGAAGTTCTGCATAGGGAAGGGCAAAGAGGAAGATCAGCAGATCCCATAGGAATGTGACTAGTTAGGCTTGGGTCTTTAATGGCCACAAACCTGTAAAAGGTTGTGGTTGTCTCACACTTGGATATTTCATGGCTTTGGATACAAGCACAAAAACTCAAGCCAACAGAATTAGTACTTGCTTGAGCTTTACAGCAGACAACTGTGCTGATACTTGCTTTTCATTTTACAGAGTAATCTTTCTTGTTCCTCAGGCATCCTTTGTGTGGCTGATCAGTGTCATGGACTGAAGGAGCTGGCTTTGAACTATTACATCCTAAGTGATGAACTTCTGCTGGCTCTGTCAAGTGAAAAACACGTCGACCTGGAGCACCTTCGCATCGACGTCGTGAGTGAAAACCCCGGACAGGCTGAATTTCACACCATCAAAAAGCAAAGCTGGGATGCTTTTGTCAAACACTCCCCCAAAGTCAACATTGTGATGTATTTCTTCCTGTATGAAGATGAATTTGATGTTTTCTTCAGGGAGGAGACGCCCGTTACTCACCTGTACTTCGGCCGGGCGGTGAGCAAAGCCATGCTGGGCCGCATTGGCATGAACTGCCCCAGGCTGATCGAGCTGGTGGTGTGTGCCAACGGACTCCAACCCCTGGATGATGAGCTCATCCAGATTGCTGAGCGCTGCAAGAACCTGACAGCCATGGGGCTGGGGGAGTGTGAAGTGACCTGCAGGGGCTTCATTGAGTTTGTGAAGATGTGTGGGGGCAGGCTGACCCAGCTTTCCATAATGGAGGAGGTGCTGATCCCAGACAGCGATTACAGCTTGGATCGGCTCCATCTGGAAGTCTCCAAACACCTCGGGAGAATGTGGTTTCCTGATATGATGCCAACGTGGTAGATTCCCTCCATTTGTGGATGAAATGGGTGTCACTTTCTATGCAAATAAGGAATTGAAAAATCGAATGTGAAAACTTACTTCCAGATTTGAGTTTTTCTACTTTGAGAACCTCTAGCAGACTAACAGCAAAACGTTCTAGGATATTAATTGTATATTGAAGTAGAAAATAGATTAAAGTGTACTTAACAGTTCTGAAAGTATGTCTGTGGTTTACAGGTGCTTCAGACTTCAGTGATCTTGGGCTTCTCTGAGCTTCAGCTGAAATGTTCCATTCACTTTAAAGTGGGTTTGGGTTTTTCTCATGTCTTTGTTTAATCTTTCTGATGTAGTCAGAAGAGGAGTAGAGAAACTTTTTTCCTTCAGGAAATCTTATCTTTATGGAAAGCTGTATATACGACTTGGAGTACAGTATTATTTGTCATGATGTTTTGTATAGCTTTTTTAAAAAATGTTCATGTTTTAATTGTAAAAGCTTGTACAGTAAAATACTCTAGCCCAGGTTAATCAGATGTAATCTAGGTTGAACTCAAGGCAGTATATTAAAATGTTAATAAGCTTAAACTGTAAAGTTTTTTGTAAGCATTAAATTGCACTTTAAATAATTCACTCACATTGGTGAAACTGCAGAGACTCTGTTGTACAGCATGGTGGTTTTGTCCTATGCATTAAAAGAATGGAAAGAGACTGTTAAATTAATGAATACAGAAGTTTGTAGTTTGATTGATTGCTTGAGTAAGTAATAAAGCACTTTGGGAACTGTCAGAACATAAGGAACAGCTTTGGATCTGGATTCAAGTCCTTGTGATCAAAGACTGATGTCAGAATTCTGTGTTTTCATTGCTAAGAAATGAGAAGGATTTCATAAGTGTGGCTGGTGAGAAGGAAGGAACAAATAGAATAAAGTTGTCTTTGATCCCTTTCTATCTGGAATCCAGGATTTAGAGCACTTAAATTACTTGTCACTTGGAGCCCAGGATGGCCTGTAGTGATCTTGGCTGTATCTCATGGAGCTGTGCTGTAAGCCTTGATTCCTAGAGAAAGGGCTGCTGAAGGTAATCCTGAGATATCTAGTTCAGAAGTGTTTAATACTTGTTACTATTAATTGTTTTTTAATAAAGAAGATTTTATTATATTTATTTTCTTAAAAGAGGAAAGGCATGGTGAGTTGATGTAAATTAGTGTGTATTTTTTGTTGATGTTTTGAGCACTGTAAACTAAAACTGCATTGTGTATAAATTTTGCTGTAGTCATTTTCAGGCTGTATTTGTTCTATCTTCCTGTTGATAATGAGAATTCTATGGTAATTTGTTGGTGGTGTTTGTCACTGTCATGGTTTAACCCTGGGTGACAGCTCTGCCCCACACACCCAGTAGGTGAAGCAGGAGCCACACATGGAAGTGATCCCAAAAAAGGGAATTAATTCATCACTTCCCAGGGAAGTTCATTGTGCCTGAAACCTGAGGATTTCTGACATGCAGACTGTAAAATGGAACATGGAAAAGTTTTGTGGGTGGTTGGCAAGTCCTGGAGTCCTGCCTGTCTCTGCAGCAGTCAGAACAGTGTTAGGGAATTGCCAAACACCAGTGACTGTATGTGGAGAGACAGTCCAGGGATAAACTGCTCAGATGCTGCTTTGAGTATTGTCCCCTCTCAGTCCCTCTCACTCAAGCAGCTTTTCTGTAAAGCCATGAATGCTAAGGCTGGAAAAGACATTTAATGTCATCCAGTCCAGCCATGGGACACTTGCTTGCTCCAGCTCCAAGCTTCCAGATAAATGGGCCTGTATTTGTATGAATATTGTGATTTTTGATGAGCTGATTTTTTGGAGCATTTGCTCTGCTGGTTGATCTTAAGTGAGTCCAGCTGGTACTTTGAGAAGCTGACAGCAGTGCACCTTCTCTGCCACAGGGGGGAGTAGCTACTTTGCATTTTAGTTGATTTTTCGGGCTCTTTGAGAAAGCTTTTGCCTGTTTCCCTATTCTCTTGTAAATGCAAATTCCAACAGACAATCAGATGGTTTTTTTCCCTTGTGTGAGTCCCTTTTGCCATCCAGTAGAGACCCTGCTTGTGTAAAGCTCAAAGTACTGCATCAGCAATAGCATAAACTTGTGCATGAGAAGAAAAAAAAGAACTTTTGCATGCTGAGATGAATTTATTTGGAATTTACTGCGTTTCCATTTCACTCTCTTTGCCCTTTGCCCCTTTCGAGGTTGCTTGTAGGATCCGAGTGATCGCAGTTCTCAATGTGAATGTGAGAGGTGATGCCAGGAAATACTCTTTGCATTGGCAACATTTTCCCCAGGACTTGTCCCTTGGAAATTGCACCGTTGTATCTTACAGGATGGATACAGAGTAGTTTGACACAGAATCCTGGTGAAAACAAAAGGAGGGAAAACAGCAGATGACTCATGAAGCATTTGTTCTGTAGTGTGTAAAAAATACTAACAATTTCTGTCTTGCCCTTTCCAGTGAGATGGCAATAGTGGAAATACCAAAATAGCAAAGACACTGGAGTCATAAAAAATAGGTAGTGGTTGGATTTGTTGGCTTGGTGAAAGAGGGAAGATGGAAGTGGGGAAAGGGAAGAGCTCAAAGACACTCTGCAGAGTTATTTGCATTGTAACAGGAGCAAAAAGTTCTGCATGTCAGTGGATAGCAGCAAACATTGACCTTGCTGAAGGACTGGGCAGCTGCAAGGTGAAAATCCTGTGTGACTTACAGACATTAAATGAAACACAGCAGTTTACCTGAGCCGCTGATCTGCACTCCATCATCAATGGCATTCCCGTTGTGGAAGATTTTGACGGGCCCGGAGAGCTGGCCGGAGAAGGGAGCGTACACGGTGGCTCCGTCGGCACAGATCACGTCCACCGCCCTGTGCTTCCCTTTGCCGTTGCGTCTGGAAGCAGAGGGGGAATTAGAGAAACTCCCAGTGTTACAGGGAGAGATCAGGCAGCACGTGGTGAGATCTGGAAATGGCCTGTTAGGACTGGAGTAGTGTCAGACTGGCTGAAGAATCTGCAAAGGTTTTTTGGTGTAGGTGATTCAATAGGGTGGGTGATCTAATGGAGCTGGAGAAAAAAGTCCTAAACGGAACTGTAGAGTCCCAGGAAGTTGGGTTGTGTGAAGGACTTCAAGTCCAGCCCTCTGCTTGAGTCAGGACTGTTCCCAACATTGGCCCAGGTCAGGCATGGTTTAGTCTTGAGTGATCAGCTCAGTTGGTTAAAACTTGGTTGCAATAATGCCAAGGTCATGGGTTCAATCCCGTGTGGGCCACTGACTTAAGAGTTGGACTCGATCCTTGTGGGTCCCTTTCAACTCAGAATAGTCTGTGATTCCGTGATAAAAACCTCCAAGCAGAGAGGTGTTAACGGACAGTGTGGGCAGCCTAAAAGTTTCCTCATGTCCAACCTAAACCTTCAAAGCTGTAATTCTTAAGAGACCTAAACAGAGTTCAACTCTTGTTTCAGTGGAGGAACAGCAAAAGCCCATGTGTTCAATTCTACAGTACCTTGGAGCTCCATAGTATCCACACCCATACTTGTCACAGCCTCTTATCTCGTTGGTGGGATTCCCAGCACACACTGTGGCCCAGCGTCTGTCCTGCTGGGGCAGTGGTGGAACATCTTGGAAACACAAACACAGCACATCAAAGTTAACTTTTGGATTAAGTTTTTCATGTTTGTAGCTACTATGTGTCAATAGGTAAAAACATACTGGAATTACATCCCACACATGTAGTTGGATTTTCCTCTGCAAGCTTTGTCATCTTTCAGGAAATGTAAATAGAATGTACAACTGAGCTGGATGGTAATACCTCACACAAGAAATGTGCTTTAAAGACAAAAATTCAAAGTGTATCACAGGTCCTTGACTGCAGATCTACTCTTACTCTGGCCTGCTTTTTTTGTTGTTTGGGGTTTCTTTACCAGGCGTAAGCAGAGGAGTGGGGTCAGAGTGGTCGCAGTTCTCCACGTGGATATGAGAAATAATGCCAGGAAACACTTTCTGCATTGGCAGCATCCTCCCCAGTTGTTGCCCTCTGCGGATTTGGCCGTGGTACCGGATGGGGTGAATACAGACGAGCTTCACACAGTAACCTGGAGGAGATGGGAGAGGAAGGGAAGTCAGAGAACAGAACATCGGTTGCATCTGCTCATGGGGTGAGCAAGAGCCATCCCCTGCCAGCCTCACTGGACAGTGTAAGGATGAAGCAGAAATGTAGTCAAGGTACCAGCAACCTTGAAATCAGATTCCTGGATTTGCCATGGAAAAGAGACACAAAGGGAGTTGAAAAATAGGGACAGGAAAACATCCTCTCAGCAAAACTGAGGGCATATTTCTGATGCTTTATTTTTACTGTTTCGTTTTATTATTTGGGGTTGTTGTTTTCCTGCTACCTCTTTTTCAACTCCTTTCTCCCCTCCTCTCCAAGGAAAGCATCAGAAAACACCACATCCTTCTGGTGCTGCCTTCCAAAATCTCAGCATGCTGGAGAGGAGGGTGTAAGATCAACCTTCCCCAAGTCAGTGAGGGCATCACTTGTTCAGAGCCTGCTCTTAACGACTTGCCTGATCCCCTGATCTGGACTCCGTCATCGATGGCGTTTCCATTGTGGAAGAAGCGGATGGGCCCGGAGAGCTGCCCGCTGAAAGGCGCGTACACAGTGGCTCCGTCGCGACAGATGACATCCACCCCCACGTGCTTTCCTTTGCCACCGTGCCTGGGAGCACAAACACACAACCAGGGACATCTGTCAGGATTTATGTTATGCTTGTCTAACAAAGTCTTTGTACCTGCAATGAAATTAGAGAACAGCAGCTTTGATCCGTATTTTTTTAATTGCACAATGTTCACATTACTCTGACCTTCTCTAAAGGGGGATGGAATATCAGATTGAAGCTTATTTTTAATTTTCCTGAGTCCATGAGGTATTTCAAGCTGCTCTAGTGAAGTGCCATTGTTCAACCCCAAAATACATCCGTGCCCATGGGAAATAGAATCTTATGTGTGGCATTTTCTCAGAGATTTGGAAGTGGCATGATGAGGATGGAAACTTCTTAGAGGGCCTGGGGAGAGGAGACAACGGGGAAATACAGGGAAGGCAGGAGACATGTTACTGATAAAGGCATTTTTCGGGGAAATACAACTTGCTTTGTTATGAGATCCCTACTTAAAGACAACGGTGCTGACAGACTTTGTGTGGATGAATCTACTTGGCTGTTGCTGGATGTTAATTAAATATCTGGTCTATAAGCAACAAGCATAAATGCCAGAAATCCTTGAAATAGTTCCATTTCCTTTGGCTCCAAGTCCTGTAATGCTCTCACTGCTTCACCCCTGCATCATAGAATCATAGAATCATAGAATTGATTGAGTTGGAAAAGACCTCCAAGATCATCAAGTCCAACCCTTGGTCCAACTCCAGTCCCTTTACCAGATCATGGCACTCAGTGCCACGGCCAAGCTCACTTTAAAAACCTCCAGGGATGGTGAATCCACCCCCTCTCTGGGCAGTCCATTCCAATGCCTGAGCACTCTCTCTGGAAAGAATTTTTTTCTGATATCCAACTTAAATTTCCCCTGGAAGAGCTTAAGCCCATCGTGCCCCCTTGTCCTACTGCTGAGTGCCTGGGAGAAGAGACCAACCCCCACCTGGCCAGAACTTCCCTTCAGGGAGTTCCAGACAGTGCTGAGGTCACCTCTGAGCCTCCTCTTCTCCAGGCTACCAACAGTTACCAGCAGTGGCCTCACTGCCCTTCTGGGACATTGCTGAGGAATATCTCACCGGGTGTGAGATCCTGCCAGCAACACTCTTCTCTCATTCTGAGTGTCAGCTCTGCTTATCTGTACTGTCTCCTGCCTGCAGATTCCCCTTGGGAAAGCAGCAGTGAGTCCCCCTGCCCCTCTCCTGCCCCCCACATCACCTGTCGGCTCCGAAAGCGCCGCAGCCGTATCTGTCGCAGCCGCGGATCCGGTTCGAGGGGTTCCCGCTGCAGATGGGGGCCCAGTGCCTGTGCTGCTGCTGGGGTGGGTGTGCATCCAGCTGCCTGGCAAAAACTGCACGTGCAAGAGAAGGAAAAGGGGGGAAATTCAACCATGTTCTCAGTCCAGTGCAACACAAAGTGTCAAGGTGCAAAATTGGGTGTTCAGAGCAGAAAAGGCAAACTCGCAGGGGGTTGGAATTTCTGAAACTGTAAGTGAAAGGACATCATACAATCTGCTGTATAGATTTGATCCATTTTTCCTTGAGGTCTTACTTTATATATACTAAAAGCAAAGCAAAGCTAAAGATTTTAAAAAGTAGTTTGTGAAATAAATCAAACCAGCAGTGCCTGGTGGATGGTTGGACTTGATGATCTTAGAGGTCTCTTCCAGCCTTAACAATTCTGCTTCTTCATGACACCTCTAACCACTTCAATGTATTGCCCTTAATGCACACCTAATTCCATATTTTATAATAATCATAGCTGTGCAAATGACCATAATTCTTCATAAAACTAGATTGAAAAAAATTAGCCTTCTTTGCATTGGAGTGAATTTCAGCAATTCATTAGTGTCTGCCTAAACCCAGCCAAGACCAGCTGTAGTACAGCAAACCCAACTCACCAGTGGACACCAAGCTGACCAGAGCAACCAGACTGAGAGCTGACATTGTGGGGCTCTCTCACCCGTGTTCCTTGATCCCCTCAAAGACATGGAACAGCAGCCACCAGGGGTATTTATGTGGTTTTGAACTAGTCTGTTGTCTTGGCCAATCAGTCTTGAGCAAAGTCTTACAGCTCCTTGCAGGTGGTGTTGCCATGTTGGGCACTGGGACCTGCAGTTGGTTGGGAAAGACACACCAAATAGTTGGGCTCTTGGCACACAGGAACAGAGGGAGGCAAACGGCCGATCCCACATTGCAGCAAACTCTGGTTCAACTGTTTCTTAACACCTTTTCTTCCCTTTCCTCAACTAAGGGCACATTTAGGCCCAAAGTGGGAAGAACCAGGAATATGGTCCAGAGGGCTGACTTGGAGGGAGAAGGTGGGCAGAGCTGCAGAGTGGATGTGACCAGTTTGTCCTTCCCTGCTCATTCCAGTGCCTCCTCCCTGGGTTATGTGCCAACCAGAGCTTTGTGACCAAGGGCACATGAAGCTCTAGTGCTGGGCATAGCAAGAGTATTCACTTAAGCTAAAAATACAGATGCTTTTGCATAAAAACGTGTCTTTTTTCCTGCTCAGCTAAAATTGCCAATTATTTCACTTAAATCCATGAAGTCTTTACACTGAACCCCTCGTTTTTTACAGGAAAATTCTTATTTAAACATCTTCAAGTTCTGAAACAACAGTTGCAAACCCAAGTTGCATGGGGAAAACTGTCATGGAGCTCAAAAATTCTGGGTTTTAAAGGATTCCTTTTGTACCTGCTTGGTTTCAGCTACTGTACTATAAAACAGGCTCTTTAGTGTCTCTTCTAATCCTTCAGTTTGATTTTCCTGCACAACTTACAGAAAAGCATTAGACTTTCTTTACAGACAAGTCTTGGTTAATATGACATTTAAATAAGTCATGGCACTTTCACACAAACTTGGATATTCCAAGTTACAGAAACTTCTGGAATTCTGCAGACTTTATTCAGAGGAGGAACAGATGTCTCTGCCCCAGTTCTAGTTTTCAAAGAGCATCTGCACACTGTGTCTTGTGAAAACCTCCATGGAACAAGTAATTGGAGACAAAAGTTTCACAATATTTAATCCCTAAACAATTTTTTAGCCCTCCCTGGAGTTATGACGATTGGTTTGGCTGATTTTATCCCTTATCCTGCCAGGAAGAAGTGCTGGTTTCCTCACTTGCAGCCACCAAAGAGATACTTATATAAATGTTACGTCCTTGAAGTCCAGTTTTGATGGGGCTTTTGGTTGTAATTTGCTCACTATGATGGAGTTTGGGCTGATAAATGTCACAACATGCTGGTGAGAGCTCTCAGTGGGTATTCAGGGTTTGGGGGTGCTCTTTACCCCTGAACTACGAAACAGGGTATGTGGTTTTGTGTGATCCTTGCCAGAAATAGCCTTTGTTGCTTGTTCACCTCCATTTGGCACAAATTCTCTGCCAATCCCTCAGCTCTCCTTAGCAGAGGGAGGCACAGCAGGGGAGGTGCTATGGGTGGCATTTTCAATGAAGATTTCACAGCAGAGAGGTAGGAAAGTGTTTCCAAGCTCCATAACCAGCTCCTGGAAGGTTATTCCTACTGTAAACCCACTTGAAAATACTCCTTTGGGTGGTGCCTGGCCATTCCCAGCTGTGGGGTCTCCAGTGGGATTTCTGCAATAATGATCTCTCTCAACCAGATTTTCTCTCTCATTTATTCCTGACTGCCAGTTTGCACTAGTAGAGTTTTAATTATCTCATTGGGTAACTTTTGCCTGTAGGAGAACTGAAAAATGAATGATTTTCATGGACTTCTGTGAACTCACATGCTGCAAATTTTACCAAGGAAGGAATTGCAGCATTTCAATCCATCCTGCAAAGTCTTGGTGTAAAGCCAGCCAAGCTGGTAGGCACGAGAAGGGAAGTACAACCACGTTACAGGTGCACAGATCCTGAAGAAACCTTTTCTCGAGTCCTGTTTTGCAGTCTGGCACTTTCTAAAGTGGCTCTAAACTACCTGTTGTTTGCAATTCTTTTCCATCTCCTCTGCGTGCAGAGCTGACTCCAAATTGCTCGTGGCTGTGTACATTTATTTTTTCTTTCTTTTTCTCTCAAAGAGATCTTAACAGATTTGGATCTTGCTCTATAAAACACATCAAAAATGTCCTACTGTAATATATCTCATGCATTTCCAGCCTTTCCAGGGTGAGTTGGCAGGTGCAGAGCTCTCACCTGGGGGCATGAGGAAGCTCTGACCCAAAGCTGGTGGCACTTCTGTCTTGGGCAACTGAGCCGTTAATTAACAGTTGGTGGGTGCAGTTGTGAAAGTCCCAAACTGGCTGCTTGGCACACACCAACAGAAGGATGTGGAACAACCCTCTGGCATTGCACAGGCCCAGGAGCTGCACTTGCACCATTTCCTTCCCTGCAGAGGGGAGAGGAAGAGGAGATGGAAACAGGGAGCACATGAGAGCAGAGGGGCTGGGAAGGGCTGGCTCATCTCTCTTGCATGGCTGGTGGGATGACCCCACATTTCCCCAGCTGTGTGAATATATTCTTTGAGCCAATCACCCTAAAATGGAATGGGTGTCAAGAAGTGACTGCAGAAGAATTTCCTTGTCCTACTTACAGGGCAGGTTTTGCCTGCAAAACCCGTGGGGCACAATATCAAACCAATGGCACTGGCCAATAATTCTGGACTCTGATCGCTGAAATAAGGGGAATTTTGCCCCAAGGATTCCCTGAGCCCCGTGTAGGGGCTGAGGTTGTAGTTGCTGCGGGATATCAGCAGGTTGCGCTCGCTGACCGGCCAGGAGGCAGCGCTGGGAATGTCACTGGCAGCAGATCCCAGGCCGGGGGAGATGCGACTCTCCTGCCTTTCCTCGTGGCTCGGTGGGAGCTGAAGTTGTGCCAGTGCATCATTCTGACTGAAGGCTCCATCTCAAATCTGTTTGGTCTTTGTTAACAAACATCCTTGCAGGTTTCCATAGGGAGGACTGAGGAACACAAAACGTCTTTTTGCTGCCTGTGCTGTGTCTCCCTGACATCCGATCCCGTCAGATCTCGGAAGCTCAGCAGGGTCAGCCCCGGATTAGTACTTGGATGGGAGACCTCCTGGGAAATGCCGGGTGCTGTAGGTTCTAGTCCTGAGGACTTCACTGGCACTGTCCGAGCTCGCTCGGCTGTGGCAGATGAACCTCAGGACTGAAACGGTGGGGCCAGTTCTGTGCACGCTGAGCCTCACCTAAAATCCACTGCGCAGGCTGGAAGGGCACGTGGGGACAGCCCTGCCCAAAGCTTCGTTCGCGAAGCCGAGCCACACACACACTCAGTATGCTGTGTCTCCTGGGGAGGACAAACCTTTGGCTGAATCCTCCAAAAGTCCTTTAAGCCTTGGGGAAATAGAGGGGCAGAGTAGATTTGGGTGGCAGCTTTAGGCAGCTTGTCTGGGACTTTGGGATACAAACAAAATAAAAAAGGAGAGAAGGGAAAGGAATCCCTGCAGAACTGGTGCAGAAATGAAGCAACTCTGCATGGCTGAGTTTGCTGGCTCTTTCCTCAGTAGCCTGGTTGTCCCTGTTTGTTCCCTCAGCATCCCTTCCCCTCACCTTAAATATTTCTAGAACTGTGTATTTTACCAGCTCTTTTTTTCCCTCCCAGAGTCAGCTACAAATTGTCCTTTCCCTTCCTGTCCACCCAGTTAATTTTTAACAGGCTGAACAGATAAAGCTGGATTTACTTGTACAGTTTGCCCCAGCTGCTCTGTAACCTGAAAGAGAAATTGATGTTTACTTCTTCTCCTCTGCTACAAGGAAGGGTTTTATTCAGGAGCATCCCCACATCTCTGTGCTGCTGGAAAAACTCAGATTAAATTCCACATCCCTGGAAACAATCTGTGGGACACACCAGAAAAGTGCTGGGCTATGGCCAATGATGTACAGGGGGAAATGTAACCCTTAGAGGAGCAAATCTGGGTGCTGGTGGAGGCTCAGAGCCCTCCCCAGCCAGCCAGGCCAGCTCAGTCTTGACTGGGACCTTCCCTTTTCATATCTTAGTTGATAACTGGGTTAGAAGTGAATCTTAGGTGGGAATCTTTCTTCCCTGCAGGCAACAACTTCATGACAAAAAATTAAAAAATTCATCAAAACTACAGAACACTGGGGAATTTTGCTGAAATATTTCTCTTTCAGTATAAGGAAAAGAATGAAAAGTGGGTTTTTTTCCCCAACAAATTTTCACAACTGGTTGTATTTACTTGCCTTCGATATCTGGTCGTATCTGCCCTTGCAGGTGGGGCTGAATATTTATATTTTTCATTTCTAGCAAAATTCAGGTGTTCCCTGGGGAAGATGAACAGGACAGAGCAGGTTAAACACCTCTCACAGGTGCAGCAAAAACCTTTCTGTGGTTTCTTAGAAGAAACCATTGTGCTGTCAGCACACACAGCCCTCAGTGAAGCAGCTTCCCTGCTTCTCCAGGGCTGGAATTGTGCTTGGAAATACAATTCCTGCAGCACTTGTGGAGCACTTTAGCCCTCCACACTCCCAGTAGCACGTTGGCAGCCCTGACCTGAGGAGCTCTGTCCTATTAACAAGAGCTTGTTGTCCCAGGAAAGTCTTCAGCTGATTCACTAATGGAAAGAAATGCCTCACTTGGACCAAAAGCACCCTGGGTGTGCCAAGGCAATCCCGAGGCAGGAGTGTGGGGAAAAGGAATGAGTTACTTCATCACTGCTGTTTTATGGGCTCGGTGATGGGCCCCCAGGAGGAGTTGGGTTTCAGTTTTATACAGGGTTTTTTTCTCCCCAGCTGCCTTAAAAAAAGCAGAACCCAACCCAAATTCTGTGACAGCACCAAAGAAATTCAAAGCAATTTGTAGCAAAGCTGCCCTTTAATAATGTGATTTTCCATGTTCAGGCACAAGAGAAATTGCTGGTTATTGAAGAAATCTCTGTGTTTGGCTGCAAAGAGAGCAGAGAAGTCCAAGAGGAATGAGGTGCAGCCAGGGCTGCTGAGCATGGTGGGGCCATGCCCTGTGCCATCCCCCATCCCCTCTGCTTCAGCCTGGTCCACAGGGATGATGTGAGGGGTGTGGGACCAGCTTCAAAGTGCTGCACTCTCCCCTTCCCTCACTGAAAATCAACCAACAGTGTCCCTTGGGGCTGTCACACACCAGCAGGGACAGAGCCAGCACCTGAATCCAGCTGACCCCAGGCTGGATGGGCTTCAGAGCTGGTGCACACCAGGAGAGCTGTTCCAGCTCCTGCCAACCCACTGCAGAGCACCAAGACAAGGAGGGGCATCGTGGTGGTCCTGGGAGAAGAGGTTTGAACCCCCCTCTGCCCTCCCACACTCTGCTCTGCTCTCCCATTCGGATCCCTGTGGGATTTTCTTCTCCAGAACAAACCCTCTCCGTTTACTGTTTTCCTGCTCATCAAATGTCATACCTAGAGAGGGGGAAATCTATTTGGCAGTCAAATTTTGAAACAATGTGTTTAGACAGAGTGTGTAGGTGAAAAAAAATGACACGATGCTTCTCGTGCCCAGGGCTCAGCTAAACCAAGCCAGATAAAATTGCATCAGCTTAAATTCATTTTGTTAATTGCCAATTTTGTTAGAGACATCAAAGGGGAGAAAAGAATAAGTGAAGTAATTTTGTGCACTGGGAAATTTATGTTAAAATCTGGATTTCCAGGTTGCATATGGGTTTCTCCAGTGGTTTTTGATAAATTTTAGCCTGGCTGTGTGGAAGAGGGAGGCTGGTGAGGGCACAGCTCCCACCACCACTGTGGGACAATTTCTGGCTTTGTTTTGCTTTTCCTAACTGAGATAAGAAGCCTTTGCATTGAGTGAATTAAACGTGGTGAAAACCAAATTATTTTGCATCATACCCAGAGATAAAGATCAGAGTGGAACACGAAGGGTTTGTGTGAACTGGGGGAGATGCTTTGCTTGCCTTCTCTGCACCCACCACGCTGCTTTTCATGGGGTTACAGCCTTGGTTTCTGCACAAGGACTGAGAAAATCCACACACCCAAACAACTCCTTTACATGTGGCTTGATGCATCCACAGGTGTTGCTTTTTGATTTGCAGGAAAACTGATGGCAGGAAGGTGGCAGCAATTGGCAATCACTTGATTTTTGCATTGATGGCAGGAGTGTGGAAGAGATAAAAGAGGACAACGGGAGTAGAAACAAAGGTAGAGCAAGTGTGGTGCAGGTGGTGGAGGGTCCCTCACAGAGAAGGAGATGGGAGAGCCATCTGAGAGGTAAGTGAGGCAGGAAGAGTCTTTTCATCATCTCAGAATATTCTGAGTTGGGAGGGACCCACAAGGATCATGGGGTCCAACTCTTCAGTCAGTGGCCCACACAGGGGATTGAACCCATGACCTTGGCATTATTGCAACCAAGTTTAACCAGCTGAGCCAATCTCAGGGTGATCTCACACAGTGCTGGGAGACACTGAGGAAAAGGGAAGGTGTGTCTGACCAAAGGCAACTCCCTTTAGCTGTGGCTGCAGAGCTTGGGTAGGGTGTATGTATGGAGGGGGGGAAAATTCACAAAAAATACCCCAAAAGTTGCAGCTCTGGAGGACTTAGAGGCCACCCTATGGTGTGGGAATGCCCCCTGCTCTCTGTCTGGGGGGGTCACACCAGGCAAGGTGTGTGCCTTGTTTGCAAAGGGGTAAATAAGTAGCAAAACAATGAGCTACTCAAGTGCCAGTAAACACCACAGAACAATCAAGTTAAATGTAATTCAAGTAAGATTAGATTTAAAAGACAATGACATTAAATTTCAGCTCTAAGCCTCATAAAACTCTCAAAAAGCAATTTCCAAAACTGTGACCATGCTGAGATCTAATAAAGTTTGCATTAAAGGGGAAGTGTTTGACTCAGCCTGTCCCTTAGCAATAGGAGGGTTGTTTTCCCCTGTTATGGAAGGGATGCAAAAAGCATTAATAGTTTCCTTTCTGTTTTACCAAGTACCAAGGCATGGCTGAAGTGGTTGGCAATGCTCGAAGGGCTGTGAATTCACAACTTGTGCAAAAAAATGCTCTTTTCTCCCCCTGCCACCCCTTCAACGTTGAGCTTTTGGTAGCCCAGCTGTGCTGGAGCTCAGAGCCTGCTCTGGTGTTTGCTTTGCCAACCCAAGAGACAGGACCCTTCTTCTTGTCTTCTGTTCACCACTTACTACAACCTGATGGACCTCAGTAAGCTCAGGAGACCTTCTGAGTGAAACCCCTGGGCATGGGGAGATTGCAGGGAAAGGAGAGAGAGTGGTCGGGTTGCCTCAATGTCAGGCTTTGGAAACATCCAATTTTTGCAAGATTTTAGTTTAAATTCTAACATGACTTTAAGGGAAGTGAGCCCTGAGGCACAGAACTGCAGGTGTCTTATTTTTCCTCTATTTTTAATTTTTTTTTTAATGGATGCAAATGCCAGAAGAGCCACGTGAGGAAACAATGAGCTGCATTCCCAAGTGCCAGCACACTTTCCCTCTGAGTTGTGTTGTCCATATTTCCTACAGGCTGCAGAGTGAATAAAAGAGGGCCTGAATTAGCAAAAAAACCCTTTCTATGGGGATAACAACTCATTGCTTCCATTAATTATTCTTATAAAATTAATTATTTGGATGAATTAAAGGTCATTCTAGAAGGCATCTATTCTGTCTACCTTCCCTTCTTTCATAACACCTTGGACCTACAAACAAACAGGAACTAGTCTAACACCAAAAAGTATTTTTTAGATATCTTTTATTAAAGAAAATGTTGTTCTTAGCATATAATGGATTCCTGAAATGCAGCACCCAGTTTGTGTGTTGGGCTCTGAGAGAAAGGATGGTAATGAAACCCAATCTAACTGATGACTGTAATTTAGAGAGAGATTTTACTGCAGAGTTTCACAGGAAATAGTTTAGAAACATTCAGCTTGTGGAAAAGAGGGGGTTTGTGGTTCTTCAAGAAACCTTTTCTCAGTCTGCAGGAACACTCAGTGGTTTTTACTGGTTAATGTGGGCAGTGGAAGGTGTTTTGTGCACTCATGGCCATGCACTTGTCTCCCCAGCACTGCCCTGGCCATGAGTCCATTCATTATCAGCTTAAAATTCTGCACTTTCCTGGGCAGATCTGGCTGAAATAAATTTCTTTTGGGGGTCTGGGTCCCCAGCAGTGTGGCAAGGATGAGCTGTACAGCCCCGTGTCCTGCTGTGGGGCTGGACTAATAGTTTGTCAGGGAAACAGGAGGCCATCCCTGAACTGGGTTGGGTACTCAGGCTAAAAAGATTAATTATTGCTGGAAGCAAACTTGGCTGCTGCCCAGTTCACTTGTAGGTGTGGCTGATGCTGAATTTATCATTCCTGGTACCCAGAGCAGAATTTATACCTCTGGGCTGAGGACTGCTCTGGGTCTTGTGCTTTCATCTGTGCTGTACAATTGGAAAGACACAGGAAAAACTAATTTCTCTTGTCCAGGACGACACAAAGATGGTACAACTTGTCTGAAGTCAGTCCGCAGGGCTCCAGCAGAGGGTGCAGTGGCTTTCTGTGTTTGCACATCTGGCTTTTAGGGAAGGTTGTCTTCTTCATTCACTTCTCTTTATTCTATTTTTTTAAGGGTAAAAGAGATTGCAGGGCCCTGGTGTTGTCTGAAAACTCGAGTGGTTTAATGCCCATATCAAAACCAGTCTCAACTTTAGACAAGATTATAGCAGTTATAGTTCATTCAGCAAACTCTGATGTCCAACTGTGTGAAACTTTTGTCAACAGATGGGAGGTTTCTAAGTGTGCTTTTATATTTAGTTTCATGTATTTTTATGAAGCCTTTATGTATTGAACTGTGTTGGGGCTGTTAAAATTTTGTACTACTTTTTGGGGTAGATTCCCGACCCCTTTGCAGCAGTGTTGGGGTTTTATTTTATAGTGCCAGTTATGACTGACAGGAATTGGCTTGGGGATAACGAGTTCTGTTGCAGAAATGATCTGTGGGTCTGTGAAATCTCCCCTTTGAGCACCCAGCAGGTGACCTGCACATCTCTGGTGGTATGGGCCTTTCATGGTCTCTTTGAGACTGGACGTGGCACTCAGTGCCATGATCTGGTGATCAAAGTGGGGTTGGATCAAGGGTTGGACTTGGTGATCTCGGAGGTCTCTTCCAACCCAGTTCATTCTATGATTCTTTAAGACTCACAATGTTGTAAGTGCACCCTAATTGGGTTGAGCCTCCTAATTCAAGTCTAAATTCTCTTCATAAGGAGCTACAGATCTTAACAAGGATTATTGATGGGATATCAGTGAGTGTGTTGTGAGCAGTGCACCAAATTTATTCTTCTTGCCAAGGCAGAGAGAGCCAAGGCCTTCAGAGTGCTGTGTGCTGGTGCAGCCAGGCAGAGCCCCCCTGGCTGCTCTAACACTTGTGTGCATTGATCTCATGAAGGTCCCAAGGGGATCTAATTCCTGCAGGAACCACACTGGGCAGTTCAGCTTCCATACCCAGACCTGCTGCTCCCAGTGACATCTTAGGGCCAGGCCAAGGACCTCAGCTCACTCTGGGTACAGCCTGGCACCCCATTCTCTCCTGCTTGTGCCCATTTGATTGATTTCTTTGCTTGGAGCTGTCTACAGACATCACTGCCTGGCCTTGGGCACTTCCAGGGATGGGGCAGCCACAGCTTCTCTGGGCAGCTGTGCCAGGGCCTGCCCACCCTCCCAGGGAAGGATGTCTCCCTAATATCTAATCTAAACTAACCCTGCCCTTGGTCTGGCCATTCCCTTCACCTTCCATGGCCCTTTGGCTCAGCGTGGAGCTGTGCTGGGTGGGGAATCAGTGACTCTCAGCAAATGACACTGAGATGCTCTGCATGGTTTGAGCTTCCACGCTATTTCCCGTGAAAAAAAGGAACTAAAGAGAGTAGGAATTCCCCTGAGAAACCTTCCTGTGACATTTCATACGGTCTTGAGTAAACTGAAAGTCTTACTCAGACAAGGGGGAAGCAGAGGGGAGTTGCCAATAGGGCAAGAAGGGAGTTCTGCAATGAACAGGAGGTGTGAGTCTGCCCCAGGCAAAAGCTGCCTGCTCTGCTCTGCTGATGAACAGTCTGAAAAGCCCTCAGCCAGCTCTCACTGGTAATTAACAGCTGACTCATTAGTCCCTGTGGCTTGGAGTCCATAGTGGGTGTTTCCATTAGGATTTTCAGTCCATCGAGGTATTTCCCTAATGACCAAAGCACTGGAGCACAAGCTGAGCTGCATCCTGTGCTCTGCATCCCTGCAGGGAGGGAAGCCTTGTTCCCCCAGCTGAAATCCTAACCTAGCTGTGCATATATCCTTCAAAAACTGATGAACCAATATTTTCCTACTGCAAAGTTCCTCCACCCCTCCCTTCAAGCCAACCTTCATTTTCATTCTCCTTGAAAAAAGCACAGCTTGTTTCAGCTTTGTCCTGCTCTCATTTTTTTTTTTTTACATTTGCAGTTAATTTCCCTCTTCAAAGACAAACAGAAAAGTCTTTGATTTACTAGATTGGCTAAATTCAGTATCTTTCCCAGAAACAGTGGCTCAGTGTTTCCTAACAATAACTTCAAACCCTTGAGTGATACGATTTCCTCGCTTGTGACACTCTTCAAAATCAACATATTGCCCCCACTTTGGGCTCCTTCATCTCCCTCTGGCACTCGTAGCATAAATTTCATCCCCTTGAAACAATGGCTGGGTTTGCCACACGGTGTCCTAAAGCTGCAAGGTCTGATTCGTGATAGGAATAACACGCACAGTTGGACACCTCCATTAACTGTGGATGATGAGATCACTTCCAGTAAAATCCTGAAACGCAGTAATGTGAAAAACATCTGGTTGTTGTGCATTTGATTTAAAGTTGGAAGTCTTGGCCAAAGAGGTTATACATTTATTAATGAGTTCTCTGCTTTATGGAGGTTTCCGTGCAATTTGCTCATTTAGACTTCAAAGGCAAGAAATTATATCACCTCTTGATTGAAATTAGCTTATTGGACATCAAAAGAAGGAAAATACGTGACCTCTTGGTGGAAATTAATTATTGCATTGGGTTGTTTTGGTTTGGGTTTTTTTTTTTAAATTTAATATGGTAATTTCCTCCTATGAACACCCTCCACTGATGCAATATGTCTGTGTTTGTTTATGAACAAATGTGTCAAAAAAAAAAAAAGAAATTGGGGATAAACCTTTGGATGGTGGGAGTTGCCCCCCTGAACCATTCCTTAGCTGGAGGTGCTGCTTCATGCACAGGGAGCAAACCCAGAGCAGGGTTGAGTTGGAGCTGCCCCTTGGTGAGCAGGGCAGAGAAACTAGTGGGGTTTTTATTTTTTTTAAAGCATGTACATGTGTGAGGTTTAATTTTTCATGCACTGCTGTCTGCTCTGAGATGTGGAAAATACCTGCAGAGGCATTGCAGGTTCTGCCACGTTTCACTTGCAGTGCCACCTCCCCCTCCCAGTGGCCTCTCCTTTCACCCTGGGTGTCCTTCTGCTCCCTCCATCTCACACAAAGGTGCTCTTGGCATCCCCAAGTTCCCAAGCCCTGAGGCACATCCCCAGATATGTAGGAAAAGTTGCTGGAAATGCTGCCAAGAGCTGAACTGGCAGAGGGGCTGATGGTTTGTGACCTGTTCATTTGCCCATCTCCTCTCTTTCTATCCATAAATCTTTGTATTTGGTCTCCTGTTGTGCCCAGTTCCTCCCAAATGCCCAGTTGTTCTGGCTTTTGGATCATTTTTCAAACGTGGAAGCTGTGATGGCAGGTTAACTCCAGACTGGAAAAAACTCTAAGACATGTGGGTTGTAAGATATTATTGTTTCTGAAACTGTTTTGTGCCAGAGTCTTTCTGATGCTGCTTAAAGGTGCATTTGTTTCTGTATTTTATTTGCTGCTGCCGAGGATTTTGCTGCATTAATCCTTAGTTTTATACAAATTTTTATATATCTATAGAGAGAATTATTATTTTAGATCCTAGAACCTTTGCTGTAGAGAAACACTGATGGCAAAGTGATACCTCTGCAGCTTGTCCTTAGAAATATGTGCAGGAGCCAAGCAGAATTTAAGCAGTTTAGTCAGAAAAACAGTGATTTTGGTCTTCCCTCTGGCTGCCTTTTGGGGGATGCAGAGACACAAATCCTTTGGCTTGGGGGTAAACGGGACCGGGGTGGGCGGGGGAATAAACGGGACCGGGGTGGGCGGGGGAATAAACGGGACCGGGGTGGGCGGGGGAATAAACGGGACCGGGGTGGGCGGGGGAATAAACGGGACCGGGGTGGGCGGGGGGGAATAAACGGGACCGGGGGGGGGGGGGGGTGGGGGGGGGATAAACGGGACCGGGGGGGGGGTGGGGGGGGGATAAACGGGACCGGGGGTGGGGGGGGGATAAACGGGACCGGGGGGGGGGGGGGATAAACGGGACCGGGGGGGGGGGGGGGGGGGGGGGGATAAACGGGACCGGGGGGGGGGGGATAAACGGGACCGGGGGGGGGGGGGGGGGGGGATAAACGGGACCGGGGGGGGAGAAGATAAACGGGACCAGTTTCCACCCAATGTGCAGTTCCCCATGAGAGAGAAGGATGTGAACCTCAGGAGTTTCAGAAGACCTTTTTCTGCTCCATCATTTTTAACTCCTCCTGTCCTGGCTGTCCATCTTTTGGCCCCAGCACTGTCCCAAACACATCCCTGTGCCTGGGCTGGGGAAGTGGCTGAGGAATCCTGTCCTCTGGATGTGCAGCCCTTGACAAATGACCAGCACTGGAAAATATCCTTCTCATGAAACCGTCTGTGTACACTCTGACTCATCTCAGAGCTGGCTAAGAAGGCAAATCACCTCTGGTGTTTAACAACTCGGTTAGCCCCATGAATAAATATCCTTTTCCAGTAGCCCATTACAGTATCCATCAGGCATGTTCTGCTGAGCCCACGGTGGGTCATTCTCAGGAAAGCACAACCCCACTAGTCCAGAACATCTGCTCTGTTGCCACATGATTTATGGGAACATGTTACAAACATGTGTGTATATATATGTGAAAGAATAATACCTTAGCACTGCTCAAAAATCCTGTTTTTAGCTCTAATGCCAACAAATGTATTTCTTACACTTCACAAATCACTTGTTGTCCGAATTCCTACATGGCCATATTTGCATAATAAAATAAGAAGAAAACAGCAACTCCATTGATTTTTTTTCAAAACCAACTGCACTTTGGTTTTCTATATAAAAAGATCAAGGAGAGATTTATATATGATTTTTTTTTTCATTCCTACAGTTACTCAAGACTAAGGTACTTAGTGGGAGTGCAGTTCAGCTCTGGACTGTATGGAGTAATTTATCTTCATGTGATTCCAATGAAGGTCTCTAATTGTTTAAGAGCTTACAGGGTTTATAACATTAGCTCAAATTCCTGTATTGGGTTCTTCATTTGCTTTTTATTCTGAAAAAAATGTGGTAGCCTTTGGAAGAAAGAGAAATGTTGGTGTTTTTTTTTTTCTAGATAAAGAGAAACCTGAGCTATGACTTGGCAGGAAATTTTCTTGAGGACTTTCTTACAGACTGGACTTCACTATTTCCATGAATTTCAGTTTGCTTCCCCTCACTCTGCCTTTTTTTTTTTCCCTTTAAATGGAAAGGACTTTTCTTCCTCCTTTTCTGCTTTTTACAGTCTAAACAGAGCATGAGGCAATAGAGCCCGGGATTAATGTCAGTGCCAGACTTTTCCCAGTGGGCAGACAAAATGGGAAAGCCAAATTCTAACTGTAAAAAGCGAAAACTCCTCAGTGAGGATGCCCAAGGGCCTCGGGCAGTGCTTAGGCCAGACACTCAGCCACCACCAGAGTGTGTGGGGCTGGGAGGATCTCCACTCCAAGGTGCTGCTGGCTCCTTAGTGCTGGGATTACTCTGGGATTTGCAGTCTGCTGACCTCAGGGCACGGAGTGCAGCGTGGCTGGCGCCTGCAGGTGACAATTGGAGGCAGTAGGTTCATTCCAGATGTTGCATAGCAATAAGCAGCTGGGATGTTTTCCCCTCTCAGGCTGCCTGTGGTGAGTTCATTCCCCCAGAGCTGCAGCCTCGGGTCCCCCCCACACCTTTAGCAGCAGCTGGAAGTGCAAAGGAGCTCTGGGAAGGGTGAGGAGCCTTCTGTAGGTAACAGGATGGGATGAGTCACAGTCTGGGATTATGTCAGACTGTGCAATATGTTTCTCATCTGCTCAACCAAGGCTTTTATGGGACAATAGTGAACTGTGTGCTATGGAAAAGGCAAGGGAGCTGAAGGATAGCAGGGAAGCCAGAGCAGTGAGAAATAAATAGCCCGTGGCAGGTATGGCCCCTGCTGCCTTCTCTGATAAATGGTTTAAATGCAGCTAATTAAATTGCATTGGGCTTGCCCTCCTCCTATAACCAGTATTGCCCCACATCCTCCTTTCTTCCTTTAGGTCACTTAAAGCCTTCCAATCTTTAGGAGAGAAAAAATATCATTGTTAAAAATAATAATTGGCGATTATTTAATGGAGTTGTTTTTTAATCCATTAGTCAGGATATATCAGGCTCTTTCTGCTACAGCCAAGGAATCCAAACCCTCTGCCTGGGGGAGTTTATCAGCCCTGTTTTCAGTGCTGGGGAGGTGCAAATCTGGGGGCTGTGGCCAGGCTGTGACCCTCCTGGTGACAGTGGTGCCCGTTCCAGGCTGTCCCTTGGCCATGGAGCAGTCCCAGCCACCACAGGACTCCCCACAGGTGGGTGCTCTGACACAGGCACTTCATGCACACCCTCAGGGGCTGGGAATGCCATTCTTTTGTGCTGACTCTTTTGGCCAAGAGCAGTATAAAGTACTGGAAAATGAATAACAAGTGTCAAAGCTAAACATTTGCTTGCTCCTTGATTTCAGCTATCTCCTTTTCACTCAGGGTTTGTGTCCCTCCATCCCACCTTGCTCCACAGACTGGAGCCAGTGCTGGGGAGTGCTGTGTTTTCTACACCAACTGCATCCCTTATTGGAAAAGAATTGTATGATTTTGTGTTTCATGAGGAGGAATAAATTGATACTTGTGGTTTCCACCATACTTGTCTGCAGCTCAGGAGGGAACTGGGCTGCAGTCAGGTTAGGAGACCCTTGCCCTCCATCACTGTGGGAGGAGGAAGATGAGGGAGGCAGGAGGTGGCTGGTGTGGTGGTGCAGGGTTGGGATGCACAGGACTCAAGGGAAAAGAGACAAGCTGTTGTATTAGCACAGGGGATCCCAATTTTGCAGGTTTGGGGGGGGTTTGGTGAGATTTTCTTTATGTTGATTTGCTTTAAGGAACAATCTCCACCAGAGTCATCTCCCCAGGGCATTGGGGAAGAGAACAGGCAGATGGTGCAGGGCAGGGGGATGGAGAAATGAACCCCTTTCCCAGGTGGGCAGAGGGGGAAGAGAATTGGGTTTCTCCAAATTTCCTTGGGTAAAACATGAAGCCCTCTGAGTGCCCACCAAGTGTGTGCTGTTGTGCTGGGAAAGAGAGACAGGTCTTGTTGTGGAGAGAGCCAGTGGTCCTCTCCTAGGGCCAAGGATGGGATAGCAGTGGAGAAAAGAGGAAATAAATCATCCCTGGGAACTGTGTGAGAGGCAACGAGCTGAGTCAGCACTTGTGGGCTCACTGTCATGCAGACACATCTTGTGGTGGTTTTATCTGGGGGAGTTTGAAGGGCTGGCTCCAAGCAGTGCTGGCCATGGAGGGCTCCCATGGCTGACCTGAATCTGGGAAAGGCTGAGCCTCCAGCTGCTTTTCAAATGGATGTGATGTCAGCAAAACTAGTGGGTTTGACTTAAAATCAGGCACTAAGGTCCCTCAGGAGGTATCTGGATGTTCTTCTCCAGCACATGGTTGTGTTGTTTTGCAAGCAAAGCTCTTTGTTGGGGATTTTTGCTGAGTTGCTCTATTTTCTGCTTCACTCATTTCTGGTGCATTGCTGTGAAAGGGATGTTTGGTGAAGCTGCTTTTGTGCCAGGCAGAACATCTCCACGTTTGCAGCACAAATTGGTGAGCAAGGGGTGACTTGCTGGTTTATCCAGCACGTGTCTGGGGCTGGTTCTGGGGCTGCACTCAGGACCAGTTTCCAGAGGCATTTGCCAACCTTTCCTGATGCTTTGAGTGTCCAAATCAGGCACTTTGTACCTGGTCACTGAGGATCCTTTTGAGCTTCAACCCAGGTCAGCATTGAACCCATAAACAAAGAATAAAGCTCCAGGAGTTGAAAAATTCATCCTGTCAACCTGGGAGAGATTTGCCCAGATGACTTACATTAATTTTAATGGAAACTGTGTGTAGAAACCACAAGCTTAAATCAAGAAGATTATGTCAAAAGAGCAGATTTCATATTCATAACTCCAAATGACAGACTCCAAGTGGGTTTTTCTGCTCACTGCAAAGAACCCATCACTATTTTCATCTCCTTAAAGCTGACACAATGCCCAGCCTTCATGGGGATCTAGTTTTGGAATGGGTTTTGTAATTCCAAGGATAAAGGAAGAAATCTCCCCAAGTAGGGCCATGTTAATAAGCAGCTGCAGCAAAAGAGCAGCTCTCAGAGGCTTCAGCCCAAGTTTTGGCTTGGCATCTCACTGCAGTCTCTGTGCCAAGGTTGGATGAGCTGCTGAATGACATTTCCTTGTGGTGGTGTGGTTGGGAGCATGGCAAAGGACGTTGCATCAGTCCATCCCAGCATGGAGACTGGCACTTTCCATGGAAGAAACAGCATTTCCTGGCCAGCTGCACTTTTAAAGTTCTGTCCATTTAACTGAGATGAAAGGAGGGGGAAATACAACCACCAGGAATCTCCACAATGGATAGTATTAATTTTTCTGAGGATGATTTAGCTTGGCAAAGTACCACCTGAGCTTCTGTGGAGATGGGGGGGTCTCAGACAAATCCAACAGATTGATCCAAATGCAGCTGAAGAAGGGTGTGAAATTTAGTGTATTGCAACTGCTCAAGGAACCAAGGGCAAGCAGAGAGGATGCCAGGCTTGGAACTGAAATCCCATTGTATCCTGTGCCTGAGAGAGCTCCTTGGCACACAGTTCCCAACCTTCACTGGCAATAGGAACATCACCATATGGTTCTCCTTGCTCAGGTGGGATGATTTCCCTCTCTCCCATCCTGAACTGCTCCAAGACAGCCCTCCTACCTGCTCCAAAGCCATCCTGACCTCAAGGTCTGCTCAGGTTCATTCCTGGCTCCTTGGGGCTGGCAATGCCAGTGCAGAAGACACACTGTCTAATGCCACCAAACTTCTAGAGAACATCACAGCCTGGGATTGTCAAACCCCACTGGCTGCATGCAGGGCTGGGACTTGTGTTCAAATGGCAGCTCTGGGGGAGCTGAGAGCAGCTCTCAACACCAGTTTGGGTGGGCACCTCCTCAGGAGCCATCAGATAACAGCCCCATTGCTGGGAAAGGAAGAAAAAACCCTCCCTACAAATCCTGCTTTGTGGGGAGGAGAGAAAAAGCTTTTCTGCCAGGAAACAGTAGCCATCACTAATGAACAGGGAGCAACTTGTCATTAGGCTCTTGTCAATGACTGACATGTTTGTGGCCCTGGACATCTGGAAGGGATTAGCAGAAAGGTCTGGTTCCTGTGACACTGCTGATCTCCCTGGCTGATGGATTCAAAGGGAATGAGGTGAAGGAGAGAAGAAAACTGAAGATCCAAGGGCTGATTCTTGCCACATGTGAAATAAATAAAGGACCTGCTCAGGAAAGAAGGTAAACAACCCCAATTTGCAGCATCAACCCCTTTCTCTTGCTGTTCCCTTCTCCTGGTGTTTATTGGAGTTGAAAGCAAAGCGGGCTCAGCCCTGCAGGGTGGGGGAGGCTCAGGGGCTCTCCCCTCCCTGTCCCCAGCCACCTTCCCCTCCTGGACTGAGTGTTTGGGGCTCAGTGATGCTTCCCATGCAGAGGGAGTGAGCAGAGCTGGAACCAAACCCCAGAGCACCACCTGGCACCAGCTCACCCAGATTTTGTGAGTACAGCTGAGGGTCAGTCTGTGGCCCTGCCTTTGGCCCAGCAACCCTGTGCATCTGCTCAACAGCATGACCTGAGCAGACCCATTGCTGACCTGGGACAAATGTGGGAGTCCTCCCACTGCTGCATTGGGGGAGACACAGGAACACAGAGGCTTTCACTGTTGGACTCATTTTGGTGTGAGATAAGAAAGAAGAGTTATGGAAAAAAAAACTGGCAAAGAAAGAGATTCCCCAAAGTCAAATGTGGTGGTTGGGGCTCTCCTGGTCTGTGGGAGGCCTGAGCTCCTCTCTTGGGAAATGCTTGGCTGCAGGTGAAGGGGCTGCTCTGGGTTAGTCCTGCTCAGAAATCACTCAATCTTACAGAAAACTGCACAGCTGAAGGTTGGTTCAAAATAAGGGCCATGATTTGCCTTTCCAATCTTCTTGACTACTTGGCTATCCAATTCTTGTGGGAGTGACCCAAACTTCATCTTGTCCAAAGTTTGGGAAACCTTCCAGCTGAGAATGCAACACACAAAATCTGGGTTGTGTTCTTTCCCTTGGTTCAGTCCTGCTCAGGACATGGTGCTGCTATACATTGTGTACCCATGAGCAACTCCTTTTACGTTGTTTCACTCATCATGACACAATATTTGGACTATCATCTCAAGCATGGCATGCCTAAAATATGCTCTTGGATGCCTCATGGTTTTGAGATGGTCTTTTTTTAGTACCATATGGGCTAAAATAATAAGGGTCTGTCCAGGACCCATGAGCTCAGACCTTGGTAGGATTCACATACAATTCCTAATTTGGACAATTCCTGATCCAAACAGTTGCTGGAGGAAAATGGCCAGGGAATTCCCTGGTTCTGCAGTTGAAAGTGTAAATCACCAAAGGCCAGTGAAAGCTAATGAGCAAACCAAAGATACCTCAACCACCTACAGAATTATTCCCAGCAGTAATCAGCTCAGAGGGCCTGTAAATGACCTTTAAAAAATGTTTTAACATATTCTTATCTTTCACCTTTTTGCTTAAAGGAGCTTTCAGGGAGTTTGCCAACTGCATTTTGACAAGTTCTGAGAACTCAGAGCGACAGGTGCCAGGAGATGGGGCTGGAAATTCCACCTTGGCAGCCCTGATGTGCTCTGGAGCAAACCTTTGTGAGTGTTCTGGGTGTGGATTTGCACATCATGTCCCTAAATCCCTGCAGTTTGTTCCCAGGCAGGGAGAAGTCGCCTCACCTTCCACCTACCTGGCCTCTAGGAAAAAAAGGGAGTTTGGGATTCAACAGCCATGACCTCATCCAGGGAGTTTCACGTTACTGTGAGGATTAGGACCATATGAGTGGAAAGCCTGTCTGATAAATATTTGTTCCTGCTGGTGGATGAAGGATCTCTCCTGCAGCAGCTGGAGGAGGGAGTGTTTTCTTCCCAGCTCCACCAGCACACTGGGCTCCTGGTGTAAATTAGCCCAGCCCTGGGCTGGAATAAAGAAGTAAATGTGCCTGCTTGCCAGCCTGGGAGTTGGAGAGTGATGAGTGTGGACAGAGCCAAACCATTGTGAAAAGCAGACTCAGAAGAATTAAAAACTAATAACAAAGAAATTAGTCAGTCTTGATTGTGCTGCCACAGCCAGACCAATCCTGCTGGAATCCTCCCAGGCCAGAGCACCACTCACCCAGTGGCTCAGGAGCTGGCAGCTCTGATTTTTAAAACTGGTGGTGGAAACTACTTTGGTTTTAAGAAACTCTTTATTTGTAGTGAGGTTTTGCTTCATTTGAAGTTCAGATTTCCAGGCACTTGGTGCTAATGGGAATACAAACTCCTGTTTTATCACACCAAAGGAATCACTTCCCAGCTTCTTCCCATAAATACCCAAAGCTGAGTTTCTGCTGACCCTGCCTGAGTGGGAAGCACCTCTGAAATCAAGATCTCACTTTGCCTGAAGAAGAGGAGCTGGATTTAACCCAAGATATCTTACTTTACAACGTGCTATGTCTCCTATAAAAATCCATGTCTCCAGTTTCATTCTGCTTTGGCCGTGCCAAAGTCCTGGTGCATGTTCAGACATCCTCTGTGAGCCCTTTTCCCACCCCTGCATCTCTTGTAAAAAGCAATAAACCTGTGAGGCTCCGAGACGTGTGCAGGATGAAACGGCGCGTGCCTGCCTCAAACACGGGCTGAAACCCGGACAAAGGGCTGCTCCTCGTGTTTTATGGAAAATCCGAGACGTGGACCTGGCTGGCTGTAGGGGGGTTTTATCCAGGAACATGTGTCTGTACATTGAACTTGCATAAGGAAGGCTCTTATTTTCCATCCAGCGATATTGCAACATCGTTCTCGGCAGCGGTGAGGAAATGCATCCAAACCACTCCAGCTCTCCCTGGCCCTTCCAGGAGCCTCTGGAAGTGCTGCAGATTAATATTATTAAATCATTCCTTCCTAAAAACAATCACTTGACTTGTCATGTTATCTGCTCAGCTGTAACTAGAAAACGACTGCAGCTAAATTAAGCCACGTGTCCCCTCTAATTCCTCGTGGTGATGATGGACTCACAGGACCTGACCAAGATGTGTGTCTGTGGGTTTGGGTTTCCAGGTGCACCTGCATCATGGCCTGGGCTGAAGCTCTGCTTGGCATACACCCCAAAGCACACAGTGGGGAATGAGATGTCTGGGTGTGAGGAAACAGAGGGGAAAGGTGAAATCCAGACATGAAGGAGGTATAGAATCACCTGGTGAGGTGTAAAATCCCTGTCACTGTGCAGAGTCTCAAAGCTGAAGAGAAGGTGTTTTGCTGGGCAGGAGAGCACATTGAGGGGGGTTGCTTTGCCCTTGTACCTCCAGAGTGCAGCCCTGTAGGGATCAGAGGAGAGCCTGTGCACAAGTCCCAGCTCCTGCTGGCATCACTCACTTCCCAGTGGTCCTGCCCATCCTGCCGTGCCTCCAGAGATGCTCTTACTGGTGGTGGAGCTGGTTCAGCCCACACATCCAGCAAGGAGCTGGACCTGCCAAGTTGGTCCCACTGTGCTGGGGGAAAAGGAGCTGGTTGTGAGCACTGTGCTGGGCTGAGGGAAGCAGGAGAAGAGTTGGCATGTGAGAGAGGGAGGAGCATCCTTTTTGAAGAAGATCAGCTGTAATGTCAAACTCTACCCAGCAGAAACCAGTCCAGGAGTGTGTAAGTGGATTCCAACCCACACTCAGATCATCTTGCCCATCTCCCCATCCCAGGGCTGGCTCAACACTGGTTTCCCCTCTCAGCAGAGGTCTTTCCACGCTGTTATTGACACCAAGAGGGGAGACTGCTCAGTTTTCTCCCTCCCAGCTGTGCAGACCCTCTCTGGTGTCAGGTTTGTATCAACCAGAAGGGAGGGAGTTGTTTGTTCTGATGCACAGTGGGACAGGCTGTGCCTGCTCAGTGGTGGCCTGGCATGGGCATGGGCATGGGTTTGTTGTGAGATGTCTTTCCAGTGTTTTTGAAGTTTGCTCTCTCTTCATGAAAAAGGGAGACTTTTCTTCATTAGGACCTGGATTTCCCAAAGTTTATTGCTGCTTGTTTGGTCCTCTGCCCTGTGTTTTATTTGCTACCTGCTTCCCCTTGGCTTGAGGAGTTCATTGTCTGAAGAATGGAGTAACCAGAACAAAATCACCCAGAAACACAGAATCATTAAGGGTGGAAAAGACCTCTGAGATCATTACTTCCACCTCTTAACCCTGCACTGCCAAGCCCATCACTAATCCATGTCCCTACAAGTTTTTCAGACATTACCTAACTTCACAGAACTGTGCAAACACTACATGAAACAGATACCAATAACTTTTGAATTTTCATTATTATTATTTAAAGCTCTTTCTCTTCTCTTAGATGCAGCATCTCTTCCTGCTGACGAAGGTGTGACTCAAACAAGGCACTGCAGCCTTGAGAAACACCCTGCTGTTCTCCAAACAGTCTCTTGACTTCCCAACACTTGGTGATTCAAAATGTTTTTAATACTCTCCCAACTGCAAGAGCCCCCAGGGCTTGTATAAACCCTGGGGATTACTGCAGAAATATGGATAATGTGGTGGAAAATGTACAGTAGGGCACTTTCATGCTTTGATGTCTCCTTTTCTCTGCTTCAACAGCATCACATGAAATGCACTGAGAGAGGCCCCATGAGCAGTGGGTGATGCTCACCTTGTCATGGTGGGTGGAGCTTATCAAAATGTGCAAACCTGAAATTACTGTGCCCAGGCACAGAGGGGCTTTTTGAGGTTGGCCTCGAGGTCAGACTCTTAGAATCATAGAATTGATTGGGTTGGAAAAGACCTCCAAGATCATCAAGTCCAACCCTTGGTCCAACTCCAGCCCCTTTACCAGATCATGGCACTCAGTGCCACGGCCAACCTCAGTTTAAAAACCTCCAGGGATGGTGAATCCACCCCCTCTCTGGGCAGCCCATTCCAATGCCTGAGCACTCTCTCTGCAAAGAATTTTTTTCTGCTCTCCAACTTCAATTTCCCCTGGCAGAGCTTGAGCCCATCGTGCCCCCTTGTCCTATTGCTGAGTGCCTGGGAGAAGAGACCAACCCCCACCTGGCCAGAACTGCCCTTCAGGCAGTTCCAGACAGTGCTGAGGTCACCTCTGAGCCTCCTTTTCTCCAGGCTGAACACCCCCAGCTCCCTCAGCCTCTCCCCACAGCACTTGTGCTCCAGTCCCTTCTCCAGCCTTGTTGCTCTTCTCTGGCCCCGCTCCAGCCCCTCAATCTCTTTCCTGAGCTGAGGGGCCCAGAACTGAACACAACACTCAAGGTGTGGCCTCCCCAAGGCAGAGTCCAGGGGAAGGGTCACTGCCCTGGGCCTGCTGGCCATGCTATTTTTGATACAGGCCAGGATCCCATTGGCCTTCTTGGCCACCTGGGCACACTGTTGTCCTGCTTTCAGGGAGCTGAGCTTCATCCAGAGCCTGCGGGCCAACAGGAGCAGCCTCCTGGCTCTGCACCTCTGCTTACAAGACAGACTATTGACATAATGTAGTTTATGTATCTTTTTGGCAGGCAGTGCTTTCTTCTGCCTGTCCTGTTTAACTGGAATTAATGAGTGTCTTGGGTTTTGTTGGGGTTTTTTTTAAGGAAGTTCCACTATATCATAATAAACTAAATGAATTCAGATTTCAAAGCTTTGCATCCCAAAACAACAGTCAGTTGTAATTTGGCTCAGGATGCTCCAAGGTTTGCTGTCTCCCTGCATTACCAGGTGGCCCCCAGCCAAGCTCAGCAGATTATTGTGCTGACAGTGGGCCTCTATCAGACCTTTAAATCAGTTGAAGCAAGCCAGAAAAAACTTGCTTTTATCCATTTTAAGGTCTGTAGACTCTGCTCATCAAGTGGTTTGCTCTCCAGTGATGGCACAGACTTTTCCGTGGCTTATTCAGCTATGCATGGAAATGAACACTCCCCAGAAAGATATGTCAGAATAAGATTTCTTTGGGGTTTTCTACTTCACTGCTGGCTTGCTGAAAACAAGAAGATAAATTGCAGGATAAGGAATAAAATGAGAACATGTGAGAGCTAGAAATGCCTTGTGGGAGCTCTTTTCTGTCTCTCTTTTTCATATATGGACGATATGACTGAGTGACACTGAATTATTCCCTGCAACTTGAATTGCTACATCTTGTGACTTCCTGCTCTGTAATTTTACTGTATCATGTATCTGCAATATTGGGCAGGGGGAAGTTGGGGAAAATAGAAAACAGATGAGGGGATATCAGCTTGGCCCCTAGTACTGCTCATGAGGTTCAGTGGGTTTATTTTGTGTGTGCCTGTCGGTGTACGAGAGAGCAACAGCAATGGAGAGGAGCTCTTAAAAAGATTTATCTCAAAGTATCTAATGTGGGAAGATAATTACAAGCTTATACGATGAAGTAAGAGAATTGTTTTGTTTATATGAGAGGAGATAAAGCCCATATTTCTTCCTTCAAAATGATATATTGAAAGGAAGCAGAATATTGTGTGTAATTGCCTTTTTGGCCAGCGCTCCCTGAGGCCTCTCAGGATGGGATGAGGTGCCTTTCCCAGCTCACAACGTCCCAGGACAGCCACTCTGCTTAAATGCTTCAGGGGAGGCACTTCAGCACCACTCACTGCAGATTAATTTGGCCAGACCTAACAAGACCTACAGTGATAACTCCAATTTAATCAGAAAAGAGAGGCCAAACACACAGGGCATGGAGTGACAGGACAAAGGGGAAGGGGTAGAGAAGATACTGGGAGGAAATTCTTCCCTGTGAGAGTGGTGAGTGGCTGGCAGAGGTTGCCCAGGGGAGTTGTGGATGCCCCATTCCTCTAAGTGTTCCAGGCCAGTTTGGACAGGGCTTGGAGCAACCTGGTCTAAGATCATCTCATTCCAACTCCCTGCCACGGGCAGGGACACCTTCCACTAAACCAGATTGCTCAGAGCCCCATCCAACCTGCCCTGTTATGTATGTTACTGCATGTGACTGTACATAATGTATGTATTTTACTCTTTTATTGCGTTACTGTATGTAATAATAGCACTTTGCACACATAGAGGGCCTTGTGGACACAGTTTTGAGCGGAGCTGGAACATAAATCCCATGAATTCGCTGCCGTGTGTGGTGGAGGGAAGTGGGATTAGTTCTCTTCCTTTTCCAGCAGGCTCTGGACACATCAAATGGAGCTGTCTGCAAAGGGAAATGAAGAGGATTATGTGATTTTTATCGGGATCTTTTTACAAGACTGATGTATGAAAGCAAGAGTGGTGTGAAGGAGCATCTGCCACGTCGTTAACACGTCGGCCACGGAAAGCACACCCAAAAGGCAAGTGCAGGAGCATTTGGGGTGAAGAAGTTGCTCCAAAAAGACCTAAAATGACACAGAAGGGAAATAAATTCCCCTGACGTTAGAGCAGACAGTGCAAGCAGGGAACAAAGCGAATGTGTGGGATGAGATGGGGTGGATTTCTTAGTAATATATGGGCAGGCTCATGGTTTAAGACATTTCCCACCAGTGACTCCTCTGCTGAAGCCCCAAGCCAAGCCAGGCATGAGCTGCTGGCTGTCAGAGCTGCTGTCACCAGGGAATACTGGGCTGGGATGCTCTAATTCCATCTCTCTGCACCAGTTGCTGTTTGCTTCAGCCCCACTGGTGCTGGAGCTGCTCCAAGCCCGGCATATCCCGAGCAGGACTGACCCTCCAGCCGGGCATGGATTAACACCCAAGAGGAAAGGGAATGGAGCATCACTTATTTATTCTCCTGAATAAGTTCTGCTGAGTTTGAAACAAAAGAAAAGCTAAGATGCTCAGAGCTGTTTTCAGTGGCTTTTCTCAGAGTCTGTGAAAACGAGAGCAGAGGCTACTCCAGGGAAAAAAACCCCAACCTGAAATCACCATTAACTACAGCTCAGAATGAAATGGAGTTTCAGCCTGTTGCAGGAATGTGGGTTTTACCAAACATCACTGTAACTGTTTATTTTGGGAATTATGGATTATACTACTATGAGGATTGTAGAAATTTCATAGGGCAGACAGATACAAACCAACCCACTTTTAATTCAATGCTGTTGATTATTTCCCCTGAAACTATTACTGGGGAGGTGACAAGGTGGCTTTTCTCCAGTAGCTCTCCTTGTGGCCTCTCTGTGCAGCTCACAGCACCAAGTGAAAAATATTTATGGTCTTAATGATTCAGTAATTTCAGCCCTCGGTTGTGTTTGTACAGGGAAAGCTTTTTAAATAATAATGTTTATTATTGCTGAAGATTGGACCTGGGGTTTGGTGATTCCTCCCTTTTGGTGGAGCAGCTGTTATGTCTGAAATGTGTACAGAAGGGTCTATTTGTGTAAGTGCAATTTTCTACGTGATTGATTTTGGAGTATTTGTACGAGTGTGCACAGAGTCCACTGCCCATGGATTTCATTTCAAACTAAACATCCGTCTGGAAGCAGAGGTTAAAACAAGTGCAGACCAGAGCAGTGGTTGTTCCCAAATAGGTCTGTCACAGTCTGATAGCCAAGTTTGGAATATTTCTTTGCAACACTTGAACTGCTCTCAAACAGAAGGTAATTGAAGGCTTAGTCAGGACAGAAAGTCCTGCTGGAGGGGAATAATGAATTAGGATGCACTGGAGAAGAACGAGGAAGCAGCAGGACCGTAGGGAGGGAGGGGTGGGAAGGAAGTAAACCAGCAGTGGTGGATAAAACCAGTGAATTTGCCTGCATGTCACTCCAAGGACCCTGGACACGTGTCAGTGCTGGGCACAGGATGGCAGTGGGGCTGCCCCATCCCTCCCCCTGCTCAGCCCTGACCCCTCACAGCTGGTTGTCCCTCCTCACTCCCTGTTTGCTTCGTCTCCAGGCAAACACTCCACTGGGAAAAATCTTTGTCAAGTTCATTTCCAGCATTTTGGGTTCAACAAACTTCTGCTGGATGCAGCGTGGGGTTGGGTGTCTCGAGGATGTCAACCCTCATTTTGGAAGATTATGATGGGAACATGGTGATCCTGGGGAGCTCATCCCAGGACAGGAAGCCTAGGGGAAGATGCTCTTCTGAGGGTCTGGGGTTTCTGCTTCTTGGGGGTGTCCAGGAGAGGAGCTTGTGCATCTATAAACCAGCTGTGTGAATGAAAGGGACCCTGACATTCCCAAAAGGCAGTCTTGCACATGGAGACAAGGCAGGAGCCCATGTCCAAGGGCTTGGTCCTGCCACCACGTGTTGTTCTTCACAGAGAAATTAGAGCTGGCCCCTGTTTTCAGAGGACTCAGCAGTTGGCAGTACCTTTGCTTGATCTCCTTCCTCTTTTTGTTCCAGTTGTTTAAGAGCTTTAAGCCTTCCCCTGGCAAAAAGAACTATGATAGCTGGTGGAGGAGGAGTTAGATCAGGGGGTCTAACTCTGGCCTGGAAAAATGCACAACCATCAGATCAGGCTTCACAACCCTAAATCTTTGCCCAGAGTTGAGGAAGAAAGTCAGCCCTTTCTGGGCAGAGTGTAGGTCACTCCTCCCTTTTAAACAGGGCATTGGAAGTTCATAACATGCTTCCATTTTACAGAGATGCAGCTGAGAAAGGCTTGAGTTAGGTAACACCTGAAAGGGTTTTAAACCTCATTTTTTCCCTCAGGAACACATGAAACCTCTGCTTCTTGTCTTTTAGGCACGGAGTCATAAGTCTTTGCAGGTAAGATTTCATGATTTACCTACTTTGATGGAGGCAGTAATGAAAAATTCCCTGAGGAGAGGAAACCTGACCAAGGAATGGTTTTCTGTATTTTATCCAATAAGCATTAATGTTGTTTATACAGATCAGATTTATTTACTGGGGGAGGGGGGGGATCTTTGTAAATTCAAAGTGTTTATAATTGCTAAAGACTTCTTCTGTTTGGCTCAGTGTCTGCTTGTTGGATATGTTTCAACTCCCATCCCTTGCTAAGCAGCTGCCCTTGCTGGACACTGCCCAGCCTGCAGAGCTGCAGGAGGCACTTGCAGAGTGGCCCCAAAGGACCCCTTCTGCTTCCCAGGAGGATTTAGGGGGAAAAGAGCCCTTCTATTTTGATGTCAGTTCAACGAGAACAAATCCTTTACAAGCTCTGGGATGGTGTGGTGAGTCACAGAATTACAGAAAAGTTTGGGTTGAAAGAGACCTTAAAGCTCATCCAGTCCCACCCCCTGTCATGGGCAGGGACACCTTCCACTAGACCAGGGTGCTCCAAGCCCTGTCCAACCTGGCCTTGGACACTTCCAGGGATGGGGCAGCCACAGCTTCTCTGGGCACCTGTGCCAGGGCCTGCCCACCCTCACAGGGAGCAATATCTTACTAATATCCAATCTAAATATCTTCTTTTTTAGTTTAAAACTCTTCAGCATTTGTCCTAACCCTACCTGGCCATGTAAAAGTTGCTCTCCTTCCTTTTTCTAAGCTCCCTTTAGGTACTGGAAGCACCAACGTCTCTCTGGAGCCTTCTCTTTTCCAGGCTGAACACCCTCTCAGCCTAAGAGCTCCTACCTTCGATGTTTGGTTTAAAAGTAACAAGAAAGCTCTGGCCAGCCAGGGGTGACTCTCGGCAGTGCTGGGAGCTGCAGGGAGGGGACTTGGTCGTAATCATGCCAAGGTCATGGGTTCAATCCCCTGTGTGGGCCATTGACTTAAGCGTTGGACTCGATGATCCTTGTGGGTCGCTTCGAATTCAGAATAGTCTGTGATTCTGTGACTGGCACCCTCCGGCTGCGGGCAGGGCAGGGCTGGGCTGGCAGTGCGGAGCCCCCGAGCTGGTGGGTCACGGAGGGGCTGGGGGCGGTGGGACACCCGGAGCGCTGAGTCCCGGTTAGGGGGAGGACGGGAGGAAAAAAGTCCCGATGAAGAAGAAATTGAGGATGAAACGCTGGGCTGGGAAGGCGGGTAACAAGACACCCCTGGATACTTTCTCCTCCGGCAGCGACGCGGCTGCGGGGCACGGACGGACAGACGGAGGGATGGAGGGGCGGGCGGACGGAGGGACGGGTGGATGCCCTTCCCGGGGGGCGGCCCCTCTCCCCTCCTCCCCTCTCCCCTCCCTCCCCTCCCGCCAGGCCGGGCGGCTCCGCTCCCCCCGCGGGGCCGCCCCCGCTCCGCCGCCGCATTTAACGGGCCGTCCCGTCCTGTCTCATCCCCGTCCCGTCCCACTCCCGTCCCGCCGCCCCGGCCATGGCGCGGGTGGTGCCGCTGCTGCTGCTGGCGCTGGAACTCGCCAACGCCGCCAAGTCCCCGTACCAGCAGGTCCTGCAGCACAGCCGGCTCCGCGGCCGGCAGCACGGGTAAGCGGCGAGGGCAGGGCTGCGGGGACGGCAAACACCTCTCCTGTCCCGCTGCCCGTGCCCCGAGCCCCGCGGGGGCGGGCGGATCGCGGAGGATGCGCTCGGTGCCCGCTCCGCCGCGGGGGCTTTGTGCGGGAGAGGAGGCGGCGCCGAGCTGGGGACCCGCTGCTTTCCCTCGGGGAACTGCTGCTTTTCCTTGGGGACCCGCTTCCCCCCCTCGGGGAACTGCTGCTTTCCCTCGGGGACCCGCTGCTCTCCCCCAAGGGGACTCGTTTCTCTCCCAAGGGGACTCGCTGCTCTCCCTCGGGGACGCGCTGCTCTCCCTCGAGGAACCTCCTCTTTCATTGCTTTCCCTTTCTCGTTCGTCCTCCAGTAACTTTTTTCTTTGAGAAATTTTCCTTCTTTCCTGTCACGATGTTACAGATGGCAGTTCAGAGCCCTCAATGCCTCTTTATCAGTCTGTCCCTGGAGGGGATAAAAATCACTAGATTTTTGGACCATTGAACATTTTGTGGAAGGAATTCTTGTTTTCTTGGATTTATAGAAAAAGAAAGAAAATTTGCTTCAATGTGTCTGTGGACTCAGCACCAACTTTCTCTTTGATTGAAACACCCAGTCAGGCTTGAAAGTTTGCTTGACAAATATTATCACTTATTCACTTCTAACCCTTACAATATAAGGCCTATGGAAAAATGCCTGTAGACCTCTCTTGTTTGATACACAATATTTATGGAGAGAGTAGTTTGAGTCTTCATGGATAGGCAGAAAACTAACCCAATGTTAATAGTTTTTCCCACTGTTTTTTAAATTTATTGGGAATTAGGAAGGGTGAAAGGATGACAGACCTTTCAGGTGACTTCCATCTCTTGGGATGGTGACAGTGATTGAGCTGAAGCTTCTATTTAAATGGGTTGCTGGAAGCAGGGCCATGAAATGCTTTAAATAAAAAAAAAAAAACAAGCAAAACTGTAATATTCTGATTTGATACATTCTCTGGCAGGAATCCAGGTCAGAATTTATGACAAAGGATGTGTTGTGTGTGTCTGATCAGGTACACAATCCAACAGGCAAATTCTGAGCTGATGTCTACTTGTAATAGCTCAATAATGCCAGAATTACAGTGATTTATGTACAAATATAGTGAGCCTTGTTCATCATCTCTATGTGATTTGAAACTAAGTAAATACCCAGTTCTGCTGATAGCCCTGAGGCCAAAGTTTGCTCAGGCTGGCTGAGTTAGAGCAGTCCTGGTATAAATCAGTGCACTCATCTCTGCAGAGAGAAGCTTGTTATGTTGCTCCCTGTACAATTAACAGAGGCACTGGCTAAGATTTGATTGTGCTGGTGCCTGAGAACTTTGGAAAACTCAAGGCATTGGTCTGCCAGGGTTTCCATCTGAACTGAGTTATGCTGAGATAAACCCAGTGTAGGTGACCACAGCACTTTGCTCAGTGGTCCCATTCTGATGGAGAGAGTGATTTATACCCAGCTCATTTTTGCCCACTGGATTTTGAGCATTGATTAATGATGTGCCAAAGAGATAGAGCAACACAAAACCAGCCAAAAATACCTTGGATGTGAGGCACGGGGTGTTGCTTGCAGGAGGGAGCTCTGGAGGGATGTGCAACCAGGGCTGCCACCCTTTGCTGTGAGCATCCCCCCCACCATCAATGCCCCTATTGAACCGAGAGCGAGTTGGGAGGCAGAGCTTGGCTCTACAGCAAAAACTTGTACATCTTAATTAACTTTTTAAAAAGTGAGTCAGCTCAAGTCAGTGAGAGGACCTGGAAAGTATATAAGGGACGTTAACATTTGCAAGTGAACATCTAGGAGTGCTCTCCCCAAAGCCACCCAGCTTTGTGGGCACTCCAGATTGGTGTGGAGGTTCGTGGCCATACTGATTGCAGGTAGCTGGGGCTGTGCTTTAAGTCTGGCTCTTCTCAGCCTCTTCCCAAGGGCAGCCCCTCTCCCAGCAGCTCCCAGCTGCTGCTGCCAACTGGAAGGCTTTGGCTGAAAGGGAACAATAGGCAGTTTTATCCTGGAGTCGGCGTGGCTGGCTGGGAACGGCATGGCAGAGGTGATGAACTCCAACGAGGAGAGGGAAGAGTGTTGACAAATTCATTTTAAGCCAGACTGGGCAAAGCACCAGAACATGCAATGCAGGGAGCTGCTACTACAGCCTGCCTGCAGGAATCATTGATAACGTGGTCCTGAGGGGGGATTTTTCCACACTGAGGAAAAACTGGGAAGAAGTTTTCCCCCCGTAAGTCAGGGAGGGAGCAGCAGCCTCATGGAGCTGCAGTCCCAGGCAGGGAGGAGGGAGCAAGGCAGTTCACTGCTGTCCTGGAGGCACAAGGGTTTTCTTGGCAGGCTGCTCCTGGGGATACAGGGGAAGTGATCAAACAAGTCCTTCAGTAGCCAGGCTTGTCAAGATGAATATTGGAGGGATTGTCCACTGCCGTCAGCCAGACGCTGCAATCGAGGCAGGCTTTGGAATTTCGACGTAATTGGAACCAGATTTCGGCACGGCGGGGCCGGGTGGCCAAGGTGGGCTGAGTCAGAGAGCACACACAGCTCTCCAAGTGATGATTTGGGGTAGAAGTTGCTGAGCCAAGGCCAGTTTGCACCAGCTGAAAGTTTGGCTTTGTGATTTCTAACTTCTTTTTTTCAGTAGGTTCGTGCTCCTTGTCCCCTGCCTTAAATATAGAAAGTGAATTAAATGCTTTCAAACAGAAACAAACCACCTTTCCTGGGTATGGCAGTACTGAGGAAAACAAGGAGCTGAGTGCCCCCAGGTCCCACAGGCCCTGTCTGTGCCCTCAGGGCAGGATGAAGGTGCCAGGGCTGTGCAGGGGCAGATCTACCTCCGCAGGACCCCGTGGCAGCTGCACCAACAAAGGCTGTCATTGAGGGCCAGCCAGGCTCCCGCAGGGGCTGGCACTGCAGTGAGCCAGCAGAGGGGAGCCCCTCAGGTTAATTCATGCTAATGATGGGCAGGCTGGCACTGCAATCAGCCAGCAGAGGGGAGACCCTCAGGTTAATTCATGCTAATGATGGGCAGGCTGGCACTGCAGTGAGCCAGCAGAGGGGAGACCCTCAGGTTAATTCATGCTAATGATGGGCAGGCTGGCACTGCAATCAGCCAGCAGAGGGGAGCCCCTCAGGTTAATTCATGCTAATGATGGGCAGGCTGGCACTGCAGTGAGCCAGCAGAGGGGAGCCCCTCAGGTTAATTCATGCTAATGATGGGCAGGCTGGCCCATTCTGAGGTGCCCATGAAAAGCAAGCACGGCCACAGGAGGACTTGGTGCTTGGGCTGCAAGCTCTGCTTTTGTTGGTTTTGGTGGGCAAGGGGCAGTGTCTCTGTCAGACTCAGCGTGAGACAGGCTGTTCTCCTGAACAGATCAACAAGACCTTTGCAAGAGCATCTCCAGGTCCCATTTGGAGTTGTGCAAATGAAAACACTGCCTTGGACAGCACACAGCACTTCTGATGGGCTGAAGTGATGATGATTTATGTGTTTTGCTTAATTATTTGTTTTCCCTTCATCTGCTTGGCAGCCAATACTGCACGTACTTTTGGTGCTGCTGCTCCAGCTGGGGCATGGTGTTGGTGGGAACATGGTTGGGAATCCAGCCTCAGTTCAGCTGAGCATCCTCAGCTTCCTTGAGCTTTTGCTACACCTCTGCTCAAGGCCAGAGAGAGTCGATGGCCTTGCAACCCAGATCCATAAATTACATCTCACATGTTGACTGTGTGTTACCCACACCAGTGGCCAGGCCTGCTGGCCACAAACCACAGGGAAGGTGAGCCAGGCAGAGTAGGGAAATGCTGTGCTGGCCAAACCAGCAGCAAGGAAACTCCCAGCTCCTGCCTGACCACATCTTTGCTCACAGTCATACCACTTCTTAGAAAGCTGAAAGGCTGCAGTCAGCTCTTAGCAGGGTTAGTCACATGTGGAACACCAACCATCAGCTCTTCTGGGTGAGCAGGAGCTCTTGGGACCTTTTGGGCTGACACAGCCACTCTTGGTCTGTGCTGCCATACCTGTTGGAACAGGGGAGGGCAGTGCCACTGCTCATTTTCCCTTCATTCAGCTCAGCATCCCTGTCCAGAGTCAGCTGAGTCTGTCATACAGCAAAAGTACCCATTCTGGTTTTTGTGTAGGTCTGTAGGCTGATAAACATCTGTCCTTTTTTGTGTCCTAAGCACTAAAGTAATGGTTTCTTTTGGAAACATTTGAATTATTGCATAACTTGCTCAGGTTGTAGCTGGGATCCCAAATTTTAAGTAGCTGTTCATCATGTGTATACTGAGCAAAGGATTATTTTTAACTTAATTTCTTTGTATTTTGGTGAGAGATGGAACATGGAAAAATAAGTCAAGAATTTGCACTCAGCGAAGAAAAAGATGCTCTGGCAGAGTGAGAAGAGATTCCTTTCATTTCTTCCTCCACTTCCCCATAGTCCTTATATGCTCAAATCCAGTTGACCTGCAGCTCTCAAAGCCTTGCAACCCCAGCAGGGCTTTTGGGGCACTGTCAGTGGGGTCTGGCCCCGTGCTGGGGGTCAGCACTGCAGGGTGGGAGGCTCACAGGACCCCCTTGTGCTCTGTCCTCCCCTGCAGCCCCAACGTGTGTGCAGTGCAGAAGCTGATTGGCACGAACAGGAAATACTTCACCAACTGCAAGCAGTGGTACCAGAGGAAGATCTGTGGGAAGTCCACGTGAGTACCTGAGGGCCCACCAGGGCCTCCCCAAAGCCCCTGCTGGAGGTGGGTGCTGGCTGGGGGGGAGCAGGTGCTGTGGGGGTGTGGGATGTCAGACCCCATGGTGTGTGTTTTCATATGTGTTAAGAAGTCTTTTAGCTTTTTACTCCCTAAGGAATGTTTGTGTTTTTCTCCAAAGGCAAACACGAGCCTGAAACGCTTTGATGTTGAGAATGGAAAGTGCCATGTAAATACAAGCCCTGATGGTTTATTCTAATTGCATTTCTATATATACTTATATAGCTCTCAGTGCTGCAATGAAGTGTGTGCCAGATGTTTTCTAGTACCTAGCCCTGCCTCTCTCCATGCTAGGCTCAATGCTGCCTGGATTTAAGAAGTAAAAAAGAGGGGAAAAAGGCAGCCCAGAGCTGATGGATGTTGGAGAGAGCGTAAAATTCATCTCCATCTGTTTGCTTTGGAAGGGAAAGCAGAAATAAGGGGAAAGAAGTGTCAGCTTTAGCCAACACTCTCTGATGACTCCACCAGGAAAGTTAATCAGACTTGTAGGCCAATTCCACATCTGAAATTGCAAACAATAAGATTCAAGTAGCTGTTGCATAAAGTCTCTGTGTAAGCAGCCTCGGGACATTCTTTTGAAAGATGCAGTCAGCAGATAATTAAGGCTGTGCATGCTTGACTGTCTGCCAGGCTGCAGAGCAGGAGCACAGTCTTTTTCCTTGGTGTAGTCCAAGCTGGGCTTTCAGACCCATTTGCTGGCCCTCACTCCAGCAGGGACCACCACAATACCCAGGACTGGTGCAAAGATGCCCTGGGCAGTCCTGGCTGTGGGGATCAGAGCTGTGGGCCAGGTGTGGTGCTGGATCTGCAGAGTCAAGGACAGACAGCAGAAAATCATCCCATGTGTTTCCATTGTGGTCCAATGTAGATTGTAACTGGGTCCATAGGAACATGCTATCCTTTAGTGCAGGTTTGGGTTGTTGCCATTACTTCAGCTGTTGATGCCTGGGTTTCATTTCAGGTGTCTGATGTTGGTGTGGGGAGGAAGGAGGCAAACCAGGAGCTGTCACCATGCACACCTTTTGCCCTTTCATTGTACTTCCCATGAATTTGTCCTAAGGAGGAAAATTCTGTACTTTAAGAAAATATGTTGCTGGATGTACCATGTAGGTTGCATGTGTTGTGGTTTTCCTTATGTCCAATTGTCTTTACAGAAAAAAAACACCAGAATAAAAGAGAGGCAATATTGTAAAATCCCACTCCCCTTAATTCTACAAACCCAACAAATCTGGGAAGGCTTAACTTGTGTAGAGTTCAGACTGTCATCTTGGTGAATGATGGCCTTTTTTTGACAGAGAGTGGACAGGATTATGCCACAGCAATGTGGTATCATCGTTGCCTCTTCTGATAAGAGTAGCTTTGTATGTCTCCAAAGAAAACATGACTCAGCTGTGGATGTGGGATGGCTTTGCTGCTGTCACCACTGAAAGACAAAGCACTCCAGCCACAGATTTCTTTAGCTCTAAAGCAAGTGAGACACTAATCTCACATAACCCAAGTGTGCAGCTGTATTTGGCAGAGACAAACTCATCCACTTATCTCCAGAAGGAGGTGTAACAACTGGCATCTGGCAGCATTTCCTGATTTCACTTGAGGAGATGGGGTAACCTCTTCTCTGCTTTTACCCAAGTGTCTAATCCAGTGATGCATCACTGAGAGAAAAGCACACAGAGCTTTAACCTGCCTGTTAACCTATGAGATAATCTTTCCATTACCCACGGAATTTGCTCACTGTTCTTTGCTTCGCATCATCTCCACAATGGGTGTTATTGTCTTCTCTCCTCCCAGTCATTCCTGATCCTGGGCCTTAGTTTTTCCTTTAGGAGTGTTGGGGCAGAACAAAAGCCGTGTGCCTTGACTCACATTTTCCAGAGGACCCTGGGACAGCTCTGATTACAAAGGTTAGCTGGTGATGGCTCCCACTGGACGTGGTGAGCCTGGCGTATGGAAGCAATCAGGAGGAATTTGGGCCATAAAGGACCTGACCCATTGTGCTGCAGCACTCAAATTCCTGCCCCAGTGGCAGGGGCCTGATGCTCAGTGCCTCAGCACCCAGAGAGTAGGTGGGCACAGCTGATGGTGCTCAGCATGGACCCTTGAAACTGGCCCCTTGTGTGGGACTGAGCTGGTCCATGCCTTTAAATCCCAGAAACGTCAGGATTTGGCATGTTTGTCAGCATCACTGGGTGGATCCAGCCTTTGCTTGGGATCTGTAGTCAGCAGACCTGTCCTGAAGCATGTGCTTGGTCCTCCTGTTGGCAGAGGGATCTGCTCCATCAGCCCTGGGTGAGTGGTGGAGCTGGATAAGCTTGGTCATTTCTCTCCTCCTCCTAAGAGGTTTTCCCACCTGTGAGTAGAGCAGTCCTGGGGGAGGAGACACTTGACCCATCTCACCTACTTCACATTTGCCCTGGCTGTTGTCCTCCCTGTTTGCTGCAAGGGTCAGGGGTGCCTCAAGTTGTGTGTGTGCTGCAGGTGCAGGTACCTGGCTCTGGGAAGATACTTTTGGCTGCTTTGCTTTGTTTTCCTTTCCTGCTCTGAGCACTGTTTCAAACAGGTAGTGCGGAGAGAGGTCAGTGACGGACCAGGCACTGCCCAGAAGCAAAGCTGAGCTCCTGCAGAGCTGGCTCAGAGCAGAGAAAGCCAGCCCTGAGTGAGGAAGGCAGAGAAGTTGCTGCAAGGCTGTAGCAGAACTTCCCTCCTCCTTGGATGAGCACATCCTGCATGGGGAGGCTCAGAGCAACTGGAGCAGCAAGGAAAGCCAGCTTGGCAAAGGCAGATGTGCTTGGTCTCCAGGTGCTTCACCTTTTGGTGGCTGCCCCAAGCTCATGGGGAGAGGGGTCAGTCACTGGGGATGCAGCTGGTAGAGAAACAAATGAGTTACCACTTGGTGGGGAGACTTTGGAGGCTTCAGAGGCATCTTCTGGCCCAGAGGGTGGAGTGCTGGATGTGCACGATGGAAATTTCAACTCAGGCATCAGAAGAAGAATCCTACCTCTTTATCTGCCTTTTTTAAGGTTTTTTTTCATTGTTTTTCTCCTCTTTGCTGAAGTGTTGGCTCACACAGTTAGGGAGAAATCAGGCAGAGGATTTATGTACAGGTTTTATCTTTGCTGATGAAGTGAGATAAGACAGTTGGCAAGAAGTTTGACACTGCTTTGATTTTAATAAGCACTGAAACGAGATTGCTTTGGTAATGAGGTAGTTTTCCACTGCTGATTATTCCAAACCCAAAGAAATGGTTTATTTAGAGTATATTCTCAGCATTTTGTCTCTGTGTTTTATATTTTTCTTCCTCCCTTATACACTGGATTCATCCTGCCAGAATTAGGGTTACAATGGAACATCTCCCCACACACTTTTTTGTCTTGAGACTGAAAAGACAACTTATAAATGTTGGTTTTAATTATTTTTTTGAGGAATAACCCATTAATACTTTTTTTTTCTATGTTTAAAATTAACTTTCCTTTTCGTGTCCAATATACTCTCCTCATTTTAGGAAAAAAATTACTCTCTGGCACTTCTTTTGCAAAAACAAAACATATGGGCTTGATTACAGGAAATTATTACGAATGGATCTTTATTCCCTTATATATGCCTAAGATTATTTTTATTACCTTGAAAAATGCATTTAAATTTTAATTTCAGCTCCTAAGACTGCAACAGCAGTGGAACAATGACTAATAAAAGGCAGGGAGTTTGCTTCTGCAGGCAGACATTGAAGAAATGCAGGGTTTCAAAACTGAAAAACTGTGGGTTTGACTTGAGGTTACTCCATGAGGAGGTCAGGAAATCGTGGCTGGAGGTGCTGCAGAGGGGCTGACAAATGCTCTTTGTGGGAGGGCAGTGCTGAGTAACCCCCACCGTTGGCATCTGCTGTGGCCCAGTGTGGGGGTTTGTAGCCACTGAGCAGACCCCAGGGAGGGGGATGGACTGGGCAGTTCCAGAGGGTTTTGTGCAGAACTCCCTGTGTGGGGCAGTGGCTGGGGGTGTGCAGGGGAAACCCTCCTCCCTGGGCAGCAGAGCAGGAGGGTGTAGGAAAGGAGCAGCCTCTCCCCTATGGATGTGTAGGATCAGAGCAACCTTCAGCCAGAGCTCTGCTGCTCCTCCCTGAGGGTGGAGGTGCTGCAGGAGCAGTGCAGGATGCCCTGTGCCCACCTTGAGCGATGCCTCTGGGCTGGATGGTCTTGTGCTTCCACCAAATCCACCAGCCGTGGGAGGCCAAGTGCCTGAAGCTGAAGATGTGTTTTACAATCCTCATCTCTGGCTCCTTGCAGGTGCCAACACTTGTCTGGGCACCTCTGTGCCCACCTGGCCCTTTGCAGGAGATCTCTGGTGCTCAGGATGGTGCCATGATGTGCTGAAGGTCACCTTTGGTGGCCAAGGGAGACAGGGGAGCTGAAGGAGTCCCTGTATGAGTGGAGCTGGTCCTGTTACTACCTTGGTGCTTCTTGCCATCAGCTTCCCTTTGTGCTGGAGATGCCAAAACCCCGTGGAAAAGCAGTCACAGAACCACAGGATGGTTTGGGTAGGAAGGGACCTTCTAAACCATCCCCCTGTCATGGGCAGAGACACTTCACTGGAGCAGGTCCCTCCATCCTTGCCTGGTGTCCTCTGCTCCTGGCAGGAACCTGGGGACTGGGGCAGCCCTGAGCTGCTGTGCCACAGGCAGCTCACTAATCTCCAACTGATCCATAAAGAAGGCTTTGAAAGCCTCAGGAATTATTTATGCTGAACTTCGGAATGATTTCTCTTTAATCAGCTCTTCATCTTTGATTACAGGTCTGAACCAAGGGAACTGTCTAGACTGGATTTAGTTTCTAGGGTGAAAAAAAGGCAAATTGGAGGTAGGGGAGGGAAGTGGTGGGGGGAGAAAGTGTGTGTTTCCAATGAACAGGAGACAGGGAGGCTGGGGAAAGTGGAGCAGCAGGGTGTTAAGATCTCCAGTAGTCAAAGGAAGGGATTGCTTTAGGCAAGCTCTTTCCCACATGGAATATATAATGTCTAGACAATCAGTCTGGGTTTGCTTTGTAATTCTCTTAGGAAACCGTGACACAGAATTTATTTGCTTCTGTCACAGAAAAGCAGGTATTTGTTTCACTTTCTGGCTCTTAATTACCCTGAAGAATTCTCTCTTAAACCCCAGGCATTTCCACTGTTTGTTAACAGTGTTCAAATGATGACAAATCTCTGAAGCTGGAGGGTTTTCCTTTCTCTTTGAGAGAGTGTGCTGAGCCTGGGCCATACAGCATCCTACTTGCCTCGAATCCAACCAGGAGCACAGAGGAACTGCTTGTCTTTGTGAGCAACACCTATTCCCTCTCTCTCAGCCCATCCATCAGGTGGCCTTGCTCTCCTTTCACACCAATAGGTGAAAGAATCCCCTGTGAAAGATAAATTGGCAACTTCTGGATTGATTTTTTTCCCCTTTATTTTTCTTTGCCCTATTAATATCAAGCCATATTCCTTCAAATGACCAGCTTTGAGAATCAGATGATTTTTATTTATGGTCTGCAAATCTATGGGACAGCCTTGAGTCCCCAGGATGGACTCTGTGACCCCTTTGGTTTTCCTGGGGGAAAGTGTTTAACCAGAGCACAGTTTGCTGCCAGCCAGAAGGAAATGCTGCACTGGGGGTGTTGACATGGCTGTAGCTGTGCTGTGGCACTGCCTGGGTGCCCATGGCTGCACATGCCAACACTGGTGAAACTCCTCCTTGCAGGGCTCTTCCCAGGTCCTTGTGCCAAGTGCATTCATCCAAGACCAGGGTTGTCCTTCCCCTCCAGGTCTGTCTTGTGGATTTTGCATAAGTCAGCAAATAATTTCTAGTGATGGACAAGACTGGGGTGAAATGAGGGGGAAACACTTGGCTGGTTTGCTCAAGCAACCACGTTGGAGTTGCCCAAACAGTGATGAGATGTGACAGCATCAGTCAGCCAAGGAGATCCCCAAATCCCATGGGAAATGTGCCCTGATGACCCAGCACTGGCAGCCTTGCATAGGTTGTCTGTTGGCACTGTGGAATCCCTTTTCATCCACTGTTTGTACAAAGTCTCCTGCAAACTGTGGTTTTGAAAAGAACTTGTGTCTGCTTTTGTTCTGTGGAGGAACTGGCAACGTGCAGCCCCCAAGGAGATAAAAACTGTGGTTTTGTCTGTTGTTCAAGTCTCTATTTCTGATGAAGAGTCTGCCTGGAAACAGCCCCACATCTGGATGCACCAAGAACTGTAACAAACAGAGAAAAAGGAGTGAGACACTGCTGGTTAATCTGCCATATCCATCTCTTATTCCAGAGTCATCAGTTACGAGTGCTGTCCTGGATATGAAAAAGTTCCTGGAGAAAAAGGCTGCCCAGCTGGTAAAAATAAAGTTTGACATTTTTTTGGACTCCTTAAAATGATACAGCTGCCTAGTGAAGGGAAATGGTAGAAAATTGCTCAAAGTGGATTTGATTTTTGCAATTTGTGCACAATATTGCTATGAACAAGTCCAAAAGGGACTCGGTGGCGCACCAGCCGAGGGCCAGATCAGCTCCAAAGCTTGATAAATGTTCCAGACAACTCAGAACCTTGGATGTAATTAAACTTAATCAAGCATGGGAGGGCCATAGGGAACTACTTAATCCAGTCAGTGATACAGCTGTGGTGGAAGTGCAATGCAAAGGAGTGAGAGAGTAACAGACTGCTCTGCCAATCTCTGCTCATTTTTATTTTCAGAGACTCTCAGACTAGTTTGGTTTGGAAAGGAGCCTTAAAGGTCATCAGTTCCAACCCCCTGACGTGGGCAGGGACACCTTTCACTAGCCCAGGTTGCCCCAAGGCCCATCAAACTTGGCCTTGGACATTTTGGCAAGCATGGGGTTAGCAAAATTGCTTTTAAGAGAAAATAAAGTTCAGCCTCTGGTGGGGGTTGGGAGGTAATTAACTGGGTTTATTGAAGAAAGCCAGACTGTGCTTTTGCCTTCTGAACACCTTCTACCCAATTAACCACGTGGGCTGGTGCAGGTGGGTCAGGGGAGACTGAGACCAGCAGTGCCCAACACCAAGTCCCAAAAGCCTGAATACAAACAAAGAATGAGTGAAAGAAATCACTGTCTTTGCTTGTCTCAGCTCCCATCCATGTCAATCCAAAGTCCATTCAGGCCTGCAGAGATGCAGCAGATCCTGGATTATGCTGATGTAATAGAGGGTGAAACTGTGAGGTTGTGATTATTTATTATCTACTTAATGAACAGACACCAGTGCCCTGATGTGCTTCATTTCCCCAAGTGTTCTCACCAGCAGCTCTGCTTTAATTCAGGCAGAAGGATGAATGTGTTGGGGACATGACCTTCTCTTCTTTCAGCCCTGCCACTTTCCAACATCTATGAAACCCTGGGAGTGGTTGGTTCTGCCACCACACAGCTCTACTCTGACCGCTCCAACCTGAGGCCAGAAATCGAAGGACCTGGAAGCTTTACCATTTTTGCTCCCAGTAACGAGGCCTGGGCATCCTTGTCTGCTGTAAGATGTAATTCCTCTGCTTTCTCCTCTTCCTCTGGCTTTCTGGAATGGAGATCCACCTCTGTAGGGGTCTGGATCCAGACCCATCTGGCAGAATAGACACAATCCTGACAGAGGAAGGACTGTGCATTCCCAAATGGGTATCACTGTACTAGTCTGTCAGCTCCAGAGATTTGCTTCTGAAGGATCCCAGCAGTGGAGAGATGTGGATGCCATGGAAGGCTTTCCATCCCTTTCAGTTTTCCTTGTCACCCTTACCTTGCCACAGTGGTTGTTCTTAATCTGTACAAACAGCCAGTCCCAACCAGAGCCCTGGTGACTCCCACATCAGTGGGACTCCCACATCATGTCCAACTGCACATAAATTTCCTTTACATTCATTTTGATTTTCTCACTCTGTGATACTTCCACTCCTGAAATGGTTACTGCAGTCCTTCTGGTGCTCCCACCCCAGAGGAGCATCCCTGTGAGCAAGGCAGAGCCATAACTGTACAACCCCTTTACATCTACCTCCCTCATTTAAATCCTTGTCCATAAATATTTAAGAACAACTGTTGGGGCAAGGAGGGGGCATCTTTTTGGCTTTCTACTAAACCCTTCCCCCAAACCTGCCCCAGCAGAGCCCCTTGCAGGGATGCTACTGCTGGGAAAGGTCTTTTTATGTATTTGTCCTTGGCCCTATTGCTTTACTGCTCATTTCAATGCCATGGTGCCACACTGGAGCTGCCACCATCCCTTTCTCTGCCAAGGATGGAGGGTGGCAGAGCTGTTGGCTGCTGTTGTAAGGCAAGAGATTTGAGAAAGCTGAGCTCTTAGTTTGCACAGATGGGGTGAGGCTGAATGCATCCCTCAATATCCATGCACACCCCCTCACTTTGAAAGACCCTGAGTGCAGCCAAACCTCTTGGCCCTCTTTAACCACTGGCTAATTGCACTCAGTACTGGAAAGTTTATTTTTCTGATCTTCAGGAAACTCTGGATTCCTTAGTCAGTAATGTCAACATTGAGCTGCTCAACGCCCTCCGCTACCACATGGTGGACAAACGGGTCCTCACGGATGATCTGAAACATGGGACAACACTCAACTCCATGTACCAGAGCCTGCCCATCCAGATTCACCACTATCCCAATGGGGTAAGGCATTCCCAGAGTCACAGGGTGGGTCAGGCTGGGAGGGACCACAGAGGGTCATCTGGTCCAACCTCCCTGCTCCAGCAGGGTCATCCCAGAGCACATGGCACAGGATTGTGTTCAGAAAGTTCTCAAGTACCTTCAGTGCTCCTCTCTGGGCAATCTGTTCAGTGCTTGGTCGCTGCACAGGAAAGAAGTTCTTCTTGAATTAAACCTGTCCACAGTGGACTTGTTTTCTGCCTGCCTTGCAGCCCCTCCATCATCCCTGGACCCCCAGGACTCTCTAATGTGTAGGTTGACAACTACTGATTGAAGAGATTTAAAAAGAATGTTTAGAACTTCCTTGATGCTCTTGCAGGGCAGTTGCCCACACTGCTTGTCCAAGTACTGGTTCTTGCATATTTGCTTAGTTTTGACAATTGAGGATAGACAAAACCACTCATTATTTTCAAAGCTCTTTAAACATGAAACGTTTCAAACATTTTGATGAAATATTCTTGCTCTTTGTGTGTTTCTTTAGGAAACCACATTTCTGCTCTTGCTGATTCAACACTAAAGCGCTCACTGTGCTTGAAAATAGAAAAGCAGCAGAGGCTGCTTTACCTTCTTGTTTTAGTGCACATAAGACCCCGTGGTTCTTTCCCCCTGCAGATTGTGACTGTCAACTGTGCCAGGCTGTTGAAAGCTGACCATCATGCCACCAATGGAGTGGTTCATGTCATCGACAAAGTCATCGCTACCACGACAAACACCATCCAGCAGATCATTGAGACCGAGGACAGCCTGGAAACTCTTCGGGTGAGTCAACCCACAGGTCTCCAGGGCTCCTTGAAGATGTTCAGTCATCCCACTGCCAGTGAACTGTCCTGACAAGCTTTGCTGGTGTCCAGGGCTGTGACCCTACAGCTGCTGATGAAGTCCTTGTACCAACGTTGCTCATTTTGCTTTAGGGAGAGAAGTGTTTGATATCAGTGCAATGAGAATAATTGTCACTCTGCTATGGCTGTTCAGAGAAGAGCTGTAGACTGAGTGTGTCTCCTCTCTCTTGCATGGAAGTCTCAGCCTTAGGAGACATTTACTGTCTCCATTTGATATGTACCAATTTATTTGTCTTGGTATTTGCCAAGTTAAGGAATAGCTCAAAATGCACAGGGGATTTGCATTTAGCCAGTTGTGGGTTCTGATCTCAGTTATTCCCTGGAACTGCTGTGACCCTTTCCAGGCATACCAGGGTATCTGAACTAGCTCTCAGTCTTGCCAAAAAAAAAAAAAAAAAAAAGAAAGAAGGGCTCTTGTAATCAGATTTCTGGAACACAAGAGAACCATGGCACTGGGTCAAATGTATAAAGGGACCAAAGTGCTGAAAGGAGCTATTCAGGATTTTTTGTAACTCCTCTGAAATTTTAAAATCTTTAATAAGTCTGGCTCTAAGTGTGTGCCTGGGCAAACTTTCTGACCTTTGTCCTCTGCCTGAATGTGGTTTACCCTCTCCTGGTTTCTCCAAAGGCTGCTGTGGCTGCATCTGACCTCAACAGCTTGCTGGAAAGTGAGGGCCAGTACACATTGCTGGCTCCAACCAATGAAGCCTTTAAGAAGATCCCACAAGAAACCCTGAACAGGATCCTGGGGGACCCAGAAGCCCTGAGGGGTAAGTGATTGTTTACTGAGTCCACTGAGAGACTGGAGAGTAGTTTTGAGTTCTTCTAAATTCCTTCTCAAGGACTTTTGAGCAGCTCCTTGACAGGCTCTGACAGCAGCACAGTAAACAGATGTGACACACTCCACCTTTTTCAGCTGGACAGCCCAGACCTCTTTGGCTGTAGATGTGTAGACATGGCAGAGAGAGTCACATCCAGAATTGGAGGGGGGAGTGAAGCAGTCCCTCTTCTGAGTTTTCTTTTAGCACTCCTTTAAGTGAAGGTGATTTCTGTTGATCCATCATGATGCAAGAAAAGTAGTGTCTGATCAGTGCAACTTCCCCAGACAAATGAGTCCAATACCCACACAAAGCCTTTTGAAGTTGGCAAAGGTGTTTAAAAATCGCTCTTTTCAGGCACTTTATTTCACAGGCTGCTGAATTAAAATCAGCACATTTTAAAATGGCTGCATTTTATGGAGTGGAGCCCCAGACCACTGAACAGGACCCTAAAAGCTGCAATACTTTCACTAAGACATCTGCCTCTCCCACAGACCTGCTGAACCATCACATCCTGAAGTCAGCCATGTGTGCTGAGGCCATCATCGCTGGCCTGACCATGGAGACACTGGAAGGGACCACCCTGGACGTGGGCTGCAGTGGGGAAGAGCTGACCCTCAACGGGAAGCCCATCATTGCCAACAAGGACATCCTGGCAACCAACGGCGTCGTGCATTTTGTTAACGAGCTGCTGATCCCAGACTCAGGTGCTGGTGCCTCTCTGCATCACTCTGTCTGTTGCCTTTCTTTTGTCTGCTTTGCCAAGGAAATACTGGATTTAGAGGGCACAGCAATGGGTGGATTGCCCTTAATGCAAGGTTCCTTACTGTGTGTTGCTTTTCTTTTCAGCTAAGACTCTGTTTGAGTTGGCACAAGAATCTGAAGTTTCCAAGTCTACAGACCTTTTCAGACAAGCTGGTCTCAGTTCTCATCTAACTGGCAGTGAGCAAGTGACCCTCCTTGCCCCAGTGAATGATGTGTTCAAAGGTAAACCAGGGATTAAATCCCTTTCTTCCATCAGTTTGGGCCACAGATCTCCTTCAAACAATCTTCAGCCAAGTTTTAACACACAAACATGCAAATCCTCTCTCTCAAATGCCTCAGCCATAGGCAGTGGCATCCAGCTTTACACTCCAAAACTGCTGTGGGTAATACTCTGGAAGGTTTTTAGTGTCTCAGTAGTTATTTTAAGTGACTCATTTGTTCTTTCCTTGCTCTTTGCTGCAGATGGACTCCCTGTTATTGACAGCAACATGAGAAACTTGCTCCTGAACCACATTGTTAAAGACCAGCTCTCCTCTAAATACCTGTACCACGGGCAGAAGCTGCAGACTCTGGGGGACAAGGAGCTGAGAGTCTTTGTGTACCGCAATGTGAGTCCTCCCGGGGTGCTGTGCTTGGTGATGCTCCATGTTCTGATGTCACATGAAGTGTCAATGAGCATCATGGAAAGCATAAAATTCCCTCTTAGGAAGCACATGCTAATAAAGTATATTTCTTCTGTCCTTGTGTTTGCAGAACCTTTGCATTGAAAATGCCTGCATTGCTGCCCATGACAAGAGGGGAAGGTTTGGGACCTTGTTCAGCGTGGACAAAATGTTGACTCCGCCAACTGGCTCAGTGATGGATGTTCTCAAGGCAGACCATCGCTTCAGGTGACCTTTCTGCTCTTCCCAAGTGCTAGTTAGGAGAGGAAGAGCTGCCAAAGCAGTTTCTATTTATTATGGGTTGTAGTCATGGCTATATGTATGTTTTTTGTAACATAGAGCATCCAAAACCATGGTCTCCTTAAATTATAGGGAGTGAAACTTCAAATAACCCTCAAAGAATTGTGAGCCAAGAGTGTGTGGGTTCCCTTAATCCGGTAAGAAGCTGGCTCTGAATCCCTCTGTGCCCATCAGAGCCACTGTGGCCAGACCTCTGTGTCTCCACACTCCCATTTGGTCCCCAAGGAGTCAACATTCCCAGGTTGCTTTGCCATTTCTCAGATGTTCAGCTTGGACCTCCCAGGCTCATTTCCTACCTGAGCAACTTTTTGATGAGTTGGTTTGCTGGACCCCAGCAGGGTGTTGCAGTTGTAACCTCACAGCCCTCTCAGAGCACCCTCAGGGAGCACCAGAGCAGTGGTTTGTAGTGAGGCATTTGCTGTGTTTGTGTTGCAGTACGTTGGTGGCTGCGATCCAGTCTGCGGGGCTGACCGAGAACCTCAACAGGCCGGGCACCCTCACAGTGTTTGCTCCCACCAACGAGGCCTTCCGAGCCATGCCCCAGGGGGAGCTGAACAAACTCATGGGTGAGTGTTTTGGGGGTGTTCAGGGTGAAAAGACTCATGGATGAGCCTTTTGAGGGTGTTCAGGGAAACAAACTCATGGGTGAGCCTTTTGAGGGCATTCAGGGTGAGCCTTTTGAGGGTGTTCAGGTGAACAAACTCATGGGTGAGCCTTTTGAGGTTGTTCAGGTGAACAAACTCATGGGTGAGCCTTTCAAGGGCATTCAGGGTGAGCCTTTTGAGGGTGTTCAGGGGAACAAACTCATGGGTGAGGGTTTTGAGGGTGTTCAGAGGAACAAACTCATGGATGAGCCTTTCAAGGGCATTCAGGGTGAGCCTTTTGAGGGTGTTCAGGGAAACAAACTCATGGGGGAGCCTTTTGAGGGTGTTCAGGTGAACAAACTCATGGATGAGTCTTTTAAGGGTGTTCAGGGGAACAAACTCATGGATGAGCCTTTCAAGGGCATTCAGGGTGAGCCTTTTGAGGGTGTTCAGGTGAACAAACTCATGGATGAGCCTTTTGAGGTTGTTCAGGTGAACAAACTCATGGGTGAGCCTTTTGAGGGCATTCAGGGGTGAGAGCCTTTTGAGGGTGTTCACAGGAACCAACTCATGAGTGAGTGTTTTGGGGCTGTTCAGGGTGAGCCTTTTGAGGGTGTTCGGGGTAAACCTTTTGAGGGTGTTCAGGGGAACCAACTCATGGGTGAGCCTTTTGAGGGCATTCAGATTGAGCCTTTTGAGGGTGTTCAGGGGGACAAACTTATGGATGAACCTTTTGAGGGTGTTCAGGGTGAGGGTTTTGAGGGCATCCAGATGAACAAACTTACGGATGAGCCTTTTGAGGGTGTTCAGGGGAGCAGCTGCTGTGAGTGACTGGCAGGAATGGCCACATTTCTCTGCTGTATCTCATCTTTGACCCTGTCTGTTGGAAACATGGGCTTCCTACCTCCCTGATCTGGATAAGCAGATGGCTGAGGATGCACAGAGTGGCACTGAATGCCCAAAGTGTGGCTTCCACTGCCTGGGTTCTGGGGAGATGTGTTTTTAGTGTCACAAACTTGCAGTGACTTTCCCTTGGCTGGGCTGATGGTGCAAGCAAGATGACTCTGAGGTGTTTCTAAAGTTGTTGCTGAGGTCTCTGCCTTTCTCAAGGATGAAAGAAGTGAGAATGTGACTCTCAACCAGGCAGGATCAGGGTGTCTGAAGTAATTTTTGCAAGGAGAAGACAATGGTCCACATACAGCCTCAAGTTACTGTATGAAACAAAAGGCTGGGGCTGTTGCTCCTTCTGTGTGTGCATAAACAAAGCAGGAGGTCCAATCTGATCCTGAGAAGACTACAAATATTCCAGCCTAGCTCAGATGAAGACCAGAATCCTGAAAAGCACAGGCTGGGTGTGGAAAAAAGCATGGGAATGTTTATTAACCCCCTCCTGGATAAGCAGCACAATGTTTTATTTTGTTCATGTTGAAAACTGGTTGTGGTTGGAAATAATGTCAGGTATTTGAGTGTAATTTCATCAAACCCAACCAAACATTGACATCATAATTTGGGAAGCATCTGCCCATGGTAGCTGGTTATCCTTTTAAGTGCAGGGATGGGGAACTGGTAATATCAGACTGCACATCCAGTCTAGCAGTTAATATATAAATATTTCAGAACTGTTTTGCAGCTCTTGTAAATGGCTGCAGGAATGAAGATTCCCAGATGTGGACACTTCAGATGTTCCTTTCTCATGCAAATATTTAGCTTATGCCTGTGATGATGAAGTGAATCATGCTGGGGAGGACGTGCAGTCTGAGCTGTGGCCACCCCAGGAAAACCATCATGGAAAAAAGCTGAAATGCAAGCCTTGAAAGCATGGAAAGAAAAGGTCCCCCTGGCTGAGGGAGCTGCTCTGGTGGTGTAGTTGGAGCCACTTTTTGCTCTAGCTGCCTGTGGGGCTTGTGAGGGACATTACATCCTCTGATGGAGAAGATGGAGAAGGGCTGTTGGAATATAGATAATGAAGGGGAAGCATCTTACTGTCCTAAAACCTACTCCAAAACATGGCTGGATGAGTAAAGACTCAGTGGAATGGGCATCAGGACATCAATCTGTGAGCCATTAGTGACATTTCTCCTGCACTTTTCATCTTCTTACCCAGCTGTGAGGATTATTTCCAAGTGCAACTGGCCTTGGTGACATTTGCAAACTCCAGGCTGCTCTAAGTGCTTCCTCATTTCACAGGGCTTTGCTCTGTCATCTCAGACTGCCCTGGGAAGGGAGAGCAGCAGGAGGAGCAGATTCCTGCAGTGCACAGGGAGAGAATGAGAGATGAAAACCCAAGAAAAAGGGATCTCATGTGTAGGGCAGGTTTGGTGAGGACCAGGGTGGGACACTGGGAGAGTGTCCTTGTGGACTTGCTGGAATTCTGACCTTGCAGGGCAGGAATGGCCTCAGTGTCCTAAGTATCTCCAACCAGGTCCTTCTGCCTATTTTTTTGTTTGGTTTTTTGTTTGTGTTTTGGTGGTGGTGGGGGGGGAGACTGTTATTTGTTTGTTTGTTTTTTTAGTTGTTTCTTTGCACTTTCAGGAAATGATGGTCTTTCCCACATCATTCCATCTCAGCACATGAAATATGGGAAGTAAGTGCTGGTGCTGTTTTGCAAATGCCAATGTTTTCTCCCCCCAGGCAATGCCAAGGAGCTTGCCAACCTCCTCAAGTTCCACGTGGCCGACGAGATCCTGGTGAGCGGCGCCGTCAATGCCCTCGTGAGGCTCAAGTCCCTGCAGGGAGACAAACTGGAAGTCAGCATGGTGAGTGCCCTGGCAACATGGTGAGTGCCCTGGCAACATGGTGAGTGCCCTGACAGCATGGTGAGTGCCCTGGCAACATGGTGAGTGCCCTGACAGCATGGTGAGTGCCCTGGCAGCATGGTGAGTGCCCTGGCAACATGGTGAGTGCCCTGGCAACATGGTGAGTGCCCTGACAGCATGGTGAGTGCCCTGGCAACATGGTGAGTGCCCTGGCAGCATGGTGAGTGCCCTGGCAGCATGGTGAGTGCCCTGGCAGCATGGTGAGTGCCCTGACAACATGGTGAGTGCCCTGACAGCATGGTGAGTGCCCTGGCAACATGGTGAGTGCCCTGGCATGGGGTTCTGTGCCCAGCAGGGCTGGGGCTGGGCTGGGCTGTCCATGCCAAGGCCCAGAGTGTGTCTGTGCCCATCTGGGTGGTGTGGGACCCTCTCCTAAAGGTGCTCAGAGTCCCACCAAACAGTGTTTTCTGGGCTGTAGCAGAAGGACTTTTGCCATGTGTTCAGTAAGAATGAAATGTGGTGTGCCTCAGCTTTCCCCCCAGAAGACCAGTTGTAAATGATTTCCAGGAGCTGTTATAAATTTAACCCTGAGTCATGCAGGAAAAGCATAAATAAATGAAATGAATAGCTTGTTCAGCTCACACATCCCTTTTTGTGTAAGGCAAATGATCTCTGCATGGGCTCCCTTAACACAGGCAGGATTTATTTAGATATATGATTTCATTTCACAAACTCTGCACTATGTTAAGAGAACGTAGGATCCTCTATTGAGGGGGGAAAAACATTCCAGAAAATAAATAATCATGACCCACTCTGTGCATAAGAAAATGCACAACAAAAATGGAAGGGTCAATGTTTCTAAAGCTTGGCCAATGTGCATGATAGACTTTTTTTATAACAATAGAAATGACAAAAGTTTCTCATTTTTTACTCTTTTATTTTCTTGTTTCCCTGAACAGAAAAACCACGTGATACACATCAACAAGGAGCCTGTTGCTGAAAGTGATATCATGGCCACGAATGGTGTGATTTATGCTGTGAACTCTGTCCTACAGCCCCAGGGTAGGTCCATGGGGAGGAACATGCAGGGCCACCTTGTCACAGCAGAGCTGCTTTGGGAGGGGGTGGGGACACGTGGCCATGGCTTCAGTTTGGTGAGGAGGGTTAGGCTGGTGTGGGATTTCCATCAGAAAGCAGAGGAAGGAAGCAGCCTGCATGCTTTGATGGGTATTTCACTGCTCTCCCTGTCCCACCCTCAGCTTCAAGGCCACAAGAACGAGGTGATGAGCCTGCAGACCCTGCATTAGAGATCTTCAAACAGGCATCTGCACTGTCCAAGGTAAGGGGCAAAAACCTCTCTGTGGAACTGCTGAAACCCCATTCTGGTCATAATGACTGGAAGAAAATATCACATTCACACACTGAATTGCAGAGAAATGAGTGTGTGTGTTTTGTGCAATGAGACACCCTCTCTTCTTGCATGATTCTATTGTACATTTTGCAGCATTAAGCCTCAATTTGTGGCACACTGTGCATGTAACCTTGGCATGGTACTACATATAGTGTACATATAGTGTATATAGAGTTGGGTCCTGCCCTTTGGCCACCCCAACCCCTGCAGCGCTCCAGGCTGGGCACAGAGTGGCTGGAGAGCAGCCAGGCAGAGGGACCTGGGGGGACTGAGGGACAGGAAGCTCAACAGGAGCCAACAGTGTGCCCAGGTGGCCAAGAAGGCCAATGGGATCCTGGCCTGGATCCAAACTAGCGTGGCCAGCAGGCCCAGGGCAGTGACCCTTCCCCTGGACTCTGCCTTGGAGAGGCCACACCTTGAGTGTTGTGTTCAGTTCTGGGCCCCTCAGTTCAGAAAGGATATTGAGGGGCTGGAGCGGGGCCAGAGAAGAGCAACGAGGCTGGAGAAGGGACTGGAGCACAAGTGCTGTGGGGAGAGGCTGAGGGAGCTGGGGGTGTTCAGCCTGGAGAAGAGGAGGCTCAGAGGTGACCTCAGAACTGTCTGGAACTGCCTGAAGGGAAGTTCTGGCCAGGTGGGGGTTGGTCTCTTCTCCCAGGCACTCAGCAATAGGACAAGGGGGCACGATGGACTCAAGCTCTGCCAGGGGAAATTGAAGTTGGAGAGCAGAAAAAAATTCTTTGCAGAGAGAGTGCTCAGGGATTGGAATGGGCTGCCCAGAGAGGGGGTGGATTCCCCGTCCCTGGAGATTTTTAAACTGAGATTGGCCATGGCACTGAGTGCCATGATCTGGTAAAGGGGCTGGAGTTGGACCAAGGGTTGGACTCGATGATCTTGGAGGTCTTTTCCAACCCAATCCATTCTATGATTCTATATATGGGTATGTATAGTGTGTGTATATATATACCCACTATATATATATAGTGTATATATATATTATATATATAGTATATATATATAATATATATATAGTATATATATATATATATTATATATATAGTGTATATATATATACACACACTATATACTATACTATATATATATACTATATATGCTATATATACCATATCTCCATAATATTTGGAGACTGAGGATCAATATATTGACCTGCCAACTGTCAGAGATTTGTTGTATTCATGCAAACTTTCTACTTTGCTCTCCATGCAGGTTTCTCAGAGGAATCCTCGACTAGGTAAAAAAACCCCAACTTCTCTAACTCATTTCTAAGTTTCCATCATATCTCCCCCTCCCTTTAAGAGGTTTATTTTGTTGTCTTGCTCTGAGCATGACAGGGAGGGGAGGGGACAGGGAGATGCCCTGTGTGTGTCCCACCCAACACTCCTCTCCTTGGCAGCTCCCGTCTACTCCCGGCTACTGGCGAGGATGAAGAGCCCGGGAGGAGTCTGAGCACCACAAGTCAGTGTCTCCCTCCCACCAGCCCTGGCTGACAGCTGAAGAGAAGGACAGAATCGTTTTTTTTTAAAGCCAAATATCACCCTTAAATTTATTTTTGTTTCCAGTGAAATGGATAGGGAAAAAAAATGGAAAGCCATATATATATGTATATATTTTAAGACCGTTTTTATTTGGGTTTGACTTTTAAAGTTCCCAGACTGAGGAAATGTTTTGGGTTTTTTAATTTCTGGGGGTTTTATTGTTTTTTTCTTTTTTTTTTTTTAATAAAAACTATTCACTACTTTACAATTTTAAACATACCCAGTTTAGGGCTTGATAAATACATCCAAGGGCAGGTGCTCTTTTTTTTATTTTTAAACAAGCATGTGCTTCCTTGTTCCCTTGGATTTTAAAAGTCTTCCATGAAATTCTGAACTGAAGGTTTTTAACAAAAGCCTCTCTTTTGACAATGAGATAATTGCATAGTTATAAGCTATGGATTAAACCATTCTTTTTTTTTTATTTTTTTTTAAGCCTATGGGTTATAACTGTGCTGCCTTTTGTTCACGAGATTGCAATGAGAGTTCCCCCTGGTTAAAGCCTTCCAGTAAATGGTTCATTTTTAATAATGGTTGTTTTTTAATAAAAATCAAAAATAAAATCAAAAATATAAATAGACAAGTGGTGGCAATGTTTGGTTGGTTCTTGTGGTTGGTTTGTGTTGCCTTTTGGCACCCTTTGACCACCTGAGCCCTGGGAAGGAGGGGTCACCTTTGGCTGGGTCAGTGTTTATGGTGGTCTGGTAGTTACTCCACTGGCATGGCAGAGCATTTCTCCTCCCTGCCCCTGGCCTGGCATCACGTTTTGGTGGTTCCTCCATGAGCTGTCACTGTCACACCACTCCAGGAGCACAGGACAGCCAATCCTCTCCCTGCACATCCCTGCCCTGGACCCTCAGCCCCCTGCCCTGGCAGCTGCAGCTCAGAACTTCATTCCATGGTGCCCACAGCACTTATTCACCCATCAGAGCTTTATATTCACCCCCAATTAGTTATATTGCCTTGGTGAAACCCAGGATTAGGAGGCAAAAAGAGAGGAAGTGTATCAAGTGCAGAATACAAAAAACCCAGATCGTTTTGGCTGCTCTGGCTGAGAAACACCCTGATGGTTTTCCTTCTGTTAAAAGCCCAAATTGAAATCCCACACACTCAGACCCATCTGCAGAACTCAAATGTGGAAAAAAATAATCAAGCTCTTCTTTTATCAGCCTCCCATCTCATTTTTTTTAATCTTTTTTTGGCATGATGGGGTCCTGATATTTAAGGCTGGGGAGATGATGGGGGACCTTTTGAACCACCTATTGCCAAGGAATCCTATCAGGGGGCTGCTCCTGGGGAAGGCTCAGCTTCTTGTTATTAGGATAATTAATTACTATTCCTTCAAAAGCCTGAGAGAGGGAAAGCCCCATCACCTCTTGCTCTGTAATACCACACAAAATTGCAAGGGCTTTTTTTGTGTTGCTTTGGGGTTTGTGTTTTCCCCCCCTCCTTAAGGCTTCATAATTAAGGGATATAAAGTCTTTTACACCTTGGGAAAGTAGATCTGCTCCTCATCTAGGTGAGTGCCCCTTGCTTATACCTTTCCTGGTGTGTGGTCTGGTGACTGATTAATTGTGTCATTACAAAATGAAACCCTTTAAGTAGATGGGAGTAGGAAAAACTTTGCTTAGATGAGCTTAATACTTATGAGAAGTGCCATCTGCTGAGACAGCAGTTTTCATCTCCTGGGAATACAGCCCTGGCTTCCCACCCTGTGGTTTCTGGACTGGCACTGGAACTGGTGGTGATGATCTTTGTGCTCTGCATGTGGCCTGGCTTTGCTGGGCTTGCTTTGAGGGGGTCGCCAGGTTTATGAGTCCCTGTGGAGTTCATGGTAGACAGAGGAATGTTATCCTTTCCCTCCTATTCCATTTTTGCTCTCTCTCATTGTTTTCTGGCTGGTTCTCTGGTAGTGCTCCCTCTCTTGCTGCTCCTGCTCCATCCTCTGAGGTGCTGTGTGGTGCCAGCAGCAGCTCCCCAGGGTGCTATGGGTGCAGGGCTGCTGGCCCTGCTGTGTTGACTCTGGAATTTCCCTGGGAAGCCATTCCAGGGTGCCTTCCCCCAGGCTCTCTGCTCGGAAATCCCCCAGGTTTTTGGTGTTTGTAGATGATAGTTCATCTTGGTGGAAACTCTTGAGATCCCACAATTCCCTCCCTTTCCCTGCTCTGAGTTGGTTTCTCTCCCGTCTGTGTTCAGAGAGGGATGTCCACATGGATTTGATTACCAACACTGGTTGAGCTGCTTGAGTTGGTCAGCAGGGACTCCATCCCCCACTTTGGCTCAGTGACACTTTGGGGATGTTTTCCCTCATGGATGTTCATCCATGAACTTTATCCTGTGAAATGAAGGTGGGTGCTGGTGGTCCTTTCACTCAGGGGAAAGAGATGTTAATGCTTCAGCCTTCAAGGGGTGCACAGGGATGGAGAGGAGCTGAAAGATGAGGAAATGAGGAGTGCTGAGATGATGGGAATAAAAACTTATCTGTCCTTTTCTGAAGAAATACTGTTGGGTTTTTTAATGCAATAAAAGGTGGAAGTGAAAGGAACAAGGAAGTTGCTGGTGCTGTGGCGAAACAACTGCCCTGGGGAAGTGCTGGCTGAAGGGCAGAGAGCTCCCATGAGCCCAGCTAGATGTGGGAACCTCAGAGATGTGCCAGCCAAGGGCTGTGGTGGGCTGGAGGAGTGGGAGCTCCCCTGTGTACCCACCCCACCCCACCCCACAGCTGCAGGAATCTTCAAACAGCGACACTCAGAGAAGGGAAGAACCAAAGCCTGGCTCAGGAACTGCTGAGTGATGGCCTGGGCAGCTGCAGAGCCCCTGGGGCAGCCTTGGGATGAGCCTTCTTGTGGCCAACAGTACTGGGGTGCTCAGCACACAGCCCTGTTGCACCAGGGGGTTTTGGGGTCTCATCAGAGTATTTGCTATTCAAACCCAGCATGTGGGTACGTTACCATGAGCTTCAATCAGGACTGGGGCAAAAAGAGCCAAACTGAGAGCAGACAACAGCCTTGGGAGCCCAGTCTTGTTTTCTCCCTCCTTTGGAGTCAAGAGTGTTTTTCTACTGAAAATTTGCAGGGATGTGCAGCTGCCCTTGTTTACTTTTTTAGAATAATGATCCCTTCACTCACAGTGGCTCCAGTTCAGCAAAATAATGAAATGTATGCAGAGATCCATTTAGGAAAAATACAGCTCTTAAGTGTGTGCTCTGAGTCCTGAAATGATGCCATCGTGGCTGGGCTGATGCTTGTGGGTCCCTCCTGTGCTGGGAAAGCCCCAGAGCTCTCTGGGGTTGGAGCAGTGAACAGAAAGTGGTGCCTCTGAAGGGCTGGAAAAGCAGATGTTGAATGTGAAATGCTGTGTTTTGGGAAGCTCCACGTGGTGGTTTTGCTCATTTACATCTTGAGACATGAACCAGAGGTGCTTTTCTTCTAGAAACTTCTGTTGCTTTCTGGTGGCCTCCTGCAGAGATATTTAAAAGGAGGAAAAGCAATGCTGAGTTTTGTCCCAAGAGAGATCTCGCATGTGGTGGAAAACACGTGCTCTTCCAGTGCCATGGGAATCTTGGAGCACTGTTTGCTTGGCTTGTGAGAGAAGTTTGGAGCTGACCTGCCCCAGGTGTGGAGGCGTCAGGCTGGGAGGGGGGTGATGGCACCTCCCTGTGCCTCGGGATGGGAGGGGGGAAAAGGCAACACCTTGGCCCGTGTCAAAGGCCAGGCAGAGGTTTGAGAGAAGCCAAGGCATCCCAGCCAGATGTGCTGCAGAAGGATGACCCCCTGGAAGGGGTCACCTGGTCAGAGGGGTGAAGCCACCCACGTGCCAGCAGTGGGAAGTTGTACTTGGTCCCTGCTTCTCTGCTGCAGGCAAATTCTTGTTTCTACACGTGATTTATTGGCAAGTTGCTGCCCTGTTCTCTGGGCTCCCAGGAGGGGCAAGAAATAAAACTAAGGGCAGTGTTAGTGCTGGGGAAAGAAAGGCTTGAAGGAGCAGCTGGAGTCAGAGGCATTCAGCTTAGCTCAGGCAACTCTTGCATTATTATTTTTGTTGTTTGGTGACACATTTGAGAGATTTTGCAGAACTCTGTGAGTTCTTCAATGAAAACTATTTAGGGGGATTTTCTTTCCAACAGTGAACGATGCCTTAACTGTTCTTAATATCCTTAGGATGAAACACTTTGCAAAAGCTCAGCAGTTTTCCCAGAAGGAGGGAGTTGGTGCAGGAGCAGAGGGGTGCCAGTGTCTGGTGAGCCCTGCAGCACCTGTGCCATGGGAAGGCATCCTGCTGCCAAGGGAGAAGAGCTCTCCTAAGGATTTGTGTTCCCCCCCCCTGGAAAGGAAGGTGGCAGGAAGGGCTGGTTTGCTGCCTCTTGCCATTCATGATATACTGATAAATTCTTTACACTGGCCCAGGCACTTCTGTCCTGCTCCTCTTAGCCTTGACAGGTTTTCTGAGAGTTTGGCTGTTTCTTCAGCTTTTTGACTTGCCTTCTGCCTCTGTTCAGTCTTTCCAAGAGGATTTCATCTGATTTCTGAACTCACAGCTTTATTTCCTTCACATGCAGCTTGCACATCAAGCCCTATTAGCTGGCACAAAACTCATTATATTTTAATTGTTACTTCTGGGGAAAGAATCAACATCTGATTGGAAGATAGTTATGCAGAAGCTGGAGACCTTCTCAGGGCTTTTGTTGAATTTGTGGGTTTGCAGAGGCAGGAGGATGAATTCATGGATTTCAGGATTTCCACCAGTGCTGCTGTGTAGCTTTTCCAGCTCTCTGTTTCAAAATTTGGAATTGGGATAAATGCCCTTTCTCAGCAGCTCTTAGGTGGAAATCCCAGATAATCCCCAAGTATTACAAAGTGTATTTGTACATGCAGCACTTGGGAAGTCACCAACCTCTATGAAGGAAGAGCCAAAGGATTGCTCTGTAGAAAGGTGATGATAAGTCATGAATTTGTAATTAAGGCTGTCCTTATAACAGCAATCTGAAGACACATCCATTGCTACAAACTGGAGGCATTCTAAGCCTGTGTTTAGCACCATGTGTGCTCTCCTGCCAGTGCTGTTTGTGGCTTTGGACACCACACAAGGCTCATGTGGTGATGTGGCTTCCAGCTTGGAGCTGGCACTTCAGACATCAGGCTGTGAGTCTGGTCCTGTTCCCAGCCAGACAATAGATCCTCACCCTTCTTATCACTCAGAACCCAAAGTCCTCGAACAGAAATATTCCCAGACTCATCCCTGACAATGGCACATCCATCCTGGTCTAGTGGGAGGTGTCCCATGGCAGGGTGGTGGCACTGCTTGATCTTTAAGGTCCCTTCCAAGCCAAACCACTCTGTGCTTCCATGATTCCTGCACTCCAGCCGAAGGGACCTGCCTTTGCAATCCCTGCTGGCATGACTGGCAGTGCCACACCCTGTCGTGGCCCCACGGATGTGCTCTGGCACCAGAGAGTGACTAAGAGAGCCAAAGTGGCTGGTTCCTTTCCTCAGCTCGTAACCAAAGAGCAGGAAAAAGTGGAATAAACAAACCCAAGCTGCAGAACAGTCACACTAAGCAAAGGGAACTGAGGAGCATCAGCAGAAAGTGCCCCAGGGCGGCACCATCTGCGAGCACTTGAGGTGCGGGAAATGCTGCTCTTTAAGAATTGGTGGGGCTGTCACTTAGCGCCGGAAACAGGCTGGGGCTGAGGCAATTCTGCCTTTTATTTGCTCAGCACATTTTGCCTCTTTTTACGTAAAACCGGCAAATGAGAAACTTGAAGTCACTTCTCCCGTGAAAGTTTTTGACTACAGAATTTTTTCATGGGCTTTCTTCTGGGTTTCTCCTCCCTTTAAATTCTTGCTGAAATGTAAGGAAATGGTAATAAAATGACCTGTGCTCCAAACTTTTCTGAAACGCCTGGGAAGCTACAGAGTCTTTGAGCTGAGGACCTAAAAGATGGGATGCTGAGCTGGATCAGCACTGAGCTGTGAGCCCTGGAACTGTGCTGTGTCTTAAGAGTAGATTTGGAAGATTCCCCCTTGACAGACAGGACAGGAAAGATGCCCATTCTCACCTGATTGTCTGGGCTTGGGCATGAGGAACTCTGCTTGCACCCAGGGAATGGCTGGAGCTGTGCCAGGGCAGGGACAGGGCACAGGGAATGGCTGGAGCTGTGCCGGGGCAGGGACAGCACCCAGGGAATGGCTGGAGCTGTGCCGGGGCAGGGACAGGGCACAGGGAATGGCTGGAGCTGTGCCAGGGCAGGGACAGGGCACAGGGAATGGCTGGAGCTGTGCCAGGGCAGGGACAGCACCCAGGGAATGGCTGGAGCTGTGCCAGGGCAGGGACAGCACCCAGGGAATGGCTGGAGCTGTGCCGGGGCAGGGACAGGGCACAGGGAATGGCTGGAGCTGTGCCAGGACAGGGACAGCCCCCAGGGAATGGCTGGAGCTGTGCCAGGGCAGGGCTAGGTTGGATCTCAGGAAAAGGTTCTTTGCCTGGAGGAAGGTTGGGCACTGACCAGGAGCTTTTGGATGATCCTCTGGGGCACAGGAGGAGACCCTTAGGGATGGTCTTGTGCAGGACTGAGGGCTGGACTCAGTAATCCTTGTGGATCATTCCAACTCAGTGTATTCTGTGATCTGGGCTCTGCCTTCTGCCCTTTGCTCAGATTTAGAATCACAGAATGGATTGGGTTGGAAAAGACCTCCGAGATCATCAAGTCCAACCCTTGGTCCAACTCCAGTCCCTTTACCAGATCATGGCACTCAGTGCCACAGCCAAGCTCAGGTTAAAAACCTCCAGGGACGGTGATTTGCTTTTCTTTAGTTCCTGTTGGTGAAAACAAGGGGGAGCTGAGCCTGGGTGTCCCCAGGGAGAGGATGACATGCCAGGATGTGTGGGCAGGGAGGGATGCTGAGCTTGGAGCAGCATTTTGGCTCTGCACAGCCTGGGGATGCTCAAGGGGAGCAATGCTCAGGGTGGTCCTGGGCCTGCTCACCAAATGTTCCTCCCCACCTCCTATATTTGGATACCACAAGCAAGTGATTCCACTTTCCTGTCTAACCAGACCCCCCAAAGCCAGGCTGTGGCTGCTAAGCCTGGCTTTGCACCCACCCAGCTCAGCCCCTCTGCTCCTGGGGTCACCTCAGGCTGTGCCTGGCAGGGAGGGAGGGACTGCAGAGCCCCAGGGCTTCAACTGCAACCACATTCCCCCAGAAATGTCTGCTGAAATATTTATAAATAAAGCCAGCAGCTGCTAATGCCAAACAGGAAATTTTGAGCTGAACAAACTTTTCCACGTTTCTAAGCAGGGAAAGTAAACTGTAGCTAAGATCAGTATTTAAAAAAAAAAAAGTCTAAATAGCAACAGGCTTCCACTGTTCCATATCCTGAGGGAAGTTCATGGTTTCTTCAAGTCTTGGTTCCTTCAGCCAGGACATTTTCTGTCTGCACAGTGGTGTAGGAGGTGGCTTTAAACAGGAAAATTGGGTTATGCCTCAACACAGACACAGTAAATGTGATTTTGGGAGGGGAAAAAAATAAAAATACACAACTTGAATGGAAATCAATGAGCCAGGGATGAGGCTGGTGGGAGCCGTGGCCACCCGAGGGAATGGAGCCCTGTTTTATCCTGCACTTCATGTTTTGGGCTTTTTTCCATCCTTCTCAAGCTCTTTTCTAGGATATTTCTTGTTTCTGCTCATTCATTACTTGGTGTTGAGACAGGATTTTGGAGCACTAAAACCCAGAGAAAAATGTAACATTAAATCTTTGTGGAATTGTCTGTTTTAAACAAGTTCTGCCATTTGTGAGTTCATTAAATTCATCTTCAGGCAAGAAGCATTATTGGGCTTTTAAAAACTGCTTCGTGTCATTTCCCAGGCAATGACATTGAAATAGAGATGGAATAAAGCAAATGTCCTTAACGTGCACATGGAATTTGAAATTGTATCCTTCAGTTCAAACATCTTCAAAATGAAGTGAAACACAGATTGAAAACCCTGAGCCTTTTGAAGAATAAATTATCACAATAACTCAGTCTCTCCCATCCCCACTATTACCTCCATATACAGATACTTTTGAGCTGGTTTTTTTTCCCAATTAATTCTGTTTATTATGTCACCTTAATGGGAAAAGAAGATCTTTCTGATGCTGAGAAGTTGTTTGTTTTTAACTTCTGGTAGCAAATCCTTATCCCCTTGCTCTGTGGGAATTAATTTTCTTTGGAACAGGTCAGTGGTGTGTGGTGAGCTTGGCCATGGAGTGCATAAGCTGAATTACACTGTCTGGGTGGATTTTGGTGAGCAGAACCCATTTTATGAGGCAAAAAGATTGTAGAAGGAAATGAAGTTTTAAGGATTCTCGTAAATTTTGGAGACTAAGAGCAGTAAGATCTCAGGAAGGTTTTATTGCACTATAAAGTGTGGAGTTCAGCAGAAAATTTATTCATAGCTTTTCTATTTCAATGGTCTCTACCAGCTTTAATTTTGGGTGGGAAATGAAGCACCCAGGTGGGCAGCCCTGGGAGAACCTGTTTACTGTGAGACTGTGATAAAGGAAGAGCTCAGCCTGGTGTGGGATGAAGGGGAGTGTTGTTGGATGGATGCTCAGACACGTCCACGGTGCTCAGAGGGCCCTGGATGTGCCACACATTGCCCCAAACTCAAAATCTTGTATTAGTGCTGCTGCTCCCAAGGAGCTCCACCCATCAGAGATCTATTCAGAGATGTGCCCTTGAGTTATCTGCTTCCAGCCTGTTCCTTTGTGGGAAGGTGTCTTTACCTTCTGTTTCCCCTGTTAATTTTAACCACAGCCAGAATTTGAATGTGAGATGGTGAGCAGCTCTCTTGGTGATGGCCCTGGACACCTCCCTGCCCAGTGTGGGGGTGAGAAAGCTCCTGGTTTAGTCTCTCCCTACTCTCTTTGCTCCTGGAATGGTCACAGAATAGTTTGGATTGGAATTAACCTTAAAACCCATCTTTTTCCACCCCCCTGCTGTGGGCAGGGACACCTTTCACTGGCCCAGGTGGCTCCAAGCCCTGTCCAACCTGGCCATGGACACTTCCAGAGATGGGGCAGTCACAGCTTCTCTGGGCAATCTGCTTCTCCATTTAAATAAAGACTTGTACGTTCCTGTACCTGATCTATGCACTTCAGTATCTCCTGCAGAGCTGAGCTGCCACTGTAACACCCTCAGCAGCTCCACCCGGGCAGTGAGTGCATGTTCACATACATTAGTGTGGCCTTTCAAACCATGGCCCGAGATCTGTTTGTGGACAATGACCTGTCCTTCTCCAACCATGTTCTGAAGGGCTCAGAGACTTGTTCTCCAGTGGCTGCAGTTGCTGCTGCCTTAGTCTGGCAAAGGCTCTGGAATTTGTTCTGTTTCATCTGCTGGATTTTAATGAGGATTTCTCTACATTTGGCCCAGGCAGATGCCTTGCATTTCATGAGCCTTATGTAGAAAACCCACCACCAGTGGCAGGTTGTGGGGTGATGATGTTTACTACAAGCTCCATCCACCTTCTTTTGGTTCTAGTAATTTGTTCCTGGAGAACAGAGAGCCATGTCTGTGGCAGGCAGGTCTGTCCTGACTGTGTCACCCCATTCCTGGAGGAGCAGAATCACTTGCAGCAAACCTGTGTTTTCATTTGTTTGAGGGTGACTATAATTGGAACCTCCTGCAGCCACTGGAGCCTGTTGGCTCTGCCACAGTTTGTTGAAAAGGCCCATGCAATTACTTACATGAACTAATCTGTAAAGGATGTTTTTCTGTTGTCTCTGCCTTAATTGTTTCCAGCTTATGGCATGGAAATGTTATTGGCCCTGGGAGGCCAAGGGGAGAAGGGAAAGAAGGAAAGTCAGAAGCAAATGGAAGGTTTGGATGAATGTAGGAGGTATTGGAAGTTTTCCTTCCTATTTCTACATTCATTAAATCTTGGGAACAAAATAAAGATGCTTTTAAGTCACACTTGGTAGAGCAGGTCTTGGTCTGCCACAGGGCAGCTGAGAACTGCTCTGTGGCTGCAAAACTTTTTAAAATGGGTCATGCTGGTCTCCAGGTGTCTCTTGCTGCTTGGGAGCAGGTCCTCAGCCTCCCTTCTGTCCCTGCTGCAAAGAACTGGTTCTGCTAAAGGTGTCTGGGATTCCTCATCCCCAGGAGATCCACAGACAGATCTCTGTGCCTGTGGAGGTGTCTGGGATTCCTCACCCCCAGGAGATCCTACAGATCTCTGTGCCTGTGGAGGTGTCTGGGATTCTTCGCCCCCAGGAGATCCTACAGACAGACCTCTGTGCCTGTGGAGGTGTCTGAGATTCCTCACTCCCAGGAGATCCACAGACAGACCTCTGTGCCTGTGGAGGTGTCTGAGATTCCTCACTCCCAGGAGATCCACAGACAGACCTCTGTGCCTGTGGAGGTGTCTGGGATTCCTCACCCCCAGGAGATCCACAGACAGACCTCTGTGCCTGTGGAGGTGTCTGGGATTCCTCACCCCCAGGAGATCCTACAGACAGATCTCTGCCTGTGGAGGTGTCTGGGATTCCTCAGCCCCAGGAGATCCTACAGACAGATCTCTGTGCCTGTGAAGGTGTCTAGGATTCCTCAGCCCCAGGAGATCCACAGACAGACCTCTGTGCCTGTGGAGGTGTCTGGGATTCCTCAGCCCCAGGAGATCCACAGACAGACCTCTGTGCCTGTGGAGGTGTCTGGGATTCCTCACCCCCAGGAGATCCTACAGACAGATCTCTGTGCCTGTGAAGGTGTCTGGGATTCCTCACCCCCAGGAGATCCTACAGATAGACTTCTGTGCCTGGTGGTTGCTCTGGGATCCCCTGGAGTCCCTCAAGTGTTTCTGCTGCTCCACATCTGCAGGTGTGGATGTTTCTAAGGAGAAAGAACTTGTAGAGGTTGAGTAAGAAGGCTCCATACACAGAGCCTGGAGCTTTTGCTCTCTGGTCCTGCAGGGGGTGATGGAAACAGTGTCTGACTCCCTTGTACCTCTGAGAACTTCAACCATGCATGTCAATGCTTGGATCTGAGGGCAGCTGTGCTGAAGGAATGTTCCCACATCCAAGTGACTCATGGGCTGAGGCCGCAGTATTTGGAGTGAAGCCCCACTTGTCCTGTCTCCAGCAGCCAGTCCTTTCCAGGGGCTGCTGGACAACCTTTGCTCATTAACTAGCACAGGAACATCTCTTCCCAGCAGTAGCTTCCACATGCTGAATTACTCACTTGACATCGAAGTATTAATGGAAAATGTCTTAATAATACTGAAAGCTATTCCCTTCTTGCACTCGTGTCCAAACTGGAGAAGCTTCTGGCTGCTTTCTCCAAAGCAAGCACCTCCTGCAACTGGTAAGCAGCTACTGGAAAAATGAATATTCCTCTGAAGCACTGGAAAACAGAGGTCATGGAGGTGTCCCACACAAAAGTGCAAATTGTAATGGCAGAAAAAGGAACAAGAATTCAAATCCTACTGCTTTGCACTGGCTGTTCCTCCCAGGCATTGAAGTTTCCCCCTGGAGGCAGAGCAGGGGAGGGTGTTGCAGAATGTGGCCTCTTCAGGGTGTTTGCCATGTCTTGGTGTGGTTTTCCTGGGGTGGCCTTTCCCACTACCTGTTCCACTTTGCAGATGCTGTGCTCACACCACAGTGCCACAAAACACAGCAGTTTTCCTGGACAAAACATCAGATAATTATTTGCCTGTTTACAAAAGGTTCCTTCAGGCACAACAAGTATTTCAGTCATGGAAAGAGTATTTTTCATCTGGTCAGACTGCCTGCAGACAGCCCAGGGATTTCAGGAATCATTTCCTTACATTTATTGCTGTTTCAGGCTTTTATTCTGCCTGTGATATTGTGTGTCCTGGGCTTCCCTTTGCAGCCTACTCAGCATCTGCAAAGTTGTTTTAAATGTGCTACTGTAGCATGATCCATTTACTCAATAAATAGTGTTCAGTACTAAGTCAAAGTGCCTTTGCTTTGCCCAGCAGAAAAAGGGCTGAAAAAGGCAAATAGATAATTAAAGAGGAATTTAGACATTGGCCTCCAGGATGGATTTCTCTCTTGAAGTTTATTCATTCCTTAGTTTAACAAACCTCCTTGCAAGGGCTGTCCTATGCAGCAAATGGTCTCTCCAGCTAAAAGTGATACCAAAATATTCCATGAGAGCTGAAGGAGATGCAAAATGAGCTTATTTCTGCATCCCTGTGCTGGTTCAAATTCTGCTGAAATGAAGAGAAAGCTTTTCTTCCAGTATTTTGGCATTTCTGTAGTTTTGTTCTCTGCCTTGTAGGAGGAATTAGAGCTGTTAAAATATCCAGGGGACTGAGAACCTCCAGTTCTAGTAAAACAATCTCACCTTTTATGTGACATTTGGATTGCCCAACCTTTTCCTCTGATGTGAAAAACATGCTGACAGTAATGAAATCTGCTTAGTTTCTGCAGGAATTATTGCTTTTTGGTGGTGCCACTGTAAATTCTGGCATCCTTTTACAGGGCAGATGTCTGGAGTTTAGTTTATAGGAGAAAATTAACAATAAACATGGAAGACTGATAAGAAGAGCTGTATTTTGCTTTTCAACCAAGCAATTAAAAAGGCAGAAAAACAGTAAATTAAAAGAAATTTCCTTATCTATCCAGATTCTAATTTTGTTTCTATAAATTGATTTAATTAAATGGAAGTTTTCAAAGCTGGAAATTACACCTAAGGAGAAAAAAATGTCACTCAACCACACAACACATTATGACATTAGGGATTGTATTTTAATCTGTTTTTCTTCTATGTGCAGGGAAAATCTGAGCTCTCATCTGTCAGAGTGAAGACAGTTTGATTTCTAGTACCAGGAAATTAGAACAAAAGCACTGAGGTGTGTAGGGAAGATGATCCAGGGAGGTCACAGTGAGCCTTTACACACCCAGTTTCCACAGCCTGAAAACATTACTCTGACCATCTCTGACATTAATGTGAACCTCTGGCTGCAGCCTATGAAAAATGAGGGAGTTCAACACCTCCTACAATTACACTTGGCCATCCATGCCATTGAGAGGAGAGGTGGAGTCGCCATCCCTGGAAGTGTTCAAGGAACAAGTGGACGTGGCACTTCCTGACATGGTTCAGTGGCTGTGGGGGGATTAGATCAAAGGTTGGGCTTGATGATCCTGAGGTCTTTTCCAGCCTTAAAGATTCCATGATTGGAAGGCAGGTAATGTGGGAGTGCCAAGCAGTCAGTGGAGCACAGGGTATGTGTTTCAAGCATGGCAGGCAGCCAGCCAAGCCCATCTCTCCTGGCTCCTGCAGGAAAAACACCCACCAAGCCCATGAAGCTCTTTATTTCTTTCCTTTTCTGGGTGTGATCCTGTTATACTGTCCAGAGGTACCACTGGGCACCCCATGCCAGGGTCCCACTCTGCTTTAGGTCTGTGAACCTTTGAGGTTGTGGGTCCTCTTGGAGCCCCAGGCAGGGCAGGGATGTGGCTGGTTAAAGCCTTGGCTTTGATGGGATGTGCTTGAGGTCCATGTGGGCATTACACAGGTAGGCAAAGGAGACTGTGGGATTTTCAGGGCACAAACTGTTGGCCCAGAAGAGCTCCCTAAAGTGGGGACTGGCTGTGTCTTGCCAGAAAGCCCAGTTTCTGGCAGAAAACATTGTTTATAGAGAGCCAGTTTGGGGATGCTGCTTGTCCTCAGGGTCATCCTGTATATATCTGCCTTTATTTTAATTGGATAATTGTTGGCTCTGGAAATGTTTCCTTTGAGTAATTACAGCTTTCAAGTCTTCCTCTCTCAAACACGTGGTGTGAGGGAGGTGTCATTGCTTCTTAAGGGGCTTCTCCCTCATTACTGCATTTCTTTTCCCTGCCAGTGGCTTCAGAAATCCCCTCTTAAAACACATCAGGTGCTTCTAAATCCCCTTAAACTGCCTTGAGTGGTAGTTTGGGGAAGCAGACAAGAGCAGGTTTGGACCTGAAAGACTTACTTCCCATGTCTGCTTGTTTTTCTGGGTGTCCTTGAAGAGCTGTCTTGGTCTCACTTCATTTAAACCCTCTTAACAGATAAGGCTGCTCCTTTCTTTGAAACATTTTTAAGATCTCCAGCTCCAGAGTTTGCTGGTTAATGACTTTCTGGTGTCTGGATGTACAAAGCTGGGGGTGTAGCTCCCTCTCTGCTCCCTGATTGCTCCTCAGATTTCAGGGAACTCAGAGTGATGTGTTACAGCTTTGAAAGACATTTCCCAGAGTGATTTCCAGACATCTTTTTCCACACTTCATGGAGTTGGTCAGACAAAGTTATCAGTGAGGGAGGGTGGTAACAGTTACCTGACAAGTCCTGCACAGAGCACTGCTGGAGATGCCAGGGGAGCAGAGTTCCTCCTGGGCACTGAGGCTGGGCAAGCATTTATTCTGATGCCAAAATGCCTTTGCAAACTGGTGTGGTCTTCTGAAAAACCTCTTTTTTTTCCATGGCAATGGACTATTTAAAAGTGGAGGGAGCAGGTTTTTATTGTGGAGGGAAATAATGACCTCAGGAGTTACCTTATTGCTCTTTACAACTCCCTGAAAGGAGGTTTTGCAGACAGGTGAGGTTTGGTCTCCTCTCCCTGGTAATAAAGAACAGGAGAAAAGGAAATGGCCTCAGGTTGTGCCAGGGGATGATTAGACTGGATATTAGGAAAAATTTCTTCACTGAAAGGGTTGTCAAGCATTGAACAGGCTGCCCAGGGCAGTGGAGGACTCTCCATCTCTGCAGGGATTTCAAAGAGGTGTGGATGTGGCACTTGGGGACGTGGTTTAGTGGTGAACTTGGCACTGCTGGGCAGTTGGACTCAATGATCCCAAAGGTCCTTTCCAACCAAAATAATTCTGTGATTCTGTGAAGGAAGAAATGAATTCATGTTCAGGCAGAAGGTTAGGAGGTGATGTTTCATGTTCTGCAGCCCATGGTCACCACCCTGTGTGTGCTACCAAGTGTCTGCTCATTCAGGTGTTGAGGTGACAGAAGGACAGAGCTCCTCACACACAGAGCAATGACAAGACAGAAGACCCACTGAAGAAAGGAGCTAAATTTGGCTGTATATAAAGATGACTCACACAGAAACATCATCCATTTATAGCTTGTCTCCTGGACAGTCACTGGCCCAATTCCCCCTGGAGCAAGTGGAAACACTTACAGGGATTTCAGTGGGAGTTCAACTTGACCATAGGGAATATTTTCCCCTTTGTAGGCTCTTTGGGTTTTGTTGAATTGTTTTTTTCCAAGCCTGAGGAGCATTAGTGTGGTGAGGCAGCACCTCATCCTTGAGGCATTGCTGCTTCTGCTGTGGAGGGAACACGACTTTGTGCTGAAATCACATCTGGGGCACTGGGGAAACTGGGTTTGCACAGATGTTGGTGCAGTGCTGCCTGGAGGTTGCTGCAGGGAGATGTTGCTTAATCACCCATCAAACCAGCATCTGCACATGTGTGAGAGAGAACTGAGGGGCTGGAGAGGGACCTGGATGGTGCCAGGGAGGAAGGGTGAGGGCTGGAACAGGCAAGAGGTGACAGATCATAAAATCATACAATGGTTTGGCTTGGAAGAGACCTTGGAAAGGTCACCTAGTCCAACCTCTCTGCAATGAGCAAGGACACTTGCCAGACCAGGTTCCTCAGAGCCTCACTTGGAATGTTTCCAGGGATGGGGCATCCACCACTGGTTAACTGGAAAACCAGTGCCAGTGTTTCACCATCCTCCCTGTAAAAATCTTCCTTACATCTACCCTTGGGTGGTGCTGGGTATGGAATATCATATGGAATGGGGATATGGATCTGGAAGGAAAACTCTGTTCTTTGAGCAACTCCAGAGTAAAGGTTTTGAAGTGTCCTTCCTGCCGGAGCACTGGCTCCAGAGAAAGGGTTTGCAGTGTCCTTCCTGACGGAGCACTGGCTCCAGAGAAAGGTTTTGCAGTGTCCTCCCTGACGGAGCAGTGGCTCCAGAGAAAGGTTTTGCAGTGTCCTCCCTGACGGAGCAGTGGCTCCAGAGACAGGTTTTGCAGTGTCCTCCCTGCCAGAGCAGTGGCTCCAGAGAAAGGTTTTGCAGTGTCCTTCCTGACGGAGCACTGGCTCCAGAGAAAGGTTTTGCAGTGTCCTTCCTGACGGAGCACTGGCTCCAGAGAAAGGTTTTGCAGTGTCCTCCCTGACGGAGCACTGGCTCCAGAGAAAGGTTTTGCAGTGTCCTCCCTGACGGAGCACTGGCTCCAGAGAAAGGGTTTGCAGTGTCCTTCCTGACGGAGCAGTGATCCCAGTGCCTTTCCAAGGAAGCCATCTGGAAACAGGGATTAATGGCTGACTTTGGCTCATAAATGTTTGTGTGTGTTTACTCACCCCTGAACCTCCTCTGCAAATATCATCAGCAATTAAACCCCATCCCAGCGTTCCTGCTCCGAGGCTGCTCCTGCTCACCCAGGGAAGGGGGAGGCAGTGGCTGCTGGGGGTGCTGCCAGGCCACCCATCCCTGGCATTGTGTGACCCACTGGGTGCTGCTTGTGGGTCTGCTTGGGGTTTGCTGCAGGTATTTGCTGGCACAAACTGCAGCTCTGCATCCTTTCCTTGTTTTTGTGGCTCTCCTGTGGATTTTGGGAGGCAATCCAGCCTCTAACCCAGTTGTTGTGGGAGTTTAATGACACTCAGGTTCAGGGTAGAGGGAAAATTAATGTCCCACCAGGGCTCAGGGTTGCTTCCTCCAGAGGTTCCTGCTGCCCCTGGGCCCCACACCAGTGCGAGCTCACAGGAGCTGTGCTGGGGGGGGCACAACCGAGGTGGGGCTGCCCTCCATGCCCCTCCTGGGTGCCCGTGGGAGATGGGGGGGCTGCCTGCACGAACCCGCAACCCCGGCCTCTGCCCCCAAAGAGCTGAGCCCCGGAGCTGACCCGGGAAGAAAGGCAGGGCAGCACAGCCCGAGGGGTGCCTCTGGCCACCTCTGCTCATCCCTGGTCGGTGCCTGCCCGGCAGGACAGGCTGGAGCGCGGCTTCGCAGCCCTGAGCAAGAGGTCCCTCTGGTGGGGATCTCCGCTGCACAGCCCGCCCGGAGCGGCACCGGCACCTCTGTACCCGCGGGCAGGGCTCACACCGCCAGGTGTGTCCGCCTGACCCCGCAGCAAGCAGTGGACACTCCTGACACCCCTCTGTGCCCGTCCTCGCCAGCTCTTCCTTCCCGGGTTCTCGGGCTGCGTTTTCACAAACCCGCTGGGATGTGCCCAGTGCCCTGTCAGGCTGTGTGGGAAGCTCCTGGTGAGAATCCAGGCTCTGTCCCAGGGCGGTGAGGGCTGGCACCATTCCTCACCCCCTCTTCCCTGGCAGCATCCCCCACCCTTCCCTGGCAGCACCACAGCCCCCGTCCTCCATCCCTGGCAGCAACCCCCTGCTTCCCTGGCACCATCCCCCCCCCCCCCCCCTTTCCCTGGCACCATCCCCCCCCCCCCCCCCTTCCCCTGGCACCATCCCCCCCCCCCCCCCTTCCCTGGCACCATCCCCCCCTCCCCCCCCCTCCCCTTTCCCTGGCACCATTCCCCCCCCCCCCCCCCCCTTTCCCTGGCACCATCCCCCCCCCACCTCCCCTTTCCCTGGCACCATCCCCCCCCCCCCCCCCTCCCCTTTCCCTGGCACCATCCCCCCCCCACCTCCCCTTTCCCTGGCACCATCCCCCCCCCACCTCCCCTTTCCCTGGCACCATCCCCCCCCCACCTCCCCTTTCCCTGGCACCATCCCCCCACCTCCCCTTTCCCTGGCACCATCCCCCCCCCCCCCCCCTCCCCTTTCCCTGGCACCATCCCCCCCCCCCCACCTCCCCTTTCCCTGGCACCATCCCCCCCCACCTCCCCTTTCCCTGGCACCATCCTCCCCTCCCCTGGCACCACCATCCCCCCTCCCCTTTCCCTGGCAGCACAGGCTGCCCCAGGACCAGGCACGGCGGCTCCGCAGGGTGAAGGCAGCGGGGTTTGCCAATCGCCGCCCCTTCAGCTGCAGTTTCTTTACTGCAGAAACAACCCCGCAGGACAACCAGGACCCCTGGCTTGTGTGCCAGGGAGAAGTTTGCTTTACACCTCCAAGAAGCGCTTGCTGGTGGCACAGAAATGATTCCATGGCAAAGGGCAGCAGGGAAGCTTTTCCCTGCCTTGGCTGAGGGAGGGAAAAATCACCTCTTGTCGGCTTTGGACACGCTGTCGGTGGAGCCCTGAGTGTTGTGGCTTGCCTGGCTTTGTTTATGATTGCTGTGATGTCCCCACCCTGCATCCAAGGGCTTGGCAGCCTTGGGGAGGGAAGGCAGCGCTGGGAATGCTGCGGGACAATGCAGGCACGGGGGGCGCTGGGCCAAGGTCAGCTATTGTTCCAGGGAGTATAAATAGCCGCGCTGGAAGGAGCCTGCAAAGAAAAGCTTCACCACTTCTTTAGCTCTGAAGTGAGGAAAGTGGAACAAGTCACCCGGAGAGAAGGGAGAGTCTCCGGGAATACCCTGCCCACAGAGATCTATAAAACATTGTTAGGAAGTTTTACCTGAATTTCCTGCTTGTGCCAATAATGTGATTTTTTTTTCTCCACCCTGCAGATTACAAGAGGTAAATCTGCTCTGAGAAGAGATGTAAAATAATAAGGGTGTTATAAATAAATGGGACATTTGTGCATCACAAATAGAAATGACAACGTTCCTTCAATATCAGGTTCAGAAAAAAAAAAACCTACTTGATGAATTTTCAGATGCAAGAATTTCACAGTGATTTTTTTATTATTATTTTTATTACTGTTTTTTTAACACCATGGTCAAACCCCAGCGAAATCCTCACCATATTCATTCCTTGAGTGAAGATGCTGGTTTTGCTGCTTGGGAGGAGGACTGGCTCTGCAGGGCACTTGTCTTCTCCAGGGCAAGTCCAAGGGTATTACAAGTGAAACCCATTCTTGGTCAGTGGCTCCTGGTGCCCACTGGCAGCCTGTTCTATGTGCTCTGTGGTTGCAATCTCATCCCCACTGATCTTGGCTAAAAGGGTTAATCTCTTGCTAAATCTCTAAGTGAAACTGTCTGACCCAACATGATGGGGTGGCTTTAGGACACCAGGAGAGCATGATATCCCATTTGATTAGTAGGGGTTTCCTTTCGGAGAAGAGACCTGAAATTCATTTAATTGAAACGAAACCAATTGTGAAATGAGTCCCCTCCACGTTCCAACCCTCATTTCTCCATCTGGGAATTTCACTTGAAAATTAGTATCAACCTAAAACCCATCTGTGCTTTGTAAATCATGCACTCATTGAAGGAAAAAGACACCACAGATGAATTGCCATTTAGGATATGGGCTGAATGTATGTGCAGATCCTAAACTGGCTGCGAAAAGGCAGTTTGAGAGAAGCTGTGTAAAACTAACATCTGTTGTTGTGACAGTGTGTGGTAGTTTCAGTCTTCTCAGAGCCTTTACCCACATTTATTGTGCAGTTTTCTTTCTTCCATGGAAGTACTTATTGTTTCTAGAGACTGACTGAAAGTCTGGACTTGCATCTCCCTCCTTTCCGTGAACCAGAAGCTGGCACAGGTATTTAACTGCTTGTGCCTGTTTAAGTAGATTGTGGAGTGATAAGAGGGGGAGGTCTGTGCCATTTAGCATTGGTGCTGCTGGGATCATGTGTGGGACAAACCTCTGATTGCAAGAAAAGTGCTCTGAGTTGTGCTTTGATTGTATTAATTACAGCATTAGTGCACCTTGTCACTTCAGAGCATGTGTTAGTTTATATCTTGTCTTCCTCCGCCTTTTGAGCCCAGGAGAGATACAATGACAGCACATCTTTCCTTTTTAAGTTTCCTGCTGGGATATTTTCTGCTTGAAATCAATGCCTGCCAGTTTGCCTGTGAAATTTCCTGAGGAAGTCGTTTAAATGGTGCTGTAAAAACCAGGACTGATTTAGTAAGCAGGAGCAATCCAACATTGTTTCCAGAAAAGCCACAGCACGGAGGGAAACGGAGGGCAGAGGGGCTGAGGAGCTGGTGCCCATCAGCTGCTGCTTGCTCTGCAAATACCTGTCTGGGAATGAAAATAATGGGGGAAAAAAGGAACATGGATAAGGAGAAATGCAGATACAGGACAGTAGGAAAGATTGTCCTCTTCAGTGTTGAACAGGAAGGTCTAATGAAACCAGGGAAACAGCCTTATTGCTGCAAACTGCTCTGCTTACAGAAGGTGTCCTCATCTCTCATTAGCACAATCTAGAGTTCTGTTGTGGGAAACAGCAGAATAATTCCCTTTTTATCGCTTCCAGCTGTCTCCTGCCTCATGTTAGGATGCACCCAGGCCAGTAGAGAGGCTCTGTTTGCAATCCTGGTCTTTGCTCCACACACTTGGCACCAGCAGCAAGTGGGAGAGTGAGCACTGGCCAGCTGGGAGAGGTGCCCGGTGCTGTTTTCCCTGGGGAGCACAAAGTCAAGCACTAAAGATCTGCTCCTTCCTCTCCTGTCATCCTTCCCTTGCTGTCATGTCCCCAGGAGCAGAGCATGCCCCTCTGGCAAAAGCTGGGGATGCTCCTGCCACCTGCAGCATCCCTGGTGGGGTCAGGCTGTGCTGGGAGCGCTGCCAGGCTTGGGAAGGAGGGGGTAGATTGCCCCACTTTATATTCTCACACAGGTGCCAGGCTGCTGCCCTGGGGATGTCAGGCTGGCTCAGTGGTCTGGAGGGTCCCTTCCACATGTAGCTGTGCTGGGCAGTTTCATGACAATCCCTTCCTCTCCCATCCTGTCCTATCCCCATCCCCTTGAGCTTCTGTGCCCCGAGCATCTCGGGGTTTGAATTGCTGCCAAAGGAGCTGCTGTTTGGGGTGCAAGAGGAGAGCAAAGGGCCGGTCTCTTGGCATTTTTAGGGTTATGGATATGCTCTACATCAATTCACCATCAGGTGGAGCAGTTTGGGAAGCAAAGAGCAGGATTGTTCCCGTCTGCCTGAGGCGGGGATAGGTGTGCTACAGCATCCTGTTCCCGGCTTTGGTGAATCTTCAATTATCCGTCCGTGTGCCTTTACTGTGGGGTAAAATCCTGTGTTCACAGATCACTGTCAGTAGTTTGGGAGCCCCGGAGCTCTCCTGGGAAGTGCAAGGTGCGGCTTTCACCCCAAGATCTGGGGCAAATGCAGAAACTGTAGGGATGTTTCAGGTGAGGTGTTAAAGCAGTTCCCCAGGTGAGCCAGCAGGGCAGGGAGGGTTTTCAGGATGGCAGCCTGGTCATAAAAGGAGAGCAGAGTGTGGGTCAAATGGACTCAGGGATGCCCCTGGCATGTTTTGGGATGCAGCCAGGTCTCCTGCTCTGTGCCTCAAACGTGGATCTGTCCTGTCTCACCTGGGACATCCCCCTGGTTTTGTTCAATCGAATCAGTCTGTGCTGCTTTGCTCCAACAGCAATAATCAGCTGTTTAGGGCAGATATTTGAGCTGTGGTCCAGAAACACTCAATATTTACTCTGACACTGCAAGAGTAGTACATAAATAAGTGCCTCTATATTTAGACATTCATCCATCAAGGGAAGTTTGCTGTATCTGAACTGTGGCAAAGTGCACAGCGAGGTGGGGATAAATGTGCTCCAAGCAGTGGAGAGGAATAAAAATGCTGGATTATGAAAGAGAGACTGAAAAAGTCCCTTTGCCTCTGGAGGGCTCTGGGGAGAAGAAAAAGAGTATTTTTCTCTCTGGTTGTGTGACCTCACACTGTCCCCATCAGCACCTCGAGTGCTTCCCAGAAACACACCCGCTGGTTCCTCTGAATAAGAGGAGCCCAGTGAGGTACATTAAACTCATTTTATCTTGTAAAGAATTTCCAGGAGCTCAATAGTGCCGTTTTAGCAGGTTAATCTGGCAGTCCTTGTAGTGATGTCTTTAAAGAGTCATTAAACCCTTCAATGAGCTCTTAGTCTTTCTAAACTAAAGACTAAATCAAAGATTTTTGTGACTAATAACCTGAGTGAAAAGACTTGATAAACTCTCTTCCATCATCATCCTTGTGATGTTTCAGTGTGGGACAGGCATGCCCTGCCTTCAGCAGCTCTCCTGCCCAAGTGGTGCCCCATCACCGTAGGCATTTCAGATGTGATATCACTTCTTGCTGACAGACAGCTGTAGGTTAAATCCCTGGGCACCCACCAGGAGAGAGGAGCTCTTTAAAGGGACTTGGATGGCTCTCCCTGCTCCTTGCAAAGGCAGCCCCAGCTGGGATGCAGGCAGGGAAACACGAACCAGCCCATCCAAGGCAAAGATGAGACCCTCCCTCGTGTGGCCCAGCCCTGCCCCTGTAAATAAATCCACTCCGTTGGTTTTGGCCAATAAATGAAAGCCAAACTGAGGCCTCCATCCAAAACTTGGTCCCAGGCTGTGTGGGAGAGTTTGTACACGAACCTACAAAGGACAGACTGTTTTGTTTGGGAGGGTTTTTGGTGGATGGTTGATTTCCCTCCTTCCCCGCAATCAATTCATTTTGGGTTTTGCAAACGACGTTAAGCCAATAACATCTGTGCCAGCAAATTGTGATCCTAATCCTGCTTCCTGGTCCTTGCAATCCTGATTGTTTGTGTGGGTGAGCAATTTGTGTCACTTGGATTCTTCCCTGCCTCTCTCCCACTCTTGGGCAGCCCTTTGCCAGGGCCAGGCTGGGCATGGCAGTTGGTGCCAGCGGTGCTGCAGCTCCTCTGCAGAACTGCCCATCGTCCCACAGGGATACCCAGCTCTGCTGTGGGGTGGGGGCTGAGGACAGACTGACCTGGATACTGGGATAGCAGTCTGGCTTTAGGGTGAGGGGAAACAATGGGCAAGCCCCTGCACTCGACAACTGGTTAATTTTCGAGCAGCCTGTAGCTATTTTAGTTACAGTCTCTTTTAAGGAGATCAACACTGAGGGCAAATTCCTTCCCAGATAAATCATGCTCATTCCTCATGCACGAGAAAGTGGGGAATTTTGTTTTTCAAGTGGCTGCTTTGCATGTTTCCCTGGCTGGCAGCTCGTGTGCCAGTGCCAGGGCTGGGCTGACTGAGTTTCAGCCTCACATGATGCTCGTGGGATAACTCTCCCTAAGATAATACTGGGAAAAGACACAGAATTCTTCTAGAAATCCATTTAGAGAAGGTCTCAGCCCTGTGCTCTTAATAATCCTTTGGGCTTTGGGGTAAGTTGGTTTTTGTTTAGAGAGGAGGGGGAAGAACAGCCTAAGGCCAAAAGCTGCTTTTCCTTTGCTCTGAGGGGTTCTTTTCCCTCCTAAACATGGGGCAGCTGCAGCTCCTGCACTCCCTGATGCTCTCTGAATGCTCCAGGCAGGGCAGGTGGCCAACAGCAACACCAGAGTTGTGGCCACCTCCCTGCCACAGACCCAGCTGTTTCCATGTCACTGTTGGCCTGAGCCTGGCTGTTCCCCTGACCCCGGTCACATGGGCCAGCAGCTCCTCTGCAGCATCCCAGAGGAGATCCATGGAGGCCAGGAGGGAGGAGTGGGGAGGACTGTGGATGCAGAACATCTTCACCTCCTCAATTAGACCCTGAGCATCACCTCTTTGGCTTGGTAGTGACAGATGAGGAAAAGCTTTGGTCCTTGCCACCTTAGAATCACAGAATCATAGAATGGATTGGGTTGGAAAAGACCTCCAAGATCATCAAGTCCAACCCTTGGTCCAACTCCAGTCCCTTTACCAGATCATGGCACTCAGTGCCACGGCCAAGCTCAGTTTAAAAACCTCCAGGGATGGGGAATCCACCCTCTCTCTGGGCAGCCCATTCCAATGCCTGAGCACTCTCCCTGTAAAGAATTTTTTTCTGATCTCCAACTTCAATTTGCCCTGGCAGAGCCTGAGCCCATCGTGCCCCCTTGTCCTGTTGCTGAGTGCCTGGGAGAAGAGACCAACCCCCACCTGGCTATACCCTGGAGTGGAGGACCTGAAATGTGGTGACCTGACCTTTCCTCTTCCTGCTGGCAGCTGTAGCTGAGTGTGGAGGTTTCTTCCTCTCCCATGGAAAACAGTGAATTCCCACACACACAGGAGCTCTACGGCCTTCCACCAGGACCATTCAAGGAGAGAATTCCTTGGAGATACTCACCCCACGTGGACACTGCCAATGTTTGTCCATTTTACCTCATGAGATTTATCTGCCATCTTTTCATGGTTGAGCCCTAAGTGTCTTAGCTCTAAATCAGCCATAAACAGGCCTTAAATTTTCCATGTCTGTTACTGTGAATGCAGAACAACTGAAAGAATCAAGATGTCTCAGTCATCAGAAACAATTCTGGCAACTTCCACGCAGTCTGCACAGGTTTGTACTGCACGAGGAGGCCAATGTCGCCCTTGGATTCTTTGAAAACTCTTTGCATGTTGTAATGGGTTTATAAAACTATGGCTGTGAAAGGGACTTCAGTAAATCATCTAGTCTCTTACACTGGCACAAAGCTAATTTCAGTCTCTGGCCAAGTCATGGATTTGGCACCTATTAAAAGAGCTGGTTTTCTTACATTTGCATAAACAGCTCTAGATTTGAGGGTTAAAATGGTTTAGTCTTTGGAGGAGTCAAAAACATGTGGCTTGGGGGGGATTTCCCCCCTCCCATGTGTCTTGGGAACCCTTGTGCTTTGTGTGAGTTTTTAATTTCCCACGAATGAGCACCAGCTGAAAGGTTCTGCTCCTCGCTGTGGGTAACTGCAGCTCCAGGAGGAAATGCTGCAGAACTGTTCCTATGTTTATCAGTAGCTCCTGACCTTAAGCCAGGCCTTGTTTCTGTAGCTGGCTCCTGTCTCTACAAGAAGCCAAACACATGGACAAACTCAACCAGATGGAGTGAACTCAGGGGTCCTGGGCTGAATTGTGCCTCTCGAGTCTCTCCTTTGGTTCACTGACGCTCACTGGAAATACTCTTGCCATGAGCCCCTCTGCACTCCCATGGAACTGCTCTGATTTCCTGCTGGGTGTTGTGCACATTAAACTCCCCAAGCAGATCCTGCTTTGGGCAGCATCTGCTTTTCCCAGTTCCAGCCCTGGTATTGTTTGACAGGGATCTGAAGGCCATGTGTGTTTGTCCCTTGCACGGATAATGGAGTTTCTCTCAAGAACCATCACGTGCTTTTTGTTTTGATCCTTTTCCCATGTGCTTGGCATGGACTTGGGCTCATCCTCCCTGCAGGCTGCAGATCACGTACAGGGCAGGGAATATTTATATCTGCTGCATTTACAAGAAAGGTGTTGCCTGCAGTTGCAATGAGCAGCTCTTACTCCCTGTCACTGCATTTGATGATAAACTGTTTTCTTAGCTAACATTTATTGCTGTGAGTTTCCTTTGTCCACAGCAATAGGATGTTCAGAGATAAATATAGGGCTTCTGTTTCACTTAGCAAGTCTGAAAATTTGATTTCCACATGTTCACAGACTGCCTTTTATTTTGTTTTGTGTTGTGGTTTTTGTTGGTTGTTTGGGGGTTTTTTTTGTACTTTTGGTCTATTTGGGTTTTTTTCCCCTTGAGTTTCAATGTCTGAAGCTTTCTCTTTGCTTTCTCTTTGCTCATGTTTTCAAACAGCAGCATGGATTTGAGACCCTGCATGGAACTGCCAATAATGCTTTTTTCCCCCCAGAAATTTGCTAAAAAAATAAGGATTTGGTATATATTCTTTTTTATTGTGCATAGATGGGGAGACACAGACTAAATCTACAGAGAATATCCAAGTGGGCTGGTTATGGGGAGCTCCTCTGGGGGACATGAAGCTTCTCCCACCCACTGTCAGTGAGGCTGCATGAAGATATTCCCAGTGGCAGGTCAGGGATGACCAGAGATTTAACTGGAGTCAGCTGAGCTCTCTCAAGAGAAGCCAGAAATGCTGTGGTCTGTCAGAAGTACTGGCACACTCTACCAAAATCTTTCTCAGAGTTTCTGGTAGGCATTGCTGGGGTGCCTTTCTCTGAACAAATTGCTGCATGGGCCATGTGGGAGGCAAGCCCGGGGTGACACTCTCAGTACTTTGTTTCTGAAAATCTCTTTGTGACCCATCCATCACTATCAGTTCTTTTAAACCCCTTAACAATCAAATCCCAGAAAACCAGCTCTCACTGTTGTCTGAACTTTTCAGTGCTTTTGAAACCTTTCCTGTGTATCTTGGAGCCAAATGCTGTGTTGGAGTGTGAGCCTGTTCAGAATTTAGTTCAAAGGGGCTGGAAGGAATTCCTGGTATTGGAAAACAGGCAGTGCTGGAGATCAGTGGCTGCCCCTGTGCTGCTGCACGGGACTGGCCTGAGCCCAGGGATGGCAAACTGGTGACTCAAAGCCTTGGGTTATTCACTGCCTGATGGGGAGCCCAGTGAGAAGTCCTGGAGGATTGCACTAGATAGGATGTTCTCCAAACAAGGCAAGGAAAGAACAGCTAAAGCAACGGAGAATTCAGTGTATGCCTTAATTCAAGCATGCCTTAATCTTCCTAGCAATGCATTTCCATGACAACCCCATCCATTTTTTCGAGAACAATCACTTCCAGCCATTAAACCATCAACTGTGTACTCAGTGTAACAAAATAATCCATAAACAGACGGACTAAGTGCCAGGAAAAGATGTGATCAAGCAGCCTTACGATACTCTAGAGAAATACTGTACTGCTCCAATATGCATCTGAGTTTATTTTTTGTTAAAAATAGATGGAGATGAACGTAAACTGAACAGAGTGAATGTCTGAGATCACTTACAACAAATGCTGGGGGTGTTGAAATTGCAGCACCCAAGGGAAAACATTGTAAGATCTTACACTGATACTGAGATACAACTCGTGGGTTGCTGAGCTCTTGAAGGCTAAACTTGAGCATTATTCCAGGCTTTAGGAAAAGGCAGATCCCCTTACTCTGTATTTCAATGACCTGTGGCCAGGTGAGAGCTGACCCTGGGAGCAGCCCATCCCACTTTTCCCTCAGGAGCACACACAGGGGTTGGATATTTGCAGCTGCAGAACTCTTGCCATGTTTCTTCCTGACAGGAATAGGATAAAGCAGCAATGCCCAGAGCCCCTTATGGAAGGATGACAAGCAGGAAGGTGGTTTGTCACTGGCTTCTCAAAACACACACATTTTTTATGACTATCTGAAAGCTTTGGACCACCCAGAGAGGGCACCCAGGTCTCTGTGATCCGTGTTGGGCTTTTCATGGTTAACGAGGATGAGCACAATGTGATTTCGGAGGGATTTCCTAAATATTTCCTTGGTGGTCTTTCCCCCAGCTTAATCTGCTGAATTTTTTCAGGGCATTAACTTCATGTTGTTGTTAATGCCCTGGGAGTTTGGCTGTGCAGGATGAGCTCACTCTGTGCTCTGCAGCCCCAAATAAACGAGGTCTGGTCCAAATGGGGGGCACCCCAGGGCACCCCAAAGTCTCAGGGAGTGGCTGTGCCATGGCCAGCTGAGCTCCACCTCCATGGCCCAGCATTCCTGCCTGTAATCCAGACTAACCACCAGATGTCTGACCTCCTCACCCTCCTGGCAACACTAAATGTCCTTTCCTGTAAAGTTCTGTGGGGTTTTATTTTCCTTTCTTTTCCCAGCCTCCAACTGCTGGTTATTATCATTATTAAGCATAAATGGCCTCTTTCACACTCTGCAAGGCCAGTGCTCCTATGAATAAAGCCTGAAAGGGTTTTGCATGATGACACTGCTCAGGAATCAGAGTGCCCTGTAACTAAATTAATAAGAGAAAGCAACATTATGAACACATCTTTCCTAAGCCAGGTGATTTTCCCATTTGCTTGGATCAGGAATGTATCCCATATTTACTTCTGCAAAGGTAAAAAAACAAAGACCAAAGCAAAGTATTTCCTTAGGATAAGGAAGGTACCAGAAGCACAGGTAGGAAGGAGATCTCCAAAATTGAGTAGTGGGAAAGTATTAAGATGTTAGTCCACCTCTCAGCCCAAATGAGCAGTTGTTTTCCAGTGGTGAGTGCAATTGCCTACAAAGAAATCTGGCAAGCCCCATCCATCCACAGAACCTGGCAAGGATAAAACCCAGTACCTCTTTGCCACGGAACTGATGGGGATTGTCCTTACGCTGTACTTTTCATTTATCAGCCGGCACATCTATGCACTAAGGGCAATCCGAATGCAAATGTTCCTTTTATTTGCATGAAGGGCTGAAAATAGCTGGATGCAGGTACCGAACCGCCCCCATCCTTTTGCAATTAATGACCTGCATTCGTTCCCCTTCCCGCTGCGATGCCCTTAAATATCCCAAATAAGCAGAGCCAGCCACGATCCTTGAGGAAAGGAGAGCTCTGAAGGATCCTCCTGTGTTGGGAGCACGGATTGCTCCGAGCTGGTGCTGCCCTGATTCCCAGCACAGGCTGCTGGACAGGAAAATTTTGGGTTTTTTTTTTTTTATTTTTAAGGAAAGATCTTTTTGTCTGTTCCCTTAATTACTACTCAATGCACAGCTCCTGCATCCTGATATTTCCCTGGAATGGCCAGGCTGACACATTGCTATGCCAAAGTGCAGTTCATCCCTCCAAGAGCTCCTCTCTAGAGGGAGCTCCTTCTTGGCTTAAACACAACCACTCCCCTGTGACACCGAGCTGTGACTCTGAGCTGTGACACCCACAGATGGAGGGCAAGGAGCACACGTGAAGTGCAATGATGTGCCACCACCTTTTTTCCAAGAGGGATTGTGAATTTCAGTGCGGTTTTGGAAAATGCATCCCACAGAAACGTCAAGCACAACGTTCAATAATGAGGAGGAGGTTCAATCCAGCCCCCCAGCTCTTGACCACCCCCAAAATTCAGATGCAGAAAGCCCCAGCCTGAGCTGCTGCACGTTGCTGAGTGCAGGGATTTCCCCGGGGCTGCCAAAAGTCCCAGTTCCTGAGTGTGCTTTATCCCCAGTTTCAAAACCATTTTGCAGAGGTATCAGGACATGTCTAATCCTTAAAAAAATGTGGACATCGTGGTCATTTAACCAGATTCTCCCCCTTCCCCCTTCCTTTTGTTAGAGCAGAATGAGGCTGGACAGACTCTTGTTTACAGTCCCTTGCAGTGGGTTCTTTTGCTGCCAATGCCACAAATGATGTCATTTGTTTAGCGGGAGACTGACTATTAGAAATGCCAAATGCAATTAGGATCTTTCCTTTCAACTGGGTTTCCCAAACACTGATGGTGAGAAATGGCTCCTACCTTTTGAACTTTCAGACTACTGGTGGGATCCTTGCCCTGAGAGGCCTCTTGGCAAAGGTTTCAACCCCGGGCAAGAAAAGATTTCACACGGTATTTGCAATTCTCTGAATTTGGAAAGTTCATAAGTTTTCAGCCACTTTGAAACAACTCTCCTGGGTGAAAAAAACCCCAAACACCTTATTGAGCCCTAGAGATTGCAGAGCCAAGGTCTGCCTGCTTCAGGTCCTCCAAGTCTGGTAGAAATGGGGCCGAGCCTGGCCAGATGCTGCCAGCTGGTTTGGAGCCAGCGCTGGGATCTCCACCCATGACACTTAGCGAGAAACAAAGGGTGTGAAGGGTGTGTTAGGGGCAGGAAGAGGCGTGATGCTTGTGACTGTACTCCAGCTATTCTCCACTGTCAGAAGCCCCTGAGGGAGGGAGGAGGTGGGAGGAGGCCAGGGGAGGAAGGCCAGGAGCAGATGGCATTAATTTAGCACAGCCCAAGGCTGCTGCACAATATGCCAAAGCTTGGTCCTTGTTTAGAACCAGCCTTCAACTCTGCAGCCCTGTCCTTGCAGGCTGCCTTTCTGCCCATCATGCAAGGAAAGGAGACTTGGGCACATGAGCCAGTCCTGAAATTCACCCAGGGAAGCTCCAACTGACATCAGCCACTCAGTGAAGCTCTGGGGGCCCATCTAGAACTTGCTGACGTCAATGGAAACCTTTCAGTGGACTTCAATAGACTCTGGATCAGGCCCCTGCTTTGGAAATGTGGATGCACTTGGTTTCTCTCCTTCCTTCTTCTGACCAGAAATAGTAAAAAAGTGTACAAGATGTCTGCTGTTCACACCTGCTGGCTTCCAGCATCCTGGTGCTGGGGATGCTGAGTGGAGTGAGGGATTTGCTAAGCAGAACTCTGGAGGAGCTCCGTGCTCTTGATGCTCCTGATGCTGCCACCAGGAGTAACACCAAAGTGAGGGGTGTCAGCAGGACAGCTCTGCCCCTCCCCTGGCTGCCAGCAGGAACTGCTGGGGCTGTGAGTGCAGGAACTCCTTTCCTTTGCAAGAGCTTAGCTCGAGATGCCACGGTGGGGCCACTCTTTGTTCCAGGCAGAAAGCTGGTGTAGGACCCACTTCCTGGAGATAGGGAGGAAGGAAACCCTAAGGAAGGAAGATGAACAACCCTCTGAGTCATGGCCTAAGCCTCAGCCTGCCTCCAGGCAGCTGGTATAGTGCTCAGCATGAGTGGGGTTCAGGATGAAGTGAGGAGAGATGCTCCAGACTCAAGTGTTGTGAAGAAATTGCTCTCAGCTTTTCACCTTAGCATTCTAGAGTTCAGTGCCTAGACTGGTTTCAAAGGTGGACATCTGGGAGAACATAAATGTCATGGCTTATTTAGGAATTGTTAGCTCTGAGAACAGGTCAGAGCATAAAGAAAGATATGGAAGGCTGTGCTGCTGCTCATGCACCATCCCATCATGTCCCATCAGGGTTGGTGGCTTTGGACAACCCCTGAGCGATTCCAAAATCAAGCCCACAAGGAAGATGGGGTAGGCCAGAAGGACACCATCAGACTGAGAACTTGGCAAACGTTTTGTGACTTCATCTTGTGAGTACAAAAAATCCTTTCATTGTGGACATATTGTTTTAAAGGGCGAGGAAGAATCAGGAATGCTCAGTAACTTCTGGCTAGAACTGCACTGTGAGGAGCTTCAAGAGGAGGAAAATGCCCTTTCCTTTTCTCCCTGATGTTCCATCCTTGACCTGTGTCACAGTCCTTTCAAGGCAGGGCCATCCACTCAGGCTAAGCAACCTTCACTTATTTGATATTGTGAAAGATTTGTGTGTTCCACTCATCAGAAACATCAATTAATAAAAGGTTTGGGGCAGTTATTCAGCTGAATGTGGTAATGAGTTCTTGTAAGGGTAAAAATGGCATATCTGGCACTTTCCTGTGTTGGAAACACAGAATTTCTTGACAAAAGTTTTAAGGTTATCAGTCAAAGTGTGTCAGTGGAGCTTTGCCAGTGGATTGCCCTTTGCTCTCCCCACAAAAATTCTGACACATTTATCCTTCAAAGAAATCACAGAAGAGACAAAGTTGTCACAGTTTGAGATGAAACCAATACCCAGGTGAAAACAATGCAAATTTTGGAAAACAAGGGAGGCAAAACATTGAATGAAGGTAAAAACTCTTTGGGTCTCCAGCCTCAGATCTCTGCAAAAAGTTCAATAACTTAATGCAGAGATATTGAGGTTTGTTGCTTCTCTCCAGTCATTTGAAAGTTAAAACACATCCTCTTCCTCCAGCCAGTCTAGTGCAGTGAAAGCAGCTTGTTACAAAACATGGTTAAGAATGTTTAAAGAAAAATATGTAGAATAAAGGAGGAACTATTCCTGCTGCATCACTCCTCTGACAGGCTGGGAAGTTATTTCACCCTTCAACACAAGTGCTAAGTCATAATGGAATCCCTACTGAATGTTTTCATGCCTACTAGAACATAGGATCACAGAATCATAGAATGGATTGGGTTGGAAAAGCCCTCCGAGATCATCAAGTCCAACCCTTGGTCCAACTCCAGTCCCTTTACCAGATCATGGCACTCAGTGCCACGGCCAAGCTCAGTTGAAAAACCTCCAGGGATGGGGAATCCACCCCCTCTCTGGGCAGCCCATTCCAATCCCTGAGCACTCTCTCTGCAAAGAATTTTTTTCTGATCTCCAACTTCAATTTCCCCTGGCAGAGCTTGAGCCCATCGTGCCCCCTTGTCCTATTGCTGAGTGCCTGGGAGAAGAGACCAACCCCCACCTGGCCAGAACTTCCCTTCAGGCAGTTCCAGACAGTGCTGAGGTCACCTCTGAGCCTCCTCTTCTCCAGGCTGAACACCCCCAGCTCCCTCAGCCTCTCCCCACAGCACTTGTGCTCCAGTCCCTTCTCCAGCCTCGTTGCTCTTCTCTGGCCCCGCTCCAGCCCCTCAATCTCTTGCCTCAACTGAGGGGCCCAGAACTGAACACAACACTCAAGGTGTGGCCTCCCCAAGGCAGAGTCCAGGGGAAGGGTCACTGCCCTGGGCCTGCTGGCCACGCTAGTTTTGATACAGGACAGGATCCCATTGGCCTTCTTGGCCACCTGGGCACATTGTTGGCTCCTGTTGAGCTTCCTGTCAATCAGTACTCCAAAGTCCCTTTCATGAAAAAAAGCACAACAAAATGCCCAGTGTGCCCCTAACTATGAGCTTGGGTGAGTAAGGAGGGCAAGGGAAAACCAGTGGGACTGTGGGAAATATTTGTGGCAAGGGAAGGAAACAATAATTGAAAGTGCTAAAAGTGGGTGACTCCCCTGCACCCCCTGGCCAGGGCAGGGCCATCTGCAGGCACTGCATCAACACAGACTGTGGGTTTTCTCCCTGATACCATAAAGAATTTTAAAAGCCAGATTGAGATTTCAAAGAGACCTCCAGTTGGGAAAGGAGGTCATTTTTGGGGTTACAGAAAGGACCATTCAGCATCTGAGCAAGACTATGTGCGAGATGCTCAGAATGCACCATTTTAATCTCTTCTTTTTGGCTTCCAGCTGAGCTGAGAACATGAAATGGGCACAGCTGCAGCATTGCAGTGTGCAAAAGTGGGGCACTGAGTGGTGCATTGACACAGAGCTGGATTCTGCTCTCCTTAATCAGGCCCTACTCAGCAAGAAAGCAGCAAAGCTTCTGCCTGCATGAAGACACCCATAGTCCTTGGCCTTGAAGATACAAAAATTCACTTAAACTTCACTGAATGCACTGAACTTTATGAACTCAGAGTGGTTGCTCAGGTCCACATTAAGGGAGAACAGGCTATAAATGATATTATGCTCCAAAGAAGTTATTAACTTACTGCTTCTTTTTTCTTCCTCTCTGATTCACAGTTCAGACTGGGAGTGCTTCTGAAGCCTTGCATGTTATTTGATGTTTAAATGTGAGGAACCTGTGAAGAATTGTCCTGCCTTATTATCATTTACAACAAGGAAGTGAACTTTTATGGAGGCTCCAAGGCCTTTCTGTACTCAGAAGCTGGGATGGTTGAACTTTGTTCTCCCTTCACATCGATGTAGCTTCAAAACCACCCAAGGGGAAGTGATGGTCATAGTGTTGTAAAACTGGTGGAAATAACAGGAGTATTTTTGACTAACCACAGGGTTTTCCATGTCAGGAATTTGAACAGCCTGAAATCATTCTACCCTCTGATTTTTTTTTTTACCTTTTAGAAGAAAGGACTAAATAACATCCTTAGGTCATTAGAGCAGCCAGGCAGAAAGGGACCTTGGAGTACTAATTGACAGGAAGCTCAACATGAGCCACCAGTGTGCCCAGGTGGCCAAGAAGGCCAATGGGATCCTGGCCTGGATCCAAACTAGCGTGGCCAGCAGGCCCAGGGCAGTGACCCTTCTCCTGGACTCTGCCTTGGGGAGGCCACACCTTGAGTGTTGTGTTCAGTTCTGGGCCCCTCAGTTGAGGCAAGAGATTGAGGGGCTGGAGCGGGGCCAGAGAAGAGCAACGAGGCTGGAGAAGGGACTGGAGCACAAGCCCCATGGGGAGAGGCTGAGGGAGCTGGGGGTGTTCAGCCTGGAGAAGAGGAGGCTCAGAGGTGACCTCAGCACTGTCTGGAACTGCCTGAAGGGAAGTTGTGGCCAGGTGGGGGTTGGTCTCTTCTCCCAGGCACTCAGCAATAGGACAAGGGGGCACGATGGGCTCAAGCTCTGCCAGGGGAAATTGAAGTTGGATATCAGAAAAAACTTCTTTGCAGAGAGAGTGCTCAGGCATTGGAATGGGCTGCCCAGAGAGGGGGTGGATTCCCCATCCCTGGAGGTTTTTCAACTGAGCTTGGCCGTGGCACTGAGTGCCATGATCTGGTAAAGGGACTGGAGTTGGACCAAGGGTTGGACTTGATGATCTTGGAGGTCTTTTCCAACCCAATCCATTCTATGATTCTAGGGCAAAGCCTGCAAAAGTGGAAAGGACAAAAGGGAGCCATGGGGAATATCCAGCCAGAGAGAGACCTCTTCAAATGAAATCCAGTATTTCTTCCAGTTAGGAAAAGGTGTTTGTCAGTCAGATGAAGGGCAGGACCTGGGCAACCCATCCTACTCAGCCTTATGCTGTCTGGAAATTTTGGAGCCACCACCAGCAGCACCAACATGTTGTAATTTGAAAGAAAACCCCTCAGTGCTCATTGCAAACATCTCATAGTCTCACTTCATTATATTCATCTTAACTTTCCTGCAGCAATGCTGGCCTGGAGGAGGGAAAATCCACTCTCCTTCCACCTCCCTGGGCTGGACCAGCTCCCTGGGGGACAGGGTGAACATCCTCAAGGTATGTTGGTTGTAGCCACAGTCACCTTCCAGTTCTGGCTGCTGGTGGAGATTCTCAGCTCTCCAATTGATGGTGAATCCCTCAAAACTCTTCAAAACTCTTGGGTTTGCTGGTACCAAGTTTCCTGTCTGAAGTTCTCCCAATATCTGTTCAGGATCGTTGTTTTTCAGCAAGGAATGTTAAAAGAAAATACAACATACAAATGGAAATATGCTCCATGCATTCAAGGTATTCTTTCACACTGAGCCTTGGGTAATATCATTCCTCACAGAAGGAATTGTACGGAACACAGAAATTCCAATTTTGCCAGGCTTGGTTTTGTGTCAGAAAACACTGAAAGTCTTTTATTTCATGTTAATTGAAGTAACTATGACAACGAAACTCAATTTATTTCCTTTAACACTGAATGGTGGAAAAATTGGCATTGTTTGAGGTCAGTTCACAACCTGCATCAGAAATAACCTTGCCAGTGGTTGAAGTTGGTTTCCACTCAAAGTTTTCAATTATTCTTTTACCTCTTTTTAACATGGTCACTTCTCTGGTGAACAGATCAAGTGTTAATTACATTTGAAAGGTTTGTTGTTTGTTTGGGGGGTTTTTTTTGACCCATGTAAGACTTAATAAAACCACAATTTTGCATTTTATTGCTTCAGTGGGGGAAAAAAACTCTTAATTAGGGATTTTTGGCTGCTTTTTGGCTCTGCCTACCAACTGGTTTATTCTGCTTGTAAACAATGGGTCCCAGTTAATGACCAGACCATGCCATATTTACTGGCTAAAAAGCATTCCCAGACCTTGGAGTTTTCTGTCTGTGAAACACTTGCATATTATGATCTCACCTCACGATACAGAATCTCTCTATTCAAGTTTCTACATGACGTGGAAAGGCTGTGGGATGTACTCTGGGGTGTAAAATTGGTGTAATCCCCCTGGAATGAGAGAGATGTGCCAGTTTATATCGAGAGGAGCTTCGGCCCACGGTGTCTCAAAGACCTTTGGTCTCGAAAATAAGCAAACAAACCTTCTTCATTTCAATGGAAAACAACACTTGTGTCTGTCCTTGCTCCGGTCTAGAAGGAGATCAAAGATGGCACAAACTCCTCTTGCAAGGCAGCGTTTCACTTCCAGACAATTAATGTGATAGTATCAGGGAAGTGAAAATCTGTTCCGTTCTGGGTGTTTCCCCTCGTGGTCTGGAAAAGACTCAGTTTATCATTTTCTGTCTTTAGGCAAAAAGCGAGCTCATTATTTGCATGTTTGTCAGTTTGTGCTTGAGAGTGCAGGATTGACTTAAAAACAAGCTCAGCCAGCTCAATGAAATGCCAGTGGTCTTATTACCCTGGGAGAGCAAACCACTTAAGCCCAGGATTAAAATGAAGTTAATTGAATTTAAGCGTGTGCTTAAAGTAAAGCACAGCCATAAATACTGCACTGAATAAATGGGAGATTATTCTCGTGCTTAAATGTGAGCAATAATCAGTATTTCCCTAAAACTGTCGTTTATAGCCTTCTATCAGCAGTTCCAACTATCCCACTAAAATAAAACCTGGCACCAAAATCAGAATTTCTCTGAGAAATTTGTCCCACAGAAGGAAAATCAAGGTGCTGCTTATATAATAAATTAGAAAAGTAGTTTGAAACAAGAACACAAATATTAAAGTCTGGGTGTGATGAGTTATGTAGAAGAAAGGCAGGAAAGAGCCTGTTCAAGTTGAATTGTGTGGCTTTCTCAGAAACACCTTCTTGGCAATGGAGAATGGAAACACCTCCTTGCTCTGCAGACCCAAAATGGCAAATGTTTAGGGGGCAGTAGGAACTGCAGAGCAATCACAACTGCTCTGTGCTTTTACAACCTGCATTTAATGACCTTTAATGGTTTTTTCTTTGGTGAATGTGCTCTCTCACCAGTTCTGGGTTTGAATCCATGTAACATTTAGCACTCAATGTTCAGAGGCAGAAATGTGATCCCCTTATCACACTGGGGTGAAGAACTCCCTTTTCTTCTCAAAAGCCTGCAGGTAAGTTTTCTTCTACTTCCTCCAGAAGACAAGATCTTCTCTCACCTTCCCTTTTCAATTTGAGGTTTTTGCAGATATCTGTAATATCCCTCCTAAGCTGGTTCTTTTCCAGATGGAAGAGCCTATTTAGACACACTCTGCATTAGACCCATCTGATGCTGCAGATCCCTCTTCTTGGCCTTGTCTGTACCTCAGGTGGACGTAGCATTTCTTTTTTGAGATGGAGAACCAGCCCTCTGCATGGCACCTGAGATGCAGGTGCACCAGGAATTCCCAGCACCTTTGCTTTGCCTTTCCTTTTGTAGCAATTCCTGATATCCAGTGATCAGGAATTCCCACAATTCCTCCACTGAACTATTACAAAATGTAGTCCCTGAGTAAGAATATGTTAGAGAATGTCCTCTTGGATGGAAATTTACTGCCATGTGTGCTACCAAATTTTTGTTTCACACTCAGTATGAGGAACTTCTCCTTCAGTTCTTCACACCAAGTTCTCATCTTCACTCTCCCAAATGACCTCGTTACCCACAGATCATGGCACTGCCTTTCCCAGCTCACCCAGTGCTACCCTGAGCAGCACCAAAGTGCACACTCCTGTCTGTGGAATTCCACTTCCCTCTGCTGTGAAAAGTAACCAGAAATTGCCACTATTTGCTGCCTTTCTGTTCAGCAGTTCCACATTTTAGGAGACTATTTCCTCCCTTCCCCTGGCAGATGATCTTCCCTGAGAAAAGTGGGAGACAGTGCCAAGAGTCTTTCAGAAATCCAGGTATGATACATCAAGAAGAATATTGTCTTCTTCATGTTCTGGCTGAATCCTTCAAAGAGAACCAGCAAAGTCTGACTTTCCTTTGACAAGGCAAGACCTTACAGGGAGGGTTTTAACCTTCCTTTTTACTATTTGCTCCAATCTTGCCAAAACATTGGAATTCTGACCAGGTAACTCGAGCTTGCAACAAGAGGGACACACAAACAGGACTGAGAGGGCTGAGGTGGCCATTTGGACACAGCCCCAGCCACCTTCATGAAGAAAAAGGGCCAATGATTAGACATAATCATAATAATCTCATTATTTTAGTAAGAAACGCTTTGTCCTGCAAGCATCTAATCACATACATTTTATTTTCTATTTTAAGTGGTTCTAGTAAATGGACTGGAGTTGGACCAAGGGTTGGACTCGATGATCTCTGAGGTCTTTTCCAACCCAATCAATTCTATGATTCTAGAGGGTGCAGCTGTCAGACTGTCCCTACTAACTGGACTTTGAAACCTCTGTGAGCTCTGCTGTCAACAAGACTAATCAGCTTTTATTGTGTTTAGCTCAGCAGATACCCAGAGAATGATCTGCCTTTTGCAGACTCGTGTTCCCATTTACAAATGTTACCCCTTTTGTGCCATCTCTGTGTGCACACACAGAGCAGTGAAATGCAAATGCAGAAGGCCTGGCGTGAAGAGTGTTCATACGTTGTAATTTTTACATGAAAAGCATCATTATCCTAATTAAACTCCCCATTTTTTGGGGGGGAGGGTGAGCCTGTGAGCACAGACATACCACGTGAATACCTTAAATATGTGTGTATATATTTGTGTGTATATATATGTATTATAAGTGCATATATACATTTATATCCACTAAATGCATTCAGGCTGTGAGTGTTGTGCCAAGGCAGAGTGACCGCAGCTGTTCCCGTTTTTCACACCAGATACTTCACCACCGAGAGGGCTCAGCCTGCCCTGGATTTCCAGCGGGAAAACCTTGGGATTGTAGGAAAGGCAGGGCACAGAACATGGCTGCGTTGCGAGGGAGCCAAGGGCGTTTTGCCAGCCTGGCAGGAGGGAACAAAAATAGACTCGCCCCGCCAGTTGTGCGGGAAGTTTGCGGAGCGGGAAGGGGAATTCTGCGCTGCCCGGAGCCCCCGCTCGGCTCCTCCCCGGCAGCTCCAGCATGGCAGGGAGAGCCGGGAATGCCTTGGAAGGGAGTGGGGAGAGGATGCAGCGGAGAACGCGGAGCTGCGGCGATTGCGGGAAGGTAAAGACCAAGGGGGGTCCCTCCCGCTTGGTGGCATCGCAGGGATGGAGTCACTTAGGAAAGTTTCCAGATTTTACTGAGCTTCTTGTTTGTTTCCTTTCTTTGAAAGTCTTTTTAAAGAGGGGGGGTTGTGCTATTTGTAATGCAAGTGGGCGATGTGGCCGGTGGCTAAATATACCCCCTGAGATAGCGGCACCGAGAGCCGGGGCTATTGTGAACTTTTGGGATGCCAATTAAATCCTGCAATGTTAAATATTTATCTAATTACTGCAGAGAGAGCAGGAATTCTCTCTGACTGCGCTAATGGAGTCGGAATAGCGCAGGAAGGGAAAGTTTTGAGAGTTTTTTCTCCTATTCCCCCCGCCCCCCTTTCCAAATCTAAGTAGCTGTAGACAAGCACGGACTAGAATATGAACATTAAAGGGGGAAAAAAAGGTTCAGCTTTGTTTTAGGAGTTATATTTCAGTCGGGTAAGCAAACTCTATTGCATGTGTTTTTCCATATCTTCGGCTCACTCCAAACATAACATTCCAAAGGATAAAAATCTGTTACAAAATAAAACTGACTTTGTGACAGCTGAGCTGCTGCACCGAGTCTAAAAACTGTCTGAAAGCACCTCAAGAATCCTAAATGTCATTCCCAAGATGTGGTGAATTGTAATTAGGGTTGTGAACTATTTTAGTGGCAGTGCCTGACATGGGGCCCAGCTAAGCAGCTGGAGCATTTAGGGACTTAGTTTTTGCCCTTTATTATGGGACATATGAAGGTTCTTAGACAGTAACAATAATCCTAATTTGTTTCAGCAGCAGGTTTGAAAAAAAATGGAAACAAATTTGAAAATGTGTTGTTTGCCTTTTGATTTTCCTTCCTGTATTTCCTTTTAAAACATATGTCATAGGGCAGTGTTTAAACAGGGCAAGAAAACTCATCAACAACAGAATAATGAGAAATAATGTTATTATTACTGTTTTGTGATTTTCTCATCTGATTGGCTTTTCCAAAACTTTTTGTTTTAGAAGATGACCCAGTTCCCTTTTCTCCTAACAAAGAGGAAATAAAGGAAAAAAAAAACAAAAACAACTTGTGTGGAAATTTTGGGAAGAGAAAGCAAAGAGCTTGGAAGACACCATGGCCAAAAGCACTTTAATTGAACAATAGGCAGTATTATGTTTGTGTATACAGATCTCGATATGAGAGAGGAAATTATTAAACCCAACTATTGGGTCATGAGGGTGGAAAAAAACAAAACTTGTGTCCCTAAGTGTGCCACAAAATTTAAATACAAGTTATAAAGGCCCAGCGTCCTGTAACTTGGTGACTCCGCCAGAAATACACCCAGAAGGAGAAAGTCAGGTCCTGTCAGTTCCTCCCGGAGTGCTCTGCACTGCCCTCTCTAATTGGTTTGTGTTGGGAAATCCCGGGGTGATAAAAGGGCTGTTAGAAAGTTGGCTTGGGAGTAATTAAGTGTAGGTCTAGCTATTAAACCCTGGTTTGTTACTCATCGGTTACACTCATCGGCTGTGCCTTCTCTCAAGATACAGATAAACTCAGTGTTCTTTTCACTGGTCTAAGCCCAAAGTATCTGCATAACGAATGGAGAGGATGTCAGCTCTGGGTGATGTTCAGACATAAACTGTGGGAAGAATTACCTTTATTGTAACAGGTACAATTATTGTCACAGAGCACTTCTATTTCAAACCATTCCTTTGGCCTTTCCTTTTATTTATTTCCATAGGAAATGCTGGAGGATGTGTATCTTTCTTCATTTAAAGTTTAAAATACTGATTTTACCCTTAAGCAAAAGCTTCTCTTTTTCAAAAAAAATTAATTTCTGTTTCTCAGTGTGTGTTTATGACACTCAAGCTTCTCCATAGAGTGGGTGTAACCAGGAGAAGAATTTGGCCCATGATGTGAGCTAAATTTTCAGTGCTTCCACTATTTAGAGCTCTGTTGTGCTAAAAATAGCTTTGCTGTGGTTTTGGCCATGGAGCCACAAATGCAAGTTTTCAGTGCACAGTTACTGTGGATGTTGGTCCCTGCTGTTGCTGCAGGGAGTGGAACTCCAGCTCATGACTGTGTCAGATGATCCTGATGAGAGGGAGGCTGCATTGAGATCTCTTCAGTGACCCAAAGGGAGAATGTGGCCCCCCCAAAAGCCAGACACCTCCAAAGGGACCATGCTCAGAAGGCAGTGCCTGTACTGGGGAGGGAAGAACCCAAGGGGAAACTGGGACTGTGCAGGAGAGAACGTTGAGGAACACACCCAGACATCCCCGTATTTGCCTAACAGTGTGGGATGTAAAACAAATGGAAGGGAGGGAGTAAATCTTTGGGAAAATAAAGATACAATTTTGTTCATGGCTAATCTGGAGCAGAGTTTTCATCAAAGAAAAAAAAGCTCACAGTGACCACATGGTCACAGCATGTGCAAGGAGCTCACTGTGATGTAGATTCACCCTCTTTCTGCACTACATTTTCTATCCCACTTCCCTGGTCCAGCTTCTCTGTTGTCCACAGGAAATTGGTCTGGTTGTTGCAGACAGCTTTTAGGAGGCAAGGACTAACTTTTTTCTGAGCTTAGTAGTGGGTGTCAGGCTCCAGAAGGTGTTCTTATACTGCGAGGTCATGTTCTGGAAATAGCTGGAAACCACTGATTTAGAGGAGTGAGAGCATTCCATGTTTCTGTACTGCTGATGCAACGGTGAGGGCAAGCTGGGGATGGGCCAGACAAATAGCAATGCTGGACTAGTACTCAGAGGCATTGTGCCATTTAAAATTATTTTCTTTATCATTTCCTCTCTGAGAGCACTGTAGTATTTTGAGCATTTTGTGTTAATCAGCTGGGACATTTTTTCCATTCCTCTGGGGAGGTTTCCACCCCCTGTTCCAAGAAGATCCCATTTCCCAGTGCTGTGCCCTGACTGGACTCTGTCCACAGGTGTCAGTGGATGATGGTTCACAGTGTGATGTGGATTTTACAGCAGTTCTCAGGCAAAGGCTTCTCTTACTGATTACTTCATACACATCTTACTTGTCCTGCAGTGTCCCTTTTCCTTTCTAAAGATTTGCCTTTTTCATAATGTTTTTCAGACACTTTTTCTTGAGCTGTGTGTTCAGTTTTGCATCCTTAGCTGACTCTCAGATCTGTCCAACCATCTGCACTATACTGACAATTTTATTCTGTGGTGTGAAAAGAGGTAGTGGAGCTGAACTTACAAAACCTTTACATAATCATGTCTTTGTTTCTAAATAAACCTTAACATGATAATGTGTTTGTTTCCAACATCCCCATTATTCAGTTACATATCCCAGTTATTCTTCTAGTCCAGGCAGAAAATCTGGCAGCTTTAACCTTGCTGGGCATTATTCCTTTGGCTTCCCTTCCCTCCCTCCCCTGGTCTACAATTTCATTTTAACATCTTCTATCTGTAGCTTCAGGAACAAGACTAATTCTTCTCTCCCTTTCTCTTTGCCGCTGTGTGAGGTGTCCCACAAGGTACCCAGAAGTGTGGCTGGAGCAGTAACAGGGTAATTAATTAATTCTCTGCAAATTCAAAGCCTGTGACCAGCGAGTGTAACTTCAGAGGAGCCCACACCTCCCAGGCTCTTGTCAATAAACGCTCTGAATATCTTTCCCCCAGACACCAAACTCTATTTCCATTTTCTTACACAAAAGTACACAATGTTTGTCTTCCCTTCTTGTTGTGAGGCAGCCACTCACCACCTACTGCTGTTCTCAGCCTGCTGTAAATTGTGGGCTTATTTAGGAGCACCAAATGGCCAGAGCCGGTGCCACCTCCCTCCCTCTCCACTTGAACTCTGCCCAAACACAAAGCTGTTTTTCCACCTCAAAAATATACATAAAGGTATGTATAGTATGTTAGCCCCTCCTTAGCCTTTCCCACCCTGAAACTTTTCAAACAGGGATGGCATGTTCCTCTCTTCACTGCCAAAAAAAAAAAAATAAATTCCTTTTGCAGCATTTCCCCCTTCCCCCATTTCTTCCCAGCTGACAGCTGTGAGAGTGCAACTTTCCTGGGCTATCCCATCCATTTCCCCCAATTCTGTTTTTAAACTAGATTTGATTTAAATACCCAAACCATCTTTCACACTACAGGGTATTTTAACATAGTTACAAAGTGGCTTTGCAAATGCTTTATGTGAGTAGAGACATGACAACTGTTTATATATATATATATATTTTTAAACAATATTTCCCCCTCTTCCACCAGCAATTTAGAAAGTTGATAGGGAATTAAGTTGAACACTACAGTCATTTTAGAAGTCATGGAAAGCCCGAAGTTTCATAATAAAACAACTTTTTCCAAAACTGTTTCCTTATAATTCAAACTATATATTTGACTTTCCAACTATTCACTTCTAAGCAACCAAAAGATCCCAGTAAGAGACATAGGGATCCTATTCAAAATCTGGAGAGTAAAATGAAAATAATGGAATTTAAGATACTTAAGCCAGCAAGGCCTGATATCTTCAGGTGGTTGTTCAGCTGGTTGTTTTGCACTCTGATCAGGCTGGAAGGTTGTCACTCACTCCAGCACCAACACCTACAGTAACCCAGCTCTGGGAGAAGGCAGATTTCTGTCCTCACTGCCATTACCTGAGCACCCAGCAATGTCAGACAGGTTCTTGTACTGCAGTTGACTTTCCAAGGCAGGACCCAAAGCACAAACATGTGCAGTTGCCTCTGCAGAATCCAAACCAATTTAATCATTAAAACATTCAGGTAAGGGGGAGGGTAGCGAGTCATTTTTCCTTGGATTATCACAGCTGCATCCTGTGTGTTGGAAAATCTGGGCTTGATGCTAAAATAGGATTGATGGTGAAATTCATGAGTTGGTGAAATCACATGATTTCTGGAAAGGGTGTTCAGGATGCTTTGAGTCTCCCTGTTGTGAACCTTTTCTTGAACCTGATATATTATTCCAGTGGACCCTCTGGAGTGTGGAACTAGAGGTCCAAGGGATGGAAACCATGAACAGGCAGTGGTGAAAGTGGTGTTAATGTTCCTGTGACCTTAAGGACAAACAGACCTGAATCATCACACAGCCCATGTCACTTCCTTTGTCCTTTATCTGTCTCATCGGCTGCGAGGAGATAACTGGAATTCAGACACCTGGGGTTTGCCCATTCAACAATAGTTTGGGACAAAATGGCTTGGGAAAAAAGCAAACCTATTTTTTGGCTGGTATCTCATAGTCCTTGTTACCACACTCCAAAATGGTCTGTGTGTTGTGCTTAAGAGTCAGTGATCTCTGAGGAGGTGAAAGCAGACATGTCTAAATCACCTGTAGTTTTAAAATGAGAATATTTTGGAAAACTTGAGAGCTTTCCTTGTCCTCTCCCATACTCTTGCCTGCACACCTTGAGCTTTCCTCATCCCTGGAACTCCAGGCCCTGTGCAGCAGGAAGCACCTCAGAGCTGTGGATTCCCCCCACAGTATCCAACTGTTTTGTAACTCCTCAACAAGAGAACATTTTGTTTTGCAGAGACATGATGGCTGGCACATGAACAACACCTCAAATGCCTGCTGCCAATTTGTTGTTTGTTACTTGGTTTATTAATTAAGTTACACAAAAGATTTGGAAAAAGGCCAACAGTTGTTTCTTTTTTCTTTTTTTGTCCCATATTTTGGACTGCCTGGCCAAAGCAGAACAATTGCTGGTGCAGAGATACAGAGGAGTCCCCAAAGGTTATCTCTGTTCTGGGACTGAATTAAAAGCCTTGCCCCTTCCCTGCTGCCATGAACTTTAGTAGAGATATCCTGTTGGGCTATTAATTGACTTCTTAAGAACTTCTGTTTACATAAAAAATAATAAAGAGCCAAGTAGTTTTGAACCAAAAGAAAATTTCTTTAAAGCTCAAATATATTTGAAATTGAAATTTCAGTTTGGCTCACTGTATATTTTCCCTTCTTCTCTCAACTCCATATTGTTTTTCTTAATTTTTTTTTCTTTTTTGATAAAAGCTTTACCCTTAATTTACACAAATAAGACATGGGGGTTCACGTGTTTTCTTTTTAGGTTAATTATATATGAATTTGTATATATACATACATATATATGTATATATAAAGTTAGTTTTCATTACATTTGCTTGTTTCAATGTTTTTTTCCAAAAGGAATCTGACAGCAAGACCCAGTTGCCATTCCAGATGCAATCAGTGCCCCAGATTTGTAACTGCTACAAGATGGTGTGGTAACATGTTCTACAACAGACACAAATTTACACAGAAATGATGATTTTGCCCCTTATATCTGTTCCTACATAATCTTTTTTTTTTCTTCCAGAGGAAGAAACTCTTCTGTAGGAATTCCTGTAGTGGATCAAACTAGGACTCAGCTCAGTTCAGTTGTGTCTGAGCTCAGCTCCAATCTGCCTCCCCTGAGAAAGGCAGCCTTTGGGCCATGAAGTAATCTTCCTGTAGGAAAAGTTTCCTCTTAAAATCACTTTGTGGGCTGAAGTGTGAAATACTTTCCTCTAATTGTGGATGTTCCTGTTGCCCATATAAAGCTAAACTTCCCAAAGCCAGCAGAGCTCAGGCCTCACCAATCCCTTGTGGTGAGCAATTCCAGCTGGTCGTGAGCTGAAGGCAAACAAGACATGGCCAGTCCTTCCCCACCTGAAGGGCCTTTCCATGGACAACTGATTTTTATTATTGATTTCAATGGAAGTGAGCACAGCACACAGATTTAGTGGAAATTTAGGTGCCTAGAGTTCCAAAAGTCAGTTGTTTATTGAGGGCAGTTTAAAATATGAAAGTGTTCTGACATCAAGTCGTGGTGTGGAACCCAACTCTTCTTTGATATACTGTCCTATCAATCAATTTGGTTAAAAATGATAAGAACCACTCATGCCCACAGCATGGTCAGGCATTGCTGTGGCACACTGGAGGTGTCTTTGGCCTGGTATTTCTCTGGAACTTTCTTCTGTGCTGTTCAGAAACAGCTTTGAGGAACCAGCACTCATTTCCCTTTCACAAAACGAGTCTGTCCCATCCTTGGCACTACACACAGTGTGAAAATCCCCATCCATGTGCTCCTTTCCAGAGCCATTCCTAACGATGCTGACACATTTTCTTGAAGTGTGGTTTTATTAACTTAGTCTGAGATGCACCAGTGTGCTGTGGGCAACATCCAGTCCCACAAAAGAGAAGAGGAGGCTCAGGGGGCACCTTATCAAGTCTCCAAACTCTCTGAGAGGAGGGTGTAGTCAGGCAGGGGTTGGGTAAAAAGAAACAGGACAATAGGACATCGTCTTAAGCTGCTCTAGGGTGGCTTTAGGTTGGACATCAGGAGGAATTCCTTCACAAGAAAGGGTGATCAGACATTGGCAGGGGCTGCCCAGGGAGGTGGTGGAGTCCTCATCCCTGGAGGTGTTTAAGGACAGGCTGGACGTGCCACTGCATAGTGGTGTTCAATCCTAGGCTGGACTTGGCAATCCCAGAGGTCTTTTCCAACCTAACTGGTTACATGAACACAACCCCCAGGCGTAGGGCCGGGTGGGTGTGAATGGGGCCGGCTCGAGGCCTCTCTGGAGACCCCGACCCTGCAGGGCTGTGCATTTACATTTGCTCACCCCGCTCTCCCCACAGGGCCGCTCTCCCCACAGGGCTGGGTTCTCCCCACAGATCCGCTCCCCATGCAGATTTGTTCTCCCCACATGGCCCAGCTCTCCCCTCAGGGCTGCTCTCCCCACATGGCCCCACTGTCCCCAGAGATCTGCTCTCCCCACACAGCCCAGTTCCCTTGAGGGCTGCTCTCCCCACAAAGCCTATTTCCCCTCAGGTCCCAGCTCTCCCCACAGTGCCCATTTGCCCTCAGGGCTCAGCTCTCCCCACAGTGCCCATTTCCCCTCAGGTCCCAGCTCTCCCCACACAGCCCATTTCCCCTCAGGGCCCAGCTCTCCCCACAGTGCCCATTTCCCCTCAGGTCCCAGCTCTCCCCACAGTGCCCATTTCCCCTCAGGGCCCAGCTCTCCCCACAGTGCCCATTTTCCCTGAGGGCCCAGCTCTCCCCACAGTGCCCATTTCCCCTCAGGGCCCAGCTCTCCCCACAGCTCCGCTCTCCCCACACCATCCCTATTCCTTTTCCCGCTTCCTCCTCCCGCGGCGCGCGCGCGGCCCCGCCCCTCGCGCACATCCGGGTCCCACCGCCGCTCCCGCTGCTGTCCCCGCTCCCGTTCCCGTCCCGCTCCTCTCCCCGCTCCTGATCCCGATCCCGTCTCGCCGCCTCCCCGCGGAGAAGCTCGGCCTCAGCAGGAGCAGCGGCCGCAGCAGCGGCGGCCCGGCCGCTCTCACCGACACGCTGCCCGCGGAGGCCGCCGCTCCGCGCCCGGTGGGTCGGGATGGGCCGTGTGGGGGGCTCGGGACGCGTTCCGAGCGGGCCGGGGGGACCGGGCGGGCCTGGGGGAGCGGGGTCGAGGCCTCGGCGTGGGCCCAGGGCACAGGGTGGGCACAGACGGGCGGGGAGGGCACGGGCAGCGGCGTGTGGGGCAGCGGCAGCGCCGGGAGGGGGAGCGGGGCCGGGCGGGAGCGAACACCGCACAGCCCGCACGGCCCAAGCGGTTGGTGCCTTGGTTTGTGCTGGGCTGGGGATTTGGTTTAGTTTGGTTTGTTAAGGCGAGGACTCGCTCCTGGCTGGAGTCAGGCCTGACCGAGCGAGAGGAGAGCAGCAAACCCGCAGCGGTGGGAGAGAGGCGGGAGGCGATGAGAGGGCAAACATACAGAGACACAAACTCACAGAGGCACAGAGACTCGCACAGACACACACACAAACTCTCAGAGACACAAACTCACAGACACAGAGACACAAACTCACAGACACACAGACACAAACTCACAGAGACACAAACTCACAGACACAGAGACACAAACTCACAGACACACAGACACAAACTCACAGACACACAGACACAAACTCACAGACACACAGACACAAACTCACAGAGACACAGAGACACAAACTCACAGAGACACAGAGACACAAACTCACAGACACACAGAGACACAAACTCACAGAGACAGAGACACAAACTCACAGACACACAGACACAAACTCACAGACACACAGACACAAACTCACAGACACAGAGACACAAACTCACAGAGACACAGAGACACAAACTCACAGAGACACAGAGACACGAACTCACAGAGACACAAACTCACAGACACAGAGACACAAACTCACAGACACACAGACACAAACTCACAGACACACAGACACAAACTCACAGACACACAGACACAAACTCACAGAGACACAGAGACACAAACTCACAGAGACACAGAGACACAAACTCACAGACACACAGAGACACAAACTCACAGAGACAGAGACACAAACTCACAGACACACAGACACAAACTCACAGACACACAGACACAAACTCACAGACACAGAGACACAAACTCACAGAGACACAGAGACACAAACTCACAGAGACACAGAGACACAAACTCACAGACACACAGACACAAACTCACAGACACACAGACACAAACTCACAAACTCACAGACACACAGACACAAACTCACAAACTCACAGACACACAGACACAAACTCACAGACACACAGAGACACACAAACAAACTCACAAACACACACAGACACACAAACTCTCAGACACACAGACAACTCACAGACACATGGACAAACACAAACTCACAAACACACACAAACTCACAAACACACACAAACTCACAAACACACACAAACTCACAAACACACACAAACTCTCAGACACACAGACAACTCACAGACACACAGACAACTCACAGACACACAGACAAACACACACACACAAACAAACACAAACTCACAAACACACAAACTCACACACACACAAACAAACTCATACAAACTCACACACACACAAACGCACACTTGCCCACCTGGGCCCTCCTGGCCCAGCCCTGACGGCTGCCTGACAACAGATGAGCAGCTTCGGTGATTTAGGACGGTGATTTAGGTGTTTTTTTTGTCTTCTGCGGGTTGTAAACTTGATAGAGGAAATATGGTCTTGCGGTTAAAAGCACAAGACTGGGAATCAAGTGATCTGTGCTCTGTTCCAGTTGTGGGGTTTCTGGTGTGACTTTAAGGTATAACTGAATAGTATTTTGCAGTCAAGTGAGGGGTGAAGGGAAGAACTGATACAGCAGGAGTGTTGAATATATTGTTGAATTGGTTCAGTAATGGTTGTTGCATCTTATGGTGGAATCTGTAGGGATTTAGACATTCTGCTCAATTAATCACTTGGGCTCGTTGCTTTAACAGGCCCTCCAAGGAATAACTGTCAAAATTTGCATCAGCAAAGTTTTGTCTGTCATGGGAAATCAGACTCTCATTGTGTGATGGCTTTATATGAAATCTTGTGCTGGTTTTCATTGCTGAATTAATTTCAGATAATTACCCTTCCATGGGTGGCTTTAAAATACTGAAAACTGCAATGAGGATTCATTGGATGTGTCAGCTGTGGAAGTGCTGCACGGAATATCCTCCTGGTGTTCTAAGGAATCAGAGAATTGGAAGAGGAGTAAAGAAAAGGGTGCAAACACTTGCAGTCATGTGCTCATCAGAAGCTGGAATGCTTTATGAAGTTGGCAGCTGGTGGTAGTGGAAGTTAATAGAAGCAGCAAATAACTTAATTGAAGATGTTTCATAATTAGTGTGTTGTAACTTTTGAGAGTGCCCTGTCTCTGTTGGATTTAATGTCTTAATCCCTACCGTTTGATAGTGGTTTACACCTACCTCTGATATTAAAATGTTGTTCACTCGGCCTTGAAACTGCTGCTAATGCCTCTTAAATCTGCAAAACAAACCCCCAACAAACCGTGTGCTTATTGGGGTACCCGCCTTTGTGAAACCTTTAACTGTAAAGGAAATAATTCTGAGGGAGGAGTGTTCTTGCTTTTTTTCTAAAGAGAACTTTCTCAGTGGAATCCCAGATGGACAGTGGTGGTGGAGATGAGAAAAAGGAAAGGAGGAGGACAGGGATCCTCTGCATTTCTTTCTCTTGATGACAAAAGCTCCCAACAGCAGGGCGTGCTGCTGTGTCCAGCTGTGGTGGGTGGGGTTTTTATTCTGAGGTTTGGAGTTTTAACCTCTGATGGAACTTGAAGGAGCTGTAACTGTGGGCCCTTTGCTGTTTGGTACTTGTTAGGAAGTCAGATTTTTAGTCTTGCCCCTGGCGTGGGTGGTCTGTGCAGAGTTTTGGTGATCACAGAATGTTATTTGAGCTGGAAGGAGTTTTGTCTCCCAAGATGGGAGTGCTTGTGGTCAATTAAGTGGCTTGGGGTTTATTTGAATGTTCTTTGCAAATTATGTTGTGATCGTTAATATTTCAGAGGCACTTAATTTCAGAAAAATAACATATATTTTCTTTATAGTTGTCTTAAGCAAATGCCAAGAACTCTTTGGTTGCTCTTGCTGAATCACATCCCTGCAGAAATACCAGGCACTCAGCAATAGGACAGGGGGCACGATGGGCTCAAGCTCTGCCAGGGGAAATTGGAGAGCAGAAAAAACTTTGCAGAGAGAGTGCTCAGGCATTGGAATGGGCTGCCCAGAGAGGGGTGGATTCCCCATCCTTGGAGGTTTTTAAAGTGAGCTTGGCCATGGCACTGAGTGCCATGATCTGGTAAAGGGACTGGAGTTGGACCAAGGGTTGGACTTGATGATCTCAGAGGTCTTTTCCACCCCAATCGATTCTATGATTCCATGCAATAATACTGCTGAGGCAATTCTGTGCAAGTCCCCATATCTTTTCCTGCCAGTTAAGGCTTTGTTTTTGATTTTCTTTCATTTTTAATTAAAGTACAAGTTTCTTCTAATGTCTCTGATAGATTTGCTGAAACAAATTTTAATCTGTTAATGTTTCTTTAAAGATCTGTACGTGATCTTTTTCTAATAGCAACAGGTAAGGAGTTTAATAGCAACAGGTAAGGAGTTTAATAGCAACAGGTAAGGAGTTTAATAGCAACAGGTAAGGAGTTCATGCCCGGAATGAAAAGATTTGTTCTTGAGTGAGCTGAGAGCACTTCACGTATCTTCATGGCTAACGATAAACAGCTCATTAAACGCAAGTAGAACAGTAATTTAAGACTTTTGCAGTCACCATTAGTCACAGTGCAAGTTCCTGCCCTGTGTTCTGGGAGCCTTTTTAGCCTCTCTCCTGTGACCACGTAGAGAAGTTTGGCTGGCACTGAGGGCTTGCCCAGCGTGGGTTGGCAGGGGCAGGACTGCCTGCCAAGTCTGTATCCCCACTGACCCAGCACAGGGCTGAGCTGCCAGCACTGCCATCCCTGACAGAGGAGCTTTGTCAGAGCCCCTGCCACTGATACACCAGCTATGAAGTAGTGTCTCTGCATTCTGGGTCAGTGCATGTCACAAACTGACAAATTTAGAATACTTTGCCATTCATTCATTCATTCTGTGCTCGCTGAATTACTATTGTCAGTGTTCCCTCCAATCCTGGGGCTTTTGTAAACTTGTCACAGTCTTAATGCAGTTCAGTCAGAGTGGAATTGTTACACACACACACACATACATCTTTATTTTTCTTCCTCTTTTACAGCTTTATGAGAGTGTCCCTTCTTTCAGGTTATGCTTTTGGGTGCCAACTCATGTAGGATCTTAGTTTTTAATGAAGGTCTTGCACATAAACCACCCTGAGATTGGCTCAGTTGGTTAAACTTGGTTGCAATATTGTCAAGGTCATGGGTTCAATCCCCTGTGTGGGCCACTGACTGAAGAGTTGGACTCGATGGTCCTTGTGGGTTCCTCCCAACTCAGAATAGTCTGGGATTCTGTGAACATCTGAACTTTTGGAAGGCTTTGTCCAGCTTAATTTATTAGCATACTTTAATGTTTGTAAAAGGTATAAGATGCCCTTTATTTTCCCATTTTTTTCTCCAGCTGTACTACTGAGGTCATTCCTCATCACCCACTTGTGTGTCCACATTGACCAACCTCCCAATGGAGGCCCAGGCTTTGTTGCCATGTTTAGTGAGGATTGTAACTTCATGTTGTGGGAGATGGTTCTAGGGATTTTGTTACCAGCAGGGTTAATAAGAGTGTTAATTGTTGATGTTCATTAAGGGTTTGCTGCTCGATTAAATGGTTATGAAAATGGGGGGTTTTAGGGTTCCATTTTGAGGTTCAACTGTGGGGTGTCCCAAAGAAAGGCTGAGAAGTGGCAGAACCAATCAGGGGATGTGGGGTTGGTAATGGGGACTGGGAAGGAGGGAGGAGAAAACCAATCAGGAATAATTGTGCAGCAGGAAAGTGCCCATATTAAGAAGATCAATGGGAATATGGAGGATCAAGATAACAACAACCAATCCCTGCAAAGAGAATAAGGAGGGAGGAACAGGGAGGAGTCAGACAGGTACAAAAGCAGCAAACCCTCCTTGTGGGTGTCCTTGGTCCTGTTACTCCATGAGGTTCCCTGCACATGCAGTTAATAAATCTTTGCTTATTTAATTCTGTCTTCTGGAAATTAATTAAAACCAGAGATTTTTCTCACAGTGTTAATTAAGAAATAGATGCTAATTTGTAGTTCTCTGCTTTGGTTCCAGTAGTTCTTAAATAACTTTAAAAACATGAGGCAGTTTCGGGCTGGCTGTTGGTAGTGGCATTTTCCAGCATAATGCTTCTATTGGAAAGTGCCAGTTAGCTGAAATAAAAGGGTAAGAAAATGTACAGTTGTGACAAAACACTTAAGGGAGAGAGTTTTTGATTCTCTCTACAGAATTGGTAGGTTTTGAGGACTTGTACAGAAGCTAATTGCTCACTAATTAGAGCATCTGCAGGGACCAGAGCCATAGGAGTGTCTGCTTTTTGTGTGGATGCTTAAGAAATAAATACTAACTTTTTTAGGCTTTGGAAGTTTTGATCCTTTCTCCATCCCTCTCCCATCCACTGTATCACAGTTAAACTCAAGTTTTGCCATGATGCAGAGCAAATTCAGAAAACTGTTCTTTGGTTATAGTTTTTCTGAGCTTTTCTTGGCGTCACGTGGAGTGAGGTTGCTTTGGAAATGCAGTGGGGCTATTTGTGAACTCTTTGACTGGACCTCTCTTGTGCTATAAATCATTGTCATTGGTGTTATTTTTTAACAGTAATTTTTGAGAGGACTTTAAGAAAAAACAAAAACCATCACTTTGCTATCTGAGCTATATGGCTTTTGTTTCCCCTTCTTCCATACTTGTTGTATCACTTGCTGCTTGTGCTTGGCCTCAGTCTCTGTGAGGCTTCTTGTAAGAGAGTGCTGGTTAAATACTTCTCAGCTGACAGAGCTGAATGCTGTTATTTTTTTAAGCTCTGTTCTATGGTGTGCAGATGTGGAAATGAAGAGGTGTTGTGTGAGAAAGCCCTGTCTGAAATTGTCAATATGTGTTTCTGTTTGGAGGGCAGTCATGGTTAGTAAAAGTTTTGAGGATAGCAGACAGTTCTTTTCCATCCTTGTTTACATGTATTATTAGTTAGACTATATTGCCTTACAAGGCATGTTTGCAGCAAAGAACTCCAGTGCTGGTATAAAAACACCATAGATTCTGGTCAGCTGAATGTACATTCAGATATGCAGCCCATTTCTGATGAAAATGCCACGAGTTCCTTCCTGATAAGAGTTTATAATGTCTCCTTTCATCTTTTACTTACCCTTAAGGGGAGCAAGGGAAAAAAGAAGTTTTATCATTGATGATGTTCTTCATGGCTGAGATGTTGCAACTGAAGAAAAATATTTTCTGTGGAGAGGCCGTGGCATGTGGGCCCTTCAGGTTGCTAACCAAGGTTTTTAACCAAGGTGTAGGATTTATTTTATCTTTGATGTGTCTGGAGAAACTTTGTTTTAAATGCTCTACCATGTCCCATTGCAGGGGACTGTGCTGGGCTGCAGAGTGAGGAAAATGATAATAAAACCCAAGCACAATCCTGCACAGTTCCTGTCAGGAAATTTATAAGGAAAGAAGGATTTTAATAAAACCAGGTGAAATTGATGTGTGAGGTTGTAGTTTTAAAGAAAGTATTGATAATTTTATATAGCATAATGTGCTGTAATATGCTGCAGTTGAGTTTCTGAGCTCTCTGTATGAATATGCAGTATGTTAATATTCAAAATACCTGAGCATTTCTGGGTTTGATGGGGCAATAAAGTTCAGCACAAGAGCTGAGTGCAGAACAGTTTTAACTGCAGATCTGCAGCAGCTCTAATGAACTCCCAGTTGTGTTGCTGGTTATAAGTGGGGCTTTGTTTATGGTCTGAAATTGAGTCTCAAAGCACCTTCTAATCATGAGCAGTGAAGTTCCTTATTTCAGATTGGGGATGATGCCACAGGAGGCCTCCTGAGTGTGCAAACAAGTAAATTAAGCAGGGAAATCATAGAATCATAGAATCGATTGGGTTGGAAAAGACCTCCAAGATCATCAAGTCCAACCCTTGGTCCAACTCCAGTCCCTTTACCAGATCATGCCACTCAGTGCCACGGCCAAGCTCAGTTTAAAAATCTCCAGGGATGGGGAATCCACCCCCTCTCTGGGCAGCCCATTCCAATCCCTGAGCACTCTCTCTGCAAAGAATTTTTTTCTGCTCTCCAACTTCAATTTCCCCTGGCAGAGCTTGAGCCCATCGTGCCCCCTTGTCCTATTGCTGAGTGCCTGGGAGAAGAGACCAACCCCCACCTGGCCAGAACTTCCCTTCAGCCAGTTCCAGACAGTGCTGAGGTCACCTCTGAGCCTCCTCTTCTCCAGACTGAACACCCCCAGCTCCCTCAGCCTCTCCCCACAGCACTTGTGCTCCAGTCCCTTCTCCAGCCTCGTTGCTCTTCTCTGGCCCCGCTCCAGCCCCTCAATCTCTTTCCTCAACTGAGGGGCCCAGAACTGAACACAACACTCAAGGTGTGGCCTCCCCAAGGCAGAGTCCAGGGGAAGGGTCACTGCCCTGGGCCTGCTGGCCACGCTAGTTTGGATCCAGGCCAGGATCCCATTGGCCTTCTTGGCCACCTGGGCACACTGGTGGCTCCTGTTGAGCTTCCTGTCCCTCAGTCCCCCCAGGTCCCTCTGCCTGGCTGCTCTCCAGCCACTCTGTGCCCAGCCTGGAGTGCTGCAGGGGGTTGTTGTGGCCAAAGGGCAGGACCTGCACTTGGCCTTGTTGAACTTCATCCCATTGGAATCAGCCCATCTCTCCAGTCTCTCCAGATCCCTCTGCAGAGCCCTCCTGCCTTCCAGCAGGTCGACACTCTCTCCCAGCTTGGTGTCATCAGCAAATGCTGCTGATGGACTCAATCCCCTCATCTAAATCATCACTAAAGATGTTAAACAGGACTGGACCCAACACAGACCCCTGGGAACACCACGAGTGACCGGCCACCAGCTGGATGCAGCTCCATTCACCAGCTTGTCCTGCAGCAGAGGCTCGGGACTGGCAGGAGGAAGAGATGAGCACCATGCAGTTGTTACCCCTTTTCTCCTGGTGCTGGTGGAAGCATCTCATTGCCAGGCTGCTTGGGATGATGCTTTGCTTGGTTAGTGGTACTTCAGATTTAGATTTTTGCAGTTGGGAAATCAGTTTGGAATCAATGGCAGAGCCTGTTACACAAAAAGTGCATCTCATTAAATAAGTGCACTGTGTTTGCTCTGCAGTGAGTCTTGCTCAGGCCCTTTAGCCAAAAGAAGATTCCTTGACACAGAATCAAGTGAATCTACTAAACTTGCCCAGTTTAATGTAGTAAGGTAAGAAAACGTCACCAGAACCACCAAAAGGCAGTGAAGTTGCTGAGGATTTGTGGTGACAGCTGAAAGGTGATCTCTGACTCTCTCCACAATGACATACAACCTGCAAGTTGTGCTGTTGGCCAACTGTTTCTATCTGGCTGGCTGAGGTGGAAGAAGGGGGCTCAAACAATGGACCTGTTCACACAGCAAGTTTCCTCTCATTTGCTGTAGCCATTAACAAGAACTTTCAGTGTATAAATAATGCATGCCCCAAAGTCTAATTTTGATACAGTGATTGCTTCCTTTTATACTTGCCCATTAAAAGCCCCCTCATGCCACTCCATGCAGTTCATTACACTCACTCTTTAAAGAGTGTTTGGAACTACTTTTTTAATGTAATGGCACGTTTTTCAGTCAATGTTCTCTTGTAGCTCAGCTGAAAAGTTATTTAATAAAAGAAGGTAATGCATAATGGGCCCTCTGCTTCTTAAGGAAATTTAGGAAAGCTTTTTTCCCCAGGAAAGTTGTTACCAGCTGTGTCTAGAGGTGCAGCAATATGAGTGATTTGTGCAGCACTGAATGAAAATGGGGCTCTTTAAAGCATCTGTTTCTGTACTCAAACCCCACAGCGCTGCCCTGTTGTGCTGCAATCACAGCTCGTAACAGGGGCTTTTAAATGGAAGAAAATGATTGTAAATAGAGATGATCTGGATCTGGCGAGGCTGCTCCTGGCAGATGGCACCGGCACTTAGAAACCTTTTGAAAATTAGCTGGGGAAATTTCAGCAAATGCAAGTAAATGTTCCAAATGTGGTTTATGCCTCTCATTCAGAATTTTAAAAACCCGACACGAATTGCAGTTTCTACATCAAAATGTGAAGTTCCTGCATAAATACCTGAAGCTGCTGCTTTGTGGCCTTAAATAGCTCATCATTCACAAAGCTGTTTAATTCTACCTTGTTTTCTTAAGAAAAAAGCAAAAGCTGCAAAGCCTCAGTGTTTTTGTTCCCTTTGAAAGGTGTAGTGGGATAAATTCAGTGTCGTTTGTGCTTCTCAAAGTATTTTGTTGCAGAGTTTCTTATTTGCCCTTTCATGAACAGGTAAAAATACGGTTCAGTAGAAGAGTCTTGAAAGCCTCATGATTGGCCAGAATGGAGTTACAGTAAAAGTTATAATATTTTAAGCCTGAACAGTCTTGTTTTTCAGTGGTCATAGTACAAGTATTTGTGTGGAAACTTCTTTTTGAAGAGTCTGAAACCCTTTTGATCAAATCTGTTATGATGCTCCGGGAATATTTTTTGCTTTTCTTGATAGGCCATCAGACAAATGTAAAGCTTTTAGAGTTAATGACATTATTTACTCCAAGCAGATTATTTCTAAAATCATAGTTTATAGGACAGAGTCATTTACCAAAATTCCCTTGACACTTGCCCTACAAATACTGGTTACTGCAAAACATCATTTTAGTAGAACTGTTCCAACTTCCTTTGCTTTTAGTTGTTTATTCCATGAGCATAGTTGTGGGTGAATGATGTTGAAATTATATGCAGCCAATAAAGTTTCTTTCCTAGTGCTGAGAATACTGAAAAATAAAATACAATTATACATGAGCACAGAATAGAATTGTAGACCTGCAGACTTGATTGGTTTATGCAGATAAGGCAGCAAAGCTGTAATGGGATAGACCAGAGTGGCAGCAGCCAGGAGGCCTTTCTTAAATCTCCTTTGAGCTCAGCTTAACTCTGGGAATCTCCAGTGCGTCTTCTACCTTGGTTGATGATGCTCAACATTCTTTGAAAGCACAGCTGAGAAGCAAAAGTAGAACTTGTGAGTTGTGTCCTTTCTGTTCTGAGACTCCAGGTGGGTTCGTTTCCTCTTTCAGAGCTGTTGTCTTGCAGCTACTGAAGGTGTGCAAGGCTTGAAAGAGTTGCAACTATAAACAGCTTTTACTTTTTAGCACAGTAAACTTTTATCCTCAGCAAAAGAACAAATTTAGGCTGAGTGCTTGGCCAAGTTTATCTCTCTTTATGTATTTCCTGTTGCTTTGAAGGGTGCAAAGGTTCTCATGTGTAGTAGTTCCAGGGAACCAAATTAAAGTGCAGACATGTTGGTATTTCTGAAGAAATAAGGTGATACATAATGGTTTGAGGGTTTTTTCTTTTTCAATACCTTCTTTTAAGGACTTACCGAAGCAGTGGGAGACTTCTGTTAATTCCTTTTTTCTTCCATTTTGTTTTTGTGTGAGAACTTAGGAAGAAATGTCTTCAAGCAGTTTTTCAGTTTGTTTTGCTTTTCACACTTTCTTTCCATATTAGTAAAACAAAGTGAATAATCAAAGAGGTACCAATGGGATTAAGCTGCTGTGTGAAATAAAGAGATTTTTTCCTGTAAAGACACACCGAGTGGCCTTGGTTTTGTTCCCTGCTTTCCTCACCTTGAAGAAAATCCAGGATGGAACCATGTGGGACATAAACGTCGTGTCTAGGGATGTTTGCTGGATCTTTGCTTTCTGGTGGTTAGTCTGTGTTTCTGTTACATAAAAGTATCTGTCCAGGTGTCTGAGTGAGCTCGTAGACACTTGGAAAAGCCTTATCAGATGACTTGCAGTTAATCAAAGATGGGAGGAAGAAAGATCTTCTTGATTAAAGGTAGCAGTCTAAGACAAACAGCACCGAGGTGCTTAAGTCTTGCTTCCCACCACCACCTTTTTCTCTCATGTGCAGATTCAGTGTCTGGGGCTGTGGTAGGTGCTGTAATTCACCGTGATTTATCCAAAGCCCAGAGACAATGTTGTTTGGCAGTCTCTGTAGCAGGAGAGGAAGCATCTTTTGTTATTGACATCCTTTCTCTTAGCTCTGCTCTTGCTTTTTGCCAGCTGCTCATTGTCTATACTTGCTTGTTTAGTATTCACAGGGGATTTTACAAGTTCTTATCAGTTCGTTGCCACAGCACATCATTTCCTCTTGTCATCGGTACTCGGTAAATTGGTGGGGGGGAGGATTTGCTGAGAGCTGGGGAGTGGTAAAACACCATTCATGAGTGCGCTGGGGTGTTCTGTCCTCTCCTCTCCTCTCTGAGGCACTTGGTAGTAAAGGTCACATTTCTAGTACTTACTCTGCCATGCCTTCCCCCCCCCCCGCGCTTTTTCTGGGGAAAAGAAAACAATTTTGTCTTTTGCCAAAGGCTAAAAATAACCAGTGCTTCAAATATTCTTCTTCAAAGATATAAGGAAGTGCAGCATAAAAATAGCTCCAGCTAAAAAAAAGATTGACCACCTTTCTGAGTGGCTGGAGAAGGGTTGGTTTGAGCTTTTCATGGGGTTTTTCTTTTAATTGTCTTTTGTTTTCTCTATCTGCAACTTTTTCCTTATTTTTTTAATACTCTGAAAAACACTAGAACTCAAAAAAAAAAGTTGCTGTAGGATTTTCTCCTTTTGGGAAATAAAGATCCATTTGAGAAGCTTAGCACTTCCATGCACTACTGGCCTTGGAACTGCTGGTTCCAGCAGCCTCTTCCCTGTTCCTCCATGGCAGGTTTAGTCTTTCAATGAGGCAACATGACAGGGATATACTGTTAGTTTTAAAGCATATTCCACAGGCCTTGTCTTCTAAAGGATAAAGTCATGGATTTAAGGAACTGTCTGTGTTAGAGACTACCTGAAGGGAAGTTCTGGCCAGGCGGGGGTTGGTCTCTTCTCCCAGGCACTCAGCAATAGGACAAGGGGGCACGATGGGCTCAAGCTCTGCCAGGGGAAATTGAAGTTGGAGAGCAGAAAAAAATTCTTTGCAGAGAGAGTGCTCAGGGATTGGAATGGGCTGCCCAGAGAGGGGGTGGATTCCCCATCCCTGGAGGTTTTTCAACTGAGCTTGGCCGTGGCACTGAGTGCCATGATCTGGTAAAGGGACTGGAGTTGGACCAAGGGTTGGACTTGATGATCTTGGAGGTCTTTTCCAACCCAATCCATTCTATGATTCTGTCCCTATCATCCCTTGATGGCCCCTTTTCCCACTAATCAGTAATGCAAGAACTGGGGACTGTGGTCTCTTTTTTGAGGTGAGCTCCCAGTAATTCTGGGTTTGAAACAAAATCAGGTGCAGTGCTAGGGTTGAAACAGGGAGTCTTTTACTATTTGCCCTTTTGTTTTACCACAGCCTTTACTTGTTTGCTAATTCCTTGTGAACTTATCTTTTTAACAGAACTAAATCGGAGGCCTCGATCATCATTGATGTGAAGATTTCATCAGTGACATCTCTATGCTCATTTCTCAGCCTCCAAGGAACAACACAGCTCATCAGTGGCAATAACTCACCTTTATTTGGAAAAGGCAAATCAACCAAAACCCAACCAACCTTTTGAGACTTGGTGTCAAATGACGTCAATGGCCAGTTTGTTCTCCTTTACTAGCCCAGCTGTAAAGCGTCTGTTGGGCTGGAAACAAGGAGATGAGGAGGAAAAATGGGCCGAAAAAGCTGTTGATGCTTTGGTAAAAAAGCTGAAAAAGAAGAAGGGTGCTATGGAAGAACTGGAGAAAGCCTTGAGCAGCCCAGGACAGCCCAGCAAGTGTGTGACAATCCCCCGCTCCCTGGACGGGCGGCTCCAGGTGTCCCACAGGAAGGGCCTTCCCCACGTGATTTACTGCCGTGTGTGGCGCTGGCCTGACCTCCAGAGCCACCACGAGCTGAAGCCATTGGATATTTGTGAATTTCCTTTTGGATCTAAACAGAAGGAAGTCTGCATTAATCCATACCACTATAAGAGGGTGGAGAGCCCAGGTATGTTTGAAAATTACTGTCTTAAAAACTGCACGAAATCTTCAGTAACCACTCACTGTTCACTCCCTCCTCCAGTCGTGTATAACTGATGGAAATTGGTGTGTGAGGCAGTTTGGGAGAGGAAGTTCAAAGTGTACATTACTGGTGGGGCTTTGGGGAGGTGTGTTGTCCATTCTGTACCAGCTGTTTGTGATTATGTATTTTATATTATTATTATATATTTTCCCCCTGTTACCCTTAATGTTAGTAGCAAAGCCCTCATTTGTAATAAAACAGAAAGCAGTGATGAAAAGACTTCAGTTTCTGTGAGAAACTTGTTTAACAATCTCAGTCCCCACAAAGAGGTTGGTGATTTTATGTCAGGGGCTTGCTATTAAAGTAGTGACATGAATTGAGGAGATAAAAAAAAGAAATAAAATTCTAGGATGGTAGAGTTCCCCACTTGAATTGCAGTTAGCAGAGAGCAGAGATGGACAGAACCAAGGGTGATATCAGAGCAAGGTTTGTACCAGATCTGTGTCAGGTGACAGGCTGCTGTTCAGATGTGCTGCCCTGGGAGAGGGTGAGGAGGGCTGGGGTTCCAAGTGAGGGAGATGAAGGATGATGGTGCTCTGGACAGCAGAGTGAGAAGTTGTTTCTGTTCCACAAAGTAGGTGTAACTGCTGCAACCAACTGTAGTGCTGCTCCTGCAGGACTGGAATTCCATTCTCCTGCAGTCCTGGGTTTAAAACTCCAGCTTAGCAATGCTTCTGTATTGCAGTATAGATTTTGTTTGTCTTCAGTAAAAGAAGACAATATTTAGCCATATGTAACCATGTTTTGACTGTAGAAATACAGGCTGTGTTTCCATTGTCCTGGATTTGCTGACATACACAGTGAGTTTTGCACTTCCACAGCAGTTCTTCAGTATGTGCCACGTGTAGATTGATTTACTTTGTTGGTTTCTTGATTTAAAAAAAAGTCATCTACCAGTTGCATGAAATACATGTGTGGTTTTGTGATTTTTGCAAGAGTAAAGTTTGTCTTTCATGAAGCAGAATGTAAAGGAATAAAGGAGAGGGGATGGGGTAAAGGCATGTCAGATTAGTCCCCTGCTCCTCTTTCCACCCCAGATAGTGTTGAAATTATCACCATTATTTGTATCTCTTTCCTTCTATCTGTTTTTAATCTAAACTGACCTGATTTTTCTTTGGCTTTTTTCCAGTTCTACCTCCAGTGTTAGTGCCTAGACATAGTGAATTCAACCCCCAGCACAGCCTCCTAGTCCAGTTCAGGAACCTCAGCCACAACGAGCCCCACATGCCCCACAACGCCACATTCCCCGACTCCTTCCAGCAGCCCAACAGCACTCCCTTCTCCATTTCCCCAACCAGCCCCTATCCCCCCTCCCCAGCCAGCAGCACTTACCCCAGCTCCCCAGCCAGCTCAGGACCATCCAGTCCCTTTCAGCTACCTGGTAAGTCCAGCCTGAATATCACTTTAATTAAAAAACCCTGAAATGTTACATGCTGTTGTTACTTATTACCTCAGAAATTCGTGGTATTTACAATAAAAGATTTTCATTCTAGTTCTGCCACTGGTCAGAAATAATTGTTACAGATTTATTTTTCAAAATGTTTTTTGTTGTGGGTGTAATAGTGGTGAGTTATTTTGCACAGCTTCAGTGTAGAATAACTGATAAATAGTTTAACATAATACCTAGCAAAGAAATGAAAACAGGTGTAAGAGGCTGAGCAAGGTGTTTATTGAGGTCTTTCTCAGAATGGTGTTTAACTGAATAAAAGAACCAAATTTTTGTTGGAAACATATTGGATTAAACTGATTCTGAGATTAACTCAGTTGGTTAAAACTTGGTTGTAATCATGCCAAGGTCATGGGTTCAATCCCCTGTGTGGGGCATTGACTGAAGAGTTGCACTGGATGGTCCTTGTGGGTCCCTCCCAACTCAGAATAGTCTGGGATTCTGTGATTCAGTTTAACTGATTTGGGTCAATATATAGAGGAAAACCAACAATTCATAGGGGCAAAGCAAAGCAGTGTTACTGATTCTCTCTGGTCAGTTGGTGTGGTTTATAAAGCCAAGAAGTTAATAGATTAATGATTTTGTTTTTCTAATACCCATTGGCCTCATCTTTGTTCTTTCTGGTTGCTTAGTTCCCCAAAAAGAGTGTCCCAGTTAGGGGGTATCTCTTGGCCACTGGGAACACTGGGAGGGTTGCATTGTTGGGGAACAGGGTTAGTAGGGAGAGCTGTGGAAGAATACAGAGATCCACACCTTTATAATGACCTCAGCCTGCAGGAGCAGCAAAAAGCCCCTCAAAAATTGCTATAGGTCTTTGCTATGCTACAGCAAATAAAGTTTATTTCTTCTACTGCTTTATTTTTGAACATGGAGAAAAGGGTAGGCAAGAAACACTTGTGTGGCAAAAAGTGTAACCATAGTCATCTTGCCCAGCTGCAGGAGTGCAGTTATTAAACTAAGAAACAAAAAGGCAAAAAGAAAAAAAGCACATTTTTTTCTAAAGTACTCAATCATCTTGTTAGTCCCATAGGTAAAACTGCAGCTATTGAAGGAGTTTACTGTAAAGGCAGCTGGCTGTTTTCAGATCACTTTTTAATATTTTTTAATATTTCTTGTTAAGAGTATTTTTGTGTATTTACAGCTGTAGAATGAATAAATAAATATTCTAAACTGTTGAGGTTTATTCTTACTTTTTCATGTCTGTAGCTGATACTCCACCTCCTGCCTATATGCCCCCTGATGATCAAATGGGGCAGGATAATTCCCAGTCTATGGACACAAGCAACACAATGATCCCTCAGATCATGCCAAATATGTCGACCAGAGGTAAGTTGTGGTGTAAAATTACATAGTTTGGCTTCTTGCAATTCGTGACCAGACTGAGTGAATAACTTCAAATGGGCCAGTAAATCTTGCTGATAAGTGGAAGCAGCTCTCCAAGGCAAACTGGGGCTGTGGCAGAGAAAATTGAGAAATAAAACTTGCCTTGCTTATTTTCATCTCTTGTTTTTAAAGCATAGTGTGTCTTAGAGCAAGTTGAACTCTCTCATTTCTCTTCTACCTTTGACTGCTGCTTGAACTATTATGCACAAAGGCTCTGAAAATTTTGAGTCCCAAAATAGCAGTTATTACAGATTTTTTTTTAAGTGGGCAGGAGAATCTTGTTTCACCTGTTGTCACAGTCTGTTTGTGTGTGTGGAGGAGGTTTTTTCTTTAATATCAGACTTAAAATTGGAAAATAATTGTGAAATCAGCAGACTGGCTAAAATACATGAAGATCGTTAAGATCTTAATCAGGATACTCCTCGCCCATCATAAATGTCAGCTGAGCTTTCACTTGTGTGTTGGTGTTTTGGAAGTTCTGCTTTGCAGTCTGAGATTTAATATTTCACCCTTCTGTAAATAAACTGATCCTTCTCTTTGCTTCCCTTCAGACGTTCAGCCCGTGGCCTATGAGGAACCCAAACACTGGTGTTCCATCGTGTATTACGAGTTAAATAACCGTGTCGGGGAGGCTTTTCATGCATCTTCCACAAGTGTCTTAGTGGATGGGTTTACAGATCCCTCCAACAACAAGAAGAGGTTCTGCTTGGGTTTGCTCTCCAACGTCAACCGGAACTCCACCATTGAGAACACCCGGCGGCACATCGGGAAAGGTAAAGCTTCGTTTGGAACTCGGGATCGAGACCCCAAGTCCTTGGGTTTGTTTCAGCTTCTGTGCACTGCAGCAGGGATTATTCTGAGAGGAGGATTCTAGAGGTATTCTGAGATCTGATACGTTATCTGCCTGTGCAGAATCAGAAGACAACTCTATGAGGCATGGTTTGATTCTAATTAGTCAGGAATTACATACATTTTCCTTTGGCACTAATTTAAAAGACTAAATATTACCCCTTCCTTACCAAACTAGGTTGTCATAGGGGCTTGTTTGTCAGGGTAAATGATAATCTGGATGTAGAGCTCTGTGTTTCAGCGCCAAGAAACATTGCAGGACTCCTGATACTCTACATTCTATCTCCTCCTTACATCAGATTCTTCATTCCACTGTACAGTATATCAAAGTTTTTTTTTATTTTGTTGTTGCAAGGTATTGCCTGGTGTCTGTGTTCAAATATCTTGGTGAGTTGGCAGCAGGGCTTTGAAGTGCTAATGCAACACTGCAAGGGCTCATTTGTCTGAGTGAATCCATGGGGTGTGTATGTGTGTGGGAGGGATTCCTGGACACAGCAGGTTTTGCAAGATCTTCTAGTTTTCCTGTACTGTTTGGCTGATAGCACATAGAGATGCACAGTTTTCATCTTTGAAGGAATGTGCCTGGATTATCTTAAATTGCAGTGCTCCTTTTCTGAGTATCTTCTTTTTTTGTGACTGAGTCAGTCCTGGGAAGAGAACCTTGTTTCTATTTAGAGGCCTCTTTACCACCTAAGATCTTTGGTCTTGAGTTTTCCTTGATGAAAATTCATCCTGTCCCTTATCAGTCTTTTAATTAGAAACTGCTGTAAAGATGGCAAAATTCTGCAGATAATTTGGAGACTACAGGTTCTGTTAATATCTGTTGGAAACTTGGCTCTGCAGTGCAGTTATCCCAGAAAACTTACAAATAAAATCATGTTATAAAGGGGAACAGCTGATTTCTGGAGCGTGGGTGGTTTGTCAGGTTCTTTGTTTTGGCTCACCCCTTTCAGTGGTGTTGGCAGAGAAATCTTGTGCATCTGCCCAAGGTCAGGAGAGTAACCAGGATCCATCAGCATATTGTAGAGTAGTGTTGGTTGCAATGAGCTTTAAAATGTCTGCATGTCTAATACAAATTATTGAACCTAGACTTTGCTTTATGGTAATAGTCCTGACAACAATTATGGTTGTTTGGGAATAAAATACTATTTATTTATAGCTTTTGTTTGAAAGGTTTTGGGTTTTTACCTCCTTAAAACCACCCAGTCCTTTTTGCTAAGGATTTTTACTGTAGTTACCAACTGGTGCTTCCTGTCTTTTTAAACAAATAGGGTTGTGTTGTGCACATGCATTCTTGCCCACCCTGGATTTTCTGACAGCTGCTTGTAGTGGTTGAAGCCAATGGTTCCTCTGTGTAACCTCCCTCCTACCTTAGTCCCAAGTGGCCCAGCAATGCTCACAACAGTTGCTGCTGTCTGAAAGATTAACTTGCATCTGCTGACTCGCTGCAGCCTCAGCTGGCAAACCACGGGACAGTCACCAGTGGATTCCCAGGGTATTGCAGGGAAGAGACTGAACTGTATCCCAACCACCTGACGGTGCTGGGGGGGAAAGGAAGGCGAGTTATCTCGACTGAAGTAGCATCAAGGGTCTGTGTTTGGACCCTGAAAGGATCAGCAGCTTTTATATACTGATTTTAGTCAGTAAAGGTGTCAGGTTTCAGTGTGCACAGCTGAATCCAGAGATGTGATAAATCTCGGGGCTTTGTTGGTTTTAAGGTTTGTGAACAGTGATGGTAATTAAGATGAGAAACCATTTGGACTTGTCTCTCCTTTGGCTTGATAAAGTGCTCTGAAAATCAGAGTAGGCAATGGATACACTTTCTCCTTCATGTCTGTCACTGACCCTCCTCCCAGGACACCCTTATTTCTGTTGGAATTGCCAAAGGCAGAAGCTACCAGTTGTATAGAACTGGAGTTTTAACATCCACATAGATTTTCTAGAAAAATAGCTTGAAATACCAGTGGAAAGAAATGTGGCAGTAGTTTTTTTTTTCTCTATTCTGTTACTGATCAGAGAAGGACATCTAGTGGCTGAGCCTGCTGTGTTTTGAAATGGGAAAGCATTTACAGTGTGAGCAAAAAAGCTTTTCTGAAAAGCTCAGGCAGAAAGTTTACTGGGATTTACTGTACCAGTCTCAAAATCAGAGACAGCAAAGTAATTTGACATGTTTCTATCTTTGTTTTCAAGGAGTCCATCTCTACTACGTGGGTGGAGAAGTCTATGCTGAGTGTTTAAGTGATAGCAGCATATTTGTACAGAGCAGGAACTGCAACTACCACCATGGCTTTCATCCAGCAACTGTGTGCAAGATTCCCAGTGGATGCAGCCTGAAAATTTTTAACAACCAGGAGTTTGCTCAGCTTTTAGCTCAGTCTGTCAACCACGGGTTTGAAGCAGTGTATGAGCTCACCAAAATGTGCACCATTCGGATGAGTTTTGTAAAGGTAAGTCATTTTTTAAGTTTATTGTGGGTTGGGGTATTTAGTAGCAATTCCATCAGCACTGTAGCAAAGCTATTCCAACCTGATGTGGTTCTTTTCAAATTGAAAATTCTTAATTTGGGGAAAGGGAAGTCAAGAAAGGAAGAGCACAGATTGCTGTATTGAATGTTGGCCATGTGTTTAATTAGTTCAGTATTCAGGACAGGGATTTAATCACTGTAGTTGCTGTAATTTTGTAAAAGGAGATTTGAGCTCCTGCTCTGAATTTGAAGGAATAAAGTGAAAAACAAGTCTGTTAAAGTGAGTAGAAAGGAGCATAATTGATTGCAGAAAATATTCAAGTCCTTCCAATTGATTAATACTATTAAAAAAAAAAGATTATGGCAAAGAGGCTGACTTTGAATTGATGAAGTCAGGCTGTGTTGTTCTCTCACAGAGTTCCCTCAGCCTTGTTTAATGACAATGCTGTCCATCTGAGTGGAATCTCAACTGGGGCCTTCCAAGGTTTTTTTGGTATCTTGTCCAATGTTGGTTTTGTCAGTTATGATAAATCCTGCTCAGTTTGAGAGCGTGGAGGATATGGGAGCAGGAGGCTGGAGCAGGAGAGAGATGAGGCCACGGCAGGAGCTCTCCTGGAGTGCTGGTGTGGGCACTCCAGGGGTGCACCAGGCAGGACTTGATGCAGCCTCCCAGGTGCAGCTTCCCTCCCTCCTGCTCCTTCCCAGCCTCAGGTTTTTCCTTTAGATAAGAAGTGTTTCTGGGTTGTGAATTGCCCTCCATGGGTATCTTAGATCATGACTTCCTGCTTGTTGGCAGTGGTTATTTGAGAGGACAGGAAAGTCCTGCAGCTGATCGATGACGTTTTGTTCACTCCTGCAGGGCTGGGGAGCTGAGTATCACCGGCAGGATGTCACGAGCACCCCGTGCTGGATTGAAATCCACCTCCATGGGCCCCTCCAGTGGCTGGATAAAGTACTTACACAAATGGGTTCTCCTCTCAATCCCATCTCATCTGTCTCATAGTGCTGACATTTGATCTCCAGCCTCACTTTCAGCGAACTTATTTTAATTCTAGAGAAACTTCCAGTGGATACTGTGAGCTATATGGAGAATGGATCTTATGGTTTAATTCTTTTCTTTAAAATCCCTTTGTGACCAATTCCATTGTGTACAGCTAATCAGTTTTACATTTCAAATTATTCTTGTGATGCTTAAGTGACAGTTGAGCCCTAAGGGAAAAATTAGTCTATTGAAAAATTCAGAACACTTTTTCCCTCCTTCTCCTAGAACTTAAACAGACATATGTCTTAACTGGAAATCCTTTTTGTCCTGTAGGGACAAGAATTATGAAGACTGACTTCAGCAAATAAATACATATCATAGTTTGGAATTTTTTTGGATGTTTATGAAACTATTTGAACATGTGCAGCTCAAGCTTACAAGCTGTATTTTGTTGGTTTAACATCTTAAGGTTGACATCTGTCATAAACAGAATTAGACTTTATTATGGCTAATTTGCCTCAGATTGAACAATGTGATTTTTTAAGTGTACACCTGAGAAATACACTTTTTACAAATATTGGAGTGGTGTAAAAACACTTACATTTTCTGTTGGAAAACGCTGTCATAAATGCACTGTATATTAATGCAGAATAGCAGTTCTTAGCCTTTCCCACTTTGGTTTTGAAATATCTCTTTTAACCACCATTTAAAATAGTAATTGATACAAGGTAAACATCTTGCACGTTTCTGGAGTAGTAGTTCTTGTTTTGCTTTGATTTACACTCATGCCGTTTGGATTTGGTTGCCAAGGCTATTTCTTTCTAGGTACCCTTCTCTATCTTAACATAAACACTACTGTTTGTAAAGGGCAGTGCTTGCTACTTTCTGGAAGGAGTAAGTTGTTTTGTTTTCTTTTTGATGTTCTAGCTGTTTATTTTACCTGTCTGGAATTGATCTGTGTAGGCCTTTATAATCTCTGAGTAGCCATTACTCAGTGTTAGTGAGTACACTGTATTTCCATTCACTTGCAGTATGAATTTGAGGCTCTCTGGAGAATTGGAGTGGCTTAGCAAATGAGTACCTGAATGCAGAAGCTTCTACTTCCAGATCATGTGATTTAATACAGACCTGTACAAGAGAACATTAGGGTTCTGCAGAAGTGTTCCAGTTTGTTCCTTTAAGGCATTTCAGAAGAAACGTTTTAATGTAAACAACTTTATTGTAAACAACTTGAATCCTTTAAGAGCGTTTGTTACTCAGGTACCACGCGCCGCACGACTTCCACCTTGGAGCAGAAACTGCCATTCAGCAGAAGACACAAGAACTTGTCTAAGCAATCGATGTCTCAGGATGGCAGGAATTTCTGTATTACTTGGTGTTTTGGCTTTTTTGTGTTTTGGGGTTTTTTTTAAACAGTTTCTCAAGTGTGTTTGAAAACAGACGAGTGCATCTTCAGGAGAAGGGGAGTAACATTTGCCACTTACCTTCGGGGTCTTCTCTTTCATTCTTTGGAGCTGCAACCCACAGACAGTTCTTTTGATTGAATAAGATGCCAAGTCACTTGGCCACAGGATCCAGCTTTTATTTTCTTCTCCTCGGGACCTGACTTTTGTCAAGTAGCTGAATATGTATATTTGACACTACAGAATATTATTTTTCTTGACTAGCTTTTGTAATAAATGACATGGCACGTTGAACTAAGGAAAGATTATAATTGTAGGTACAAGATTTTACTTTATCCAAAATGTTTTTCACCTGGCTTCATCTCTTCACTCGTGTGCTTCTGTGTGGCCAGTGGAGTGACTCAAGAATGGGTGCTGAAGTGGCTGTTTGTGAGCCAGAGCTGTGCTTAGTGCCAGTGTTGTGGTTAGATTGGCTACCCATGCACTGAACCATAATTTCTGCAATAATACCCAGTTAACCCACTTCTGATGCTGTCATTAAGTACTAAAGTGCTCTGGCATTTTTCTGCTTGTGTGCATGTTCTGGAACTGTGATACCTGCAGTGCTGGGCTGTTGGGCTCACCCTTGGTCGGGCTCAGGTGGATTTGTGGTGGTCAGAGGAGGCAGAGACAGCTCAGGCTGGGTGTGATCAGAAGGCTCACCGAAGACAAAGGACTTTATTTTCAGTAACAGCTTCACTTTTATCCACTCCTGCATTCAACATTGGTCAATAGTTCACCTGACATACATGGAAAGAGTCTACTGGTTTCAAGGCATCCACACTCTCCAGGTGGCCCTCTGGTCCTTAAGGATGCATTCACCAGTCACCTCAGACCTTAAGAGATCCACACACACAGTCACCCCGACACTGGGACACCCTTGGGACTGCTGGTGTGGCAGGGCAGGAGCAGGAGCAAGTCCAGGAAGATTTGTGTGCATTCTCCTCCTTTGTGCCTTTTAAGCAGGGCTTTTTAGGGGCTTTCTAGTTAGCAAACTTTGTGTGCTGCTGGTTCATGGTGTTCCAAATCCTGTTTAGTCCATCTCTGCTGCTGGTAAAATGAGAGAGCAGTGTGTGGATGGGTTGGATGGAGAGCTGTTTGACCCTAATGATGTTGTCAAATCCAGGGAGAGCACAGAGTGCTGCTCCTGCTGCAGCATCCTGGGTGTAAATCACTTCTTCATCCAGACAGAGGGATGGAGAAATGGAAACAGCCAGTAAGTAGTGGAAGTGAGAACCTTTGCAGTGTGGCCCAGCTTAGACTGTTACACTTCAGTGAACAATCATTTGGCTTTTGTGGTGTGTTCTCTTCTTTCTGGGCCTCTCCTTTGCACCAGCCACAGCACTGACTGGCAGCTTTGGCAATCCCAGAGAGCCTGGAGCAGGCTGACACCAATCCTGCTGGGATTGCTTTTGTGTTCCCTGAGATAAGACAGCTTGGAGTTGGCTCCTGGGGCACCTCAGCCTGGCTGGCAGTCAGTCAATCAGTGCCTTGGGTTTGACACTAATTTCACTGCATTAGGCATGGAGTAATTGGACATGAAGGACTGACATTGGGTTATCTATAATAATTACTAAGTTATAGTATCTCTAGGACCAAAATACACCTTTCTAGTGTGACTGACCAATGAGACAAATGTAACAGAATAGCCCAGTAGGCAAAACAATCATGGAACAGCCCGGGTGGTGTGATTTGGGATAGAATTTTTTGAAGTATTGGAATTCTTTGGAGTTTTTGCTTGAAGCAATGATTTTTCCCCACAGTATTAAACTATGAAAGTTGTCAGTTCTTGGTTGTAAGGTTAACTTGGGATTCTTGCAGTATGACTTTAAAGGACATGAAAATATATCAGGTTTTCTCCCTAGTCTGAAATAATAATGTTTTCAGGATATTGCTTTACTTGTTCAAAGTTTTGCTAGTGATGGTTTCTAGAAAAAACAACCAACCAACCAAAAACCAAACCATTTTCTAAATGTTTTGCTTCACACAACGAACTTGTAACTAACGTTTTTCTGTAGTCACAAAGTTTCTGTTTAGGAAGATTTCCCATTCTGAATTCAAATCAACAGACCAAACCATCAGATTACAACAATATGTTGCTTTCTTGTGCTGCTCCCTAAACCTGCTTCTGTGTTTGGTGCAAGCATAACCCTTATGCTTTTGTTTACATTGTAGGAAACACAGTTCTAGCAATGAGGGGTTTGTTTTTTTTTCATTTAACTCTAAACATCTTTTTATTTTGTTAATTTTGAAATGGTTAGGTTTTGCTATGTTATGTTTTTAAAGATATTTTTTGCATACTGCTGCTCATATTTCAATAAACAAAACCAAAAACCCACAGCTTTTTCTGATCTCCTTTATCTGTAACTCACAGTGTCTCAAGAATTTCACAGGGGTTAATTTATCACTTGTAACTCCTCCTGCTGATGCCTCCCCATGTATGTGTTTCTTCCCATACAAAGGTGATATTATAAAAATACTTTCTTGAGTTTTTTGGTGATGCAAAAGCTTCTGTACTCTTGGAAGCAGAGACTGAATTATTTCATTACCTTATTTAAAAGTTCTTTTCATGTAGAATGCAGCCAGCCCAAATGGTATCAATGTTAGTGTTTATAAACCCACTTAAATTGGTAGTACAAAATAATGTTTATCTGTCAGACTTCAGCAACAATCTGATCACTGTGTTGGGGGTGGTTGGGAGTTTTTTTCTACCACTGTGGGCAACCATAACATTTTAAACAACAGTCACCATGTCAGAAGGTGCCAAGCTTTGAACTGCTGAGCAGTGGCCTTTCATTGGGATGGGGGCTGTGCAGGCATCTCTTGAAACTCCAGCACTGCTGCAATAAAATGGAAATTTAGGAGAAGTTTGGTGAGCTGTGGTTTAGCTTATTTTGTAACACTGAGTGGGAGGAAACTTCTCCCCTGTTTACCAAGATAGTGCAGAAATAGAGGTTGAAAAGTAATTAGTGCTGGTGGGTTATTAAATCTTTTTTCTTGCAGAGTGAGTACAAAAGCACTGAATGCCAATACCACAATGACAAATGGTCTCATTAGTATAAAACTGAAATCAAGGTGTTGTTACAACTTATCTGGTCTGGGGTTCCTGCTCAGCTTTAATTTGGCCACCTGCACAATGCTCTGAAATTCATTTCTCAGTAACAGGAGCATTTTTCCTTTGAACATGAGAATCCAATCAGGTAATAATTTATTTTTTTAATTTCTTTCTTGATACTGCTTTATATCAGTATCCTCTACACTTTTTTGATGGGTTTGCTTCCAGAATGATGATTGCCAGGTAAAGTCCCCAGAAGATTTACTGGGACAGTATTGCCTGGATCCTCCAGACTCATTTGTGAGCAGGATCTCAGATTAAGTGTTGCAGTGACTTGTGGGTTTTCCAGCAACTTCATATGGGCTTTTACCAGTAGCTTCCTATATAAGTAAAAAGCAGCCAAACAAAATACCTTGGTTATTATAAGTTTTAATTCATTGTTTTATAGAAATAGAAGAGGTTTTGGTGAATCCTACTGGTTTTTCTGGTGAATTTACAGATACAGTAATGACTCTGAGTGGCCAAAGTAACCTGAAATTCTTCATTCATGAGGGGTTTTTTGAGAAGGAAAAAAGCTTTGGGTGAAACTTCCCCTTCTACCTCCTCTCCAACCTACATTGCTAAATGAGTCAGAGGCTACTTCTGTTCACTGCCACCTAAAAAGCAAATCTCTCCCTGGCATTTAAGATAATTAAACATTGAGTGTCCTTTGCCAAGAGACATCTTCCTTTCTTCTCCTGGAGTGCTTCCTTCTCTGGTTTCCCAAGAAATCCTACTCATCTGGGATAACAGTTTCACAGAAATCAGGAAAACTTGGGAAATAACTTTTATTAGAGATGCTCTTCAGAGGTCCTGGTGATTGGAGAGTCAAATCAATGCACTAAATGAGCCTTTTTCCAAATGGTTTTCCTGAACTACACACTTGGTATGGAAATCCTGGTTCCATTTAACATTCCAAATTCAGCCTTTTGGCCTGTAGGATTTAGAGCTTGTGTTTCAGCATTAAACAATCACTGGACTGCCCCCAGTGATGGTTCTGGCTCTGGTTTTCCTTGAAATCTGAAATCTCTGGGAACAGCAGAAGGCAAATGGGACTGTGCCAGCCCTTTGTTATGGTTAGACTGAAACATGCACTCTGGCTTTTTCTTTGCCCTATATTTCTATATTTAGCAGTGTTGTCTTCTAAAAAACATCCTGAGAGGTCTCCAAAGTCCACCCACATTGTCAAAGGATGGATCACAGGATGCTGAATCAGAGGCTTCCAGCTGATGGAATTCCAGTGGTACCTTCAAATGGAAAGAGGGAGCACACCCTAAAACAGGCAGTCAGATCCATGCAATTCCTGTGTGACAGGTGCCTCAGGGCTTTACACTTTCCAGGGGGTTTCATCAGCTTCTTTTTGGATGTACTGATTGTGTTACCTGCATTACAGCTTCAAGTATTTCTCTCAGCAACATTCTTTAGTTGAGTCTGAATCCGAGGGAAGCTCTGCCTTGGGATGCTCTTAATCCTCCTGTTGTGGGATCCTGAAGGTAAGTCTGCAGTTCCATCAGCTGGGAAATGCAGGTGTTGGCCATGGGGAGTCCAGTTCAAAACAAACTGGAGCCAGTGACAACACAAACACAAGTTGCAAAAAATGAAACCAGTCTATGAGTTCATTCCATAAATCTGGAGGCAGGAAGTCTGTCCCAGCAGAGGGGTTGCCAGGCAAGACACGTATTTTTTATGGGTTTTATTTCACAAGGGTTAATTTATTAACCCTTTTATTTCACAAGGGTTACCTCAAGTTTGTGCTGGAGTGATAATAATCTGCTTTTCCAAGGGTGGCAAGAAGCCAGATCCCAAGGGGATCCTGTTTTCTGGCTCTGATGGTCACACCTGATCCACAACAAGCACTTGCTCTTGGCCAGTCCCACTGTGAGAAGTTCTGGGTGGGCATCTCCATTAAAAACACTGAAAGTATTTACTTTAATGTGAGGAATGACACAAATCTATACAAAAATCACATAAGCAGCAGGTTAAATTCTCTTTTATCCAGAATACTGACCTGTAGGCAAACTGACAGGCAGGGTTTGCACACAGCAGCAGATTAATGTGACATCTCAGGTTCCTTCAGTCTTAAATCTCCATAAAGAAACTTCAAATTTGTGTTCAGAATTTTCACCCCTCCAAAGAGGAACCCTGTAAAAAACACTTCACTCCCACAGAGGTGTGAGGTGAGGGCTCTGAGGGGTGGAAGCTGTTGGGTCATCTCCATTCTGTGTTCCCACAGTTTTTTTCCAGAAGACATTGGAATAGAACCCCAAACTTTTACAATCGGCAGCTCCTTTGTCCTAAGGCCACTTTTATTCTTTATTAATACCTTTCTTTCCATTCTCTGCTTGAGAAATACCCATTCTGTTTGCTCTAACAGAAGTTGTTTTCAGGACTCAATAAGAAGTGCTGTGTAATTCAGTTCCTCCTGCAAAATCTCATTTTCTGAAGTGTTCTAGAACAGAGAAACTGCTGTCAGCAAACCCAAGAGCCTCTCCAGGCAGCTTTGGGCTGTGTGGGTGGCTTGGACTTCAGACTCAAAATAGACAAAATGGGCTCTTTTCTGTAAGAGCCAAATGGAAACCAGTTTTTTTCTGAGATTTGAGGGGTCTGGTGAACAGTCTCATGAAGAGATTTTTATAGGAGGAATTCTCCTTAAGTTTCCTCTAAGAAATGAGAGGTAAGTACAGTATATTAAATGTAGAAGTGAAAGCTTGGGAGAGAACAGGTTGTGTCCATGAAGGGAATTCTCCAGGGGTACTTCATGCACTGCCTGGGCAGGTGCTCAGCCCTGCAGGGAGGGATTTGATGTTCCCAGGAGGGCACAGCTCAGTCAGAGAGGAGGAAAAAGAGCTTGCAAAGATGTGACTCTGTAACTTGCTGCCTGGGAGACCTTTTTGTATGGATTAATGGATTTAAACCAAACTTCTCTGCTTATACCTGTAGTTTCTGGAAGAAATAACCTCCTAAAGACAAATGTGCTGTGAACACAAACCAGCTCTGTCTTCCTTTCCTCTTCTCAGTCTGATACATCTGCCAGCATTTTAAATGTTTCAATATCAGGTAGGTAATTTCTGGCTCCCAAAAGGTGTAGGAGAGCCAGGGCAGGGCAGAGTTCAGGGGGGACACTGTGCTTTGGCACAGCAGGACTGAGCCCCTTGCCCAGCACTGGGCTCAGCTCTGGCCACACTGCTGACCTGGAATATTTAACTTTTAGGATTTATTCTTTACCTTTTGCCTTGCTGTGCAGTTTGACTGATGTGTGAGCCCTCCAGGTGAGTCCTTTCAGGCCCTCATGTGATGCCTGTGTGGTGTGGGGTGTAGAAAACCTTCAGCTCCTGGATGTGTTTGGGGAGAAAGGGAAGTGCAGGAGGAGAAATGCCCACAGAGCAGCCCACCTACAGTAGGAAACATGAGGAGATGGGTCCTCTGCATCCCCAAAATGTTAACAAACCCAGTGTTCAGGCAGAGCATGGCAGAGTGAGCTCCCAGTTATGGAATTCCCTCTCAGAGGAGCATTGTGCTGGTGGCTTCTCCTTGCTTGCAGTGCCAGTGCTGCTGCAAACTCCCCGTGGGCACTGTCTGTGCCAACAGCTTGGGCACATGGACTCAAAGCCATCCTTGGGTAAGAGATCAAAGCCAACAGATGAGTTGTAACAATTTTAATAATCTATTGGAAGGGTGGCATCAGATGCTTCCAGGTGGGAGTCATGGGTTGTTTCCCTGACCTGGAGGAGAGTTAAAACCTCATTTTAACAGGCAGGTCCTGACTCAGCAGAGCACTCAGAGGTGTATTTTAAGCTGCTCATCTTTGGAAAGCAAAGCATGTGATTGAGAGTTTCTCTGGACTGGGGCCACCCTGCCTGGTGGCCCAGATTGCTGCTGCTTTGCTCATCCTTCATGTTTCAGTGGATTATTGACCTCTGGTGTGCCTGGAGGAGAAGCCACCAGGAGGCTGCAGGGCTGGGAGTGTGGCTGGAGAGAGTGGGATTGGCTGAAAGACCCCCAGGGAAGGGTGTGTTTGTCTCAGGGACAGGAATGTGACTGGCAGGGGAAGGGATGGAGAATCCAGGTGGGACCCTGCAGGTGTTGAAAACTTAATAAACCAGTCACAGCAAGGGTAGAAATGTCTCTTGGTCTCCATGTGCTTGTGGTTGGAAAGGAGATTTTTTGGTCAGCTTCAGTTTTGAGCCTGGGCAAACCAAACTTGGCAGAGTGTGTTTCATACATTGGTTAAAAATTGTGGCTGCCCCGTCCCTGGAAGTGTCCAAGGCCAGGCTGGAGAAGGATTGGAGCAACCTGGGATGGTGGAAGGTGTCCCTGCCCATGACAGGGGGTTGGGATAAGATGGGCTTTAAGGACCCTTCCAACTCAAACCATTCTGGGGTTTTATCATCCTGATTGCCATTAGTAGGTCTTTCATCTGAAATAATTCTGGATATTGATGAGAGCAACACAGAAAAGCTTTCCCAGAAAATCAGTAACACTCTCCCCATGACAAGTTCTTTTGGAGTATCACTCCAACCAGACTGCAGAAAAAAACAGGATTATTCTGGAGTTATTCTTGAACATTTAAATGAAGAGTGCAACACAACATGTGCTCTGTCAGGTTCTGAGGTCTTGCCAGCAGAAATTCTTAGACCCAACTCATTATGGCTGAGAGCTGAAAACAAGCTGTCATTGCTTAAAAAGAAATAAGAAATGCCTGATTGGATAAAACTTGATTTATTCAAAAAGGGCTGAGAGAAACACACTTGAATTTATTCTTGCTTTCTACATTAAATATTCAGAATTACACCAGTTAAATTTGGTTCAGAGGAAATATTGGCCACCTATCAAGGAATAAAATATTAAAACCAGTTATATAGTTGTTTAACTTGAGCAAAATAAAACATGGTAACCAAGACAATGACATGGAACTGTGTAGGAAAAAAAAAGCTTGCACAGACTCCTGTTTTGTCTGTGTGCTGGAGTGCAAGGCTGTGTATGTGTCATTGCATTGTAAAATCTCCTCTTTTGAGTGAAATAAGTTCTGTACATATAAATATATATACACACAGATCCTCTTGCACTCTGCAGGGTGAGAATGAGTTTAAGGGCTCAGCATCTGACTCCACTCAGACCCCATTCCACTGACAGATGATCCAATACCCAAAACTGGTGCTAAAATCAGGTTCAGGACTTGGTGTTTCTGGAGAGCTGCAATTCTGTTGTATCTTGAGCCTTTGGGATCAGAATAAGCAAAAAAAAAAAAAAGAAAAAAGCCCTTTTCCCCCTGGTTTGTGGGAATCACAGATGCTGTTCTGGGGCTCGTGCAGCTTGGGCTGGAATTGTGCTGTAACTGCAAGTTTACAAGATATAAAGTAGCGTGTCAGCTCCCAGGGTTAAGCAGAAGCTTTTAGAAGAAAATCAGATAGTTAATAATTTAAAATGGTGCTGTTGAATCAAGCTGCTGCCACATTGATAAATCATGCTCCTAACTGGGCTGGGTTTCCAGAGAGAACAAGGAGTGGGGAGACTGTGCAGAAAGCAAATGTCCCCATAAAGCTGTTTTATGGCTTTCAGAAGTTACCCACTTTGTGCACTGAGCTCTGAGCACTCTGCTCTCCCCTTTCATTAGTTTACATGATATTAATGATATTCATTTTCCTTCCCCACCTCTCCCCGTCCCTGATTATTTTGGTTTCATGCCGTGGCAAATGATTTCCTTTGTAGGCATTAAGAGTTTCACGTCACTGGTAACTTAAAACTTGATGGATGGCACATTCAAACATCAAAACCACCCTTAACAGAATGACAATCACAAGTCTAAATAACCATTTTTCATTTTCTCCCCCTGCCTGGCAGGCCTCCCAAAGCATCCCCCTGCAGTTCCAGCAGCAGTTGGGAGAAAAGGGGCTGGGAAGGAACCTCATCTCCTGGCGGGTAAATACGCTGTGGTTTTTCCATCTGATGCTGTAGTTTCATAAACATGGGGAGGAAACTCCACCAGATGCCCAAATCAGAGACTGTTGTTAATGCAATTACCCCTGTATGGACACTGAATGGGTGGGTGATGACATTTGCATACATACAGAGCTTAGTCTGGAGTCACCAGGCGGTTTTTTCACACCAAACTGTATGAATTTGCTAAAGCATCCCCTCCATAACACAGCTTTTTATTCACAGCCTTTTGGATTTGCATACAGCATATTTTTCCAGCAATCTCCTCCTGCCCATTACTCTCAAGGGGGCCACATCCATTCCCTGGCACATGGCACTAACTCCTTTTTGCCCAGGGATTCTCCTGCTGGGATGAGACGTGTCAGACAGCCTGTGTCCTCCACGGGCTCCTCGCCTCCCTCAGCGATCTGTCGTAAGGAAGAGTGGCAAAAAAAGAGTTTTTCAGCTGGCAGTTTATGAAGAGCACAATGAATGTCACGGTCAAGAGCAGAAAGAAAAACAGAATGATGTAAGTCACCAGGTCTGGCTTATTTATTTCCCCTTCTTTTAACACCCTGGCTGTGGACATGTAAAGGGAGGAGGAGCTCACAGGTCTCGGGGTGCTGCCCAGGTAGGGAGTGTTGGTCTGGATGATCAGATGAGCTTCGGTGGCACTGGTGGAATTTAGCAATTCACTGTACATGTTCTTGCTTAAATTTCCTCCTCGGTGGAAGTAAAGCAGGAGGGCAAACGCAGTCAGTCTTTGGCATAGGCAAGCAATAATGTTCCTGCTTGTAGAAGGCTGCAAACCAGCCTCATGTTGTCTGAAAGCAAATTAATTAATTCACTCGCATGGCTCGGGGACTTTCTTTGAAATCTTCTTGGCTCATATTTACAGCATTCATCCACAAATATTAATCAAAAATGATAGAGGTACCTCGTGTGTCCTGGCCCTGCTTCCCCCAGCACGCCTCCTTTGGGGAGATGCTCTGTCTGGCTCATCTGCTGCTCAGCCGGGACGTGCTGGGAGCTCTGGGAATCTGCTGGGAGCCCCTGGGATGTGCTGGGAGCCCCTGGGATGTGCTGGGAGCCCCGTGCCACTGCTGCCCCTGCATGGGCTTGGGCACAGCCTGTTCGGCGCCGCTGCTGGCACCGGGCAGGGCACCCCGGCTGTCCTGGCAGCGCTCACTGCCCGCGCCGGGGAGGCACGGTGGGTTTGCAGCCCAACTGCACGAATGGGGTGCACAGAAATCCGGGGTTCAGTGGCATCTGCGGGGAGAGGCAGCCGGGAGAGCCCTCTGGATGTTCCGCCGCCGCTCGCTGCCTCGGGAGGCTCCGCGCTGCCCAAATCCTGGCGCCGGGAAGCATCAGTTGACTTTCTCAATTCCCAAAAAGCGGCGCGCTGCGGAGCGAGTCGGGGTTAAAAGGCTGAGCTTTCGTGCTTCGGCTTTCCGCATCGCTTTGAGATAAATTAATTAAAAAAATAATAAAAATTGAGTTATGCCCCTTTGTTAAAAAAAAAAAAAAGAAAAAAAAAGAAAAAAAAAAGAAGAATCACTAAAAAAGCCTCCCTGGGAATGGGAGAGGGTGAGTCCTTTGGAAAGCTCCTCTCAGCCCAGCGGGGCTCAGTCCAACATGATTTTCCCACCTCCAGAAGCCCCAGCGCGGTGTCGCTCGCTCCGTGCGGAGGGAGAAGCGCTCGGTGGTCCGACCAGCCCCGCAGCCCGCGGCGCGTCTGGCACTGACACGATGCTAAAAAGGAAGAGATCGTCGCAGAAATTCCCGTGAGTGCCTGAGGCTCCGGCTGGAGCTTTTCAGCTTGGGGGAGGGTAGCAGAGAGTGGGACAAAAAGAAGAAAATTGCCTTAAATCCTCTCTTTCTTCCTCAGACCTTTATTGTTAAACTCTAGAGTAATCAATGTCTTCTTTTCTTTTTTCCCCTTCACCATGATCCCCAGCACCCTCTCCAGCCTGACAATTAGCATGTTAATTCTTTTTTTTCACAGCAAATTGCTTTATGGTGCTATTAGCTCCTGGCTGCCTGCCAGCTCTGTCTCCCAATCTCCCATGCATCAGATAAGCGCCCTTAATACTTTTATTTTAACCCTCTTACAACTTGAAAAAGGGGCAGGGGACAGAGCTGGAGGTGAGAGGAGCCAGGAAAAGAGGAATAACTGGGCAGAGGAAAGGGTGAAACATCTCCAGCCCCAGGGTGCTGATCCCAGCAAACACTAAAGCTGCTTGTGATGAGCAGCCAAGAGTCCCAGTGGTTAAACATTTCACTTAATGTAATAAAGGTTTCTGTTGGGAGAGGGAGGATGAAGAGAAGAGAAATCTTCTGGCCAGTTAGTTTTGAATCAAATCCAATCCCTGCAATGCCCTCTGAGGCCCTGACCAGTGTGTTCCTCATCCCCTGCAAAGCTCCAGGTGCTCCAGTGAAACCCCCTGTGCCTCCAGCAGCTCTGCTGGGGAGGTTGGAAGCTCTCACATCCCTGTCACATCCCTGTCACATCCCTGTTCACATCCTCCTGCATCCATCCTCAGAAAGGCCATTACCTGCATGTTTACCTCCTGCTCTTGGGGACCTTTTAATTCATAAGATCTTCCTCTAAGGGAGGTTTGCCTGATTTTTGTTTCTCTCTCTCCTTTTTTGCCCCTTTTTTTCCATCCAAATGCTCTGATTCTTCCACGTGCTGTTGTCTGTTCCTGCCTGCACCGAGTGCTCCTCCTGGGGACACATCCCCTGCCTGCAGAGCCACAGTAGTTACACTTATTTACTCTGTGTGGGTTCAAAGAACAGGATGCCAGGCAGGCAAGCCATGGGGGCTGGAAAAATCAACAGAGCTATAAAAAAGCTAATAGAGTTTGGAACTGTCCTGTTGCAATGTCTCCTTTCATGTCTCCTTGAAACAGGAGGGTCTGTGAACAGCAGCATGACAAGGCTGGGTGTCTTCCCAGCACTGTCCCATCTTCAGCTCTCTCCTCCCTGAACTGGTTTTGAGTTTAACCAAACTTTCCATCCTTTTTTATTTATTTCTTCATTGTTTTTATTACCCTGTAGGAAAAACCAGAAGGCATCTGGGGCTGAATCCTACAAATAATGTGGACAGTCTTAATGTTTCACATAGAGGTTCTCTGCAAATGTTACCGACTCTCTAACAGGGGGGAAATACCACAAAAGATGCACGTGAATGTCATAGTTGTTAGTGTGTTTTCTCCCTGCTCAGAAATGGTCTGGTTTTTTGGTTTGGTTTTTTTTTTTGGTTTTTTTGGCAGCCCCATGGTGCTCCACTCAATGGCTTGGAGTCAAACTGGGCAGAGGTGGAGCAGGAAGGGGTTCCTTGGCAACATCCACCTCCCTCCTTCCCCCAGGCCTGTGGGGAGCGTTTCCCTGAGCTGTTGGACATATCCCTGGAGGTGGATGGCACAGTCACGTGCCTGGGATGCTTTCCTGGTTTCCTGGGGCTGCTGGGAGAGGGCAAAGGGGCTGTTTGCTCTGCCAGGTCAGTGCCTGCAAACACAGGATGCTCCTCTGAGCCTCCTCTCCCCATCCCTCTTCATGTGCAGGTTGCACATAGACACAGAACCAGAACCTTTAGTTTTTCCCTTCTGCTCCTGCTCTCTCTCATTCCTGGAAGGTTCCTGCCCCAAAGGTGCACTAGTTCAGCTCCAGAGCCAGCACTGGGGACTGGGGACTGTTGCTGATGGTGCCAGTCCAGATGCCTGAGGTGGGGATAAATCCTGAGGGTGTTTTACAGGCACCTTGTGTGCAGCCAGGGAGCTCAGAGTGCCCAGACCTCCTGCTGGTTTTTGGCTGCCTGGCTGGCACTCGTACAGAAACTGAGGAGAAGCCCTGGGAGTAAATCAGATGTGTTTTCTGCAGCACTGTATCCAGGCTTAATCAGAAAAAAAGCTAAATTGCCATAAATAACACCTTAATTGCAAAAATAAGAGCTGATCTTTCCCCTTTGTTCTCTTTAATTTGCAAGAACAGTTAAAGTCTTCAGTTGCTTATAATTTTTCCTCATTAACTTATTTCTTATTTAGTAGTTTTGTTGATGCAGTTTCTTGCTTTTTTTTTTTTAATTCTTTCCCAAGGCTTCCAGCATTTAATGGCTTGTTTTGTTAGTTTTTCTATGCACAGTGAGGACAAACACTGAGCCTCTGACACTGGCTGGAGTTTAATGATAATAAACCTTTGAGTGTTGCAACTTCCTGGCGTGTTGGGAAGCTGGATCAGCTTCACTGGCCGTGGTGGCATCAGAGGGATGTGATGACACTCCTGTGTCACCCTCTCTCTGGGTCTGTCTGTTCTCAGCTGCATTCAAGACTAAGCAATTTTGTCTCAGATGTGTTGGACCTTAAGGAGTTTATGGATGGTTGTGGTGACTCAGTGGCAGTTCTGGTCTAGACTGGAGCACAAGCCCTATGGGGAGAGGCTGAGGGAGCTGGGGGTGTTCAGCCTGGAGAAGAGGAGGCTCAGAGGTGACCTCAGCACTGTCTGGAACTGCCTGAAGGGAAGTTGTGGCCAGCTGGGGGTTGGTCTCTTCTCCCAGGCACTCAGCAATAGGACAAGGGGGCACGATGGGCTCAAGCTCTGCCAGGGGAAATTGGAGAGCAGAAAAAACTTCTTTGCAGAGAGAGTGCTCAGGGATTGGAATGGGCTGCGCAGAGAGGGGGTGGATTCCCCATCCATAGAGGCTTTTCAACTGAGCTTGGCCGTGGCACTGAGTGCCATGATCTGATAAAGGGACTGGAGTTGGACCAAGGGTTGAACTTGAAGATTTCAGAGGTCTTTTCTGCTTCTGTGTTTCTATGGATGTGGCACTGAGTGAGAATCCACCATATCTTGATCCAACCCCACTGTGATCACCAGACCAGGGCACTCTGTGCCCTGGTCTGGTGATCACAGTGGGGTTGGATCAAGGGTTGGACTTGCTGATCTCGGAGGCCTTTTCCAACCCAATCCATTCTATGATTCTGTGATTCTAGTGGGAAATAAATAATGACATAAACTGTCCAGAGCTGAGAGAAGGGAGAGCAGAACCTGCACCCCTCAGCCCCATCCTCTGTCTCTCTCTGGGCTGACAGGACAACCACATTTCCTTCACCAATCCTCCAGCCAAAGCACCACCAAACCCAACCCGAACTGGGAGCTGCTCTGTGCTCATCCAGCCTGGTAAATAATGCATGATCTCTCTCCCTGCTGCGCTTACGCAGCCCCTGCCACGAGAAATACCAACGGAGGGAAATGAAAGTGCAAAGGAACGTTCTCTTGCTCAGCAATGCAACCATTTACAACGTGTGTTACGATCCTCCTGCTCTGCAGAGCCAGCAGCAGCCAGGGGGATGTTTCTATTGGCAGACCAGAATGCAACAAATCACCGCCTGGAACTTTCCAGTGCCGCAGAAAAGCAGCTTAAAACCATATAAAGGAAAGAAAATGAAAAAGAATATATGGGGATTATTTCCTTTTTTAATCACTCCAAAGGAAAATACTTATTTCCAGGTGCCTGAGATTGGGATATTAAGGGCCATATTTTTAAGCAGGGCCACAAAACTCAGCACCAGACACTCAACGTGGGAATCTTGCCTTTAGTACTCAAATATGGGACAAGATGCCTGAAAAAATTTGCTCAAGGGCAGAGAAATCTTGAAAATGTTTTGTTTCAGAAGAACTCATGTGTGGTATTTAAAACTACCTCCTGCCATTGGGTTGCTCAGTTGGTTAAAACTTGGTTGTAATAACTCCAAGGTCATGGGTTCAATCCCCTGTGTGGGCATTGACTGAAGAGTTGGACTCGATGGTCCTGGTGGGTCCCTCCCAACTCAGAATAGTCTGGGATTCTGTGATTCTCAGGACAGGTTTGCACCAGCTGAAGCAGAAGAATTTAGGAGGTTTCCAGAGAAGTCTGAGGCAGTGGGATTGGAACCAGATGATCTGGAGGACCTTTCCAACCCAAACCATCCTATGACTCCATAAAAGGGAGGTTGTGTGAGTTTGCTCAGTGCTTTGTCCAAATCCTTTGCTCTTCTCCAGGTTGTGAGGAGCGTTGTGATTCACCAAGCCATGATCCATTGGAGGATGGGGAAGAAGAATCCCACACCTCCTGCCACCCCAGGGAGCTTTGCCACTGCTCAGATGGATGTGGGGAAGTGACTCTGGCTGTTGGTGGGAGCATCCCAGCCCCCCTGCCCTGCCAGCACTGCCCCAGTACACTGGGAGGAAGCTCCAAGCAGCTTCCAAGGGGGTTTGCAGGGTGAGGAGCTTCACCCACAGGGAGTTGTGTGTCCTTGTGTGGTGGTGTGTGGGCTCCCTGTGTCCTGACAAAAACTCTCCTTTTCTCTTTGCAGCAGCTTTCCTGGTGTGTACAGAAGGCAAAGCACAACTTGATAGTTTCAAACAGCCAGGAGTGTGTGGGTGGGCACCCAGTGATGCTCCAGAGGAGGCAGCTGCAGTACAGCCACACACGGAGAACAGGAGCAGGAGGCTGTTTGGGAAGTGAAAGGTGTAATTGTAGACAAAGGTTGTCTTTGGTACCTCCTTTACACTTAATCTGATTTGTAGTCACACAGCACTGGTTTGTGAGCTGAGCTGAGAACAAAAGGGGATGCAGATGCTGAGCTGGGAACAAAATGGGACACAGATGCTGAGCTGGGAACAAAATGGGACCCAGATGCTGTGCTGGGCTCTGTGGCAGGAGAAAGGCTTCACCCACTCCCAGGGGTGTGTCAGCTCTGTCCCGGGGGCAGATACACTCTGTGCTCTGAGGGCTGCCTGGCTGTGTGAGCTCAGGACTGTCAGTCCTGTCCCTGCAGCAGGAGGACACTCCCTGGGGCTGTTTGTGGCCCAGCCTGTCCCAGGGAGGTGTGTCCAAGAGCAGGTGTGTCCAAGGACAGGCATGTGCATGAACAAGGCTGTGTGCTCTTCCCAGTGTCTCAGTTCCCAGCATTTAACCCCAATTACTGAGAGCTGAATTTTAGTTAAGAAAAGAAATGATGAAATGTTACAACTCACTGGGAGGTTTCAGTTTTGAATACATTTTGCTCTTGGTGCCAGCAGGCTCTTACCAACCTGCAATATGAATAAAAGGCAATGTCTGTCCTGTCCTGAACAGACTCTCTGGGGACCAGAAGCAGCTGTGGAAAACTGTGCTTTTCATCTGTTTCCTATTCATGGCTCTTCTCAAAGGGAATAAAGTGAGTCTTTCTCCAGGCTGCTGCACAAAACACATCCCACCTGTATGTGTAGCCCTCCTGTTCCACTGGTGTGCTGGAAAACTTCCTCTTTCACCATAATACTGGCTTCACTTTATGGAATTCAGATCCCCAAGAAGGGGCTCAGGGGTCCCCATCATCCTTTGAAGAAGTGTTGACCTCTCAGGTAGGAACCTGTGGCATTGCCCTCCCTCTCCCTACCTCAGCTTTGCCAGCATTGGGTATCTGGGATGAGCCAAGGATTGTTTGTGGAGCTTCACTGGGTTCTTTTATTATCAGAGTCTGTCTTTATTTAGGGCTTTTTGCTTGTACAACTCACCTGAGTGGTGTCAGAAATTCCTCCCCCCTCTTGCTGGAGCCTGGCATGGTGTGCCAGGGGTGGGAGCTGCAGCTGGGTCTGACAGGTTGGGCAGAAAGGGTTCCTCTTGCTTATTGATTTTTGCTTCAGTTTTCTTGAGGTTGATATTAACTGCAAGTCAACACCAAACAATAAGGTGAGTTATTAAATCTGGGTGATCCCCTGGACATATATCTGGAAGTTTCTTTCACAGCCTGAGGTGCTCTTGCCTCTCTGCATGTCTGGAGCTCTCTGATCATGTTCTGTCAGACAAGCTGTTTATTCTGCAACCTCCTTCTTGATTTGAATAAACCAGGCCTGGTAATACTTCCTTACCCTGCAGGGATCCAGAGGACTAATTAGGGAAGGTGGCAAGATTCTCTGATGTGGTTAAAAAATTATAAAAGACTAAAGAACTGTCTTAAAACAGGGTGGAAGAGGGAGCTGAACCCTGGGAGTGATGGAGCTGAAATCTTAACAAGGTATTGACACTCTGGAAAGATAAACCTTCATCCCACTGAAGTCCCAGACTCTCAGTGTGTTTGGCTACTGCTTTGAGATATATTTCCACCTATGACTGTGCAAGAAATTAGGAGAAAATTGAACAGTGTGTTCCCCAGCAGGCCAGGGAATTGGGGAGTTTAGTTGTTTGTGTGCTGCTTGAGAAAGAAAAACAGTTTGGTGATTTCTAATTTGTCATTCAGAACAGTCTGACTCTACAAACTGCATTGTTTGTTTTTAACTCAAGGGTCTTTTTGGTGCTAAGATAAAAACCTTCTCTCAAACACACAGAGCAACTCTGAAAGCAGCTGGTTGGTCCTCAGCAAAGCCATCAGCCCAACTCTTGTTTCTCTCACCAATTGAAGTAAGTTATCTGTAGGATGGCAGGAAAAAATAGATTTTTTTTTTCAATTTATTTTGAGAAAAGCAACATCTTCCCTATTTTTTCTGCTCTCCAAAACCACCTGTGATGTACAAGAATAAGGTAAAGTAATTTCTGTTCTTACAGCAGAGCTGATCTGGAAGATTTGCCTTGTTCACTGAAGATATTCACTCAAAAAGGGAGAAAAAAGGCTCCTAGACCTGTTGTACATAAGGTTTTTCTGTCTGTTTATTCCTTGTTCTGTGGTGGAATCTGAATTCTGGTGAGGAATTTGATATGTATTATCAGCTCTCTATATTTTGTATCCATTTAATTATATGTGACAAGACAATGGCCCTGCCTGGAGCAGACCCAGCCTTGAATCAGGGGAAATCACTCCATTTTTCTGGTGATCCACATTTCTGTCTCTCCCTAAAACCAGGAGCATCCTCTCCTTGGTCCACATTTCTGTTTCCCCCTAAAACCAGGAGCACCCTCTCCTTGATCCACATTTCTGTCTCTCCCTAAAACCAGGAGCACCCTCTCCTTGATCCACATTTCTGTCTCCCCATCAAACCAGGAGCACCCTCTCCTTGATCCACATTTCTCTCTCTCCCCATCAAACCAGGAGCACCCTCTCCTTGATCCACATTTCTGAGTCTCCCTAAAACCAGGAGCACCCTCTCCTTGATCCACATTTCTGTCTCTCCCTAAAACCAGGAGCACCCTCTCCTTGATCCACATTTCTGCCTCCCCATCAAACCAGGAGCACCCTCTCCTTGATCCACATTTCTGTCTCTCCCCATCAAACCAGGAGCACCCTCTCCTTGATCCACAGTTCTGTCTCTCCATCAAACCAGGAGCACCCTCTCCTTGATCCACATTTCTGTCTCTCCATCAAACCAGGAGCACCCTCTCCTTGATCCACATTTCTGTCTCCCCATCAAACCAGGAGCACCCTCTCCTTGATCCACAGTTCTGTCTCTCCCCATCAAACCAGGAGCACCCTCTCCTTGATCCACAGTTCTGTCTCTCCCCATCAAACCAGGAGCACCCTCTCCTTGATCCACAGTTCTGTCTCTCCCCATCAAACCAGGAGCACCCTCTCCTTGGTCCACAGTTCTGTTTCCCCCTAAAACCAGGAGCACCCTCTCCTTGATCCACATTTCTGTCTCTCCCTAAAACCAGGAGCACCCTCTCCTTGATCCACATTTCTGTCTCTCCCCATCAAACCAGGAGCACCCTCTCCTTGATCCACAGTTCTGTCTCTCCCATCAAACCAGGAGCACCCTCTCCTTGATCCACAGTTCTGAGTCTCCCCATCAAACCAGGAGCACCCTCTCCTTGATCCATATTTCTGTCTCTCCCTAAAACCAGGAGCACCCTCTCCTTGATCCACATTTCAGTCTCCCCATCAAACCAGGAGCACCCTCTCCTTGATCCACATTTCTGTCTCTCCATCAAACCAGGAGCATCCTCTCCTTGATCCACATTTCTGTCTCCCCATCAAACCAGGAGCACCCTCTCCTTGATCCACAGTTCTGTCTCCCCATCAAACCAGGAGCATCCTGTCCCTGTTTCTGTGGGAGGTTTCTGGTCAGACCTTTGTGGATCACCAGAAGAAAGGAGAAAGCCCAGCTGTCAGGGAGGGATGGGAGGAGAGATGTGTGAGTGGCAAGCCCTGCTGGAATGTCTGCTGGAGGGGAATCCATTCCTACTCATCTCCTTGGTTGGCAAAGCTTCACCTTGGGAGTCCTCTACATCCTCTTTGTCCTCCTCAGTAGCTCTGACAGCTCCGTGTCTTGGCTCTCATTGCCTAAGACTGTAATTATCATTAATCAAGGCAAGGTGTCTGCCCACAGTTGTCAGATGGGGTGGGAGTGCAGCCTCCTGGAGCAGCCCTTGCTTGGAAAGCCTTGGAGAAGGGCCCCACTGGAGGGTTGGGGCTCATCCCTGACCATGTGGCATCCTGGCACTCACTGGGCACCCCCAGGGGATCTGTAGAGGGCAAAGATGGACTGAAACTTGTGCTTGTTGAGTATACCCAGAAAGAAAATCCCTCAGCATGTGACAAGGGTAATTTTAATGATCTAAAATCTTCTTGCTCCTGGAACATCAGCTCCTCCAAGGGGCAATTTCATTGCCATGACCTCATGGAAATAAATCTGAAAAACTCAACCCCCTGTACCAGTTAGAAAAACAAGGTTATTTTTTCACATCTGTACCAGTGCTCACAAAAGGAAAACTGCATGAAATATAAAGCAAATAGAAACATTTGCAACTAATTTCTCCCTCCTTAATAAAGTAAAAGTTCAGCTGACTTTTAACTTTGCAGAGGAAAGCAGTGTTGGCAAGTGATGGTTCTTTGGAGATAATGGAAGAAAATGTTGTTACTCAGTCGTGTTCTTTGCCTTGATAGTGGCAAATACATTCCTGCTGTATTTTAATTAGCTCTGATCCTATGGTGGTGAGGACTACAGTGCAGTATTGTTATTAAAATTCATCTTTATAATCAGAACAGTCAGTACAGGCTCTGAGAACAGCAAGGTGAAGAGCTTTTAACTTGGGTTAATAGTGGAATTACCAAACTCCTGCCAGCACTTAACCCATGGCCAAGTGTTCAAGTAGAAAGGTTGTGATCATAAAGTGCAATCGTTGCTTTAAGATCATAAAGAGAAAGGCTGTGATCCTCCTCAAAGGCTGCATCAGGCCAGCCATTAATTATGAATGCTCATTAATTATAATGGATTTTCTGCCACGATGTCTCTTCAGCTGAACTCTTGAGTGGAGCTGCAGCAGGGCAGCTGTGGCAGAGGGGAGGATTGTCCCTCCTGAGAGGCTCAGGGCTCCTCTCTGGTGGCATCTGCCTTGAAAGCCAAGCAAAGAGATTAATGAAGTTAAAAAACTCATTCTTCAGAAGATCAAAGTCATAAAATTCTCTTAATTCCCTTTGAGATGAAACTATCAATTAGAGCAAAGAGATTTTTTTCTCTGTGTCTTTTTGTTGCATTTTAAGCCTCTCTAATTGTTCCCCAAGACAACCTTCCTTTGTGTTGTGCTGTAAACTCATTTGCTGAAGTGTCAGGACCCTTTGGAAGGGATCTCTAGGACAAAACTTACCATATATTCTTCTGAAGAACCAAAGTAACACCCTGTTCTTCCTTAGCAGAAACCAGCACAGGCAGTTTGCTCTAACAGAGAGCTCTGCTGGCATTCAAATATAAAAGATCCACGTTCATGGAAAGAGGGGGATGAATCTGATATTTTTGTTTAGCATTTATACCTCTCATCTTCTCTCTGAGCTGCCTCCATCTTCTCTGCTTGTGGTTCAGGCCTCTTGGCTGAATTTTTGTAGGGTAAATTTCAGCTGAATGTGTTAAAATCCCCCTTCCCAAGTGTCTTTTTGTGTCCCCATCCAGCTTTGGGAAGCTCTGGGAGACAGGGAGTGCCAGAGACATTTAAGCACATGGTTGCAATACAACTAAATTTGGCTGCAGTTTTTAATCTCACTTTACCTGCAGATTTTACCTCCTCCAGTGCCAGGTTATCCCTAGAGCTGCTGCCATCCCCTTTTCTCTGTGTTGTGTTGCAGTTTGGCTCCAATATCCCACCCTGTGTGGTCCCCACTCTGTAGCCTGGATGTTCCCATTACTTCAGTTCCTGACAAATTTTTTAGAGAAGTATTTTTTTATCTTTGGTATTTTAGAAAAAAAAATCGTAGGATGAAAATGTTACATCAATATTTGTAATGGTTATTTAGAGAAAGAAGTGTTTGGACATGCTTGAAAAGACTGCTGGGCACCTCTTTGCATGTGTAGGTGCCTAAATATCTGAGAAAAACAGCCATCTGGTGTCTCTGGACTTGGAGCCTCAGAAAATATGTAGGCAAAGAGAAACAAAGAGAATTCAGGCATTTCTTTTGATGGTTTCCTCAACTCTTAATGCCTCTGTCTGTAAAGTGTGGAGGAAGAATTCACAAAAGGCTTTGAAAGGCTCTGCTGCCTTTGTGCTGTCTGTATGTGGTTCACAGATAATGTTATGGAAAATTAGCAGGAAAATCCATGTGCTTTATCCAAGTATTCTGCCCTCCACTTCCAACATCCCTCCGAGCTCTTGCTTTATAAACCCAATAATTGCCTACCTGGTGCCTCAATAGCATTGCTGATTACAGCAAAGCCAATTAATGTCTGAAATCATTTCGAGCTGCCTCAAATTGATTCCCCTCCTTCAAGGTTTATTTTCTTCCCTCCTTTTTCGAGGAGAATTTCAGATTTGGCCTTTTCATTTCTGTGAAACTCCTGGGTTGGCTCTCAGGGAGGGTTTGACCTCAGAATGGTTTGACACAAACCATCTGACACAAACCATTCTGAGGTCAAATCCTCCCTTAGAGCAAACCCAGGTTTGACACAAACCATTCTGAGGTCAAATCCTCCCTTAGAGCCAACCCAGGTTTGACACAAACCATTCTGAGGTCAAATCCTCCCTTAGAGCCAACCCAGGTTTGACACAAACCATTCTGATGTTAGACCTGAGTCCTGCTCTGGGCACACCTTATCTTGGTGCAAAAGCTTTATGTTTTCTGCCCTGTGTCACTGCTGCAAAGCAGCACAGAATCCTCTATTTCAGAGCAGAAGACAATGTTTTGTCAGATCTGGGAGGAAGTTCTCCCTGAGATCCAGGGAACTCCCAGGGGGTGGCTGCCACCAGCATTTTGGGTCCTGTATGTTTGGCCACTACATCAAATGGACACTGAGAAACAAAAAACACTCCTAGAAGGTGCTCCAGCATCTACAAAGGAAATCCTGGGATGGGGAATTAGTAAAATTATTATTAATTCAAGGCTGACTCTTTAAATATAGGGCAATATCTTGTTTCTGAATCTGTTACATGATTTTCTTCCTGGAGCTTTGACAGCCTTTAATGCCAAAATTAATGAGATCCTCATTGATGCTGGGCCAATTCCCTGACTTGCACGTTGTCAATCAGGTAGAAATCCAAATGTTCACCCACTCTCTAAACCATTTTATGTCTCTGCCTCCATCAGAACCACATGACACATCTTGTGGAGCATGTGGAATAAAAAAATCAGATATTCTCCTTTTCACTCCGATGGGAAAAAAAAAAGCGCCCCACAATTCTCAACTGTATAATCGTTTCCTATAAAATAAATTGCTTTATCTGTCTTAATACTGTCACACTCCTGTTCTGCAGTGATCTCCTCCTTCCATCTGTGTGCAGAGCTGTAATCTTCCCTACACCTACTCTATGTGTGCTCTGGTGTCAAAATCCAGCCTCAGTCAGGGCTGTCATGAGGCTCCTGTTCTTGCTGGGACAGAGGGCAGAACTCACAGCCCCTCAGGCTCCTTTGGGTGGTTTCTGGGCTCGCTGTGCAGAGTTTTCATGAGCCTCAGCAGTGCCACGTGACTGAGTTTTGGGTTGGTTTCTGTCACCTGAAATTCTCCCCCTGGGGAAGGACAGGGTGTTGTTTCTCTGTGTGTTGTTCCCACCCCGAGGGACCTGCAGCCAAGCGGAACTTCAGGAGGTACCCACGTTACCCAAACCCTCTGCAAGTCGACTTGCTGTTTCTTGTTGAGTAATTCTGGGTGACTCATCCTTTGTTCTCTGATACAGTTGTGGAGTTTTTTTCCCCACTCATTTGCAGAATATTGTTCAGACAATTGAGCTCACTCACATCACCATCTTTTGTAGTGAGACGGTGCAATCCAATCGTTTTCCTCTTTCTCGAAGCCTCTGCAGCAACAATGAGGTGACCCATAAGTCACCACAATCTTGTTTGCCTTAAAATACAGATCATACCTGACTAAACAAAATAACTGCAGGAAAAAAGAAACCCTCTTGGAAGCTCTGCACCTTCGTGGTTTGACGTGCCGAGGTTCTTCTCCTGCTGAGCCCTGACCTACTTTGCTCACAAAATGCTCTCAGCACTTTGCCCCAGGCACGAGGCTGGAGGAGCCTCAGGAATTCCTCACCTCCAGACCTGAATTGTCCATCACCAACTCACAGCCCTGCCATGGTTTTGGGCAGTGCTGCTTATCCTGTCTCAGTAAATAACCCCTCTCCTCCTGCAGCTCTTTGCATCGTTCCTTGTCTCTGCTCCACATTCCAGCCTGTCCTCACCATCCACCCCTCAGTTCACAGCTGGGAAAATTGAGATTTTGATACTTTTTTTGTGTCAGCTCAATTAAAATGTTTTGCTCTGGTAGTTCAAAACATTCCTCTCTCTTTTTTCCCCCATTTTCCTTTTTTATTATTGAAAAAGAATCCTTTTTCTCTCCCCAGTGTATTGTGTGCATCAGGATGTCTGCCCATGGGGAAACAGGAGACAAGAGTTTAAGCATCAGCAGCTGTGGGAATGACCTACAACATATGGGACTTTTGGTAATTATCCAGCTTATATTGTGTAAGACATAAAAATCATGCAGTTCTACTGAAACATGTAAGTAGAGAGGAGGAAAGTGATGGCAAGTGACTGGTTGCAAAGATAAAGATCCTTCACTGTAGGTTCAGATGTTTTGGCTCTTCGACAAATGCCTAAAATGTGCTTGTTGAATTCAAGTCTGTTACACAGCAGAGACTTGGCTTTGAAGGGGGTTTATTGATAAGAGATGTTTGCATCATAAATATGCACAGCTGAGAGTGATTTGCAAATGTTTGAGTGCAGGGATTGGCTGTAAAAGGAAACCTGGGCTGGGATTTCTCTGCCCCTGTTGGAGTGAGGGGAAAATTTCTGGACAGAAGCTGTGGATTTTCAAAGCCTTCCCACCCTCCATGGGTGGTGTTTGATGTCCAAATGAGGCAGGCATTTGTACTTCCAGAGGGGTGAAGTCATCAGAGTAGAGCAAATTTAGAGCAGGAAGATCTGTGGAGTTATGAGCTGAATGGTAACAAAAGATTGGGTCAGTCTGTCCCACCAGTGGTGGGTGTGGAGTTGGACACTACAACATGCCAAGGGAATGGGATGGGACAGGTGGGCAGGAGATTTAACATGTGGCTGCTGTTTCCACTCTCACACTTTAGGTCAGAATTTTTGTTCAAAGTACCTGATGTTTGCTGACCTGTCTGGGAAATGTGCTCTGCAGCCCCCAAATATCTGTTCAAACTCCTCACAGCACTCACCTGCCTCGAGTTCCTCCATCAGGCTCTGCATCTGCAGCTCACAGAGGTACCAATCACTGCACTCTCATGGATGGGGCTCTGAGCAACCCAATCTAGTTGGGGGTGTCCCTGCCCATGGCAGGGAGTTGGATTAGAAGACCTTTAAAGGTCCTTTCTAACCCAAACCAATATGGTAAAAAATAAGATGTGTACATGGGTGGCAGAGGGAAGGCCAAGGTATTGACAGGTCCTGTGTTTCACAACACAGCCCAGATGGTCAGTCCTGGAGGATTCTGCTCCAGTGAGGCACAGCCTCCCATGTCTGAAATGATCAGAATTCAATGATTATCAAGCTCTTCACTCAGTGCTTAGGAATTCATGTTCTACTCTGCTTTGCCTGTTCAGGGTGTTGCTTTGCTGGGGTTTACAGGACTCACCTTGCACACAGAAAGAACTGTCTGTGCTGTATCTTCTAGGAGTAAAAAGCTGTTCTTGGGTTAATCCATGTTTTCTTATTCACAGTTGCAGACATTCTCCTGGTGAAGCTCAGCAGCTGTGCCTTCTGAAAGCAATGCCTGTGTCAATGATGGAAATTGTCTTTCAAGGTATGAGAAAAACACATAACCCAGCCCTGACCTTCCTGTAGAACCCCCCAAACAATTGCTGAAGTGTTGCTGTGCTTTGACACTCTGTATTGAGAGACCTTTACAAGAAATAAGTGACATATAACCAATAACTCCTCTCTGAGCTTGCAGGAGCTTCAGCAACCTCCATTCAGGAGAACCAAAAGGTGAAGTCCCTGTGCTGTTCTCACCAAGGAATGACACAGAGCTCCTTGAGCAGGAGGTAAAGCCATTTTTTCACTGTGATGGAGGGATGACAACCAGATCCCTCTCACTTCCACTGCTCTGGGCTCCAAGGGCTGAGGGACAGTGCAAGAGGAGGAGGGTGTGGGTTGGATGTGGAATTTCTTCTTTTCCTCATCCAGGGCCATCTTGATCCTCAAGAAAAATAGTTCACCCACTGCCAGTAAAAAAAAAAAATATCAACAATTTTGGGCTTGGGAAAAGATTTGAGTTGTTCTTTACAAAAAAAAAAAAAAGAAAAAGTGATGCTACCTCTCTAAATGCTGTGGAGTCACTTTGCAGAGATGCAATTTTCACTCTATTGAATTTTTTGACATATGGTTATGTAAAGCATCCAAGAGCAAACTCTATCCATTTACACCTTCCAGAAGGCAGTGACTTCAGGAGTTAATGTGGGATTATTTTTAGCATGTATTCAAGTTTATTCATGCTGAAAGGTGGTACTTATCTTTTGGAATTTTAGAGCAGTTATTTGAATAAAAACATGAGTGTGGTTCTATTTTAACTGTCATGTGACATCTGGGAGCTGGTTCAAACCTCTCCCTCTTGGGGAGGTGAAAATCTCAGCCTTTTTTCTTCCCAGCATCTCAGTGGTGCTCACAATACCTGTGTATGTGTTTGGATCTGTGGAAATGCATAAAGTGTGAGTAATTTCCCAGACACTGAGAGAATATTATACCAGAAACAAGGAAAGCATCCATGGGCCAGGAGAAAGTGCAGTTTTCAGTGTTCTTTGTAGGCAAAGCTTGCTGAAGTTAAATTACCCCTCTGAGTACAAATTCCTTGTTAAACTGTCACCAGAGACACTGGTAGATAAAAATCTGTGGCTGAGGATTTTCCCTAGAGCTGGGTAAATATTTCTCTTAGCCAACTAACTGAGCCCTTTTTCAAGTTCAGAGACAATCTGTGCAGGGGTTGCAACTTTCTCATGTTTTGGGGTCACTCTTTATATAAACCTTCTGCTGTTTCTTCTCTCTAAAGGAACAGTGGAAACCAAGGGGGCTGCAAATTCCGTGTGTAGTTTTGGTGGAAGGAGTTGAACTGTTTGCCCAAGAGGACACAAAGGGATTGGGCTGGGCTGGGCTGATGCAAAAGCAGCAGCAAAAGGTCAGCAAAATGTATTTTGCAAAGTTTTATTTGCTCCAAGTTTGGTTTACAGGAAGTGGAATATAAACCTTTTGCTTGGAAATATTTGTGGGTCTGACACTGGGAAAAGCTTTGCAGTAAAAAACATAATTGAGTCATGATGATAATGAGGGTGTAGTTATGCAATGCCAAGGGATCCTTTGTGCCTTTGCTTTGGTATTCAGGGTGATCTGGGTTGCTGCCACCTTGGGCCTGCATTGGGAGGTCTGTGCTGTACCATCTTGCAGAAGAAAATGCAGCAACAGTCACAGAATAATCCCTTTCACAGCCTCTTTCACAAGCAAAAGTATCTTCAAAGTGTTTGTATTATGGGGTTTGTTGACAATGATGTTCGAAGAGGCATTTTATGATGTATTTCTTCTCCTGGTCTGTAGTTCTCTTCAGTGCATTTTGAAATTTTGCAGCTCTGAGTCCTAATGAACCAGCCTTTGTGGCAGCTTTGGGCAGCTTTGGTGGCAGGGTGGAGAGGAGCCTGAAATTTCCCTCGTATGTGCTGCTAATTCTCAGACTAAGACTGTGTGTCTTCTCCTAATCCTTTGCCTGAATGGAATACTTCCATGTTGTTTGTACTGTGCCAGTCTTCCTTGGGAAGGTGTCAGTGCCCCCCTCCTGCCCCTTCAGTGTCCAAAGATGCTGTTTCATCTTCAGACGGAAAGTTTAAACAAAAGGTCCATGTCCTGCAGTCTCTGCCACTGGCCCACCCTCACCCCAGTGGTTTGTATGTACCAAGAGCCAGAGAAACATCACAGTTACCTGAATAGCTGCACTTTGATCCTTCCTTGAGGGCATCTCTTCTCCTCTCCAGACATGCCATGCCATGCCATGCCATGCCATGCCATGCCATGCCATGCCATGCCTTCCCATCCCATCTCATCTAATCTCATCTCATCCCAACCCTTCCCATCCCTTCCCACCCCACCCCTTCCCACCCCACTCCATCCCATCCCATCCCATCCCATCCCATCCCATCCCATCCCATCCCACCCCTTCCCATCCCATCCCACCCCTTCCCACCCCACCCCATCCCATCCCATCCCATCCCATCCCATCCCACCCCTTCCCATCCCACCCCACCCCACCCCACCCCACCCCACCCCATCCCATCCCATCCCATCCCATCCCATCCCATCCCACCCCACCCCATCCCATCCCATCCCATCCCATCCCATCCCATCCCATCCCATCCCATCCCATCCCATCCCATCCCATCCCATCCCATCCCATCCCATCCCATCCCATCCCACCCCATCCCATCCCATCCCATCCCACCCCATCCCACCCCATCCCACCCCATCCCATCCCATCCCACCCCATCCCTTCCCACCCCACCCCATCCCATCCCACCCCACCCCATCCCATCCCATCCCACCCCATCCCATCCCATCCCATCCCATCCCATCCCATCCCATCCCATCCCATCCCACCCCATCCCATCCCATCCCATCTCATCCCAGAGCCCCCCAGCCACTCCTGCCCCACTGTGCTGCCACCTGAGTGCCAGCAGGACCAGCAGAGCTCAGCCCCAGCCAGAGCATTATTTCCTCCCCCCTGGGCCCTGCTCCTTTCGTTCATCTGTTCACTGCATGAGCAGCAGATAAATGGAGCCAATCTCCTCCCTTCCCTCTCCACCTGCATCCTTCCCTTCCCTCCAGGGCTGCCTCACATCACTCCTCCCAGAACTGCTCTGCTCCTGCTGCTGGTCTCTGCATTCAGCTTTTCTCCATTTCTGAAGCAGGGTTTGGGTGGATTTGCTTAAATCTCAAGCAGACACATTAATTCCCTGATGTTTTATTCTTTTGTTCAGCTTATCTTCAAATATATTTGGGGAGCTTTGACATGGTGAGACAGGTCCAAAAAGCCACTATCAACATGTCCCCAGCTGAAGCCTCGTGCACACTCTGGGAAATGTGCCCCCTCTGGCCCCTCTGCTCTTTGCTGCTGACAATTTCCAGCCTGTCAGTAGTGAAAGCAAAGCAGGAGTTTGTCCCTGACCCCGTTGCAAAAGTCTTAATAATAAAAAAAAATTCCTGTTTTTTCTCCTGGATGGGCTCCAAGCACATGGCACTTGGCAGGAGCTGCTGGCAGCAGGTGGATGGCAGCTCTGGGGCTTGGAGAGTTAAATGTTGCTTTGTTTTCAGAGCTTCAAGAAAGGGGGAGAACAGCCCAACTTGTGCTGCTGCAGTGACAACGGCAGGAGGCTCCTGGCAGTGCCACGATGTTTCCAAACTGATTCCTACTCCCTCTGCCTCTTAAGTCTCCTGTGAAATAAATTGGTATAACTTGTTGGTGAGTTAACATAAGGTGGCTTTAGAGATATGAAAGGTCTTTGCCAGGCTTAATCCATTTACAGCTTATGAGTAAATAATTTAATTAGTGGGAAATAGTTCTACCAAGTGCATGCAAAGACTGTTAACCAGGATCTGATTCCAAGCCATGTGGTGAGTCCCAGAGAGGGCTGACACGGGATGAAGGTGATGGGTTGGATCCTTCCTCAGATACTTTCACTACTCTATAAAGAGCCCAAACACCTGAGAAGTTTTAGGGAAAACAGAGTTGATGGTTTTATTCACATACCTTTTTGATAAACTAAGAAAAATGAGGGGAAAAAACCCAAACTCTCTCTCTTTTTTTTTTTTTTAATCTCTCTCTGGCTTTATTTATACAATCCATCAAGAGGCATCTCATCAACAACATTATTTAAACTGAAATAGGAGGCTCACTATTAGTCTTAAAAATTCATAAGATAAACAGATTTTGACATTTAATTTGTTGCAACCAGTGCAAGAATAAATTACTGAGCAAACATTATGCAGAAAACAGTTAAGCAAAGAGGAAATCAGTGTTCTTTACATGGGAACTTAAAGCAGGACCATATATTTTGCATGTTCTGTTTATTTTTGTGTTGGGCAAGATGGAGTGTGCAGTTTGTATTGTTTGCTTAGGGAATAATTTAAGCAGAGCTAAGAATGGAGCATCTGTCGAACAACTCAGTGGTCAGTAAACAATATAAGAGATTTTTTATTAAACACAGCCCAGCCCTCCCCCTTTCCATCCCTGCTGCTGAGAACAGGAGACTCATGAATTATCTCCAGCAGAAGGACCAGGCTGGGCTGTGCAGGGAGAAATGGCTGCTTTGTTTCAGAGCTGTGCAGGCATCGACATGATTTGTGCTGGGAAAAGGAGAAATGAGGGGTAGAGCAAACACAGCTGGGCTCCAGAAAAAGAAAAGAATATGAAACAAGGGAATGTCTGAGGTACCAACCTCCCAAAAAGCAGGAGTGGCATTGGGCTGGGGGTTAACAGGGTTTCCATCAGTCTGCCCAGGCTTGTTGCTGCACTGAGCTGATGTTGGTGCAAAAAGGACAGTCATGTCTTGGTCAGAGATCTGCTGTCACCACTGAAATCCTGCTGAAATCCAGGAATGGCCAATGCAGAGGGACAGGGTACAAAGTGTTCTCCAAGGGACAAAGTGTTCCCCAAGGGACTAGTTCAGAAAGGATATTGAGGGGCTGGAGCGAGTCCAGAGAAGAGCAACGAGGCTGGAGAAGGGACTGGAGCACAAGTGCTGTGGGGAGAGGCTGAGGGAGCTGGGGGTGTTTAGCCTGGAGAAGAGGAGGCTCAGAGGTGACCTCAGCACTGTCTGGAACTGCCTGAAGGGAAGTTCTGGCCAGGTGGGGGTTGGTCTCTTCTCCCAGGCACTCAGCAAGAGGACAAGGGGGCACGATGGGCTCAAGCTCTGCCAGGGGAAATTGAAGTTGGAGAGAAGAAAAAACTTCTTTGCAGAGAGAGTGCTCAGGGATTGGAATGGGCTGCCCAGAGAGGGGGTGGATTCCCCATCCCTAGAGATTTTTAAACGCAGATTGGCCGTGGCACTGAGTGCCATGATCTGGTAAAGGGACTGGAGCTGGACCAAGGGTTGGACTCGATGATCTTGGAGGTCTTTTCCAACCCAATCCATTCTATGATTCTATGATTCTGTTCCCCAAGGGACAAAGTGTTCCCCAAGGGACAAAACTCACCTGGCCGTGGCATCAAAGGGCAGTTTGGGGCTGTTGGGGCTTCACCCTCTTCATCAGACAGTGCTTGGAGCTGCCTCCCCCTGCCCTGGCCCCCTGCACAAACCCCCCTGGTTTCACTATCTGGAATAAATCCAACACTGTGCTTAAGGTTTTTCTCTAAAATCTACCAACTGTTGAGAAATTCTGCTGTAAAATCCAGGTGAGCCTGATGGAGGTGAACATACTACTGTGATGGTTTACTTTTCTTTAAATTTTAATGGCTTTTATAAAAGGTGAGCAGTGAAAACCACCCCCTGGAAGTGTTAGTCAAAGGAACACATGCTATAAACAGTGGGATTTTGCCTGTTTTTCCTGTTTTGCTCTCCCATTTATTCATCTGCATCTCTCCCCTGCTTCTGACCTGCAGAGAGGAGCTCCCAGGGTGAGCTGGGGCTCGTGTTTGCTGCTACCCTGGGAGGAGAAGACACAGCCAGATGTTGCCCACACTCAGCAGAGCTGTTTGATTATTCCCAACGACGCGCGCGGAACTCTCAAGTTTGGGTACAAATTAATTAATTACTCTCTTCATTTGTTCTAATGGGAGCTGTGGTACAAACAAGGGGGATGAGGCTGGGACTGAGCAGCCTGTGCTGGGATCCAAATATGGAACAGCAGATGCTGGAGATTGGATTTGATGAACTGTTCTGTATTGAGTGCTATAAATCTGGGAGCTGGGTGGGCCAGACCAGGCAAAGAGGTGGCAGAGGGGACAAAGGGAACATGATTAATAGAAATATAAACAGGCAGCCTTGTATTAGGTCCTGCTGCATGTCTTGACATGTGTGACTGAGGGTGGAACAAGCAGGAGGTGGTGCAGGTGGGAAGAGGACTGAGAGTGGGATGAGGTAAAACCTGAGCTGGCAGTGCCAAGGGTGAAAGTCTCAGCCCTTTGGTGTTGGGTGTGCAGGGAGGGATGGAGGTCTCTGCCAGAGGCTCCAGCTGGAGGGTGCAGGCTGGAGCAGAGCAGTTCCCATTGCCTGGGTTTCAGTATGGAAGGAGCACCTCAAACAGAGCCTGAGTAGGTGCTGATGAAGGCTGAGGAAGAGCTGGCAGGGATGTGCTCTGGGAAGTGTTTCATTTTAGGAGAGTGAAGGAAGCAGGAGGGCAGTTGGGAGGGTGAGATCTCTGGTTTAGGAGTAAATCTGCTTCTCTGTGGCTCCATGTTGGCCTTCAGAAGCACCTGACTGTCCACACTGCTTACCAAGCTGGGAAGTGAGGCTGGAAAGGAAGGGGGGAAAAAAGGGAGAAAAGGATAAACAGGATCACAGCCCCCAACTCCCTGAGAAAAAGGGACAGAAAAAGAGGAGCTGCAGCAGAAAAGCATTAAATAGAGACCCAGAGAGGCATAATGATAGAGACAAACTTTTAGATCTATAAGGAACTGTGAGGACGAGCCTGTTCAATAAAGAGCTGCTGACAGGGAACCACAGGGAGAGTATCCACTAAACCACATCATTTACCACTCTGCTTGTTAGCACTCATTATGTTGGAGATCCTATTATGTGCTGCCTAATGCGAGTCTGGCCCCTGCTGTGTCAGGCACAACACTCGAAAAGAGGGGAAAAAAATCATTCCTTGCCCCAAGGGGTTTGTGGTGGAGAGCAAGGAGTATTTCTCTGGAAGGTGCAATCATCAGTTCAGTGTTGGAGGCTGTGGAAGACAGTGACAAGTGGGCAGTGTGTTCCTCAGAGTTCACAGATTTATAACAAAAGCAAATTATATATATAAAAAGTGGAAATTACTGTTGGCTGAGTGCACTGCAGTAAAACCTCAGAGGTACAGCAATTTCAGGCTGTTGAAGGGAAATGATTCATTTTAGAGATGCTGGAGATTTCACTTGATCTTAGATTTTAGTAGGCTACAAATCTTCCCCCTCTTGAACTCCTGTGGGGTTTGGGCTTTCATTTGGAACTCAGCAAGCCTTGGGAACCACTCCTGCTTTGACATGGTTGCTCCTTCTAATGAAGAACTCAAAAATTCAAATGTCAGAAAGGAGAAGAACTCAGGCAAAGTCTTGTGATCCAAAATGATCTCTTTTTAAACAGCTCCAGAAAGTCTGTGTAACACCCTGGAGTAAGAGAGGACTGGCCAGGGGGAGGCTGTGGTTGGCCCAGCCCAGGATTGTCCACAGTTTAGCTGAATTTAAGATAAATAAGATATTTTATTTGTGAAGGAATGATTTCTACCAGCTTAACTACAGAAAAATGCATCCCAAGCTTGAGGTGCCCTTGACTACCCCAAACCACCCTGTAAATCCCCAAATTATCCTGAGATCCAAGAGAGAGGAATCTCTAAATTAATCTGCTCTGCTAAGTGGGGTTGGGTATTCTTGGTGAGAATGGCAGTGTGAGAGAGAAAGCTCAACAGATTTCAGGGAGCAAATTAAACTCCACAAAGCCTTGTCATGCTTCTCCATGTCTAAATGTCTGTTTAGTTCAGACATTTAATTGGACAAATTCAGGAATGTGCTGTCCTGGCCTCTGTAGGGACTCTGCTACAAACTCCTGGAGGGGAATCCAAGCCTTGGCTCTGCCGTTTGTGTTTAAAATGTCTGTTGGAGTCATGGGTGTGGAAAAGGTGCAAATATTCCAGAGGAAAGGACTTTGATGGGAAATTCATGCCTCCTGGGCCTGCTTGGAAGAAAATGCCTGCTCAGGAGGCACAGGCTGAGGCCAGACTGTACCCCAGGGCTTAATTCAGTCACAGGGACATCTCTCTGACTCAGCTGCCTCAATTTAGGGTTAAAATTCATGGCTTTATTCTGTAGAATTTACCATATTCCCTTGATATCCAGAAGTCCCCATCAGCAGCAGAAATTTCCCCCTTCGTTTCATTGCATTTGACAACAGGAGAGGATTTTGCCTTTCTCAACTGGCAGATTAACCACTACAGTTCATGAAAAACACTGTCCAACAGGGTTAAGTCATTCCCCTGAGGTGGCTTTGACCAATTACTCATTTCCATTAAACTCAAAATATGTTTTATGCTGATAAAGCTTCTTAGAGCATTTTCTCTCAAGCTGCATTAAGGAAAGTGATGCTTCCACAAGTCCTTTGGAATACCTAATGTGCCGTGGCTGTTGCTGGCAATAAGTGCCAGTTCATTATTCCCACCCAAGTTCACAAGTGGGTAGGTATTGATTACTTCACAGTTCCAAGGGACAAAACTTGGAGCCTTGCAAAGCAATCTGCTGCTTTCAGCCTGGCCAAGTGGGCCATTATTCCCCTGGATTTCCCACCTTCTGTCTCCTCTTGACTTTCCCCATTTTTCTGCTTTTATGCTGGGCATTACTTTGCTGCCTGTCAAAGGCTCTTTGCTGACAGGATTCCACTGGAAAACTTTCTCCCCCAAGTCCAGAAAGGTTTTTCACCCCAGGGAAGCATCTCTAAAAAAATGTGAGGATGGGAAAAATCTTCCAAAAATGTGAAGGTGGGTGGAGGGAACGTGACTCCTGGCAGCTGGGTGAGGATGAGATCAATAGAATCATAGAATGGATTGGGTTGGAAAAGACCTCCGAGATCATCAAGTCCAACCCTTGGTCCAACTCCAGTCCCTTTACCAGATCATGGCACTCAGTGCCACGGCCAAGCTCAGGTTAAAAACCTGCAGGGATGGGGAATCCACCCCCTCTCTGGGCAGCCCATTCCAATGCCTGAGCACTCTCTCTGCAAAGAAGTTTTTTCTGATATCCAAGGGCAGGTTGGACAGGGCTTGGAGCAACCTGGGCTAGTGAAAGGGGTCCCTGCCCATGGCAGGGGGTTTATAACATGATCCTTAAGGTCCCTTCCAACCCAACCCATCCTGATTCCACAGTTCTCTGAAGTGCTGGTACTAAGAGAAGATGCTTGCAAAGGTTAAACAAGTGAGTTGTCCTGACCTAGAGAGTCAGAGAAACTTCAGGTTGGATGATAGTTGATTGTTGTCCGTTGAGGGAGTCTGAGACAGACCCTGATGTATCTGCAGGGCTTGAGCTCCCTGATTCCCTCCAGTTACCTGATGGGAAGACCAATGTGAGAAGTGGGAAGTGTTTTCAATTACCAGTTCATTTGGCTTATCAGTGCATTGCTGCCTGTCTGGAGCTCTGCTGCACTCCAGAGACCTCTGAGGAGCAAAGGGCACAAGTTTGGGTTCAGCAGGTCCCATCAGTGCCAGGTTAGAAGCCTGGGAAACCACAGACTGCCTTAACCCAACTACAGACAGTGCTCTGTGATTAGAGGTGCTGTTCATGTGCAGAGCCAAGTCTGTTGGGGGCTGTTTCTCTCAGCTGGAGATAATGAAAGAATCCAGCAGTCCCATTGACTGGGCAAACCAGGAGTCATTTAAATCAGTCACTTTTAATGCTAGGCCAGTGGTCTATCACTAATTAAAATAAACATTCGTTATTTGTGGATGAGATTATTTCCAAGAGGGAAAATACAGTTTGGAAAGGTTTTCAGAGCTGATTTCCTTCCACAGCCTGGGTTGTGCTTGAGACAGACACAAGGAGGGTCTGGGAGTGTGCTGAGGAGGAACAAAAGTTGTTGAAATCAATGTCAGGAGTTAGAGAAAGAACAGGCAGGGAGGGAACAGCAAAAGGAACAGAACAAAACCAAAGAAGACAGACAAGACATGACTGATTGGGAGAGAGGGTGACAAAAGACAGCTGAGTGACTGGTGGGGTGACAGCACAGATATGAAGCTGAGGAAGTGGGGCTGGAGATATTGTCATTGGGATCAATAAGGGCAGACTGGGAGGCAGTTGCCAGGCATGATGTTGGTGTGGTCATTGCTCTCTGGGATGGGGATGGAAGGGAGGACCCTGGAGGTCTCCATCAGCTCTGGTTGTGGTCAGGTATCCCATGGCATCCTTCATCCAGAGGCAGATCTGAGGTAAGGAGGAGGAAAATGTAATAGAGATTCACACCATCTAGATAGACAAAGAAAAAATAAAAAAAAAATAAAAGCAAGTCTGTAAAATAACAATTTTTCTTACTGCTCAATGTTAAACCTATAAAAAACCAGATTAAATGCTCATATAGTCATTGTGGATTTCATTTTGACCAATAACCTGTTCACTGTCATCCAGAACAGACCACACTGAGGCAGTGCAAGGTCTGCAGGCAGAGATAAAGTTTTTTTCAATTGATCTGGTGTTACTGGAAAATTAGGAGAGCTTTTCAGCATCCAAGTGTTTGTAAATAGGAACAGCAGCCTTCAAAACCGAATAGGAATTGGGAAGAGTTGTTAAGAACTTACCTGGATGTGCCCCTTAGACCATGATGGGAGGAAAAACAGCAGGTATGGGTGGTCCTGGTGAGCCATGAGAGTGACAACATCTCCTCATCAAAGGCTCCATGTCTTGGGTGTTCTGGATGTGTCTCAGGCTCCTGCAACCTTTGGGCCTGCTGATGGCTGAGGGAACAGCAAAGGAGGGAAATAGGAAATCAAGGCTCAACCTCAGCTGCCTCTGGGCAGTTGAGCCAACCCAGGGTGGGATGTTCCAGGTGGTTGGATGGCCATGGGCACAGGCTGTGGCTCCCCCCTGCCTGGAGGTGGCAGAAGATGTCCTGGGAGAGTGTGAGGCTCAGCTTGTTGGAAGGCTGGAGATCCTACAAGCAGGGGCAGATTTCAAGGACCTGCAGCCCCCAAATGGCAGGATATTTCATGCCTTCCAGTTTTCCCCAGCTCATTCTCATTCCTGTGACCCCTGGGACCTTCCTGCCCAGGGAATCCCATGTGACATCTTACCAAGTTTTCATCATTTTCTACTGCTGTAAAAAAGCCCTCAGGGATCCCTTGAGATTCCCAGGTGAGTACAGACACAGGCAGAGCCTGTATGGCCCACATGCCATTTGATAAATGCTTAGATAAATTCCTTTACAGTATTTAACTCCTGTGGTGTTTTGAGTCTTTGCTGTTGAAGCTGATGGCCAAAGAGTCATCACAATATCAAATGTGAGATCAAAAGTGTGACTTTGCTTGTGTGCTGCAAACTGGTGACTTCTCTCAGAGCATTTGCTCAGCTCTCCTGTTGATGGGGAAGGTTTTCCTCCCTCCTGTTCCTATTTCACACCAGAGGGAAATGACAATCTGCTCTGAAACAGATCCTGCCTGTTTCCAATGGGGTGTTTCTGGAAGGATGCTCAGCACCTCCTACGTGGTTCTCTGCTGCCCCTGAGCATCAGCACCGTGCAGGATGAGCCCCTGTGTTGGCATCAGTTCCTGGGGAAGCTGCTTCCATAGAAATGGAGCATCTGTTTCTATTGGCAACAGCAGCTTCTGCATTTAAGGGTGTGTTAGTGCATTTAAGCACCTCATTATTGAATTGTCTTCGTTTGGGGGCTCCGGGAAGTTTGGGGGCTGCAGGGTGAGGAAGGGGCTGCCACAGGAAAGCAGAGGAGGAGGTAAGAGGGGGGTGAGAATGATTCCTACATTCACCTGGGTAGGAGCCTCCAAAACTCCTATAAAACCTCCTATAAAACAGGGTGTTTTTTCAGCCAGAGATGTGCTGAGAGGAGCAGAGGTCAGTGTGGCCCCACTGTCCCCCTGCTGTGTGTCCAGAACAACAGGATGCTGCCAGTGTGTTCCTTTTACTGCCAAGTGGAACTTATATTTTTCTGGTGTAGAAAAATTAAATTCTTCTGACTCAAAAAGTTGTGCTGGAATGACTAAAACTAATTGAGGTTGTTTGGTAGCGAGTCTGAAATGCTGGGCCAAGCTTGTAGCAACTCAGCCAGGCAGATTCACATGGATGAGTCTGCAAAGCTGTCGATCCCTTGTACAGGGTTTGTATTGGGCACTTTGGACACTGCTGGTGAGTCCCTCCCAGCTGATATCACCTGCTCACTCCAGGCAAAGTTCTCTGTTCTTCTTGTGGTTTTGTGTTTCAACTGTTTTCCTGGAGAAGGGGGAAGGGAAACACATTTCTGTATTAACATGGTTGCAAAATGTGCCATTCCAAAGGCAAATCAGCTCCCTTTGTGTGTTATTGGGTCAGCTGGGATGAAATGAGGGGCAAGGGATGTGTCTGAGCCCTTCAGCTTTTGAATGCTCGATGAGAGAAGCATTTAAAGGGCACCAGGAGGTCGGCTGGGATCTTGCAGAAGCAGCTGCAGAAACCATCTCCATTTGATGCTCACAACCCGGATAATGATCACTGTCACAGCCCAAGCTGACAAAAACTGCATGAGGGCTGTTTCTGCCCAACCAGCTGGCTCATTTTAACAACCTTCATTGGGACAATTAGTGACCAAAACCCCCTGAGCTGAGCTGGGCTGGAGGGGGAAGATGTGCTGGCAGTGCCCGAGTCTCCAGGGCACAGCTGGGGGGGGAAGGAGTGAATGCAAACTCTTCCATTCCTGCAGGCAACTGAAGAATGAATCCTCTCCTCTGCGGAGAGGTCTGGCAAAAGTTTTAAGGTGTTTTAAGGTGTTTTTAAGGTGTTTCAGTGCTCATAAATGGCACTCTGGTGCAGTGCCTGAGGAGAGCACCCCCTCTGCTGTTTGGGAGTGGGCAGAAGCTGATTCCCCTGGGGTTCCTGGGTCTCTGAGGTTTGCTCAGCAGGTAGCTAAGGGATTCTTTTTGGTAGGGTTGCTGAAAGATCTTGTTTTTCCATGATGTTACAAAGTAGTTGAGAAAAAGAGGAAATGCTGCTGAGACTGCTCATTGCACTTAGAATCATAAAATCAGTTGGGTTGGAAGAGACCTCTGAGATCAAGTCCAACCCTTGATCCAACTCTGATTACCAGATCATGGCACTCAGTGCCACATCCAGTCTCCTCTTAAAAACCTCCAGGGATGGGGAATCCACCCCCTCTCTGGGCAGCCCATTCCAATGCCTGAGCACTCTCTCTGCAAAGAATTTCTTCCTGATCTCCAACCTAAACCTCCCCTGGCAGAGCTGAAGCCCCTCTTGTCCTACTTCTGGTTGCCTGAGACAAGAGACCAATCCCCATCTGGGTACAACATTCCTTCAGGGAGTTATAGAGAGTGATAAGAGCCTCCTCTTCTCACGTGCTCTGGCCTTGTTGGTGTTTAAAACTGAATATTTGCTGGTTTTCCAGCACTAATACTATGCCTTGGTGCTGCCATGTGCATGATTGTTATCAACTCTGGTGGGTGCTGTTGGTGCTCTGCCCAACACAGCAGATGGCAGCCAGCAAAGGACACTCCTGGGAGATCCTGCTGCAGGAAAATACACATGGGGCTGCCCAGGTGCCCAGGGTGAGCAGGGCAGGGGCTGTCCATGCCCCCAGGGTGAGCAATGCAGGGGCTGTCCAAATGCCCAGGTGAGCAGGGCAGGGGCTGCCCAGGTGCCCACAGTGAGCAGTTCAGAGACTGTCCAGGTGCCCAGGGTAAGCAGGGCAGGGGCTGCCCAGGTGCCCAGGGTGACAGTGCAGGGGCTGTCCATGTCCTCAGGGATAGCAGTGCGGGGGCTGTCCAGGTGCCCAGGGTGAGCAGGGCAGGGCTGTCCAGGTGCCCAGGGTGACAGTGCAGGGGCTGTCCAGGTGCCCACAGTGAGCAGTGCAGGGGCTGTCCAGGTGCCCACAGTGAGCAATGTGGGGGCTGCCCAGGTGCCCACAGTGAGCAGTGCAGGGGCTGTCCAGGTGCCCAGGGTGACAGTGCAGGGGCTGTCCATGTCCCCAGGGTGACTGTGCAGGGGCTGTCCAAGAGCCCAGGGTGAGCACCACAGGGGCTGTTCAAGTGCCCAGGGTGAGCAGGGCAGGTGCTGTCCAGGTGTCCACAATGAGCAGTGCAGGTGCTGTCCAGGTGCCCACAGTGAGCAGTGCAGGTGCTGTCCAGGTGCCCACAGTGAGCAGGGCAGGGGCTGTCCATGCCCCCACGGTGAGCAGGGCAGGGGCTGTCCATGCCCCCAGGGTGAGCCGGGCAGGGGTTGCCCTCCCTGCTGCTGCCCACAGGGTTCAGTGAGGTTGGCAGATAAAGGTTCAGGCTGGGAGCACAGCCTGGATCGTCCCTCCCACCTCCCACATATCCATCTCTCATCACCTTCCACAGTGAGAAGGAGCTGATGTTGGAACCTCTCTGCCTGGAAATGAGCTTTTCCTGAGCAGCCTGATGCTCTGCTTCCTGGGTGAATTGCTATCAATGGGTTTATAATTATATACCTAATTGCAAGTACTTCCACTAATTATTTTGTTGCAACTTACCGGGACTGAAATAACATCTGAAGCTTTAGTAATGAAAATGCAATGCAATAGCATGAAAACAACACCAAAAAGGCTCATCTGAGTGGGATTAACATCTCAAGATCCCACCAGTGGGTGGGAAGGTGGGATGGAGAGAAGCTTTGGGTGCAGGGAACTGCTCCAGGGATAAAAAGGCAAGGGACACAGGGAGAAGGGACATTGTAGAAAAGAGAATGCAGGACACGAGGAAATAAGGACCATTTTTAGAAGCATGGTCAGGGGTCATGGGCACTGTCAGAAAGAAAACACTTGTTTTCAATTGACAGGCTTTTGTATTCAATTTTATTTTCTTTTTTTTTTTTTTTACAGTGACAGGTGCTCTGAATTAGCAATCCTGGTTTTCTTTGTCTCTCTTTCCCAGTGACGGGAGAATTGCAGGATAGTTCTTGCTGAATAAAGAGAGTTTCAGTCTGGAATTCTGAGCCCATAGAGGGGAGTTGTCTGGAGAAGGAACAGAGGAACAGGCACCCAACATCCCTGCCACAGGGCACAGCCCATGCCCAGCAGGTAAGACTGGAGCCTTGTCCTCTTTGGGGTGGATTCAGAGGGAGGGTGGAAGGTGCAGAGGTGACATCGACCAGGCAATGAGGACACTTGGCCTCTGCCTGAGAGTCCTTTTGTTTATAAACCAGCATCCACTTCCCAGGCAAATATTCTTGATGTTGAGTTCAGGCATCCTCTCCGGGAGCCTGGCCCAGCCTCCTGCCTTGCCCAGGAGACAATGGAAGGAAAACAAGCACAATAGGGGCATGTGCTAAACACTTTAATGAGCACTTCCACACCGTTCTCCTGCGTTTCCCCACATCCCCAGGAGTCAATAAGCACCTCGTGCAGCCCTTTAGATAGTGGGTAGTAATCCCCAGAGCAGCCCAAACAGCAGCTCTGGCTCACTGAATACCTGCTGGGGATGGGAACTGCTGTTGTGCCCTGGGTGTTGTCTCAGTGTAGCATTCCCAGTAATTCCTTTGCCTGGTTGAGCTTCCTGTGAGGAGATTATGCTTCAAATCTTTCAGATACAACCCTACCCCTTTGTGCCAAAGGCACTGAGGCAGTTTGTGCACCTGCACAAATACCCAGTTGGTCGATCTGCACCTGCAAACAGAAAGAGGCCCTTGAATTTGTTGCCCTGTGGCTCTGGAGGACGTGCCTGTCTCATCTGCCTCTGGTTCCCTTTGAATAGCAAGTTAATGACAGTACCCAAATCACCAGTGATTATGCTCCGGGCTCCATTGTCACCCAACACAATGTCCTCCTCCGGTGGCACTTTGTGGCCATGCTCTGTGATGCACAGAGCCTTGAATAAGAAGTGCTGGAAGTCCTGTATCAGCATTTAGAGTAGTTACTTGGGACAATTTTATCTCCTGGAGACAGGGCTTTTAAATTATGACTAATATGTGGTATCTGGGAGTCTTTCATCTCCAGCTCTCTCTCAGATATTTACTCCAGATACATTATTCCCAAACCACTCCTTCTTTCTCTCTCAGTGCACGCAAGAGAAATTTGTATGATTTCTGTAAATGGAAAATTATCAGGCTTCAGAAAATGTTGGGTTGTTTTTTTTTAATAGTGTTTACACACAACCAGTAAGAGTATCATGTTGATCACAGAGTCTTGCAAAAAGAAAAGGGATGTGAGCCGAGAGGACTTAATTCCCATTCATTTAGACATTAATTAATAAGAAATATGCTTTTTGGGATAAAATTCTGCCTCCGTGTCCAATTATGCAAACCCACTGAGACCAAGTACTTCAATAAAGTTGATCTGACCGAACTGTGTGTTGGTTGCACCAGCTCAGGACCTGCTTTGATCATTCCTGCCTCTTTGCTCACTCTCTGACAGTTTATCAACAGCTTTGCAATTACCTGAGCCTGTGAAAAGCTCATATAAAAACCTGATTTCATTCAGCAATTTCCATCATGCTCTCGGTTATTCTCAATGCTCATTATCTTGGCATGTTTTGCAAGCCTGTGACTGCAAATAGAACTCACTGTGAGTCTTCAGAATTAGGGATTGTTGGGAATTTTTCAATGAAATAGATTTGCAGAAGAAAAAGCTTCTCAAGCTGGGAATGCACCAACAATTCTCCTGGGAAAGGCTCAGGCTGTGGGAGAGTGGGAGGGAGACATTTTCATGCTTCCTTTTCCTCTCTCCAGTAAACACTCTCACTTTGCTTTTGCAAATCTGGGGTTAATTTCTCAGTCAGCAGAACCTGTTGGAGCAATTTCATTAATGAAACAGGGATTTTAGCCTCAATCTCTCCCACTACATCCATGCTAATAAAATCAGCAACGCTTCCTGGTCCCCAACAACATCCTTTCTCCTCCCCTCTGGGGGTTGGTTTTCTTGCAAAGACAACCCAAGGCTGTGAGGTAAGAGCTGTGGCAGATTTTTGTGACCTCAGTGAGTGCTGTGATGTACCTGGGCCACTCTCAACCATGTCCCATGACCTGGCCCTGCTGCTGCTGACACAGGGACCTTCCCTTCATTTCTGTTTGGGGAAAAAAAAGACATTTTTAGAAAGTTCTTCATTTCATCTCTTTGCCAAATCAGACTCTTCTGAGTGCTTTTGATGGCCAGAAGACTTTGGCAGAATGAGGCTGTTCCTCATTACTCTTTAGAGCTTTAATCACTGTTTTCCCTGCTCACACGATGAACTCCAAACCACAGCTTGGTTGGCAGCTCAATATCTCTTTAAATTACTCCTGGATTCTTGTATGTCATTAATATTTTATTTATGTTGTATTAAATTTCGCATCAGTCTCCATGCCAACAGTTCATGCCAGGAGCAATGTCTGACAGAGTAATTTCAATCCTCAGAGATAGGAGCAATTTCTTTTTGGGTAACATCATGAATTTGGATTCATTATGTCCTTGTTTTGCAGTGTCAGAGTCAGGGCTGGACACAGAATCACAACGGTTTGGGTTGGAATGACCTTAAAGCTCATTTAGACCCAACCCCCTGCCCTGGGCAGGGACACCTTCCACTATCCCAGGTTACTCCAAGTCCCATCCAGCCTGTCCTTGGACACTTCCAGGGATGAGGCAGCCACAAATTCTCTGGGCAACCTGTTCCAGGGCCTGCCCACCCTCCCAGGGAAGGATTTCTTCCAAATATCCAATCTAAACTTACTCCTTTTCAGTTTGAAGCCATTCTCCTTGTGCTGTTTGCAAGCCCTTGCAAAGAGCCCCTCTCCAGATTTCTTCTGCCACTTCAGAGGCCACAATAAGGTCACCTCAGCCCCTTCTCCAAGCTGAGCAATCCCAATTCTCTCAGCCTCTGCTGTTCCTCCTCTGCCTGCAGTGGCACCAAGGAGGACACCTCCTCATGCACAGAGAGCTGAGGAGTGACACTCACTCAGGCTGCCCTCACCTGCAAGTGGCACCAAAAGGTGCCAGATGATAATTCTGGGAAAACAGAAGGGTTTGAGTAGCAATTCCCTTCCTCAGGACACTCAGAAACTTGTGCCTGTGGAGTTGCACCACTCTGGCTCCACCACCCCTGACTGCCTTCATTCCCAGGGCAGGGCAATGCATGGAATTATTTCTTGTTTCCCTGTTTATGTTGTTTCTCTGAGCTGTAGGTTTATCTGCTTTGCTGTTGGAGCAAACCCCTCTGACAGTGGGCTGGAGATAAAGCCACTGAGGAGGAAGACAGCAGCCAGCTCTTAATCACAATCTGCACTGATTTATTTATTCATTTTTCTTAGTTCAGCCTTTAAGAGATGCCCACTAGAGAGCAAGGAATGGTGCCCAATCCCAGAGGTTCTCTGTTGGGACTGCATGACATCCATCCTGCCCTCTCTGGAATGTTCACACCAGTGAAAAGCTGAATTGAAATAAAAAAGAGAAGTAAATTATTCAGGTTTATGTAAGAGAAGAATAAGCAGGAGGATACAGCCAAAAATGGATGGAGTCTTGAGGGAAAGAGCAGTAAAATGTATGTGGGTTTTTTTGTATTTAACAAAAATGGATTCCAGGGACCCCTAAAGAATTGCTATTTGGAATGCAAAGTCTGCAAAAAATAATGTATCAGTGTTGATAATCTAATGCCACCCAGGGAAAACCTGGCACTTAAAGCACTTCAGACTCCTGGGGCCTAAGAAATTCTCATTTTCTCCCACCATATCCTTAAATTCCCAAATCTGCAAGGCTTGGGGAATGGCATCAATCAGAGGTGTAGCCAAAGGCAGAGATCCAGGAATCACAACTGCCTTCCTAAGCCTCTGCAGCAGAGGGGATTACAGAGGAATGAGTTTACTCCAGGAACTGTGCAGTTGGCACTTATCATCCCCAGGAGCAATTTGTCAGGATGCAACACATCCCCTCAAGTGAAGGGGAAGGGAGAGAAAGGCCCAGGCAACAACCAGGGCTGATCCACAGGGCAGTATTGATTTTCCATGCCAATTAATGCCAGCAAGGAGTCCATCCCTGGAGAGCCCACAGCACAAACTGCAGGCAGAATTGCCTCTCCTGAGGTTGCAGCCTCGTGATATCAGCCCTCCCTCTTTGCTTCTGCTTCTTTTATTCAAAATCCACAGTGGAAAAGAAACTGCTGCATCTTCCTGTCCTTGAAATGTAGTGGGGGGGAATATCCATCTGGTTGAGAAAGGCAAATCTATCCTCTGTCTTGTTATTTTTTGTGTGTTGTTTTGTTCTTTGTGGAAATATAATGGGTGGCCTTGCTTATTTTTGCCAACCAGCAATTACTAGAGATGAAATCTGGGGCAGATCTCTAACCTCCTGACAGGGCAGGGTTATGAAAGGCCTGCAGAAGTGTCATGCAGACCCTGCTGTGAAATCTGACAATTTAACAGGTTCCTTCCTCACCCAGACAGTGATGATTTTTGAGACCCTTTTAAAATGCCCTTCTTTTTTTTTCTTTTTTTTTTCCTGCTCTGACAGGTATTGGAGAAACAGATGAAATCTGCAACCCTTTCTGCAGATGGGAGTGGATTTGATGATTCACTGGAGGCTTGGAGGTACAAACAGCCATCCTTGACTTGTCTGGGGTTGGTTTAATAGGTAGTTTGCAGCTGTGGGATCATGGCTGGATTTGTTCTATTAATAGTTATTAAGGAATATGAGACCACAGAGAGGGTTGTATTAACCTACCAGTTGCTGTATTTACTGGCACCACCTGGGGATTAAAACTGTCACTCTGCAGAGGTCTCTCCAAAGCAGGGAGATGGGATGAATAGGTGATCACAGCACCCTCCCCTTGCCCACTGAGCAGTAATTACAGATGGAAATGTTCTCCCAACAGGCAGCCTTGGCTCAGGGGCACCAGCAGGCACAGGCTTGGCCCCAAAGGCAGCACAAAGCCAGTCAGAGAACCAGAGAATACCCTGAGCTGGAAGGGTCTGATGGGGATCACTGAGTGTGCAACTCCTGGCCCTGCAGAGACACCCCAAAATCCCACCCTGTGCCCCAGAGCATCATCCAAACGCTCCTGGAGCTCTGGCAGCCTTGGGGCTGTGCCCACTGCCCTGGGGAGCCTGGGAAGTGCCCACCACCCCCTGGGGAAGAACCTTTTCCTGAGATCCAACCTGATCCTGCCCTGGCACAGCTTCAGGCCAGTCCCCAAAGGCCTCAGAGGTTCAAAGGTGGGAAACGTTCCATGGTTGTGATGGCCACAGTACCCTCCTGTGGTTGCCCTCTGGGCATGGAAATACCCTGAGATTGGCATGACAACTCCTTATTCACAGTGAGCAGAACCACCTTTGTAGCAAAAACTCTCTCAATGAGCTTTTGTGATGATTTCAGCTCATTCTGCCACGGCTGCTGGGCATGTTCCAGCCTCTCCAGAGCTTGACTGGGACCTTTTCACCCAAAGGGACTTCTGCACCCAAGGGAAAACATATTCACCTTGCAAACAGCATGGGAATTAATCCTCTGGAGGAAAATGGGAAGGAGCTGTTGGGGCTGGGATGATGTGTGGAATCTGTGGCAGAGCCACTGCTCATGTGCCTTGTGTGTGTGGGCAGAGGGACACAATAAATAATGCAGCAAATGCACAATCAATAATTCAGGTGCCACGGGGCTTGGAGGAGACACACCAGAACCCCTCCTGGATCTGAAGTGCCCCTCTCTTTTTGCACTGCAGGATGTTATCAGCCTCTGGGACCCCTGTCAGTGGCACCCTGAGCCTGCCAGTGCCCAGCAAGTGGCACTCTGAGGGGCAGCAATTCCAGCAAAGGGCTGAGTGAGTAATTGGAACATTAATTTGCATTAATGAGAAGTGTAGTTTTGTCACCTGGCTGGAGGTGTGTGAGTGCTGGCTCTGGGTCAGTGAATTTGGGATGTCCAGGGCCAGGTGGCCTTCATGGTGTTGCAGTTCAAAGTTTGCTGATAAAAGGGGGTTGTGGTGAATGAGAAATGTGATCTTGCCCATTTCAAAAATTGTGGGAAGTACCAAGGGGAACAGTGTGCCCAGGTGGCCAAGAAGGCCAATGGGATCCTGTCCTGTATCAAAACTAGCGTGGCCAGCAGGCCCAGGACAGTGACCCTTCCCCTGGACTCTGCCTTGGGGAGGCCACACCTTGAGTGTTGTGTTCAGTTCTGGGCCCCTCAGTTCAGAAAGGAGATTGAGGGGCTGGAGCGGGGCCAGAGAAGAGCAACGAGGCTGGAGAAGGGACTGGAGCACAAGTGCTGTGGGGAGAGGCTGAGGGAGCTGGGGGTGTTCAGCCTGGAGAAGAGGAGGCTCAGAGGTGACCTCAGCACTGTCTGGAACTGCCTGAAGGGAAGTTCTGGCCAGGTGGGGGTTGGTCTCTTCTCCCAGGCACTCAGCAATAGGACAAGGGGGCACGATGGGCTCAAGCTCTGCCAGGGGAAATTGAAGTTGGAGAGCAGAAAAAACTTCTTTGCAGAGAGAGTGCTCAGGCATTGGAATGGGCTGCCCAGAGAGGGGGTGGATTCCCCATCCCTGGAGGTTTTTAAACTGAGCTTGGCCGTGGCACTGAGTGCCATGATCTGGTAAAGGGACTGGAGTTGGACCAAGGGTTGGACTTGATGATCTTGGAGGTCTTTTCCAACCCAATCCATTCTATGATTCTGTGATTCTATGAAGCAGTGGAAGGCGAGGCAGATGCAGAGCTGGATCCCTGCAGCCCCTGTGTAATAATTATGAGTAAAACACTGTTCTTCCAAATCACTGTCTAAAAGAAACCATCCAGGTGGCTGTAAGGGAAGACCCAGTCGTCAATCTGAGTAATGTTTATTTTGGGTGCATTAACCAGGAGCTGTGTGTCCCTGTGCTGGATTATGCAGGGAAGCAGAAGCAGGAATATCACACACATCAGACAGTGGTGATCCATCTCACTCTTGTGCTGGTCCTGGGCTATGGGAGGGTCCTGAAAGGTGTTTAAGGGTGTCTCACATGGAATGTATAGAGAGGAAGAACATCTTGTCTCTCCTACAGCTTTACAGGTTCTGGGATCACTCAGAAAAATATAAGAGGAGACACTTGGAGCTAAAAAAAGGTAAATGTTTTGTCTTTTTTTTTTTTTAAGAGAAAGTGGAGAGGACAGAGAGATTTTCTTATAGTCTGTGAGAACAAGGTTATTTGGCTTTTCAGACAGTGCTGGAGTTCTTTGCCCTCCTTTGCCCTCAGCATGTCCAATTCAAGCTTGATAACAATGAAATGTGAGAAGCAGCACTCGCAGAGAAAGGCACAACCTGCTGCTCTGTGGAATAGAAATCACAGAGGTGCTTTCCAGCCTGCTCTGCCCAAGCTGGCAGCTTGTTCAGTGCTTGTGCTGCACTGCAGGGCTGTGCTGGGGTGCTTTGGGTGGGTGCACTCAGAGGGATTGGCTGCCTGAGTGACGAGGAATCCTCCCTGGGATGCTGGAAGGGTCCTGCTGGCTCCTGCCTTCACTCCCCAAGCCCTGAGGGCAAAGCTTTCCACGGGGAACCCTCCATGGCACTCTGGAAGCTGCTGTGAAGTTCCCCCTTGGTGCCTGGGCAGATGGAGGGGGTGCCCAGAGCCTCTGCCCTGCTGGGCATCTCACACAGCACCCACCTGCCCACCACGGAGCTTCAGCTGAGTAAAATGCCACCCAAGATTCAGTTTGTCCAATCTGAGTCACCAAACCTCGTGTTAAAACACAGCCTGAGCTACAGCAACTGCTTGATTTCTTTATTTTCCTGAATGTCACTTTTATTAGCTGTGAAATCCAGCCCTTGCCCTGGCTGGAAGGACAGGAGCAACCTTCATGTAGGGGAAGATTAGAGTGGTATAGCAGAGAAATGAAACCATTTGAAGCTCTTGAGGCATAAAGTGAAACCCTCATTAATCTCTGTGGGCTGCATCTGCAACCTGAATTTTTGCAGGACGTGGGTGGTATTTTCCAAGGGAGTTGCTGAGAGGCTTGACTTAGACACCACCATGTTTCTGAAGGCCAGCCCTCTGGTGCAGGCTGTGGTTTGGGCTGTGTCACACCCAGGGGGGGGCTGTGTCACACCCAGGGGGGGGGCTGTGTCACACCCAGGGGGGGGGGCTGTGTCACACCCAGGGGGGGGGGGCTGTGTCACACCCAGGGGGGGGCTGTGTCACACCCAGGGGGGGCTGTGTCACACCCGGGGGGTGGCTGTGTCACACCTGGGGCGTGGCTGTGTCACACCCAGGGGGTGGCTGTGCCATACCCAGGGGGTGGCTGTGCCATACCCACGGGGTGGCTGTGTCACGCCCGGGGGGGGCTGTGCCATACCCACGGGGTGGCTGTGCCATACCCAGGGGGTGGCTGTGTCACACCCGGGGGGCGGGGGGGCTGTGCCATACCCAGGGGGTGGCTGTGTCACACCCGGGGGGGGGGGCTGTGTCACACCCGGGGGGGGGGCTGTGTCACACCCGGGGGGGGGGCTGTGTCACACCCGGGGGGGGGGGCTGTGTCACACCCACGGGGTGGCTGTGTCACACCCGGGGGGTGGCTGTGTCACACCCGGGGGGTGGCTGTGTCACACCCGGGGGGGGGCTGTGTCACACCCAGGGGGTGGCTGTGTCACACCCAGAGGGGGGCTGTGTCACACCCAGAGGGGGGCTGTGTCACACCCAAAGGGTGGCTGTGTCACACCCGGGGGGGGCTGTGTCACACCCGGGGGTGGCTGTGTCACACCCCAGGGGGTGGCTGTGTCACACCCCAGGGGGTGGCTGTTGGACACCCAGAGGGTGGCTGTGTCACACCCAGGGGTGTCAGTGGCACAGGGATGGCTCCAGGTCCCTCAGTGCAGTGCTGGGGGCAGGAGGGCTGTGAGGGGCACAGGGGAGCAGTGGCACTGCCACACAGAGCTGTCCAGAGCCTAGTTCTGATTTTCCTCATGTTCACTAATTCAGTTACAACATGCTTTAATTGGCTGCTTTTTTATTTTTCTTTTTTTTTCCCCCCCAAGGAGCAGTTTAACTTCTTCATTCCAGCTCAGCTTTTTTACTGTGACACCCCAACATAAAATTGAAGTGTGGTGGGTGTGTCATCCCAGTAATTCTGTGTCACTCCTGTCTTTCTCCCCACCCTCAGAGGACTCCCTTACTACTGACAGAGAATCTCAGCTGCCTCTGGAGACCTGAATGTCAGGAATAAGGTTATGCTGCCTTTGGCTCCTGAGCTTTCACCCTTCTCTTAATCTCATCTGGGAGCACCAGGGTCGTTGGGTTGAGTTGTGCTAATGCAAAGATTTCTGACTCACCACTGCAAGAAGAATAGCAAGAGATAAACTACTGTACTTATAGAAGTTTAGGTTATGGTTGAAGAGTTGTCTTTAATCAAGGACAGAGTTCATGCCTAGAAAGAGGCTCAATTCCAGCTCCAAGAAGGATTTGGTAAGAACTGTCACTCCCTCTGCTATCACCAGTGTCTTGGTGCCTCAGATCTAGGAATTTTCCACATTTTGTCAGGAATACTACTAGAACTGGAGGAATGGATTAAGAAAACCCTGCTCACCATGTAAGATGATGGCAGAAACATCATTATTTTCTACTTCAAAGCAGTTATGTGTTGGCATAGGTAGGTACAGATTGGAAGAGAACTCAACCTGTATATTTTTAAATAAGGATAAACAGCTGAATGTCCACTTTGGGGAAGCAGCAGTTGTGGCCACAGTAGGTCCTAAATACAAAATTCAGCTGAAGAGAAAGTCTTGTTATGGAGCTTTTTGTCTATATGTGAATGAGTGAGAGGTACTGAAAGATGTGGTGCCCTGGGGGCAAGGTAGACACTTAAAAACCCCAAAAAACTAAGACAGTGCAAAGTAGAAAACTTACCTGAGGGCATCAAAGTCAGCTGAAGAAATATTGACTTTCCTTCTGACAAGAAAGCTGCAGTTCAACATTTCTTTTGTTTAATAGTACACTTTAATAAGCATCAGATTAGGCTTTGGGGGCTGTTAAAGTAACCAACTGGAGAAATCCCTGCAGAAAGAGGGTTGAGTTTGCTCCTGTACCTTTGGTTTTCCTGTGGAGCATCCCAGAGGCAGAGCTGTGCATTAGTTGTTCGTGAGCACAACCTGCTGGCTCCCAACGCAACCAGCAGCTCCATCTCCCTCCTCTCCCCTCCACAGAACTTGCTGCTGGAGTTTGGCAACGCTCTGAGTTGTGTTTTCCCCTCGAGGATTGGCCGTGGCCACTGAAATCCCAGCGAGACACCCCCAGCCTTTATCCTGAGCATGGGGTAAGGATGGGGAACCCCCTGCAGCTCTGCACATCCAGGGGCTTTGAGCTTTTACTCTTAAAGAGGTAAAAACTCCTGAAACAAGCACTAGTTTCTCTCCTCTCAGAGCACCAGGGTTGGGGGACTGAGGGACTGTGGGCTTCCAGCAGGCTGTGGCACCAGTGGCATTACCAAGCACAGTTATTCCTACCACTTTATGCTGCTCTCTGACTCCAGGGTCTGGGCAGGGCTGGCTTTTGGCACACCCTGTAGGTGTATCCATGTCCTGCTTAGCCTGTGAGCCAGTCAGTGTGTCTGCATGGCTTGGCTAAAGGTGTTTTCTCACAGACAGCAGCTGGTGTTGTGTGGCTGTAACCCCAGTTGGGGATTTTCTCCCATCCCTGCTGACACCCCCTTTTCCCTCTCATTTAATTATATCTCCAGTTGCACCTTTCCCTTCTCATTTTCACTTTAGTGCAGAACATGAACCCCCCCAGCATTTCCCCAAAGCTTTAAAGAAGCCCAGTAGTGAACCCTGAGGTGCAGGGGGTGTGATTCACCCCCAGGGGTGGTGAGGACAGGCAGGGGAGGCACAGCTGAGTGTCCAGGGGAGGCACAGCTGAGTGTCCAGGGGTTGCACACCTGAGTCTTGAGGGATTGCACACCTGAGTGTCCAGGGGAGGCACACCTGAGTGTCCAGGAGTTGCACACCTGGGGATTGCACACCTGAGTCTAGAGGGACTACACACCTGGGTCTCCAGGGGATGCACACCTGAGAGGTTCCAGGGAATGCACACCTGAGATTCCAGGGGTTGCACATCTGAGTGTCCAGGGAACACACCCCTGAGCCTCCAGGTTCCAGCTCAGCTGCTGGGAGTGCACACCTCTGCCCTCATTCCCATGGCTTTCCTGCCTGCAGACACCTTCTCTCATCTTGGTGTGCTCAGAAAGCAAAACCTGCTGTGTGTTGATGGTTCAGGTGTAAAACATGAACCCTCCCATCCTGCCCTGGAGCAAAGGGGTGGCAGTTTTGCTCCAGGCCCCTGTTGCTCTGTGCAGCTCCTGTGCTGGGCCACCTCTGCCACCACACACCTCCACTGTATTTCCCACAGTGATTCCAGAAATGGCAACTGAGGAGCCTCATGAAGAAAGTGGCTCTGGTGTGATGCCTCGATGGCAGCAGGGACTGAGCCAGATGTTTCAAGGACACACCATACAGTTAAGAGTGTTTAATAAGTATAAAAGTCTCCTTCTAGTTGTGCCTTTTCACTCTGCATTGACTGTTGCTTCTGATGAGGGGTCTGTTGTTTGTTCACTGTGATACTTTGATCTCAATAATGTTTCTTTGCAGAAATCAGATGCTGCCTGAGAGCTGGGAGCTGGAGTGCTGCTCTAGGGGTGCTCAGTGGCTGCCCCTCCAACAGGACTGCAGGTCTCCTTCACCCCAAGGCTTGCCCAAGTGCAGGGCTTGGGGTTTGATGGCCCTGAGAGCTGTGACATGGATATGGTGTCACTGCAGACACAGGAGGAGGTAAGTCCAGGTTCAAGCCACAACAAGTCCCTGAGCTGTGAGCTCACTTGGCTGCTGCAAATGCAGAGCTGGGGGGATGAGTGTGGTCAGGAGCTCCCTGGAGCCCTGTCTGTCTGTCCTGGCTGGCTGCAGGAATGACTGAGAAAATCAGGCATGAGCCCAACAAGCTTCTTTATAGGATGAATTCCTTTTTTCATTTGGGTTTGAGAATCCTCACACAGAGTTGGCCCAAAGCGTGTTATTGTACAGAGACCACTCTTACATCAAATCAGCTCTTTGATTTGCTGGAAGCTTTCAGCTCCAAATGAAAGCTCTTGCAATGCCTGTTCCAGAGCCCTTGCCATCAGGAGCGATGCTGGGTGCCAGCACAAGGAGCCTGGGGGCCCCTCTCCAAGGGGAGGGCACAGGGCAGTGCCAGCCACTGGGGGACAGGGACACCTTTCCTGTCAGCTCATTTTCAAATGTAACTTGCTGTGGAGTTTTTGTGCCACATTCTAGGATGTACAAGGGCACAACCTTCATGCTAAGGAAGATCTCAGCTGTCAGTCTCCTGCTTCCTCACCACATGGACATGCTGTGATGCCAGAGCTGTGCCCACCACAGGGGTGGCTGCCAGAGGAGAGCCCTGAGTCAGGGCAGTGACTGCTGCACGGAAATTCATCTCCTCACCAGATCCCCCCTTGCTCCTGCTGTGTAAGCCTAATTAAACCCTTGTAGCAGAATAATTAATCATTAGTAAGGGAATTAAATATTAGTCTGTATTATAGTAAACATTAGTTGTATATTAACAAGCTCATTAGCTATTCATTAACCTTTTAAGCTCTTCCAAATCCCCTTTATCACAGTACATTTTGTTGAATGTCTGTCTGAAACCACCTGCAGTGAGTGCAGTGCCCTTTTACCTGCTGCTAAAGGCATCAGGGGTTCCAGGACCAGTTCAGTTATTTTGCCTCTTCGGTTATTATCTCCCTTTCTATTTGACTTTGCTTAAAATCACCTATGGTGGTGACTTATTTTTTATATGGAGCTGTTAAAACCTCCCAGGGATTGAGGGAATCACTTCCCCAAATGATGTGTGATCTCTGAGGCAAGGATTATTTTTATCCTGGTGTTGCTCTTGTGCTGCTGAGGCATTGGCAGATCTCCCTCACTCAGGAGGATGTGCCCTCCAGAAATGCAGAACAGGGACTAGGAGAGGGCAAAGCCAATGGGCATATTCTCATTCCAATAACATCCAGAGCCACAGTCCCAATTTTGGCCCCTTTCTTGCTGCCTGAGGCATCCAGTGCTGTAGTGGGGAGATTTGTGGCCAAACAGCTGCTTTTGGGGGTCACAAGGAAAGTATTTCTAGTGTCTGGATGGGGGAAACACTTATCCTTCCCATCTGAAAGCCACTTTGCAGCATAGCCTGGCAGCCTTGGCAGTGAAGTTGTGGCTTTTATTGCCCTCCCTGCTGGTTAGTCAGGGAAGAGAACACGAGCCAAATGAGGAATGAAAAAAATTGTTTGCCAGGTTCCTGCCTGGGCCCTGAGGCAGCAGAGACCTGCTCTCAGCTGGAGAGGGGTCTGAAACCCTGTCCCTGCTCCTCAGGTCTGAGATAAGTTTGAAACCTTGTGCTTACTGCCCAGTCTGAGATACGTTTGCAACCTTGTCCCTGCTGCCCAGGTCTGAGATGTGTTTGAATCCCTGTCCCTATTCCTCAGACCTGGGATGTGTTTGAATCCCTGTCCCTATTCCTCAGGTCTGAGATGTGTTTGAAACCCTGTCCCTGCCCCTCAGACTTGAGATGTGTTTGAATCCCTGTCCCTATTCCTCAGGTCTGAGATGTGTTTGAATCCCTGTCCCTGCTCCTCAGGTCTGAGATGTGTTTGAATCCCTGTCCCTGCCCCTCAGGTCTGAGATGTGTTTGAATCCCTGTCCCTGCCCCTCAGGTCTGAGATGTGTTTGAATCCCTGTCCCTGCCCCTCAGGTCTGAGATGTGTTTGAATCCCTGTCCCTATTCCTCAGGTCTGAGATGAGTTTGAATCCCTGTCCTTGCTCCTCAGGTCTGAGATGTGTTTGAATCCCTGTCCCTGTTCCTCAGGTCTGAGATGTGTCTGAATCCCTGTCCCTGCTGCCCAGGTCTGAGATGTGTTTGAATCCCTGCCCACTCTGCTCTGCCCTCCTGCCTTTGTGGTGATGGATTATGTCCTGGCTTGTCCTTACCGAGTGATCATTAATTTCTTGCATCTTTTAATTAGGGCAATTTCTTTTGGCCTGCTGGAAATGCTTTCCTCATGTGGATTAATTAAGAATAAAGCCTAACTCTGACAATTCAATATGAGCTCTGGTCAGGATGCAGACAGTCTTCTAACCCACTATTCATTACACCATTCCTATTCTTCTTAATATTTACTTTTAATCCATGTTTTTCCAAAACTGAGGGCAATACTTGATAGTCATTCTCCATAACAGTTCCAGGCAGAATTAGTCCAGCTGGAGAGCAAAGCTGTGTGTGAAGCATCACCTCTGCCCCGTGGGCTGCACTGCCCATCCCTGGCTGCTGAAAGCAGGGGCAAGATGCCCTTGGGCAGCTCTTTGTGTTGGGGTTTGCACCTCTGGGCAGCAGAGTGGCTTAAAACCAGGTAGGTCAGCACCACAAAATATCAAATGCTGTTAATTCTTCCTGCTGTTTCTGCTCTGTGTTAGCAGCAGCTGAATGGTTTGGTGTTTGCAAGGTATGAAACAACTGTCTAGGGACGTGGGCAGTCAATAAATCAATTGTGGCTGGTGAATGACTTTGTTCTGGTCTTCCTCAGGGTCTGTTTAAGTTCTGGTTTGATTGGCCTGGGGCATTTGCAGAATGATGGCAATCTCTTGGATAATATCCACCCTTGTGTGGCTGACTTCAGGCTGGCTCATCTTCATGTCATCTCCCTCTCACATATTTCCCAGCAAAAGTGATGGTGCTGTATCTACAGGGAATTTGGGTAAAGTTGCATTCCCTGGATTTGTCCAGGGAATATTCAAACCTTATTACAAAGCTGAATGCACGAGGTGGCCCAGACTGGCTCAAATTCACCTCATCAGGTAGGTTGATGTGACTCTGCACTGCCAGGGGTGATGGGACAGGAGACCCACCGTTGGTGGTGGGAGATGGGACAGGGCACCTGCAGGGCTCAGGCTGAATCCAATCCAGGACCCACCTGCTTTGATTTTTACTCTTCAAACTCTCTGAGCTCTCTCAGGGATCTTTTAGTGAGACTTCTTAATATTAACTCCTTCTAAACTGAACTTGGAGAATGAAGCAGGAATTTAATGGTGCTTCTGCTGACAGCCCATTAATACCCAATGTGCAGCTTCCTTGGGTGTGCAGTGGGAACCAGATGAGAAAAGGGCTGTGATGAAGTGGGATTTTGCTTGTTATGGACAGTTACCTAAATTCTCCATGCCTGGAGACTTTGAGGAATGTAAATGTGACAGGAGAGGAAGCAGATTGCTTTTAACAGCTTTTTTAATTCATCTTTTAGTCTGCTTTTGAAGTCCTGGGGAACACTGGGCTCTTCCATGGCAGATTCCTGGGTGAGAGCAGCACGCAAAGTGCCTGGGGCAGGACTGCTCTGCTTCACTTTGCAGGTGCTGGAAGAACAGAACTGACAGGCTGAGCCCCCACTGGGACCCCAAAACTCAGAGCAGGCACTGACTGCAAAATTCAGCAGCAGGAGAATATTCCTGGTGGTGTTGCTGTACTTTAGATCAGGCCTTTGGCTGAGCTGCATTTAAATTGAGCAAAACAGAAGTGCATCATAGTGTTTCACTAAACTTTCTCATGGAGCTTGTGCTCAGTATCATGAGGAATTTATAATAAAGTGGTTATTGTATGTTCTACCCAGAATAATCCTCCTTAAATTCCCAAGGGATGCTGAAACACTAAATGGGAAGGGTAAGGCAATACCTTGATCAGGAGCCAGGTGCTGAACTGTAATTAAATGAATTTTTAAGACAGTGCTGTGACAACAGGGCTGGTTTTCCAAATGGAAAAAAAGCTTTACAGGGTGGCTGGAAAGGTGGGGAGGGGGGAAGAAGTATTGCAGTAAATATATTCCTTTAACCATAAACCTTATTCCTTTAACCTCAAACCTTCTTCCTTTAACCTCTAAACCTTCTTCCTTTAACCTCTAAACCTTCTTCCTTTAACCATAAACCTTATTCTTTAAACCTCTAAACCTTCTTCCTTTAACCAACCTCTAAACCTTCTTCCTTTAACCAACCTCTAAACCTTCTTCCTTTAACCAACCTCTAAACCTTCTTCCTTTAACCAACCTCTAAACCTTCTTCCTTTAACCAACCTCTAAACCTTCTTCCTTTAACCAACCTCTAAACCTTCTTCCTTTAACCAACCTCTAAACCTTCTTCCTTTAACCAACCTCTAAACCTTCTTCCTTTAACCAACCTCTAAACCTTCTTCCTTTAACCAACCTCTAAACCTTCTTCCTTTAACCAACCTCTAAACCTTCTTCCTTTAACCAACCTCTAAACCTTCTTCCTTTAACCAACCTCTAAACCTTCTTCCTTTAACCAACCTCTAAACCTTCTTCCTTTAACCAACCTCTAAACCTTCTTCCTTTAACCAACCTCTAAACCTTCTTCCTTTAACCAACCTCTAAACCTTCTTCCTTTAACCAACCTCTAAACCTTCTTCCTTTAACCAACCTCTAAACCTTCTTCCTTTAACCTCTAAACCTTTGGTGTTATTTGCCTTTGCTCTCACTGTTTATCTGCAGTTGGTGCAGCTGCATTTCTGTTTAGAAGGTAATTTTACAAAGGTGTTAATGATACAATAATTTCAAATTAGGCACCATAAATAAGGAGGAATTTTGGTCGGTTATGGAACCCTCAGTTCCTTAGTTTTGTTCCTTTTAAAGGTATTTTAGTTTGGTTTGAGTTTTGGCTCCTTCAGGTTGCAGAATTCCTATGGCAAAATTGCTTCATAAAGTGATTTCATTGGTCACACATCATAGAAAAGCAAAAAAAAAAAAAAAAAAAAGGGCCATGTATTAGGTGTTCAAAAGACCAAGCAAATATTTCCCTCAGTGTACAACAAAATATTATGAGGTAATTTTATTTTGTTTCCATTTTTAGGTAAAAATATTACAGTATACAAGATAATCTTATTAAAGGTAAAAATACAGTATTTTGCTTTTTCTCTAAACAGATCTACGTTCAGCACACTTTTTTTTATTCTTTTTTTTAATTTTTGTACAAATATAACTATTATTCTATTAGGCTCTCTGTATTCTCATCTGGCACTTAAGAACTGGTCACGGGTCACCTTCTGGCTCTGCTTGTTTGTCTCAGCTGCTCCCTAAATGTCCTGCTCATTTTCGGGGTGTCTCTTGCAAGCAAACAGTGCAGTCCATGGGCCCCAGGTAGTAAGGTGTGCTTTGAGTAGTTGAAATCCTGTAGCCAACTGGGGAAACCCAAAAAATCCACCTTTGCAGTTGTGTTGCACAGACTCACCACCCTCCTGTTGGAAAAGTGGGATCTCAGTCCTTGTATCACCACAGTTTCAATCCCTTCCTCATCCTCTGTGAGAGCCAAACACAGTCATTTCTACAGTGATTTTTCCCTTCTTTCCTTTTTTATTTTCCTTTTTTCCTTTTTTAATCAGATTGTTCAGTTGGAGCCTTTTTTGTTTTAATTTAAAGGGCTTGTTCCTCGTGGTTGCTCTCACCCTATGGCTTGCTGTTGGACCTCTGGGCTCTGAAAGCTGAGCTCAGTGGCATTGCTGTCTCTGGATTGATGCTGTTCCTTGAGCTGAACACATTGGCACAAGGTCCTTCATCTGTGGGTGTTCCTGGGAAGGGACTTTCACATCGTTGTGAATGTTTCAGTTGTTGAAGGTGGGATCATTTAAGGATAAAAGAGAGGTTGGGTGCATACAAAGAGACCACATCCATCAGACTGGCTAATACAGCTGGAAAAGGTGGCTGGGAATGCTTTTATCAGGTTCTAGCAGAGGGTGGAAAGGATGATTTACCCTTTCTTTCCCAAAGCCATCACCCAATCTCTCTGTGTCACACTCTGCCTTGCTCAGGAATTTTTTGTTTTCCACCAGCCACAGCTCTGTTCAAAGTTACCTTCATGGCTGCCCATGTAAACAGAAAAGGAGACTACACACCCAAGTACAGGGATTTTAAAAAAACTTTGCAGGGAATATGCTTGGCACGTTTTTTCTTCAGGCTTCACCCAGTTCTGGTCAGGGCAGTCTTGGTTGGTGCAGGTGAGCACAGTTACATTGTCTTCTCTGGAGTCAGATGGTTGAAGATCTGCCTTTTTTGCCTTCAGCTGGAGGTGCCTTCTCTGTGGTGCATCTATTTCTGATGTCAAAAGGCTTTTATATTTACCAATAAGTCGCTTTTGTATCAGAAAATATTTCACTGGTGACTCACCAAGTGCTGCAAAGTGCTCCTACCAACACTTGCTGCTCAGCAATAGCTGAGTGTGCAGTACCCATTTTTTTGCCCTCCTAAGATGCTGGTTTGAGACTGCAAAATGTGTAGAAAACCAGTTGCCTTTCTCTGTATTCACCATCAAATGTCCTTATTTAAGGTCTTGCCAAACTTGTCACTCAGCTGCTGTATGAGCTTTGCCAGCTCTCCCGTAGCTTGGGACTTTTCCTCTAAGAGTTCATAGCGGAGACTGGAAATGTCTTGTTTGATCTCTTTAAGTTCTCCTGAAAGGGGGAAAATATTCTTGTTAGCACCAGTGAACCAAGTAAGTAATCCCTGTGGCTTTAAGACCTTAAGAGAGCATTATTTTCAGCATGTTTGGTCATGAGTGTGTGTGGAGCTGCCTCTGATCTCCCTGAATTAGGCACTTAATATTTGTATTCCTAAGAAATAACCTGTACTGACAACAAGAGCAAGTGTGTGTGTGGAATGGTCATATTTTTTCTCTAAGCTGTTCTTTTCCCATATTGATCCCCACCTATTTGCAGGAAGGTACCAGTTGAGAGGTGGTGGAGGTTCTTTTCCATCTGCATATAAATCCCAGACAGCAGCAGGGCAATATGAATCCATATCCCATTCAAACAATAGGAATCCACATCCCATTCAAACAATAGGAATCCACATCCCATTCAAACAATAGGAATCCACATCCCATTCAAACAATAGGAATCCATATCCCATTCAAACAATATGAATCCACATCCCATTAAAATAGAGTCCATATCCCATTCAGACAATAGGAATCCATATCCCATTCAGACAATAGGAATCCACATCCAATTAAAATAATGAGTCCATATCCCACTCAAACAATATCAATCCACAGCCCATTCAAACAATATTAAGTCCATATCCCATTCAAACAATAGGAATCCACATCTCATTAAAATAATGAATCCATATCCCATTCAAACCATATCAACCCATGACCCATTCAAACCATATCAATCCATATCCCATTCAAACCGTATCAATCCATGACCCATTCAAACAATAGGAATCCATATCCCATTCAAACAATAGGAATCCATATCCCATTCAAACAATAGGAATCCATATCCCATTCAAACAATAGGAATCCACATCCAATTCAAATAATGAGTCCATATCCCACTCAAACAATATCAATCCATATCCCATCCAAACAATATTAAGTCCATATCCCATTCAAACAATAGAAATCCACATCTCATTAAAATAATGAATCCATGTCCCATTCAAACAATATCAATCCGTGACCCATTCAAACAATATCAATCCATGTCCCATTCAATAATTATGAATCCACATCCCATTCAAATAATGAGTCCATGTCCCATTCAAACAATATCAATCCATATCCCACTCAAACCATATCAATCCATGTCCCATTCAAATAATGAGTCCATATCCCATTCAAACAATATCAATCCATGTCCCATTCAAACAATATCAATCCATATCCCACTCAAACAGTATCAATCCATGTCCCATTCAAAAAATGTTCCTTGGGGCAGGTCAGAAATTGCTTTACTCAGACACCAGGCTGGGTGTTGGCAATACCCTGGTTGTTGTAAAGGAAGGAGAGGTAGAGCAGGAGGGTGTAATATCCAAAGGCAAAATAAGGCCCCAGAGTTTCAAGAGCTCAGAGGGGGCCCATAGTCATCTCTGCTCACCTCAGTGTGAGCAGGAACAGGCTGTCCCTCTACAGAGGGTGTTCTCTATGCTCAACCCTCTCACTGCCCAGACCAGTAGCAATAACATCACATGCTCATTCCATGTGTCCCTCCTAAAAATCCACTTGCCTTCGTTGACCTCATCGTTTTCTCTGTCCACCTGAGCCTTGAGCACATAGCGCTTGATCAGACGCTTCATGATCTTCTGAAAGGAGAACAGAAACACTTCTATCCATGTCAGATTGTCCACCTGGCCTTAATTCCAGACTTATTATGGGCAACTGCAACTAGGGGTAGTTCTTTATTGGCTTCCCATTTATTTTCTGTTTTATGTTATGAGCACTGTGCTGCAGGAGTTGATTGACAGCCACGATGACCCCACACCCTTTGGGGTGTTTTGGGGGATGCACATGATGGTGGAGCATGTCCCCCATCAGATGATCCAACAGAAAGCTGAGGAATGGGTTCCAGAGCCTTCTTTTAGCATGTTACTGTTTAATGGAACAATAAAAGATTCTTCAGAGGAATAAAGAAGTGGTGAGTTAATGATGTTGGCAAGCTCATGATGGTGAGTTAAGCAGCTGACTCGAGGCTCACACAAAGGCTCTGTTAGCCTTGGAATTGGGGGTTTAGGAGACAATAAATTCAGAGAAGGACAGAGAAAAGAGAGTTTGAACAGAAGTGGTAAACTTGGCTTAAGTGAGAGAAGTTTCTTAAGGAAATGACAGATTTTAAGAGACATACAGGGAAAAAAATTAGAGCCCTGTAGGCTTAGAAAATGGAAGATAATTTTTAGTAATAATAGAAGATGATGGATAGGAGCTTGCAATGTGGTATTGTTCCAAAAGTGTGTAAGTTCCATTAATGAGGAAGGAAAGTAACTTTTGCAGTCTTGGGCTGCACAGTGAGTTACACCTGAAGGCCTGTGGCATTCAGAAAATATCCTGTTTATTTTATCACCCCACAAGACCAAAGAAATGTGGTGGCACAAGACTCTTGCCAGGACAGAGTGTGAGTGGCCCCCAGTGCAGCCACAGGGGGGGTTGGAAGAGCAGCACATGACAGGTTTAGCTTGGCAGGACAAGGCACTGTCAGGGAAAACAAGTGCAGATGTTGATGCAACAGCTGGAGAGATGAATCTGTGCCATGGGGAGTGAAATGCTGCCAATGCCAGGCTGGAGGAGGAAAGGCTGAATGATATTTCATGTATTCAATTAAATACCCCTGAGTGGAATTAATCAGCATGTGGATGCTGACACCATGTGGATTTATTCCCTCGGGTGTGTTTGTCCCCAGAATGCCCCAGCCCATGCCCAAGCTCATCCTGGCACATCCCAGGGTGGCACCGAGTGGGAGAGGGCAAAGTGCCCCTGCAGGTGCCCTGGCACGTCTGTGCCCTGGCTGTCCCTGGCATGCTCTGGTTACCTGGTATCTCGTGGGCTTGGTATAAGCATTCTTCCCAGAAAAGCTTTCTGTGTTCTGAATGACAGAGTGAAAACGAACTTTCTGAAATCATAAAACATCAGGATGTCCTTAAATCAGTGCTGGCTCCTCATCCCCAGACAGCCCCAAAGGAAACAGCATTGGGAAAACAGGAGGTGGTTCAATGTATGAATAGAGGGAAATCAGCACGTTCAGGCTTCCAAAGTCAATTTGGGAAAGAAAGAGAGAAAAGAGGGAAAACCCCCCCCACAAATGAATGGAAAAATTTGGGTTCTAAACTAAACACACAAATTTTAGGCAACAAGGTGTTAAGAGGCACAAAGTACTTTAATCTTAATGAGGCTGATGATTATCAGTTTAGAACACAACTTTGAAAAGGAAGAGAAATAAATACTTGTGTTTGGAGAGAGCAAGTCTCTGTGGTGAGAAAACAAATTCTGAAATAACTGATTTTCTCTGGTCCTTTTAAAAGAACAGCACCATTTCCTACAGCTTTTGGCTCAAAAAAATAGGTACTTTTTAAAATAGACCACTATATTTTTATCAGAGGACAACACAGCTCCAGAAACTTTCCAGGAGACTTTTCTGGAGACTACACACAATATTTTAAGAGGTTTCTTTGACTCTGTTATCCACCTCTGAGGTTTTTTAGTCCAAGTGCTAAGGAAACCAAATAAAAGATAAAACATACCCGTTTTTTGGAATTCAGCATCCCCATCTCAAGGTCATTTTCACAGTTTTTGGCCTTAGATTTGCAGAGTTTTATGAGGCACATTTTTATTCTCAGTATGAGATAATAAAATGATTTAGGGCTTGGCACTAGATTAAAAGGAGCAGGTAAAGTCCTTCCTTCATCAAAGTAGGAGAGCCAGAGCTTGGCACGTGCAAACTTCCACTCCACATCTGCATCCTCCTTGGGAAGGGAAGAGGGAAAAAACAAATTAGTGAATAGGAAGGAATTTAGCTATGACAAGGACTAACAGAGAGTTAGGAATCAAATAGAACCACATTCTGTTTGCCAGAACAAGGTCCCTGCACAAAATGTGCCTTTGGAGGCTTCTCTGTGGCAAACTCAAAATAAGGAAAATTTAAACAAAGCAAAAGTCCTCAAAGTCTTAGACTATTCCCATTTCCTTGGCTAGCAAAGGAGTTGTCTCAGTAACCAGTTTGTGCTGTGCTGGTAAATGAGAGTGTCAGAACATAGACAGAGTCATGGACAGCAGAAGAAACTTTTAGGAGCCCAAGAAGAGCAAAGGTGGTCTGTGATTGACTGCAATGCTGTTTGTTGGCTCTACCACTGCAGTGGCCAAAAATCCCCCATGGAAGAGGGCAGGTCACTGCCTTCTTCTCTCACCAGCTGATCTCCTCATGGGTCCTGGTTGCATTCACCATCAGGTCTCCACAGATCAATGCACCTTAATTCTCCTGCTCTTCACCTCCTGCCAACACCCCATCCTCATGTCCGTCTGTGTTCTGCTAAAATTGATGACCTCTGACTGCCCTGTCCCTGTGAAACCCAGCCAAGAACTGGCAGGACACAACAGAGATTCATCCTGTCACTGTTACAGCAACATCTTCACCAATGGACTTTACTTTGCCCTTTGGCCTTCCCTTGGTTGGGACTTGCACCTCACAGAAGCTGAATTACAGAATAAACCAGTCCTGGTGCCTTTCTCTGAAGCAGTTGATGGCAGCAGTTCTGTTTTACAGCCAAAAGGATGTTTCTTCCCATAAATGCAAATTTGTCAGGACACACCAACACTTGAGGCATAACCAGAAGAGAACCAGAAGGAGCTGAAGAGAGATGTTCAGTGGAAGGCAGGAGAATATGGTCTTGTCATTCCAGCTGACAGTAAACCATGTCCCCACTGGTGGAATCTCATTCCTAAGCAATGTCCACCCTCTGTCATGGGGGACTTTGTGCTGTCAGATACTGGCAGAAGGGACTTTCTCTGCAGTCTCCATCCCTGGGGATGGATCCAAACCCATGGAGATGTGGCACTTGGGGACATGGTTTAGTGGTGGCCTTGGCAGTGCTGGATTAAGGGTTGGAGTCAATGATTTTAAAGGTATTTTCCAGCCTGGACACCTCAATGATTCTATGACTCTTTAATGTCATTGCCACTGAGGGCTGACATGAATTAGGGTGAGATGTACCAGTTTTTCCTCACTTAGGAGGATCTGGCCCAAACAACTCTCACTTGTTTTGCTTGCTGATAGTTCCAAGTAATCTTTAATGAAGTTGGGGAAATTTCCATGCAATCAAGAAGGATGATAAAGCATTTTGCCAGGAGACTGGTCACCACAAAGCTGAGACTAAGAAGTTAATGTAGGCCACCTATTCTGGTATTTTCAGAGGGTTTTTTTCTTCAAAAACTTTCAAGATCATCTCTTGTCTACTACAATGAACTAGAAAGAGGCTGAGAGCCCTTCTGAGGGAAAGCTTGTTTGAGGTGAAGGAGATTCAGGAAAATGCTTGTCCTGAAGTGATTAGAAACCTTTGGAGAAAGGGCTCTGCTTTCTACAGGCTGAGAAGGTCCTGGGGCAGAGAGCACATGGGAGGCCTCCCTGACATTTCAACTGGGTTCCAGCAGGCACAGGGCAGTTATATTTGCACTCCAGTGCAGGGATGAATCAGACACTACAGTGAGAAAATATTTTCAGCTCTGGCCTTTTTCAGTGTCAGGCTCTGAGGGGAGATCAGGACAAATAATTAACACGAACCCAACTGCAGAAGGTTGACATTTAACAAATCAGAAGTAAGAGGTGACTCAACATTAACATTATCCAACTAATGTATTTTTTCCCTGCCTTTATTTAGATTAGCAGAGAGTTGTTTATGTCTAAAGCATTTAGCAAACCCACTCTGCCAACAGCTCCTGAGCCAGGCTGGGTGAACCCTGCAAATGCCTTTCTGCAGACACTGCTCATTTTCCTTGAAGATGCTTTAAAAGTTGCTTTTTGTGAATGTCCAGACAGTCATATTTTCAGATCTAGAGCCTCCTTCTCAAAATAGCAATGTTTTATGCCTGGTAATTGGAAAATATGGAATTTTTCAATACACAAGGGTCAGATCTGCATGGGCTGGAGTGTTGAAGCAGTAGAGAACAGGGCCAAAAACCAGATGAAATATTGCTCTGTCATAAGCAAACAGAGCAGCTCAGGCAACACACATGGATAAATTATCATAACCAGCACAGGGAATATAAAATATCACAACCCACTTTCATTAAATACATGTAAAGGAAATTGGGTTTACTCAGAGAGGGTCATAAAACACAAGGAGCTGAAGTCGTTCTAGAAATGATTCATTGTTAATTATTAATTCAGCCATAATTTGGGGACAGACTCAGCCTTAAATCCCTTACAGTGTAAGATCTGTGGTCAGCATTCTAATCTTGCATGAGGCATAAGCCAGAGCTGCTTTGGTTTGCTTAATTTTTTTTTTAGCCTTTTCATTATCAGGGATAATTAATTGCAAGAAGGTTGTCATCTAATTGCTTCTCTTACCTCAATTTCCTGATAGGAGTTGTTGATCATGGCTATTAACATGTTGAGCAGCACCACCACCATCGTCACGTTGTAGACTCCATAGAGTACGTAGCCAATATTCTCAATGAATTTATGGTCGTACTTCAGCACCACAGAGATCACCTCAGATAAGCCAAATATTGACCAGAATAAGGTTTTAAAACTTTCTTCTACCCTGAAAAGAAAGCAAACAATCTCTTCAGTGACAGCAGTTTAGCCAGGCCAAAAGCTGATAATAAAAGCAGCAATATAAATAATAATAAAATGCACCAATATAAAGATGTGTCTTGGCACAGCTCCTGTAACCCATTATCCATCCCCCAGGGATGTGCCAAATCACATTCCCTGATTTGATAAAGAAATATGATTTGTGGTTACTCCTGCAAAGTTACAGTGTCCCCTGATTTGCTCCATCTGTTCTTACCAGGTGCATTATTTGTCACTTGGATTTTGTGTCCCTGTTAAGGGACAACTCTGTGGGCAACTTGTAGTTTAAAACTTTCTATGTAGGGCTTTTTCCTTCTACTCACTCACTCTTTTCTCATCCAGAGAAGACAGAACAGAGTCTGACCTCCTTCTATGCAGTTTCCAGGACAGAAGGGAGGGCTGGAAAATTCTCATTTGTGGCATTAATATAAAGAACAAAGAGTACAAATATAGTCAGACCAAAGCCCGATTTCCTCCCCATCCTGCTTTGGGACTGCAAGCAAGTCAGACACCCAAGCACTGGCAGCAGAAAGTTGAGATCAAGGAGTGGTAGAAGATGATGCAGACAGGCATTTGGATTTGATTATTCTCCTTGCTTGAAAGTAGAAAGGAATTGGAGGAAAATAAAAAGGTTGGAAGACAGGAAAAAGGAAGGGGAATAAGGCAACAAGAAAGAGAAGTGGCTGCAAAGGATGGGGCTGCAGTGGCAGAAGGAGAGCCTGAGCCAAGGAGTCAGCGCTGGAAGAGGCAGAGGGGCAGAAGCCACAGCTGGAAAGGACATTTTGAACGCAGTTGGCTTAATGTTTAATTAAGAAGGCATTTAGCCTTTACCGAGCCATCCTTAGCCCATTACCAGTTAATTGCCTCCTCTCTCCTGTCTGCCAGGAGGCAACACCTTCAGAGGAAACAATGCCACTGACAGGTTAATTTGATGAAATATTTTTTTAATGGGGTGGCAGACTAATCCTACTAAATCTGTGTATAAAAACAGCTTATAGACACATCCACTGACATATCCTACAGCGACAATAAATTCTACATAAACTCACACCATTCACAAAAGCAAGAGGAATTCATTTCCACCCTCTGCAAGGCTGGTGCAGAGCACTGGGCAGTCCCTTCCTGCCCCAGCAAACTGGGGTTTATTTCCCATCACAGTTTAGGGTGCCCCATAATCCATTTACTATCAGGAACAAGCCTGCAGTAAATATTTAGTGTGATATTTGCAATGTGTAACTGCATTGATTGGTGGGGAGTACCCGTGAGTGGTGTTAAAAATCAATATTGCACAACTTCATTTAAAATCTGCCTTTGTGTTGTCTCCACCATCCCCAGAGTCACCGAGGCCACACTCACACCCCCTGGTTGCTCTGCATGACTGCAGAGATAACTTGTGGGATGAGCTCTGACTGTGTTCCAAAGAGGTGCCACCACTTCTCCACCTGATGCTGTTTCCTCTCCTGTGCCACTCTGCCCTCGTGTGGTGCCCTCACCTGCAGCAAGGCTGACCTGGCATTAATGTGGCACATTCCCTTTGCTCTCTGGCAGCAATTGGCCATTCAATAAGTGCTGTGCCCTCACCTGCAGCAAGGCTGACCTGGCATTAATGTGGCACATTCCCTCTGCTCTCTGGCAGCAGTCTGGCCATCCAATAAGTGCTGTGCCCTCACCTGCAGCAAGGCTGACCTGGCATTAATGTGGCACATTCCCTTTGCTCTCTGGCAGCAATTGGCCATTCAATAAGTGCTGTGCCCTCACCTGCAGCAAAGCTGACCTGGCATTAATGTGGCACATTCCCTCTGCTCTCTGGCAGCAATTTGGCCATTCAGTAAATGTACCTTCCAGTGAAAGAACACATATAACACCAAGGATCTCTGGCACTGGAACCCACCACCTAAGTGATTTTCCAAGCTAATAAACCCCATACCCCCAGCCTTGAGCCCAGCTGCTCCCTGCTATGAACCTGCCTTTTTAATTTGGAAAGGTTCCCAAGCTTTTCCACCCCCTCCAGCAAATTTTCCTACAACGTGGCAACTCTGCTGCTTTTTCTGCACCTTCATCATTGACCTTTTTGAATCAGCAGTGCCAAATTCTCCTTGAAAAGTTAACTGAGGGCTGTGAGCAACCTTGACCACCCTGAGCACCACAGAGGCAAAGGCTCCTGTGGAACATCCATAGTCATTATTTCCAGTGTCAGGGAAGTGCCTGTGGTGGTGGGACTGGGAAGGTGGTGGAGAGCTTGACTTGATCTGACCTGTAGCACCCCAAAATGGTGCTCAGCAATGTCCCCAGACAGATACAGGTCTCCCTCTTACAGGTGAAATACTTCTAAGGGACCTTAGAGCAGCCCATCCCTCCCCTCCAGAAAGGCTGGATGGCTCTGCCTTCTCCCTTTTATTCCCTATAAAATTGCATGACACTTGGCACAGGTTACAGGGAACATCAGCTGGGCTTTTCTAAGAACATGTCACTAAAACATGAGAAGAGGATGTTTGGAGCCAAGTTGCCAAAGATTCCAATCTGTCTCAGCATTGCCAGATGAGCAATTTACCCCCTTCCTGCAAGGTCAGCAGGTGTTTTATCCTTCTCAAAGACAGACAGAGGAAGGGATGGAGAAAGTCAGGAGTCCTGCCCAGACTGGCAGCAGGAGGGCCTGGCACTGACAGACTGACTGATGCTCCTTGTGGGGGTGGGTTTGCTGCAATCCCTCTCTCTGCTGTGAGAGAACCAACTGTTGCAGTTGGTTGAGATACTTGTTTCTTTCTTTGTTTCAAAACACACAGTTCAGTAAAATTTCAACATTTTGCATCAAGGAAGAAAACAGACCATGGGCAATAATCTGGTTGCAGGTTTTCCTCCCTTTTGTGCTGTTCACCAAAAAAGATCACAGCAAGGCTATGATTGCATGTCAGCCTTGTGCCCTCCTCTTCAAGAAAGCTTAAAGTCATCCCTTCAGATTTATTTCCTTACATGAGTTTGGGAACTAACTCTGCCCAAAAAACAGTGCAGTCAATATAATCTATAAAACTGTCACATTTTGACAAAGCAAAACAAGGAGAAAAAAGACTTCAAGGCTCAAAGCAGCACTGGCACTGAGCAGTGAGTCACATTTCCCTTTGGGGAGAGGGAGGCAGAAAGCCTTGAGTTGGATTTGGGATGCAGAAAGCAGGAGCAACACAACCAGCCCTCCCTCCATTTGGATTTTTTTTTGCACAGCATGTCCTTAATTACAGGCTGTTTTGAGAGCTGGGTGCTGTACACAGCATTTCATCAACAGATAAACATGGCTGGGGGTGGGAATTTCCTGCTCTTCAGCACTGAGGATCTTCCCCAAAATTCTTGGGAGCATCCCTGGTTAGGTAACTGATCTCTGTATTTAGCCCACTGCATCTTTATTTCCTTTGCATCCAGAGCACCAAGATGGAAGAAATGAGAGAAACTTTGCATAATAACTCAGTTCAGAGACCACTGGGGTGCTGAACTCCTGCCCTGGAGGTGACAACAGAAAAGTGAGCACAGGATTTCAGCAGTGCAATAGGAAGGGAAGGTGAAAGTTGTTACACCAAGCTTAAATTCATCAATTATCACCACTAGAATTAAGCAAGCAATTCCCTCTGAGTGTTACCTGGACAAAAGTGCACTCTTTTTTCTGCCTACATACCCTCCTGGGAAGGTGTGGTTTGCTTAAATGTGTAGCTTGGAGTTATTTTAGTGAGCAGTTGTTTATCTGAGGTTTTTCCCTGGGAGGTGTCAACGCCCTTTGAAAACGGCCACAGTTAATGAAGTGCACAAATCCAGGGGGTGTTTTCCTACCACAACTCTCCAGGTGACCTCTGAGCATCAGGTCCCACAGTCAAACAGTCACATTTCTGAGTGCAAAACTTGCTTGCTGTAAAATTCCACCCGTCCTCATTAGAATTCACAAAGGCTCCCCTGAAAATGCATTTAGGGATGTTGCTGTTGCTGCAGCCACAGTCACAGAAGGTCATGGGGGCACCAAAAGAAGCAACACTCTTCTTTGCCCCAGTGATTTTTTTCAGTGAAGGAACAGCTGAGTTCCTTTTTTTAGCCCTTAACACTGAAACCTTCCTCATTTTCATGAGTGAGTTGATGGCAGCAGGAGCCAACACCTTCAGCCACAGAGAAAGAGAGAGGGAGATGTTGCTGTAGCTGGCAGCTGCCCATCTGCCAAAAATAACCTTGTAATTAGCTAATTAAAATTGTTTGTCTGCCTTGAAGCTTCTAGTTTGTTGAATGGAATGTCTGAGGAGGATTCTTGGGATGAATGTAAATCTGGTCCCTTTGTTTTGTTGGATGAAAGGGCTCCCTTTTCACTGATCATCATTTGACACTCCTGAATGTTTAAATAATCAGAAGAAAGTAAGTATTTTTTAAATCTCTTCCAAATTCTTAAAAGGCAAATTTATGCTCGTGGAAAATTGGCTTTATAACAACATGAAGTCCCTCCAGGGTAAGTAACCAGCAGGCTGAAGTTAAGGAGGAAGAGCTCTCCCCACCCAAATATCCCTTGGGTGTTTAAGCAATCTATTACTCCAGTGAGCAGTCATCATTTTCAGTGAATTTTTGCTCATTATTTCAATCAAAAGATGGTAACTACTGGAAGATCCACTTAGCTAATGAGTACTAATGAGAGAGTTACTGTGCAGAATTGCATCAGAGCCTGGAATTTGGCAGTGATGATCCCCAGGACATGCCTGGGGGATGCCATCAGTGAGGGTTGCTGGGCCACCAGGCAATCAAGGATGGAAGTGATTCGACTTCTCATTAAGTCTTGTGCTTCAAGGGCATCTCCTTCCCTTCAAATAAGAACCAAGTCACAGCCCACACACTCAATTTTCTTCTCCCTCACTGCTGAGCACAGATAAATGTTAAATGTGTCTGGCCTCATAAATCCTCCCATTAAAATGCACCCCGAGGCTACAGGAGAGGTCTGGAAGGCAGGTTTGGCTCAACTAGAGAAAGCAAACGTTATTTTACAGGTTAACATATCTCACAAGAGGGTGGTGTGGTAAAACTGGAAGGCAACAACCACTTGGAGGGCAGAAATGATGCTGCTTCTCTTGTCACATTGAACTGAGCACCTCACAGAACATTTTCCTGACGTGCTGCTTTGATTTCCAGAAAGAACCATTTCTGAAGCACTCACCTCCCTACACTCAGGCCTAGAGAGTTGGCTGCCAGGGCTGGAGCTGTGGTTCAGTTTTCCCTGCACAGAAACTCCCTGAGCAGACCTTGGATCAGCAATGAACCCCAATGGATTGAGCCTTCTCCCTTTGAGATCACTGTGAAACTGCACGGGACAGGCACAGGTTGCAAGGACACCATGTTTTTAAAGAACATCTCACTAAAACATGAGAGGAAGATGTTTGGAGCCTGTCCTAGTTCAGCAACCTGGGGCCAGTTTATCCCTGTGTGGGTGTGACCAAAGCTGTGCATTCTAAACCCTCTGGGCCATTTCCCAGAACTGTTCCCAATGGCCCATTGGCAGCAGCTGCCCAGGGCACAGCTGAGCCCTCAGGCTGGGAGCTGGCTGGGAAAGAAGCCTGGCAGAGGAGCTGGGAGAACTGCCCTGCAGGGACTCCTTGGCACCTCCACACCCACCTGAGGGCTCAGCTCTGCCCATGGGCCAGCAACGATTCCAAAATCCCCCCTGACTGCCAGAGTCAGGTGCCCCAGTGTGGAACTCCCTGCCCTGGGGGAAGGACTGGGTGGTCCCACCTGGACATGAGAGGATATAATCCTGGGGATTTGGAGACTTTGGGAACCACTTGGCAGATCCAGAGGAGGAGCAGAACCTCGCCAGGAAGAGCCCCCCACTCTCCACCAGACTGCAGCCACCACCTGCACCAACATGTTTGTCCCTTCCTTTTCCTTTGGACTCAGAGGAACCACGTGGGGCTCAGCACAGGGGCCACCACACCCCCCTGTGTTTGTGCCCCAGGGGGTGGGTTACACTGCTGGGGTTGGGGGTTAAACCCAATTTCTCTTTGTGCCATTGCATTTCTTGTAATACTGTTATTAAATTTTAACTCTAACTTAAAATCTCTTTTGTGTTGGGTTCGTTTCTCCTGCTGGTTTCCCTTTAAACCAGCACAGAGCCCAATTCCCAAAGATTCCAAGGCCAAAGCTGCAAGAACAACCCATCCCACAGGTACTCACGTCGTAAACGCGGGGTTGTACTTTGCCCCAAGGTAGTAGGAGTAAAGGTTGAACATCCCAATCATGAAGGCGAGGAACACCATGATGAAGATGACCATGAACTTGAAGATATCCTTCACAGTCCTGCCCAGGGAGATCTGCAGGGGGCCGAAGCTTTCGTTGGCTGGAAGAATGTAAGCAATGCGGGAGAAGCTGAGTACCACAGCTATGGCATAGAGGCCTTCTGAAATGATCTGGGGGTCCGAGGGAAGCCACTTGTTCCTGGCTAAAACAACATGTACACTGGGTGTTAGTAACAAAAAGGGTTAGGTGGAAGCTCTTATGATAAATGACCCTTTTCCACACCGACTCTTGGCTTTGGCCAGGAGTTAAAGGGGAAAAATCACCTTTGGAACAATTGTGCACCAAAGTCCTCAGCACATTGTACCATTGGTGACTTAGTTGTGGTTTTCACATGGTGAAGATGAGAAGTGAGAAAGTCACTGGGGTTTACTGAAGCCACACAGCAAAAAAAACCAGCATGGCTTTCAATTAACTTGGTATTTTCTGTTTCCTGGTTGAGTATCAACTGTGCTGTGCCTTTTCCACGTGAAGCTCTTGAGATGGAGCACCAAAGCCACAGCACAGTGGAGCACAGCTACAGGTGTTATCCAGGGCACTGTGTCAGTGTTTGGAAAGGGAGGATTAGGGACACTGAGATCTCTATTCCCACCATTAGATAAGAAAGCTGGATTTGTTCAGATAAAGCAGATATAAATATTAAGGGTATTATTTTCACATTATCTTTAAATTAAAAACTGTTCTTGCAGTCTAGTCACTCTAATATTTTTACTGTTAAAAGATCCTTATTGATACCAGATATTCATCATTTACTTAATCTACTGAAAATCTGAACATTTATATGAGTATGGCTTGTAAGTGTCCTTGCATCAACTGAGCTTCTTGATGAAAAGATTGTGACTCAGAGCTAAAACATGAGACATCTTTAGGGCCACAGCAGTAAACGTGGACATTATTTGCATAAAACCTGAAGCAAAGGAAAAGCAGCAGATGGAGAAATTCACAGGATCTCACTGTGATATTCTGTTCTGGACCCTTTGCTCCTTTGGATCATGAACTCACTTTAAATGGATCACCAGCAAACCAGAGAGGGGAAAACCACACCATCACCTCTGGGGCCTCTTGCTTCCCTGGGCAGAGGGAGGGATGTTTTCCTTCACAGGGGACACACCAAGCAAGACTGAGCTGGTGGCACCACCCACAGCCTGTGGCTCTGCTCCCTGCTGGGGGGGTCAGGGCACATGTCCCTGGTGCTTTTGTGCATGTCCTTCAGTGGGTGGAATCTGCTGCCTCAGATGTCCCTCTCCAGCCTGAACCCATCACTACAACCACCCTCCAACTCTAGGGAGCAAATGGTGTTTCTTGGTGCCTATCCCTGGAGCTCCTGCAGCCCCTCTGGGGGCAAAAATCCCCATGGATTTTGCTCAGGGTGACCCCTAAAGCTTGCAGAGGAGTGCAGTGGATCCAGTCCCCACCCTGGGGTGCAAAGCTCTGTTCACTTCTGTACATCAAAATAAAACCATTTCAGCCATCAGAAATCATGCTGCTCATGTTTCCCAGTGTTAGCACTTCCAGACTGTACAAAAGTACAGGCTTTGAGGAGCAGAAGCTTAGGGATGGAATTGCTGTTTTTATTTCCATGATACAGGTGTTGGATGTCACAGAAATGCAGAGGGCACTGACAGCTGGAGATGCAGCCCCAGGTTCTATATTTAATAACACATCTCCCTCCTCTCACATTTGGAAAACCAAACAGATTAATTCATCTATAATGTAAATTACATTCTGCTCACTGCTGGTTCCTGATTATCTGCTGCTCAAGCTCCTTTTTCAGAATGTGATTGACCTGAATGTGGCCTTAGGACAATACCAGAGACTGATATTTCTGGCTGTTTAGGAAAATGGCTGCAACGGGTAAATCTGGGAAGAATAATTTGGTTTAACCAGGAAAAAACCCTACATAAATATCCCAGAAAAGAAATTCAGCACTGCCACACCTTAGCCTAAAAGAACAGGAACAAAAAGCAACTCACCATAGGTGAAGTAAGCGACTTCAGGGGGAAGGGTGGCATTGTTGAGGTCATCGTCCTGAACATACTGATCCACGTACAGCTGTGCCTCAGAAGCTTTGAGGAAAGCCATGAACCTGGCAGTGAAGGAGGCCACGAAGATGGACAGCATCCCAAAGTCCAGCAGGTTCCAGAGGTGCACCACGTATTCCCGAGGACCCTCTTCCCAGATCTCCTTGCACTCGGACCAGATCATACCTGTGGAGAGGACAGGGCATGTTCAACTGGCAGGCACAGAAGGTGTGGGTGTGTCCAGACAGACCCTTTTCCTGGCCAACAGTGCCTCCTAAGACTGAAGAAAACAACTCTTTAATTAAAGTGAATTTCCTGAGAATGAGTCATGTCACCTTTTCTTAAACACTCTTCAAACATTTGAGCTGACATGTCCTTTTGTGCACCTGAGGTAGAAATTTCAAAATGCCATTACAGAAATCAGTGGTAAAGCTGATTTCTGGTGGTGACAGAGAAAGGACAGTTCAGAAGTTCTGATGACACTAGAAAATGTTACTGCTATATCATCATCATCATCACCATCATGGCCAGGCTTCGCAAATGAAGATTTGAGAAGGGCACTACCCAGGCTTGCTGCGAGCTGCTGGTGGCTAAAAAGGCCGATACGGGACAGGCAGGTCCGGTCAGAAAAGGCACAGGGGAACGTCTCCCTGGGTGACACTGGCAAGGAACGGTTCTGTCTGCGTTGTCTTTTCTCCTCCAGACTGACTCTGGTGCATTCTCAAAGGAAGCAGCAGCATCGTGAATGGTGTGTCTCCATGAATCCTGATTGGAGGCCAGAGTGGGCCATTGGTGGCAGTCAATATGGCCAAGGCTGAGCTGTTGTTTCAGGGAGTCCTTGTATCTCTTCTTCGGGGCTCCTCTCTTGCGGCAGCCGGTGGCGAGTTCACCATAGAGCACAATCTTTGGGAGGCAGTGGGTGATCCTCCATCCTGGAGACGTGCCCTGCCCTGGGCAGTGGGTGATCCTCCATCCTGGAGATGTGCCCCTGGGCAGTGGGTGATCCTCCATCCTGGAGACGTGCCCTGCCCTGGGCAGTGGGTGATCCTCCATCCTGGAGACGTGCCCTGGGCAGTGGGTGATCCTCCATCCTGGAGACGTGCCCTGGGCAGTGGGTGATCCTCCATCCTGGAGACGTGCCCTGGGCAGCGGGTGATCCTCCATCCTGGAGACGTGCCCTGGGCAGTGGGTGATCCTCCATCCTGGAGACGTGCCCTGCCCTGGGCAGTGGGTGATCCTCCATCCTGGAGACGTGCCCTGGGCAGTGGGTGATCCTCCATCCTGGAGACGTGCCCTGCCCTGGGCAGTGGGTGATCCTCCATCCTGGAGATGTGCCCTGCCCAGCGCAGCTGCGTTCTCATCAGCATGGCCTCCATACTGCTGACCCCTGCCTGTTCAAGAACAGACACATTGGTCACGTAATCAGACCAGTGGCTGTTTAGGATTGAACGGAGGCAGCGCTGATGGAAGCGTTCGAGAAGCCGCAGGTGGCGGTAGATGACCCAGGATTCAGACCCATGTAAAAGAGTAGACAGCACAATGGCTCTGTAGACACTGATCTTTGTGCTTTTCTTCAGGTGTTTATTGGACCAGACTCTTTTATGGAGTTTTCCAAAGGCTCTGTTTGCCTTTGCCAGCCTGTTGTCTGTCTCTTTGTCAATCTCACCGTCTGAGGAAATGATACTTCCCAGACAGGTGAACTGCTGGACTCACTTAAGCTCTGAATTGCCTCTGGTGATGTGAGGATGATGGAAGACTTCCTGAGGTACCGGTTGGTAGAGAACTTCCGTCTTCTTCAGGCTGACTTCCAGCCCAAAAAGCTCAGCAGCCTCTGCAAAGCAGGATGTGAAGTGCTGCAGAGCTGCTTCTGTGTGAGCAACGAGGGCGGCATCGTCAGCAAAAAGCAGCTCATGGACAAGGTGATTCAGGGTCTGGTGTGGACCTTCAGTCACCTCAGGTTGAAGAGGCTTCCATCAGTATGATATCAGATGTAGATGCCGTTTTCTTCATCGAGGTCTGCTGTGGCTCTTTGGAACATCATGCTGAAGAAGATTGTGGATAGAGTTGGTGATATATTGGAAAAAAATATAGACTTCCTTTCTTGTCCCCAAAATCTCCTTGCTAAACTGTGCCACTGAAGATGGCACTGCTTGCTCATTCCTTCTTCCCTGAAATAGTGGGTGGGTGCATTTTGGGAATGCAAACAGAGCTGTGCAGGAGAAATTCTGGCCCAGGAGTAAGTTCAGTGTGATTAAAGAAAAGGTAAGACAGAAACTCTACCCTCCTGATACTGTTCATAAGCACAAGCCCTATGGGGAGAGGCTGAGGGAGCTGGGGGTGTTCAGCCTGGAGAAGAGGAGGCTCAGAGGTGACCTCAGCACTGTCTGGAACTGCCTGAAGGGAAGTTCTGGCCAGGTGGGGGTTGGTCTCTTCTCCCAGGCACTCAGCAGTAGGACAAGGGGGCACGATGGGCTCAAGCTCTGCCAGGGGAAATTGAAGTTGGAGATCAGAAAAAATTCTTTACAGAGAGAGTGCTCAGGCATTGGAATGGGCTGCCCAGAGAGGGGGTGGATTCCCCATCCCTGGAGATTTTTAAACACAGATTGGACGTGGCACTGAGTGCCATGATCTGGTAAAGGGACTGGAGTTGGACCAAGGGTTGGACTCGATGATCTTGGAGGTCTTTTCCAACCCAATCCATTCTATGATTCTATGATAAATATTTTGGTATTAAATAATGAATTTCCAGGCATTAAAGTTTGATCTACCACTTTGAAAACACTGCCTTCAGCCCATGTTTAGGATTTCTGACAACAGACTTACAGATAAACCCATAAATGCCAAATCCAGTGAATTCAGATGTTTTGACATCCGTGTCCCACTGGGAATGTTGGGGCAGGCAGGTGAATTCTGCAGGCAAACTGAACACAAGAGCAGGTCAGACTCACTAACTTGCCCAGCTTTCAATCACAGCAGAGCTGCAAGGTCAGACCTTGCTGCTGCATAGCTAAAGAGTGGGAATATTTAACCCACTGATAAATATTTCCTGCTCTCTCCCTGTCCTGTTTCCATAGCAGCAAAATTCCCATCTCATCAAGGAGCGCTGCCTGCCCATTTCCACGTGGCCTCCTGCAATCTTCTCCTTTCTGGGAACTCCTTTCATCCTCTCTGCTGGATGTGGTGTGGCATTTCAATGCATTTGTTTGGCTCTCCCTGAGCCTCCTGGAAGCACAGGGGGTGCCCTCCAGGGCTGGGTTAGAGCAGGGAAAGAGGGCAGTGGAATCCTCCCCTCCTCGAGCCTGCAGGTGCTCGGCCGAGTAAAAGCAGGAACTTCATCCCAAACTGCCACTCACCATGAGTGAGGTTTAATTATAAATAGCCTGAGGGAGAAGGGGGAAGAATTGGTTCCTTGGGAATCTTTCTGGAGTGAGGATGAAATATTAAAGAAACATTTCCAGCCCTGAAATGATGGGTAGGAGCCATTAACTCTACATGTGATGCACTTGTGTCGTGTCAAGGTGCTAAAGCTCTTCAGGAAACACCACGTGGCTGCACTGCCCTACAAAGCACTTGTTCTCTGATGACCAGAAATGACTTTTCTGGTTTAAATATTAACTCTCCCATCCAAATTTCTTTCTATCTTACTTAATATACCTAAGTCACAGATTAATGGAGGAAGAAATGTGTCTAAAACTGAGTAGAGTGACTAAAATTAGAACCACTCACTTCAAGTGTCACACTCCTGGCCTGTAATAATTCTTTTTGCCAGCTGTGTGGCAATCATTTTTTAAAAAATGTCTGTACAGAACAAGCAGAAAAGTTACAGTAATTATTCAGTCAGTGCTGCTGGGTAGTTGTATGTACATTAGGACAGAATAATTCAAAGCTTGTGCTTAAGTGAAAGGAATGAGAAGAGAAAAAAACAGCTAAAATTCAGGGGAGGGGAAAAAGTTGGGATGTAAGAAATAAGGGAAGGAGCTCTGCCAGGATGTGACTGCATTTCAGGGGGGTGTTTCTGAGGCCCCCAACAGCTCTGGCAGAGGTCACTTCCCTGAGTTGTGGGATGGGAGCAGCTCCTGCTCTCCAGATTCTGCACGTCTCTGGTTCCCCCCCAGCAGGGACCATCAGAAATGTCACCTTGATGAGCAGTGCTGGTTTCAGCAGGGGAAGGAGAGGCAAGTTACAGGCACAGCCCATCTGGAAGAGAGATGGGAGTGTGCAGAAAGTGCTGCTCACCACCTGTGCACACAGAGGAACACTTTGTCAGAGTTTGATGCTGCTGGCCTGGTACATAAATCAGGAGCAGCTGATGTTGCAGAGATGCCTTTGAGCCTTCCTGGATCCACTAAAGGCTGTTGGATTAGGAGATTAATAGTGCTCAGATTGCATCTACCCAGAGCTTAACTGCTACCCTGGCTGCTTTTGCAGGGGGGATTTTGCATCTTGGAATAAACCCCCCCTGCTTTCAGTGCACTTTGTCCATGCTGCTCATGAGGACAATCCCACCCTTCCTCAGTTGAAGGCAAGAGATGGGAAGACCTGGCCACAGGTGCATGAGTTAAAAGTGTTGTCCCCTTGCGCAGAGGAGCAAGTTGGGTCTTGTTTAACCTCAGGAGATCCTCATGGGTCCACTTCTCGAGCTTGTCCAGGTCTCTGTGGATGCCATCCCATCCTCCAGCAGTGTCAGCCTCACCACTCAGCTTGGTGTCATCTGACAACTTGCTGAGGGTGCACTTGATCCCTTTGTCTGTGTCATTAAGGAAGGCAATAAATAACACTGGTCCCAATATGAACCCCTCTGTTATCCACCCAACATTCCACTCACCAAATGCATCTCTCTCTGCTTCAGAGAGAAGGATGATGTGGGGCACCACATCAAAGGCTTCACAGAGGTCCAGTTGAATGACATCTGCAGCCCTTCCCTTGTCTTCTTATAGTCACTCCATTATGGAAGGCCACTAAGTCAGTCTGCGTTGGCCTCTTTTATTTAATTATATTTCTATTTCCACATACCTGTTTCTAATACCTCTAAGATTTTAGCAGTCACCACCCTTAGTGCTTTTACAGCCCTTAAAGTTCAAGGTCAGGTATGGAGCTCAAGTGCCCAATCCCTGTGCACCAAACTGTCCCCTCAGGGCTGCTGAAACCTCCTTTGAAGCCTCATGTAGGCAGGCAGGTGACATGGCCAGAGCAGATGGAGCCAGTCATTAGGAAATCTCATTATATCAGGAGCCTGCACAATGAATCACTTTTCTTCTCCCAGAAAAGTGAAAACCTTTGCTTTAAATGAAATGTTTTCTTCTTCATCTCTCAGGAACTCACCCAGCAGACAGATCCCTACTGCCTGTAAGAAAAGAATGCCTGCTCTGAAATCTAATCATCTTCTCCAACTGCTTTAATAAAATTTTAAAAATATATCTTGCAGACTTACTCTATCCAGTCTGGCATCTATTCAGTATTTTCTAGCCTAATATCCTGCATGGGATCCTGATTATTGCAGGGACAGGGAACAAAGAAAAGGTGAACAGGAAGTCATCAGATAGAGCAGCCCTATCCTATTTTTCAGGGGGATTTAATGCCATCAGTACTTATGGAACAGTGGAATTATTGGCTGCAAGAAAAGAATCCAAATCATGGTGCTGAGCAAAAATAGGCACAGAAGAGGCAGACAAAGATTGTGCAGGGTTGATAAGCTCAATTCCCAATAAATCCTCCTGAGCTTGTTTAGATTAGTGGTTCAAGCTGCCTGATCTGCCAGGAATAAATGAGGTCTGTAGGAAAAGTGACACTCCTGAATCTGTCCAAAACTCCTTGGGAATTCAACCTGTGCCTGTGACACCCTTTTTCACTTGAAGGATTGGCCCACGTGAATCCTGACTTTATAACTGCTGAAGAACTTAATTTCTTCTAAAGACCTGAGTACTGTGCTGTCCTCTGACCAGGAAAGGTTTCACACTATGAATGTTAAAATCCATTTCTTCCATCTTGATGTTCTTTTAAGTTTGGGGGAGTTTTCTTTATTTAAGAGGGTTTTTTGTTTGTTTGTTGGGGGGTTTTTTGTTGTTTTTTTTTTTTGTTTTTTTTTTTTGTTTAGTTTCGTTTTGTTTTTTTGGTTTTTTTTTGATTTGTTTTGGTTTGTTTTTTTTTTGTTTGTTTGTTTTTTTTTTAGTTTGGCTTTTTTGTTTTTCCCTGTTCCTTTGCCTTGTTAATTCCTAAGGAGGTTGAATTTCCTTGCAGGGCTTGTAGGTTTTATTTACCCAACAGGTTTTATTTACCCAACAGGTTTTACTTGCCCAACAGGCTTTACTTACCCAACACCCACTTCATGATGAGCAGTTCTGTCCAGGAGAACTGAGTTGTTTTGACTCGGAAGATTTGCTTGGGGTGATCCGTGATGGTCTCGTTGGGGAGGTTTTTCACTCCCTCGAAGCGATCTGAGGCATTCACCACTAACAGTCCCAGGAAGATTGTGAAAGAAACTGCATGTGCCACAAACTTCATGAAAGGACTTCGGAGGGTCCTTCCCAACTGCAATGGAACATAAAAAAAAAAATTTCTTTTATTTTTTCTTTTTTTTTTTTTTTAATTTATCCACCTCCTGGAAGTTTTTTTTCCTATAAAAAATTGAATATTATCACATTCATACATGTGAAAATTTGAAATTTTTTCCCTGTACGATTCTTGAACTTTTGCTCAAGGTGAAAAGGATTCAGAAATTAATTCTGCATCATGAACTGTTCAAGTTGTTTGCTATTACTAGACATCATGCAGTGGATAATTTCCTTTAAACTCACATGGAATATCTCACTGCCCTGGCCATATGGTGAGTGGAAAAGAAGAGACAGGCCATTTAAATGAGAGATATGTTTGTTTGTGTGTGTGTTGTATGAATGTGCTTGTGTGTCAACATAAATCCTCATGATGGACCCAATTCCCACCCTCAAATCACTGCTATATATCAGAATCTTTTGCTAATGGTGATTTCTTGGTTCATTATCAATGTGTAAGAAATAACCTTCTGTTTAAATATTCTCTAGCAATGCTTTTAATATGCTTTGCTGTGATAATTTTCTCTCACAATCACTGTAAAAGCTGGGGAATCACTCCCCAGAACACAAGGATTTATTTCCAGACATTCAGCCAAGACTCAGAGCTGGGTTCACTACAGATCATATTTGCTCCATTTTTCTAGAAAAATTTTTCTTTGTTAATGAATTTAAATACAACTCTTTTAATTTTACATTTTCTGTGAACTAAAAAAAAAAAAAAAAAAAGAAAATTACTGCAGAAAGTTGGCAGAGTAAAAGCATTTTTAGGAGCACTGGAACTGAAGCTTTTGGTGTTGGACACAACAGGGAGCAAATGAAGGGCCATCCTGGATGGGCTCTTTCCAATCCCTCCTCAAAGCAAATGGGAATGGTTTTAATTAATTCCCCTTGATGGTGAGGCATCATCAATGTTTTCTTAATATCTACTAACTTGATCATAAAATTCATAGGAAATATGAAAAAGGATTGAAAAAGGAAATTCCTTGTGTTTTCATTTATCTCTAATAGATTAGCTGAAAGGAGCCCAGCTCTCTGGTCATTGAAGAACAGGAAATATTTGAAAAGTAGAGCTCTCCTCCTTATATTTTTGAGCAACAGACTGTGCAATTTTTGTGTTAAATTTCTTATCTTCTCTTTTGATCACCAATGAAAAAGGTTTTAGAGCCCAACATGTAAAGCAACAGTTCATTTCAGAGTCACCTCCAGGAGGGGGATGAGCCAACAGGGATATTTCAGGACAGGAAAGGCTTCAAATTCATGGGGCTTGGCAACAGTTTGTGCATCCAGAGGTGAATGACACTAGAACTGGTTTTAATGAAGACAGTTCTGTGCAACTGAGTCAAAAGAATACTCCAGTTAATACCTTTTATCAAATTTTTGAGGGTGGTGTTTGGGATGGAACATTCCAGCCCTACAGAGACTTATTAAAGACAATTTTCTGTCAGTGAGGAAACAGATTCCGTGCTAAGCTACATCAGGGTAGGAATTCTTTTGAGATACAAATTCTTCTATTATTTTCTGTAAAACTGCAGAGTTGGATCATCTCAGGACACACACACACACTACTATTGGTCAGGACATCTATAAACAATATCCACATTAGAGATTTCATTCCTTTTTCTCCCTGCCTTAGACCAGCAATGAATCCCTGGCTCATCCCACACAACCCTTCTCTCCCATCCCATCCCATCCTTTCAGTGGATATGCTGCCTAGGTGGAGTTTTCTGCAACACCACAAAGCTCATGGATCAACCCTTGCACTTTGATGATTTTGGGGAAGGTACCAATTCACAGGGAGAAAAAAAATGGGTTTGTTACTCAGGTGTTTTTATCACAATCAAAAATCAAGCCCCCATTGTTCTGATCAAGGCCAATCAATGCTTGAAAATCAATCCCTGCCTGAAAGGAATTTCAGTTGGACTCTGTTGTAGAATGTTACATGTGGCTTTTCACAGTCTAAGGTGGGGTGAAAGGAAAGGAACATTGAAATATGAGAGTGCATGAAAGGGTTGCTGCAATGACATCAAAGCTGATGAAAAGTGAAATACTCTCTTCATTTTTAATTCCAATCAACCTACCTCAAGAAATTCAACACAAATACCTTTCTCAATGATTTCTATTTTCTGCTGTAAAACTGTTTCATGCTTAATTATTTTTACCTCACTTTCTGCCCTCCCCCCCTCAGTTTTTATACTTTTCATTTAAATTCTCTCCTTGTTTCTAGTCTAATTGTTCTCCCCACCTATTGCTGTATTCAAATGTGACCCCTGCAGTTCTGAGAAGGCACCACAAACGTTGCTGTTGGCTGTGCCACCTCCCAACACCCTCAACAGGGGTGAAGGAAATCAAACAGCTTCAGAACCCCCTGCCAGACTGGGCTCTGCCATAGGGAATCAGGGTGCTCCTTCCACACAGAATTCTCTTTACAGCCCACCCTCAGCACAGCCACTTCTCTGGGGCAACTCTGAAGTCCTGTCTAGGATTTCTAAAATATAACAGGGTAAAATATAACGGTTCCATTCTCAATTACTCTCAGAGAAAGCACTTTTCTTGGAGCTGTTTTGGAGGAGACCAAGCCTTAAACGTGTTCTATTGTCTCAGACTGTTTTTCTGACTGTAGGAACTTCAATCTTTTCAAATTATAGTCTTTCCTTAATGCCCATTCGTAGATCTACATTTCTGGGGGCTGGATAAATTTAGGAAGGATTTCTCAGTGGTTTTTAGAGGAAATAGAAGATGTTTGCAAGCCTGGCTTTGGTCCTTTGACCTTCAGGTCTTAGCAAACTCTTCTGCTCCATCTGAGCTGTATTTAGGTACACAGAAGTATTCCAAGTTTCATCCTCTTCTCCCTCAAGAGCGTAAGGATTGTAGGATTAGGTCTAATCTCTGCAGCACTGAGTTCCCTGGGGCTTGCCAGGCTTTCAGGCCCAGGTGCCACAATAATGCTCCACTGACTAAACCCACAAGCTCAGAAAGAAGAAGGAAAGGGAGGAAAGAATCATAGAATTGATTGGGTTGGAAAGAAGGCCTGAAGAAAGGAGAAACCTGCAATAAAAAGTACATAAAAGTAACAAGAGTTTAAACATCACTAAAAGGGCAACAAGAATCTCCTTTATTTCCAGTTTTGGTGGCTCTTTATTTTTCATTCCACTCCTGTCTTACCTCCTACCCATCTCTTGTCACCCACTGCCTCACCCTCTTTCCCCACCACCCCTCCTTTTGTAAATCTGAACCTCAAGCCATGTCTGCTGGTTCCAGTTGTGTCTGTCAAGCAACACCTCGAGCTGGCTCTGCCCTGGGACAACCTCAGAGGAATCACTTCCCAACAATGCCAAGGACAAACATGCAACTTCCTTCCAGGCCCTGGCAGGACCTGAGCACCGGCCCTGTGGGCTCCTACCTTGCTGCAGGGAGCGATCCAGTAGGCGATGGCAAGGAAGGGCAGCCCAATGGAGACCCCAAAGACAGCCAAGAACTTGACGGCGATGGATTGTTGGCGCAGGCCCGAGAGGTTCTCGTACCACATGGTGAGCAGCTGCTGCTGGCAGTTGGGGTGGGCAACAAACTGGAGGGAAACAGAAATAAAGGGGTCAGTGGCGTGGTCTGAAGAGGATGGGGTTGCATGAACCTGCCCATGGAACAACACAGGGGTCTGTGTCTTTGTTGTCCAACAGAGCTTGTGGTGTCACAAACAGGAACTGCAAACCAGGCACACAAATCCCCAGAATGTGTTTCACTTCTTCTACTTGTCTGCTCCAGAGAAAAGATACTTTTTTATTATTAAAAAGCACAATGTCCAGGCCAAAACCCAGAAATCATCAGAGGACAGTGCTGGTAAAATGCCTTTGAGCAAGTTACCACTGGAAGTCAGAAAAGAACCAGAGGTCCTTGGAGGTCAAGCTGAATAAAACCTGTGGTGACCTGCTGAGGACACAGCCCATGGACATGGGAGGATAACACAGCACTAAGATTATCTTGTTCTATTCATTCCTAAAGACCAAAAGCAAACCATTCTGCAGGGCTCTCCTGTAAATCAGAAGAGATCTGAGCAATGTTTTACAACTTGAAATGCTTTATGTCAGAGGACCTTTCAAAAAACATTCTTTACTGATGGGAGGAAAAGGCAAATTTAAAAGCAGAAGGAAAACTGTGGTGCTCTGGTACAGAAAGTCCATGTTTTGTACCCTGGAACTGAGGCTGTTCCTCAGTTTATTGTGCAGAGGTAAAAGAAAAAGGAGCAGCAAATGAGTGAAAAGGGCAATTTCTTAATGACAAAATTACAGCCCCACCAGATGCCACGTGACAGTTTTTTATAAGAAAAGATTAAACAACTTTATTTTATGCTGTCCTTCAAGGGGATTGAATTTAGAATGTGGCTATCTTTAATCACTAAGAAAGATAATTAAAAGGCAAAATAACTGAAAGCAAAGAGGAAAAATAAATATGTTGCTAATGCAGCTAATTGCATTGGCAAGGATGAGGGTTTCATTTATTAGTTCAGTGGCTGAATAAATGGTCCTGGGAGGGAAATGTAAAACACTCTATTATTTCAAGGAGCAGAACGTTCTGGAGGTGAAGGGGAGGATGAAATGGGTCAAGAGGGAAAGGGAGGAGGAAAGAAGAAGATGCTGAGGGCTTGGTGGCCACCCCTTGCCCCGTGTCAGCCCTTTAAGCTTCACCCACCTGGGGGGGTTTCAGCTGCCACTTGTTTTATTGCGACTGAAAAGGAGAAAAAACCAACTGCGCTTTCATCTTCACTATCTGTGAACTTAATGGACTCCTTTTGACATGTTTGCATAATAACAAAGCCGTTAAATGTGAGTTTAAATGATCGTTCATCACTGGTGCAGAATGCAATAGAGTTGCACAGTAATTAGGGTTGCTGTGGAATAGCACTTTGCCTTCATTAACAGCACATCAGCAGCTATTTAAAATGTGCTGCTTCAGATGAATTAGGCTCTGGGGTCTGCATTTCTCAAAAATAAAATAAAATTAAAAAAAAGGCAAGTAAGACTTTACCCCTTCCACTGAATAAGTCAAACAGAACCAAGAAATTTGATAGATTTTCATGGAAATATTAAGATTTTCCTGTGCTTGCTTTTAAGCTGCTTTAAAGAAATGAGACAGCTTTCAAAAAAAGATAATAATGAATAGTTCTGAGCATTTAAAGTTTACTGCCGAGGTGATGACAGCAGCACCACGGGGAGGCATCTCCTACTGCCCAGTGTTTGTGTTTGTGCTAATGCTGCTTCAGCTCATTATCTCTCTGGCAAAGGCACAGAAAGATGAAGTGGAAGGAAGTTCAGCAGAGAAAATACATTTTATGTTCGGATATGAGGAATTCAACTGCAGTTGTAGCAACTCGTGGAAAGGAAGATGACCCTGGTGGATGTGCAGAGTTGTGAAATGAGGGACCCAAGTGACCTCCAGGCTTCCTCCTCTTGCATTATGAGAATTGACTCAGACAAAGAATTTCATTTGTCCTTGGCAATGAGGCACTCAAAGGCTTGGGCTGGTTGGCATTTCAGAGGATTCATCAGACACTTTAATCTGTTAAGGTTTTTTTTTTTTCACTTAGTCTGGGAGCAGCTACAATAAAAATACAAATACAGGAGAATTGAAGAGGACTCGCCATAAAAACCAGTTCAGTGGAACAATTTATTCTGTACGAGGCAATAAAGGCAGGCAGAGCATCACAGAGCCTTGATGGAGCTCCTCTGCCTCTGATTATTGCAGAAACAAGGGGAGAAGGAAAGCATGATGAGTTCTGATCAGTGAAGTTTGCATTCCGTTGGCTCTCTCAGGTACTGATGGAACTCACTGGGCACTGCCAGCCTTGTCTCCATCAGCATCTCAGCAGCTGATCTTAGATCTCCTCAGAGATGTTCCAGAGCCACTTTCTCCCCTGGGAATGGGCACTGGCACCGAGGTAAAGATGATGCTTTGCTTGGTGACTTGGGCATGGAGAGGAGCAGAGCTGGAGACAAAAGCTTTGAGGCAGAAACTTCAGAGTGGCATGAAAAACGGTGATGTGTGATATTGGATTTCAGAGGGCTGAAGGCTGCAGTGCTTTCTCAGTGTTCCCATTAAATGCTCTCTTCCTTTCCCCAGTACTGGAAAATGAGGCTGGGAGGCTTTTAAGGACAACCTTTGGCTGCTCCTGTGCTGCACCCCAGAAGATGAGCAAGGCAGAGAGTGTGGTGTGACCAGGGCTGGGCAGGAGGGCAAGATATCTCTGATTGAAATGGAAGCTCTGGAACTGGAGGGCATTGCCTGGCTCCAAAAGCAGCGATTTAAAGGCATTAAGTGCTTTATCTCACCCCTCCAAGCTGATAAAGGCAATACATCAGGGGCTGGGAGCTCAAGCAGAAGGTTCTGCAGTGCTTGTGGGTTCAGAAAGCAGCGGGAGCTGCTCTGCTCTCGTGGCTCTGCAACTCCAGCAGATGGCAGTGGTTTTAACTTAGACCTCTCTGATTTAGAGAGGAAATTCTGTTTCCCTTCAGCCTATCAGTTACACAGCTTTTTAAGTTAAAAAAGGATTATACATATATACACATATATACACACATATACACACACATATCTACATATATATATACATACACATATATACATATATATGTTCATAGAATCATAGAATGGATTGGGTTGGAAAAGACCTCCAAGATCATCAAGTCCAACCCTTGGTCCAACTCCAGTCCCTTTACCAGATCATGGCACTCAGTGCCACGGCCAAGCTCAGTTTAAAAACCTCCAGGGATGGGGAATCCACCCCCTCTCTGGGCAGCCCATTCCAATCCCTGAGCACTCTCTCTAAAGAATTATTTTCTGCTCTCCAACTTCAATTTCCCCTGGCAGAGCTTGAGCCCATCGTGCCCCCTTGTCCTATTGCTGAGTGCCTGGGAGAAGAGACCAACCCCCACCTGGCCAGAACTTCCCTTCAGGCAGTTCCAGACAGTGCTGAGGTCACCTCTGAGCCTCCTCTTCTCCAGGCTGAACACCCCCAGCTCCCTCAGCCTCTCCCCACAGCACTTGTGCTCCAGTCCCTTCTCCAGCCTCGTTGCTCTTCTCTGGCCCCACTCCAGCCCCTCAATATCCTTTCTGAACTGAGGGGCCCAGAACTGAACACAACACTCAAGGTGTGGCCTCCCCAAGGCAGAGTCCAGGGGAAGGGTCACTGCCCTGGGCCTGCTGGCCACGCTAGTTTGGATCCAGACCAGGATCCCATTGCCCTTCTTGGCCACCTGGGCACACTGTTGGCTCCTGTTGAGCTTCCTGTCCCTCAGTCCCCCCAGGTCCCTCTGCCTGGCTGCTCTCCAGCCACTCTGTGCCCAGCCTGGAGCGCTGCAGGGGTTGTATGTGTATTACATATATACACACATATACACACACATATGTGTATATATACGTATATATGTACATATATATACACACACATATATGTGTGTATATATATATGTATATATGTAATAAAATCACATCAAACCAAAGAGTCAGCTCGAATACTGAAGCTGCCCAAGCAGCATTTTGAGAGGCACCGAAACCTCAGGAAAGTCACCTCCCAAAACCCCACAGGAAATTAAATAAGGGAGATGAATATTTCTCTGGAACATGGAAAAAAAAGTCTCTAAAAGCCTTCAGTGGGAATTGAAAGGGCCCAAAGGAAGCATTTTCCACACAGGAACAGAGTGTTTGAGAGTCCACTGTGGGTACCACATTGAGCAGGAACTTTTCCAATTGCCATCTAATTTGATGTGAGTCAGCCCTTCCTGGAAGCTCAGCAGGATATACATTGTGGGAAAGCACTTCACAGCTCTTATTTTTTTCTCCACACACTTGTTCAAAAATGCAGGAGTTTCACTACACAGATGATAAAGTAGCTGAATGTCTCAATAAATGTATAGGAATTCCCTTCTGAGAGAAAACACTGCAATAGAAAGACTTATATGTTTTATTTTCTATTCTATTGAGCAGAGAAAGAGCCCATGGTGAGGACACTGATCACTTCTGCTGTTCAGTATCAGCACTGGGTTGCCTAAATTGCCATCTCTCCTGTCCTGTGGCACATAAAAGATCAGGTACAAGCAGAGGAAAAAAAACCAGGGAATTCTCGAGGGTCAGACATCAAACAGGAAAAAAAAATAAAAAAGGAGGGAAGGAGAATCTCAGACAGAAAAATGATGTCTGCAGAAATAAGGAAACTTATGCCAGACAGGAAGGACAGAGATCAGCCCCAGATGATTGGAATTAATCATGCAGAAAGAAACCAGTGTATCTTTTATTACTGCAATAATTCTAATTCCTTTAAAAGTACAGAAAACTACCACTGAGGCAAAGGATTTAACCACTCTGACAGGATCATCTTGCTTTGCTAATGCACCTTCCCCTGAAGAGCCAGGGGCTGAGGAGGAAGGGAAAACTCATCATGAAGCAGTGAAAGCAGTTTAAAAACCCTTCATGTCAGAACTAACAAAGCAAAGCTGGGGCTGGAACATCCTGAGGTGCCCCTGTCGTGTCCTCTCAGCTTGTCCCTTCCCTGGCAGCCTCGTGGCAAACCTCAGTGTGTTTAATCATCGAGGGAGAGCTGAAAAGGAGCTGCATAAATAGACTTGCAGGAGAACATTGGTGATGTCAAGAGGCACAGGCAGGGGCAGGGATGAGCCATTTCTCTTCCCATCATGGAGCTGCACTCGTGTCCTTCAAACAACCTTTCTGGGTTCATTATTAAACATTTCTCTTTTGATGCAGCTCAGCAGTTCTGCAAAGCTACAATGATAACTTATTTCAGGCTGCAGCACCTGCTCACAGGAGCCCTGGGTTGGGTGTGTAACGATCCCAAAGTCAGAGATCTGAGGGAAAATGCTGAAACCCTTTGGGATGGCTGATTTGAGTGGATGGCAACCCTGTGCCTCTGAGTTACAAGCAAAACTGAGGGGCAGCAAGTGGATTGTGTGAGTGGCTTTTTCAATTTTGCCATGGCAGGAGGGTTGGAACTGGATGATCTTTAAGGTCCCTTTGGAACCAAATCATTCCAGATTCTGTGTTGACAGGAGCAGAGGAGCAGGGATGGGAAAAACCAGAGGGGATCTGACCCACACCAATGTTTCTGTGGAAAGATGGAAGCACAGAGGAATTACTGTGAGGATTTCCTGACACACTTGATGGACAGACACAGCCTGAGCTTTGCCATGTTGTGTTCCCAGTCCTGGTCTGGAAGGGGAGTTGGGGCTTCCTTGGCAGCTTGAGCAGAACCAGAGGCAGGGAGGGAAAGCTGGGAAAGGGTCATGTTTCTCCAGGAAAACCTTCACCAAAGGAGGTATGAAACCCTCCTTTCTCAGCATGTGGCTGAGGATGCTGTGGGAGCATCAGAAAACATCAAGGGGGGTGGAAGAAACTCAGGAAAGGGTCAAAACAGGATATTGCTGCTTTTCCCCTGAAGGGTGACAAATATATCCCCATTTCACCCAAGAGGAGCAGATGAATTAAAGGGTGAACATGTGTCAACATGCAAATGACAGAGAGAGAAAAAAAAATCAATCAAAGTATTAAAACAAAACCAAATTTCTTTGCTTTTACATCACTTTTCACTTTCAAAGTTTCCTTTGGTATTTTAAGCATTTTTAAGACTTGAAGCCTAAATAAAGAGTCTGGATTTGTATTGAATAAAATGCTTTTCTTGAACTGAAACATACTTTTTTGGAGGGAGGAAAAAAGGTGGAAAACGTGTCAAAGCAGTTTTTTGGATGCAGTAAAAGACCCAAGGACTGCAGAGTTGTTTCACCTGCTGCAGAGCAGATAAAGCTGAGTGGGAATTACTGAAGCTTGGTAGGAAACACAGCACAGGAAAACACCAGCACAAGCAAAAACCTTTCCTTATCTTCCCCTTGTACTCTGCTCTCTGAACCTCCAAGTGAACAAAGAGCCCTTTGTTTTGTAGGAACTGCTCTGAGACACCTCTGTAGAAACAGGTGGGATATTCTGCGTGACTTTGTATATTTTTTTATTTCCTGCTCTGGAGAGCAAAAAAGATTTGCCGAATTCTTGGGCCAATAAAGAGCAGGTCCAAATTCCCCCACCCAGATGCAAAAGGAAGATTTTCCTGGAGGAAAGGGAATTCAATGGATCAAGACTCGTGTCAGTGGGATGTGACCACTGCACAGAAGGGAACACCACGTGACAGAAAGGTCCTCTGAGATGTTGCTGCAGACACAGAACCCGAAGGGAGGAGACGTCTCTGCAGTTCTGCCCCTGTCCCTGGGGCTCATTTGACTGCCTGAAGGCATCACACAAATCTTCAGGAGGTTCTTGCTCATCCTTTAGATGAGCTTCATGACAGGCTGGGTGAATATTCAGCCCTGCTCTCTGCAGACTGACTTGAGCCTTTAGAAACCTGGGAGCAAAGGGAAAAGCTTTGCATTTCTAAGCAGGGCCCAGATGAGGTGGAATTATCAGGGAAAAAAAAACCCACTAATTGTGCAACTTTAGTTATTTTTAAGGTATAAACACAGAAGGATTTAGTATGGGTTTAGTAATAAATTATACCTTTCAGAAAGCTTTTCACATGTACCCTTTGGAACCAAAATATCTTCCTTTCTAGAGCCATTTGCCAGTTGGTAAACACTTGTATCCAATCCCAGGATACTCACACATCTCCCAGATTTATTGAAATCCAATATCTGAACTCACTTACTGCTTGACCTGAGTTATCCAGCACAAAATGCTAGTTCTGAACACTTAAAACCTTAGCACAGCTCCAGGTTGCAGCCACAGCTCCTTCCTGGCACTCATTCTGCTCTACAAAAGCACATTAAGAGCACGGGAATGTCACCTTGCAAAGGTGACAAGGAGACAGAACCAAGGCAGAAGGTCATCCCAGAACCCAAATAACTCTGTAATTGCCCCCAAATCAGCCCTGCAAAGGAGACAGGGTGGTCCCACTGGGATGAACCATGTGGGTGAAAACAGGTTTTGACCTGATTGTTAAACAGACACAAAATACAACCCAGGAAAAATGAACTAATCCAAGAGAAAACAAAAATAATGGAGTAAATCAAACTGCCAATTTGCCCATTGAGACAAATGAGTGCTGAGTGAAGAGGCAAAATGAATAATCCTGATGGTGGAAGGAACAAGGAGGGACTTTTTTTGCCCTGTGAATTTTATATAATATGAAATGAAATTGTAAATCAGATCTATTTGAGGTGTGCAACTGGAAGATGTGGAGTTTACACAAATTCTTTAATTGGTTCAGCTTAAACTCTGTTCTGCCTAAAGTTTCTTTATAATTTGGCTTCCCTGGGACCAGGATGGGGCTCTTTTTTTTTTTTCCTCAGCATTCTTCTGTAAGGTCATGAATAAGGTGGTTTGCTCTTTGGAAAACTTCAAATTTTAGTGGGCTGGATGTTTTCTGAAGAGATTTATCCTTATTGTCTGATTTGCCCTCTCTTTATGTACATGAATAAATCTTATCACTGAATTATTTACCTGACAACAAGCAAGGGAATTGCAAGTCTCAGCCTTTAACATTCCAAGATTTTTCACATCTGTGCAAAACCAAACCCATCTGAAAATCCTTATTGTTGAATTATTCACCTGAATAAGATGCCACAATGAAAAACCACCAAACGATGTCCCCTTGGTATCTAAAATATAAACCACAGTGGGCACAGAAGGGAAAATTTAAAATTCTATAATTTTTTTTCCTCCCAGGAGAGCCAGGAACTGGTTTTGCCTGGGGTGTGTGGGGAAGAAATTGGGCTGTGCTGGAGCTCAGATGCCTCTGGTGGGGATGGTTTTGCTCCCAGCAGATCTGGGGGACAGACACCCTCAATCCCAGGAGGAGACTCCTCTTTGCAGCAGGTGTAGAGTTCCCAAAATGTACCCAAATTCAAACACCTGCAGGTGTGGGACAAGAACCACAGATAGGAAACCCCCCCCTGGGACAGTGTCCTTGCAGACATCCACATTTGAAACTCACTGGGGGAAAGAAACCCCCTCAATAAAAATAAATGAATGAATGAATGAATGAATGAATGAATGAATGAATGAATGAATGAATGCATCAAGGATTTGAAATACTGAATTTTTTTTTTGTGCTCTTCCCTATCTGAAACAGGTCTGTTTCCTCTAAAGTCAAAACTAGAGTCAACTGAGGTCAGGCTTGTAGCAAACCACATGAATGGCTCTTTTCTAAGAGAATTTTATCACTAATCAAGGTAATTTGATGTCCCATCACCTGTGAGGTACATCCAGGCAATGAGTTTGACGTGTTCCTGTGCTCACTTGGCAATATCCTGAGGGGCATCTGAGACCTTGTGACACTTTGCAAATGAAAATTATTCAATCTGCATATTACAGTAAATTGGGACTATTTGCAAACACCCTTCAGGATGGAGAAATGATTCATTTAAGCCCTAAGGGGATGGATGGATGGGCAGGAAATAACAAAATGAGGTTCATTCATGGAAAATAAAAAAAAATATTAAAACATCTGGGCAAAAGGAACTAATCAGAGTCACAGATTTTAGTAGGAGGAAGGAACCTTGGTAATGAAATGCTCAGAGAGAGAGAAATGCTTTCTGGGAGGATGGGAAGTGACTCCTTCCCTTTCCAAACCTCTGTAATGTGCAACTGAAAATGTGAAAAGAAAAAATTATGTGGCTAAGCCCAAGAGTCCAGGATGGCCACAGTGTTTCCACTGCTCACTTGTTGGGACTTTTGATGCCCTTCAGTATCTGAGCCATGTGCCCAATGCAGTGAAAAGTTCTAATCTAATGCAGCCATGAGTATTCTGCTCAGAGCATCCTCCTTATGTTAATTATTAATAATATAGTTATGAGAAAAGTTCCTGTTCCAGCTCTCTGTTAAATAGGATTTACACAGGCATCTGGTGTTCTGTTTAATTCTTCTGATTTTATTTTTTCCCCCCCAAACCCAATTTGTGTGTCTTACTGTTAATTAAATTAAAACTCGTGGAAGAGGGAAGGTGCTCCAGCTTTGTGGTGGCTTGAACTGAGCTGCTGAGGAGGCAGAGGGGGGCACTCAACATTTGCAATTAAAAGAGGACAAAACCTGTAATTCTGCCACTGGGAAAGAAGGAGAATGAATGTCACCTCCCAGGGAGAAGCAACAGCTTTGCACATAGAATCATAAAATCATAGAATGGATTGGGTTGGAAAAGAACTCTGAGATCAGCAAGTCCAACTCTTGATCCAACCCCACTGTGATCACCAGCCCAGGGCACTCAGTGCCCTGGGCTGGTGATCACAGTGGGGTTGGATCAAGATGTGGTGGATTCTCCCTCAGTGCCACATCCATAGAAACACAGAATCATAGAATGGATTGGGTTGGAAAAGAACTCTGAGATCATCAAGTCCAACCCTTGGTCCAACTCCAGTCCCTTTACCAGATCATGGCACTCAGTGCCACGGCCAAGCTCAGCTGAAAACCCTCCAGGGATGGGGAATCCACCCCCTCTCTGGGCAGCCCATTCCAATCCCTGAGCACTCTCTCTGCAAAGAATTTCTTTCTGCTCTCCAACTTCAATTTCCCCTGGCAGAGCTTGAGCCCATCGTGCCCCCTTGTCCTATTGCTGAGTGCCTGGGAGAAGAGACCAACCCCCACCTGGCCAGAACTTCCCTTCAGACAAATCACTTAAAGGTAAATATGGATACATGAAAGGGTTGTAGTGGGAGAGAGTAAAATCTGTAGCTTTTAGAAGAGAAGAGGACACATGAAGGATATAAAGCAGAAAAATAACTTTGTTGTGAGACACCAAAATCTTCATTTTCTCCCATTCTGGCTGTTCAACCCTCTGTGCCTCCACCTCTCCAAGGTGGAAATCAGACTCTGGCTTAGTTAGAAATGAGTTCACACACAGAGAAAACGTGGGCTGCCCTTATATTTCCATTATTTGATTGAAAATAGAATTATTTGATTGTTTCAAGAAAAAAAAAACATATTATTCTAAATTTTTCAGTCAAGAACACAGAGTAAACTTTCAGATGTCATAAATCTCCATGAGGAGCAGCTCACAGAGCTCATAATCCTTGACCAGAACTTCAGCTTAGGAACTCAAACCACTTTGGGTTGTAATCCACCAAAAACACCCAACCTAAACATTCCTGACTGGAGAATGAAGGGCAAAGCACCTCTAAGTAAGATCAGGGCAGATATTCCTGTCAGTTCACAACAATCCCATAACATGGGCTAAAAGTCCAATTCTTGGAAAGAATCCAGGACTCAAGAAAGGCTTTAATGTCTGAAAATTATTTGTCTTGCTCTTGAAAAACTGTTCCTACTTCAATACTTTTCCAGGAAGAGTGGATCATTAAGGTGGGTAATCTGAAGGGAAAAATGCCTCTGGAAAACTCAAGCAGAGGATATTTGAGTGATTTTTTTTTTCCAAGAATCCCAGGGTACAGAGTGATCATTTAATTCTTTCAAAAAGTGTAGAGAACTGCAGCAGTAGAGCATCGTTAAAGAGCACTTTGTAAACCACTGTAATTTTAGCAGAATTTCTTCATTCTTCAATTATCTTTATATAAACTCCCTCAATTCTATTAAATCCCCAAACTTCTCACCAGCATCTCCTGTGCTGGTAACATGCTTGGCAGGAAAAAAATAACTAAACACGAGGAATAAAGAGACAGAGAAGTGAAGTCTGTCACTTTTGATGTTTTCTTGAATGACTTCAGCAGATTCATGTCAAACGTGGTAAATTAGTCAAAAAGGGTAATGATCCATAAAATTGTGTCACACAGAATCACACACAGACTATTCTGAGTTGGAAGGACCCACAAGGACCATCGAGTCCAACACTCAAGTCAATGGCCCACACAGGGGATCGAACCCATGACCTTGGTGTTACTACAGCCAAGTTTGAACCAACTGAGCTGATCTCACTGTGTCCTTCCAGTTGAACAGAGAACTGCCCCTTTTTTTTTTTTAAGTCACAAATGGATGAGGCAACAAGGAGCTCTAATGGGATGTACAAAGGGGAAAAAAAATTCAGAGGAGGATCATTTGAGGAACGCAACTGCTCGAGTCAAAGTCAAGAAGACTCTGTGGTGGAACCAGAATTAGAATTTAAAATGTAAAATGTGTGTGTGGCTCTGCTTACACCCCTAAAATTCCCAGGTGGGCACACAAAAGGTGGCAGGGTTGGTTTAAATGCACAAAATCCAAAGTTTCAAAATTCTGCTCTCTTTGTCTCCTCTTGTTCTCTGTGGTCTTTGAAAGGGGGAGGAAAACTCCCTGAGGGTTGGGAGGTGGGCAGGGGGTGGCAGAAGCTGCTAGACCAGCTGGTAGTAATAAAAAAATACCATTGTTAGACACTGACTGCACTGTGTGAGGCCAAAGAAGGAATAAAGAAACTTAAAAGAACAAGGGAAATTTGAGAAGGTTGTGCCAAGGCCTGGAGAAACTCTGGAGATGCAACTGCCCTCCTGCCTGAGGATGGGAGCCCTTGACATCTTTCTCAGACACTGGAAATAAAATTATGATAAAATCCAGACTGCAGCAGCAGCTGTAAAAGTAAAATCGTGGCTATTAAATAATAATTTTCAGTGTGTTTCATTGCTCTCTGCAAATTTGCACTGAAGAAAGCCTAATGTAGGCACTGAGAGTGCTAATGTGGAAATGTGAATTAAGAAGTTAATGGTAGAAATAGATTTTTTTAAACATCAAATATTTCTTCTAACTTCACATGCAAGTACAAATATTTAGTCTGGTTACTCCCTTAATGACAAAATAACCCATAACTCCTGCAACCCTTTTTTTCTTTCCCAGACCATTCTGAAATCCCTAAACTTTTCTTGTCCAAAACTCTTCTTGGTGTTCATGGCACAGAATGAATATAAGATAGTTCAGGAGCTTTATACTCTTTATTTCTCTGCCTCAGCAGCATCTTTCTGGGCTGGAGGATGCCAAGCTGACCATCTGAATGTGGTGCCCATGGAAGGAGCAAGGGTGGCAGGCACAGCTCTAGTCCCTTCACTACTCCTACCCTGCCAACTAAATTTCCAGGGCAAAAAAATTGGTCAAATCTCTGTCCTTCCAGTCCCAAAGTGCAGCTGAAGAACTACAAAGGTCTTCAGGGCCTTGGGACTGTTTCTGGGTAGGTTATAGCCACCCATGTGACAGCCCCCAGGCTTGGTCAGACCAAGGGTTGGCACCTGGGGGGTTTGGGCACTGGAGGTGGGATGTCACTTGGTGCCCCTGCCTCAGTCTGCCTGGTGTGTTCTCACCCTCATCACAGATCACAGCGTGGGTCAGGCTGGGAGGGACCACGTGGGGCATCTGGTGCCACCTCCTGCTCCTGCAGGGCCATCCCAAAGCACACGGCACAGGGTTGTGTCCAGAGGGTTCTGGAATAACTCCAGAGAGGAGACTCCACACCCTCTCTGGGCAGCCTGTTCAGTGCTGGGTCACTGCACACCAAAGAAGTTCTTCCTCATGTTCAGATGGAACTTCCTGAGCATCATTTCCTGCTCATTCCTCTTGGCCCATTTCTGGCCCCCCAAGCAGAGCCTGGTCCATCCCCTGATCCTTCCCAACATATCCTGAGAGACATGGATGAGGGCCCCTCTCAATCATCTGTTCTGGAGGCTGAACAGCCCCAGCTCCCCCAGCCTTTCCTCATCAGAGAGATGCTCCAGTCCCCTCATCATCTTTGTTGCTCTCCAGTGGATCCCCTACAGGAGCTCCATGTCTCTCTTGGGCTGAGGAGCCCAGAACTGGACACAGTCAGGTCATTATGAGTCATTAGCTTTGAAAAAGTGACTTGGAATTTACAGAATCTGTCCAAGAATTGGTTTTTAAAATGCATATAATACATCACCCTCCCTCTCACCCCTCTCTATTATAGGATTTTCTCTCAACCAAAACAGATTTCAAAGCACAGGATTTGTATATAAACTTAAATATCTCTGAACTGAATAAAAAATTTGCACCAGAAATGCATTGCCTCTTAGAGAAATCATCCCTGTGTTACCAAAACACAAGGTCTTTGTTCAGCAAGTGTGATAAACATCCCTCAGTTCTCCTGTCACTGCCAATAACCGAAGCCATTCATCTGAATGTGTCTCTGCCTCCCCCAGATGGAACCATCTCCCTTCTGAGGGAGCAGTTAAATGCTCCTCTTGCACACAGAAAAGATTCTGCCTGCTGGAAAGTGCTGACCTGAGAGTCAACACGAGGAGGGCAAATGCTCATGTTTCTATTCTAGTTATAACCATTAGAATTAGTTTAACATTTATTATTGGTGAGCAACAAGTTGCTGTGATCCAGAAAGGATGCTCAGCTTCCCTGAGAGTTGGAAGATGTTTATACACAGAAAGATCCCCTGGGTGCTTTAGGTCAGTGTTTATGCATTACAAAAAGATGCACAGAGGAAGAAATGGAGCCAAGAAGGGATTTGCTCAAAGCAACACAGTGACTTCAGCTCATGGCCTTGTTACCTAAAGCATGACACAGATATTTAGAAGAATAAATGAGCAAAACAGCACAGAAACTTCACACATCAGTAAGCCTGGAGGTTCTGACCTATGTCCTGATGACTCTCGGCCATGGATCTCTGGGGATTGTTCCTTGTTTCAGATCAGTTGGTTTTCTGAAAGCACCAAAGCAAGGTTGGCTCCTCTGACCAAAGCAACAAAGTTTCCAGAACTAAACTTGACCCAGGTTGTAACCAAGAGTGAGCTGAGATGCTCTGCCCAGTTTTTGGTGATGGAACAATGCAGAGACACAACATCCTGGGGGCAAATGTTTGGCTTCACACCACGTGCTCCTGCCTGAAAGCATTTCATTTCAGATTTAAGGTTCTCTTTAATTAATGGCTTTCATAACAGGCAAAGACCTTCTCCAGCCAGCACAGCAGCACAGTCAAGAGGCAAAGGAAGCAGGTGGTGGCTTTGGGAGGGGAACAGAGAGCAGATGTTAGCTCGAGAATTTGGAACAATCTCTGAGTCCCATAGCAGGAACCCAGTTCCTATCAATGCAGATTGTAGGAGCAATTAATTGGGACCACCCAGGCCTAGAATTTGCCAGGATAAAATTTTCCACTCACACAACACACTTCCATGAAGCTGAGCAATTATTTTCAATATTTCTGCAAATATTTTTATTTTTACTTTTCAAATAATCTTTTCAATATTAAACAATGTGAGAAAACACAAAGCAAGCCACTGATGCCAAAGGGGTTTTTGTTCTGATTTTCACATTTTGTAGATTTTAGGAACACAGTAGTTGTAGCTTTTTAGAGGGTTAATATTTCTAACAGTTTAATGCCTTTCTATCACTACCCCTGTCCCAGAACAGGGAGCTCAAATTCCTTTAGTTAATTAATCTTGTTTAGACTCCTTTCCAAGGTAGAGCTGAAGGATATCAGAAGGCCCACAGAATGAAACATAAACACAGGTCAGAGTGACCCAAAAGCCAGAACTGGGTGAGCTCCAAGAGATCTTTGTGTGCCTGAGGAAGAGGAGCTGATGAAGACAGAGGGTCTTGATGACCCCAGACCCAATTCCAGGGGTTGGTCCAGGGGTGGGACTGGGGCTGGACTGAGAAATGTGTAAAGCAATGATTGGAGGGATCTTATTATAAAAGCCATGGAAACAAGAACTGGGACATATGGATGTCATCCTGTATTCCTGTGGGCTGTAGGCCCTGTGTTATTAAAGGACCTTTACTTTTTATCTTACCCTGCACTAACGTGCTCAGAGTCCTGTTTTTGGGGGGAAGGTCATTCATGGCAACACCACAAAAGTCTAAAATCCTCAGGATTTAGTCTCAGTGCCACTGAATTCTGTCTCTCACTTCTGATTTTTCAGGTGACATCAAGGAAGCACAACTTGGATGTGAAGGGCGTTCACCAAGGACCCAAAGGAAGAGCTTACCTTTTTCACCTCGTATTTAATAGCCAGTTTGATCCTGCTCAGGCTTGGCCTGTGGTGCTCAGGGCACAGCTGGATGTTCACATCTCCATTCAGGATGGCCTCCACTTCCTCAGTGTCCCTGCACAGGTCCAGCACCCCCACCACGAAGTCCTTGCATTGCATAGATAACTTCCGATAGTCGTTCTGAGGAGAGACACAGAACCCAATTAGGGACAGGCTTCATTAATTATTGAATTAATTAATTACACCTGATAGTGTGAAAATGAAAAAAAAAAAAAAGAAGAGAGAGCAACTGTGAGCAAAGTTACTTCTGCAAAAGTACTGCCTGGAAGAGTAAGAAAGCACCTGATTTCACCCAGCACGTTGATGGCTTTTCACAGATTTCCATGAACTGCTCCAGGCTTAATTAGCAATGTTTCTATCAGCATAATTGGCATTACAATGAAACAAGTAAGCAAATGATTTCTAGGGAAATTTTGATTTTAGTAATCAAGTGATTTCGCCTCTCTGCATGGCAATATCTTTAGAGGAATATCAAAGTATGGCCAAAAAAAGGGTCTTGCAAACTGGCTAAAATGTACAGCAAATTCTTCAGCTTAGGTCCTTCCCTGGTAATTATTCCTTTAATAACTTTCAAGAAGTTTCAGAGTGGTACAGCAAAAGCTGGAGCATCAGGTGTGTCCACATGAATGATGTGGTTGTAATACCAATTTCAGCCTCAAATTTCTTACATTCGAATTTGGTTCAACAGCCCCCAAAGGATCTTTTTGTCACGACGTTCTCCAGGAAATGGGAACTTCAGAAACTCAACGTGATTTCCTATGAAATAATTTCACCTTGCAAACCCAACTCACACTTATGGGAAGGGAGATAGCACATACTTGACTTAACAGAGGGCTGGAAATGCAATTTCACTGCCTTAATTTAAAGTGTGATTGATTTTCACCTTCTGGCACTTAAAAGAGGTGAGTGCCAACATCTGAGTAAATGTTGTAAATTAGAACACAATTGAGGCTACCATTAATATCCTAACAAAATGGGGATGTTAAAGGCTCAATGCAACCAATAGAAATAATAAACATAACACAAGCTCTTACTGACTTGAGAGATGTTTTCAAATGAGGTTTGATGAGTTAATTAAATTCAGCTCCTTATCTAATTAAGCCAGCAGCCAAAAAAAGAAGATAGTTAAACCTGGCTTTGATGAAATGATAAGGATAACTTGGCTTTGTGTTTCTATTTTTTCTGAATTATTAATTCTGCCATTTATACATAGCAACATATTAACCTTCCTTGTTAGGAAAGGGTCTCAAAGAACTGTGCAAACATTCATTAATTAGGTAAAACAGCCCTGTCTACAATATGATGTCATTAGAGGTGGCTGAACTTCTTGGGACACTTTTTCCCCTTCAGAACTCAGATGGTCTTGGAATGGGCTGGAATCCCCATCCCTGGAGGTTTTTAAACTGAGCTTGGCCGTGGCACTGAGTGCCATGATCTGGTAAAGGGGCTGGAGTTGGACCAAGGGTTGGACTTGATGATCTTGGAGGTCTTTTCCAACCCAATCCATTCTATGATTCTATGATTGAAATGAGAGAACAACAAGCAGATCTTTGCCCAGGTGGGTTTCCCCGGTGCAGAACTGGGGGCACTGAGGCTGCTGTAGATGTGCTGAGTGAGTGCACTGAGATTGAAGATGTCCTTGTGGTTTCAGGCAGGAAATGATGGTACATTTACATCCAAATCTGCTCCCTGAACACTTTGTGGAGAGAGGGTTTGTACAGAGAATGTTTTCAAACACGGGGTGAAGCGAGGTCTGAAATGTAAATGAAAGACAGGTTGTACTTTCTGGCTTCAAAGTGCTCCTCTGGAATCAATTCCATGCTTTAATCTTCCCCACACCAAGAGGAATTTCAATAAATTGGAATTCACTGAGAGAACGGATGACCAAACGAGAATATCAGCCTCAAAATAAGCACAAGAACTATGAAGGACAGAAAATATGGATATATCTGAGGATAAATGTGGGCTGGGAATGAAATGCCTCCTTGCCCCAGGTGATGGAGATGCTTCATTAGCTCAGCAGGTTTCAAAAAACCCAAACAAGGGTGAGAACTTTGCTGAGCTTTGATTCCATTCCCTGTGCCCTGTTTGCAAACTTCCCAAGCTTCTCTCTTGCCCAGCACATCTCAGGTAATTCTCATCACAAAATGAAATAAAACAAAAATAAAATAAAATAAAGCCAAAAAAAATATAAAATAAGATAAAATAAAAGCAATAAAATAAAATAAAACAAAAATTAAATAAAATCAAACAAAAAAATGAAATAAAATAAAATAAAATAAAACCAAAAAATAAAATAAAATGAAAAATAAGATGAAATAAAATAAAAGCAATAAAATGAAATGAAATAAAACAAAAATTAAATAAAATCAAACAAAAAAATAATAAAATAAAATAAAATAAAAAATAAAAGAAAATGAAAAATAAGATAAAATAAAAGCAATAAAATAAAATGAAATAAAACAAAACTAAAATAAAATAAAACCAAAAAATAAAATAAAATAAAAAATAAGACGAAATAAAAGCAATAAAATAAAATGAAATAAAACAAAAATTAAATAAAATCAAACCAAAAAATAAAATAAAATAAAAAATAAAATAAAAATAAAAAATAAAATAAAATGAAAAATTAAAACAAAAATAAAATCAAACAAAAATTAAAATCAAACAAAAAATAAAATAAAAATAAAAAATTTAAAATAAAACAAAAATAAAATAAAATAGAACAAAAAAAGATAAAATAAAATAAAACAAAACAAAAAAAGATAAAATAAAATAAAATAAAATAAAACAAAAAAGGAGAAAATAAAATAAAATAAAGCCTCCAAGCAATTCTGCAGCCAGGCAGAAGAGCAGCTTCCTGCTCTCAGGAGACTGCTCATGTGTTAAGACAAGTCTCAGTGATCACTGAACCTGCTGTGTCTTTCTGATGGTCCTTTGTACAAAGGCATTTGCCATCTTTGTTCTACCTCCTCTGATGCTCCCAGTGAGCACAGCAAGCCCTGCCCAGCCCGGCAGTGAGCACAGAAAGCCCTGCCCAGCCCGATAGTGAGCACAGCAAGCCCTGCCCAGCCCGGCCGTGAGCACAGCAAGCCCTGCCCAGCCTGGCAGTGAGCACAGAAAGCCCTGCCCAGCCCGATAGTGAGCACGGCAAGCCCTGCCCAGCCCGATAGTGAGCACGGCAAGCCCTGCCCAGCCCGGCAGTGAGCACGGCAAGCCCTGCCCAGCCCGGCCGTGAGCACGGCAAGCCCTGCCCAGCCCGGCAGTGAGCACGGCAAGCCCTGCCCAGCCCGGCAGTGAGCACAGCAAGCCCTGCCCAGCCCGGCAGTGAGCACAGCAAGCCCTGCCCAGCCTGGCAGTGAGCACAGCAAGCCCTGCCCAGCCCGGCAGTGAGCACAGCAAGCCCTGCCCAGCCTGGCAGTGAGGACGGCAAGCCCTGCCCAGCCTGGCAGTGAGGACGGCAAGCCCTGCCCAGCCCGGCAGTGAGCACGGCAAGCCCTGCCCAGCCTGGCAGTGAGGACAGCAAGCCCTGCCCAGCCTGGCAGTGAGGACAGGGCCACACAGTGACTCCTCATCTCGGGGCATTTCTCTCTTCAAGCACAGGTTACTGTGCCAGGCCCCAGGGAATGGCTGGAGCTGTGCCAGGGCAGGTTCAGGCTGGGTATTAGGAAAAGGGTCTCGTTCAGGCTGGGTATTAGGAAAAGGGTCTCCATCCAGATGGTGTTTGGGCTCCCAGCACCTGCCAGAGCTCAAGAAGAGTTTGGATGATTCTCTCAGGCACATGGTGTGACTCTTGGGGATGGTTCTGTGCAGGAAGTTGGGCTTTGATGGTCCTTGTGGGTCCCTCCCAACTCAGAATATTTGGGGATTCTCTGAGATTCTTGTTGCACTGAAGTTGTTGAAGATCAGAGCCCTGGGGACCCCAGGACTGTGCCAGGAGACAGAGAGGCAGATGGTCACTGTGTCTTGGGGGGCAAAGGAACAGTCCCCACTGCCACTCCAGCCAGGTTTGACCCCTCAACCAGGCACTTCATGGCCCTCCCTGCCCAAATATCTTGTGGGGAGAACCATCCTGGCAGCAGGTGGAGGTCACCAGCTGTGCCACAACGAGAAACTCTGGGCTGGAGAAGCCAAATCCAGCTCAGTCCTCATGGCAGCCCAGGCAGTGACAGCAGCCCAGACCTTCGCCAGGAGCCCAATCAGCTCCCACACTAGAGGAGTCTGAGGGTTGGGAGGTTCATAAAACAGATGGATCTGAGCAGTAATGAAACTGCAGATCACACTGGAGGGATGTTGGGGTTCATCCTGACATCAGGCCTCAGGGAGCAAGAGGAAGGACATAACTAAGTCCTCCAGAGGCCAATCTGCTTCAAACATCACATGGACCAGAATTTTCCAACAGAGGCAGCGAGCAGAGGAGCATCAGGATAATCCCTGAGAAGGGGACAATATCATTTTAAAAAATTTTAAAGAACTAGAACAGAATAAAAGGATTCCAAATTAGTCATTTCCTGCTTCTTCTAACACTGTGTTGTGCATGTGGAGTTAAAAATGTCTAATTCTGCCATTCTGAAAAGGCTGCTGGTACTTGTCATTCACTGCAATCTCTCTGAGAACCCTGTTATTATCTGTTGATTATGCTCTAAATGAACTCTGTCGTGGCTCCACATCTGCTCCAAACCAACCAGATTTTTTCAGACAAGAGCAGTTTCAGAGTCTGAGCAAAAAAAGTGAAGTGAAATGGGAAAAGGTAAGACCAAGAACCTGGTCTGGCTTTTCTGGGTAGCATTAAATTTGCTGTGCAAGTGAGAGCTGTAGGCACATTGCACAGAGCATTTGATATTTCCTTGAGCTCTTGGCTCTTTGTGTTTCATCTACATCACACATTTACATGCATCAAGGAGAGAGATATTGCATTGCTTAGATTAGCATTTTGAGAAGAAGCAGCAGGAAAAAAAAAACAACAAAAAATAAAACCAAAAAGGAGAAACAATTCTGTAAACACGAACAGAAAATTCCCCCAATAAAAATGCTCATAGAAAGAAAACAAAGCTGAGAGAAAAGAGGAGGGGGAGGCAGAAAGCAGAAATATTACATGCTAGATTTGAAATGAAATTGTTAAATAAACCATCCCAGCAAACATTCAAAATGCTTATAAATATTTACCAATTGGATACCCTGTGAAATATGCACAAACCAGTGGAGACAAATTTCCTTCTGGGTGTTTTCTCTCTCTTTGACTGCCCATATGTTGGGGAATGAAAAAAAAAAACAAACCAAAACAGCAACCAAGGCCTGTGGGAGGGAGAGCAATGAGAGAAGATGCTAAGGAAGGGCTGACACTTCTGCAGAGAGCTCAGAGCACTCCTTTAGTTCCCAGCCCCAATGCCTGTGTGCCCAGGCTGTGCCAAGGCTGGGCAGTTAATTTTCCAGAGGGCACAGCCAGTTGGTCAAAGTTCTCTTGCTCCTTCAGTGGCAGCTCATCAGTGAATTATTGGAGCTTTGGGTGCCCTGTGTCACACCCAGCCTGAGTGTAAAGCTCAGTCAAACATTGCAGTGCTCAGGTGCACATTGTTTGGAAGTGGGAACAGATGCCCCAGTTTGTTTTTCCAGTGATCAGACCTCGACTTCTTCCTCTCCAGTGAGAATAATATAACAAGCAATCTGGTGGTGTGCAGGAGTTTAACATTTCCAACGTCTGTCTCTGTTGCTTTCTGGGCAATTTGGACCTTTGTGAATGAAGCCAAGCTAAGCCTGGCACTGGTTTGGTCCCTGAAGGGTGCCAGGCATGGCAGAGCAGTGGGATCCCCAGGAAAAGGGGGAGTTTAGAGCCTGTCAGGAGACACTGAGAGATGTTTCCAAAACAGAGTCCTGTCTGTGTAGGCATCATTTTGTCCAAAAGAAGCCCAGAGAAGGATTTGATGGAGCACCAAAAACCACATGACTTTCCAGAGCCATGGAAATAACTTCCCTGACCTCAAGACAAGGATTTTGGTGGCAGTTTCACTGACTGATTTACCACAAGGCTTTTCTCTTTGGTGTCTCTTCTGTTTCCTCCTCAGCTTTCTTGCTGCAATTCATCTCCTCGTGTGCCCTGAGACAGCACAGCCCTCACCCCGGGCATGGAGCAGTCACAAATCCATCAAATCACTCACTCTGGTTTCACCTTCTCCCTGTTGACTGGTGGTTACAGCAAATCCACAGAGGAGCAGCCAAGATGGGGTTAATTAATTAGTTAGAAAATCCCTTCAAATTTGATCCTGTGCCTTTCCAGCACCATTTGCAGGTCCAGGAATTTGTGTAAACTTCAGGAATGATGTTCCAAGAGCTTAAAGTGGGAACTGTCAAAAGTAGCAGAAGGGACAGGTTTGCACCTCCCTGTTTTATTTCTACTCTTTTGTGCTCTAATGAATCTACCAAGTCTATCAATAATTTCTTCTGGTAGATTATTCATTTTTGTGATAAACGCAGTTTATGTGGGACCAAAACCTTTGAATAAGTTTAGGAAGATTTTTCCATAAATAAAAGCATTGGAAAAGGAAAAATGCTTTACTTACATATCCCCTTGAAACAATTCCTTAAAATGGTTTGGGTTTGGTTTTTTTCTATCTTTTTTTTTTTTTTTAATCTAAAGTTAATGAATGGATTATTTGGGGAAATAAAGCTGGGAATCCACTAAAGTAATTCTAGAAGAAATTTAAGGACTGAGACCCAACACTCTTTAACCAAAGTTTTAGATTCCCCAGCATAAGAATTTTCAGAATCAAACATCTCTCAACACTTTTTTATTACCTATATTGATTTTTTTTTTTTTTTTTTTACTATGTGAAACTTAAAATAAGTTTCCTTTACTCGTGAATCCTCTGAATGCTGGAATTAATGGATCACTCAACTTACCTAAAGTTATCCCCCTGAGCAGAGCACAATCTTTGTTTAATACCTGTCTAAGAAGCTGCCAGAGAACCAACACCCTATTCCAAGTCTCTGAAGATATTTAATTAACCCAGAACAGAAATGATGTTGCTTGACAATAATTTTTTTTTTAAGGAGATTGTTTCAAATCTCGAGGTTGGCACAGCAGCTTTTCAGCATCAGGTGGCATTTGGTGCTTGATGTTCTTCTCTTTCATGTCACATCACAAACAAGCCACATGCTTTGGATTCCTCAGCAAAGTGAAAGGTGGGGTTTATCCTGCAGATTTTCCGAAGCTCTGGAGTGTTTGTGCTGAAACATCTGCTCTCAGAAGATAAACTGTCTCAAGTCCCTGGATGTCAGAGGAACAGGACAGGCATTAACTAAATGCCTGAGCATTCCAAAGGTGGGCAGTGCACACACCTGGTGAAGGAGAAGGTCTGTCTCCCTGTGTCCTGCCAACAGCTTCTCTTTATTAAATGCAAACTACACATTTCAAAAGAATCCTCTGCTAAACTGCTGGTTGAAGAAGAGTTTAGGACCTGTTCAGGTCAAGCTCATGATGATGCAGTGCAAGACTCCAAATCCCTCTCCATAATTTCACAATATTTGCTTGCTGCTTGTGTGGGGACAAGACACTGAGAAACAGTTTGACTTATTTTTAAGAACAAAAATGCCCCTTGCTCAGGGGAACCTTCATTTCTGCCTCAGTTTTATCCTCATGCAGAAAGAATCCCTCTTTTACTCCAGGGGCATTTCCTGAGGGACAGGAATTGGGGTGGACTTTTCCTTGCCTCAGGTTTTCCACAGGTGAGACAGTGGGAGGCACAGAATCATAGGAAAGACATCCAAGTTCATCAAGTCCAACCTTTGACTGAATACCCCCATTGCCACCAAACCATATCACAAAGTGCTGTGTCTACTTGTTTTCTGAGCACCTCCAGGGCTGGTGACTCCATCCCTTCCCTGCCCAGCCTGGTCCTCTCTTTCAGTGAAGAAATTCTTCCTGACATCCAACCTGAACCTCCCCTGGTGCAACTTGAGGCTTTTTCCCCTGTTATCTGGGAGAAGAGACTGACCTGAGCCTCTGCTCTCCACAACCTCCTTTCAGGGAGTTCTGCAGATGTATCAAAGCACAAAGTCACCCCTGGGCCAAGCTCTTCACTCCACACACCAGCCCTACTTCTCCTCTCTGACACTTTCCCATATTTATTACATTCCTGATCTGTATGTTACAAGAATTTCCATTTCCTGCACAATTTGAGATGGAATGGATAGTTTCCTTGCACTAAATGCTTGGGCTGCTCTCCTTCAGTTGTGTGGCTCTTTTCAGCTGCCTGAAATCTCTGTGTTTCCTGGAAATCAGATGGGATAAAAACCACATTTAAATTTAAAGCAGTTGTTTGCTCAGCACAGCTTCATTTCTCCCCTGAGCTGAGCAAAGCTGGGCACCTTCAGCTTGCTTAAGGAACACATTAATATGTTCAGAGGTGCTGTGAGTCCCTTCTCTCATGGCAATTTTGGCTACAAGCAGCTCTTTCATGTCAGGAAAAAGACTCTTCCTCAATCCATCCTGCAAGTGAACTCTGCCTTAACTGTGAGCTACGATAAAAATTACAGGGATAATTAAAATAATCACATGTCTTCCAGGTCTCAAAAAGCCAACCAGCCCAGTTTTCAAGGTCCAGCAAGAGCAGCTCCTTACAGAACCAGCCACAGGCAGGAGAGGGGATGGGATTCTGGTCCCAACAGCACATAGAATCATAGAATAGGATCATAGAATCGATTGGGTTGGAAAAGACCTCCGAGATCATCAAGTCCAACCCTTGGTCCAACTCCAGTCCCTTTACCAGGGATGGGGAATCCACCCCCTCTCTGGGCAGCCCATTCCAATCCCTGAGCACTCTCTCTGCAAAGAATTATTTTCTGCTCTCCAACTTCAATTTCCCCTGGCAGAGCTTGAGCCCATCGTGCCCCCTTGTCCTATTGCTGAGTGCCTGGGAGAAGAGACCAACCCCCACCTGGCCAGAACTTCCCTTCAGGGAGTTCCAGACAGTGCTGAGGTCACCTCTGAGCCTCCTCTTCTCCAGGCTGAACACCCCCAGCTCCCTCAGCCTCTCCCCACAGCACTTGTGCTCCAGTCCCTTCTCCAGCCTCGTTGCTCTTCTCTGGCCCCGCTCCAGCCCCTCAATGTCCTTTCTGAACTGAGGGGCCCAGAACTGAACACAACACTCAAGGTGTGGCCTCCCCAAGGCAGAGTCCAGGGGAAGGGTCACTGCCCTGGCCCTGCTGGCCACGCTAGTTTGGATCCAGGCCAGGATCCCATTGGCCTTCTTGGCCACCTGGGCACACTGGTGGCTCCTGTTGAGCTTCCTGTCCCTCAGTCCCCCCAGGTCCCTCTGCCTGGCTGCTCTCCAGCCACTCTGTGCCCAGCCTGTATAAAGAGCAACCAAGCACTTTGGAAAAGTGTGACCCCAGCTGCAGATCTTGACCAGATGGAAATCATTCTCTCTCTAAGAAGACCAGATTAAAAGTCCTGCTGCTCTGCTTTCCTGAGCAGAAATATGAATGTGAGAAATCCATAATTACATCTCTCTCTTCTGCAATGAGTTCAAGTCCTGGGGTTTGGACAGTGAGAATGAGATGACACAGTTCAGGCTTCGCTGGTGAAAATTTTTCTGCAACAAATTGTGTTGCAGAAAATTGCCATTTTTGCTCATGTAAATGCCAGAAAACATGGATACTGCAGTACCTAGCAGCATTTTATGGCAATATAAAATTGTTTGTATACCATCCCTGTTTATCCACAATTCCCTGGATGGTCTGCCTGGACGCAGTGAGTTCCTTATAATTATCTACAATAACAACAATTAACAACACAATGAGTGATAGACTAAATCACTTCCCATCTGCATCCTCTTGAATGGCAGGCTTGAGATGCTGAGAAAGTGTTCCTTGGTTTACATTCATTAATATGATATTAATTCCCTCCAGTGCCTTGGATGAAGGTACTTGGCTCTGTTCCCCCATCTGCTGATCTGACATTATTATTCTATCCAGAGCAATCATCCTAATTATGCTCGTTTGTAGTTCCAGTAGATCTCCCTTCCCAATGGGAATAATGAGCAGTAGTCTTTGGAAAGCAGTCACCCTGCTCAGACCAAACCTCCTGGCTCCCAACTCCTCCCCAAAGCCCAGTCTGATGCCAGCTGAATGCCTGGGCATTTGGTGTTGCTAATTAAACACAGAGCTTACCAATGTTGATGTTACAGTAATGAGAGCAGCCTTTTCTCTGTTTGCCTCACCAATAACTGCATTCTGGATCTCTGAGAAATGTCTCCTTTGAGGTGGATCCCTCTTGGTGCCACTTATTGCCCAGAGGAGGAGGAAGGGGAATTGTGTTCCTGGGTCAGTTTATGTCAGTAAATGCTCTGAGAAAATGGTTCTTGCAGGTGAGCAGTGAGTGTGTAAGGGCAGACTCAAAGCCAGAGGAGCTCTGTACTCATTGCAGAGGATCCAGTGGAAACAGCCAACCTGTCTTTCCTTGCCAACAGCCAGATGAGGGTGGCAGGAGCCCTCCTGCAATGCCATCGAGCAGTTCAGTACCAGGACTCATTTTGTCTTCCAGGTGCAGTGGGCAAGAAAGGAAAACACTGTCACTGTTAATTCAACACAGGCAAGTGGCCAAGTCCCCCCTCTGTTCCTCACAGAGCTGCTGGCAGGAGGCCTGGCAGAGGAACCTGAGCTGTGCCCATCTGCCAGCAGCACACAGAGAGCCCTGGCACCTGGGCAGGGTGGCTGGAGGAGCAGTGAGAGGTGGCACAGGGGAGTGTGTCTGTCTGCCCTTTATTGCTCAGACACTGGAGAGACCAAAGCAAATCCTGTGAGAGAACCCAGATGGCTTTTGCCAACTACAGGGGCTCTTCTCCCGTGTTAAACTTGATATAAAACCAAAATGTGGCATCAATAACATTATGGTGAGCTGCAAATTTTATGTTTAAATTTTGGAAGTATTTCTAAACCTATTTTTTGCTTCTCTGCTGGGTTTGTGACAGTCATTGATGTGTTAAATTCATCCTTCTGAGCATCTGTGCTCCAAAAGCTGTTGCTTGAACACAAAGGGCTCCCACAATGCAGGTGGATCAGCTGCATTCCTAAACTCAAAGGAATCTCCAAACCCAAACAATTCCCTGAATTCCTTGTCTCTGAGAAGCAGCACAGGCTGAGGAAGAGGTTTCAGCAGCATTTCTGCTACAAGAGCTCCCAAAAGCCACTTAAAAGCCACTTAAAAGCCACTTAAGGGCCACTTAAGGGCCACTTTAATCTCCACACCAGTTGCCCACTGTCCTTTCCTCAGCCATGTGTGGTGTGTGGGACTCCACAACAGACTTGGACACTTTATTAATTCAATTTAACCTTCTTTCATTTGCTTTATATCATAATGACTTTAACTTCCTATAACTCCATTTTCAACCTTGCCTTCATACAAATCCCTCCTACACACAACAAATTATCTCAAAATGTACTGGGGTTTTTTCCTTCTACTTGGTGGAAACACTTTATATTCCTGATTAACACATTATAAACTTTATTGTGCTTCCCCCCCTATAAAATATTCAACAGTTGCCTCTGTCAAAGGTCAACGACTCTTGTCTTGCATTCATTATCAAAAGTACAGGATGAAAAGAAGATCCCTCAGCTCTAAACCTCTTCTAAACATTTTCAGTCTGCTCCAGGTTGCTGCCCATAAGACATCCCATCCACAGAGGTATTTCCATATATTTCCTGAAAATCATAATTCAGTAAAATGAGTTGCCACAAAGCCTTGGCAGTTCAGAATGGTTTGTAAAAGTCACCTCACGTAACAAAACATAATTTCCAAATTCCTCATCACATCGAGAGTTAATATAACTTAATACACTTAATTCCCTCTCCTCACCACCTTCCCAGGGGGCTATAAAGGGAATAAACATTGCACTGATGGTGTGCAAACTGGGATGGCCAAACATCTCACTTGCAGAAGCATCACAGGAAACAAAAATATCCCAACTGAACTCTCTGGGAGGGTCCAATATTTCCAGGCTTGCATCTGTCTTGCCATCTCCAAATAGCAAAAGTTTCCTTCAATTAATTATTTTAGGGGATCAGGGGTTTTTTTTGAGGGGATCAATTTTCTTTTTGAGGGGGCAAACCCCCTGAAGGCATCAATAAAAACATTACATTTTCTTACAAGAATATTGATGCATTGTCTATGATTAGAGGTGTAGAAAGAATGGGGTTTTTTCCCTTCCACTCTTCCAAAAGAGAGACATGGGCTGTTCCCCTTGGGAAAGGGGAGAGATTTTCCTGCAGAAAATATTTTGGCAACTTTTAAAGAGGTTTTAACTACAAAGTCACTCATAAAACAGGTTAAATCACCTTTCAGGCAATGGACATTACCCAACTTTAGGTGACTGCTCAGTGGCTTGTGGTGCCACCAGAGTTACAACCTCCATGAATAATGACTTATTTTTTTTCCAGGTGTGGATTGTAGATGTTGAGTTCTACCTTTCCCTGTGAGTTACAGCATTTCCTGCTCTGTTTGACTGCACACAGACACAGACAGATGCTGAAATACCTCCCCACAGGGGTACAAATCTGGTTTTTCCAAGGCAGCTCCAGACATCACAGCTCTGGCACCAGTTCCACACTGTTATGGGTTCCCCTAGGTGGGCCTAGGTTTGGGCTCTGAAGTCTGGACTAGGCTAAAGCTGTCAGCTGACTTGAGCTGGGCTGAGCTAACAGCTGACCTCTTCTAGCCAGTAATTTTGTATTCCATACCACATTATGACATCATCTCCAGGGAAGCAGGAACCAGTGTGGGAGTGGTTAAGGCAGTCACTTCTCAGCCTCCTCTTGGGAGGACTCACGATGCTGTCCCAGGGGGGATGGAGAGGACCAGGCCCACCACTGGCTCACAGGGTACCTCAGGAAAGTAAACTGTGTTGTTCTGGCTCTCTCCTTTCTGCTTGGGTTTGTCTCCCTGGGGAATAAGCTTCTTCTTAAGTAATGTGTAGTTAGGACAGTAGAATTTTGTGTGTTCGTTAAGAAGTTGAGGTGGGGAACTTGTTGTTGTAGACTTGTGTGAGTGTCTATTTGTACTCTCTTCTAATTGTCTCTTTCTTTCTGTGAAAAATATATGTAGTTTTAGTATAAATGCAGTTTGAAGTGTTTTTTTTTTCTTTCCCCTCTCTTTTCCTCGCTTTCCCTGGTGTTAGGAGGGAGGCTTTTCTCTCTGTGCTTGGGGGGGTTGGCAGTTGCTTATCTCAAACCAAGACACACACCCCCCTGCAAAGCTTTGGAGGTTTTCTTCCCATGCAACATTTCAGAACCATTTTACTTGGGCAACATGCCAAGAAGAAAAGGATTTAATCACACAACCTAAAAAAAATCCACTTAAAATAACACCTTTCAAAATATAAAGGATATTTCTTAATTTATAAATATTTAAAGAGAACAAGAGGAGAGTCACAGGTTTGGTGGGTTTTAAGGCTGGGAGGGTTTTCTATGTCCTTTTTTCCACAGTCTCAGCTACATATCCATGCAAAACATAATTGCAATTAATTAATTTAGCTCTCAGGACAAAGTCAGTGCAGCATCTTAGTGAATGTGTATCTGAAGAAGAGCAGCAGAGAGAAGGAGTTCCTCATGCACAGAGTGAGCCCAACACTAATTTCACTACGAGGCTTAAACACATTCTCCTTCTCCCAGGTTATTTCCATTATTGCTTTTAATTTCCTCCCTTATTTTAATACCTAATTTGTTCCAGCAATAAGTTAAACTTCTAAGAATAGGAAATTTGTTTTCCTGCTTTACTGGGGTTTGATTCTTTCCTGTGTTAGGACTTGGGTAATTGGTTGTACCTGTTTATACTTTTGCTTTGCACAAGTGAAAATTAAAAAGAAGAGTCATAGACAGGCTCTGAATGCACCAGTTTTTAAGGCAAGGAGGAAAACTGGAATTTAGGTGGGAGGGGAAAGAAATATCAGGCCTTTTTTATGGTTAAAAACCACCAAACCACATCCCTGACTCCATCTCTAAATAAAAAAAATAATGTTCTTGCTAAAGACTGACCTGGAAAAGTTCATATAAAAAAAATCTCACTGGGAAATAGTGACTGTTTATATACTCAGAGGTATTTATAATTTATTTTCAGAACAGGCACTGGGTGAGATTGATGGCTGTGAGGGGAAAATAAAAACAGGAGTAAAAGGCAATGAATATACTCTGTCTATCAGACAAAATTTCCCAAGTTCCCTTCTGTCTTCTCCTCCTATAACCCAGCAAAGTGAAACAAGAGATAAAAAAAATGGAAGCTGCACAAGTAAAAAGATATTTTTAAAAAAAATTTGTGTCTTCCTGTCTGGAAAGAAAATGTAGAAAGGAATAGAAATTCTGGAAAATTAAATGGAAACCTAAATAAAGGTCATATAAACCCACTGAAGCCTCAAAGAGCATAAATATGAGTCACAAAATTATTCCCAAATATATCAGAGGCAAGAGAGGACACTGAGGGCAGAGATCATGAAGGGATTAAAGGATCTCTCAGGGAAAAATGGGTGAGAGCAGGAAAATTAAGTGATTGATTTCCAGCAGTGTCCATGGGGCTAATTAAGGAGGTTCCCACCAATTTCTGGTTTTAATGGGAGAGGAGCCACAGGAACTGTGTCCCATCAGTCAGTCCTGAGAGCCAACAAAGCTGAGAGTCTGTCCAGCCTGGGAGGAAGCAGAGGGTCTAAGAGCAGCCTTGTTGTTCTACAGCCTTGTGGGTTTCAAGACATTTTCTCTTTCCAAGTCCTCTCACAAAGTATTTCCCCAACTATTTGGCTTCTCATGATTGCTGCTACTTCCTATTTTTTATCACTTATTCCAAAAGCAACAGTCTAATAATGATTTTTTTAACTCTGCTCAGCACAGAGCCAGAGATACCCAGACAATCAATAAGGTCATTTCTCTTAGAAAGTTTAAGTTAAGCACATGCTGTGAAGTTGACAATTTATAGGTAGAAAGACCATTTGGGGCTGACTTACTGGAGCAAGAGCCAGGAGGGGCAGGTCCTCCCCAACACCTACAAGTCATGGAGTCTCCAGTTCTGCAGCTCCTTCAGCATCATGAGAATTTAAGGATTTGAGCCTCAGCTGTTCTGCAGCACTGCAGCCCCAGGGAAACCTCTTTTCAAGCATCTACACACTTGACTTGCTGCCCCCCAAGCCATCCTGGTGCTCACCTGCCCATGAGAGGCTCCCAGCTGGGACCTGCTTTTGGATCCCACCAGCTTTTAGGGAAGGGACAACACTCAGAAGAAAAGCGACATCAAACAGCACATAATTTAAAAACAAAACATGCAGTAAACGAGCTGACAATGTTGGTGGGACTCGTAGGCAAAGGCCACACACCTGTGTCTTCCAGGGGGTGGTTTGGATCATGACCTCAGCAGGATTTTAATCAGCAGGAGCTGAGATCTTATTTACCACTTGTGGTTGGTGAGATCTTTCCTGAGCCTCGTCTGCCAGGGTATAATTTGATTTGTCTGGGTTGCTAAATGGAATGAATTGGCTGATTTTCCTCATCAAAGGCTGTTTCCTGACATCCACCAGCCTGGAGTCTGATTTAAGAGCGTGCAGGGCTGTCAAACAGACCTGGGTGTGGAGTGGGCTCTCACCAGGAATGGGATTGCACAGTCTCAGCTTTGAGAACAGTGCACAGAGCTGTTTTTCTGAGTTTCACATGGACTGTAAGACTAACCCTGCTCTAAAGGCACTTGCAAGGGCATTTCCTGCAGGCTGTTTCTAGAAATTCAACCCCCCAAGGCTTTGGATGGACGTACAAAACTGATTCTGTTGCCTGTGCTTTTAATATGCCAGTTTGGGCACTGAGTGCCCTGGCTGTGAGCAGCTGGTGCCTGAGGACACCTGCACATGGTTTCACACCAAGCTGCCAAGGGCAAGATCCCTTTCTCTGGACCCAAGAGGAGGGTATTGCTCAGCGGGCTGGCTCAGGGGGTGACTTGTTCACATGGACAAATCCTGTGTAATTCAGACTAGAAGTGACATCAAGCTTATTTAGATGAGCACAACAAACAGAAGCCACTGGTACGTGGCAGAAGGATGATTTGTTTTGTGACTCAGGCCCAGGGTTTGCCAACTTTGAAAGAAATTGGAGTGTACACAGATCTCTCTTTTTCTTTATCTCTTTGAGTAAAAGAGAAAGAGGAGAATTCCTGCTCTGTCAGCTCTGCTAGGCTGACATTTATTTCCTTCCTCAAAACAGCTTCATATTTTAATCCCTACCTACCATCTGTTTTCCACCCTTCATGGACATGTACAAAACACATTAACTTTGCCCCAGATTTCTGTTTTAACTGTATTTTAAATTGTTAATTGAAATGCATCCCTCAGTTTCCCCCCCAGTTGTTCCTGCAGTCTGCAGAGGAATGGGCACTGGGAACCCTCCAAGGAAGGAAAATTCCCTTTTCCTTCTTTCCAAGGGCAATAGAGATAAATGGCCTAATCCAGGGGACTAAATCATCTGTATTGCCCTTGCTCCAGTGGATGTTGGGGGGCTTTAAACTGAAATGACATAGGAAATCATTAATTCCTTCTTCATTTTGAGCTTTCCAGTGAGATTAAAAATGGCAAAGCACTTCATTAAAGTTGGTTGTTCAACCTGAGCCACCCCAGCTACAGAGCAGGATCATGGCACAGACCTGCAAACACACACAAGGACTCTGAGGTTTATTCCTTCCCTTTCTGAAATGTCAGGAACCCCCCAGAGCTTTCCTACCCAGCCCATTTCTACAAGAATTGCAATCACACTGATGGTATTTTCAGTAGAAACAGCCAGGGCCATGTTTGTCAGCTTAGTTTGGGGAATGGGACTTTATTTCTTTCTCATGGACTATTTTCCAATCTATCAAAGCAATTTTTTTCCCTCCAATTAATAAAAAAACCTATTTTTGCAGCATGTTGCAAAGCCATCTGATCAGAACTGCAGTGGGTTGCTGAACTTCAGCAATTTAGGGTGAGAACAAAAATTAATGAATAAATTGATCTTCACCCACCAATCTTCACTGGGGTCCCTCTCAAACTGTGGCCAACCACAGACAAGGCAACTTTTCTCCTTTAAAGTGGTTCATGTGACTGTTTGTTTCACCTTTCATATGTGCACAGAGAGGCTTAGAATCTTTCTATAAAAACACAGCACATGCATTGGCTTCTCTTTTTGAGGTGCTGTTGCATAAGAGATTTGGGGCAGTGAGCAGCAGGCACTGCATTTATATTTTAATTAGTTCATTCCAGGAGTTTCTGCAGAGGTTCCTAAATTGCTGTTTGTCCACCTACATGATTAAAATCTCGGGTTTTCCCCTTTCAAGGGCTCTTTGTGCTTCCTGAAACTGGATTCTAGGATGGTGTGTTGTTCTTAAATAAGGTTCTGAAATAATCCCAAGGGATAATTTTATAAATCTGCTGAGGGCCAATTGTAACAACAGGAGTTTAGCAATGCAAAGATAAAAATTCTAGGAAAGTACTATTTTAGACACAAAAAAAGCCCTCTAGAGCTTGTGTGATTTAATAAATTTTCCTCATGTGTGGGCTCCTTAAATACATTTTCAGCAATTTTGTCCTTTTCTCAAAATACATTCTCAAATTGTCAAGCTCTGTGAGAAAAAAGCCCATTATTTTATCTATTTCACATCACATAATGATTATGTTAATAAAGAGAAATATTTTTGCATAAATACATACCCCTGGGGTGAGAATAATCCATCAGAATCCTGAGAAATTCCTGATTTCTGGAAGCATTAATATACTAAAGGATTGTGACATCTTTGAAGTGACTCCTGAGGTGCTTCACTAACAAATGTTGGTCTGTGTTGCACAGAACCTTCCAATGAGAGAATGAAATTAGAAAGCCTTCCTGGAAATGCAGTCATTTGGCAAAGGATTTCTAATGTTTTTGGGAGCTTTTTCCCCTGGTATCGACTTATTCCCATCCTCTGACAGTGCTGGGGAGGCACAACCATGAGACTATTCAGCCTTTCAGACCTGCTTTGCTCCTGAAGGATTCCTGAACCTGCCAGTGCCAGTCCAGACCCCACTGGCAGCTCCAGGAATGACAGGAAGGATTCTGTCAGAAAGAGATTTACTTTTCTGCAGTAAAACACTTCTCAGAAAGGACAGGAATGCAAGATTGAGGTTGCCCACAATTTACAGGTTTCTGCCGAGAAGAAGCTGGAACAATAATGAGATATTAAAGTTGTTAACTGAGCCTACAACACTCTCACACTGCAGCAACACTCACTCAGCAATCAGATTCACCAATGGAGTGGCTTCACTGGAACTGAGTGCAAGTATTTAAATTACTTTAAATTACCATTGCAATACTGATACACATGAAAAAGAGTTTGTGAAGTTGTACCCTGATTTTATTGCCAAAAGAGCTCAGCGGTTTGGAAATTTTCTCCTGTTAGAGAGTTACAAAACCTGAGAATATGTTTCCTCCTTACTTTTAAATTGGAGAGCACAGAGGCATAGAACCATTTAAGTTGGAAAAGCCCTCTAAGATCATCAAGTCCAACTGATAATGCCACTAAACCATGTCTTTAAGTGCTCCAGCTACAGTCTCTCAAACCCCTGCAGGGAGGGTGACTCAGCCACTTCCCTGGGCAGCTGTGCCAGAGCTTGACAACCCTTTCAGTGAAGTCATTTTTCCTGATATCCAATCCAAACCTCCCCCTGGCACAACTTGAGGTTGTTTTCTCTTGTCCTCTCACTTGTCATCTGGGAGCAGAGCACAATTTGAGGCTGTTTTCTCTTGTCCTCTCACTTGTCACCTGGAAGCAGAGCCTGATCCCATCCTGGATCCCCCCTCCTGTCAGGGGGTTGCAGAGAGCCAGAAGGTCCCCCCTGAGCCTCCTTTTCTCCAAGTTGAGCCCCCCCCCAGCTCCCTCAGCCTCTCCTGTTGCTCCAGAACCTTCACCAGCTCTGTTCTCTTCCCTGGACATGCTCTGTCTTGGAGTTTTGGAGTGAGGGGCCCAAAACTGAAGCCAGATCTCAAGGTGGGACCTCTCCAGTGCCCAGAACAGGGGGAAAATCTCCTCCCCAGTCCTTTCCAACCTACAGCTCCAACTCCTGAGAGGGATGTTTTAACACAGGAAGAGTTTCCTAAATTAAAAATAATGGACTCCTGCCAAGCATCCTACCCCAGGTGACTCCCAACAGAGACTTGTGGCTCCACAATAGGCATAAGTCAGAAAACAGACTCATGTTGATAACTGAGCCACTGAAAATGAGGGTCTTAATGACTAATTTATTTTAGAAAGAGAGACAATGCTATTTGTGTCATGTAAATGACTTAGAGAAATAATGCAAATGACACTGGACATTTACAAATTCATTATGATAATGGAAATCTTGAATAACTTCTAAGAGTTCCACAAGTCCCACTGTTATGTTTGGCATGATTATAAACTTCATAACACTCTCTTGATTGTTTCTCTTTCTCTTTTTCTCATCAAATCCATCTATACAGATGCAGCACCAAACCATTAAGATGCAACACAATTTCAATTGTTTCACACAGAAGCAAAACTTCTTGATTTGTACCTTTTATCCCTGTAACAGAATTAGATGTACTGGATTCTTAAACCATTAAACCAGCTTCTAGAGCCCTGCCTCTGAAATGAAATGCCCCATTAAAAAGACTTACCTTCCTTGCAAAAATGGAGTCTCCAGTTTTGGAATAATCTAATTTTTATTCCTGCTGCAGACTAGAGGCTGAGCAATCACAGTGTGCAACCTCCAAGCAGGGATGTTTCTGCTCTAACATGCAATATTCAGGCCCAAGCATTTATTAAGTGGAGGATGACAGTGATCTGAAGCAATGCATGGATAGCACATCTGGCAGCCTTTGTCAGTCTCTCTTACTCCCCCACCCCCTCAAACAGCGAACCAACATTTCACCAAACGTGGAAACCCCACCACAACCTGACCACTTTTCAGCCCAAGGGAAAAGGCAGGGTGGGAAATTACCTTAAATTCAGTTTCAATGTTGGCTAGTCTGGCCAATTCATTGCTTAGCTCTAGGGCAGTAAGGACGGGGTCTTCACTGGACAGGGACAAATAGGCAGCACTGGCCAAGCCCTTGTAGGCATTCATCCTGGAGCGGGAGTGGCTGAAGGAGTCCTTCCTCTGCTTCTCCATACATTCATTGCACTTGCAGAAATAGTCATGGGGCCTCTCGATGCGGGCGCCTTTGAGGAGCAAGATGTGGACGATCTCGTACTCCTGGCAGTGGGCAGCGAGGATGATGGGCGTGATGTCGTGGGAGAACCGAGTCCCGTCCTCGTCGTAGGCGTAGAAGTCGTCGTCGCGCAGCTCCTGCTCGAGGGGGCTGAGCGTGAGGCGCTGCCCCTGGGCGAAGGCGGGGTGGCTCAGGATGGCCTCCACGATCCGCACGTACCCCTTGCTGATGGCCAACAGGAGGGCATCGCCAACCCGCGCCAGGTTCTCCTTCTTGAGCAGCAGCTCCGTCACCTCCAGGTGCTCGTTGCCCACGGCCAGCTGGAGCGCGTTCTGCCCCATGTAGTCGACGCAGTTGAAGTTGAGGGTCTTGGACTCCTCCAGCATCTTGCGCACCACGGGGATGTTGCCGTACTCGGCGGAGTCGAGGAACCGCTCCTCCTCGGCCGTCAGCCGCGGGCCCTTCTCGTTGAACATGTAGGCGGGGCCGCGGGTGGCCTGTCTGCGGCCCTTCTCCCGCAGCGTGGTGTGCCGCCGGTGCATGGCTTTGGGCTGGCTGCTCCTCAACCTGCGCCAAAGCACAAAGGGAGGCTGGTTAATGTGCCAGGAGGGGCAGAATTTCATGTAACCGTCATTAGCGAGTTTGCAGATGACACCAAGTTAGGAGGGAGTGTCGACCTGCTGGAAGGCAGGAGGGCTCTGCAGAGGGATCTGGATACACTGGAGAGATGGGCTGATTCCAGTGGGATGAAGTTCAATAAGGCCAAGTGCAGGTCCTGCCCTTTGGCCACAACAACCCCCTGCAGCGCTCCAGGCTGGGCACAGAGTGGCTGGAGAGCAGCCAGGCAGAGGGACCTGGGGGGACTGAGGGACAGGAGGCTGAACATGAGTCAGCCTGTGCCCAGGTGGCCAAGAAGGCCAATGGGACCCTGGCCTGTATCAAGAATAGTGTGGCCAGCAGAGCCAGGGCAGTGACCCTTCCCCTGGACTCTGCCTTGGGGAGGCCACACCTTGAGTGTTGTGTTCAGTTCTGGGCCCCTCAGTTCAGGAAAGAGATTGAGGGGCTGGAGCAGGTCCAGAGAAGAGCAACGAGGCTGGAGAAGGGACTGGAGCACAAGTGCTGTGGGGAGAGGCTGAGGGAGCTGGGGGTGTTGTTTAGCCTGGAGAAGAGGAGTCTCAAGGGAGACCTCATCACTTTCTACAACTCCTTGAAAGGATGTTGTAGCCAGGTGGGGGTTGGTCTCTTCTCTCAGGCAACCAACAGTGGAACAAGAGGGGCTTAAGCTCTGCCAGGGGAGGTTTAGGTTGGATATCAGGAAGAAATTCTTTACAGACAGAGTGGTCAGGCATGGGAATGGGCTGCCCAGAGAGGGGGTGGACTCACCATCCCTGGAGGCTTTTAAGATGAGACTGGACGTGGCACAGAGTACCATGATCTGGTAAAAAAAGTGGGGTTGGATCAAGGGTTGGACTTGATGATCTCAGAGGTCTCTTCCAACCCAGCTGATTCTATGACTCTATGATTCTATAAATGCCCTGTTATGATCAACCCTTCATTGCTTTTTATGGTCTGAGCTGGTTACTTAAAATCGTTTGGGATACATGTGGGATAAATAAGTTTTCTGAATAAATGAGTTTTCTGAACAAAAGGCAAGTTCTCCCCTGACTTCCACTCTGTTATAGATCTCAACAAGGATACTCAGCACGTTCTTAACTTGGGAAATAGCAAAAAAACCCCCAAAAGTATGAACATGTGATTTTCTTTTTTAATTGTTTAGAACTTCATTACATGGTATTTAAGAATAATATACACAATATTTCACTGAGTTACTCTCCCTGAGTTTTATCCTTGGGGGCTTGAGCCCTGAAGAAAGTTAACAGGACTCCCCTGTCAGCAGACCTTGGATCAGGCCAATAAATTATGTCCCACAAAGTTAAAAACCATGTTTCTAATTTTAAACACATGGTAGCAAGGATAAATATGTTTCACATTCTCCTAAGATTCAGCTGGTACAACCAATCCACCTATTCATTCCTGCCTTTTTTCATGCTATATAACACTATTTTTCTGTTCCCTGATCTAGGGCAGTTTAATGAATAAGTGTCTAATTTCTCATGGAAATACAGTTGGCAGCTGCTCTGAAAAACAGGCACCCAAATCCAGGGGAGAGTGTTGAATAACAGAGGAATAACTCCTGTTTTAGTGTCCCATCACTCCCCAGGAAGCATCTGCAGAAGGACCAAACACAGGTGTCTGACCACAAGCACAGGGGGCAGGACTGAGGGGGTCACTGATTTCCCCACTGAGTGTGTGGCTGAAATGCCTTCACTTGGACTGGTGGGACCCTGAGATCGGCTCAGTTGGTTAAAACTTGGTTGTATAATGCCAAGGTCATGGGTTCAATCCCCTGTGTGGGCCATTGACTTAAGAGTTGGACTCGATGGTCCTTGTGGGTCCCTCCCAACTCTGAATAGTCTGTGATCTCTTTCTGTGATAGAGTCAAACTATCCATATTCCACCACCTCTGGAACCCCCAAAGAAAGATAAAACTGTACAACTGGGTTCAAGGGTGGGGGTACACACTGTTGTATGAATTTAACTGAAATCCCAAATTAATCAGTGCCTTTAAAACAGTCACACTTTGCATTCAGTGCCATCTCAGTGCTGCTCTTCTCTTTTTAAATGTCATTGCAGCAGCAGCAGCAGCTCAACAAGATCACAGGCCCTCTTTCAGAGTCCAAGCACGGGGAGTTAATTCCCCTCCTAAGCCCACAGAATGGGCAGTCTGAGCCTAAAGGTAAGAACAACAGCTCTTTCATGGAAAACATTTGCACCCAGGCCAACAGCAAGCCCTAAATCCTTTGGGGAAAACCTTCAGGAGCCTCTAAGCTGCAGTGGACAGATGCAAGAAATAAGCAGGTGTTAATGCTCAGTGGGTGGCACAGGTTCATCCTTCCACACTCCATCTGTTCTCCAAGTCAGTTTTGACCTTCAGCCACTGAAAAGTTTTGAAAAAATACTCCTGAAGTTGGAAAGTGCTGCAGTGAATGAAGAGAGGGAAGGGCCAGGAGACAAAGTGGAGGAGATTCATTGTCTTCAGTAATTGGTAAGAAAAGAATAAAGGCTTCAGCAAGAACCTTGTAAAACACAGGGGGATGAGAAACAAAAATACCTGAAGTTCCAGGACACAGAAATTCTCAATGTAGCTGTTCTTGTGGAACTAACACACACATAAACATCTATTATTTTAATTCATCACTTTTTCACTGAGCTGGAACAGAAGGCCAGAACTGAAGAGTTTCAACCAAATCTGACAGCAAAGTTTTAGAAGTTACATTAAAATTTAAACAAATCCTAAGGAATCAATTCTGTGTCCATACAAGCTTGAAAGAGGTTCATAATTAAGAGCCTCTCCCCTTCAGCTTTGATGCATCAGCACAACAACTTAGTAAAATGTGGAAGGAACTGAACATATGCAGGATCCACTGAGAGAGAAAGTGCTCCATGGATCTTAAAACCAATTCCTTCCAGCTTGGTTTGAAACTGAAGGAATAGACAGGAGGATAATGAAGGAAACATATTAAGTGAATTAATTCCCCAGACTGCATGAAGTTTCCTACAAGGGAAAACAGTATAAGACAAATAAAAAAAAATATACAGCATCACCATATCTGACAGGGAGAGAGGGGTCTCTAAAGCAGCCAAAAGCCTGGGGTCAAACTGGGGCCCCTTTGCATTCAACGTTACAGATTTCATTGATTTCAGTGGTGTCCAAACTTTGGAAACACAAACCCCCTCCTTGTCCCCAGTTGTCATCTCAAAAGCAGCTCCAGTGAGGCCAAAAGGACCAACATGTGGTTAAAATGAAGTGTTTAACCACATGCCCAAGTGCTTCTCTAACCTGGAGTTCGTGTCCTTGGCTGTTCAGGACAGCACTGGAGTTGTAAAGCTGCACTCAAGTCTTACTGAGGTCAAGTAAGGACTACACAGACAAATAAACACTCCTGAACTGCCACTTTGGTAAGTGAGAACTTACAGCACCAAAAAGCACTTTACACTTTTGCAGCCTTGGGATTTCTGGCATGTTAAATGAAACCTCTTAAAATGTTGAGCAGCTTGAACATTCCACTGGGCTTTTCTGATGTTCCAAAGGCACGTGTGATAAAATATTTGGCAACCACATATTTGTTCTCATATTTAAGGGTCAATACCAGAAGGAACTTGGAAATATCAGTAATTTTCAACAAGGAGGAATTTATAAGATGTTTTGCCTGATTCCCAAGTACAGTTTGGGATATTTTATTAGAAAAACTTTTGTCTTGTATTTTATTACCTCTAAAGGGCAACCCAGATAGATGGGACAGATAACTTTATAATCACACCCAAAGTAAACATAAATCCACATAAAATACTTTTCTTGGCATAGTTCTAAGATTTTTGCCTGAGAAAAGAGGTTAGATTTTGGCCTAGAGCTGATTCACACCTGTTTGTTGTATTGGTAAAAACATGCCAGGAAAAAAAAAAAAGAAATGAATTACCTTTGCTTCACTTTATTCAGAGACAACACTGGGTTTGTACATGATTTCTAACAACAGAAACTGCATCAGGAAAAGACAAAAAAAGGAAAGTGTGCCTGCCCTCCAAAAGGAGAATTATTATCCACCATTTATCTTGCAATAAATGCCCTGCAGGGATGTCCCTACAGCTCAAAGCTGATCTCCACTGCCTGCACATAAGGGCAAGAGCACCATCATTCACAGGGTTTCACCTCAGATGAATTATGACCCCCCCAGTCTTGCTCATCAGCAGAGAAGATCAATATCTCAGCTATCACACTTTATAATCTTTATAGAGAGGAAAAGATGAATAAAAAATTATACTTCGAATAATTTCATGAGAAATGCTCAGCTGTCAAACCCTGTTCTGAAAAAAAAAAAAGTTATAATTATCCTTGACCTGAGCACTGAATCATGAGAAGAGAAGTGCAAGGAGTAATGTGAGCAGTAGGTGAAGCTCTTGGAAAGTGAACCTGACTGTGAAGTCGTGACTGTGCTGGGCACTTGTTCCACTCTGCTTCTCACCCATGTGCAGGCAGGTTGGGAACTAATCCTATTTACTGAGTGTGTGTGATGTGCCCTCTTAAAAAAAAAAAAAGTAATTGCTACTTGATTACTTTTATCTCACCATTTTTGTTTGAAGGTGCTTTGCATTGAAATGACTCTGTATTTGCATGTTTTATTGAGGCAGCAAGTGATCAAACCCATCAGGCACTGCAGTTAAATACTGGGTTTTTCTAGGAAAGAATGCCAAAGCATGCAGGGTTGCTGGAGAGAAAATGGTCTGGGAAAAGAAAATAAAACAATTCAAGTCCTAAGTAGTGCTTTGCACAGCTGAGGGAGCCACAAGATGTCTGGACTCCTCTGGGGAGTGGAGAAGAATAGCAATTTCTGAAAGGTGATTTAGCTCCTCACAAATCTTCCTCTGGGAGCATCTCAGTTTCTAATTAAAGTGACTAAGAGCAGGTCCTGGCAATTTGCTCTGACTGAGGCACTCGGCTGCTGGGAAGGGAACATGGAGTAACAGCAGGTTTGTTCTTCATGTGGTGCCACTGAGAACACACTGAGGCTGAAACTCTCCCTTTTTTCTTGCAGCCACACTCCCTTCACTGCTCTGAGTGACACGTGGGACATGGTGGGTGCAGGAAGGAGCTTGGGCTGCTCCACACTGGGCTTACTCCAACAAATGTCCTTCCTTCCCACAGTGCTCCAGACTCTGCTGTCCATCCAGGACCTTCTGCTGCCTCTCTAGTGCCACACAAGAACCTGTGGAGGGTCAGGACAACCACCTGGAGCCAAGGCTTGGAGAAAATGGTCAAAGTGCCTTCAGAGGCTGAATTGGAGTCTTTACACATGGTCTTGAACCAGAACTTTGAAAGTGTGTGGGGCAGGCTGAGTAGTATCTGCCTGAGTTTTTAAAATATCTGAAGTCTGAAAGGGTGTTGAAATCAACAGGTATCAGGAACTGCAGCAATCCTGGAATTCTCAGGTGATGTCAACCTTTACTTGGCTTAAAGCCTTAAAGTTGAGCAGAGCATTTACAAAGGCAGCTTTAGGAACTTCTGCTCTCTGACTACACTTTGGGTTTGCTTTCACTCTGTGGAGAAAGGTTGGCAGGAGCCTCCCTGTGCCCTTTCAGTGCCCCCCTTTGTCCAGACACTACAGAAGAAACGTAGGATATGTTACCATTACTGGGCTGTAAAAGAACCTTCAGAGGAGGCTTTGATGAGACTTTTACTCTGACTTGTTGAAAAGAAAATTGAAGTTTCTGAAAGCCATTTTGAGAGCCCTGCTCTTGGTTCCTGCAGAGTCTCAGAAATTGTCAGACTGACACTTTACTTATTATTTTTCTTTCTACTTACATCAATACTTCTAAAAAGAATCAGGGCACATAAAGGCTGCAGACTCCCTGAGGCCTTTTTGGGATTGACACAGCTCTTACACATCAATGGACCATTTTTTCTCTGTTAACTCTTGCTTCCACATTGAAAACCTGGTCATCAAAGACATGCTGGAAAAGTGAACAAAAATGAAGGAAATTGTGTTCTCTGAGCAAACACAAAATGATACAGAAAAGAGTCCATTTATAGGATTAATTCAAATTGTTCAGAGTGAAAAGAGCAGGATGCTTTATCTTTGAGTTGAAAGAATTGCAGCGTATTTTGAAGTAGCTCCAGACTTCAGGCAAAGGGCACAGACTGAACACAACAGTGTTTGTTGTTCTATTTGCAATAGGCTACTCTGGCATTCCAAATGCTGCACAGGCTTGTAGTACCCAAGCCCTCTGACACCCTCTTTCCCCCCACTATCTTAAATAACCTTCTAAATCCCACCTTAAGTCAAGCTGTTATCCCTTAACACAAGACCTGACTTACTCTGTACACAGACTCAGTATCGTTTGGGGTGGTTGCCTTGATTTACAGCAGCTTATTCTGAAGTCTTCTATGCTTTGAAATACTTAAATGCTACTTCATTTATTCTTGGGATGTGAAAACCACGAATTCAGTGTCAGCAATGGGATCAATCTCCTACTTGAAGGGTTGTGTATGTATCTAGGAATAATTAACAGAATTCTTTAACCCTGTTCAGGCAGATATTCATTCCTGTGCAGGGTAGTCTTGCAAACCAGTTGCAGGAAGTAACATCTCCCCCCCACCATTCTCACTGCTCATGTAGATAAAAGGAAATTATATTTCAAGGTCAAAATTTGAGAAGAGATCTCTCTGCCTGTGGAAGTACAGAAACAGTCAGCAAACCACACCTTTTCAAATCCCTTTAAGAAATGACACATGAGAAACATTCAGGAAGACAAACCAGGCTCTGATGTCATTAAAGGATCCCAATCAGTGATACATCCTAACACTTCCAGTGTCTTCTTGGCATGAAGCATGAGGTCTGGGGCCAATAGCCTAGAAACATTTAGGACAGACCACCAGAATCTGTGTTTTCACATCCTCCCTGATCTCTGTTAGAAAGGAGGTAGCTCTGCCTTGTCACTTGAAAAAAAGGAAATGGCATTTGGCTTTCTACCAGTTGACTTTCAGAAAAAACATCCACTGCTTTTCAGTTGTCTCACCCTTCCCTTTCTTATGAACTAAGCACCAGCATTTTCTTTCCCATCCCAAAGAAGTGTCATTCACTAATTGGAGAATTTTACAGCAGGAGAGACTGATCAATAATCACCTTTGTTCTTGTATTCAAATACCTCTCATGTTATTGTGGACGTACTGGGGTTTTCCCCCTTCTTTCCTTCTTTCCCCTTGATATGGGGTTGTGAAATTGTCTGATTATTACAAATGCATCATAGAACACATTAGACAAATGTACCAAAATTCAGGCTATTTTTACATTCTCTCCCATTGTCCATTCATTAATGTTTGATCATCCAATGAACTGTTATGACATGAGTGAGTACTACTTTTCTTTTTTCTTTTTTCCCCAATCTGGTTTTGGGTACTAGGAATAATTCACCCTCACTGTTGAAGCACTTTGAAACAGGCTTGGATCATACTGAAAGCACAACAGAGATACCTGTTCATTCATAAATTTTTACTAGTGATGAGAGCCACAGAAAGTATCTCCAGCCATTCAAGCAGGGGGCAGTGTAACGTTGATTTTCAACACGCAGTTCTACCAAAAAGAGAAAGAAAAGCTCTGAAAAGAACTAACAATCTCGATTCTGGCTGTATTTCATTTTCTCCTATTGATGCACTCCTTTCAATGGTCACTTTGTACTTATCTCAAGACAAGAAACAAGGACTCTGACAACTGTTAGACCCGGCAAGTTGCAACAGGCATGATACAGTGCCCCATATTTACACCTTTCGTTTCCCCTCATTTCAGTGGAAACAAACCCTTAAAAAAAATCCACCCAGCTACGAGAAAAGACAACAACGTGGCTCCAAAGCATGTGGTTGATGGCAGAGCACAACAACCCCTTTGGGTTACACGTTTGCCCAAATTCCAAGGGTAAAAGCCAAACCAATTCCGCACTCAGCCAACCCTGTCACTGTCACCGTGTCCAGGCTTGGAGGAGACCGAGTCACACCGAGACCTCTCCAAACCCCCCCAAACTTCCCAGGGAGCGGCATTAGAGCCGGGGCACTTCCCAGAGGGGCTGGGGCAGAGCCCCCCGGGGCAGCACTTACATGTGCGCGTCGGGACGGGCTCCGGTCAGTGCGGGGGAGCAGCGCGGGCGCGGCCGCCCATGGCCCGCGGGGCTGGGGCTGGACCTGTGCGGGGCTGACCCTCTGCTGTCCGCGGGGCTGAACTTCTGCGGGGCTCAACCTCTGCTGTCCGCGGGGCTCAGCCTCCAAGGTGTTGAACCTTCTCGGTGCCAAGCCTCCGTGATGCTGAGTTCCCCCTATCCCCGATGCTGAGCTCCCGCAGTGCTGAACCTCTGCTATTCGCGGTGCCGACCACCGTGATGCTGAGCCCTCGCGGTGCTGCTCCGCCGCTGTCCGCGGTGCTCAACCTCCGGGTGCTGAATCTCTGCTGTCCGCGGTGCCGAACCACCGTGATGCTGAGCCCCCTCTGTTCACGGTGCTGAACCTCCTCGGGGCTGCTGGTCCGTTGTCCGCGGTGCTGAACCTCTACTGTGCTGCCGCTCCGCCGCTGTCCGCGGTGCTGAACCTCTACTGTGTTGATCTGTCGCTGTCCGTGGTGCTGAAACTCTTCTGTCTGCTCCGCCGCTGTCCGCGCTGCTGAGCCTCCTCTGTGCTGCTCCGCCGCTGTCCGCGCTGCTGAAACGCTGCTGTGCCGCTCCGCCGCTGTCCGTGGTGCTGAAACTCTGCTGTGTTGATCCGCCGCTGTCCGTGGTGCTGAAGCCCCGCGGTGCTGAGCGGCTCAGCGCGGCCGGACGGGGCGGGCGCTGCCCGCGGTGTCGCAGCCGCCGCCGGCGCGGTCCCGGTGTTGTTTCGCCTTCATCCCCTCGGAGCGGCCGGGGCAGAGCTCCCCGGGAACGCCCGGGATTCGCTCCCTGGAGGAAGAACCGCCTGCGAGTCTGGCATGTGAGTCGCGCTGTCCTGCCCGTCGTCCCTCCCCCGCTTCACACGCCGCTGTCCTCCTGTAGGTGTGGATTCGGTGTGGGTTCAGCCGGAGCTGCGGGAGTGCCTCTGAGCCCTCCCAGGGGCTGCCCCGGAGCAGGCGTGCCAGGAGAGCCTTCCCGGGGAGGGCAGAGCTGCCTGCGGGCTGCCCAGCGGGCAGGGGGGTCTGCCAGGGGCTCTCCCCCTCACACACCACACTCCTGCTGTGCCCCCCCGCTGCTGGGAGTGCTCAGAGCTGCTTCTCCCCATCTGCCGTGCCCAGGTTCATTTTAGTCCTTGCCTAGGAGATCTTGTCTCCCAGGAGGTGACAGAGAAGGGCTGTGCGTGTGTGCGTGCCAGGAGTGGAGAGAGAATGAAACCAACATGCAAACTAATCAGCCAAAGCAATCAATCCTCTCCCTCACATGGCAGAGGAGAGCTGCCAGAGCAACAATTTCAAACTGCTTCCAGAAGCACCAGTGCACCCTCCTGCACTCTGTTCCAAGTGGAAAGAGCAGGTGTTCTTCCCAGGACCAGCCCCCAGGATGCTCCCAGTGCCTCCCACACAGCTGCAGTCACACAGGGCTCTGCAAGCCCATGACCTTCCCTGTCCTTCCCCATGAGTGCAACTCCCCTGCCCTTTGCTCTGCCTTCCCTGGTTGCAGAGTTCCTCAGCTCATCACACAGCCCATTGCAATGACCAGATAATGCCATTCCACCTCACCTGTCAAGTCTCTGGGAGGTTAATCCTGCAGGAAACCCTCTGCTTGGAGAGGTGATGGTGGAAGGCAATGCTCTCTCTCTCACACAAGAGGATGGATGGCAGGATGTTGATTTGCCCCAAGTTCTCCTTCCCTCGCCCCCTCCCAGTGCTGGCTGAAGTGAGAGCACTGATTAAGAGGAGATTTTTCACCCCCCTTCAGCCTCAATTCCCTGAGGGTGAGATCCTCTCAGTCAGCTGGGGATGTTATTTGATTGCAACACCTGAGGGCACTGACCCCTTTAGCAGGGACCACTGAGAGCTTGGTGTGGCTGCTGCAGTGGCTCTGGGAAAGCTTCCCAGCCCCTGCCTTTGAGAAGCATTTAGAGACAGCTGATACAGGACTTTCATCCCACAGTTAAGTTCCTTTCACCAGCCTGAGCTGTACTCACAAATGTGAGGAGGGGAAGTCTTTTCCTAAGAGGAGATTTTGTCTTGAATAAAGTGTAGAGTGCATGAACCTCTAACTATTGTGGGCAGCATCAACCCCTGCAGGATTCACTGCACTCTGTTTTGGCTCTGTCTTTCTGTGTTCACACTTTCTGTCCTCTAAAATGCACTGATTGCTTTGGTCCTGCCCCCATTTCGGGCTTCTTGCAGCTCACTGAGAAGCTCCTGAGGGCCCATATCAGTAAACATCTGAGGAGGATGTGGCTGTTCCCAGGCTCAGAGAGAACAATGTTCCATGGGGAGAGACAGCCCATGAAGGTTAAAAAAAAAGAAAAAAGAAAAATAGAAAGAGACTCACTCATGCTGTTGAGATAAACTCGAGATGATAAGTTGCTGCACAGACACAAATCTCTGCTTTAGGTGCTAACACAGCTTGGGGTAAAGCAACTTGGATGACTTTTTCTCCAAGCAGAAAAGCTCAGTATTTTCACAGCATCTTGGTGATTGTCTGTGTGCTGGTTTTGCCTGGGGTACAGTTGATTTTCTTCATAGTGCAGAGCATGAGGCTGAGGTTTGGATTTGGGCTGGAAACTGGATAATTCAGGGATTTTTTTGTTACTGCTGAGCAGCACTTACAGAGTCCAGGCCTTCTGTGCTTCTCACCCCACCAGAGAGGAGGCTGGAGGTTCACGAGGAGCTGGGAGGGGGCACAACCAGGACAGGTGACCCAAGGGATGTTCCAACCTACGACATCATTCTCAGCATATAAAGCTGGGGGCAAAAGGAGAAAGAGGAGGGATATTTGGGGTGATGACACTTGTCTTTCCAAGTCCCCATTTTGAGTGCTGGAGCCTTTCATTCCTGGAGATGGCTGAGCACCTGCCTGACCATGGGATGTGGGGAATTAATTCCCTTTTGAGGGTTGTTTGCATGTCTGGCTCTTGCTTTACCCATTAAACTGGTTTTATCTCCACCCAGGAGTGTTCTCACTTCTCTCCTTCTGATTCTCTCCCCCATCCCACTGCAGAGGAGTGAGTGAGTGGCTGTGTGAGGAGGAGTTTTTACCCAGGGTTGACTCTTTCTCCTTCAGGGTTCCTTTTTCTGCCATTGATTTGTCTGTCACCATAACAAACTAATTAAGAATCAAAGGCTCTTGCAATGAAAGTATAATTTATATTTCCTTTTTAAGGCTCAGGAGCACTTACAAAAGGTCAATTTATTAACTTCTTTGTCTTTTCTTTTTTTTTAATTTGGTAGATTTTTTTCCATTTATCTTCTTTCTACACATTCCTGCCAGGTTTTCTGAAAAATATTCATTTTAGGATTGAACATGGGATTGATTGGTAATCCTGCTACTTATATCCTGAAAAATATTCAGGTATGGATCAATATACTGCATTAGTGCTCCATATGTCTGTACAGCTGCAATTAAGTGGCATCCTTTCTAGTTGTAACTTCACTGGAAAATATTCACCACATTCCAGGGGTTTTTCTGGGAAGGGAAGGGAAGGGAAGGGAAGGGAAGGGAAGGGAAGGGAAGGGAAGGGAAGGGAAGGGAAGGGAAGGGAAGGGAAGGGAAGGGAAGGGAAGGGAAGGGAAGGGAAGGGAAGGGAAGGGAAGGGAAGGGAAGGGAAGGGAAGGGAAGGGAAGGGAAGGGAAGGGAAGGGAAGGGAAGGGAAGGGAAGGGAAGGGAAGGGAAGGGAAGGGAAGAAGGGAAGAAGGGAAGGGAAGGGAAGAAGGGAAGGGAAGGGAAGAAGGGAAGGGAAGGGAAGAAGGGAAGGGAAGGGAAGAAGGGAAGGGAAGGGAAGAAGGGAAGGGAAGGGAAGGGAAGAAGGGAAGGGAAGGGGAGAAGGGAAGGAAAGGGGAGAAGGGAAGGAAAGGGGAGAAGGAAAGGAAAGGGGAGAAGGAAAGAATAGGGAAGAAGGAAAGAATAGGGAAGAAGGAAAGAAAAGGTAAGAAGGAAAGGGAAGAAGGAAAGGAAAGAAGAAAAGGAAAGAAGGAAAGGAAAGAAGGAAAGGAAAGAAGGAAAGGAAAGAAGGAAAGGAAAGAAGGAAAGGAAAGAAGGAAAGGAAAGAAGGAAAGGAAAGAAGGAAAGGAAAGAAGGAAAGGAAAGAAGGAAAGGAAAGGAAAGGAAAGAAGGAAAGGAAAGAAGGAAAGAAAAGGAAAGAAAAGAAGGAAAGAAAAGGAAAGAAGGAAAGAAAAGGCCCAGCAATGCCCAGTACTCAGTTATGAGGAGGAGCTTCTTAGTAATCTTAATAACCAAGAGCTTTCCCACTCCATAAATGTGCAGCTGATAAAATACTGACAGCACTCCTAGTTGCAATTAATTATGCCAGATTAACGTGTGTGAAGCATAAAAAGTGGGAGGGGAAAATGGGGACTGAGCAAGTCTTCAGTCTGTTATTGTTAATGCCCATTAAAAGCATTCCAAGTATTGTTGTGGGTTTCTGGTAATATATCTCGGAATTAATGGAAACCCACAGCCTCAGAACCAAGAAATGCTACACTTGGTTTCTTAAAAAGGCATTTAGCAGAAGGTTCTGAACTCCTGCAAGTTGCCTTTCATCTTGATTAACTTTGCATTTTGCTACTGCAACAGTTTCACATGAAAAGAGTGTGCTGAGAAATCTATTTCTAATATTATACGAAACAAGATGAAGTCTTTTTTTGAATAAAAAATATAGAAAACTTGTGCCTTTTTTTTTTCTTCTCTGCAAATCATCAACTATTTGCACTGTAGTAGAGTGTACCAAAAATGTTCTTGTTTTGCTGGGGGCAAGACCAATCCTTGTAGGAAAGAAACAAGTTGTTAATGGTTTCAATTAACCTGATCCTTTAAACTGAACAAACCAAATAGTGACTGTTGCATCCTCCCAAAACCAGACCATGTTTCTCTGCAGGAGTGAAAATACAGAAACTATTATGCAATTTTAGAAGGAAATTGTGCAGGTATTTCATGACATTGAGTGAATGAAATATTGAGACTTCAAATCTTTCTCTTTGTTGGTATCTTTGAAAGCTCTTCAGTCCTTTTTGAGCTCTCAATTCTTTATCATCAAATATTATTTTATTCCCAGACATGTTAAAGAAAGAGAATTACAAGAGAAGGCCTTAACATATTCATGTTAAATAAATTCTTTTGTTTGCTCAGGTCTGGTGTTGCAGACAGTTCTGGATGTGCCACCACAAAAAGACTGAAGAGAGAATTTTTTTGGGGGGTGAGGAAAGATTAAATGAAAAGGAAGGCTCAGAAATCATGGTATCAAATTCATTGATTTGAGGAGGGGTTAATTGTCCAGTTACCCAGCAGAGGATCTCTCCTGTCTCTTAATCACTTCCACCCCTTCACTGCTGTCACAACCAGAAAAAAAAGACAAGTGGAAGTTCAATGATTTGTTGGAGAATTTTTGCTTCTACTCATAAACATTCTGCCATTGCAAAACCATTTTGTCCAGGGACTCCTGTTTCCTTTAGTCACTGATAAACATGACTTGATCCTTCCTTCAGACACACGTGTGTGTTAAGCAGCAGCTTTTCCAACTATCCTTTTCAGCCAAAATAAAAACAATAAAGAAAAAAGCATTAAGAGTACAAGAAAGATGGGTAGAATTCCATTTTCACCTTTTTTTTGCACTGCTCTTTGCTGCTGTTCCTCAAATTCCAACCAAAGGCCCAGGAGAGAAGCAGCAAAGCTCTGCTGGGCCTGAGGAGAAGCCAGTGAAGAAAGATGGGACAGGAGGAAGGGCTAAAAGTGGTGTTTAAATTCAGATATAGAACCATAGAATCATAGAATGGATTGGGTTGGAAAAGACCTCCAAGATCATCGAGTCCAACCCTTGGTCCAACTCCAGTCCCTTTACCAGATCATGGCAGGTGTTCAGCCTGGAGAAGAGGAGGCTCAGAGGTGACCTCAGCACTGTCTGGAACTCCCTGAAGGGAAGTTGTGGCCAGCTGGGGGTTGGTCTCTTCTCCCAGGCACTCAGCAACAGGACAAGGGGGCACGATGGGCTCAAGCTCTGCCAGGGGAAATTGAAGTTGGAGAGCAGAAAAGAATTCTTTGCAGAGAGAGTGCTCAGGCATTGGAATGGGCTGCCCAGAGAGGGGGTGGATTCACCATCCCTGGAGGTTTTTCAACTGAGCTTGGCCGTGGCACTGAGTGCCATGATCTGGTAAAGGGACTGGAGTTGGACCAAGGGTTGGACTTGATGATCTTGGAGGTCTTTTCCAACCCAATCCATTCTATGATTCTATGATCTCCTTCCATATAAAAAAGGGGAATAAATGCCAGAGTGTCCTCATATTAGAAAACATAATAAGCAGAATACATTTTTATTCCTCACTCTCTGTCTAGCTGGGAACCTTTATGTTGAAGACAGTTTTATTGACTTCAGTGCCTTTCTTTGCTCTTTAAACTTCTTCTTTTACTGGCCTGAACTACTTAAGGATGACTTTGCTAAAACCAGGAGCAATCCACCCCCAGCAAAGCAAAATCTGATCATAAAAAAGTGATATCCCCTCAGGTAAGAGAAGCAGCAGGGGAGCAAAAGTGATGGGTACATTTAAAATATATTAACAGCAGTAGGACTGACCTGACAAGTGATTTTCTAACTAATTTTATTTCAAGAACAATTTATATGATAATCGGGTCTGGTGCCATTTTTTTTCTCATTAGAAGTACATGATCCTTACATGTAAAAAAAAAAAAATCTCCTGTTAATAGATGGGATGGTTAACACTTGAATCAGAAGGAACTCCAGAATACAAGTAAACTTGTTTAATTCCCTAGAGAACCTCATTGCCACTATAAATTATAATACAGGAAAAAAACCCAAACCAGTTACAAGTTAAAGAGCTGGAGAAGTTTAAACTGGAAAGACAGAAAATGTGTTCCTTCCTTTGTATAAACACAACCTGGGCCTTTCCTTATATTCAAAACTTTCATTCTAAACGTTATGAGAAAGTTTTGTCAAGGTCAGACCAAAGCCAGTGATATTTCTATCCATGTCTTGGTAGGCAAAGCCCATTGTACATATATTTTTTGATGCCATTCTACCAGCAGTGTCCTTTATTCTCTGGGTGAGACATCACTGCCTGAATATTCTGGGATTTCTGGTATATTCTCTGCTGTTCTGTGCAGGTGGGGGAGGATATTCTGGGATTTCTGGTGTATTCTCTGCTGTTCTGTGCAGGTGGGGGAGGATATTCTGGGATTTCTGGTATATTCTCTGCTGTTCTGTGCAGGTGGGGGAGGTTATTCTGGGATTTCTGGTGTATTCTCTGCTGTTCTGTGCAGGTGGGGGAGGATATTCTGGGATTTCTGGTATATTCTCTGCTGTTTCTGTGCAGGTGGGGGAGGATATTCTGGGATTTCTGGTGTATTCTCTGCTGTTTCTGTGCAGGTGGGGAAGGTTATTCTGGAATTTCTGGTGTATTCTCTGCTGTTTCTGTGCAGGTGGGGAGGTTATTCTGGGATTTCTGGTGTATTCTCTGCTGTTTCTGTGCAGGTGGGGGAGGTTATTCTGGGATTTCTGGTATATTCTCTGCTGTTCTGTGCAGGTGTGGGAGGTTATTCTGGGATTTCTGGTGTATTCTCTGCTGTTTCTGTGCAGGTGGGGGAGGATATTCTGGGATTTCTGGTATAATCTCTGCCATCTCTGTGCAGGTTTTGCTGCTGTCCCCCCTCCCCAGGAGGATGTTGAGCCTCTGCAAACCTCAGGCATTGCTCTTTGCTGAAAAATAAAGTTTCAAGGAACCTTTCTCTTCTCTCTTCTCCATCAGCAGCTTTACCCAAACCTTGGTGTTTTTCTTTATCCCATTTCTCTCTTTGAAGTGTTCCATCATTTCTGCTCCTCTTTTCTGCCTTCCTCTCTCCAGAGGGTGCAGGTTGGGGCTGAGTTGCCAAATGGCCAATCTGACACTGGACCATGTAATAATTTACCCTTCAACTCTTCCCATTTCCCTTCGGAATCCTTTCCCTCTGTTGTCTTTTGGAATCAGATTTCATGCAATAACCCCCCAAATATCTTTGCTTACATCCCCCATGGCCATTTCCCCACTTTCTGCATCCCATTTAGGTGTCAGAGCATCGTGTTGCTCTCACAATGTTTCTTAACGTTTCTCCTGCTGTTTTCTGAATTGTTGATATTTCAATTAAATGTTACTCCCTCCAGAAGGATCAAAGAACAAATCTGGAAGGATTTAGTCCAGTAAAGTTTTTTTTTTCTGGAAGAAGGAAGATGTAGAAACTGAGGAGGGATAGAAGAATATCTGCCACCAATGGGAAAATAATAATAATAATAAAAGAATATTTATTCTGTGTCTGTGTAGAGCTAATTATGTGTTTCATTAATTTCTTTCTCAGGGTTTTTTAAATAGCATTCAGTTCATATTTTTTTTGTTCCTCTGTTCTGAATATTGTACATTGGCAGAATTTCAAGGAAAAAAGGATTTTATTCTAATTGCCTAGTGGAGAACATTTACATCTGTTAATGCCAAATCTTCCTCTGCTCTGAAATGAAATAACCACCTAAGGGAAAAGAAACCCACAAAGTACAAAATTGCCTACAATTGTGTGATTACTGGAGAGAATTCACAATAATCACGTGGTGTCTTTACAAGCATTCCCATGGACAAGATTATTGATGAGACTCTTCCCCAAAAACATTGCAGAAAAATCAACATAAGGCTTCTTGCTATTTCATTTTCATGGGAATCAATGCACAGAAATAAAAGTTCCCCCCAAAAATATAATTTTTGTTGTTTGGAATAAAAAAATCTCTATATAATGGACATTTCAGAGGGTAGGAAAGACACAACATTAAACTCAATATTCCATGTAAAAATGAGAACATAATGGGAAGTTCTTTCAGAAATTGCTTGGTGTTTTTTTCTTGGTTTTGTTTTTTTTTTTTCCTAAACAAAAATAGAGAATTACTAAAATCTCAATTGATTTTTACTCTTCATTAATTACAGGCCAAAGAGACATTTTAGCTTTTTCCTGTTCCTTAGGCTTGTGGTTACATCACCTTATTCTGCATTATCAGCACAAAAGAAAAGATTAAGAAAAAAAATATCTGAAACAATCAAATATCTTTGTGTGTGTGTGTTATTGGTACCTTTCAGCAAAGTGTGTGTTGATGTCATAATTGTTGTGCTATGAAATATGATTTATAAAAAAAAACAAACAAAAATAAGACCAGCTCTCAACAGCATTTTATAGAATCCCCCAGTCTGATACTTGCAGAAAATGAACATTAATAGCAGAAAATACAGATGCAAAGTGGAAGGTGCCTGTGGGTGAATCCCAGCAGAGCTGGGACATTTCCTGCTCCTGGTTAAGTACAAAAGGGAATTTTGGGAGCTCAATCCAAACCCTCTGAGTATCCTCTGAGTAACCAATGGCCAGAAATCATTGGCAGAAAAGAGGCAATTATTGGGCCTTCTGAAATATTCGAATAAAGGATCTAAATGCTGTTAGAGTTACCCTGAGCTTCAGATGGGCCTAACAGAGTCTGTATTTTCAGTGGGGGAAATAACGAGCCTGAGACACGTTCCATCAATAGGTGCCTTCCTGGGTGTATTTCCCAAGTCTGTCAAGTCTGTTTTTCCTCCAAGGATGAGTTTATTTGCCCAGCAAGATGATCTCATACCCAGAGAATGAAGGGATTACACAGCCATTCATCTGGGGACTAATTTCAATCATTATCAATATCAGACACGTGATACCTGTTTTCCAACCTTAAAATCTGTCATGTGCTGTAAGTAGAACCCTGCAGGCAACAGATCCTTTTTGAAGGCCAGCAGCCAATTCCTTGCCTTTCTTACAAGCCTATTTCCAGTCTGGTCACTGCCTTTGCTTCATCAGTTTTGGATAAGAGAAATTCCAGAAGGAAAAGAGCTTTCATTGCTTTCCCAACCAGGGATATGAGACTTCTCTTATCACTCTCAGAGCAGTCCCTGGGGTGTAAAGTGAGCTCAGACGTGGGAGCTTTGAGCTCACCATGAGTTTTGATATTTGGATTAAGGAGCTGCAGTCTCAGGCAGAGCATCTTTCCTCCAGGCACTGCAAGCCTGGCCCACCCCCAGCAATGCCAAGGATTGATATTCCCATCTCCATTTCTCTCTCATCCCTGATGGATTCAGCACAGGCAACACTCAGAACAACCTGGGACACATTCCCCAAGTGCCACAGGGCAGTGGCAGAGCTGGGCAGTGGCAGAGCAGCACAGGGAGTTATTGAACTCCACCACAACACAAGAGCTCAGAGACCACGTGGCACATCTCTCTGGAGCTGTGACATTTTGCAGTCACCATCAGCCACACAGAATCCCAGACTATTCTGAGTTGGGAGGGACCCACAAGGACCATCGAGTCCACTCTTAAGTCAGTGCCCACAGAGGGGATTGAACCCATGACCTTGGCATTATTACAACCAAGTTTAACCAACTGAGCTATTCAGGTGTTGTTCCTGGGGTTCTCCCTTGAGAATCAAAGGCAGAACAGTCTCTTGGCACCTGTTGAGCAGCCTGGTGATTGTGGGGTTAAATTCCTTCAGCATCAGTTCAGAGGGGACAGATGTACCCCTAAATCAGGGTGGGTGCCAATTGCCTTCAAATGAGTTTCTACTGCACTGCATTAAACTACCCCCGACATGGCCTGGAGCAGAGATTTCCTGCTCTTTCCTCTCCTGGAAAATGAGTTTTGTTGAATGACTCCCTCAGAGCATTTGAAATGCACTTTGTTTTAAAGGCAGCAGCGTTTGAGCACTCCTGAAACTGCCTCCTTGTTTCGTGATCCAAACCAAATGTCAGTTCTGTCCCCTCTGAAAGCCAAGGAAATTGGTCTTTCACTGCCCCACGTTCAGCACAGCTGCAAGTCACTGAAATCCACTCAGCATGCTCTTGTTTTGCAAGAAAATAGGATTTGTACCAACAGATACACGATACCTTATCACAAGAAAGCTGTAAAAACTCTACATACCCTTTCAAACAACAGTGAAATCTTTGGAAATCTCTCTGGCCTTTTACATCCTGGATTTCATGGCATGTCCTTTGTAAATCTGACATGCTAAATACTTTGTGCTCATATTCTCATTTCAGCCCATGTCATAATCAGCTGTGACATTTAAGAATCTTACCTGAGGTGGCTGAGCTTTGAGTAGCTTTGTCTCCATCACTGACAGGTAAAACTATGCAAATATTTGAGCAAAAAAGGGTTGACCACCACACTCAAAATTTCCTTCAAACATCATTACTGAAGTGTGTTGTGTACAGAGCACTAGAAAAATATTCCACACTGAGCCCTGGATGGTAATTCCTTTCTGGAACACACTTCTGGTTATTTAATATCTCTGCCATACAGAGCCTTTCCTGCCCTTCAGAAAGGGCTGGTACCACCCCAAAGACACAGGTAGGAGAACATGATATTCTTTTTTCATTGGACAATTATTTGAGGGGGGAAAATGTGCTCATTGAATAGTGGTAGAAAGTAGGTTCTCTGTAACTCTAATTATTTTTGCTTCCTGGTGCTGTTCAGGTTGGAATCAGAGGTCAGACAACTATTTATTCTTCAGAGTGCCACAGGTCCCCAAGTAGGTCAGGGGATGGATGCAGATGTGGTAAGAGCAGGAAAAAGGGAGAGAACATTCCTTTTACTCAGGCACAGGACAGGGGATGACAGTCTGACAGGGAATGTGTCAGTTTTCCAGTGAAAACTTTTGAAATTATGTGTTGTTTTTTTCTAAATTCCAGTCATGGCTTTTAGCCAGTTTGGTTCATACTCCTCTAAACCTACTTTGCTTTGATTGCACATGAGCCTCCTCAGGACACCTCAGGTTTTAATTTCTCCCCAAATGAAAGCAATGAGCTCAAAGAGTGAAATTCAGAGTGTCTTTATCCCCTCAGTGCTCACCCCACCCTGCCTGGGAACATCCCTGTGCTCTGCATGCTCCTCAAAAACCCTTCAGAGCTCATTTGAAGCATATTTTGTCTCTTTTCTTTGTGCTTACAAACAAAACCTCTCCTGACCAGCCCATTCCTAATCATTGGGGAGAACAGTCATGGCAAGACTCCCCCTTTCCTCCCCTCTGCCCACAGTTACTGCCCAGTTCATGCTCATTAATGTGAATAAACCTCTTACCTCTTAGTTTGCACTATTTGCCTCCCTACTCTGTTTATTCAAGGCAAGCAATCAGGAGAAGCTCTGAATGATGAGGTTTAATTAAGCTGCAGCTCCAGCTGAAAGATCCCCCAGGAACTGCCCAACAATCACTCACCTGCAGAGGGTCATCCTTCCTTCTGGTGTCTCCACCCAGTGCAAGGAGCTTCCAGTGATCCCTCACACCTCAGCCTGAGCTTTTCCAACCAATTTCTCAGTGCATGAGAAGTTTGTTGCTGTAGCAAATCTCTGTCTCTTCTTTGTACCTTCTGGAAATGGGATTTATCTTATTATTTAGGGGTTTACAGAGCAGAGGATTCAATGACAATCTTAACTGGCCATACAATCTCTCTTTGCTGTCAAAGGGAAGAAAGAAGCACTCCTGGGGCAAGATGTGCTTTGTTCAGATGTCTCAAATCCATTCCCAGCAAAGCTGTTCTCCTCCTGACAAGAAATCAGTGTAGACAATTATTTGAGGTACAGTTACAGATAACAGAGTCAAAAAGAGCAAACCTCAGTTTTAGAGAATCAAGTTCCTATTTCTAAAATGTTTAACCCCAAATAGATGAGGCTCAGCCACAAGATCATTGTCCTGCAGGTATCCCTCCAGCAAAAGGTTCCTGAGCTTGGGGAGTCAACAGCAGACTAACATTAGAACTGAATTTATTCACCAGCTGTAGACATGTCTTTCACCTTCCATAACTCCAGAACACAATGTGTAGGGGGTTTGCATCATTTCTAAATTTCTTTCAAAAAAAAAAAAGCACAAGATAATTCCCAGCCTACCTCTCCCATTGTCTCCTTGACTCAAACCAAGCCTGACAGCTCCTTTTGGCCTTGGCTTTTGTTCCCAAACCTTAGTTCCCTTTAGCAGCCTTTCCCTGAACTGCAGCAATCCCAACACCCCCCTAAATCTTCCTCTGTCCTGGTGCTGCAATTTAAACCTCCAGCTGCATTTAGTCCTCCTTGTTAAAGCCAACACTCAATGACCCATCACTTTTAAGTTCCTCTTTCAAGCTGAGCCAGAGAAATTGCTGTCTCAGCTCTGGAAAAGTGAGGCCAAACTGCCTGAGTGTGAAACCTGGTGGCTCTGACTCTCCTTTTATTCCAACCAGCAGCAAAGAAATTGGCTGGGTGGATCTCTGCTGTTCCAAAATATTTCCTGAAAAAATTCCCCAGCTGTAATTACTGTGGATTCTGCAGTGCAGTTGAACTTGCACTGCTTGGTGAGTAACACCTGGCTGATGATGTTCCAAATATTATTGTGATTTCATGGTGGTGACTGCAATAAAGATCATTAAGTGAAGATTCTCCTTCTAATGATCATTTCAACAAAGAGGTGGGTCAGATTTTCCTGATCTTTACAAGGCTTGTTTGGGTTTTGTCTGGAGTCAGTATAAATTTTATGACAAAATCCCTGAAATTGATTAAAGTTTCAAATGAAGCCAAATTATTTTTTTAATTCTTCACATAATGACAGAACAACTGAGTGTTATTGGAGTGTTATTGGAGTGTTATTTACCAAATAACCTGATGGTACAAATGACTTTAAATCCTGACATGTCACTCTGCAAACAAGAGCCAGTGCTTTTTGGAAAAAAAAGAAAATGAATCTGTGGAGCTCTTGGAGTCACCTTGACAGACCTGGACTGAACCAAACAAAGTCAACCATGTCAGCAAGAGGCTGATTTCATCAGTGGGGTGGGTTGGGACTCATCCCAATCTTCAGGAGTTCCTTCACTGTGTTAAGACAAAATCTATGCCCAAGACTAAAATACAGCATTAAATAAATGATGTTTCCATGACCAGTTTTATTTGGTTGCATCTGCTCCTCTTAAAGCAGCAGCAAGAGAATATTCTGTACATTTTTGCCACATGCATTCAGTGCACAACCTCCTTGGAAAGGCAGATAAAAGGCCCTTATCTCCCCCAAGCACAGATAGACAGCCCTGTCAATAGGAGATGATTCATGAAACCATTTGCCTTGTGCTGTTCTTCTGAGGAACTTGGAAGGGCAAGAAGGGGCATCTCCCAGAGATTCATCAAGGTGATAATGGGAGAGAGGGAAATCTTTCTTTTTCTGAGTTCTAATGGAAATCTATCACCATTTCCTTCACCAGTTTGGAATTTTAAGAGAATAATTCTCCTAAATTGTACACACAATATGTGGCAAACACAAGGGACTATTTAAGTCTCTCTGGCTCAGTGGCCCAAATGCACAAAGGTCTAAAGAATAAACCTGAGCCCAGAAGGCAGGAAGAGGACTGAGATCCCAGATCTCACCTTGAGTCCCCCAACACAGTGTCAATGATGCTCCTCATAAATAAAGATGCTGAGTTGGTAAGTGCAGACAGATTTAGGTGTTTTGATTCACCTTTGTGACCAAGGAGAACACTTTTTAAATGTTTTTTTCGTGCCTCTTTTGACTCCAGGCAGAGCCTGATTCTTCCTCTGCTGGGAGGTTCCATGGAAAGCTTTGGAAGGTACCACTGAGGGTCCTGCTCAGGCTCACACCGAGGAAATGCACCTTTCAAACCTCCTTTAAAATGGATTTTGTTTCAGGAAATGGGAGTGTTTTTACCCAAAATTCGTGTAGACAGAGATTCCTTTTCAGAATCCCTCCCTGCTCCTCCACTTGGCTGCTTGAACTTGTCAAAATGGTGACAACATTTTGCCCTCACTCACTTTGAACACTGAATGAAACTGTTTTGTTCAGGGTAAGTCTTTCAGAGGACACTGTTTCAGCTGCAGAAATAAAGAAGAGAGAAGCAATTCTGCCTTATGAAAATGCAAAGATTGTTTCTGTAGGGGTGGGTTCCCTTTGGGAAGGATTTGTTAGGACTTGTTTTCCCTCAGGAATTCTTTCCTGCCTAAGGGGACTTTCCTCAAAACCAGTTGGATCATTTTCTTCCCCTTCTCCTTTTGCATTCCAGAGAAAGATGCAGTTTGTCTTTCTCTGGAATGTGGAAGAGAGAAAGAGAAGTTCAGGCAGGTGCAGGAGAGAACCTGCAAGGGGGGACAGAGAAGATGAGAAGTCTGGAAGAAATCAGGAGGTGTTGCAGCACTGCTGGGAGGTTCTTCCTTTGTAAGTTTTATTGTGTTCTTGTCTCTGAAATAAATATTCTTGGAGTCTTTCCACTGCTTTGGCAATTTTGGGACTACCTGTGTGTGTCTCACTCCACAGTTTTATTGTGTCAGAAGTGAAAAGGAGCAAGATTTGAAGATTGTGCAGTGTGGGCAACCCCCTCATTGGATCAAATTGGAATCTTGGTGTAAAGGAAGCTGCAAAATCCTGAGTAAAGATGTTTGTCTGGTCCTTCATCTTTGTACCCAGCCAGGGGAAGCCAAAACTGATTGCAATGGGATGAAGTTCAATAAGGCCAAGTGCAGGTCCTGCCCTTTGGCCACAACAACCCCCTGCAGCGCTCCAGGCTGGGCACAGAGTGGCTGGAGAGCAGCCAGGCAGAGGGACCTGGGGGGACTGAGGGACAGGAAGCTCAACAGGAGCCACCAGTGTGCCCAGGTGGCCAAGAAGGCCAATGGGATCCTGGCCTGGATCCAAACTAGCGTGGCCAGCAGGCCCAGGGCAGTGACCCTTCCCCTGGACTCTGCCTTGGGGAGGCCACACCTTGAGTGTTGTGTTCAGTTCTGGGCCCCTCAGTTCAGAAAGGATATTGAGGGGCTGGAGCGGGGCCAGAGAAGAGCAACGAGGCTGGAGAAGGGACTGGAGCACAAGTGCTGTGGGGAGAGGCTGAGGGAGCTGGGGGTGTTCAGCCTGGAGAAGAGGAGGCTCAGAGGTGACCTCAGCACTGTCTAAAACTGCCTGAAGGGAAGTTCTGGCCAGGTGGGGGTTGGTCTCTTCTCCCAGGCACTCAGCAATAGGACAAGGGGGCACGATGGGCTCAAGCTCTGCCAGGGGAAATTGAAGTTGGAGAGCAGAAAAAAAAATATTTCCAGAGAGTGCTCAGGGATTGGAATGGGCTGCCCAGAGAGGGGGTGGATTCCCCATCCCTGGAGGTTTTTAACCTGAGCTTGGTCGTGGCACTGAGTGCCATGATCTGGTAAAGGGACTGGAGTTGGACCAAGGGTTGGACTTGATGATCTTGGAGGTCTTTTCCAACCCAATCCATTCTATGATTCTATGAAAACATCCCCATTAGAGCTTCATGACTTCCTGAGGCCAAAATCAAAGCTCTGCAATGTTGGTACAAACCCACCTCTCCCACCACAGCGAGTGAAGCAGAGTCTGGGTGGGCAGATAAACATCAGGATGCATTTCCAGCTATGGCAGCTTTTATTCTTCCTTCCAATTGGTTTTCTAAAATGACCAGAAATCAAATCCAACGCTGGAATATTTTTGGGAGATTGAAGGGAAAGATGCAGCTGTGTAAGCTTAATGAGAAAATAAATTTCCTATGAGCTGAGGAGTGGATAATTATGTGTTGCCTGAGAAAAAGAAAACTGTTCCCTCCTAAAGCTTATTTGGTTTGCAACTTAAGTGCTGCTGCTGAGTTTCCAGTGAGGAAAAATGATGGGATCAGAGGAAAATGGGCAGGAGATGCTACACAGGAGTTTGTACACAGGAGTGAGAAAATATGTCAAATTAATTTAATGGAATCATTGAATCATGAAATGGTTTGAGTTGGAAAGGACTTTATAGATAACTCGTTACAACCCCCCTGTTGTGGTTTCATGTCAAAAAATGGGTATTTTGGAGATGGTGAAGTAATTATTTAGTGAGATAATGCCTATAAAAAAGAGGGACTTAGAGTGTTACATGTGAGTCTGTTGATTTCTTAAGGAAAAAAAAAATCAAGTGCTTTAATAAGGGGGAAACAAACACAGGCTGCAGTTTCCTAATCAAGTTTTAAAAGATAAATACATGGATCATAGAAGGCCACAGTGGTTCCTCTAAAGCAGCAGCAGTGTCTGCACAGGGAGATGAGGGAAAACTGCAGGAGGCTCCTTAATGGGGCTCGAAACTGAGAGGGCAAAAAGCAGCAGCAAAACAAAGTGTCTCTTTTAAAAAATCCATTTGAAAACATGCAGAGATTGGAAAGACTCTGAAACTCAGATTCCTCTTCAACTGTGACTGCAGGGACAAAAAGGGTTTTTTTCTGGGCAATGCTCTCCCACTGGCTGCTCCAGAGGGGTCAGGAGTGCCTGAGTCAGGACAAACCCAGGCTGCCTTCAGGTTTGAAAACCCTCAGGTAGCTCAGGGCATAAAACCCTCACAGAAATAGTTCAGCACCAGCCTGGATGGAAAGCAAAGAAATTTCTTGTTTGAATAAAAAAAAATGAGACAAAGGCACAAAGCCAAGGGAGCCCAATCACAACAGCTTTGCAATTAGTGAAAGGAATTTTATCAAGGATTGCCCTGTTCATTTTAGGTCACACATTTTGAATTCACAGAGTAAAAGGCTGGTTGAGGTTAAAGGGACTTCTGGAGGTCAGATGGTCCAAACCCCTCCTTGAGCAGCTGCCCAGGCCCATGTCCAGATGGCTTTCCAATATCCCCAAGGATGGAGAGTCCAGGCCCTCTCTGTGCCACCTCTGCCAGTGCTCAGCCACCCCCCCAGTAAAAATGCACCTCCTTCTGCATGCCCAGCCCTTGCAGATGGTTTGGCACCAGGCAGGTCTTTCATCCCAGGTTTGTGAAATGTTCCCTTCAATCAACTCAACCTGCAGTTTCCTTCCAGAGCCTTCAAACCTGCAAATCTCAACAGCGAGTCCTACAAACCTCTTTAAAATTGAGAACTGGGCAGGACCTGCTGCTTTGAATTCTCTTTTTAATTTTGCTGAGCTGCTTCTTTTAAACTGCTGCCACAGCCACTTAATTTTCCTCCCTGGCATTACCAGCTGGTGGGATTTGATTTTGTTTGCATGTTTTGCCTTTTTCAGGACTTGCTGTTTGGGTTTTTACTGTTATTTAATTCTTCTCTTTTGAGTGGTGGAAGATAAAGCCACACCAGAGTGATGCAGCACAAATGATGGGCTCTGGGCTGCTGACTGAGGTGGTCCAGGAGAGATTTAATGGCACAGAGTCAGGTGAACCTCTCTCTGCCCCAGCAAAATGAGCTTTCTCCCAGGACAGGCAGACGCAGCAGGCTGGGAACTGCGTGTGAGGATTTGTGTTTCCCAGGCAAGGAGCAGCTCCAGCTGACCTACATTTCCAGCTGAGGAGGTCGAGCTGACCCCCAGGGAGCTCCAGCCCTCCTCCCAGCACACAGGGGGTGCCACTGCAGTGGGCTGTGCCCCTTAAAGTGGCCCACTGAGCTGGAGCAGCTGCACAGGAACAGGGGTGTTAACATGGAAACCAAAGGAGATCAACACTTAATGACCAAGGATTATCTATAATTGACAATGACCTTTATGTTGAGATGAAGTCAGACAAGTCTGTGAGAGTCTCCAGGGTAAAAGATGCTCCTTAGAGCCTAACAAAGTGTGTCCTTTCCCAATCCCATTAAAGCAATTCCAACCCCACTGCTGTCCTGGCTCCCAGCAAATGGATCAGCTGCTCCAAGGTGCAACTATTCAGACCCCAAAGAGCTCTGCTCTTGTCACAGTTTTAAGGCAAGATTATTTTCATAAATATCAGACCTGCCTGTTTGGAGGTTTGATGTGTTACTGACAGCCATACAAGTCAGGTTGTGCAGCTGGAAGAGATGCTGCCTTTTTTTAGGTGTAATTAGCATTTCATTTCCCATCAAACAATTTCCCCATCATGTTGAGCATCACCAGGGCAATAGGAACAGTCAAAAAATGCTTTATTGCAGATTTATGCTATTAAAAACCCCCCAAATTAAAAAAAAAACTAAGCAATTTCTGAACTAAGTGGAGGGGGTTGTGTGGTTTTGTTTGGTCTGAGTTTTGGTTTGTTGCTGTTATTGTTTGGGAGGTTTTTTAGTGTGTGTGTAGTGATTAATTCAGTAATTACCAAATCAATACCAGGTAGCACAACTAAAGCTTCAGGAAGGCTGGAATTCTATATATTTTCTAGTGTTGTTTAATTTCCCTCAGGGACTCCAAAAGTTACCTTATTAAAACTTTTCTGTCAATAGGAAAGTTTTTAGTGAATAAAATAACAGAAAGGAGACCAGAAATCTCCTTGGGTTTTGCACAAACAACAGGAGGTGACTCCCTGTTGTCCTCAGCTCCTGACTGAACACCTACAGCAGCCCCAAAGAGCCTCTGAGGGGCAAGAAAGGGGAGATGGATCCCCTGTTTGAGCCATGCCAGGCTGTGTTGGGGTTTGGGGGTTGCTGAGGAAAGGATTGAGGGTCACCAGTCCACCAGGTCATAAATCCAACCCCAAGTGTGTGAACCTCCCACATCTTAAGAGGATCATTATGAGCCACATCTCCTGCCTGGAGAAACTTTCCAAGGGAATTCATGTCAAGATGGATCATCTCCAAAAGAAGTTTGGGGGTTAGTATGAGGGGTTTTTCCAGCTTCCCCATGACCCCTCTGCTGTGAGCTGAGATCCCCCAGGCTCTGGCTGGAGAGCCAGAAGACAAGACAGAAGGTGAAACCTTCATGCCACTGAACCACCCGGTCCTTTCCTGACTCCTCGGGGCCAACTGAGGACACCAAAAATCAAAGAGGACTTCTCAGCATGGGGAGAGAGACCAACACCTGACACACCAGTTTGCAAAGCTCCTCCCTGACAGGCTTCAACCACTTTGCCACCACCATCAGCCTCTGCTTTGACAGCCCTGCTGTCATTTATGCTGCTCTTGTCTCCTACAAATCACCACCAATATTCCTTTGGCTGTTCAGAGACAGCAGAAGGTCCCAACCACTCTGTCTGGGATCAGCCAATCGTGGAGATAAATCCACCAGGAGAAGCAGCCTGTGGGCTCAGAGTCTCTGACAGTGGCATTTGCTGCTTGCCAGGGGTGCATTTTCACACTACAGGATCCTCTCAGTGTCATGAGAGCTGAAACAGGTTCCAGTGTCAAACCCAGGGGTGATTCCTGTGCTGAAACAAAGTTCCTCTGAAGTCTTTGTGAAACCTTCACTGTCCTTCACAGAGCAGCTGTACAGAACAAACAGAAAAAAAAACGTTTGTGGCCTCTAAGCCTGGTATTTTTTACCTTTAAAATGCTTTGACTGCTTTGCAATTTAGATTTTCTGGTCAGACTTTGGTTAGAATAGAGGTGAGGGGCAGCTGTCTCTTGACAAACAGAGATGTCCACCCTTGATGTCCACCCTTGATGTCCACAACAGGACAGTTTTTAACACCCAGTGAATGAGAATCTGCAAGGAATGAGCTGTTGTTACTGTCCCTGAGTAAAAAGAAGCCTTAAAAGGCTTTCAGAGTGACCAGTTGTTTTCTACTTAATGATATTATTGACTGATCTTTTGCTGTTCTGGGTTCTCAGGCACATGGTGGGATTTTTGGGCAGGTTCTGCCCAGGGTCCTGTCCAGGAGTTGCAATTCAGTGATCCTTGAGGGTCCCTTCTAGCTCAGGAAATTCTGTGATTTGTGTGTCTTAACCTGATGATCACTGGAAAGAAATTTTTCAGAGGCAATTTAATAACACTTAAGGCACAAGAGTTCATAGTGTATTATTTTAAATTGAAAAATGAACTCTGGAAAGTTCTACCAGCAGGGGTTTGATTTTCCTGCTAATTGGAGGTACACAATAGAATATTCTTTGGTGAAGAAATCATCCATAGGATTGTGGGGTTGTGTCAGATGAATCCCTGAGACTCTCATAGCCATCCTTAAGACAAAGAGCAAAACAACCTCAGAGGATTTTCCTGCTTACCTGTCACCTTGAGATAAATACCCAAATTCAGCTAATTCCACAGGGACCTGATTGCCTGAAAAAGGCACCAAGGAAATGAGAAGTGTTGGGCAACCAGCATATTTATTGGAAGAATAAAAAAAAAGATTCATTTTCTGTATAATAAAATCCACACATAAGCATTTGTTTCTATTATTGTATTCCAATAAAAGTGAATTAAATGGTGTCAGAATTGAAGGCTTTTCCTTGTGAAAGAATAACCAGAAATGAGGCTGTGGGAATGAATCAAACTAAGAATGGAGCTCATATTTTTTAAAGAGAGCAGGACAAAACAGCAACAATGTAAGAACAGACTCTGTGAGAGTCACTTTGCTTCATTCCATTTACACTAAAAATGCTTTAATTATCTTCTTCAGTGTTTGGGGGTTTCTGGGTCTTAGAAGAATAGGAATGATAATGTAAGCCAGTGGCAGACAATGAAAAGAGAGAAAAAAATCTCTTGTGATGGGGAAGTTTCAAACATTCCCAACTCCTTGTCAGCCCCAAATGAAGCATTTCCAGCCCAGGCTGTTCCTCTGCCAGGTGAGTCACTGAGAGCTGGAGGAGTTTGGAGTTCAACAGACATGAAAACTGTGCTTATTACAAACCAACAGAGGAAGTTGCACACAGGAAAAAACCCTCTATTTAAAGACAGACACAAAAGAATTGCAGGAATTCTGCAGTGTCACTCCATCCTCCCTTGGCACAGACATTCTCTTGCTCCTCCCAGCACAGAAACACCCTCTGGGGCTCCACCCCAGGCACTGAATCCTGTTTATCTCCTCCTTTTTTAAATTTCTGCCTCATTACTATTCAGCCTGGATATGAAAGGAGACATTTTCCCTGTTCAAAGGTCCCTGGGCCTGCACAGAGCGTGGCTTTGTCTTCAGGCATTTCCCAAACATGTTGCTGGACTTTGCACCCCAAAGCTCTCAGATTGGAGGTCAACCATTCCTGCACCAGGTTTGTCAAAGAGAAAAGGGCTTGTTGGCATGTGTGGCCCAGTCAGCAATCCATGGGCTCTGAGAAAAGGTGGAGTCTAATCAAATAAGCAATAGAGCCCTTCTGAGTCAGGCTTTGCTTTGGACTTGAGTTCAAGGTCCACCTCTGCAGGAGACAGGACTGATTGGTGTGTCACACCAACACTCTTTGCTGCCCAGGGAAGCAGCAGCACACTCAGAGGCTCCACAGCTCTCCCCTGGAGCCCAGAGCAGTGTGGAGCCCCTTCCCTCTCTGGGATGAGGGCAGAGATGGTGCCCTCTAGAACTGGCACCACAACACCTGCCCAGGTCCTTGTAAGGTGGGGAGAGGGGCACCTGTGTGGGAGCAGGAGCCCAAGGACTTTGGCCAAAGCAAAGAACTTCCTGCATCCTGTGAAAAATTAGGGACCTGTGACTCCAGAAGAGTCCAGACCTTCCAAAAGGTTCTGTTCCAAGGAGCTGTCCTCAATATTTGGCTCAGTAAATGTCCTGCCAAGTGCTCAGATGGAGCAGTTGGCAGTGGAAGAGCCATGGTCTGATGGAAACCCTCTGAAAGACCAGAGCTGCCTCTGCCACCTCTGCCAGTCCCTGGGACCCAGGGCAGGAACAGGCAAACAAGATCTCTTAGCCAGGCATTCTGAGATCTTGGAATAAGATGAAAAATACCTGTGTTATTGCTCTTCTTCTCAGCAGGACTCGGCCCCTGTGCCAAGGGAGCTGCTCTAATGCAGAGCACAGAACCAGGGCATGTTTCTGTCCTCCTGTTTAGTGCTGGGGATCTGAGGCAGCAAAGGCACAGAGGAGCTCCCTGTTCCCTCAAGGTGCCTCAAGTGACTTCAGAGATCTGCTGCAGGGGCCACTGACTGGATTTTGAACAGATAAGACCTGCACAATTACCCTTTGGGGGCAACCTTCCCTATTTAGAAATTCATCAGCATTTGTTTCCCCCTTCCAAGACCTCTAATACAGAAGAATTTCTGACAAGGCTCTTCTACTTGCCAGGCAGCAAGAGCTGAAGCTGAAATTATGAGCCAAGTGAAAACCAACATTTTTATGCAATGCCAAAATACTTGTTCCTCCTTAAATTGTTAATTCTTCCCTTTGCCATATTGGAAACTAACTCTGGACCCAATAAAATGAAAGGACTCACAGTAAATTACTCACAAGTGAAAGATCCAAAGTATTTTTTGTCCCCAACTAAAGATAATAAATGGAAGAGCTCCACTAAGTAATAAAAAGAAAATATTTCTAATTTCTGGAATGTTAGAAAAGCTCTATTTACCAATTTACTCTGGAGAAATGGACTGTAATAATAGATTCTCATTAAATACAGCCAAGAAGGAAATTAAACCCGGCTTAAAATAGAAATAGGAAGCCTCCCTGTATAAACCTTGCTGAGTGGCAGTGGCCAGATCCAAAGCAGAAGGTCCAGGTCCCTGTGAGACAGATGTGGGACTGACTCATCCAACCCACTCCTGTTGGAAGAACAGCTCGTGCCACAAAGGAGCTGAACAGGAGCATGAAAGAACAGGGAAGTAAAAGTTCTTCAGAGTTTGCCTTTTATGTCCACAAACTGACCTCAGCTTCTGGAAATTAATAACAGAAACCTCAGGTAAGTTTTAGGTACCTGAAAGAGTAACTAGAAATGTGTTTTGCTGGTCACCAAATGAGGCAACTGGTAGGCAATAAATTGAACCAGTTCTAAAAAATTAGAAAATTAATCTTGTTAAGGAATTGCTATTTTTCTAAAACAACATAGTGGCCTTTATGGCTTCTCCCCCTGAGGATTTTATGCACTAAACTCAGAAATTTCCATAATCTTCCCAAATCTTCTCTTCCTTTCTGCCACTGCAGACAACGGTCACCCAGCCCAACTTCCCAGGTGACACCTTCATTTCTTCTTCTAGCTCATGGTGATTTTTATGCATCCTCACTCCAAAACCAAAGACTTTCCAAACAAGAAAGTTCTTGTTAAACTTCCTGAGATAAAAAGCTCTTTTTCCCTCCTGGATCCAGCAGAGAAAGGCTCATTCAGTACCAAGTTACTGACCTTAGTAAGTAGATCAGAATTAAGCCCAATTATCCAGGACACCTCTAATGCCTGTATTTAATCCTTTAGATTTAAGCATAAAACTATAAATTTGTCATTGAATTCCAATATAAGCCCTTAATATTTACAGTCAGAACCACACACAAAATACTACCCGTGGAAATCCCTTGAATTTTCCAACTAGTTTTTATTTCCATATTTCGCTATGAGATGTTTAAAGTGAATAAGAATTTCACTTCACCTCCCTGGGTCTGGTTTGTAGATCTGAATTTTCTCACAAAACTCCAGGGATATAATTCATTTTATAAGAAAAAAGTAATAATACAACCATTAGTGAGAGAAAAGGGAACATTGTCATTAGTGGTAACAATATGGGTGTTCTTGACACACTGGAGTCCTCTCAGCTTCTCCACATGGAGAGCTGCTTTTCATACTTTGCTTTTGAGAAAATAATGAAATGTCATGTTCAGGCTTTGCATTGACTTACTGGGATTCTGAAGAGATGGAAAGAAGAGAAAAGAAGCCACTCCTGGGGAAAAAAAAAACACAGTTTGAGGGTTGATTTTTTAAATAAATCATGAAAAATATTGTGGTAACAAAAGGGGAGGGGAAAGAGGACAGTGAGAAGCAGCAAGTGCTGCCCACAAATCCTGCTCAAAACTTGCCTGGAATTTTAAGAGATTTGTTAATGAGTTTGATAAAAACAGACCCCTCATAGGACTTTTTCCAGAGAGTTTCACTGAGTATTGAAGATTCCCTGTGTACTCTACCAGTGGAATCTCTTGATATCGTGATGCTCAATCACTCCTCCCAGTGATCTCCTGTCTGTCTCTCTCCCACCTCTACATCCCACACAGGCACTCCCCAGACGAGCTAATAAATGCAACAGAGGAGATCACACTCCCCCTCTGTGTCTGTGTGGCTTTTTTTGATTGCACACAGCAGAATTTTCAGCCCCAGAGCTCAGGGATTTCATCATCCCCACGAGTCGTTCTGTTTGATGCCCGTGGAATTCCTCCCTCAAAGCAGCAGATCCTGCTCAGCTGTGTAAAAACGAGTCCCTGCAGGGGGTGGGATGGGGAAGAAGCACTGAAACCCCTTTTTCCCCCCAACTGCTGCCCCACAGGTCCTTGGTGTACTCTCCAGAGAGGGGGGACCCACTGCAAGGGCTGTCCCTGGAGCTGAGAAATCTCAGAATAAGGAGCTGCTGATGGACAATGGATCTTAAAGCAGCAAAGGTTATTTATTGCAGCTCTCACTGGACACACTAACCCCACCTGAGGACACAAAGGAAACCATTTTGCAGATTCTAGAGCCATGGTTACAGCATTTAATTATACATATTAATGAATTCTTTACTGTACTCGCTGATCCAGCCAGGAGCTGCTGATGGACAATTGATCTTAAAGCAGCAAAGGTTATTTATTGCAGCTCTCACTGGACACACTAACCCCACCTGAGGACACAAGCAAACCATTTTACAGATTCTAGAGCCATGTTTACAGCATTTAATTATACATATTAATGAATTCTTTACTCTTCTGGGCTCACTGATCCAGCTGTTTCAAGCATTCCAAAGTCCTGGCTCTAAGTCTCCTGTATCTACTTTAAACATCTAAGTTATGTTATTCACAGCCCAGAGGTCTCTTGTACATAATCCATAATATTTTCTACAATGAGAAGACTTTGGTCCAAAGACTTTAGTCCAGCAGCCAAAACAGAACAAGTTATTAACTAGTATTTCTACAATGTTTTTCTGGCAAAACAGGTAGAACAAATATTAGGCTTATTATCTTCCAGCTCAGCAGGGCAAGGTGGCATCAGCTAAGCCATGGCTGGGGCTCCTCTTGTGCCCTGCTTGTTATCACCCCGAGAAGGACCCAGTTCTTATCCAAACAGCTCATCCAAATTGCATCTGGAAATTGCATCCAGCCCCAACAACTGGATTGGTCATTAATATCATCTGATTGCAAACGTTTGTCTTTGTGCTCACAACAAAAGAGAGAAAAAGGAAGGAGAGCAGCTTCTCTCCGGTCCTTTGTACCGTCAGCTCTTTCCATCAGACTCTGCCTTATTGCACAGAGATTTTGCCATGATTGGTTTCTTTGACATGTGTTTCTCTTGCTTTTCATCTGAAAGGACAAGGTGGCTGAGAATTAAGTGAATTGTTCATTAAATAGTCCCCCCTGCTTTGAGAAAAGGTCGTCCTTTCTCCGGATTCTTTGATGCCTTTGGAAGCTCTTGGAGAAAAAATAAATTGGAGAATAAACCTTCTCCCCTTCATTCTTTTCATGATGGTAATTTCAGAGATAACTGTTTTGGAGGTAAAGTTGATTTCTGATAACAAAAGACCCACTGTTTAAAATGAGACTCTGCAACTCTTAGCAGGTGATTGACAAGAAAAGTGGTCAGAGTGGCTGGTGGGGACCTGCAACAGTGAAGAATGAAGCAACAATCACAAATCAAAACCACTCCACTAAACTATCTGGGGGTTAGAACCGTATTTTCTTTGTTTGGTTGGTTTTTTTGTTCTAACTGTTGGTGCATTTTGAAGGGAGGAATGTAGGTCGTCTCACAGGAAATTGGATCTTAACAGGAAAATAAAATCAGGCAGCGACTTTTTTCACCATCTTGAGTCTGCTGGAGGTTCAGACACTCTGAGTTGTGGCTGTGGGAACTCAGTGGTGCTTTTTCCCTCTCTTATTTTTCAGGTATTACTGCTAAAACAATCAGGTTTATTTGTTCTCAGGAAAAACCACACACACACACAAAAAAAAAAAATCCCAACCAAAAAAAAAACCCTCAAAAAAACACCAAAAAAAAAAAAAGAAGAAGAGGAGGAACAAAATTAAACAGGGAAAAAAATGTTTGGGATTAACATTTATTATTTCCTGAATGCTGCCTTATTTATTCAGGAATATGCATGGAAGAATTTGTAGGTAAGAGTCCAAGAAGAACCTCTAGGCATGTTAGAAATCTGCTCCTCACCCCTAACAGGATGGCCAGAAAACACATAAAACCAATTAAATTCTCCAAATGAGATGTTGATGAAATTGAAGTGGTTTAGGCTCCTCTTATTCCTGGCCAAGAGATGCTTCCATACTCAGCAAATTCCAGAGCAAAATACCCAACCCCTCAGAGGTCTCAGCACCTTCAAGCTCACGACAGATGCAGCAAAATGATGCATGATTTAGTTTCTTACCTTGAGAGAAACAACATATGTTGGTTGTTTTATTAATTATTCTCTAACACTGCTCACCAACTATGAATATATTGTCCAAAGAAGAGGCAATGCCACCCCAAACCCCTCATTAATTATCTTTCTTTGTTCCTCGACCCTGAGATGAGCTCAGTTGGTTAAACTTGGTTGTAACAATGCCAAGGTGATGGGTTCAATCCCCTGTGTGGGCCATTGACTTGAGAGTTGGACTCGATGGTCCTTGTGGGTCCCTCCCAGCTCTGAATAGTCTGATCTGTGATCTCTCTACTCAACTGTTCCCTCTCTCAAAACATTATTCATACCCTACAGGCCAAAGCCATTCCCACCCCCTTTCCAGTCTTGAGTAAAGGAGATGGAAAACAGGTGAAAAACTCAACCAAAGAAATAAGACATGGAGGAATTAATCCCAACAGGCTGGACAAGAGGCTCTGGAAAGGTCTTTTCAAGAAGAGTTTGGGGCAGGGCAGCAGCAAAATGCCCACAAATCAAGGCCTGCCCTCTGGTGCCCAGGGAGCTGCCCCTTGCACTGGCTACACACAAACTGGGCTTGCTTTTTTAATTAAAAATACACAGTTTGGCTGGTTTCACAGCAAAGGCCAAAAGAAAGTTTGCCTTGAAGGATATTCCTATGAAGGAATATCTTCATTTTAGGAGGTAAAACTACCTTTATTTTTTATTTCCTTATGTAATTATCTCCCAGGAAATTTCCCTCAAAAATAATTTTGGTGTAAAACCCAAAAAGGACCAAAGAATTACATGGTGTTCACTCACTGTCCCATTGACCTACAACTGGCTGTCAATTTTGGGACCTGCAACTTGCCCTGGCATGGCCTGGAGGTGCTCAGGGCATGGGATGTGTTCAGGCTTTTATGGGCACTGTGGAGACCAGCCCCTCCTTTGGCAGTGCAGAACCTTTCAGGGGCTCCAGTGACAGCAAGGACTTGAGTGTTGTGTTCAGTTCTGGGCCCCTCAGGTCAGAAAGGATATTGAGGGGCTGGAGCGGGGCCAGAGAAGAGCAACGAGGCTGGAGAAGGGACTGGAGCACAAGTGCTGTGGGGAGAGGCTGAGGGAGCTGGGGGTGTTCAGCCTGGAGAAGAGGAGGCTCAGAGGTGACCTCAGCACTGTCTGGAACTGCCTGAAGGGAAGTTCTGGCCAGGTGGGGGTTGGTCTCTTCTCCCAGGCACTCAGCAATAGGACAAGGGGGCACGATGGGCTCAAGCTCTGCCAGGGGAGGTTTAGGTTGGATATCAGGAAGAAATTCTTTGCAGAGAGAGTGCTCAGGCATTGGAATGGGCTGCCCAAGGAGGGGGTGGATTCTCCAACCCTGGAGGTTTTTAAGGTGAGACTGGACATGGCACTGAGTGCCATGATCTGGTAATCACAGTGGGGTTGGATTTGATGATCTCAGAGGTCTCTTCCAACCCAGCTGATTCTGTGAGTCTATGAACTCAACCCCAGGGCAAATTCCTGGATGTTTCTCTTCACATGCCCTTGCCCTGGAGCTGAGTGAAGGTGCCCACTGCCCCCCAAATGTTGGTGAGCCTCAGAGACACCTGGAGAGCACATCTGCTGCAGAAGACACGCACAGCTGTGTGTCCTCAGCCTTCTGGAGCAAGGAGACCCCCAGAGGCCTCAACTCTGTTTGAAAAGCAGATCAGAAAGTCCTGTGCTCATGGAGATCCATATGCCAGAGGCACAAGGGACAGGGGCAGATGTTCCTTGTGCTCCTCTGGGATCTCCCAGTCCTTCTCTCTCTCCTTCCTTCCAAACATTGCTGGAGAGGCAGGAATCTGCAGCTGCACGTGGTCCTGAGCTTTTGTGGATTGTACAGTCAACATTTATGAACTTTCCTCCAAACTCATCTTGTTCTGACCATGCTCTCCTCCAGTTGTGTCCTGCCAAGGGTGCTGGCACTGCCAGGACTGTCTAGAAGGCAGGAGTCATTCCTGGGCCACTTGACAGCCCTCAAATTTTGCTGAACAAGAGGATACTCTGAAAAGCCTGTCCTGAGCTGTGAGCTCAGACACCACACCCACGTTTCTCTGTGGCTGTTGAGGAATTCCAGGAAGTTCTGAAAAACTAAAGCTTCAAAGTAAACCTGAAATGTAATTCTGTGCTCTATTTGCAGAAATCATCAGCAAAGATAAAAAGTTTGAAATGATGACCTCTTTTTTTATAGAGATAAGATCAGAAATTCATGGGAGCAAAATGCAGAAGGAAGACACAGCTAATCATGTCACAGGAGGAACCAACAGGCACAGGAGCATCATCATCTCATCCCTGGCTCTTTGGGCTCTAAAGTGATTTGCAGACCAGAGAGAAGCTGAAATGCAGAATCCAGCTCAGGATAAAGCCACCCTACCATTTGTTCTCCTTTCCAGAAGCTGAGTTATTTCTGTTGATTTTTTTTTTTTTAAACAGAAAGCTTTATAATCCATCCTCATTTTGGTTTGAATTCACAGCCATCTCCCCGTTCTGGTGTCCCTGTCCTGACTCCTCCCTGTGGCTCTGCTGGTTCAGAGTATGAGGTTGAGAAGTTCAGTTTCTCCCAGCTCTGTCCACCTCGTTGCACAGTGGGATGAGCTCAACCATGGATGTCCCTGATCCAGCTGGGAGAGATGAGGGAGAAAGAGGAGCTCCTGCACTCCCAGCCCTGGGTATTGATGGTGGGACACTCCAGAGGTGGCCTTGGCTGTGAAGAGCTGCATCCAACCCAGTGCTTTGTTCTCAATCACACCCTGTCAGTAAAAAAGGGTTCCTGTGTCTCAATAAAACCCTTTTCTTCTGCTCTCGTGGTCTAAGCAGTACAACTAGAACTAGAATGGTAACAAGATACACATAAAAACAAAAGGAGAAAATAGGAAAAGAAGTTTTTAATTATTACAAGATAGAAGGAAACTGAGGTCTGGCTGAGCTCAGGCTCTGCTCAGGGTTCAGGACATGAACTCCAAGAATGAAGAGCAGGAAAAGATTCTCCTCTTGAGAAGGAGAGTTAAGGTGGGAACCCACAGTGTGGGGAAATAGCCCTGTACTTGGAGCTGCAGGATGGAATGTGCCTTGGCATTCCACTGTGGTCAGTTCTGGGCCCCTCAGTTCAGAAAGGATATTGAGGGGCTGGAGCGGGGCCAGAGAAGAGCAACGAGGCTGGAGAAGGGACTGGATGTGGCTCTGAGTGTCCTCTGAAACACCTCCAGGGACAGAGAATCCAACATCTCTTGATCCAACCCCACTGTGATCACCAGCCCAGGGCACCCTGTGCCCTGGGCTGGTGATCACAGTGGGGTTGGATCAAAGGTTGGTGATCTCAGAGGTCTCTTCCAACCCAACTGAGAAGAGAAGAGCAACGAGGCTGGAGAAGGGACTGGAGCACAAGTGCTGTGGGGAGAGGCTGAGGGAGCTGGGGGTGTTTAGCCTGGAGAAGAGGAGGCTCAGAGGTGACCTCAGCACTGTCTGGAACTGCCTGAAGGGAAGTTCTGGCCAGCTGGGGGTTGGTCTCTTCTCCCAGGCACTCAGCAATAGGACAAGGGGGCACGATGGGCTCAAGCTCTGCCAGGGGAAATTGAAGGTGGAGAGCAGAAAAAAATTCTTTGCAGAGAGAGTGCTCAGGCATTGGAATGGGCTGCCCAGAGAGGGGGTGGATTCCCCATCCCTGGAGGTTTTTCCGCTGAGCTTGGCCGTGGCACTGAGTGCCATGATCTGGTAAAGGGACTGGAGTTGGACCAAGGGTTGGACTCAATGATCTTGGAGGTCTTTTCCAACCCAATCCATTCTATGATTCTAAGAATTAACCCTTCCATTTTCCCCACTTTTAACCAGCAGTTAAAGTACAAATTGCAGTTGTTTGCCACTCGTTGTTTCATTTTTCTCAGTCCTTTCAAGTTGAAATGAAAGCAGTGGGTGACTGTAGGTGCAGAAAACGTGACCTCCAGCAGCACTTGAAGTAATTGAAATCATCTAGCCTGGAATATTGAAGGGAAACAATAATAACTCTCAGATAAAGAAAGCAAATTATACATCATGACACGCTCCCCAGTCATAATAAATGTGTTGTTTGGACAAATGTTTGGTCTCTGTATGATTACAGTAACTTTTATTAAAAGAAGAAACCCAACATTTGGAAGAGAAGAGAGGAGGAAATTGAGGAACTGGATCTCATATTCTCCCAAATGTCTGGATTTAGGAATCAGAAGGGGAGTAAAATCTCACTAATTTAAGATTGGTGTTGCACTTGACATGTCACTGGTTTTTTGTTGTCTACTGCCCTGTCATCATCTCTAGAAAGGACTTGCAACAGGAAAGCACAAAAGGAGACCAAGATTCAATACAGTCACTGCTAATCTGTGTCTCATGCACACCTGAGGCAGCTTCACCTCCATAGAAAAGTACATTTTTAGTACATTGTTTGCCATTCTAAGGAATCATAGAAAAATAGATGACCATTAATCAGCAGAAGAGGCACCTCCCAGCTCAGATAGACACACAACAAACCTTCTTCAAGCCACTCAATCTTCCTTTATCACACTGAAGTACTTCATTATTCCCACGAGGTTTTGAAACTATTCTATTTCACAGTCCTTTTTTTTTTTTTATTTTATTTTTTCCAAATATTCTTTCAAGCAATAAATCCAACACAGCAAAACTCAGGTAGGTAGAGAAGACATTTGACTGCCAGGGAATTTGTGGGCTTGGTTTGCTTGTTTCAAAACACACCCTGAAACTGGATTTGAAAATGAAGAGGACTCATGTTATTATCATCAGTGCAGCTACAGAAATATTTACACTTGGGAAAAAAAAAAGGAACAAAGGAACTGAAGGAACTGTAAGGGAATCTCTCTTTTTAACATCAAAAATGGAAAATTGAGGAAGTTACCTTGAAAAAAAACTGCATCCTTGTATGTGCCAGTCAAGCTCCTAAAGTTGGAAGAAGAAAAGGCCACTGATAATTTCAGAATTCTTGGGAAGAAAAGGAAGGATGATCTTTCCTTGCTGTGAAATCAGCAATACTTCAGTTAGCTGGAAAACACTGGCAATGACAGCTAAATTATAGTTGAGGGATAAATGAGAACAAGCTGGGTTTGTTAATTAAGGTGAAGATCAATTAACAGCATTGCCTGTGGTTGGCACAGACCCTCTGACCCCCCAAATGCCCCTTCCCCTCCCCCTGGGGATCAATGCAGGGCAATCCCTGCAGAGGGCAAATGCAGGAGTGGGGAGGATTTCCACTCAGCAGCCCGAGGTGGAGGGTGTTTTTCTAACTGATTAGCATTGCTGGGCCATTGCATTTCTCATTAAAATCCCTTTCTTGAAGGTAGCTACAATTTGCACCATGTTTTCCACTTGTCTGAGCTTCGAGCTGTCGCTCAAAAAATTAATTTGAGCTGGGTTCATCTTTCCATCACCATCTTTTTTTTTTTTTTTTTGTCACAGTGGTTGATTAATTCCATGTCATTGTTTGCTCTTTTACAAGATTAATTGCAGGATGAGAGAATAGATGACTTTCTGGGGAGGGAATATCTGCAGTTATTGTAATTCCTCAATGCCAGAAAACAACTTTTTTTTTTCCCCCCATCTAACTTCAGGCAGCAGGAAAATGATGCAGTGAAACTGGTTTGGTCTTTTCCTGGGTCAGTTGTGTTGGTCTGAGACTGGTTTTGTCTTCCTGGGTCAGTTGTGTTGATCTGAGACTAGTTTGGGCTTTTACTGAGTCAGTTGTGTTGATCTGAGACTAGTTTGGGCTTTTCCTGGGCCAGTTGTGTTGATCTGAGACTGGTTTGGTCTTTTCCTGGGTCAGTTGTGTTGATCTGAGACTGGTTTGGTCTTTTACTGGGTCACTTGTGTTGATCTGAAACTGGTTTTGGTCTTTTACTGGGTCAGGTGTGTTGATCTGAAACTGGTTTGGTCTTTTACTGGGTCAGGTGTGTTGATCTGAAACTGGTTTTGGTCTTTTACTGGGTCACTTGTGTTGATCTGAAACTGGTTTTGGTCTTTTACTGGGTCACTTGTGTTGATCTGAAATGGGTCTTGTCTTTTCCTGGGTCACTTGTGTTGATCTGACACTGGTTTGGTCTTTTACTGGGTCAGGTGTGTTGATCTGAGACTGGTTTGGTCTTTTACTGGGTCAGGTGTGTTGATCTGAGACTGGTTTGGGCTTTTACTGGGTCAGTTGTGTTGATCTGAGACTGGTTTGGGCTTTTACTGGGTCAGTTGTGTTGGTCTGAGACTGGTTTGGTCTTTTACTGGGTCACTTGTGTTGATCTGAAATGGGTCTTGTCTTTTCCTGGGTCAGTTGTGTTGATCTGAAACTGGTTTGGTCTTTTCCTGGGTCAGTTGTGTTGATCTGAAACTGGTTTTGGTTTTTCCTGGGTCAGTTGTGTTGATCTGAGACTGGTTTTGGTCTTTTACTGGATCAGTTGTGTTGGTCTGAGACTGGTTTTGATCTTTTCCTGGGTCAGTTGTGTTGATCTAAGACTGGTTTGGTCTTTTACTGGGTCACTTGTGTTGATCTGAAACTGGTTTGGTCTTTTACTGGGTCAGGTTTGTAGATCTGAAACTGGTTTTGGTCTTTTAGTGGGTCAGTTGTGTTGGTCTGAGACAGGTTTGGTCTTCTACTGGGTCAGTTGTGTTGATCTGAGACTGGTTTGGTCTTTTCCTGGGTCAGTTGTGTTGATCCAAGGCAAGACTTTCTTTAGTTTTTAAGTTTTGCCACCACAGTTCTCATTCCCTGCAGCTCCTTTTAGAGTCTCCAAGCCCTGAAAGTCTGCCTGATACATCCTGAGCTCTTGAAGGACACAAACCATCTTCACAATCCACCCCCAGTGGACAGGTCCAGCACTGAAACAAGGATTTCCTCTGGGATTATGCAGAATTTCATGGTAGGAAAAGCTGGGACAGATTCCCCCAGTGAGGTTTGTACCACTCCAGCCCAGGTGTGGTGACACCTTCAGTTGTAACTCACTCAAGACACAAAGGATTTAGGGAAGTGAGGACAGAGGGGGTTTTGGGACACTTTTTTCCTCCTCTATTGACATAAAATAGACATTATTTTGTTCAGCCAACCTTTCCTTGGCTTCCTTTAGTGCACATTCATTTCCTCACAGAGCTTCACTGATGTTCTCTGATGCCTTCATGGGGTTCTTTTCTACACCAACCTTATTTATTCAGCTTTTATTCCATTTTTTATGGCTTGCTGATTGTTTGCAAGAAACACCATCCACTTGTTAGTGGAGAAATATCAATTCAGTTTTCTGATTTTTCATTGAAACTTGACCATAATCTTTCTGCTTCTCATTTACCCTCTTGTGTAGAAAATAAAAGTTTTTCCAGCAATGTCTGTGCTCCCCAGATGGATAACATGGCAAAAACTTCTCCTTTCCTGCACTGAAGGCGAGGAGAATATTCCTCCAATTTCTAGGAGAGCAGTTTTCCTTGGATAAATTAATTTAATGAATAATGGAGGAACATTTGCTTTGTAGCAGAATAAATGAAGGCATCCAACCCCCCAAATTCATAGCTCTGCATTAAGTGCAATAATATTGTCCATAACCTGTGGGATTTTTACTGTTTGAAATGAATCAGTAAATGCAGATTGAAGGGAAGTTTTCAGTGTTCAGCAAAATTGTGGAAAAAAAGGAAAATAATTCATATTTGACCTTTTAATTAATGTTCCCCATTCAGCTCTAATTATTTTGCAAACACGAAGTCAGGTGGGCACTGCCAGGAGTGCCCCTCTCTTCTGTCCTGTGCCACCAGTGGGGACAACTCCTGTAAGGGAAGACAAGAAGGTGTTAAACCCTCTAAGAGAAGAAACAACCCCCTGGAAACAGCACCTACCCCAGACCTGACTTTTAATCTGAATTTTGCAACTCTCACTGCAAATAAATCATGGGCACTGAAAATCCCTTCCCTCTACAAGGAGATAAATTATATCAATTTTACTTTGGCCTGACTTGAATCACAGTTTGGTTTTTTTTTTAAAATAATAATTCTTTTTAAGAATGCACTTCAACAAAGTGCTTTCAATTTTCAGTCTTTGATAGTTGTGCTGTTTGGTTTTTTTTCCTGAAGAAGAGCCCCACTCCAGTTTATCCCAGAAAAATCTGCTCCAGAGTTGGAAGTTTGTCCCAGTCTCTCATAGTTCTGCTGACTAAATGCAACTCAGCTCTCCCCAGAGCAAGAATATGGCAAAATATTTAGAGTTTCTGCAAACCCCATTAACCTTTTCATGCAGCAATAGGGGAAAACTCCAGGAGGGAGTTGCTGGAACAAGACTTTTGGTTGCTGCTCATGTTGGGTGTGTTGAAAACCTCCCCCTGATGATTCCTGCTGAGGGGTCACTGCCCCCAGAGAGGTGAATAAATCACCTGAAACTTCTGTTTTTAGATTTCAGAGGGGAATAAAATCCTACAGACAGATGTTATGTGTCACCTTCACAACAAACTGTTTCTTGATTTAGGCATAGTGAGTGACGCTCAAGACCTTTTGGTTGGTTCTCTTGCCTGTTCTCAATATTCAGAGTTTTCCAATGTGTCAAGTCAGATCTTCTGAGACAAATCTGCCTCCTAAAGCTCAGCCCACAGAGGAAAGAAAACCTGCTTTGAATTTCCAGGTCAGAAGAAGATGTGCTGAGTGGATCCAACTGAGTGAAGTGGTGATTGATGTGAGAGCATCAAGCCTGTGATTGGGAGAGTCATCCAGTAGCTTTGGGGACTTCATCACTGAACAGGAACCACGTGACTCAATCCCACCAGGAAAATCCAGGAGTAACATGAACATTTCAGGATTAATCTTGCAATCCAGTGAGTTATTATGAGAACAATCTCTGTGTTCCTCATGCCCAGGTAGCAAAGATGAAACCAAGCCCTGTGTGGAAGAGGCAAAAGAAACACATCAGATGTTTTAACTTAGAAAGAATATCCATTCCAGAGCTGAATATTTAATGTATTCCCTTTCCTCCTGGTCTCACAGCAATGTTTGAGGAGGCTGAGGGATTTCCACAATTCCTCTTCAGTCTCAGCTCTTTCAGCCTTCACAGGAACATGTTTTGGGGGAGAATTTGCAATTTGTTGTCACAAGGCAGCATCTGATAATCCAAATGTCATCTGAGCTGCAGTGTGCGAGTCAGGAGAGGAATTAATGAGCTAAAACTTCTATCCAGAGGAAGAAAAGTGGTGTTGTAAAACACTCCTGGTTTTCTCCTTCAATGAGCACCTTTTTTTAAGCCTTTATGAAGGCACTGGGATTTGACCAGAATTACTCAGCTGTTTAGAGCTGGTTATTTGTTTAAATATCTCACAGCACGAGGAAACCAAAGTTAATGAGCAGATTTCCCTCGTTCACAATCTGCAATTTCTTTTTTTTTTTTTTCCTAGTCTTGGGACTCTTGGGCATTATATTGAACAGTGTTAGAAAATATTAATAATTAGGCAGAAATGCATCCAGGAAGCATGTCTGGAAATATTTATATATATATATTTACATGGGAGTGTGGGATTTTACAGGATTTCTCCCCTCCCTCCAGGCCATGCTGCTCATTCAATAAAAATGCAAAAGGGAAATAAATAACTCTCAGTAAATGGGAGAAGTCTCAAAATAATTTGCATTTTTATGTCCCTCAGAGGAAGTAGGACACGTTTATTGGCTGTTAACAGGTGGCACAGGAATAACTGCAGATCCAGCTGCCTCCATTGCTGGCACTTGTCAAGGAGCTTAATAGAGAGATTGATGAGAACTTCAGGCTTTAGGTTTCAAAGCCTTGGAATCTGTCAAGCTGCACCTTAATATTAAACCTCCCATCCCCAAACCAGTCTGTAAATTCAAAATGAAGCTATAAAGCCTTTTTTTAAGGCTTTTATTTTGCATCTTACATTCTATTTGCATGTTCTGTTCAATCTATTCCATTGCTGGGAAGCCCTTTGTGCTTTGCAGCTCATGTCAAACCAACCTGCCCCAAAATGTTTTGAATTTATTGTTGTTTTTTTATTTTTTTTTTCCAGCAGAATGATGCTGACATTCCATAGTTTTATTTCATGGCAGGGATGGGGATGACTATAAGTTGTTTTCCTTCTGAAAAGGACTCCTGTCTTTGAGTTAATGCTGGAATTCCATAAACAACTTGCATTTTTCACCCTCCTTTGAGGAAAGTGTAGCTATAGATATACATATCTATACATATATATATATATTTATTCATGGGACACATTTGTCTCACTGTTCCAATGAGCATTTTGCACACTTGTAATTGAATTTAAAAACCCACAGATCTGCAGCAACCCAGTTCTTGCTCTGCCTGACCACACTCTGGAAATCTCTGGAGTCACTGCAGCAGGAGCTTTCAGACAGCCCATTATTCAGGAAATTGCTCTTTGACTTATAAGCTTTTAATCATAGCACTTTTTTTTTTCTGGAAAAAGTCACCACTCTTTGCTCACTATAAAAAGAAAAAAAGATTTCCAACTGCTCAAATTTATTTTATTTTATTTTATTTATTTATTTATTTTTATTGTATTTTATTTTAATATTAAGTTTAATATATTTAATTGTATTTTATTTTATTTTTATTTACTTTTATTTTCTTTTATTTTAATTTTTATTTATTTTAATTGTATTTTATTTTAATTTATATTTCTTTTATTTTAATTTTTATTTCTTTTATTTTAATTTTATTTACTTTTATTTTATTTTATTTTTATTGTATTTTACTTTAATTTTTATTTATTTTTATTGTATTTTATTTTATTTTAATTTTTATTTCTTTTATTTTAATTTTTATATCTTTAATTTTATTTTTATTTATTTTATTGTATTTTATTTTATTTTAATTTTTATATCTTTAATTTTAATTTTTATTTATTTTTATTGTATTTTATTTTATTTTAATTTTTGTTTCTTTTATTGTATTTTATTTTATTTTAATTTTTATTTCTTTTATTTTATTTTAATTTTTATTTCTTTTATTTTAATTTTTCTTTTCTTTTCTTTTAATTTTATTTTATTTTATATTATATTTTATATTTTATTTTATATTTTATTTTTATTTTAATTTTTATTTTATTTTATTTTAAATTTTAGTTTAGTTCAGTTTTTATTCATTTTATTTTATTTTTATTTTTATTTTTATTTTATTTTTATATTTTATTTTATATTTTATTTTATATTTTATATTATATTTTATTTTATATTTTATTTCACTTTATCTTATTTATTGCTCAAATAACTTAATTTACGTGTAAATCCAGGAAGGAAAAACTTCAGAGGAAACTAAAAGGATTCTAAATCCTTTCTGTATAATTTTGGGATTTTAAGGTTTTGGTTGGTCGGCTCTGTGCAAAATTTCATTTTCTCTTCATTTTGTGATCAAAACAAGACAGTCTACATGGAATTTATGTTAATAAATCATTCTAATAATAATAACAACACAGTGTTACATGAAATTTACGTTAATAAATCGTGATAATAATAAAAACAAGTGTTACAAAAATTATGTCAATAAATAATGCTAATAATAATAATGCTAATAATAATAATTAATAATGCTAATAATAATGCTAATAATAATGCTAATAATGCTAATAATAATAATGCTAATAATGCTAATAATAATGCGAATAATAATGATAATAATGATAATAATAATAATAATAATAATAATAATAATAATAATAACATAGTGATACATGAAATTTATGTTACTAAATGATGCTGATAATGATTTTCACACCTCAAAGTTATCTCAGTTTTATTCATGGATAATGAAATTCACAGAAAAAAGGACGTGGATCTCCTGGAGAGGGTCCAATGAAGGGCTGCAAAGGGGCTGGAGCATCTTTCTTGTGAAGGGCTGAGCGAGCTGAGCCTGTTCAGCCTCCAGAAGAGATGAGTGAGAAGGTCCTTCATCCATGTCCATCATCAGCATCCTCAGAGAAAGAAAGAAAACCAGCCAAGCCAGAGCCAGAACATCAAGATCTCAAATATGCTCTCCAGGAGTTGGTTTAGAAATGGCAAAAATCCTCCCAAGCAGAAGCTGCTTTGCACATCTTAATAAAATACATATATTTGTGTCCCCACCTTTCTTTAGTGCCACTTATTTGTTTATCAGGAGACAGTTTTCCCCCACAGCCTTCACAAAACATACTCAGGGGGCACCTTTTTCCTGTGGAAGGAATGGGAGCACTGGAGTTCTCTAATCCATGAGCTGTTTTGCCCCTGCAAACACCTGCAGGGAGCACTAATTGGTGGCCATGGATTGGGTTTCCTGGGAAAATAACCCTTCCAACATCTCTTGCTTAAGAGCAGGTTGGGTTTTCTCTCCAAACCTTCAGCTTTTCCCTCCCTGTGTGTAATTTATCCACACTCAGATCAACTCATCACCCCCTGCAGAAGCACTTTCACTCTGGTTTGGTTTTCCCTCAGGACTTTTACATCGAGGTGACACTCAGACTTGCTCAAATTGCCCAATTACAAACGCCCTTTGATCAAACAATGGCTGGAGGAGACTCCGAGATGCCTCCTGAAAATGGATCGTTGCTGTCACAGCTCCTCAAGGACCGGCTTTGAAATGCATTCCCTTTAATGCAATCAAAGGAACATTTCATTTAATTGGGAGCTGCCCTGCAGTATTTGTCGGGGACAAAAGTTAATCACAATGGCTGGACGAGCACTCATTTATTTAATTAAGGAGATCCTACTTTCTTGGTGTCAAATTTTTCCAACCTGGTGTACACACAGATTGTCTGGATCTGGTAATCAAAGATTAGTAGATCATGGGGGTTGGATCGGGGGTTGGATCAAGGGTTGGATCAAGGGTTGGATCAAGGGTTGGATCAAGGGTTGGACTTGATGATCTAAGAGGTCTCTTCCAACCCAGCTGATTCTGTGATTATTTTAAAAGCAGCAGAAGCACAGATGGAAATAACCCTTTAGGGTGAAGGTGGTGAGGTAAAAGAGTTAAGAGGGCTGATGGTTTAGGAAACTAAAGAATTTGAGGATGTTTTTCTTACCACCTCATGACACATTTTAGATTTAAGTGAGAAGAGACTAAACACCTCCGTGGAGTTTCCAGAGGCAGATCATAATCCAGGCAGAAGGAGTGAAAATCTGGGATATTGCCTGGCCACTGCTCCCAGAGCCCATGACTGGGGACACTCTGCAGCCTCCTGCCTGTTGTCCTCTCTTGGCTTTGCTCTTCTACCAGAAGGGATGAGCTGCAGCAGCCATGGAGGGGCAGAAGGTCTCCAGAAGCAAAGCCCTTCACTCCCTGAGCACCAAAGGTTGTGCTACCAGAGGGACCTGAGAGCCCTTAAACCCAAAATCCTCACCTGAGGTGGCGATGGCTTTGAAGGAAAAGAGAAGTTTAGGAACCAGTGGACAGGTGGATTTAAACAGCAAAAAGATACAGCAGAAAAGAGAAGGAAAATATGGAAAGGATGTCATGAAAAAGTGAGACAGTGAGGGAGATTAATGTTACTTTTAAGGATCTTCCAGTGGTTGTTCCTTATGTAACAATCCATGGGCATAAAGTGAAACTTTAACATCTAAAGCCTCTAAAAGGGAGAGAGATGGAGTCTGAAGAGCTTCTCTACATCCCAGATATCAGTAAAACTTTAGCACTGAAACCTTTAAAAGGGAAAGAGATGGAGTCTGAGGAACTTCTGATCATCCCAGATATCCCAGGACTTTAGAGATACACCAGGAACCAACCACAAGTCTAAAATACCTGGAGAAAAGGGGAAATTCAGAATTGCATCAAAGGAGATGAGAATGGAACAGCAAGCCCTGAACAGTGAAGCCAGAGCAGCTGGTCCTAAACCAGGAAACATCTTCCCTGTTCCCTACAAAGATGATTTCCCTCTGCATTCTGTTTTCTGTTGCCAGAACACGGTGTGTCCCATGCAGGTATAAAACCAGGATAAGCACAGTGAGCTCTGCAGGGTGGGCTTGGCTTTATGGCTGCTATAAAAGAGAAAGAATGACAATATCAAACCATCAGCAAAGCCCAGGATTTAGGAGACCAATATAATAATTTTCTGGTGTTCACATCTCTGTTTATTCCTCGTAGGATTGTACTTGAAAGTTTTCTTTTCTGTTACATGGACAAAGAAGTTCTTTGTCCAGGATGACAGTCCTTGTCCCACCTCTGCTCACCTTCACACCAGTCACCCCCTCAGCCAAGCAGAAAAGTGAGAATGGAAGTAGCACTTCAAGTCAGGAAAACAATAAAAAAAGAAACCGCTCAGAAAGTGGCAATTTGGATAAAAGCATTTCTGTGCATCCCCTCTCTTTGTTGCAGAAACAAGAAGGGAGGACCCATTGGATGTGCTTTCCATTCACAGCTCCAGCCACCAGAGCTGCTCCCAGAGGCAGCACTTGCACAGGAGAAGAACACAAAGGGTCTCACTGGGAGATGAATTCCTGAAAATTCAGACTCAGTGTGGTGCCAGTGCCCAGCTAGAATCGACTTCCAAGAAATGTTTAGTCCACTCCCAAAATCTGTCACAGAGAAATGTGGGGTTTTTTTTCTCCTGATTCACCTCAATGTGGGTCTGAAATTTTCTCAGCGATAATGGATTTCTTCTGTCAAAAATCACTAACCAGGTTCAACCTGAAGGGATTTGTGGGGTCACTGAGGTGGAAAATGTGTTGAACTGCTTCAATTTTCTGGGGATTGAGGATGGGTTTGTCACCAGTCACACCATTCCCTCGACTCACAGTTCCCTTCCACCACACTCAGAGCAATGACAAAAGGCTCAACCTTCTTATTTCAAGTAGCTGTTTAATGTTACGAGAAAACCTGGTTTGCTAAATTAAAAAAAAAAAAAAAGGGAAAAAAAAGTAGACTTCCATTAATATCCATTCAGGATTTCAGTAAATTCAACAAGAGCAGCTGCATTTTGAACCAAAGTGTCACTTCCTCAGGACAGTCAGCCCAGAGCAGACTGAGCTCTAAAAACTCAATATCATGATCATTTTAGGTTAACTAAATTCAGAGTTCCTCTTCTTGGGTTGGGAGGAAAACAAAAAGATGGAACTTAAACAAGCAACCCCTTTTTTAATCTTTTAAATGCATTAAAGCATCTTAACCCTTGCCAAGATCTTTTGTGAATATCTTGTATTTGATGTTACAGGGAAAAAAAAGGGAAAAATAGCAAGAATTTCATCCACTCTGTGCTGGGTGCAGCCACAGGCAAGTAATAAACAACCAGGCTCCAGGTTTTATTTGCAATAATCTGGGTTTCATGCCACTAACCACCAAAAAAGCCCCAAAATCCCACAGAAAACCCTCTCAAAATGCCTCATAATTATGTATTTTGTGTTCTCAAAACAGCTACATGGCACCTGGTAAGTCAGGCTGGAAGGAGAAGGAGAGGGAATCATTTCTGGAGGCTGCAGATTTCCAGGAGAGCAGCAGCAGAGCAGCTCCAGGGGATGGGAACAAGAACTGTGCTGAGGGTCTGGGGACACAGAAAGGGAAGGAAAGCAGAAGGTGGGATGTGTCCCCTCTGGGAACAGAGAGAATTCCAGCCAAAGTGGCCTCCTGTGTGCCAGCAGGAGAAGACCTTCTCAGAGCAAAGCAACAAGACCTTCTCAGAGCAAAGCAACAAGACCTCGAGGCATATAAATTTCTGGCCACAATCCCATCACCAACTCCCTCCCAGCCTGGAGCAAGTCACCCCAGAGGAGAGGAACAGCACAAGTTCAAGTGGCAGCTTGGCAGTGAGCCTGGAGAACTTGGGACAGGCTCCCATTGGATCCTTTCTCCTGCTTCTTAGGGGAAGTTTTCAGCCCACACCACAGCCAGATTTAAGGTTCAAGTGAGCTTATTGCAGCCATCAGAGTCCTGCTCCCTGGCACTGAGTCACCCCAGCTGTCAGTGCCAGTGGGGACTTTGGGAAAACCAGATGGATGGCAGGAGCAGGAGCAGGAGCAGGAACAGGAGGAGGCACAGGCTGGAGGAAAAGCAGAGCTGGTTTAAGTCTCTCTTGCACTGTGCTGCCAAAGCTCAGGAGAGAAGGGGTGATGACCAAACCAAAAGATGGTCCATTCAGATTAAACAGAAGGAAGGGCTTTTCTACAGGGAAGGGTGTAAAACTGGCACAGGCTGCCCAGAGAGGTGGTGGATCTCCCACTCCTGGAAACACTCAAGGGCACGTGGGACATGGTTTGGAGCAACCTGATCCACCTGGAGATGTCCCTGCTGTTTTGGAGGAGGGTTGGACTAGAAGACCTTTAAAGGTCACATCCAACCCCAACTGTTCTATGATCCCATGACTCACTTTTCCTCAGAAGAATGTGGGGTGAGCTGCACTTACAGAGGTCAGGCTGGAGGAACCTAAATGGAACCTTTCCTAAATAAAGGCAGGTTATGGCTAACGAAACATGTAGATGAGAGAACCAAGGGAGCAGTGGAGAAGGGAGTTTAAACCCCAGAAAAATAAAATATTCCTGCAATATTGAACCATTGCTCATTATTTTGTTCACTCTTATTTACACTGTTTTGTACAACACTCTCTGGGGCTGCCTCTGAGCAGCCCTGACTGTACCAAGTAGCAGAGCAGAAAGTTGTGTGTGCTGTGGAGAAGAGAAAGTAAAACATCAAAAATACCTCAGTGATGAACCTTCCTTTGGATAGATGAGAACTTTCCATTTAATGTAACTGCTGCTTTTCCAACAGCTCCATCCCAAACAAACCTTTGGAACAAGGGATTGTTTCTGCCACACCCTCTGGTCCCCTTTGCATGGCCTCAGTTAGTTTGGGGTTCCAAGTAAAACATCTCTTGAAGCTTTTTCCACTTGTTCTAATCACATTTTCTACCACAACAGCATCAAGAGTCAGGATGCTTGATGTTTATTCCAGCTTTCATTTTCTTCACAAATTCTCCATCTCTGTGGCAGATTAAAGGAGCAGATGCATCCCTGGGAAGGTTTCCAGCCTGATTTTGGAGGAAGGGAAACATCCAGTACTTGCTGAGCTGAGCTGGGCTTTCTGATCCAGGGTAATAAGCACACACAGGATCAAAGGAGAGCTTGGTGGGAATGAGGGATGTGCAGAGTTGTGATCCACAGTTGGGATCCAGATGGTTTCTGTCCCTCCCCGTGGTCTGCTGGAGATACAAACTGCTGAGCCCCATCCTTGATTGGCACTCAGATCATCTCTATTGCCTGAGCCTCTGATGTAGCTCAACTCTGCTTTGCTACATGGGCAGCACAGGAAAGCCCTTCAAAAAAATAAATATACATGTCAATCTTCCATGTAGGATATCATTAATTTTTATTTTGTCACCCAAAGTCTTTCCTACGGAGACACAACTTTTAGCTCAGATTCATGGCATTGAAATAAGAAATCCCAGTAATTCCTTTCTGATTCCCTGGGCACTGAAAAAAACAAACAAAAAACAAAAAAAAAAAAAAACAAAACAAAAAAACCCAAAAACAAACAAACAAAAAAAACCCAAAAAAAACAAACAAAAAAAACCCAAAACAAAAAAAACCAAAAAAAACCCCCAAAAAACCCAAAACCCACAAACAAGAAAAAACCAAAAACAAACAAACCAACCAAAAAAAAACACAAAAAAAAAACCACCCCAAAAAAATCAAATCAACCCAACCCAGAAAATATCAGCTCTTTTTTTTGTGCTGTTAGTGCAGGTCTCAACTAAGTGTTGCAGAGCATTTCAAGCACTGCTTTATTCATCTGTTCAGCTCATTGTATGTGAACTCCCACTAATTTTCAGGAGGTAATGAGCACGAAAAATGCATTTCAGAAAATTCAATTACAAAATTAAACTGACCAAGGGACGTCTGACTAAATAAATTCAATCCTTTATGCACAGGCAAACAAGAGTTTTAGGGATGGGTTTAATCTCGGGGGAGGGTTTGTGAAGGCTGATGGAGATGGCAGAGTTTTTCTGCATAATCTTTGTTTTTAGAACAAATCTGAGTTGAATGAGGTTCAGCAGGTAGAAAACTACAAAGAGATGCTCCAAATGCCACTAAATGGCTGTTTAACCAACACAAACAAGCCTTAGATGAGGATAAGAAGCCAAACAAACTGTTATTTTTAATATCTACAGTAATATCTTCCTTCAGTGGCCAATTGCCCTTTCCACAGGATGAATCTTTGCCATTTATTGGAAAAAGCCATTTCCTGGGCAGACTGTTTTGTTTTTAATCATATGGGCAAAGCCCGTGGGGAAATTGTAATGTAAGTTGTAATTCACTCATTTACTTTCAGCCCTAGAATTTATTCAGATGCAAGATTAGCCAAGACAGCCTTCATTTCATCCTTATAACTTCATATTTCATCCTTATAACTTTCTATTTCCCTTAGTATGGATTGAAGAAACAATTTTTTATTGCTCTTGTTTGAGTTATTATTCCTGTGTTAAGATCAAAATTGCCAACACAAAGAGATTGGTTTCATTCATAATAAAAGAAATATAAAACCAGCAAGTCCTGTGAATGATTGTGTTTGAAATGTGTGTTTGGTCCCTCAGTGTAGTTCATTACACAGAATAAAGCAGGAATGCTGAACCCCAGAGTCAGAGCCTTCAGCACAGCCCTAAAGGCCAAATCTTGCAGCTTTGCCATGTGGCTGTGGAATTAAAAAAATAAAGAGGCAAAAAGAGGAAAAAAAAGGGAAAAAAAAAAAGAAAAGGGAAAAAAAAAAGAAAAGGGAAGTGCTTCAGTTTCATTAGGAAAAAAGAAAGGGATTATCAGGCTCTGATTCACTAAACTTATACCCAAGAAGTTCAAGTTGACACTCAGGGAACTCTTTCAGTCCTGGCTTTTGGAAACAGCTGCCAACTGATGAATTCCATGTGCAGAAGTGAGAGCTCTCATACCTCCTGAGAGCCCTTTGGCTACCAAATTCCAGCAGGTTTTTTCCATCTTTACTCTCCCCTTGCACCCACTTTTCCATTTGGCCTCTGAGCTGACACATCTGAGCAGCCCTGGAAGGGAGGGAGTGTAAAGGGGGGGTGGATGAGGAGAAGGACACAGCCCAACCAAGAAATGCCAGCACTTCCACCAGGGGCAAAAACTGATGCCAAGGGGGTAAAAAATCTAACCTATGATAAATCCCTGTCTGTCTTCACAGAATCAGAGAATGGATTGGGTTGGAAAAGCCCTCTGAGATCGTCGAGTCCAACCCTTGGTCCAACTCCAGTCCCTTTACCAGATCATGGCACTCAGTGCCACGGCCAAGCTCACCTTAAAAACCTCCAGGGATGGGGAATCCACCCCCTCTCTGGGCAGCCCATTCCAATGTCTGAGCACTCTCTCTGCAAAGAATTCTTTTCTGCTCTCCAACTTCAATTTCCCCTGTCAGAGCTTGAGCCCATCGTGCCCCCTTGTCCTATTGCTGAGTGCCTAAAACAACTTCTATAACATCCTGAATTTCCTAAAATCCTGAAATTCGTAGAACAATTCCTAAAACACCCCCTGCCATTGGCTCAGGATTGTCAGGGAATGGGAGGGATTTTAAATCCCAGTAAAATCACAGAACCCTCACATAGCTCATTTCATGCATAATTTGGAAGAAAACTTAATGAAGGGCTTTCCATCAACAGAGAAGACCAGGAGGTACCTCCAGGAGTGCACTTCATTTCTGAGGCTCTCACTGAGCCCCAACCACCCTTTCAGCTCAGTACCACTGATTCATCTTTTTGAAGAATCAGATATTGGACAAGATTAGCACTAAGCAATTATACTTATCATCCCCTTAATGGCAGCACTGCTGTGATTGGAGCTCTCTGTCAATCCCCAGAGCAGCAGAACTCCAGTCTGTGTCCCTGCCCAGGGACTCTGGCCCTGGGGATGGTGTCTCCTGCTGCCTTGTCCCCTGCTGCCCCCAGGAGTCCCTGCCTTGCCCAGAGCCATCTGCTCTCCCTCTGCTCCAGCAACAGTGGAAAATTCCCTTGGGCTGGAAGGTGCATCCTAAATGTGCATCCCAGGATCAGGAAACATCTCCCAGCAGATTAGCAAGACAGCAAAGCAGAGCAAAGAGGTTCCAAATTGCATGAACCATCCTGAGTGTCCCTCTGGCCTCCACTCCTGCTCTCTGCTTTCAGTCTTACTGGAGAACAGTTCTGCTGGGAGTTTCATAGAATCATAGAATCAGTTGGGTTGGAAGAGACCTCTGAGATCATCAAGTTCAACCCTTAATCCAACCCCACTTTGATTACGGATCATGCCACTCAGTGCCATGTCCAGTCTCACCTTAAAAACCTCCAGGGATGGAGAATCCACCCCCTCTCTGGGCAGCCCATTCCAAAGCTGACCACTCTCTCTGCAAAGAATTTCCTCCTGATATCCAACCTAAACCTCCCCTGGCAGAGCTGAAGCCCCTCTTGTCCTACTGCTGTTGGTTTCCAAAGGCTTTGTGTGCTCCTTTGAGGAGGAGGAATTCAGGAGCAGTGGAACTGCAAGCACTGGTGTCTCCAACCAGGTGTGACCTTTTCCAGACTGCAGTAGGACCCTCAGAACTGAAATGATCTGCAGAAAGAAATCCAGGCACAGCCATCAACCCTGGGTGGCAACTTCTTCCAGCAAACACATCCCCACCTGCCAGGAGACAGACACCAAGTCCTGGCAAACCCAGAGGAGAGAAATCCTGGGCAGTTGATTGGTTGTAGCTCTTATTCAAACCTGTGTGTGGTTTTGGTTCTCTTTGCTCCAGTTCCTCCTCCTTCCCTGCCTCCCTCTAACTATTTCCCACCCTTAATTTGCTGGACACAAACACCCCTCCCAATGTATTTTAGCTGCAGAAAATCCCACCACAGGTTCAGTGATGGCCCCAGTACAATGTGGTGACAGCAAGACAAGAACTGTATTTGCCATCACCATGAGCACAACAGGACAGTGCAAGACCCAGTGAAATCCATCAGGAAAATTAATTGGAAGCTGGGAATTCTGCCTTTTACTGTCATCCTGAACACAGGATGAGATGAGGTTTTGAGACTCTTCCTATCCTGGGATTGCAGAGGGATTTGTGGATCTGCTTCTACCTGACAAGCTCAAGACTTACTGAACAAGAATGTTGAAAAGACACTTCTTGTCACTTGAGATTAACTTGTACTTTCTCAGTAGCTGTAAAATTGCATCAAAGACACTTTGTTCCTGAAAAAAACCCAATCCCAAACTGCACCTATCAGAGTACTTGGAATTATTTTCTGGTTTTCAGCCTGAAATGCTGTTTTCAAATATGTTTTAAAAGGGTTTTGTCAGGACTCCCCCTGATGTTCTCCCAGGCATAAGGTCTGAATTCATAAGAACTCAAAGAGAAGGTTCTGGGAAATCTGAGAGACACAAAATGGTGTTGTGTGGAGGATATTCTCCATGGCAGATTGATGTTGGAAACACCCTCCTCCTGATTTGCTCTCCAGACTGTCCCTCTGTGCAGCTCTCAGTGGTGGTGGGACCCTTAAGAAAGAGGCACAATTAGCTGGAGAGGTTTTGTTTAAGGATCAACCTGTTCCTTCTCCAAAAGGCATCCAAGCATTTCCACCCCCAGTACAGAGCTGTGCAGAGATTGGGTGCAAACATTACAGTGTAGAAGGACTTGAAACACTCCTTTGTTTTACACTGACTATAAGATGGAAGAGGGAGTAAGGGTGAGTTTACAAACAGAGGGAGATGACAAGATTCAAAGCCAGACCATGTTGGGAGCAAGAACTGTAAAATTGCAGAAGGAAAAAGAAGGTAAATAGAGACAGAAAGGTCAGTTCTTGGGTGCTGAACTTGAAGCTCAGTAAGTGCCCAGATTACCAGGAATTGGGGTTTGAGACAGGCAAGCTGCCCTTGGAGGGATGGTTAGACCACGTTGTGCTGGTTTAAAGGTAAACCAGCAGGAGAAATGAACCCAACACAAAAGGGATTAGAAGTCAGAGGTACAATTTAATAACAATATTGCAATAAATGCAATGGCACAAAGAGAAAAATTGGGTTTAACCCACAAACCCCCAGCAGTATAACCCAGTCCCCTGGGTCACAAACACAAAGGGGTTTGTTGGTCCCTGTGCTGAACCCCACGTGGTTCCCCCGAGGCCAAAGGAAAAGGAAGGGACAAACCTGTTGGTGCAGATGATGGCACAGTCTGGTCAGAGTGGTGGCTCCTCCTGTCAAGGTTTTGGTCCTCCTCTAGATCCAATGAGTGACCCCTGAGGTCTTCTCCCCCAAGATATGGACCCCCAGGTCCAGGTGGGAGCCCCCAGTCCCTCCCCCAGGGCAGGGAGTTCCACACTGGGGGATCTGACTCTCTGAGTTGGGGGATTTTGGAACTGTTGCTGGCCCATGAGCAGACCTGACCCCTCAGGTGGGTGTGGAGGTGCCAAGGACTCCCTGGAGGGGAGATATCACAGCTCTTATCTCACAGGTGTCTTTCCCAGCCTGAGGGCTCAGGTGTGCCCTGAGCAGCTGCTGCCAATGGGCCATTGGTCTTGGGAAATGAACAGAGGGAGTAGAATGCACAGCTTTGATCACCCCCACACAGTGATAAACTGGTCCCATCTGCTGAACTGGGACACATGTACAGCCTTGAGAGAGGGGAAACTTTTGGTCTGGATCAGAGGAAGGGGTTAGAAAGATTCCCTGACAGCTCACACTGAAGAACAAAGCACTGAAACAGGGTCTCCTAAAAGCACAATCTGACACTGGCCAGCCTTGTTGACAAGGAACCTCGTCCATAAGAACCATGTTTATTGTGGTTCAACTCCCCTGCGTCCACAATTCAGCTGAGCCTCATTAATTTCCTTATAGATTTGTCTTCCTCTTGTGAAAACTGCTTTGGAATTGAATGTTTAAAGCAAGATTTCTCTCCTCAGAAACACCCACCCACTCGGCACACGCTGAGTTTGCCAACAATTAACCAGCCAATCTGTCTGTAAAATAATTAAATATGTTTTAAAGGAGAAAAAAAAATCCATTTAAATGCAAAAAAGTACAGACTGAACAGCATTTTTTTTTTGAAGACAACGAGACCTGTGCCTTGTGTGTACCAACTACATGAAAGTTTTGGTGAAGACTGAACAGCAAAGAGCTTGATCTCACTGTCACTCTTCCATCTCCCAGAAGGAAATATTCCTTTCCAAAATGCTTAGGAAGGTTGAACAACCTCATGCTTCTGTGGACAGCAATCTGAGACATGGGGGCTTCAAATATGGACCTGTGATTTTTTAATTCAGCCCATTCACTTTGGTGGAAAACTCCCAGATATTCAACTTCAAGAAGCTCAATTAGATTCTGTCTCACCAACCAGCACACAAAGTGAGCCAAGACCCTTCCCTAAACACACTCAGCTTTATGGATTTCCAACCTGTGGAGAAAGCAGGTGATGGAGCCCCACCAGATTCCAGCAGGTCCCACCACACAGGAGGGTGTTTGCAGGAGACTTTCCACTGTGAATTTGTTACCGTGGCTGCTCTCTTTGGGTTGTTCTTGCATTTACTTTCTTCCACTTTTTTTTCTGACATTTGCCTGAATAAATCTTCATGCCCTTTACCAGTTGTGAGAACTAATCACCTCCTTGAAAACCTGCAGAAGAGAGAGCTTGAAAATATTTAAAAAAAAAAAAATCTTCCAAACCAGACATTTTAAGAATACCAAAGATGGTCTGAAAAAAAAAAAAAAAAACCAACATAAAAAAAACCAAACCCTCAGCTGAGCATGTTTGCAATTCTGTGCTGCAGATATCCCTGGCATGAAGGGTTTGGTCCCTCAAGGTGTTGCTTGGCTTTAAATCAGAATTTCACAGCCTGAGGGCTCAGCAGAGAAACAGGCACAGAGTTCAATCCCACTTGTTCCCTCACAGGAACTGGGATGGATTGGAATGGGATGACAAGATCATTATGTGCTTCAGCAGCACCAGCTGAAATTATTGCTTAAAAAGAAGTGATCACATATTTTTTAGCAGTTCTCATATTTGGAATGGCAAAGAAGTCACCTAAACTTCCCAGCATACAAAGGGCATCTTGGTACAGCTTGGGCACCTCCAAATGGCTTCAATTCAAATTTATTTCTGGGTTTCTTTCAATTCCTGAATTATTGACAACTTGTATTCCAAGAGTTTGTTACTTCTCCAACAGCCCATTGCACAAGTCTGCAAGACAGACCAGGCCACCAACTCTGCCAGGCACAACTTCTCCTGGTACAGCACATTTTAATTTTGGGAACTGAAATGTGCTGCTCTGAGAGGAGAACAGCCCCAGCTCCAAAATTCAGGATAACATCCCATCAGCAATTAATGATCTGTAACAGCACACCAGGAATGCTTCACTTCTCTTCTTTCTCCTTACACATGGCAGGGTCTGGTTAAGAAGAAAAATGAGAGAAGAGCACAAAGCAAGCTGAGGGGAGAGCTGGATGCTTTGACAAACTGTCCTGACCTTGAGACTCACATACAAATATTGCCAAGAATTTTTGAGGAAATGAATTTACATTTTGCCAGGAAGTACAACCTTTCTGGAAAACAAAAGGGAAAAAAAAAACAAATTACTGTTAAAATCATACAATCAAAATTACACTTGGAATGAAATTTTCAGTCCTGTATTTTATCCTCCTTGAAAGTCAGTGCCATGGAGACAGGAAACAGAAGCAACAAGACAAGCAGATGGAAATTCAAGGTTTCCATGAAGGCACCTGGCAGGTTCAAAGGAGACTGTTTGGGTTGTTTTTCTACCCATAGTTTGGTTACATTTCAGGTGTTTAAATCTTTTAAACTTGGATCAGGCATGAAGGCTCTTCTGTCCTTGCTACAAAGTGTTTAACAAGACACCCTGAGCCAGCAAAGAGTTGGATGGTCAGGGGTGTTGTGGCAAATCCATGGAAGGGAGAATTCCACCTCCTGTCACACTGGCTGGAGGTCTTGGGAAAACAAGGGGCTGCACAGGGTTCCACCCCAGATCCAGGATTCCATCTCAGATCCAGGATTCCACCCCAGATCCAGGATTCCACCCCAGATCCAGGATTCCACCCCAGATCCAGGATTCCATCACAAATCCAGGATTCCACCCAGATCCAGGATTCCACCCAGATCCAGGATTCCATCCCAGATCCAGGATTCCATCACAAATCCAGGATACCACCCAGATCCAGGGTTCCATCCCAGATTCAGGATTCCATCCCAGATCCAGGATTCCACCCCAGATCCAGGAGTCCACCACAGATCCAGGATTCCTGCCTGGAGGGGCAGCAGGGCAGGGATTCTACCACAGATCCAGGATTCCTGCTTGGAGGGACAGCCAAACAGGTAATCCTGGACCAGCAGGGATACCACTCCAGATCCAGGATTCCACCCCAGATCCAGGATTCCTGCTCAGAGGCACAGCCAGCCAAACAGGTTATCCTGGGACAGCAGAGCAGGGACACCACCCCAGATCCAGAATTCCACCCCAGATCCAGGGTTCCACCCAGATCCAGGATTCCATCACAGATCCAGGATTCTACCCCAGATCCAGGATTCCATCCCAGATCCAGGATTCCACCCCACATCCAGGGTTCCACCCCAGATCCAGGATTCCACCCCAGATCCAGGATTCCACCCCAGATCTAGGATTCCATCACAAATCCAGGATTCCACCCAGATCCAGGATTCCATCCCAGATCCAGGATTCCATCACAGATCCAGGATTCCACCCCAGATCCAAGATTCCATCCCAGATCCAGGATTCCATCCCAGATCCAGGATTCCACCCCACATCCAGGGTTCCACCCCAGATCCAGGATTCCACCCCAGATCCAGGATTCCTGCATGGAGAGGCAGCAGGGCAGGGATTCCACCACAGATCCAGGATTCCACCCCAGATCCAGAATTCCTGCTTGGAGGGACAGCAGGGCAGGGATTCTACCACAGATCCAGGATTCCTGCTTGGAGGGACAGCCAAACAGGTAATCCTGGACCAGCAGGGATACCACTCCAGATCCAGGATTCCACCCCAGATCCAGGATTCCACCCCAGATCCAGGATTCCTGCATGGAGAGGCAGCAGGGCAGGGATTCCACCACAGATCCAGAATTCCTGCTTGGAGGGGCAGCAGGGCAGGGATTCTACCACAGATCCAGGATTCCTGCTTGGAGGGACAGCCAAACAGGTAATCCTGGACCAGCAGGGATATCACTCCAGGTCCAGGGTTCCACCCCAGATCCAGGATTTCTGCCCGGAGGGACAGCAGAGCAGGGATACACCATCACAGATCCAGGATTCCACCCCAGATCCAGGATTCCACCCCAGATCCAGGATTCCTGCCTGGAGGGGCAGCAGGGCAGGGATTCCACCCCAAATCCAGGATTCCTGCCTGGAGTCACACCAGTCAGACAGGTCATCCTGGGGCAGCAGAGCTGCTGTAACTGTGTGTGGTTTCTCCCAACCCCTCCCTTCCAGCACCCAACTCTTCCCAAGCACTGCTGGAACCACACACCACAAAGCATTTGCTCTACACCAGTGCCAGCTTTCCAATATTCCCATTTTCCCACAGGTGCCAGTGCCTGAGAGCAGAATATTTTCATTCTCTGTGAAAGCAAAAGGATTTTTTAGCCTGGGAGGTTCCCAGTTGTGGCAAAGCAGAGCAGTCCCACTGAAGCCAGGGGAGATACATGACCTCACATCACCTCCTCTGCTGCCAAGGCACCAGGGAGATCCTGCACCAAGCACTGCCCTGCTCCTAATTAATGCTGCCCACAGCTCAAGTGTTCCCTGATCAGCTTTTGGCCTTTTATTTCTTTTTTAAAGACAATATTCCTGTTTATGTCCTTCCATCCTTATGTCTGAAGAGTTTCAAATTCTCCCAGCCAGGTGCAAAAGACCCTGTTCTGCTTAACATTTGTGCCAGTTCCATCCTGCCAAGAGCAGTGCCAAGCACGTGGGAAGGAGAAGCTCTTGTGGAGAAATGAGCAACTTCCATATTGATTTAATGAGTCTCACAATACTCCTCAAATGGATTGCTCATCACTTTGCTTTTCCTTGAGCACCCAGATCCTTTCAAACTTCCCCAGCCTATATTTTTTTTTGTGTGTGTCCTAATTACTTTCTCAACTTCTGAGAGAGAAACCTCCAGTTTGATGCGTTTTAGCTCAACCTGCACATTCTCAAGAGCTTTGACAAATTCTCAGTGCCTTGATTTCCTCTGCCTTTGCTGCCAACAGGAGGCAAAACCCTTCATGGGTTTAAGGGCCAGAACTGCCTGATTTCTGCAGAGCACACCCCCCTGACGTGCCCTTCTCACAGGAACTTGATTACCATCCCTGCACGTGGCTTTAGGAACGTGAGGTGGAAGTGCCTGGGATGAAAAAACAGTCAGAGCAGGATTTTCAAAATATTCAGCTCCTACTGAAACCCAAACTCTGCCCACCAGCTTTGAAGAAAACAGATTTAGGCCAGAACTGAACACTTCTAAAGATGCAAACCTGAAGCAGAATAAATCTATATGGTCACCACTTGCTAAAGGAAAAAATCAAATCTGACTCAATGTAGAACTACTGGAATTTATCTCAAACTGTGCTTGAACCTTTGCTGAGCTTAGAACAGTTTGTTTTCAATTATTTTGTGATTTTTTTCCCTACCAATGAGGTCTGGGAACAGCTGGGAGCTGGACTGCCACAAGTGTTGTTTCCATGGCATTTCCAGTCTGACTGGAAGCCAAAAGCATTGGAAGGCTCAGGAGACAGCCTGTTTTCAAGAGTTTCTCAAGCAAATTTTTGGCTGATCCAGTTTGTTTTGATGACTTCAGAGAAGCATCCAAACTGAGGCACAGCTCCCAGCCAAGCTGAGCCCAAACCCTGCAGAAGTTTGCCTGTGACAAGATGTGAGTTGGGAGAGAAAGGGATTGGCAAATACTTTCTGTGGTGTATTAGAAGCATTTAAAGGCAGACAGAGCAGAGATAACAAAAACAAAGAGATCCTGAAATATAAGATCATAGAATCATAGAATGGATTGGGTTGGAAAAGACCTCCCAGATCATCAAGTCCAACCCTTGGGCCAACTCCAGTCCCTTTACCAGATCATGGCACTCAGTCCCATGGCCAAGCTCAGTTTAGAAACCTCCAGGGATGGGGAATCCACCCCCTCTCTGGGCAGCCCATTCCAATCCCTGAGCACTCTCTCTGCAAAGAACTTTTTTCTGCTCTCCAACTTCAATTTCCCCTGGCAGAGCTTGAGCCCATCGTGCCCCCTTGTCCTATTGCTGAGTGCCTGGGAGAAGAGACCAACCCCCAGCTGACCTCCCTGCTTTCCAATTCAAGTGTCCAAACCTTACTAAAACCCAGCTCTGCTGCCACACAAGAGCTTTGACCTGGGCTAAAGCAATCAGGGTGGGTTTGAAGATGGGGAACTCTGTGCTGGGACCTCTGCTCTGAGCAGGGTGTTTTTCTACAAGCCAAAGAAGAACAATTGCCATATTAGCCAAGGTGAGGGGGAGTTCCAAGTGCCTGATATGATGCCAATATAATTTGCAGTAGCACAGACTTTTCCATCCTCCTCCTGGTGAGAGCAAAGTCAAAAATCCACACTCAGGCTTTGTATCTGTAATGGACATTTTCATTCCAGTGGCAGAGCCTTTCCTTCAGCAGGTTGGATATTAACTTGTTATCAGGTTTTCCATGAGTGCCAAATTGAAAGCCTACAGAAAATAATAGTTCCTTCCTCCTCAACACTTGTAGCTGAGGTGCCAAGCTAAGAGAAACTTGTTTTGGGGAGAGCTTGCAGCTTGAGCAGTCAGGGAAGTAATGGATTTTCCTGGAGCTGGAATGATATTGGAGAGCTGAGCAGAGAGATGAGTTTGTAGCAAAGCTCAAGTTCCCCCTCCCTTGGCTCAGTGTGAAGGCACACACAGGGTTTGTTCTGAGCACTCCAGAGCCTCAGCTGTCTCCTTGTCAGCCAGAGGCAAATATGGAAACGTGTTTGTTTCCTACCTCTCTTCATGTCACACACACAGCCCTCCTTTCAGCAGCACCTTCTGGGAACAAAGGGCCATCAGAGAGGCCAGAGGAGCCACCAAGAGCTTTATGGCACTGCCCTCCCTGGTGTGTGACCCTGGGGCACGAGGAGGGCTGGTGGAACACGCAGCCTGCAGCTCCTCCTCACATCTCAGAGCACCTGAGCTCTCAGGGCCGTGTGTGCCCCACTCTTCAGGCCCCCAGGGCTGGTTCCTTTCCTGTGGGGCAGTGTCTTCTTTCTCAACACAAAACATCAGCTTCAAACACTGCCCTCTGTGCAGGCTCTTGGTGGAGGCAGAGCTGCCTTCTGTAGCTGCTGCCTCAGCAACCACAGGGGCAGAGGCTCTAAATAAGACCAAATTGAGTGCACTCCATCCCCCTGCTCTCACTGAAGCTCTGGGTGTCACCTGCTGTAAATCAGGGAGAAGATGAAAGCCAAGTGTGACTGAAAAGTAAAAGTTTTTAAATATATAAAGTACAGCACCTCAAGTGAAGTCACAGTTTATAGCCCAAGATTAAAAATCAGGTTGTATTAAGTCCTTTGGAGCCTCCTATCAGCATCTTGCTTTTCTTTATTATTTTAGTCAAGAGGGATTCTTCATGGACTGTTTTACCCTAGCTAAGCAAAGACAGACAGGTAATAAAGTAGATTAATTTGGTCATAAGGTTTTTTTTTTTATTTCCAGCATTGATTATTCAGCATTATCATTAGCAAGCACTTTCTTTCTCCTCAGTAAAAAAATCCAGCAACTCGCTGTGCTGAACATAATTTTTTCCCCAGTTATTCAATTAATGTCTGCACATATGCAAAGATCAAAACTTCAGACTAATCCACTTTACTGTGAGATTTTCCCCTTTTCATCCTTCACTCCAGTAAGACAAGAATCCTCACATATCCCATCTCTTCTAAGTAAAACAAATGCATTTGAAAGGGAAGAGTTAATGAAGTTATTGGAGCTCGGTCCCCATTCACATTTAGGCATAAACAACCTGAACTCAAACAACACTGTGCTTGAAACCATAACTATTGCCCTCCAATGCTCTTTTCATCCTCCAGAGACAGCCCAAACTCTCCTACAACCCACAAAAGCAGATATTTGCAGGACAGATCATTCATTGCCTGAGAAAGCACAATCTCTTTCTGCATCTGTAGTTATTAAACAGCTCAGCAGCTCCTTGGTGACTCCAAGAGCATCAGACAGCAAAGAACAGGGATGGATCCAATCCCAAGCCCATCCCCACCTCCTGGAGAACGTGAAGATCAAAGCTTGGCCTCACCATCAATCTCTGCACACCTTCCAAAGGCAGGAGATTCAGATCTGCACCTTAAGGTCATTTACCAAGAACAGGGTTTGTGGTTCAAACCTGTGGCTGTTTGAGATCTGGAGGTGCAAGAACTTGCCCCAAAATTCAGAGTCTTCTGCTGGGTCCTTGATGAGAAACTGCAAAGCTTTGGGGCAGCCCCTTTGTTAAAATGAACCCAATTCACATTCCAAACACTGGTACTGGAAGCCTTTAACTTGAAGTTCCACTTAAGAAATTATCCTTTTCTTACTGTGAAAGTCCATTTCTGAGTGAAATATTTTGCTTCCATAGAACTCAAGCACTGACAGTTCTGGAGAACATCTTTTATACAATGAAGATATAAACTTTATCTATATTAGTTATAAACTTATTTACATGACTAGAGAGGCAGTAAAGAGAGACTGAGGAAACAAAGGAAAGGTGGAGAAAATAAGAAACTGGTAGAAGGTCTCCAAGCAGCCTCCATTTCCTCTGAATTTTCTGTGGGTGCAAGAGCTGCATCCTCTGCTTTTCACTCCCACATTCTGCCCAAGAATGGGAGAGGTTTTGTCTTAGCTGTGCTTCAGGACAGCTGAGAACATGGAAATCAAAGACCAAAATGGAATGGGTTTGGATATTGGAACATGAGATCATTTCAAAATAAATACATTGGAATTTTTTTCTTCTCTCCTCTGCCCATTGCTTGTTCTTGGCTTTCAGCCTTGGGATGAGGCTTCTGAATGGAAAATCCTTATTTGTGTGGTGATCCATTTTTCCACTCTTTCCCTTGTTTGCCGTAGCCCTGAGTGTTTTGCACTGTTATCTTTCTTTTATTGGAGATCTGGGATGATCCTAAGTAAGACAGACAGTCTGTTTTCAGGGCTGTGACGTGTGTCTGTTTATGAATATTGAGTAGCACAGACAGACTGATGAACAGTCCTTTGCTGTGTGACAGGAGGAGAGAAAGGGGGACATTGTGTGGAATATTCATTAGAGGAGTACAGTCAGCACCACACAATAGAGGAGAACTGGGGGGAAGAAAAAGAATGACATAAACATGCCCAAAAGCTCCAGAGGGAATGGGAAGTACCTGCCAAGCAGAACAGCACAAAAGGAGGAGGAAGAGGAATGAGAAGTGAGCAGGAGTCACATAAACTGAATTCATGAGCACAGAGGGCCCCTCTTGGATGCTCCAGAGCAGGTAAATGATGGAGGTGATCAGAGCAGCACTTCTGTGGCACAGGGCAATAAATATTTGCTCCTGGGCTGCACACAGTGATTGTGTCAGCAGAGCCTCAGCCTCACACAGCCACTCAAAGCTGCCACTCAAACACTAAATTGCAGCTCTGATTAAATTGCAGCACCTGCTGGGGTTTCCCTGCTGTTGGATCAGCAGCTAAGGATGTCCCAGGAAGTCCCAGGCTGAATTCCCTGCCCCAGACAGACCATAAGGAGCTCCAATAATTGGAAAACACATCCTTGGAGCAATTTTTGATCTAGTAAATGGACTGGAGTTGGACCAAGGGTTGGACTTGGTGATCTCGGAGGTCTTTTCCAACCCAATCCATTCTACAATTTGGAGCTTCCCAGCAGGAACCTCTTCCACTAATTCAGCCATTCCTCAAAAGTCAATGCCTGACATTTTCACAATTCCAAATAACCCCCAAGACAGGTAGGTTTGCCTCAGCTGACACTGTCTGGTCATGTTTAAGGAGCAGAGCATGCAGGGGTTCACCTCCAGTGGCAAACACTTGTCATGGACATGTTTTAGCCATCCATTTACAACTCCTGAAATTCTCTGTAAAGCAAAGGAAAAGTCCCAGAAAAGAGAAAAGAATTACCATTCATATGTTAAAGCAATTTTGAGGGTCATTCTAAGACAGGGAGGAAGAAAAGAATGAAAACATATCCCTCCATCCACACACAAGACACCCTTTGACCCGTGGAAGTTGTATAGAGGTCCCTCAGCAAAACAAACCAATTGGTACATAATTAAATAAATAAAACCTGCTTTTATTTTTCCTACTCATATTTCTTTCCCCTCCACAGTTTTTCAGAGGTGGCAGAGATAACCTTGGTGTTCTTTGCTTTTCAAATGAGGAGGTACTTTGTGTGTGCACATCCATGGCCAACCATCCCAGCATCGCTCACCTCTGACCTTCCCCACCAAGTGGTGTTTTCACCCTCTAAAGTGGCTGTAAATTAATCTCAAATAGTGTCCTGTAACACCTCATCTTTACCAATTCTCTCTTCTTTTTCTCCTGAAAATAATAACTTTGCTGGAATCCCCTGTGAGTGCCCACAGTGCCAGGCAGAGACTCTGAGCCAGCCCGAGACCTTCAGTTCCTATTCCCACTCACAGGGAATTTTAAAGTCCCTTCCCCATCCTTATCTCTTAGGAAAATAGTAGTGTTTTTTTTTTCCTGTTGCTCCACTTAGACATAAAAAATGAGTATAATTGCAATTCCCCTTTTTCAAAAACCCAATTTGCTCCACTTAGTCATAAAAAATGAGCAAAATTGCAATTTCTTTTTCAAAACCCCAGTTTTTCTCACTGAAGGTCCAGTTGCCTGGTGGGTGTGAAGGGAACCTGCTCCTGATATTTCTGTCCACTCCTTTACTCCTCTGGGCTTTTTTTGCCATGCATTTAACCTGAGCTGGATAAAATTCAGTTGTTTAAAGAGCAATAAGTTGACAACATTGTGGATTTGGAGGGGTTTGGGTTTGTTTGGTTGTGAGCACAAATTCCTGTCTGTGAGAAAGGAGTGTGTGGATTAACAGGATGGCACATCCTTTGGAAGAATAAACCTTTCCAGAAACAAGAAACCTCCTCAGAAACCTGGGATATTTATTGTTTGTGTTTCATGGGCATATCAAAGTCATAAAGTAACTCCATTCCAGTCTTTTTAACACTTCTTGTATTTCTGCCCATTCCAAATTTATATTTTTGCTCTATAAAATATAAAAGCTTCTGAAAATTACTTGGAAAAGAGGCATATTCCAAATTAAAAAAAACCATCACAAAACAAGATGAGCTGCATTTCTTTTTAACAGCTCATCATCAGGTCTCTCAAGGGAATATTTGTGTCTCTGGAAAGAAAACCACTTCAGCTAAAATAATCCCTCGGATTTTTAATTAGTACATCCCTCTTCAGAGTCATCTTTGAACAGCTTATTCCTTCACCTGCCTCTCTTCCTTAATTCTTGAAAACAATCCCCTCAGCAGCTCCAGCAGGGCTGTGCTTGGCACTGGGGCATTTAAAGACACATCAGAAAAAGAAGAATAAAACTAACCAGCTCAGAGATTCTTTTTAGAGTGAATACACAATAAATCCCAACTACTTGTTAGCTCTAATTTTCTCCAATTCAATTGAAATAGAGGAGAACAGATGTGGAATTTCCTGGCAGCAGAGCCATGGAACAGTTTACACAAAAAACATACACAGGGGGTTCAAGTCAACACACACTCTGCTCTGAAAATATGGGAGCTGCAGGTAGCAGGAAAAAGAAATTACTCTGAGAAAAATGCATATTCCTCTTCTAAACTGCTGTCCAGGCTGTTTCATTGAAAGATCTAAAATGGGAAAGCAACAGATTTCTTATTTCTGCACAGTGGGCAGCCTGCTCTGCTGCTGCTCAAGGGTTGTTTTCGTGGGAACTTCAGGAGTCCCTGCTCTGTTCAAAAATACTTATTTGATTTGCTCCTTCAGGCAGGAGTTTGGTTTCCTTTCTCAGCAGTAATTCCGTTTGTCTCTCTGCTGGTGCCACTGAACCCCAACAAGGCTGTGCCCTCTTCTGAGTCCTAAGAACAAACCCAGAGCTCAAAGGGGCTGTGGGCACTGACAGGTGAGAGCCCAGACCCCCAAGGGGCTGTGGGCACTGCCAGGTGACGACTCAGACCCCAAATGGGCTGTGGGCACTGCCAGTTGAGAAAGACCCCAAATGGTCTGTGGGCACTGCCAGGTGAGAGTCCAGACCCCAAATGGGCTGTGGGCACTGCCAGGTGAGAACTCGGATCCCGAAGGGGCTGTGGGCACTGCCAGGTGTCAACTCAGAGCCCAAAGGGGCTATGGGCACTGCCAAGTGGAAACTCAGACCCCAAACGGTCTGTGGGCACTGCCAGGTGAGAACTCAGAGCCCAAATGGGCTGTGGGCACTGCCAGGTGAGAACTCAGAGCCCAAATGGGCTGTGGGCACTGCCAGGTGAGAACTCAGACCCCTAAGGGGCTCTGGGCACTGCCGGGGGACAGCCCAGACCCCTAAGGGGCTGTGGGCACTGCCAGGTGAGAGCCCAGACCCCCAAGGGGCTGTGGGCACTACCAGATGAGAGCCCAGACCCCTAAGGGGCTGTGGGCACTGCCAGGTGAGAGCCCAGACCCCAAATGGGCTGTGGGCACTACCAGGTAAGAACTCGGATCCCAAACGGTCTGTGGGCACTGCCAGGTGAGAACTCAGACCCCAAATGGGCTGTGGGCACTGCCAGGTGAGAGCCCAGACCCCAAATGGGCTGTGCGCACTGCCGGGGGACAGCCCAGACCCCTAAGGGGCTGTGGGCACTGCCAGGTGAGAGCCCAGACTCCAAATGGGCTTTGGGCACTACCAGATGAGAGCCCAGACCCCTAAGGGGCTGTAGGCACTGCCAGGTGATCACAGAGAGGCTGTGGGCACTGTCAGGTGATCACAGAGAGGCTGTGGGCACTGTCAGGTGAGAACCCAGACCCCTAAGGAGCTTTGGGCACTGCCAGTTGGGAGTCTAAACCCTAAAAGGGGTTTGGGCACTGCCAGGTGAGAGCCCAGACCCCCAAGGGGCTGTGGGCACTGCCAGGTGAGCTGCTGTACTCAGGTTGTAAGAGAAAAATTAGAATCCCTCCAAATTCGTATTGCAGAGACTCAAGTGGGAGTAATTTCATCTCCACATCCATATTTTGGTGTTACTGTAACTCCTCATTTCTCAGGGTCATTCTTTAGACTTTCATCTATAATTTTTAAATATTTTTTCTACTTTCTTTTTTGTAATATATATATTTTTACAAGGGTAGTGATAGGACAAGGCTTTAAACTGAAGGAGTGTAGATTAGATCAGATATTAAGAAGAAATCCTGCCCTGTGAGGGTGGGCAGGCCCTGGCACAGGTTGGGCAGAGAAGTTGTGGATCCCCATTCCTGGGAGTGCCCAAGGGCAGGTTGGACAAGGCTTGGAGCAACCTGGGACAGTGGAAGGTGTCCCTGCCCATGGCAGGGGGTGGAACTGTTTGATTTTTAAGGTCCCTTAAACCCAAACCATCCTGTGATTCTCTGATTTTCCCTCTGTGCAATGAGTGCAATAAAAACAAACCTCCAGGTGTTGGGAGGGCACTGGGAGTTCTCAGCCCCAGCAAACACCACCTTTGCTGCAGGACCAGCAGGACTTCATTGCCTTCCCCTCTTTCCAGCTCATACAGCACAAAATCTGGATCATCAGCCTGATTTGATGGCATGGAAGAACTTTGAAGCATTTTGAGAGAGTGATTCATCCCAGGGACTGATTCCCTGTGTGAGAGGCTCCTTTGGGCAAGAGCAGAGGAGAGCAGGGACTAAAAAAGAGTAGAAATATTCATCAAACAGCCTTTTCTTTGCTAAACCACCCATAAACACAATAAATATTTATGTCAAAATAATGTTCTAACAGCTTCTGAACAATGAGGGAAAGCACAAGGTTGGGTAACTGCTCCAAATCCAGCAGAGCTGATCAAGCAGGAACTGAGGAAAAATGTAAAGATTGAGCCAAAGTCACACATCCAAAAAAAAAAAAAAAAAAAAAGGAATAAGTGAATTTGAAACTTTTCTTCAGGCTCTGGACTCCCAAGGAGGTGGCAACACTGGGAGCTCCCAACTTATCACCAAATACTCATCTGTTCCAAGGAACAGCAGCTCCTCCTGTCCAGCACAAACCTCCCTTGGAATTTGGGCAGAGCAGAGGGGGGAGATTTGTATCCATGATTAAAAAAAAATCATATAAAATCATATAAGAGAATCAACACTGGGAGCTCCCAACACATCACCAAATACTCATCTGTTCCAAGGAACAGCAGTTCCTCCTGTCCAGCACAAACCTCCCTTAGAATTTGGGCAGAGCAGAGTGGGGAGATTTGTATCCATGACTAAAAAAATCATATAAAAGAATCAACACTGAGGACTCCCAACTTATCACCAAGTATTCATCTGTTCCAAGGAACAGCAGCTCCTCCTGACCAGCACAAACCTCCCTTGGAATTTGGGCAGAGCAGAGGGGGGAGATTTGTATTTATGATTAAAAAAAATCATATAAAATCATACAAGAGAATCAACACTGGGAACTCCCAACACATCACCAAATACTCATCTGTTCCAAGGATCAGCAGCTCCTCCTGTCCAGCACAAACCTCCCTTGGAATTTGGGCAGAGCAGAGGGGGGTGATTTGTATCCATGATTAAAAAAAATCATATAAGAGAAAAAAAAAGTAGCAAAATATTGAGAGGGGGAAGCACTTGGTTAATTTTAGGTAGAAAGAGAAGTCAGGCATCAATTTTCAACTGCAGTTTTCAGTCCTGCAAGTTCATTTTTAATGCTGTAGGGAAAGGAAATGATCTGTTTGTCTAAGTCTTTATTCTTGGTTGTCTGAGACTTGCTGAATGTTTATTCTTAATAATGATTTAAGCTGAAGTTTTTGACATGAGGATTTGGAAATACCCAACCATGATGACGTGCCCAAAGCCTGGAGATTACTGCAGAATTTTCATACACTGCAACTAAGGAATAAACTCTACTTAGTGGAAGATATTTTATAGAAAATTGCCCTTTTTTTTCTGCTTATGCTGCTTGAAGTGGAACCAAATAGCTCAGAGCCTAATAAAGTAGAAGTGAATAATGTTGATGTATTTAAAAAAAAAAAAGAATATTAGTACAGAGTTTTAGTCTCCCTGCTTTTGCAAGTAAAGCTTTTACATTAATTAGTGTCTCCACATGCTTCTAGATTTGGAGATGCCCCAGAAAAGTGTTTCTAGGCATTGGAAGCCTGTGGAGAAATCAGCAAAATATAATAGGTCAGAGTAGAAAAGACCATTTATTTATTTATTCACTTACCTCTCCATCCCATTGTGAAAAGATGAAATGGTTCCTGTAAATGAATATTAAATCTTTTATATTCTAGACCTGTCTTTGCTAAAACAAAATAAAAAAAAAAAACACAAAAAAACCACAAACAAACAAACAAAAAAAACACACACACAAAAAAAACAACCAAAAAACAACAAAAAAAAATAAAAAATGGTTTTGTCTGAAGGGAATTTTGGACCTTTTGCTGTAATTAAAGTGGGTTTTGTGCCGTATTTGGATGAAGACTTAAAATCCTGCCTTGCTACCACCCCCCCCGCGTGGAAATCCTGAAACAATCAAGTGCATGGAGAGTAATCATCAGAAAAGAAATAAATAAAAAAGGGAAAATGATAACTAGACAAGCCCAAAGGTCTCTGGGGCAGCACAAAGCTGAAGCTTTGCCCCCAGGGAGATGACAACCTTTGCTTTCCTTGGCAGCCAGAAAAGCCCCGAGACACATCAGAGCAAAGGGCCCAATTAAAGCAATTAAAGAAACAGCAATCAGGAGCTGACCAAGCTGAGAGTTTCTCAAAATGCAAAGGGCAACGCTCCTGAGAGATGCCGTTGCTGTGGGCTGGAGGAGTCCACACATCTCCTCTCTTGCTGGAGCTCCTCTTTGCTCAGCCAGGGACCAGCATTGCAGCCCAAAGCTTGCTGGAAAGGGCTTTACACTCCATTCCAAGTCAGACAAATGCCTTGCCATGGTGAACTGGGGGCAAGGGAATAGATTAGAATCACTTTTCTACACCTTCCACCTTTCTTGGTAATCATTTGGCAGTTTTGTTCCTGACCCCATAAATCTGGTTGAGTTCACCCCGAAGGAAATGTGAGAAAAGCAAAGGGAGCTGCACTCTCAGCCTTGGATCATTTCTGATTTAGGAGCAAGGATTACTGCCCTGCCCAGGAGCAGGACAGGCTTTATCACCTGTAGTTGCCTCAGGGTGAAAGCCACATTTCCCCCTTTTTAGAGCAGCCCAGGATGACAGTCTAGGTGCAATCCCAGTGGAGAAATTCCTTGGAAACTCTGCAAACCAGCCCAGTTTGAGTTATACTCCAGTTTTTCCTTTTGCTTCCATGCACAAAACCAAAGCATAACTTGGATGGAGGTTTTTTACCTCTTCCTCTGGTCCTTTTGCCATGGCACAGCCTGCTGGTTCTGATGGTGCAGCAGCAAAACAGTGGCCCTGCAGACTCTGTGCCCTCCCTGTGCCCTCCCTGTGCCCTCCCTGTGCCACTCAGCTCCACTGCCCTGGCAATGCTGCAAGAACACGATGTGAGCACAGCCCAGGACTGACCACTCTGCCTTCCTTCAGTCAGGGAGGAGAAGGAAAATCAGCATTAAAGACTCCAAACATGCCATAAACTCCGGGGGAAAAACCTTTCAGCTGATTTCCCCCCCCTGTGCCCTCCCTGTGCCACTCAGCTCCACTGCCCTGGCAATGCTGCAAGAACACGATGTGAGCACAGCCCAGGACTGACCACTCTGCCTTCCTTCAGTCAGGGAGGAGAAGGAAAATCAGCATTAAAGACTCCAAACATGCCATAAACTCCGGGGGAAAAACCTTTCAGCTGATTTCCCACGAGGCACAGAAAGGTTAATGCAATTATTCACTTCTCTGCTTTTATTGCAGCTCCTCCTGGCTCTCCCCCAAAGCTCCAGGAAAAAACAACCACCAAACCTACAACAAAATCCTTCACATCACACCCCCTTCCTAGAGGAGTTAATTATAAGGGACAGAGCCAGGCAGCCTTAATTAGACAACAGACTCCTTAAGCACATGCTTAATTAAAACATTAAGTAGGGGGTGTTAAATATATCTTTAAATGCCTTGTTGAGTTGGGCCAGGGAGGGGAATGGCACTTCCCAGAGCAAATTCCAGCCCTCGTTTCCTCCTCCAGGGGCTCAGGAGAGGTCTCCAGCCAAGCTGCTGCCCAGGGGCCCCCCAGCACATCAGCACCTGGTTCTGTGCCAGCTGCAGCAGCTTGGGCAGTAATGCCAGCCCTCCTGCCAGCCTCCAAAGGGCTCCTCCTGCCCCAGGGCCCTCTTCCTACTAATAAATGAGAAATAACAGGGATTTGCCTTTAGATGGGAATTTTCATCCTCGGGCTTAGGGAGCTGTGGCTTTGGAGTGACCATTGTCAACACAAACCTTGTGTCAAGGAGATTTTTCTTATAAACTCACATGCTCTGATGTTTTTTTTGGGGAAGTTTCCCTCAAAGTACCAACATTTTGCAGGTGGGTGGGGTTTTAATCAGCTCCCAAAGTTAAAGGGCTCCTGGAAAATGAGAGTTCCAAAAATCATTTTTTTTTGCTTTTTTTTCCCACTACCCTTCTGGCTTCAGTGTGGGAATTATTCCTGGTCATAGAATAACTTATTAAATCCTCCAAGTAATATGTTCCAGCCTCCAGTGGTGAGCTGAGCAGAGTCAGGAAATCAGAGGGTTAACAGCCTGGGAAGGGTTGCAGCATTTGCAATGCAGAGCTGGTTCTAAAAGCTCCTTCCCAAAGCAGCTGGTGATGGTACAACGATGCTGCACAAGAGAAGGATCGTTATCCACCTGTCAACTGTTTTCCATGTTTTCATTCATCAAGTGTTTTGAGGGGCACCTTCCTACACTGCTGGAATTTAGGCCTCGTAGCTGTGGCATCCGAGGTCCTTTTTATGCAAATATGAATTATGGGTGCACCAAATTCCTCTTGATCTCCCCTGTGTGATCTTGAAAACTGAGAAATTCGATAGATCTTTCTATCCCCACTATACAGATGCATAGAGAGAAGCATTTCCTGGCTAAAGACTTCCCCTGAGAATAAATACCTACCATTCTTTCCTTGTTTTCTGTTCCTTGCTTTAGCTTTTATGGCTTTTATCATAATTTTTGTAGTAAATCACGTGTGCATTTGCAGCAATAATTCTGCAGAGAGATTGGTTGCTCCCTCCCTCCCAAACTATTCCAATAATCCAAGGTCATGGGTTCAATCCCCTGCGTGGGGCATTGACTTAAGGGTTGGACTCCATGATCCCTGTGGGTCCCTTCCAACTCAGAATAGTCTGGGATTCTGTGAAATGATATTTATTATTTGCAGTAATCAGGATTAGATTGCTCATGGTTAAGAGTAATGCTACAGACATATGAAATGTGGGTATTTTTTTTCCTCCTGTTGCTGTCCTTAAACAGCCTTCATGTTTTCTCCAAGCTGGCACTGCCTAGAGCAGCATTTGGCTCTTTCTGCCTTTCTGTGAGTCCTTCAGCCTTCCTTTGCATCCTCTACCAGATTGTTCCTTTTCAAGGTTTTCTTTCAGTGTTACATTTAAATTTTTGGAGGCTCTGACTCTGCTGCCACAACCTGCTGTGAAGATCCCCAACGTATCTCTCTTTTGCTCTCCATTATTTTCCACATCTCTACTGCAATTCTCAAATCCATGCCCAGGTCACTTTTCCAAGGTCTCCCTTCCACCAAGTCAATCCTTCCCAGCTTCTCCTGCCACTTCATTGGAAGTGCCCTTGGCAGGACTGACAGACAGGCCTGAGGAAGAGCTGCTGTCTGGAGGGGAGTGCTCAGACAGCTTGGAAAGCTGAAATTCATAAGTACATGAGTTTCTGAGGATGCTCTTGAACCAAGTGGCTACTCAATAAAGCACAATTTAACAAAACCACTCACTCATTATAAGTGCAGGGACGTGTCTGTGGCTTGAAGGGAGAAAACGTGTGAGCAACTTGCTCTGGTGATGTTAACGAGGCTCTTACAGTTAAGGTCTTAATGCAATAATTTCTATTTATTTTCCAGAAACACCTTTGAAGTCTTTTGTAGTTAGAACAAGCAAAGCAGGCAGGGGTGTGCATAGGATGTGCTGCTGGGGGAATGTCTCATCTCCAGCTCTGGTGGGGTATTTTTAATGCCTTGTTTTCTTCTTTTATGCAAAACAGCCTGAAGGGCCACAGCTGCCACCCATTTACCAACTGGACAGGCTGGCATTAGGAAGGGTACAGTGCCACGAGGACTGTTCTCCTTTTTAAAAAGTTATGATTATTTTTTATTGTATTTTTCTCATTCTACATTCAGTCCCATGTTTGGGACCCCCAAGCTGTCTCTTTGTCCATGGGAGTAATGGAGGTTTCCCTACAGTGATCCCAACAATGAAAAATGTGACTTTTTAAGTATTCCCTGAGTGCAATGGATGCAAGTCCAAGCAGGCAGAGCCATAACTCTTAAATGCCACCCTGTAGTCTTTCTCTCACTCAGTATTTGTATTCTAATGGCTTTATTCCTTCCAGCCAAGCAAGGCAGGTCACTTGTTATTCCAAAGCTCTCAACAAACTCACCCCTTCTGTGCATTTATCCCTCACTCTGTGGTTTTCTTTGCAAGAGCAGAGATTCTGTTCCCTTCTCACACTGTTGGCTTTGTTGTTGGCTCTGAAGGTCAAACCCTGATCTCCAAAACTGCTGATAGACACTCACTATATATTATATTAAAATAATATCTGTAAGCAAAGTGCTTTTAATCGCTGGCCTGTGGGACGTGCTGCTTTCCCCACAGTTTTCCTGATATTGAGGGACAGTCCTTGCCTTTAAATTGGGGTAATTTCCTTGCTAGTTGGGATCATGGCATTGTTAGGATTAGAAAAGGGCTCTGAGATCATTGAATTCAGCTGTTCATGTGATGCTGCCCAGTCTGCCACCAAACCAGAGCCTTAAGCACCACATCTGTGTGGGGGTTTCTAAATCCCCCCAGGGGTGGTGACCCCCCCACTGCTCTGGGAGGCCTATTCCAGTGTTTTCAGTAAAGAAATTTTTCATAATATCCCATCTAAACCTCCCCTGGCACAGCTTGAGGCCGTGCCCTCCTGTCCTATCAACACCCAGATGGTCAACCCCAAATTCTTATTAAACTATGAGATTAAATCATGCAGAGTCCATTGCACATATTGTTCACTCAGGATAACCTCGACCAGGGAACACATTCTTTAGGTTTTCTTTATTTCCATATATTTCCTGGAATGGGCTTTTCATGCCTTATGGAGGTTCTGTGTCAGTAGATTCAAAATGGGAGTTTGTGGTCCCAAGGACAGATTAATTAAACTCCATGTTGTGACGTGCTCTTAGCAAAGTGACCATGGCAAGCAGAGTTGTTTGGACTTTGGAGGAGAAGGGACGTTGTTCTTCACATCCCTTTCATTCCTGGTTTTCCTGGGTAGTCAATTGTATGCCCTGCAATTCTGAAATCAGCATTCCCAGGCAGGAATTCTCCTTGCTGAGGCATCTGGTGGTTCTCATCTGCAAACAGGAGGCTGGCCAAGCTCACAAAGCATCTGCCTTGTTAGTCCTGCTCCTCTGCCTCCATGCTTAGGTTTGGAGTTGCCTGATGCCTTTCCAGAGTGGTTTAAATTTAAATTATAACATTAAAATGACAGTCTGTTTTGGACTCTGTCCTAAAAATATTTGGGTTTTTGGTGTTTCTCAAGAACACACACTCTGCTCTGGTTTGGGTGCTGCCCTGGGTTTGAGATTGGGGATCAGAAAACCTCCTGTGGACACAACCCAGCAGCAGGAGATGGGATGGAGATGAGCCTCATCAGGCTGAGATGATGTGGCCTCAGAGTGACAAGAGTCAGTGCAGAGCCCAAGGTGGGATGCAGTTCCTTTTGTCATAAAGTGTCTTTTGCTGTGCCTTTTATTTCAGCAACAAAAAGGCAGTAACAGCCAGATGGGGGAAGCAGCTGAGCCTTTTGGACTCATTTTTCTTCCCTCCCTTTCCCAATCACTAAGGAATATTCTCCAAGGAGCTCTTATTCCAGTGGACACTCTGCAGTTACTCCTGTATGACTTGGAGACAAAATAAAAATGGGGAAGGAATGGAAAAACTTCCCCAAATATGTAGGTGTTCATCTGTGCCTCAGGGGAGCAATGGATGTGTTTGAGTCACCTCAATTTTCCTTAATATTAAGGGAGTGGATCCCTGCAACAACATAAGTGTTATTCCACAAATCTTGCCTGTGGGAAAGACCCATCAGGAAAATCAGCTTCGTGTAGTCCTGGTGAAAGAGGGACTGCAGCAGGGTCAGGTGGCAAAGCTCTCATTGTTTCAGCAGGATCAATATTTCAGTAGCTGGTCCTGCTGCTCCTGGACTGAGGAAGGAGGGGAAATACTCCTGTGTGAGAGGAGCAGGATGGTCATCCTGGGACAGACATCCAGAGTGTAGGTGGTGCTTGTCAAATTGATTTAAAGTTTCTGGTGACAATCTTCTACTTTCCAGAAGTCTTGGTGAAAAGGGGAGGAATTTTCTGATTTTTTGTTTTAATTGGACTTTATCCAAACATGCAATTTCTAGAGTTTTTCAAGGTGTGTGTGAGCATAAGCAGGGCACGACTTTAATAACTTGTGTGTTCTGAAAACTGGAGATTTGGATTTATTGCTGCTATTTCAGTGTTTGGGTGCATTTTAAAAAATAAATAAATCCGAGGCTCTCTTGTATGGGTTATTTAAATTAATCCTGAGACTGAGAGGGAGACCTGTGGACCTGGTGCAATCAAACCTGTCTCTGTGTACTTCCATCCCAACCCCCTGCTGGAAAAGGGAACATATTTTCCCTTTTCTGCAGTGGCTGAAATGGCTTTTCTCAGCTTGTTGGGAAAGGAGCAGCCTTTTCTCACCTCTCCTCTTGACCCTGCCCATTCCCACAGGGATGCAGCCTCTCCTCATGGCTGTGTGTTCCACAGAGCTCTAAAATCACGGAGCAAAGTGTGTTCCCAGTGTGGGATGCACTTGGGTGAGGTTGGCAAAGAGGGAGTTCTGCTAAATCACACCCTTGCCTGAAACCAAACCTGTTTCCAATTCCAGTGCTTTGTGTGTGCTCACTGAGCTGAGAAATACCACCCTCTGCAAGGTGGGGAGATGGATGGAAGGGGCTTGCAGAGCCCTTACTGAGGCAGGTAAAGGGAATACATTTAAACAAGGAAAGGAACTCTCAAGTGCTCCACTGCCAAGTAAGAATTTCCATAAAGTAATTGTGGTCTGGGCATCCTGGATGCATTTTCCTCCATGGGAGTTCAGGACAGGGAGAGGTTCAGAATCTCTGTGCTCATTAACCTTCTGGCTTCCCAGTCTATTATTTTCTGAAGGCTGTTTTAGAACATACTTCATGTAATTAGTGCAAATCCTCTTGCAGTGGCAGCTCTGCCTGCAGCCAGGGGAGCTGAGCCTGGGAGAGGCAATTTGTGCTTTGTTTTCCTGAGCCACCATTCCCAGGAGGAAAAATCTGCTGGATTTGGGTCCTGAGACACCATTCCCAGGATGAAGGATCTTCTCACTTTGGGTCCTGAGACACCATTCCCAGGATGAAGGATCTTCTCACTTTGGGTCCTGAGACACCATTCCCAGGATGAAGGATCTTCTCACTTTGGGTTCTGAGACACCATTCCCAGAATGAATGAGCTGCTGGATTTGGGTCCTCAGACATCATTCCCAGGATGAAAAATCTGCTGGCTTTGGGTCCTGAGACACCATTCCCAGGAGGAAGGAGCTTTGGGTCCTGAGACACCATTCCCAGAATGAAGGGACTGCTGACTTTGGGTCCTGAGCCACCATTACCAGGAGGAAGGAGCTTTGGGTCATAAGACACCATTCCCAGGATGAAAAATCTGCTCGATTTGGGTACTGAGACACCATTCCCAGAATGAAGGAGCTTTGGGTCCTGAGACACCATTCCCAGAATGAAGGGACTGCTGCCTTTGGGTCCTGAGCCACCATTCCCAGGAGGAAGGAGTTACTGGATTTGGGTTCTGAGCCACCATTCCCAGGAGGAAGGAGCTTTGGGTCCTGAGACACCATTCCCAGGTTGAAGGAGCTGCTGGCTTTGGGTCCTGAGACACCATTCCCAGGATGAGAAATCTGCTGGCTTTGGGTCCTGAGACACCATTCCCAGGATGAAGGAGCTGCTGGCTTTGGGTCCTGAGACACCATTCCCAGGATGAAGGAGCTGCTGGCTTTGGGTCCTGAGACACCATTCCCAGAATGAAGGGACTGCTGACTCTGGGTCCTGAGCCACCATTCCCAGGATGAAGGAGCTTCTGCCTTTAGGTCCAAGTGAAGCTGATGGGACCTGGCTGGTGACAAACAGCCCTCAAGGTGCATCTCCAGAGCCTTCATTTCTCTTCCTTCTTTCCTTCATAAGAACTATTTCACTTTATCACCAGAATTTGAGGTACTTGACAACAGCAGCTCCTCTGCAGCCTCTGTCAAGAGTCAGCTCTGCCACTGTAAAAGCACAAATTTGCAGGGTCTGTGCTAAGGGCAAATCTTTCACACCAGTGAAAAAAACCTTTCTGATGATGTGTAGCAAAGGATATTGAAATAATATAGATGAGAGTTCAAAGAATAAATCTGCTGAGGCAGAGAGGTACTGAAAGCATTGGCAGAAATCCACCCTGCAATGGGTCACAAGGCACCTGTGGAGCTTTTGTTGTGCAGAGAGGCAAAAAGAAGCTTTTGGTTCAAGGAGCTCTTAGGTGATGCAGTTAATGTGTCTATAATGTGTATACATGTCCACAGGTGTCTTTACATGTATATATTCTTATAGATTTATTTTTGCAAAGAAATGTCCCTTGAATGCACCTCCTGGAAGTTGAACTGGGCTGCTGAAAATCTTTTAGTCCTGAGAATATGGAATTCCTGTTCCAAAGGTGGTACTGGGTGTTCTGTCACATGCAGGAGTTCTTTTCCCTTCTAGTTTAGGTCTTTATTGGGCTTGGTGCTATTTGCATTTTGGAGGCTGCTGTGAATCACAGAATCATAGAATCAGTTGGGTTGGAAAAGAACTCCAAGATCATCGAGTCCAACCCTTGGTCCAACTCCAGTCCCTTTACCAGATCAGGGCACTCAGTGCCACGGCCAATCTCAGCTGAAAAACCTCCAGGGATGGGGAATCCACCCCCTCTCTGGGCAGCCCATTCCAATGCCTGAGCACTCTCTCTGCAAAGAATTTCCTTCTGATCTCCAACTTCAATTTCCCCTGGCAGAGCTTGAGCCCATCGTGCCCCCTTGTCCTATTGCTGAGTGCCTGGGAGAAGAGACCAACCCCCACCTGGCCAGAACTTCCCTTCAGGCAGTTCCAGACAGTGAAGGGTGTGAGAGGGCAGGGATGAGCCTCACAAGTGTTCCAGTGTCAGAAAACAAAACCTGACCAAAATTCTTCCTGGTCTTACTCATTTTGCACAACTCCTGAGACAATCTGGAGGTATTTTCAGTGTAGGATTAAAGGACACCCCCCTTGGCTCAGGCTGGTCTGGGAACAACAAAAAGGCACTTGTTTGTTTGCTCATTAAAACTCCTGGCAGGGATTTGAAGTCCAAAGATTCCATCCCTTGTGCCTCCATCCTTTTAAAAGAGCATTAAATGTTTCAAAAATGTCATTGCATTTTCTGGACTCGTTTTTAGGTCTCTTTAAGATCAGAAGGATGCAAAGAAGTACCTAAAATGTTAATTTTCCTCTTACTTGGGAAAGTGTAACCAGGCCACTTTGGGAGATGTGTTATTTAAGTGCAGCAGAGGTTCTTTAGGAACAATTTTCATTGACTTTTAGCTACATATTTAAATATATTAAAATTACTGTCCTGCTCTGCCTTGCTGTATTTTACTGCCTTAACTTTGTACAGGCTGAGACAAGGATTTTTCCTACCCTACATCCTTTCCCCTGTAATTACAGGAGATAGGATTGATGTTTTTCCTGCTTTTCAGGCAACATGCAGGGTATGATCTGGCATTTATTTCGTGAACAAAATGCATTTGAATGTTACAGGACAGTGAAGTTTTGTGTTCCTTTAATCACGTCGTATAAATGGATTTTAGAAAAGCTGAAGGAGCATCAGTGTAAGTTTTATTATCAAAGTTGCCTCCACCTCATGGGACTAAGTTATCTCTTCATCCAGATTTTTGCCTGAGGAGGGAGGATTAGAAGAAAAGAAAATTTAATGGGAGCCAGTCTGCTTTGATCACACATTTTATGATGTATCAGACATGCTACAGCATTTTAATGGCCAAAGTTGCTAAAAGCTCAATAAATGGCTTCAATTTACAGGTGGCAAAGCAGGAAACCTTTCTGTGGAAAAGACCAAGGAACTGAGAGCATGGGCATAATCTGAAATGTAATAACAGATGTACTGAAAATTAATCCTTAATTATGGTGGGCTTTCCATGAATTTAAGTTAGAGCCCAAAGGCTGATTGTGATGATGAAAGTGGAGTGCCCTGACCTGCAAGGTAAAGTCCAACAGGTAAATGGCTCTGGCAGCCACTCCAGATTGTTGGGTTATCTGCAAGATAAGGATTAAAATACTAAATTTAACTTAGTAATTTATTGGGAAGGCAGCCATGGAGGAGAGAGAATTCATTGCTGAGGACATGATTGCACCTGCACTTACAGATTTATTGCATTTCCTCTTCTTCCCTAAGGTAACAGGAATGGTTTTCTATTTGCTGCTGGCAAAATTTGAGTTACCTGCTTAAAGCTTCTTTTCTGGTCTGCTGTTTGGGGATTGGGAGGCTGCTCACCAGTAATGTCCTGTAGTTCAGGAAAGTCTCCTTTCTGTTGTGTGGATTAGTCTCCATTGTATTTTCCATGGTGTATTTTGAGTGAGCTTTGAAGAGAAAGAGTCAAGGCCAGGTGGGATGTGCCTTGGAGACACCTGGGCTGGTGGAAAGTGTCTCTGAATGAGTTGAACTTTAAGGTCCCTTTGAACCCAAACCATTCTCTGATCCCATGACCTGGTTACATTTAGGTGGTCAATGAGCCTTAGCCTGGTCTTGGTTGGTGGTTCTGCTGAACCACTCCTGGTGTGCTCTGCCAGCTCAGTCTTGGGGCAGGGGTTTGGCTGCTGGGCATGGAGTTCCCTGCCCTGGCACAAGCTGAGTGCCCACACGGGAGGGGGTTCATCAGCCTGGCAAGAGGATCAGTGAGCAGAGTGCTCAGAAATTCACAAAATTCATTAAAAAATCTGAGGGAAACACCACCTGGATGCTGAAAAGTCCTGACATTCCCCTCCAAACTCCCCAAGTTCACACTGAAGTCTTGGGGATTGATTTCTTTCTTTTTCTTTCTTTCTTTCTTTTTTTCTTTCTTTCTTTCTTTCTTTCTTTCTTTCTTTCTTTCTTTTTCTTTCTTTCTTTCTTTCTTTTTCTTTCTTTCTTTCTTTCTTCCTCTCCTTCCTTTCTTTCTTTCTTTCTTCCTCTCCTTCCTTTCTTTCTTTCTTCCTCTCCTTCCTTTCTTTCTTTCTTTCTTCCTCTCCTTCCTTTCTTCCTTTCTTCCTTTTCCCTCTCTTTCTTCTTCTCTTTCCTTTCTTCCTTTCTTTCCTTTCTTTTATATTATTTATCCATTTATTTATTTATCCATTTATTTATATATTTGTTTGATTGTTTGTTTATAAATAGTAGAGAAAAATATATATATTGGCAATTTGCATATATATATATTTATAAAGAGTAGAGAAAAATATATATATTGTGAGCACCTCCTGGCACGCTGGCACTGCCTGCTGTGTGCCAGGACAGCCCTGATGGGCTGGCAAAGTGCCTGGGAGGAGCTGCCTGGCAGTGCTCCTGCAGGTTCAGTGCTGGGCAGGGAGCACAACCTCAGCTGCTCTGGCACCACAATGGGGCAGCAGCTGAAGCAGAATTTGTGCTTCAAGAATATTTTCTTGTTGAATGATGGTTGATTTAAATAAAGCCTGTCTGAGCTATTCTTGCCCCTGCTGGTCTGGGAGAGGCAGATGGTGGGGTGTGTGCCCTTGGGTGCTGCTCTGCACAGCTCAGGAGAAAGGCTGTGCAATCTCTCTCTCTTCCTGAAGTTTGGATAGAATCATAGAATTGATTGGGTTGGAAAAGACCTCCGAGATCATCGAGTCCAACCCTTGGTCCAACTCCAGTCCCTTTACCAGATCATGGCACTCAGTGCCACGGCCAAGCTCAGTTTCAAAACCTCCAGGGATGGGGAATCCACCCCCTCTCTGGGCAGCCCATTCCAATGCCTGAGCACTCTCTCTGCAAAGAATTTTTTTCTGCTCTCCAACTTCAATTTCCCCTGGCAGAGCTTGAGCCCATCGTGCCCCCTTGTCCTATTGCTGAGTGCCTGGGAGAAGAGACCAACCCCCACCTGGCCAGAACTTCCCTTCAGGCAGTTCCAGACAGTGCTGAGGTCACCTCTGAGCCTCCTCTTCTCCAGGCTGAACACCCCCAGCTCCCTCAGCCTCTCCCCACAGCACTTGTGCTCCAGTCCCTTCTCCAGCCTCGTTGCTCTTCTCTGGCCCCGCTCCAGCCCCTCAATCTCTTTCCTGAGCTGAGGGGCCCAGAACTGAACACAACACTCAAGGTGTGGCCTCCCCAAGGCAGAGTCCAGGGGAAGGGTCACTGTCCTGGGCCTGCTGGCCACGCTAGTTTGGATCCAGGCCAGGATCCCATTGGCCTTCTTGGCCACCTGGGCACACTGGTGGCTCCTGTTGAGCTTCCTGTCCCTCAGTCCCCCCAGGTCCCTCTGCCTGGCTGCTCTCCAGCCACTCTGTGCCCAGCCTGGAGCACTGCAGGGGGTTGTTGTGGCCAAAGGGCAGGACCTGCACTTGGCCTTATTGAACTTCATCCCACTGGAATCAGCCCATCTCTCCAGTCTCTCCAGGTCCCTCTGCAGAGCCCTCCTGCCTTCCAGCAGGTCGACACTCCCTCCCAACTTGGTGTCATCAGCAAATTTGCTGCTGATGGACTCAATCCCCTCATCTAAATCATCAATAAAGATGTTAAACAGGACTGGACCCAACACAGACCCCTGGGGGACACCACTGGTGACCAGCTGGATGCAGCTCCATTCACCAGCACTCTCTGGGCCCGACCCTCCAGCCAGCTCCTGATCCAGCAGAGGGTACACCTGTCCAGGCCATGGGCTACCAGCTTTTCCAGGAGTATCTTATGGGAGACAGTGTCAAAGGCCTTGCTGAAGTCCAGATAGACACATCCACAGCCTTCCCCTCATCCACCAGGTGGGTCACCTGATCATAAAACGAGATCATCCCATTCTTTGTTATACCCATATCACTTTAAGGGATTTACTGCCCTATCAAGGCAAGTTTGCTGTGTAAGCCAAAGCACAAGCTCATTTAATTTTCATTATCTCAATTTCTAGCACTACCACTCTGGAGACATTTTGGCCAGACAAAACAGTGATTTTGAACATAAAGCAGCATTTATGGCCTATTTTGCACTATTTATGCAATTTACTAAACATACATGCAGGATGAATCATGGCAGTGTCTTCTGCAGCCAAAGCTCCCTGGGATAAATGTTTGATGCAGAGTCAAGCAGAGCTGTGTTTATGCAAAGCAGAAAACACAGATACAAGGGTTTTCTGGCTTTAAATGTCTTAGCTCAGGATTACCATTTTGCTTGTTTTTTAATAGCAGAAGGGAGGAAAAGAGGATTTTTAAGGAGCACAAAGCAAATACAATCAGGCTTTTTGTTTACATTCAATAGCACTGATTGTAGATTTTTGGTGCTGGGAAAGGGCTTGTCTTACAAAATCAAAAGCTGGAATAACACCTGAAATAACACTCGGTGCTGCTTCAGCACACCCAGATAAACACTAGTCTGGGGTTTGCCCTTCTGGACAGGGATTGATTTATTTCTCTACAGCAACAGGATCTGGATTATGAACTACTCAGAAATGATGAGCTGAACCTCCTCTTCTCTAGAAGGAAAGTACAGCCACAATTTCAGTTCAGTCAGCAAAGTGCAGGAATGAACAGAATCCTTACATCCTAATTAAAAGGAAAATTTAGGTTAAGGTGGGGATAATCCCATAGAAGAAAACAGTTTGGGTCTTACAAACTTGAGCTGCTCTGGTCTGGATGTTTTCTGGCCTTTGAAGGAGAACAGGCACATGCAAAACTCTACTATCTATTGTATATATTGATAGAATATGTGCATAATTATAATATCTAACATATACTACATATATGTATAACATAGAAATATAAAGATATACCATATAAATGTATAACAAATATCTGAACTGTAACATTTCCAAAGCATGGCTGCAACTTCTATTTGTACTGATTGAGGCTTAGCTGGTCTTATTCAACCTGGACAACTAAGCCAGGCTGGTTTCGACTGCCTTGAATCAATACAATGGAGGGTTATGTATTCTAAGAGTGACAAGTGAAAAAAAATAGATATAAATTTTTGTGTTACTTTTTTCCTACTTCTGCTGCAGGTACAACATTCTCCATTACATTAAAGACAGTCAGTAACAAATTGCAACTTAGATTTTAGGATGCCAGACACAAATACCCAGAAGGAAAACAGTGCCCACATTGGGGAAATCTCTAATGAAGTGGGGGCTTCTGAAGGGCTGTCAGAGGCAGAGCCAGAAGGATCCCTCAGAGCCTGGTGAAGCACGTGGCACCTCCAGGCTGAGAGAACATCCCAAGGCTGCTGTTTGCATGAGACAGAAAGGATTTTTAGCCCTGCACAGAAATCTCTGGTATTTCCTCTCCCCAAAAATGCTCCTCTTGTTCTCCAGTGATGAGTCAGGGAGAGGCAGCAGCAATTCATCAGGGCCAGGGGCTGCCTGGGGGACACAACATCGAGTTGTCCTTGTTCTCCCAGCCCTGTTTTAAGGTTTGGGGGTTTTTAAGATAAAGAATAATACAAGCTGTCACATCAAGGTGATGTAAGAGCAGGTATTTTGCCTAATTCTCTCATGAATTTCAATCCTGACCCTTTGTGTTCCTGGTCTTGAATTTCCCTTATTGCAGCACATCATCTCCTACCTGTGCTGGACCCACCCCAGTGGCACAATCCTGTTTCCTCAGCTCAGAGTTTGGCAATGGCTCTAAATTTGAGTTAACAAACACCTGAGGGCTGAAAGCCACGAGCTGTTGGGTTAACTCTTCATTGCCAGGGTCTTGGCAAACTTCAGGAGGTTCTGACTGCAGCCACCTCACCTGGCTGTGGGCACTGATGGGCACTCACCAAGTAGGTGGCACGTCCCTAGTGCTGCACTGATGAGGATCTGAAAAGCCCCCTTGGGTGCTGCATTTCTATAAAATTCTTGGAGGGAATTGCCATGTGAACATCACTGTGCAGCAAAACTTAAGTGTATTTAAAGAAGTGGAATTTTCTGTAGCTCAGCTGTGTAAGACAAAGGGTTTGTTTGCACCCTCACAAATATACATTTATCTCTGTTAATACATGTGCAAGTTTATAACGTGCAAGCTTCAGAAGTGTGGGCTTCAGAACAGCCCTTTTTCCCTAGAAGCCTTTTCATGTGAAATTTCACTTGATTTCTTTAAGGGAGGAGGGAATCAAAAATAATCAACACATGGTTGCTAATTATAACTAACTCTCCAAATGCACAGTTGTGCCTCTGGTTTGTGAGAGCAAAGAAAAGAACTATGTCAGCCTCCAGAGCTGCAAATTATTGCAGTAATTTAAGTAAGTAAGCTGGTTTTTTCATTATAGAAGGTTTCCTTGCTGAGCTGGATGTACAATACATTTATTTCTTCATGAATATAAATGTCTCCTACTGATGGAAACAGTCAGCTGTCACTACAGTACAAATGCAAATTGCAACCTGATGGTTGAACAATTAAGATCTAGTGCACAGAGCTCATTGCCACTGGAGGACTGTAATTGAATTCCTATTGCTGTCAGACAGGTCGAAAATTACCGTAATGAAGAGCATCAGTTTTCTACTTTACATCTCATTGTTTCCCAGGCAAAGAGCTTCGCTGCTGCAGAGGTTCCCCCAAACACATCGCTGAGAAAAGAGCAGCAGGTGACAGAGCAATGCTGTGTCTTTAAGGGAGAAAGCAATTAGTGCACTTTAGCCTGACTTCCAGGTGGAATGCAGGGGTCTGAAATCAAGGAATCCTGGAGGTGCTGGAGTGCTCCCAGAAACTGGGGATCAGACAGAGTGACAGACAGACACTGGGTAAAACTGTAAATAATTGGATAACTTGTTATGTTTCTAACGCCCCAAAGCCATTCACGACACAACAGAGAGCTCTGCTGTCTGCTCCAATATATCTTTAAGTAATGTTGGGTTCAACATGTGAAAGTAGATACTTATTTTACTATTACTTCCTTTAAAATATTCAGAGTGTATTCTGATGCTGGGAATGACCTTCCCCCCAAAAACAGGACTCTGAGCACGTTAGTGCAGGGTAAGATAAAAAGTAAAGGTCCTTTAATAACACAGGGCCTACAGCCCACAGGAATACAGGATGACATCCATGTGTCCCAGTTCTTGTTTCCATGGCTTTTATAATAAGATCCCTCCAATCATTGCTTTACACATTTCTCAGTCCAGCCCCAGTCCCACCCCTGGACCAACCCCTGGAATTGGGTCTGGGGTCGTCAAGACCCTCTGTCTTCATCAGCTCTTCTTCCTCAGGCACACAAAGGTCTCTTGGAGCTCATCCAGTTCTGGCTTTTGGGTCACTCTGACCTGTGTTTATGTTTCATTCTGTGGGCCTTCTGATATCCTTCAGCTCTTTACCTTGGAAAGGAGTCTAAACAAGATTAATTAACTAAAGGAATTTGAGCTCCCTGTTCTGGGACAGGGGTAGTGATAGAAAGGCATTAAACTTAAACTGTTAGAAATATTAACCCTCTAAAAATCTACAACTACTGTGTTCCTAAAATCTACAAAATGTGAAAATCAGAACAAAATCCCCTTTGGCATCAATTCAATACATATGTACATGGCATCTTAAGTACAAGAACTCTGTCTGGAATAATCTCTAGAATGAGCAAATTTAAAGATATTCTGAAGGATAGAAACATGGAAAGATTAAATCCTTACTGACAAAATACATTAGTTGCTGTCAGCTCCTTATATAAATATTCCTGCTTCTGATATTGTAGGGAAAGGCATGGAATAGGGAGTTGTCTCATATTTGGTTTTGCCTTTCTAGTTTGGGGAGGTCACCACCCATGACAGGAGCAGGTCTGTGGCTCTGCAGGGGAAGCTTCCAGGTCACCTCCAATCTGAAATCAGTGATGTGATTGGGGTGTCCTGACACCCTTCCCTTGGTGGGGTCTGGGAGTGGGAGATTTGGGACCCCTGGGCTGTGTACCCATATCAGGAGCTGGAAAGGGTTGGTCTCCTAAAGGACCCCAGACTGTGCAGTGCAGGAGGACTCACAGCTCCAGCTCTGTGCTGGACACAGAACATTCCACTGTACTTTGTGTGCTGAATGTTTGGAGTTGACACTTGGGCCTCCAGTTAGCAGAGGGTTCAGCACTCAGAAATGCCCAAGAGCTGCTGCACCTGCAAGATGAAAGGATATTTGCTCTGACAGGGTCACTCCCACCATGTCTTCTTGAGCAGGACCTTCCTTGCTTCTTCTGCCCCTGTGCCCAAACAGATGCATTTTTAAAGAGCTTCTCTGCTGCTGGTCTGGAATTTCAGGCAACAATTTTCCTTGGAAATGTCAGCTTTTCTGCAAAAAGGGAGTTGAACGTTTTTCAGCATCTAAGATACATTGGGGAGTCTATTGAGGGGGTAAGGCCATTAATGAAGCATTTTGCTCTGAAATCTGTTTGGCCAGGCCTGTCCCTGATGTCCCTCAGACAATACAGGTGTGCATCCAGCAGCACAGAAACAAGGCACCTGCTCCATCTAAGCAGCTGCAGAATCTTTTGTTAACTAGGTTGTAAATGCCACATGTTATGAAATTTATTTGAATTTAAAATATTGCTGCTGTGAGGAATTCTGCCTGTTTAATTTTCAATTACTCTGCTCAGCGTGATGGGGCACATGTTCCAGTGTGTTAAATGTGAGAGGAGAAGGACAATCTGGAATAGGAATAAGCAACGTGCTGCAGTTGTCTGAATAGTCATTTTACAATTGGAAATAGCACAGCAGAGAAATCAAATTGAGGGTGTTCTGCACAGCTTTTGTGTCTATTTTCTGCTCCTCGGAGGTCCTGCATGTATTCCATATGTCAGTGTATAAATCCCACCAGAAAAATGAAGACAAGATGGCAGTTTTCCTGCTTTGGAGGTTACCCAGCTCAGGTGATGATGATGATGAAGAAAAAGAACTCTTTAGCCAGTCCAGTGGATATTATTCCCAATTTTCACTTATTTTTAGTCCTGTCTAATATGAATTTCTTGTTCTTGTGACCACCAGAGCTCATTAATAACCCGGTTGTGACCAAACCCATTTATTTCACACCAGCAGTGAATTCTCAACAGAAAATTTCTTGCTTGGCTGTTGTTAACTTTGCTGCCCACACTGGGAGTGCAAATCCATCCAGATGCTGCACCATAATTCTACTGTCACATCGAATATTTAGGACTCATTAACAGAACTTAATGCAGCATTTATTATTTCTGTAGATCCCAGCAGCTGATGAGACTCCCCAGCTCTCACTGCTTCAAGACCCATCAGATCAAAGCAGAAGTGGAGCCCTTCAAAACAGATGGAGTTTTCTTTAAGGCACTCCAGTGCTACAAACTTTGTGCTAATGCAGTTAATGACAAACAGCTTCCTTTTGGCAAAAGCAAACCAATTACAATCTAATAAGTGCTACACCCCAGCAGCTCAATAATTCATGGTATTGGCAGAAGGCTCCTGTTCCATAAGTCTTTTCAGTCCAATACAGTGGGATGTAAATAGATCAGAGGAGTGAGATCCATCTCCTCCCTTATTAAGAGCTTGTTGTATATTAATAGGAAAACGCTCCCTGATAGAGGATTTTCCAGAGCATCATGTGATGTGCTTGAAAAGCCACATAATCAAGAGCCTCAAATGAAAATGCTCTTACTTTCAGGGGCTGGATTCATCCTTGATGAATACTGAAGCCTCAGCTTTGCTTCAAGTGACAAAGCCCATTTTCTGGGGGATGATGAACGATGTGCTCAGAGTGGGTCATTTAACAACCAGCTACACACAGACTGTACACTTTTTCCAGGCTAATGGTTTTATAACCAGTAATTGCTTGATTTTGGCACCTGACATCTCTCATTGAAAAGATCTTTGCTCATGATGAAAGAATAGCAGGATATCTGGAAAGCTCAGCTCTTTCTGGGCTCCTTTCAGCTGGGCAATGTATTCTGGGCTGGCACTGGTTGGGGAATTTAAAGCCTGAACCTCCCTTGGGAGGAACCAGCCCATCTGATAAAGGCAAGTGATCTTGTTATCCTTAACCTGGAAGAGTGATATTCTATGCAGAGTGGGAAAGATCTATCATGTCAGAAGGCCACTTATCCCCCAAATGCCCTTTATTGTGTAGAGTCATTAATTCTCAGTAAAAATCAGAGCAGACAACCTGGGGTTGCTTTTGTGCTGCACATCTGTGCTCACCTCCAGCCTTCTGCTCCTCTGGACACTTCATGTAGTTTGGTGTCTTCACCTTCTGATTCCCGAGCTCTCAGATGATGCACAGAGTGGACACACAGGTGATGACACCAGAGGGAAGGTATTTTAAATGGCTGGATTCCACATTCTTTCTTCTACTTCCAGCCTTAAAGCTATTCCAGTGCCAGCCACACATTCAGGTTTTATGCTCCTGTGTTGCTTATTTGCTGAAAAACACCAGAAAACCAAAGTGGCAACAACTGGGAGCTAATTGGAGTAACCTGAAGTATATCCAGTTCCCACAGGGTGGCTCAATCTCTCAATCTGCCTCGTGACAGAGAATTGACTGTTTTATTTTCTTGTGGTAACTCATAAAAAGGTTTCAGTTTTGGCAATCCCAGGGATTTTTTTTTCCCTTGAAGGTGTCTATATATATCTCTGAAAGAAAAAAAACACACCCTTGTTTTGGAGCATCCCTTTGCAAAGAGGAAAACAGAGTCTTGTGCATTATCCTTCCTTCAGCTAGAAAGAAATCCAATAATACTTCAAATTCTCTTTTCTTTCACCAGATCTTTTCTCTGTAAAAGGAGCTCCATCCATTTTAAAACAAGAACAACTGTTTGTTTTCTTTTTTTTTTTTTTCAGTTTCCACGGGTGTGATGGTTCTATAAACTTTAAAAAAACAATTAAAAATTGCTGAAATTCTGTTCTGCTTCGAGTCTGCAGCAAGAGCCACATGTACAAGGTATTGCTGCCAGATCAAACAGAGAGATTCTGCCATCAGTTCTGGATGAACTCAAATGCTCATTGACATAACTTGATGTTGGTCCCACGAGAACAACAAATTAAGTGATTTCAGCAGTGAGTGTTGAAAACATTCCCTGCCATGGGTGTGTCCTTGCTCAGTGTTGAGTCTTATCAGCACAAAGAGCAGCAAAGTAAATATTTTTGCCTTCACCACCTTTGTCTCAGTTGTGAAAAGCTCTCCTGTGTTTTATTCTGATTTTCCTGAGGATTTTAAAATTCAGATTTAGAATCATATTCACTTCTACTATATGTGCAGAATCACTTCCATCACTGCCAGCATTGATAGGAGGGAATGAGCAGGTCCTTGTTTTTAGTGGATTTGTCCATTGGTTTGGGGATCAAGAAAATTCACCTTGTTTATTTTTTGCTCTTGAATATTTATGATGTGTTTACAAGGCAAAAAAATAAATATGCTCTTTCTTAAGCCATTGCACAACTGGGACTTCAACAACAACAAAAATCACATCAGTATTAAACCACTTCTGCAAAAAAAATCACTTTGCAAAGCAAGGGGCATGTGTGGAAGTTGTTGTCTGGAAGTGTTGTGTTTTCTTGCCTTCCCAAAGAGGACAAGGAATAATTTCAAGCCTGTACATCTTCCTCAGGAAAAAAAAAAAAAAAAAAGAAGGAATGCTGATGCTGGGTGGGCTTCTCATTTCTGAGACCAGCAGTGGCTTTGGTGTCACATGTTCCTGCAGTTTGCTACTGATTTGTTCATTGGATCACTTGCAAATGAAAACTAATTTACTGAAGGGGCTTCCAAGATTTTTATTTAGTTTTCCTGTCTATTCATGTTAGTTACTTGGATTTTTCAAAGGGGTTTTGGGTGTTTTTTTATCCCCTCCTCTGAACATCACCAACTTTCTCCCTGGATTTCCTTATGCATTTTCACATTTGAATATTTTTTAAAACAACATTTTTTTTTCCTTTGGGCTGTTGTCAGTGGGAAGGAATTTGGCTCCATTCTTGGAGAGCCTGCTGTAATTTCAGGTAAGAGGCAACAGCAAACTCTTTCCAAACTGCTTCTGAAATGCAGAGGCAGGAGGTCAGGGGAAGTTCTTTATTGATGGAGCCCATTACAGGTTGGATTTATGAGCATGGCTCCTGAAAATGCTATTTTGTTCCTGTTATCTGGTTCTGTGCCAATATTTGCCACACTGTGCTGACAGTGTTTCCAGAGACACTCATCACTTCCTCCCAGGTAAGGAAAACTGTAATATCCAGTATAAAAGTTCAGTGTCATATCAGATGGTCCATCAGAAATAAAAAACGGGTCAAGACCTGTATTGCAAACACTGACTCCAATATCATCATTCCTGGCTGGATCTGAAATGCTGCAATTGTTGGGATTCTTAGAAATGCAGTAAATTCTGTGCTAAATGGAAAGGTGATTCACTTCACCTTCATGTCACAGGAGCTTCTAATTTAACAACAAATAGTTCAGAATTTTTGAAAACTTAATCTACTGACCAAATATGTCAGTTGCTTATTAAGAATTATAAATTTACACTTCTCTCTCCTTTAATACCTGCCAAATCCCTCTTTTCCTTATTCCCAGCTTTACCCAAGCTTTTCCAAAACTAGTTGACTGCCACTATGAATTCATTACCCAAAAATCTTTAAATTTTACCAAATACTCATTGTCTGGTTCTGTCTAAGATAATCTGACTGTCCCACTTGGCCTCCTAATTTTTGAAAGAACTTATTGTGCACAGGTGATGTTTGTTATTGAGATGAAAAGTAATAGGATCCCATGAAAATTCTTCTCCTGGATGGTCAAAAATTCTTCCCAGGGAGGCTTTGGGTGAGGCAGTTCCTACAGGAGGTCACATGTCAAGTGTTTCCCCAGCTGGGGTGGCATCAAACTCGCAAGTTTTGAACAAAGATGAAATACCAATATTTGTTTTGCTCCACTTTTAAGCACAAAGCCTTTGAAAGTCATCTCTTCAGGGTTCCCATTGTGTCTCTGCTCACTGTCTCCTTTTGCAAAGTTTCCTGGAGGTTTCAGAGCCTTTTCCAGCAGTGTCAGTGGTGGGACCACACAGTGACCTCAGGGGGGATCAGAAGTGGAAGGACAAAGGTTCCTAAAGTTTCCTGGTGGGGTGGGGAAGCCACAGCAGAAAGCCAACCCTAGGTCTGTTATCTGTGAGTGAAAGGAAAATATTGTTAATGATAAGAGAGTCTGGCTCCTCCTGTTGCAGCCCCCTGAGTGCCTGTGCTGCTGTGCCAGGGCCTGCAGGGCATTTCTGCTCCTGGGGCAGTGCCTGCTGCCCCACAGTCCAGGGCTCTCCCACACCCACCAGCACTGGAGCTCCCTGGGGTGCTGCAGGGGCAGGGATGCTGTGCCAGTGCTGCCTGTGGGCACCCAGAGAGATGGTGGTGCTTCTGTCTCTGCAATGAACCCTGAGGCTGCTGTTAGAGGTGGTTCCTTGGCTGGCAGAGCTGCCCGGGCATTTCAGAGGCAAAAGAAGTCCTTGTGTGTGAATCCTTCCAGCAATTCTGCATCCCATCCTTCCCTAGAGGGCAGCAGGGCTGCAGTGTGTGCCAGGGTGGCAGAGCTGTGTCCTGTGCCAGCAGCATGGCCATCCTTTGGGGGGAATAAAGGAGAGGGATGTGTTGTTTCCAGCTGCTGCTGTCTCTGCCCTGCCAGTCTGAGTTGGTGCTGCCTCTGCCAGCGGGCAGTCCCATTGCTTTGCCCCAGCCATAACTGTAAAATTAACTTGCAGATATTCAAAACAGCTTGCAGGCCTTTAGCCATGTAATTTCTTCTGACATTAGTGGAGGCAACGTGATTAAACCTCAGCTCAGTGGCCAGAAATTGTCCCTGCTGGTGCTTTGTTCCCACCTTGGCCTGGCACCAGCAGTGCCAGGGCTCTCAGTGCCAGATGGGCTTGAGGGCAGGGGAGTGACCTGCAACTTCTGCCCATTGCACAGATTGCTCATCCTGCTCACCCTGGACACACTGAGCAGGGAATCTCCTTTGCAAAGCAATAATTAGCAAAGCAGGAGGAGGTGAGGGAAGAAAGATGGATGAAGGGGGAGGTGGGGAAGGAAGTGCCGGGTCCTGCCCTTTGGCCACAACAACCCCCTGCAGAGCTCCAGGCTGGGCACAGAGTGGCTGGAGAGCAGCCAGGCAGAGGGACCTGGGGGGACTGAGGGACAGGAAGCTCAACAGGAGCCACCAGTGTGCCCAGGTGGCCAAGAAGGCCAATGGGATCCTGGCCTGGATCCAAACTAGCGTGGCCAGCAGGGCCAGGGCAGTGACCCTTCCCCTGGACTCTGCCTTGGGGAGGCCACACCTTGAGTGTTGTGTTCAGTTCTGGGCCCCTCAGTTCAGAAAGGATATTGAGGGGCTGGAGTGGGGCCAGAGAAGAGCAACGAGGCTGGAGAAGGGACTGGATGTGGCTCTGAGTGTCCTCTGAAACACCTCCAGGGACAGAGAATCCACCATGTCTTGATCCAACCCCACTGTGATCACCAACCCAGGGCACTCTGTGCCCTGGGCTGGTGATCACAGTGGGGTTGGATCAAGGGTTGATGATCTCAGAGGTCTCTTCCAACCCAACTGAGAAGAGAAGAGCAACGAGGCTGGAGAAGGGACTGGAGCACAAGTGCTGTGGGGAGAGGCTGAGGGAGCTGGGGGTGTTCAGCCTGGAGAAGAGGAGGCTCAGAGGTGACCTCAGCACTGTCTGGAACTGCCTGAAGGGAAGTTCTGGCCAGCTGGGGGTTGGTCTCTTCTCCCAGGCACTCAGCAATAGGACAAGGGGGCACGATGGGCTCAAGCTCTGCCAGGGGAAATTGAAGTTGGACATCAGAAAAAAATTCTTTGCAGAGAGAGTGCTCAGGGATTGGAATGGGCTGCCCAGAGAGGGGGTGGATTCCCCATCCCTGGAGGTTTTTAAACTGAGCTTGGCCGTGGCACTGAGTGCCATGATCTGGTAAAGGGACTGGAGTTGGACCAAGGGTTGGACTTGATGATCTCGGAGGTCTTTTCCAACCCAATCAATTCTATGATTCTGTGATTCTATGACTGGCAGAGCCTGAGCTCTGGTTCCTTGATTTTGCTCTGTCCCACCTTAGTTCTGTCCTCTCTGGTGCAAATTTCCAAAGAATTGCAGCCCACCCTGTGTGGTCACCTCCCCAGATGACTGGGGTTAGCCAGAGAAAAGCTGTGGAATTTTTAAGATTTTAACCTTTCATCTGCCTTCTCCATAAAAATAAATACAAACTGAGCAGTCAACAGGGAATTCAGAAGCATCAGGACAACTCTCAGGAAAGATTTAAAAAAAAAAAAAAGTGCTCCAAAACAACTCTGCTCCTGCTCCTATTCACATGGAAAGTGCTTCTCTACTTCTGTGAGGGGAGAAATAAGACTATTTCAGCTCCTGCCTGTTCCTGGGAAATTTGTGCTGCTGCTGCTGCTGCCCCAGGGGCTGTTCACAACATTCCCTGTCACTGCAAGTAACACAACTCGGAGGAAAACTCAGAGAGGATGGATCATCTTTGCTCTCTAGACAGAAAAGAATCCAAGACTTTTGAAATGCCTCATTCTCCAGAAGCATTTTGATTTAAAATTTGGCTTTTTGAGAGAATTTCTTGCTGAAATCTGAATTACTTGTCGAAAAGAACATTGGACAAAAACCCCTCACAAGTAATTTCTTTCTCTTCACTCTGTAATAAAAATGAGTCTTATGGTTGTTTCTCATTTTGGAGCAGAATTATAAATTCATGGTTAGAGGATGTTACAAGCACTGGGTACATTATTAACTGTCTGTACCAGACACAGTCTATATTATATTTTTGTAAGGCAGTCCCTTTGCTCCCATCACATTATCATGGCAAAAGCAATTTCAGAGTTAATATTTGTAGTTTGAGGAGAATGAGGAATGGGAGGGCTCCAAACCCTCTTCCTGGAGAGCACCCTCAGTGCTTGGAGCAGCTCAGGAGGGCTCAGCCAGGAGGAATTGCAGAGTTGGGGTTGGTTTTCTCCCCCTCTGGAGAGCATTCAGGTGTCACATGTCCTAAAGGGTCTCTGTGTCACCTGCCTGGTGTTATAAATGACCAACTAAATAGCAAATCATTTGGTATGAGGGGTAGTTTAATTTTATAAATAATGACAGCTGTAGAGTAACCAGCACTGGGTGCACTGGGAGTCTCTGCTCCATCAGTGACACCCATCTGAGCTCACAGGTTCCTTTTTTATACAGTCAAAGCAGGTTTATTTTTAACCAGTTCCAATAAATGATTTTCTTCTTTCTTCGTTTTGAGGTCCTTTCATCTGATTCTTCCTGTTGCTTCTCTGTGGTCGTGGGGCTGGTTCTTCTTTGGTGTGATTCTTAACTTAAAATTTAACTAGAGACAATCTTGTTAGTTAAGCCTGATCTGTTGTTTTGGGGTGTTTCTTCCTTACCTTGATTGGGTTTAGTTCTCCAATGTATTTTGGTATTCTTGAATTATCTTTGGTCTGCACTGTATTTATTTACTTCAAAAGGCTGCTTATTTATTCACTTTAGTTCTTTTCTGCTTTTTCTACATTATTTGATAATTCATAGACATTTTGTTGCTAAATCTTTCCTGCACCAAAGCCACACAGATTTCCTGTTATGTTCTTGACACAAATCAAGTCCTATATTTATTACACTGGTGATGCAGGTGACAAATTCCTACGTGCCCTTGTCCTCCCCACCTGCACTGCAGGGGAGGTGGCACCTCCAGCTCCCTCTGCCACCACCGAGGGCTCTCCCAGTCCTTGAGCTGCTTCCCTGGATATCTTGGCTACAGCTGAAGGCAGAGGGGAGTGCAGTTTGTGAAGCAAAGTGAGGCATTCACTTTTAGAAAAACGTTTCAGAATGTTTCAGGTCGATTAATTGTTCTATTCTTCCTCTACAAAGTCATTCAATAGAACCACGTGGATTTATCAGGGAGCCAACAAAAAGCTGTAAAAATTCATGTTAAAAAAAAAAAAAGTGAGAGAAAATACAAAGAACTGAGAATCATGATAATAATCTGAGGATACAATAGATGTCATCAATTAGAGGCAAACTTTTTGTCAGAATATCTTGCTGGCATTTTTCCCCTAATATAACAGAATATTTGTGTTTAATTATCTGTGGTGATAAGTGAGATCTGTGAGAGCTATTAGAGAGACATTATGAATTTTTGCATCTACCCAGTAAGGAGATAATGACAACAGTTTCGTGTCTGAGCTCTAGTTTTGTAAGTGTTTTTCACTAGAACAATCAGAACCTTCCCTTGGCTTTACACCCTCCACTGTAAGAGTCTAAATGAGCAATCACTTACAGTGATAATGAATTATCCAGCACAAAGCACTGGAGCAGAACAAAGCACTGGCAGTGGCGTTCTGCCTGCTTAAACAAAGGACAGGTTAAGATGTTGGAGGGGAAAACTATATTTAAGATGTGTTCACAGCATCCCAGCTCTCACAGAATGATGACTATTCACGATGGCTTCGCTTCCAGGAATTGCTTCTTGCTCCTCTCTCACAGCGTGCAACTTGATTTTTCTCATTGTGTGATGGTCCCCCAGGCAGCTCTGGACTATAATGAGTTGATTCCTTCACTTGAAATTAAAAACAAAAATTAAAAAAAAATTCAATTATTCCCTGGGTGTGGACAGAGTGGAATTGATGCTTTAAGGAATTTTGTCCCCCTCTTCCCAGGGGGAAGATGAGATGTGCTGAGTGTCTGGCAGCTCCTGAACGTTGGGGGTTCTCTGGTGCTGCCTTGTTTTAGCACAGCTACTAATTTGTGTCCTCAGACTGGGTGATTTCCCTGGTTCAGATCCATCCCCTTCTGCATCCCCAGCTGCTCCTTGGAATGCAGTTTCCCAAACTTTGGGTTCCTCCCACCCTTACAATCCCAACACTTATTGTATTAGTCCAGGTGTGATTCACAGGCTGAGAGTTTCTGAGCTCCTTGGGAATGTGTTTTACTGAAACAAGCTGTGGCAGTTGCTAAAGATTTTCAGATTTTCATTCTGGGTTGTTCAGACTGCCCAGGCTTTTCAGAACAGGAGAGCAAAAGTCGTGGCTTGACACAACCTCAGCCAGAGGTGCTTTCCTCTGAAGAAACAAGTCAATCTGCTAAAACTTATTTCAGAGAAACACCCAAACAATTTATATGATGTTTATTTATTGCTGTAGTTCCCACAGGAGAGAAACATTGCAGGAGCTGCTCTGCTCAGAGGCTTTCACATACACTCAGCAATGCCTCTCTGGCTTTACTGTCCCTTTCAGAGCTCAGTGACCCTGTTAGTCCCCTGAAATAAGGTGCTCACAGCTCAGGGAGGCAGAGACACTGTTGGAGGGACGATGCAGTTCATCTTGGGAAGGGAAACCTTTCCCTCTCAGTGTCAGTGCTGTGTTTGGAGTCTGCAGAAGCTGCTCTTTCTCAGGGGGAGCTGTAACACCAGTGCCTGTGTGGCCCTGAAGAGGAGGGTGTTGTGGAGCAGAGAGCTTGACATTTGCACCTTTTTTGGGGGTGTGATAGAGAGTGAGGAATGTCTCCTGTTATTTCATTGCAGTGTATCTTCCCCTTCCCCGTGTGAGCTTGTAGAATATTCTACAGTGACTTATAATCCTCCTCTTTGCTTGGCTTTCTCCTGCTGCCAATGTCTTTAGTCATAAAAGTTAAAAGCTTCTCTGAAACATATTAAACTATTCAAACCTTATTACATATTTTCTTCCCTCTAGCAGAAGATTTTTAGCACTGAATATACAAAGCATCACCAAATGCAAATCTGTGGACTCTTGCTGGTGTGAGAATGAACTGAATTGTCTTTTCTTGGTGGAATGAGAACAACAGGACACCTAAAGGCCCAGAGTGGGTGTGCTGTGTTGGTAGAGCATTGAGCACTCACTGATTTCTGTGGGACTCTGTGTAACAAGAACTGACAATGTGAAAGAAGGTTCTGTACTTTGCAGGCTCAATGTCTGCACTGAGAGGTCTCTGTGCTTCCCTGGATGGTTCCTTGGGTGCCTCCCAGCCTTGAGACAAGCACACCCCAATGCAAATCCCACGTGTTCCACATTCAGAACTTACTGAACCTTGTTGTCACAACCTCCCTGCCAGCACACAAGGTGACCTGTCTCCCACACAGGCAGGATGTGCCCAAGGACCAGGGCACACAGCAAGGAGCCCCACTGGGGATCTGTCTGATGAGTCCTTCTGCTCTTCTGCTGGCCTAAAAGCAAATGGTGCCAAAAGAGTGGTACAGCCAGGAAAATTTGCCTGGGTGGAAGGATATGTTGTCCAATACAAATGTTCCTGCACCAGAAAGCAGAGGAAAGAAATGAGCCCAATGTTTCCAAAGGAGTTGGAAGGAACTCCCTGTCAAAGAGCAGTGAGTAGAGGCAGGAGAGCAGCCCCTCTCTGCCCAGGTGCAGAAGGACAAGAACATGTCTGGAGCAGCTCAAAAGCAAAGAAAAACACCAAAGAAAAGACCTCTACCAATTATTCACCTTTGAACCTTACCCACAGTGCTCAGCAAGGGGAGAAGCACCCTGGCAGTGCCCAGGTCAGTTGGATCCTTTGCCACCCCACATGAGCTGCTCTCCTGGGATGCTCACAGACACCCTGAGCAGTGTTCTTACTCACTAAAATGGAATTTTTGCTGAGCTTCTTTGTGCTGTAGTTTCTGCTTAAGGATACCAGCCATTCCTAAGGGAAAAACTCTATTTTCCCCCCATTTAAAGTGGCATCATTATACTCAGCTATTTTGTGCTCTTTAGGTTTTTTACTGAAAAGGCTGCTGGCTCTGACTGTTGTGGGGAGCAGTATCTGGGTCTGACTTTAGGGACAAAGCCTCTAGTCCAGCTCAGGAGTGATATTGCTGATATGCCTTTCATAGAAGGTGTTTTATCCCTTCTTACATCCAGATTGATGGATTTACTGGGATTATTCCCTCTGGGCTAATAGCTACAATTTCTTTGTACCTAGGAAATTCAAAAGGAGCAGTACATTTGATTGATTTGTTCAGGAACTAGGTGTGATTTCTGTGAATACGTTGGAAGTGTTAGATTTAAAGCTAATTTCATAAGTAACTGCTGAGCTGCACTGGGGGTCAACTTTAGGCCAGCAGGTTCACACCACTGGCAGATGCCAACAAAGCAATACAGCCCTGTCTGCTCAGCTTCCCCCTGAGTTTGTTCCTGGCTGCACTTTGCCATCTTTCTGCCTCTGGACTTTCCTCCCTGCAAACAGCTTTGGTAACACCTCAGAGCTGAACAACATTGCCTGGAGATTCCCCATCCCTGAAAATGTTCAAGGCCAGGTAGGATGGAGCTTTGAGCAGCCTGGGACAGTGGAAGGATGGACCAGATCATCCTTGAAGGTCCTTTGCAACCCAACCATTCTGTGATTCTGTGCAACTTGAGATTTTAAATGAAAGTTGTTGTGCCTCCAAACTGGGTGTCCCTTGTTAAAATGGTACCAGTGCCAAGCACCTCCTGCCTGGCCCATTGCCCACACTGCAAACATCTGGGTGAAAACTGCCTTGCTTTGGTAGGCTTGGTCTTTGTGGTGGAGAATAAAGTCTCAGCCTTGAGGGATCTGCATGACTTCTGTCCCACAGGCTCGTGGGGCTGATCTACCCCTGGTGAGACCCGGCCTTGGTTTGTTTGCTGCCCTGTGTGTCTCCCACCTTTCCTGGGTATTCTGTTTGTTCACTGTTCCAGCTTCTCCCTGAGTTTTTTCTCACTGTTCTTTTCCTCCCTTAACCTGCATGTTAAAGCAAAGAATGTCAAGGAATGATTCAGTACATTGACTGTGTGCTGGGACAGAGGAATAGATTGGATATTCTTTTAAAAATCCTTTCAAAAATCCTTTCCTGCCCCATCTCTTGTGATTCCACAAGTCTAAGACAGAACAGCATTTTCAGTGAGGCTCTTTATGGGTCAGTGACAAAGGGAATGAATTCACCATCTTCCCCTGCAAGAATAAGCTGTGAAATGTCACATTTATTGGAATGCAAAGACCACTACTGTCTGTTTAGATATTTTCAAGGAAAGACAGACAGGGAGTAATTATTTTTCAGCATGAATACTTGTCACAAAAAAAGCCTCCAGCAAGTCATTCATTTACCAGTGGCTTTATGTTAAAAAATTCCCAATTATGTTCCAGTAACACTTACCAAATGTGACATACTCTCTGATATGTGCTGAAAGTGAGGGAAGCATTGTAAGGAGAGGAGCTGGACCAGAATATTTTCTAATTTATGCTGCAGATCTTCAGCTGAGGGCACAACACTGGGATGTGCCACAGACATGTTATGTCATGTCATTAAAAGATTACATGGTTTAGCATCTCAGGTACTGCCTCTAAAGCTGCAGTAATTCAGTTTCATGCAGTTATTTGAATGTCATTTGTAAGAGGCAGGTTATGCCCACAGCCTGTGGAAATACCAATTTACTGGATGTAAAACCAGAATAAATGATCACCTGCAGAACTGTGCACAAGGGCCAAGTGCAGGACCAACACCAGGGCACTTTCCTGTCACTGCCATGTTTCTGTTCTGATGCTTCTCTCTCAGGGTTGTACCAGATCAACTTATCTTGAAGAGTCTGTTTTCTTTTTAATCCTGTTCATAACTATTAAAACTTGGGATGAATGTGATCAGCACTTCAAGGTGATTGTCCTACAATACCTTTTTTTAGTGCTCTTTCAAGGCTTTTTTTCCTTTGCTTTGCTTTCTGAATTAAAGCCATTTAAACACCTGCACTTCAGCTGGTTGTGATTTAGCAGTAGATTCACTCTGGCTTCTGCAAATCTTTTCACATCTCCTTTGAAACACTTCCCTTCACTTCCAGGCTCCTGCAGTATCAATCTTTCACACAAGGCAGCTCCTCTCTCCCTGGAAGACATGCCTGCTTTTCAATCAAAGGATTCATGTAGGGAGATAAAAAAGGAGCTGGCAGGTTTTGGCAAGAAGTCTCAGGAGCTTCCAACAGCCCTTGTGAGAAGACAAGTCCATCTGACAGCGTTGTGGGGAGGGCAGGAATCTCCTTCAGGCTGCTCAGATGTGGAGGTGTCTGAGCTGCAGCTAATCAAGCACATTCACATTCACACCACTGGTTAAAAGGAAGAAAAGGATGTTTCAAAAATCAATCCTGTCTGCCACCTACATTTGCTCTCTCCAAATTCCAGGAAACAGATTAATTCCAGCTTTGATCTGGGATAGCAAGAGCAAAGTCTCTGTTATGGCACCACAGCATGGCACAGGGGGAGCAGATGCCACCCACCCTTTCATGGCAAGGGCAAGAATAGAAGAAGCATCTCACTGTTTGAACTCCCTGAAGGGAAGTTCCAGCCAGGTGGGGGTTGGTCTCTTCTCCCAGGCACTCAGCAATGGGACAAGGGGGCACGATGGGCTCAAGCTCTGCCAGGGGAAATTGAAGTTGGAGATCAGAAAAGAATTCTTTGCAGAGAGAGTGCTCAGGGATTGGAATGGGCTGCCCAGAGAGGGGGTGGATTCCCCATCCCTGGAGGTTTTTAACCTGAGCTTGCCCGTGGCACTGAGTGCCATGATCTGGTAAAGGGACTGGAGTTGGACCAAGGGTTGGACTTGATGATCTCGGAGGTCTTTTCCAACCCAATCCATTCTATGATTCTATTCTATGAAATTAAAAAGTATGGAAGCAAAGCCATAACAAACACAGGCTGCTCTGCTCCTGGGCCAGCCCACTGACCAGAGCTGTGTGTGGAGGGGTTTGTCCTCTCCCTGAGCAGCCCCACAGCCAAAGGGACCAGAGCAGGAGCAGCAGGGACAGCAGAGCTGTCCCCAGGGCTGGGGAGGTGCCCAATGTGCCAGCCCCAGAGCACTCCCCTTGCCACCTGCACCCCCACTGTGCAAGGAGCAACAATTCAGTTCTGGGGGGAGGAATTTTTCCTGCTTTTTTATGTGACAAAATGGGACCCAACGATTTTTCTAGTCAGGCAGACACTTGTCTCAGTCCATTTGCCTGCAGGGCCATCCTGGCCATTGATGCCTTGAATGACCTTCCCCCCAAAAACAGGACTCTGAGCACGTTAGTGTAGGGTAAGATACAAAGTAAAGGTCCTTTAATATCACAGGGCCTACAGCCCACAGGAATACAGGATGACATCCATGTGCCCCAGTTCTTGTTTCCATGGCTTTTATAATAAGATCCCTCCAATCATTGCTTTACACATTTCCCAGTCCAGCCCCAGTCCCACCCCTGGAACAACCCCTGGAATTGGGTCTGGGGTCATCAGGACCCTCTGTCTTCATCAACTCTTCTTCCTCAGGCACACAAAGGTCCCTTGGAGTTCATCCAGTTCTGGCTTTTGGGTCACTCTGACCTGTGTTTATGTTTCATCCTGTGGGCCTTCTGATATCCTTCAGCTCTACCTTGGAAAGGAGTCTGAACAAGATTAATTAACTAAAGGAATTTGAGCTCCCTGTTCTGGGACAGGGGTAGTGATAGAAAGGCATTAAACTGTTAGAAATATTAACCCTCTAAAAATCTACAACTACTGTGTTCCTAAAATCTACAAAATGTGAAAATCAGAACAAAAACACCTTTGGCATCACCATGGAAAACTGAATTAATGCTGAGCTCATCCAAATGAACTGGGATTGTTGCTGCTTGTTCTCCTGCCTTGTGCTGGCACTTCAGCTCGCTGCCATTCATGAGCTGAGCTCCTGTTTTCTTGGCAATCATCTTGCTAATTATTCATCTCTTTCCTGCACATTAGACACATTCCAAAACTCCCAAAATAAGTCACCTCAGGGATGTGAATAGGAGGCCTGGAGGTGAGTCCTAATCTGCATCATGCTGCTGAATATTTAGCAGGTAATCTGCAAATGAAAAATAAGTGCAGCTCACTAATGAGTTACAGCTCAATATTTGCTTATGGATATGTATTCTGCCTGTTGATCACTAAGGAAACATGCAGGGAGGATCAGAAGGGTTCTGGATATAAAGACTCACTGCCCCACAGAGCAAAACTGGAATGGAAATAAGAAAGGCAACATTGAATAATTTTTTTTTTATTTATAAACATATAGAGTCAGAACTTCTCATCCAAACTAAAATAACCCAAATCACCCCATACCTTCTTTTCCCTACTGCTGAGATTTCTTTTTACTTTCAAGATTTTCAGAAAGAAAAATAAAATAAGAGGGAAGTTTTTGTAGCCATTACTCTCCCCAGGAGAGAGAGGTTCAGAGAACTTTTATCTCAACGAGCTGCTAATGAGGTTTTCTCCTCAAATTCCCTTTCTCCTTTCCTGAAGAGACTTTAGTGCCTCATCCAGAGCCCTACAAAATGGGACAAAATAAATAAAATACAAAAATCACAGTGTTACTAAGCCAGGACCTGCCTCAGTGATGGGGCCAGACTCCTGCAGGGTGAGCTCAGTGGCCTCCTGAGCTCAGTGTGCTCTCAGGTGTGAGGGGATTGCTCCTTCATGGTGGAGCAGCTCAGAAGATGACATGGACACCTGCCCAGGAGCAGCTGTCTCCTCCAAGAGCAGGAGCCACACGATGAGCTGTCTGGGCTGGATTTCCCCTCGGAGGCTTCTCAGTGGTGCTGAATTCGGTGTTCTGGAAAACCTCTGAGCAACCCTCCCTCTGCGTTAAGCTCCTTGTCACTGACTTGTGGCTTCCCTGTGAGACAGGTCTGGGACTCTGCCAGCTGCTCATGAACCCCCTCCTGCCATGGGACAGCTGAGGTGACACCTCGGGGCAGAAACTTGTCCTCTCCAACCTCGGCATTGTCAGGGAGCAGCATCAGGGACTGGTTGGACTGGGAAGGGGAAGAGGTTCCTGATCATCTACCCAAGTTTGGTCAAAAAGTACTTTCAGGTGTGTGGGGGGTGTTTTTTGGTAGGGAAGCAGAGGGAGACAGGGTGTGGAGCTACAGGTCACCTCATCCTGTCCCCACCAGCTCAGTTGTGAGTCCCACGGGCTCTGCTTTGGCTTCCTGTGCCCAGACAGTGCCAGCCCTCATGGGCACAGCTCTGCTGGTGCCACTGCACAGCTCCCACTGCAAAATCAACCCTGTGCTGCTGGGGAGGGGGGTTTGTGGGGCAGCACCCAAGCCAGGCTGCTGCCAAGGGCAGGGTGCCAATCCTTTCTTCTGGGAGCTGAGCCACGTGCTCCACAGTTCCAGGTAGCTTCAAACTCACCAGGGCTCTGGCCTTGCTGGTGCCTCAGCCTATCCCTCACCCCTGGTGTTGTTTCATGGCTCTCTTCTTTCCCTGGAATAGAGGAGTGAAGCCCCTCCCTAAGATAATAAATAAATAAATTCTTTCTGCACTCTACCTGTGTAGCAGCAGTAACAGCACTGTGGGAGATGTTACTTACATGAACTTCATTAATATTTATAGTCACATTTATAGCTTTGTTCAGCAGGAGGCTTGATCAAGTCAGTATGTCTGGGGAGCAGCCTTTGGTATACTACTTTTAATGAGAATAATTTGCATTTAATAAAGTGCCTGAGGTACCAAGTTTCAATCCAGATTTGAGTTTTCTTGATGTTTGGGGCAATATTTGGATTAGTGGCTTGATTCCACATCCATTTTCACTTGCAGTGATGGAATGAAAACAGACATCAGAATCCAAAGCATGAGGCTGACAGGAGCAACATGAGACTATGCCAGAAAATAAAGGGGAAATTTTTCCTTGCAGTTCCTGTATAATAGAATGGATTGGGTTGGAAAAGACCTCCAAGATCATCGAGTCCAACCCTTGGTCCAACTCCAGTCCCTTTACCAGATCATGGCACTCAGTGCCACGGCCAATCTGCATTTAAAAATCTCCAGGGATGGGGAATCCACCTCCTCTCTGGGCAGCCCATTCCAATCCCTGAGCACTCTCTCTGCAAAGAATTTTTTTCTGCTCTCCAACTTCAATTTCCCCTGGCAGAGCTTGAGCCCATCGTGCCCCCTTGTCCTATTGCTGAGTGCCTGGGAGAAGAGACCAACCCCCACCTGGCCAGAACTTCCCTTCAGGCAGTTCCAGACAGTGCTGAGGTCACCTCTGAGCCTTCTCTTCTCCAGGCTAAACACCCCCAGCTCCCTCAGCCTCTCCCCACAGCACTTGTGCTCCAGTCCCTTCTCCAGCCTCGTTGCTCTTCTCTTCTCAGTTGGGTTGGAAGAGACCTCTCAGCTCATCAAGTCCAACCCTTGATCCAACCCCACTGGGATCACTCTGGCACTCCGTGCCCTGGGCTGGTGATCCCAGTGGGGTTGGATCAAGACCTGGTGGATTCTCTGTCCCTGGAGGTGTTTCAGAGGACACTCAGAGCCACCTCCAGTCCCTTCTCCAGCCTCGTTGCTCTTCTCTGGCCCCGCTCCAGCCCCTCAATCTCTTTCCTCAACTGAGGGGCCCAGAACTGAACACAACACTCAAGGTGTGGCCTCCCCAAGGCAGAGTCCAGGGGAAGGGTCACTGCCCTGGGCCTGCTGGCCACGCTAGTTTGGATCCAGGCCAGGATCCCATTGGCCTTCTTGGCCACCTGGGCACACTGGTGGCTCCTGTTGAGCTTCCTGTCCCTCAGTCCCCCCAGGTCCCTCTGCCTGGCTGCTCTCCAGCCACTCTGTGCCCAGCCTGGAGCGCTGCAGGGGTTTGGGGTGGCCAAAGGGCAGAACCTGCACTTGGCCTTATTGAACTTCATCCCATTGCAATCAGCCCCATCTCTCCAGTCTCTCCAGATCCCTCTGCAGAGCCCTCCTGCCCTCCAGCAGGTTGACACTCCCTCCATGAGTGGTGCAGAATAAGGGTTGGACCCTGATTGCTTTTGATAATGATAATGACCCTATGCTTTTGATAATTGCCTTTTTCTTTGTCATTAACCCTGCAGATAACCAGGATGGGCAGCTGGAGAAGCCCAGGGTCCCCCTCTGATGCATTTTAAGTGGAGTTTACCTGTTCAATCCACCTTTCCCTCCCCACAGATGTCTGTGCTCAGACTCCTCTGGTCTCTAAGTATTCTTCTAATTTCACCTGTCTCTCTTTCTGTGACTTCATGGGGACATTATTTAGAACAAGGGACTTTTCAGGACCAGCCCTTCCTTCTGCCACTGCAAAAAAAGCATCATATGAACTTTGGCTGTAACTATTTGCAGGCAGAAGCTTCTCCACAAGAAGCTGAAAGGCCAAGGAGTTAAGAGATGCAGAGTGACTTCAGCAGAAGGTGGTGAACAGAAATAGATGCAGGACAAAGCTCGTCACAAACCTCTTTCATTCATCCTGATCTCTGAGCAATTTGGGGGAAGGGATTTATAACCTTTCTGGTTCTCTTCTGTTGGCAAAGTCATAGACATATTCTATATCTAGTTATATTCCCTTCTGTTTTTCATGATTCTATAACTTTGTCATTCGTTTTAGCCCCCAAATATTTGTGGGGTTGTTTTTTTCTGCCAAGAATTAAGTGTTCCACTGGCAACAGTTTTCTACCTGGGCAGGTGCTGTGGCCAGGCTGTGTCTGCAATGGGATCACCCTGATGGTGTTGTTGCTCTTCAGGAGCATCAAATGTGCCCTCTGGAAGTGGAATTACTGAGGAATTAATGATTGATATGTAATAATGAACACCAGATCAGTGCACACCCTGAATCTTTGTGATGCAGTTGGTGCCATGGGGATATTGTGGGGCACATTTCCCAGGATAGAAAATGCCCACATTCCCAGCTCTTGCTTTGGCTGCAGGATGGAATATTTTCAGCTCTGCTGTCACAGGCAGCTGCTCTGCCAGAAAGGAGGGTATGACAAGGGCTTGCATGTTTTATTACACTTGGTGTGAGCCATAAACATTTGGATCTGCATCACCTCTGGCCATTCACAGATGGTTGTTGTGGCCATCTCCCAGCAGGGATGTTACAACAACTTTACCAAAATAAAAATCCAGCCAAATTCAGCGCCAATGCCTCTTGTTTTAATGTTCTTGATCAGAAAATCAGGAAATAAGAGTCATTTATATTTGTGTTCATATAACCTGGTCATTGAAAGGTGTCTCTGCCTGCGGTGAGAGGGGTTGGAACTAAATGATCTTTAATTTATTTCCCACCCAAACCATTCCAGGATTCTGTGATATTGTGGAGACTAGAACTGAAATTTAAGCAGCTGTTACAGTTTCTTCTGGCTGGGCATTTTCTGTTCAGCTTATTTGTATGTTTTGCAGTCATTTCAAGAATGGTTCAGCAAACAATTAACTGAAGGGCTCAGCGAGGGCTGACCTTGCTGAGATGAAAGGAGGAGGAATAAACAGAGGATCTGCATCTGTAGGTGTTGCAAACTCCTGAAACCTTGGCCAAGGATGATTTAGAGCCTGAGCAGGGTTTATGTAAATGCTACAATTCTTTTGCATTCATACTTCAGTGCTTCTTCTCTTCCTCAGGAGGATATTGTTGTGTCCCAGGTCATTAATCTCCCCACACAGTGTATTATTGTACACAAGATTTGTCAACACATTTGGAAGTCTTGCTTGTTGTTCTTAAGCATATATTGAATATTTACACAGCAGTTATTTGTACAATTCCTGTAACGTGGCAGAACAGCTTCCAGACAGTCAGGAATTTTTTGACTCTCTGGAAAGATGTTACCAAAATATCATTTACAGTTTCTTCTTCTCTTGCATTGAAATTAATCCTTTGGCAATTATGTGCCCCTATTAATATATTTATTAAGGCTGTATCTTCATGCTTTAGATGGTGTGTTTTGAAGTTTGGGGTCTGGTACTTAGATATGTTGTAAGTTAGTCAATAATTTTAAGTGCACTCTGGAGAATCATTTTAAGGGCTTCTCCACTGTACTAATTTTGGCAGAAGTTCTTGAGAGAAATATTTGAGGAAGATTCTTTTTGTCCATTCCCTTTCAGTTATTTACAAGGCCTTCATGTGTCACCTCGGGGCAGAAACTTGTCCTCTCCAACCTTGGCATTGTCAGGGAGCAGCACCAGGGACTGGTTGGACTGGGAAGGGGAAGAGGTTCCTCATCATCTACCCAAGTTTGGTCAAAAAGTACTTTCAGGGGTGTGTGTGTGGGGGGGGGGGGTGTTTTTTGGTAGGGAAGCAGAGGGAGACAGGGTGTAGAGCTACAGGTCACCTCATCCTGTCCCCACCAGGTAAAATATTTTGGGAGCTAAAATTCCCTTATGCCATGCACTGGGACCAAAGGGAAGGGAAATTAGAACCTCCACTAATCAGTTTTGAAGGATGCTGTGAAGGGGATTAACACATATGGTTAACATGTAGGAGGGTTCAGGGTTCAAAGGTTGCAAAAAAGAAGCAACTTGCAGTAAAATTGGGCTCATTTCAGCAGTGAAAGATGCCCAGGAAACCTTGAAACGCTGCTTGACTTTTCTAGGAAGTTGTAAATCAGGCCTGGATTACTTGAAAAGTTCAAGAGCCTCGGAAAATGTTTTAGCAAAATGCAGCTGAGTTTTATCATTGTGCTTTTATGCATCGAGCTCTGAAAATGAGAAGTGCAATAAAGTTATTTAAGGATCTCCCTAAAGCACAACATTGGACCTGCCAAGAAGAAAAGCAGGAACCAGTGCTGTTCCCTTTGCCATCCTGGTAGGTGGAGCTGTGAGGTTGACCAGGGTGAAGGCAGGCAAAGAGAAGCACCACTGAAGGGCTGTCATTTCTGGGTATTCCTTAGCAGATTAAAAAAAACAATGGAAAGAATATTTTAATCACAGTTGTAAAGCTTTTGTGTGCTTGGTATTACACAGGAAAGCAGAAAAGGTGCAACATTTATACGAAATACTGATATGGTTATTTATTTGTAATTAAAGAATATAATATTGGCCATTCTGATGTGCAATGGGGGTCAGGGGGGTGTAGGATCTCCCCCTGTAACATAAATGTGCTGCAATGATTCCTGGACACTTTCTCTGCTTTCTATGGCACAGGAAAGAATGAACTGTCCTATGAGTTATTTACTTTACCAATAAAAGGGTCTACTGTAACAAAAAGCAGGTTACATTTTACAGACCAACAGACCTTGCTATTAAAACACAGATAAAATCCCCACAGCAATGCCCTGATTAACCTTTAATACTTTTTCATGCAGATCACCCTGGCTTGGTGTAAAGGACAATTTCCTTTGCTCCTGTCCCTTTTATCTCCTCCAAAGGCTTGCAAACCAACCAGCAGCCAGAGCTGGGGCTCTGAAACGTGTCCTTTACAACGTGGCAATGTACTTTCTTTGGGGTTTAGGAAGCAGGAACAGGCATCAATCTGAAGTGCTGAAACATTTTGTGAATTGATACACAGCAGAGGTGCTGCCTGGTAAAGAATGCAGAGGAACAGAGGAGAGGTTTCCATGCCAGCAAAATGTGTCTTCCACTGTACAGAGAACAAAGTGTACAGACCCTGACTGGAATTTGTATTTGCCACGAGACCTGGAGATGTCACAAGACTGAAGTCAGGACAATTCAAAGTGAGGGATTTGTACTGTGCTTCTTTAGCCACAGTCTCAGCTGGGAAAAGACATGGAGAGCACTTTAACAAGGAGTAAAACTGGGGTTTGTTTCACTGACAGCTGTACACATCATTGGCAGGAAAATCACCAGCAATGCCTTTGTTAGCTCTGTGCATTGTTTGGAAATCCTTCACTTTTGCCATTGATGTCACCCAGGTTTGAGCACGTGCTGGAGCCCAGCCAGGACTGGGGACCTGCATGTGGGGGCAGCTCTGCACTCAGGGCCAGGCTGGGTGGCACTGCCCATGGGGAGAGCCAAGGATGCCACAGGAGGCTGAGAGGACCTCAGCTCTCTGCAGGGTGTGCTCAGCACCCCAAGCTGCTGCCTGAGGAGCTGCTTTCCAGGGGAAACGTGCAGAGCTCACCAGGTACAGCAGCTCAGAAAGCAGCTGGGGCAGCCCTTGGGACAGGAAAGACTCTGAGGGGCTGGAGGGTGTCCAGGGCAAGGCAGCAGAGCTGGGGAAGGGTCTGGAGCACAGGTCTCATGAGGAGTGGCAGAGGGAGCTGAGGAAGCTCAGCCTGCAGGAAAGGAGGCTCAGGGGGGACTTTGTAGCTCTCTCAAACCACCCAAAAGCCAGGTGGGATTTGATCTCTCCTTCTAAGCCATATGATGAAAGGAAATGGCCTCAAGCTGTGCCAGATGTTTAGATTGGACAGCATGAAAAATTGCTTCACTGGAAAGGTCCTCAAGCATTGGCACAGGCTGCCCAGGGCAGTGATGGAGCCACCACCCCTGGAGGGATATACCAAGTGTAGATGTGGCCCTCAGGGACATGCAGAGATATGTTGGAAGGCAAGAGAAAGCTGTGCAGCCTTTAGCACAGGGCTCATGAAGTCAAGCTTTGGTTTAACTGCTTAGAGTTGCAATTATTTTTGTGCCAGGGAATGACAGGGCCTTTCCAGGGAGCCAATCAAATAAACTGCACGTGCCTTTCACAGCAATAACTGGTTTGATTTACAGATGTGGCTCAGGAAACTGAACTGAAGGGCTGGAATGATGATGACAGTCATTATTGGCTTTGGCATTAACTTGCTGGGATGTAAAAAATCACTCTGTAGGAAGTAAATTAAAATCCATGAATGAAATTAATTCAATTTGTACTACCTGACCAGTTGGCTTTCTAGTGGGATGTGCTGCAGAGTTTACTTAGAGGTCAGTGTTGCCACAGTTATTTGAAGAAGTGGGGGCAGCAAATAGAGACCAAAGAGTGGAGATGTAGGAATTAATTGGACTCCCAGCTCAGCTTGAGGCTTCAGCAGAACTCTGATTTTAAGCAGTTATAGCCACAGGTCCATTCCATCTTATAGGAACATCTGCTGAGCCAGGGAATCCCCAGGTATGGAATAAGGAGTCTGAACTACAGCAGGGGATATTCTGGTTGTGAAAGTGTTTCATGGCTGAGCAGAGTGAAGTGCTGAGACCTCCTGTTTGTGGGCTACAGATCTGCTCCATCACTGGAGTTTTCCTGAGCCACTCCCAGGGTGGTTCAGGAGTGCTGACCATTAGACAGGCTGTTCCTGAGGTCACTTCCACCCCTTATTTTTGGTGATTTTGTGGAGAACTTGTCTTTTTAAAGGAAAGCCATCTACTTCATTCTGCTGGGCACAGACACCCAGATCCTGGGGTGGGGGGAAAGAAATGTGATGTCAGGTCTGCTGTGTCTCCTGGTGCATGTCATGTCTCTGTGCCTGCTAAGGCAGACTGTGAGTCTGCTCATGAAAACCCAACACAATCAGCTCGGGGATCATTTCCTTTTCTCCCCCTCCCTCCTTGAATGTCTCTCAGTTTTCTTTCAATGCCCTGGCAGTTCTCCAGGCTAGAAATTTGATGAGAGAGCAGAGATGTGTTACGAGCACTGGCAAGGTTTCCTCTCTTTGCTTCCTTGCTCTCTGCTTGCTTCCCTCACATGGGCAGTGTAAAACCGAGTGTCTCATCTGGCTGATGAGCACGTGAGGTCCTGTCAGAAACAGCAGATGTTACTCAAAGCTTCAGAGCAGAGGAGTATCCAAAGAACAAAGCACTAAGTGGAGAAGAGGAGGCTCAGAGGTGACCTCAGCACTGTCTGGAACTCCCTGAAGGGAAGTTCTGGCCAGGTGGGGGTTGGTCTCTTCTCCCAGGCACTCAGCAATAGGACAAGGGGGCACGATGGGCTCAAGCTCTGCCAGGGGAAATTGAAGTTGGAGAGCAGGAGAAAATTCTTTCCAGAGAGAGTGCTCAGGCATTGGAATGGGCTGCCCAGAGAGGGGGTGGATTCCCCATCCCTGGAGGTTTTTCAACTGAGCTTGGCCGTGGCACTGAGTGCCATGATCTGGTAAAGGGACTGGAGTTGGACCAAGGGTTGGACTTGATGATCTCGGAGGCCTTTTCCAGCCCAGTCATTTCTATGATTCTGTGATTCTATGATGAGTGTGTCTTCAGACACCTCTGAGCCTGCCACAGGAGCAGAGCCCTGGATATCATTATTGCTTTCCAGTAACATGGAAAAATGGGAGTATTTGACGTGTCCTCAGCTCCTCGTGATAGGTCACTGCTTTTGTTTCTCAGGAGTTAAAACATCCCTTAGAATCTGAAATCAGCTCTTCAAGTTGACTGCTTAGTGCTGTCAAACCTAATAAAAGCCAAGACAGGTTTGGAAGCTCTTTTTGCCCTGAGATTTGTGTAAGGCAGACATGAGTAAGTCAAGTGCTCTTGCTCCTCAGGGCAAGTCTATCGAATTCTTTCACTTTTTGGCCTCTGATCTTCTGTTTCTGACATCTTGCCCTGGACAGCTTTCCCTGCCCTGTATGAGTTTGAGGGACAACTCAGGTGTGCAGAGGAGCAGAAATGTGCTGTTCCTTGTCCCCATCAAGGAGGGGGGCAGCCCTTTTAAGTCACTTCCAATGCAGAAATTCCCAGCTCTGCAGTGCTTTTCCCAAAGGAGAACACAGAGGAGAGCAGGACTCATAGACTCAGCTCCTCCAGACTAGTCCTTCATCTCTGCAGGCTCAGATCTCTTAGGCTGCCTATAGAATTGAAACCTGAGGTATCTGGAATAACTCCCCGTGACTGCCAACAGGGAAACTCCTCCTGCAGGGGAACATTCTTAGTTCCAGCTCAGTGCTGTCTGTGCAGGTACCCTCAGAAAATGGGGCAGGTGTGCTCTTGGGTGGGCAGATGGGCTCATGGTGGGGTAGGTGGGTCATGGTCGGGTAGATGAGCTCATGGTGGGGCAGGTGGGTCATGGTCAGGTAGATGGGCTCATGGTGGGGCAGGTGGGCTCATGGTGGGGAAGGTGGGACATGGTCAGGCAGGCGAGCACATGATTGGGCAGGTGGGCTCATGGTGGGGCAGGTGGGTCATGGTTGGGTAGATGGGCTCATGGTGGGGCAGGTGGGCTCATGGTGGGGCAGGTGGGACATGGTCGGGTAGATGAGCTCATAGTGGGGCAGGTGGGCTCATGTTTGGGCAGGTGGGTCATGGTCAGGTACATGGGCTCATGGTGGGGCAGGTGGGCTCATGGTTGGGCAGGTAGGACATGGTCGGGCAGGTGAGCACATGATTGGGCAGATGGGCTTATGGTGGGGCAGGTGGGACATGGTCAGGTACATGGGCTCATGGTTGGGCAGGTGGGACATGGTCGGGCAGGTGAGCACATGATTGGGCAGGTGGGCTCATGGTGGGGCAGGTGGGCACATCCAGACAGCAGTGAGGGGCTGAGGGAGTCCTGGGGGCCATTTGCTTTGCTTTGGAAACCTCTAATCTTCTTCCTGAAGCTCAGAAGTGGACAGTGATGGATGTCATGGTTGTGCCAAGGAGACAGCCCTAGACAATGAGAGTGTGAGGAAGGTCCATGTTGAGGAACTATTGCTTGCTGAGCAGGGGTTGCTCCAGTGCCCTGCCAGGCACAGCCAGCCTGCCCTTCTCAGCAGAGTTTAACTAAAGCTTCAGCTGGATTTCCTCCCCTCTTTAGGCTTCAGAAACACTCAGAATTTGGGTGTCTGCAAGTCCCTCCTTGGGCTTTCTGATCCCCAGGAACTGCTGCTTGGGCTGCACTCTCTCCAGAGCAGAGGAGTTAACAAGTCTCTTCTCTTCTTGGCTGTCCATTGGCACAGAACCTGCAGAGACTTGTTATCTCTGGGATAACGACATCTTTGTCACACATGATTCATTTGAGGGAGAGGAAAGCAAAGCATAAAGGCTAAAAAAGGCATAAAAAGTGAACTGTGGGCAGGATTTCATTCACTTATAAAAGAAGTGTTTGGATTTTGTTTTGTGGGCTTTTTTAAACAAATGCTTATAAATACTCCTGGTTAATTAATGCCAAAACCAACCAAAAGTGGTCTGAGAATCCCCATGAGAGAAATCAAAAATGTGTTTTCTAAGAATATAGACCTTCACTTTTATTAATAGTAGGTTGTCTTTTTGATGAATGATAAATTGGGATAGACTTGAAGATTAATTGTACTCTCTAGGGATGGTTCTTCTTGGAGGAGAACAAGAAAAAAGTAAATGACTCAATTTTTCACATTTTTTTTTGGTTTTCATCTCCCTTAAATACCTTCTTCCTCCAAATCCAGGCAGCTTTAACCATCCTAATTCACAACATGGGCCAGCCTTGTCCTCAAAATCTCCCAAGAGAAGTGAAGTGTCACGCGATGGATCTGAAAAGATTTTGGTATTCAAAGCCAGTGTGAGCCTTGGAAATCCTGGAGAAGAAGCAAAAGCTCCTCAAGAAGTACAAATTATAAGGTTTCTGATTTAATATTCATACAGTGAAGTATTATAACCAGCATATAATATTTTTTATATATTATTATCATATTGTATTATTATAACCAGTGTGGTGATGTCTGTCCAGAAGTTTGTGTGCAACTTTCTGAGACCCAAGAAAAGGTTGGTTGAATATTATACATTTAAAACTTCAGTGTTATCCAAGCAAGTTTCCATGTTTTCCCTTTAACAGGGATTATCCCTTTGGAAGTGCTGCTCATCTTTCCCAGATCCTCATTGGGAGGCAGTAGGACTAACATCAAGTTATAAGGTTAATATTTTATCCTGGCACTGCTGTTAAACCTGAAATTCACCTTAATTCACATCCCCACAGTGTGGGTTATAAATAATTTACTTGCCCCTTTTTAGTGTGGCTGACACACAGTTGAGCCACCACTGGAAAATCTGGGAAAGGAATAATTACAACTGAGCAAAAGCAAATTTCCATGATGATCCAGTAAATCTGAGAAGTCCCATGAGGATAAAAGAAAGAGAAAAAAATTAAAGGGTAGCTCAGAGCTGGAATGAAATTTGGAAGAGTCTGAAAATGTGTTCAGGCAGGCTCAGAGCTGGGCTATAAATAGTTTGCTGTCTGCATTTCCAGAAACCCAAGGCAAGGTGCAGTTATTCTTCCCCTCACTGCCAACTCCAGAGCATCTGCAAAGATGGTGATGTTTCCATGGAACATCTCCAGCTGAAATATTGCAGAGGAAAAGAAGAGCTGTAGGTCTCCAGGCTGGCACACACAGGGCAGAGCCTGAGCCCCCCAGCAGGGCAGTGCCCTGAGTCTGTCTGGGTGCCAGTCCTGCAGCTCCATCCATCCATCCATCCATCCATCCATCCATCCATCCATCCATCCATCCATCCAGGATGCCAGGCCTGCAGCTCCATCCATCCATCCATCCATCCATCCATCCATCCATCCATCCATCCATCCATCCATCCATCCACGATGCCAGTCCTGCAGCTCCATCCATCCACGATGCCAGTCCTGCAACCCAATCCATCCACGATGCCAGCCCTGCAGCTCCATCCATCCAGGGTGCCAGTCCTGCCTCTCCACCCATCCATGATGCCAGCCCTGCAGCTCCATCCATCCACAATGCCAGTCCTGCAACCCAATCCATCCACGATGCCAGTCCTGCATCTCCACCCATCCAGGGTGCCAGTCCTGCCTCTCCACCCATCCAGGGTGCCAGTCCTGCAGGTCCATCAGGAGAACAGGTTGCCCTTATCTCACAGTCCCCATCTTCCAGTCAGCTCTGTCCAGGACGCTTTGGAGAACACTGACAGGGGACAAACCTTTCCAGCTGCTCCTGCCTGAGTGACCTGTCCCAAAGGGAGCTCCAGAGCTCACCTGTGCCCGAGAAATTGCTGTCCCCAAACTGCTCCAGTCTGGCCTAAACCCTTTCTCTGCTGGGGCTCCTGGCACGGTGCAGCTCTAACTGTGCAACCTGAGATAAGGGAAGAAGCCCCAGATGAATTCTGGCTTCACACAGCAGAGCTGGAGAGCCCGAGCACAATTTATCTGTTCTGGATCTGAAACCACAAAGCTTTTATTTCCTGAATAACAACCCCTTATGGAATGTGGCAGAGGGCATATTGTCACTGTGGAATCTAGAAAAGACAGAAAAAAATTGCCATAGTTGGGTTGCTGAGTGAAAACAGAGCAAGGGCTGAAAAATCCAGGCAGTTGTGTTGTCTTGGCTCCATAATCATCTTTATTAACAACTGTGGCACCACCAGTTCCATATTCACTGGCAAGAGGAAACAATTAGCTAAAGTACCTCACACAGTTTCGTCACTGCCCCTTCCAGGGCTGAGGCAGGAATGACAACTCCATCCAAAAACGTGAAGATTCACTTGGTGGCAGTTTCAGTGTGTGCCAAACCCCCACGAGATAGAGACAGATCGATTCGGAGAGATCTGCCAGGAACTCACTTAGCCAGGGCTCAGAACCAGGTTAGGCTTAACATAACTGTGGCAGTTCAGAGCATTGTCAGTGCTTTACACACACAGAGTTTCTCTTAACTGCACTGTGGTCATGGGCACTCAAAGAGGGTTTATTTTTATTATGGAACAATAATTTTTGTGTGGCTCGAAAGGAGGTTTGGGTATGAAACTGGGGGCAGAACAGGGTAACGGTGTGAGCCAGGGGCACAAGCCCAGCTGTGCCACCAAGTCACCTCTGCCATCACACCTGGATCCTTTAGAAAAGGCAAGGGAGAGCATTTGAGTGGGAAATATTATTTGCAAGAAAGAATTCATTTTCCAATCACACATTTCCAGCACTTAGCAGAGCCCTTTTGATGGCACTCAGGGAAGAGGCTGCAGAAGGATGGGCACTGCCCACTGCAATCAAGCTCACAGTGGGAGTGCTGGCCAGGAAATGCAGAATTTTAATCTGGAAAGATGGGAAGGGTGTCAGTCACACACTGCCTGGGCAACCAACCTGCTGCTTTGTGCACAAACCATTGTGTGTGCTCTGGAGTCACAGTGAACCCCAAGGAATAATTTAATGCATTATTAAAAAATCCTCAAATTCAGAAGGAGAATATTAACTGTGTTTGATGCTGAGGGTGAATACTGACTGAATAGAGGGAAGCAGAAAACTTCTGCTTATAATGGAATTTCTTATCTCTTACTTTCACATACTTCAAAGTAATTTAAATAATTAGGTAAAGGTCACTGTCTCTGCCCTTTCTTCCAGGATCTGCTTCCAGCTGATCCTGTGCAAACTGGCAACAAGTTGCTGACTGAAACACATTTAAATTATTTCTTTACATTAATGGAAATTCATCAATTCTTTTGATTCCTATTGAAATAACTGAAATCAAAGTCACCTATCTGCCTGGGTATAATTAATACAACCCTATTTTGCCCCATAAGACAAACATAATTGTTCTAACAATTATGATCAGCACATCTGCATTGTCTCCTCTTTGAGGAATATTTTCCTGCTCTCACTGGCACAAAAGGAGGGCAGGAGTGTCCAGCTGGTGGCTGGTCACCAGTGGTGTCCCCAGGGGTCTGTGTTGGGTCCAGTCCTGTTTAACATCTTTAGTGATGATTTAGATGAGGGGATTGAGTCCATCAGCAGCAAATTTGCTGATGACACCAAGCTGGGAGGGAGTGTCGACCTGCTGGAAGGCAGGAGGGCTCTGCAGAGGGATCTGGATACACTGGAGAGATGGGCTGATTGCAATGGGATGAAGTTCAACAAGGCCAAGTGCAGGTCCTGCCCTTTGGCCACCCCAACCCCTGCAGTGCTCCAGGCTGGGCACAGAGTGGCTGGAGAGCAGCCAGGCAGAGGGACCTGGGGGGACTGAGGGACAGGAAGCTCAACAGGAGCCACCAGTGTGCCCAGGTGGCCAAGAAGGCCAATGGGATCCTGGCCTGGATCCAAACTAGCGTGGCCAGCAGGCCCAGGGCAGTGACCCTTCCCCTGGACTCTGCCTTGGGGAGGCCACACCTTGAGTGTTGTGTTCAGTTCTGGGCCCCTCAGTTCAGGAAAGAGATTGAGGGGCTGGAGCGGGGCCAGAGAAGAGCAACGAGGCTGGAGAAGGGACTGGAGCACAAGTGCTGTGGGGAGAGGCTGAGGGAGCTGGGGGTGTTTAGCCTGGAGAAGAGGAGGCTCAGAGGTGACCTCAGCACTGTCTGGAACTGCCTGAAGGGAAGTTCTGGCCAGGTGGGGGTTGGTCTCTTCTCCCAGGCACTCAGCAATAGGACAAGGGGGCACGATGGGCTCAAGCTCTGCCAGGGGAAATTGAAGTTGGAGATCAGAAAAAACTTCTTTGCAGAGAGAGTGCTCAGGGATTGGAATGGGCTGCCCAGAGAGGGGGTGGATTCCCCATCCCTGGAGGTTTTTAAACTGAGCTTGGCCGTGGCACTGAGTGCCATGATCTGGTAAAGGGACTGGAGCTGGACCAAGGGTTGGACTTGATGATCTTGGAGGTCTTTTCCAACCCAATTGATTCTATGATTCTATAGAAGGATGGGAGAGGTGCATGTCTTAGGAATGATTTTCTGTCCAGCACCTCACCCTGAGGAAATTCCTGCACTTCAGGCTCTTCAAGCTCACTGAGGGAACTGGAGATTTGGGAAGCAGCAGAGATCAGTTTTGTTTTCTCATTCATCCCTGTTGCAGGGAAGGGTCACTGTTGATGGAGGGTTATTTTTGGGGATACAGGAAGCTCAGGATAAGGCAAAACTGGGAATCTGAGCTGATGAATGAAATGTCACTTAGCAGGGAAGCAAAACATCCAGAGCCTGTAACATCCAGCAAAGAACAGGAGCAAGCAGGGACAGATTCTCCTCAGGTGCTAAAAAAGGATCAAACCATCAGTTCTGTACCAGTTCCTGCTCTCACTGTTCTGTTCTACTGTGGGTTTGTTATGAAAGCCTTTCAGAATGGGGGGAAATAATTGTCCTGCTGAGCAAACCAAAGCCCAGGAGGATCAGTGGGCAGCAGCACTTTAAAACCTGTTGGTTTTTAAGGCCTTGGGAATGTCTGTCTTCCATTCCCCTGACACAACGTGCATCCCAGACCACTCTCCGTGGGTTAGGCAGCTGTAAATCAGCATTTTCACATCAGATAAACTGGAGTGTCAGGGGTTTTTGCAATACTTTTTCTTCTGTCTCCTGAAAAACCCCTCAGGAGGGATTTGTGCTGCTGCTCTGTGTCATCTGGCAGGATTCTGGTGCCCTCTGCTGATCTGCCCACCACAGTATGACAGACTGGCCTGGACAAAGCTCTCCCTTGCTGAACTCCACAGAACACTCTCCCCTGGCAAGGAATATGTCCTTGGTAGTTGAGAAAAAATTGGCATAACTCAGGTCCTCTGAATTTCTCCAACAAAGGATTTTTAAATTCTTTGGGGAAGAAAAAAAAGAATATTCCTAGTAAATTAAATACCACTGTCTTTCTGGCTGAGGTACAGGTGTTCAGACATTCCTGCTTGTCCAGGCTCCTAAAATCACCTCATCATGCAATCACAGAATGCTTTAGATTGGAAAAGCCATCTCAGATCAGGGAGTCCAACCATTCCCCCAGCACTGCCAATTCCTCCACTAAACCTTGTCCCCAAGTGCCACATCCACATGTCTTAAATCCCTCCAGGGTTGGGGACTCCACCACTGTCCTGGGCAGCCTGTTCCAATCTCCAGAACACATTTTTCCTGATATCCAACCTAAACCTCCCCTGCTGCAACTTGAGGCCATTTATTCTTGTCCTGTCTCTTGTTCCCTGGATTGAGACCAACTCCATCTGGATCCCACTCCTGTCAGGGGGTTACAGAGGGTGAGAAGGTCCCCCCTGAGCCTCCTTTTCTCCAGGCTGAGCCCCCCCAACTCTCTCAGCCCCTCCTGCTGCTCCAGCCCCTTCCCCAGCTCCATTCCCTTCCCTGGACACCCTCAAGGTGTGCCAGTCCCTGGGCTGTGCCAGCTCCCAGGAGCACTTGGCAGTGCAGAGGGTACTTGTGAGAGCCTTGACTTGCTCACACCCAGCCCTGGCCTGCCCATGCCCATTGCCACAGGGCACAGGGAACCTGAGGGTTGCAGTCAAGCTCAAAGCAGCTGATTTCTGGAAGTGTCCTGGGGCTGCAATGCCACCCTGAGGCCTCTCCTCAGTCCCTCCCTGCCACCTCTGAGAACTCCATTGCATCTCGTTGCCTGATGAAGGGAATTCTGTGCCGCTGTAGAAAGACACCACTGTCTTACCATGTTTTTTTGGCTGTTCCATCAGCCCTGTAATTTTGGCTCAGTGTATTTTTAGCCCCCTGCTGTGTATTTTTAGCCCCACTTCCATTTGCTGGTGACACACAGTACGATGACTGTCATCACAGGAGCACTCCTGTCTGGCTTTCAGCTTCATCAGGCACTGTCCCCTCCACCAGCAGCATTTCATGCCTCACATAATACCTGCAGCTAAAAATAACCCCCCTCCCACTCTCAATGTAAAAGCTGCTTCGTGCAGAGGCATCAGCAGGTTTAACTTTCATGGTCACCAGACAGAATGTTGTTTGTCAGGTCTGTCATTGGTGTTTTATGCCACAGGCACAGGTTGCACTGGCCCCCACACACTCTGCAGACTCTGGGGGATGGTTCAGTCTCGTAGCTCTCTAAAAGAGTTCAAACCAAGATGTATGAAAGCACATCTATATAAAAAAAAAACTTAAAAAAATACTTTGTTACCTGTCTCCAGTTTATAGGGTGGCAGAAAGTATTTATGTGTTGTGTAATTCTTTGAGAGGGAACATTTGTACTCAAAAAAACAAGAAAAAAAATAAGTGCTGTATCATGTACAAATGTTAGTGACATGCTTAAGTCAGGCCTAAGGTAACCTTTTTTTCTTCTGCTCAGTCAGTGCCAGGGGTACCTTGGATGCATTTGCAGCTGGGTAGATTTCTAAGGGATGAAGCTGAAAAGGATTTACACAATACTGAACACTCCAGAAGCACCCACAGTTATAAAGATTCTTTATTACTTTAGTTTTCTTCCTTACACTCTCTTGGATTTTAAGTGCTGTTTGAGACAAAGGCTGGGCTTTGGGGGAGCTGAAAGCACATCCTGGGGCTGCCTGATCTCTCCTCCTTTGCTGAAGAGAGATTGGATTTGCTTTTCTAAAGCAAAGTCAGTGCAAGAAATCTCTGTAATCTGTAATTTGACCTGTCTGTACCTCTGGCTTTACTCTGAGCATACAAACAGATCAGGGGGTTTTGCTGAAGATGTGCTTTGTTTGCTCCTGACAATGAACAACTGTTCTGTGAGAACAGTAATTTGTGCCTTTTCACAAAACTTGAGCAAACAAGAACCTGAACAGATTCCCAGCACAGATCACTGCTCTGCCAGCACAGGAACCTCCAGCTAATTGCCTGTCAGGCTCCTCAGGGCTGGGACCTGCCCAGCTCCAGAGCTCTGCACAGGAGCCTGGGGAGGCAAAGAGGCAGAGAACCCTCTGGTGCGAGGCAGGACATTCAGGGGCTTGTGCACAGAGCTGGAGGAAAGGCAGGGGAGAATGGGACCAAACACAGCAGTGCAGAGCAGGGCAGGTGCCCAGGAGGGGTTTCCTACCCCTGCCCAGACACTGCCCAGCACACAGACTATCCCTGTGCCCAGGAGGGGTTTCCTAGCCCTGCCCAGACACTGCCCAGCACACAGACTATCCCTGTGCCCAGGAGGGGTTTCCTAGCCCTGCCCAGCACACAGACTGTCCCTGTGCCCAGCAGGTGTTTCCCAGCCCTGCTCAGCACAGACTGTCCCTGTGCCCAGCAGGTGTTTCCTGCCCCTGCCCAGACACTGCCCATCACACAGACTATCCCTGTGCCCAGCAGGTGTTTCCTGCCCCTGCCCAGCACACAGACTGTCCCTGTGCCCAGCAGGTGTTTCCTGCCCCTGCCCAGTCACTGCCCATCACACAGACTTCCTGTGCCCAGCAGGTGTTTCCCAGCCCTGCCCAGCACACAGACTGTCCCTGTGCCCAGCAGGTGTTTCCCAGCCCTGCCCAGACACTGCTCAGCACACAGACTCTCCCTGTGCCCATCAGGTGTTTCCTGCCCCTGCCCAGACACTGCCCAGCACACAGATTGTCCCTGTGCCCAGCAGGTGTTTCCTGCCCCTGCCCAGACACTGCCCAGCACACAGACTGTCCCTGTGCCCAGCAGGTGTTTCCCAGCCCTGCCCAGGCACTGCCCAGCACACAGACTGTCCCTGTGCCCAGCAGGTGTTTCCCAGCCCTGCCCAGCACACAGACTGTCCCTGTGCCCGGCAGGTGCTTCCCAGCCCTGCCCAGGCACTGCCCAGCACACAGACTGCCCCTGTGCCCATCAGGTGTTTCCCAGCCCTGCCCAGGCACTGCCCAGCACACAGACTGTCCCTGTGCCCATCAGGTGTTTCCCAGCCCTGCCCAGGCACTGCCCAGCACACAGACTGTCCCTGTGAGCACTGGAGCTGCCCCAGCCAGCTGTCCTTGGGTGGTTCCATCCAGCCTCTTTGAGCTAAAGCCTTTCAAAGCAAATGCTTTTATTCTGATTCTTTGCAGGTTAAACACTCCATTTGTGTTTCATAATGTTTTTTTGGCCATCTGAGCATCCATCCCTCAAATGCATTATTACATACTAATCAGCAATCCTCGATGCTGCAGTAGTTCTCTGTTGATTTTTCTTATTTCTCTTCACACAAGGGAAAAATCCTGAGTTTCTATTCCATCTTGATCTCCAAAACCTGAAGAAAAACCAAGCCCCTTTATTCTTTTATCTCAAGCAATTTTACCTGTTCAGAGGTTTCCTCCTTTTCATTTTCCTTTCCTTTATTAACCTCTGCCCTTCCTCACGCTGATTCCTGCACAGCCACAGTCACAGCACTGTTACTGTTGCTCCAGGGAGTCTGTATTTGGAACTAGGTGTGTGAATTTGTGATTATTTCCCCCTAAATTTCAGTTGTGCCTGTCAAACTTTATTTTATCTTTCATTACTCTGCATTATCTGTTGGTTTCTGATTATTTGTTGCTATTTGTTTTGTCACCCTCCACCAGTTACTTTGCTGAGTACACCTGTAGGATCAATGCAGCTGCTCTTGTGATGAATTAAGCTTTGCAAACTTTGAGAATTAAGGTCTGATTTACAAACTTGAGTGTTTGTAGTTGTTTTAACATAGCTGGAGTTTAAAGCTGAACTTCAAGTGAATCCTTCAGAGTTGCTCAGAAATACCTCAGGAAACTCTCTCAGGACTTCCCATTGTAAAGAGGATTTGGGATAGCACAGACCCAAGTGGCAAAAAGCCAGACTAGGGCATTGAAAGTGGAGTTAAGGGATGTAAATTAAAGCAGGGATTCAGGGCTGCTGAGATGCTTTTCTAGGTCGTGGTGGAGCAGGAGCTTCTCTGAGTTAGAGAGGGGATGAAGGCAGAGCCAGTCGTGGCTCACAGGGCTCTGTCAGTGATGGGCACAGGGGCATTCCTGGGCTTTTAAATAAGTCTGGAGAACTCCTGGTTTGTGATATTGAGCCTGAAACCAATTTCTGACTCTTTTAGCATCCAAACCAACATCTGGTGAATTCACTGTGTAATTTATTTCCAGCTGGAAATTTTATTTGGTTTAATATAGGCTATAAATGACTATAAATGTGATGAGTTGGGGTCAAGAGATCCAGGTAGTCTGTCTGATACCCACCAGTGCCTCATATTGAAAGTAACAATTAGAACAGCTATTTTAGGGTGGGTTTGTGTCCCACTGGTGCTTAGTGCTGCACCCACCCTGCTTTGCAAGCACATGAAGAGGGATAAAGCAGTGGCAAAACACACAGTTTGCAAATACCTGGTTTAGTGAAGGAATTCAGCAAGAACCCCGAAGAGGGCACTGTTGGCTGCCTTAAAGGCTCCAAGCTGCAAACAGCTCTTTTTATTCATGTCTTTGCCCAAGTCTGTCCCTACAAGGAGACCCTCAAAGCCTTTGGCCAAGTGGGAATTCTGGGAGCATTTGCTCTGTAGCTGCAATGATTAATAAAAGAATTGCTGGTGGTTCAGTTCCAGTCAATGATAAATAAACCCGTGGCCTGAATTCTGAGCCATTCAGCTCCCAAATGGTGCTGAGCAAGCAGGAATCCAGATAGTGCTCTGGCTGTTTGAAAGGACTAAAGGAGAGAGGGGACATCCATGTAAGACCTTGGCCCCAGTTTCAGGTGACTTTTCATAGCACATTTTGTGCTACAAAACTCAGCCAGGGGTGGATGTCCATGGTCACATGTTTGCTGAGGTGTCATCCAGGCTTTTCCTCTTCCTTGGCCATGGAGTCCTGCCCACAGCTGGCCCAGGTGGGCACCACCAGTCACAGGTGAGTTCAGAGCTGCACCAGGCACTTTCCACACTTGATGTTCCTAATTAAATATTTCCCTGTGTCTAAAGGAATCAACAGTCAGGTACCAAACACAAAACCGAGCTCTGCTTCTCACTGGGAGTTTGTGAGCAAAGTGGAATTTTGCTCTCACATGAATTGCTCAAACAGGGGATGAACACACAAGAAAAGTCGAAGGAAATGAACAGAATTCAAAGCCTTGGCTGGATCTGTGTCCCAGGAGATGTCTGTGTGAGGGAGGAGAGGGCAGGAGAAGCCTTTGCAAAGTGAACCAGATCAAAGAGCTCTCCCTTGCTGACAAATCTGGTTGCATAAAGGACAGCCCCTCTCTCCAAAGTTCAGGCTTCTGAAGTTGCCTTTAGATCTGTGAAATCAAAGTCAGTTCATTGATCACAGGCCTTTAGATCCCAGTGGTTTCTGAGTCATCACCATAACTTTGAGCATGTGGAGTTGAGAATGGGAGTGTTTCCTCAGGTGTGCAGGAGGGAGAGGTGCCCCTGTCCTGGTGGGGCAGCCACTGGCACGACCAGAGCCCTGCTGAAATGCTCCTTTGATGAGCTGGCCAAGCCTCAGACCTTTCCTATGAAAATGTTACCTTAAAAGGCTGATTCACTCGAGGTTTTACCTTTATCTTGAGATAAAACTCCCAGCCCCTGTTCTGGGACTGTGGAGGGTGTTCAGCCACTCCAGAACTCTCCTACAAACCTCACCTCACACAGACTGTCCCTGCTGTCCCCAGGTTGTCTGGGGGTCTCACAGACTATCCCAGCTGTTGTCAGGCTGTCTGGGGGTCTCACAGACTGTCCCTGCTCTCCCCAGGCTGTCTGGGGGTCTCACAGACTGTCCCTGATGTTCCCAGGCTGTCTGGGGGTCTCACAGACTGTCCCTGCTCTCCCCAGGCTGTCTGGGGGTCTCACAGACTGTCCCTGATGTTCCCAGGCTGTCTGGAGGTCTCACAGACTGTCCATGCTGTCTCTGAGCTGTCTGGGGGTCTCACAGACTGTCCCTGCTCTCCCCAGGCTGTCTGGGGGTCTCACAGACTGTCCCTGCTCTCCCCAGGCTGTCTGGGGGTCTCACAGACTGTCCCTGCTCTCCTCAGGCTGTCTGGGGGTCTCACAGACTGTCCCTGCAGTCCCCAGGCTGTCTGGGGTCTCACAGACTGTCCGTGATGTCCCCAGACTGGCTGGGGGTCTCACAGCACTGTCCTGCCCATGCAGCACCTGTAGCTCCCCAAGCACAGCTTCAACTCCTTCCCAAGGCCATCCAGATGTGTGGGAGCAGCTGCCTCTTCTATATGGCAGCACCTTCATGCTTAGGCTAAATATTCTTTTTTTCTGTTTCTTTATTCTCAAGTCACTGCCCACAACATTCTTATCAGCCCCTCCCTCGCCCACTGACAGCACTGTTTGAATCTGTGCCTGGTAAAGGATCTTCTCAGCTCTGAAAGGCCAAAGCCGCAGAGGGAAGCTGGTCCAGATCCAGTGGTCAGTGGCACCAACAGCTATTCCAGACCTGATGGTCAGTGGCACCAGCAGCTGTTCCAGATCTGATGGTCAGTGGCACCAGCAGCTGTTCCAGACGTGATGGTCAGTGGCACCAGAAGCTGTTCCAGATCTGATGGTCAGTGGCACCAGAAGCTGTTCTAGACCTCATGGTCAGTGGCACCAGCAGCTGTTCCAGATCTGATGGTCAGTGGCACCAGCAGCTGTTCCAGACCTGATGGTCAGTGGCACCAGAAGCTGTTCTAGACCTGATGGTGAGTGGCACCAGCAGCTGTTCTAGACCTCATGGTCAGTGGCACCAGATGCTGTCCCAGATCTAATAGTCAGTGGCACCAGAAGCTGTTCCAGATCTGATGGTCAGTGGCACCAGAAACTGTCCCAGATCTGATGGTCAGTGGCACCAGAAACTGTCCCAGACCTGATGGTCAGTGGCACCAAAAGCTGTGTAGAACACACAGATCAAGCCACTACTGAGAGCTGCTCCATGTCTGTGCAGCCAGAGGAGCACCCATTACCCAGACACCCAAAGTCTGAAGCCTTTTGGGTGCCAGTGAAATAATCTGCAGTCAGATTTCACATTGCTGGGGGGATAAATGAACTGCTGAGGAGTGCAGGGAGTAACAGCAACCATTGCAGTGAGCAGGAAAAGCAGTGAACACGTGGGACTTGACCCGTGATTTTTGCCTTCATGTTTCCCATGTGATGTAAATACTTGTCCCACTGTACCTTTGGTCCCAGGAAATCAATTGCTTTTGATGCCCCTCCTGCCAGAGGTGGGCAATTCCTGCTCCTGCCTGTGAAAAGCTTGCAAAAGAAACATGGCATCTTTGCCTGGCACATGAATAATATGTTTTCTGCTTAATTTAGACAGGAAATCAGTGAGGAAAACACTTCTGGAAGGCTGGAGATACAGGGAGTTTTGAAAGCTAGAGAGCAGCAGAGTTCCAGGGAAAACCAGCTGGAAAAAGGAATGTGGAAAAGGGGAGTGTTAATGGGAACGTGGGAGGGTCACAGAGCCAAGTGAGCATCTGAGATTAACAGGGCTGAGAACTAATGAGGCAGCAGAGCTGCCCCCAGGGCTGCCTCTGACCTGCTCCTGTGCCCTCCTGCTCCCACACCTCGGCTCCCACCCCTGCACAATCGGCTTGCAAAGCTGCATTAAACCCATTGAGAGAGCACTTCGTGGGCAATGGGTTGGGTCATTCCTCCAGTGAAGCCACAAAAGCCAAATTTCACAGTGCTGAAGTCTGATGCTTCCCAGATGAGACCTTGAGCTAAGCCAACCCGAGCAAAAATGCAGAGAAATGGCTGGTGTGAAGCAAGGGGAGGATTTGCCATATTTGCATCCTCCTGTCCTGTGGCTCTTTGGTCACTGTTTCTGTTTGCAGAGGACAAAGAAGGGCCTGAAGCCATTTCAATCTGTTGTGACATTTTACATTCTGTGAAGGATCAGGTCTAGAAACTACAGGGTATCTGGATGGAAAAACAGAATTACAGTTGTACTCATGAAATATTTTAGATTTGAACTTTTTAATACCATAAGAAACAAATAAATTTTAATATTTCTTTTTTAAAAAAATTGAATGTGGCATACAATGAGCTTAAACTCTTAAAGACAGTGAACTTTAAAGAGAAAAAAGCCCCAAAACAAACCTAAAATTCTTCTCCACTAGCAATGCCTGTAGGGTATAACTGATATCCAGGTTGCTCTGCTGCCTATTAAATTGTGTACAGACTGATTAAGTGCCATGTGAGAGTTCAGTGAGAAGGTTTATCTTTGCTCATTTAACACAGCCCAACATTCACATTTCATCCTCCCCAGTGTTTCCTTCTGTTCTCCCTTCTCTTTGCACCAGAATTTTTCAAAAAGTTTCCCAAGCTTTTAAAATCATTTTGTTCCATCTTCTTCCTGTCTTCCAGCTCTTAAAAAAATCTGACAATTCTGGCTTGTAAAGAATCCAAGTCAAAGGTGATGCAGGAGGGCTTCAACCCAGGGAGGAGCCAAAGGAGATGCCAAGGTGAAAGATACATCTGAAACAGAGAGAGGCACATTTATTCCAGGAGCTGTCTCAGCAGGGGCAGGTTTGTGACAGTTCCCCATGTCTATAACGAAGGGCTCACTCATGTTGCTTTTTAAGCCTGTCACACATTTCTAGTGACTTGAATAGGGTAAATATCAGAAGCTTATTGTATAATTGGGCTGGGTAAAAAGAAAAAACAAACACAAAACCCCACAGAAGCCAAATCTGTTGCCAACTGTAGCCAACAACACACCAGAAAATAACTCAGAGTGCTACAAAGAGCAGCCCCAACACCATTTCTGAAAATTCAGGGTCTGAGTGACTTGAATTTTCTGTAGCTCAGCACCTTCCCTGGCTCTGGAAAGCAAAGTCAGAGAAGAAACACCTCCAAATCCTCCCTCTACCCCACCCCAGGTTCTCCCAGCCCTTCCTTCCTGCCTTTCTGTAACACCCCCAAACCCTCCCTCTGCCCCACCCCAGGTTCTCCCAGCCCTTCCTTCCTGCCTTTCTGTAACACCCCCAAACCCTCCCTCTGCCCCACCCCAGGTTCTCCCAGCCCTTCCTTCCTGCCTTTCTGTAACACCCCCAAAGCATCTCTCTGCTCTACCCCAGGTTCCCCCAGCCCTTCCCTCCTGCCTTTCTGCAACACTCCCAAACCCTCCCTCTGTCTCACATCAGGTTCTCCGAGCCCTTCTCCTCTGCCTTTCTGCAGCACCCCCAAACCCTCCCTCTGCTCCACCCCAGCTTCCCCCAGCCCTTCCTTCCTGCCTTTCTGCAACACCCCCAAACCCTCCCTCTGCCCCACCCCAGGTTCTCCCCAGTTCTTCCTTCCTGCCTTTCTGCAACACCCCCAAACCCTCCCTCTGCCCCACTCCAGATTCTCCCCAGTTCTTCCTTCCTTTCTGCAACACCCCCAAACCCTCCCTCTGCCCCACCCCAGGTTCTCCCAGCCTTTCCTTCCTGCCTTTCTGTAACACCTCCAAACCATCTCTCTGCTCCACCCCAGGTTCTCCCAACCCTTCCCTCCTGCCTTTCTGTAACACCCTCAAACCCTTCCTCTGCCCCACACCAGCTTCTCCCCAGTTCTTCACTCCTGCCTTTCTGCAACACCCCCAAACCCTCCCTCTGCCCCACCCCAGATTCCCCTAGCCTTTCCCTCCTGCCTTTCTGCAACACCCTCAAACCCTTCCTCTGCTCCACCCCAGGTTTCCCCAGCCTTTCCTTCCTGCCTTTCTGTAACACCCCCAAACCCTCCCTCTGCCCCACCCCAGGTTCTCCCCAGTTCTTCACTCCTGCCTTTCTGCAACACCCCCAAACCCTCCCTCTGCCTCACCCCAGATTCCCCTAGCCTTTCCTTCCTGCCTTTCTGCAACACCCCCAAACCATCCCTCTGCTCCACCCCAGGTTCCCCCAGCCTTTCCTTCCTGCCTTTCTGTAACACCCCCAAACCCTCCCTCTGCTCCACACGAGCTTCTCCCCAGCCCTTCCCTCCTGAATTTCTGTCCAGCTCACAGTGTGGGTGTTCTCCAACAGTGGGTGGATGTTTCCATCCCACTGAAGTGATGGAAACTTTTAATGAGATGGGCACAGGCAATCCCAGAGTGCTGCCAACAACAGAGCAGTTTGCTGAGAAAGGGGATTATCAAAGCCATCACTGAGCCTGCCTGATCAAAGCCTCTCCTGAGAAGTGCCCTTTGGTGGCAATGAAAACACGGGTCAGAACCAGCTTTCAAAGTGGTTATTTGCATCTCATTTGCTGTGCTCTCACACAGGTTCAATGGCACTTGTGCTCTCACCCTCTGGGGACTGTCAGATGAGGAGATTCCTCTGCTCATGGGCTTCATGTAGAACCAGAAGAACCATGGGGATCATCAGCTCTGTGTGGTGCAGAACTCAGGGCAGGAGCCTTGCCCTGTCTCTCTTTGGAGCTCTCTCCTCTTATCTAAGACATATCACACAATTATTAATTTAATTTCTATGGGTGGCTTCAGCTTATTTGGTGATTCTGGAACTCCAGGCTGCTTGCTGGGGGAAGTTAAACAGCAGATTGCTGTGCAATCTCAGTAGAAGATGAAATGTAGACTTAAAGGAGTTAGGATTTTGTCTCCAGCCTCAGAAAAGCTCACAAATTAATTGCCCTTCACATTTACCCTTGTTAAAGGTTAGAATAATCCATTCCCTTCCATTGCTGCAACCCAGCACACTGTTATCACTCCTAGAACCTTATTAGATTTCAAAATATGATTAAGTGGATTCTTGAGGGGAGCCAGGGTGGGGGAAACCAGGGTGGCTTTTTCCTCCTGAAAGGTTAAAATTTTCATTTGAGTATCAAGCACACAGCTTATAGCAATTCTATTTTATGGAGGCATTTCATACCCAGAGGCAACACAGATTAAGAAAACCTATTGATCTCTACATTTTAATAAACACTAAACTACAGAGCTTCATGGAAAGAATGTTTTTTTAGTCAGGAATTGTTCCAACATGGTGAGAGAAGTCTCACAGTGTTTTAACCTGCCTTGTTTCCCAAGTGTTGCCATCACACATGGCTGGTTGGCTCTGCTGCAAGGACCTGTGAAGGGGACAGCAGTTCTGTCTCATTAGGGATGGCAAACCTTCCAAATGGGGGTTTGCTCTGGATCTGAACAGCAGAAAAGGTCAACATTTCTGAAGGAATATTCATGCACTTAAAATATTTTGCTCCAGCAGGAAGGAAATGTTCTACTTAATGGCCTTGTTTTGGGCTTGTGAGTTTTATTTTCAGAGGAAATCCAGGCTGTGGTGAGAATGATGGTGCAGGGGGTGGGAGAAGGTGCTGGATCTGGCACTGCCTGCTCTGGGAGTGCTCACCTGGTTCACCAGCTGATGGGACAGCACAGAGCTGCTCAACTTCACCTGGGCCCTAATTACCTAAAGGCTTTTTGCCCATTAGTTTGGCTTTTTTATTTTTTTTATTTTATTATGGCAGTGTTCAGGTCATTGATTCACTCTGACACTGTGATATCTGCACAGTCCTTGGCTAAAGCTTTTACTTGAGGTTGGTGATATTGGGTGGCTTTTTGAACTGCTTTAAATCAGAATGAAGACTATTGAGCTGGAGGAAAAGGGAGGGAGAAGCTGTTCAACTAACTCCTCTAATACATTCCCAAGCTGCAGGACAGCTCCCAGAAGGAGCTCAGTTTGTGTCATGAAAGGACAGGACCAGGAGCATCACTTAGGATGTCCAAAGCCTTCCTTAACAGCCAACTGGCCTCACTCCAAGGAAACCCAGCCAGCCACTTCATCTCCAGGCCAATGTAATGCTCAGAGCAAAGCTGGGTTTGAAATATCCCCAGAACAAGGGGAATGTGAGAGCCCTGAGTGCATCCCCAGCAGCTCTGCCAGGCTCAGGGCCACCTGCCCCCTGCTCAGGGCACCTCTGGAGGCACAGGGGACAGGCTGGGTGGCTCCTCCAGTGGTCCCTCAGGGACAAGATGCTTGGGCAGAAAAACAATTCTCTGTGGTACAAGGGAAACAAAGAGAGACAGAGAGATCTCTGAGATCTCTGCTCTTTGAGTCCTGCTGCTGTACAGTTCTGACACATTTCTGGTTTGGAGGACACTCGACTTCAACGGGCCATAAAAGGCAAAATTACCCCAATTAAATGGTAAGTGTGTAACTTCTGTTTGCAGTGCCCTGTGTGTGCCCTCACTGCTGAGCTTGTCCCTCTGCTGCCTTTCCACCAGGCCAGGGATTTCATTTCTTAAAATCCTCAGTGTTTGAGGCTGTTCTGTTGTTTACTAAGTTGTTTTGTTTGGATGTAGATGATCATAGAATCATAGGATCATAGAATTGATTGGGTTGGAAAAGACCTCCAAGATCATCGAGTCCAACCCTTGGTCCAACTCCAGTCCCTTTACCAGATCATGGCACTCAGTGCCACGGCCAAGCTCACTTTAAAAACCTCCAGGGATGGGGAATCCACCCCCTCTCTGGGCAGCCCATTCCAATGCCTGAGCACTCTCTCTGCAAAGAATTTTTTTCTGATCTCCAACTTCAATTTCCCCTGGCAGAGCTTGAGCCCATCGTGCCCCCTTGTCCCATTGCTGAGTGCCTGGGAGAAGAGAGCAACCCCCACCTGGCCAGAACTTCCCTTCAGGCAGTTCCAGACAGTGCTGAGGTCACCTCTGAGCCTCCTCTTCTCCAGGCTGAACACCCCCAGCTCCCTCAGCCTCTCCCCACAGCACTTGTGCTCCAGTCCCTTCTCCAGCCTCGTTGCTCTTCTCTGGCCCCGCTCCAGCCCCTCAATATCCTTTCTGAACTGAGGGGCCCAGAACTGAACACAACACTCAAGGTGTGGCCTCCCCAAGGCAGAGTCCAGGGGAAGGGTCACTGCCCTGGGCCTGCTGGCCACGCTACTTTGGATCCAGGCCAGGATCCCATTGGCCTTCTTGGCCACCTGGGCACACTGGTGGCTCCTGTTGAGCTTCCTGTCCCTCAGTCCCCCCAGGTCCCTCTGCCTGGCTGCTCTCCAGCCACTCTGTGCCCAGCCTGGAGTGCTGCAGGGGGCTGGGGTGGCCAAAGGGCAGGACCTGCACTTGGCCTTGTTGAACTCCATCCCATTGCAATCAGCCCATCTCTCCAGTCTCTCCAGATCCCTCTGCAGAGCCCTCCTGCCTTCCAGCAGGTCGACACTCCCTCCCAACTTGGTGTCATCAGCAAATGATGCACCTTCAGAGGGTGCATTTCATCACTGCTTCAGAACTCGTTGGCCACTGTTCTTGTGGCATATCTGTCTCCTGAATAAGACACCTGGGACATGGGCTGCTGTAAATCATGGCTGGAAAAACAGCACCAGGGCCAGTTCCTCCAAAGGTAACAACCCTGAAACCCTCCATGTGCAGGTTTTGGATGAAAACATATTTTTTAAATGAAAGTAAAATTATATTTGTTCTAAAATGCAATGAGATCACTTGATGGGAATTCAGTCATTTATTCCATGACTCCAAACCTTCACATTAACATCAGCCCCCAAACATTATATAAGTGTTTTAGGACACCCACGTGGTCATGAGCCAAGAGTTATGCTGAATTAGGAATCAAAAAAAGCTCCAGCTGGTATATAATTATTAATCTCTAATTGCCCATCTGCAAGGTGTGACAGATAAAGAATCCTGTGTCCAGGAATTGCACCTGACAAGCAGAAGAAATTCATGTCAGCAGCGGGAATGAGAGAGGGAGGCTGAAAAGGGGGAGGACCTTGCACATGAAAAAGCCTGTAAGAATGTTTTAGCAGAATAAACATGTATGAAACTCCTGATGCACCAGTACTGGAGGCAGAAATCTCTGCACTTCAGCTTTATGGAGTGATTTGGATGCCAAAACAAAGTGGTCTTTAATATCCACTCTGCATAAGTTTTAATGACTGTACAAAGTTCCAAAAATGGGATGTGTGACCTGTTTATTTCCTCTGGCCTAGGACATCATAAGGCAGCAATTTGCACAGTAAACTGTGCTGCAAGAATGTCCAGCTGACCATTTTGTCACCAGAATGTTGCTCTCTACCAATCTGAGAGGCAAAAGGCATAATCAGAGCTGTCCCCACAGAGAAAAGATTCAGAATTCTGAAGTCAATACCTGTCAAGTAAATAAGGTTTGAGCAGTGGGACTCTGTCAGTTAATCCACTCTTCAGAGTAGACACTGCTGAGAGCTCCACAGGGCTCCTGTTCCCTCTTGGAGCAGCTCTGGGAATGGCTGAAGGTGCTGGTTGTGCTGCAGTTTGGTGTAACCCACGGGGAAGAGTAGAAGCCTTAAGTTAAAGCTGGATTTGAGGAAATAATAAACTTAAATAAACATACAAATCTGTGCTTGGATGGCTCTGGAAAGGAGAAGCCACTTGTGCAGATATTCCTGCCCTCCTCCTGTGCCATATGATGGTGCTCACAACTCCATCCTGCCCCAAGCACTGGACTCTCCTCTGGGGGAATTGTGAGGATCTCACCTGGAATCCAACCTTGGAGCCCCTCCCAGTTACAACCATGACAGTCACTACAATGGCAAACTCTTCCCTGTTCAGTGCTGCCCTTCCATTCCTTCTCATCTCTGTAATTAATCTTGGGTTTAGCTGCTGTGGCTCAAAGAGCAATTGTCCTCTGCCAGATTGCACTGAGAAATGATGTAACACTGAGCAAAGGGTGATACTGAAACCAGGCAGGTATGCAAACATTTCAGCAGGCAGGTAATCACTGTAGCCAGAAGAGTCTATTTGCTGGAAGTTCTGCAAATATTTAGTATTTAAAGGTTGCTGCTTTGCTTCACAGACTTCTAATGTCTTACCAAATTATACTCTCTTAGCCTGGAAAGTAATTCTTTCTTTTGTAGAAGTGATGGGTGCAAAAAATCAGTCAGTTTGGGACTGTTGGTGCTCTGCAGTTGTGTGTGGCCTTTCCTGGGAAGAAGCACTTCTAAGCTCTTTAAGGATGATGCAGGATATTTGAGTCCAAGTCAAAAAGGGCTTTCAGAAGTTGTGGGATACTCTGTCAACCCAAATCCTCCACGCTGTGGGATTTGTGTAATGACTTTTTCTAAAGAGTCTAATTCTAACCATTGGAACAGCAGCTCTTACAATACATAATCTTATAATTTTGTGTGACAGGAAAAGAAATGGATTATTTCCCTCATGATTTCAGTCTCTGACTGCTTCTAATGACCCCTTCCCACTTCCATCTGCAGTAATGCCAAGGTGCCTTCTCCTATAAATCAGACATTCTTCTGCATGTTGGTAACAAAAATCATTAGTAATTTCAAATGGATAAGTCAGCCTCAGGATTCCCAGCCCTACATCCTCAAATCCTTTCCCAAAACAGGGAGATGGATCTGTTGAGACTCATCCCCTGTGTGGAAAGCTGTTCTGGAGTCAAATCCTCCTTGAAAGGTGAACAGTTTCAAACCCTTTGGTCTCAAATGGAGCTCAGGTCTCACAGAAAGTCACTGCAACACTTAAAATGAAAGTAGATCCATTTCTTCTCCCACTAGAGGGTTTTTTAAACTATTTTTTATGGATTTTTGACAATGCAGACTCCTCAGCTGCCATCAATAAACACCTTCTGAAGGTCTGGCAGAGGCATCACTGGGCTGTCTCAAGTTTAACCTCATGATATCATAATGTCCAAAGGCTCTTTCCACCCAGAGGTCCCACAGCCAAGATCCCCAAAGGTCTGGCAAAGGTAAAGACTGGAGCAAAGCAGGAAACCAACATTAGTGTTAATAGGCTTGCCTCGACTGGGGGCTGATGTGAGGAGAAAACAAGTCTGTGGGTTCTCTCTCCACCTCTGCCCTCTCATTTGTGATGGCAGAGTCATCATCAAGCCCTTCTAATCACTTGTTTTCCCCCGAGGATTAATACTGAGTAACAGAGTTCAAGAGAAAGGAGTTTCATCCTCTCAGGCCCTGAGTGCCACTGGAATATTTTCCTGTGTGGAGCACTGCAGAGGGAGGCACATGGGTGATTAGAAAGGGCACCAGAATTAGGAACTCTGTTAATGAGGGTGACATCAGCCTCTTGTGCAATAGAAAGGCCATCTGAGTTCACTGCCCCTGCTTCTCCTCCACACTCTGTGTCACGAGGATGCTCCTTGGCTTCCCTCACTGCAGCATCTGCTCCTCTTATTCTCAGTATCTCCCTCTTCTCTTTGTCCTTAGGATGATTGAAACTACCCAAAGAATAATTTCTAAAATAATTTGAGGCTCGAGCTCCCCAGAACTGGAAGATATTTGGGGATTTTCCAACCCATTTTCACTGAGGTTCAGCTGTGTTGCCTTTCGGGTTTCTGAGCTATCAGAAGTTACTGGTGTGGGGTTCAGGGAGTCGAAGCAGTGCAGGAAACAGAGATTTGCATTTAAAAATAATGACAGCTTAGGTTCCCAGGGGAGCTGAGAATCTTTAAAGGCAAGTACTTTGAAGCCTAAGAAACGTTGCAAGAACTGAGAATTTGAAAACTACCCTGCGCTTTTCTGAGACACTGAGCAAGTTTTCTTTTACTTTTCTAAAGATATTTCTGTGCCTTGCTGTCAGAGAGCAAACTGGGCTTTAGAAAAACACCTGAGTGTTCCTGAACACCTGGTGGCAAATGGGAGGTCCTCACCCACCTCCTCCACAACATCATTCCTTGGGAGGGAGTCATTCAACTTGGGGCCACCCTGATCTGCAACAGAGACACTAAATGAGGGCAGGCTGGGACAGCCTGGAGAAAAGAAGACTTTGGGAAACCTTAGAGCACCTTCCAGGGCCTAAAGGAGCTCCCAGAGAGATGGAAAAGCACTTTGGAACAGGGCATTGAGTGACAGGACACAGACAATGGCTTCACATTGACAGAGGGAGGGTTAAATGGGATATTGGGGAGAAATTCTGCCCTGGGAGGGTGGGCAGGCCCTGGCACAGCTGCCCAGAGAAGCTGGGTCTGCCTCATCCCTGGAAGTGTCCAAGGCCAGGTTGGACAGGGTTTGGAGCAACCTGGGCTATGGAAGGTGTCCCTGCCCATGGGGAGCAGGATCTGAATGATCTTCAAGGTCTCTTTCCACCCAAATCATTCTATGAGTCAAAGAAATCAGCCTAAGACCAGACTGGAGCTTTGGCAACCAGTGGCTGCTCACCCTGAGGATTTCCAGTCAAGGTTTCTCATCCTCCCAAAGTTCTCTTCCCACTCAGAGCTCTGCTGGGCTTTTATTCTGTCTTGTTTTCCAGGCAGCCTTTCTAGGACTCTGGAGTCATTAACCAAAAGTTTCAGAAGGGCTTTGATCTCCTAGAAATCATCTGCAGGTCAGCAATGAGTCCTCCTGACTCACCTCTCTCTGTGCCATCCCTTTCTGGGGCAGAGATGTGAGTGTGGATGATCAGCACCAACAACAAGCTATTTTCAAGACATGAAAATAAGAAATTCCTTGAAAAGGAACCAACCTGTGATTGTTTGGATATGGTCCCTTCTTTTCAATAAGAGTAAGGAATTGAAAAAACATCAGTGCTGACCAGAGGGCTGCAGAAGCTGTTGGATGCTGAGACAAAATAACTTCACTGCTGTTCTCTTGGAGTTGAATTTCATCTCTAAGCAGCAACAAAGAAGTGCCATAACTTGTTAATATGTGCAGGGAAAGAGTGGGGAGAGTGGATTACTGGACAGAAAACTGGACTTTAGCAGCACCAGGTAAATGAAATACTTTTGGATATTAAATCACTATATAGGCAAATCATAAATGTGGAAAAGTTGATGTAGTTTCACACCCACCAGTGTCAGATGGAACCAAAATTTTAATGGGGCATCGAAATTTGTGGTTAGTGATGGTGTCAATTTTGTTTCCTTTTCTAGAAAACTGAGGAAATTTGAAGGCTGAGAGACCACACTGCTCTTTGGGATGTAAGGAAGCCAAGTCTTGCAGAGCAGCAGTTGCAGAGCATTAATTTGGGGTTGTGCAGCTGTTGCAAATTCAAGGAGATGCCTCAGCCTCCCACTGAGTGCAGAGGGGTCTGTGTGTGTGTGAATAATCCCTCACTTTAATAGGATGGGCTTCCAGCACAGCACTGTGGTGACCTGGAGAGAGGCAAACTCCTGGGAAGCAGCAAAGTGCTGAGCAGCCTCACTCCCTGCTGTGTGTTTGGCCACCCCACAGGAACCTCTCAGCACTTTTTATTTGCTTCTCTGAGTGAATCCCCAAAGACTTCATCAGAAGGGGAAAAAAAAAAGTTCCACTGCTTGTCACACTCATTTTTTTTCCTGAGTGTCTCAGAGGGATAGAGTGTCTCTGGACAGACAAAAACAGAATTCCTTTGTCAAAAAAGTGGTCCAGAAAGTTAATACCTTTATCTCCACACGCAGAGGACTTGTTATCTCTAAGAGCTTTTTTTAATTTGTTGTGAAATGGAGCTATACATTGCCAAAGACTGTCTCTTTGTGTGTGCAGAAGGTTCCTTTCTCTCTTGCTTGAGTTTCCCATGCATAACTTTTCTTTCCCACAATAAACTCCCCCAGGAGAACAGGGTTGTGCTTTTGGAACCTTCAGCTGCACCAGCCAATGGAAGGGTCAACTTGGTCTTCAGGGAGAGGCTCCTTGGGCTGTTCAGCTGTGCCAGTGGGCCAGAAGGAGAGAGGACTGAGCAGGCAGGTTCAGCAGGTTGTGTTGGGATACCACAGGGGGAACCTCAACAGCATCAACTGGGCAGATTTAAAAGGCAAACCCAAGTCTTGCTCTAAATTACTGTGAGAGAAATGAAGACAAATGGCCCCTTTGTGCAGTCAGCTGTGCTGGGTCAGTGACCTGGTCAGAGGAAAGGTGTTCCCCACCCAGGTCAGGTGACACTGGGGGTAAAAACCGTGTCTGAATGTGGATTTCAGTTTTACAAAATGCATCTCCCCTTTTTAATAGCTCACTAAAATCTGACATTAAACCACCATGGTACATCAAGGTCTTGCTCTCATTTAGAGGCAGAAGACCCAAAGGTCAAGTTACTCTACACGTGTTGCAACCTGCAGAGATTTCTCTCTGGGTTTGCAGCTCCAGTTCAGTGGGAGAGGGATCAGAATCCAGGGAGCACCTCCCCAGAGGGTTCAGCCACACCAGAACCAGCTTGGGGCTAAGCCTGAGCAGATCCAGCAGCTCTCAGCAGGCACAGGCTGTGCTGGGAGAGCTGCCCCACCTCCAGCAGCCTCCCATCCTGCTGACCCAAGGGAAGAAAGGGCTCACATCACTCCCTGCAGAGATGGCCACAGAGAAAGGGATTTTAAGTCCACTGGGAATTAAAAAACTTTCTTAAGTACTGGTGCAAATCCCTGCTAGGCTCCTCTCTTTGCAAATGCAAACACTTTCATGGATGATTCCTGGTGTTTGGCTGTCTCAGTCTGCCTTCAAAGTGGCCAAGTCCTGTGCTCCTCAAACATATTAAAAATAAGGAGCTCAGCCAATGCAATAACCCAGGGCTTGCAGAGGAGTTTGTAAGGCAGAGCATGCCCATACAAACACAGCCTGATTAAGCTCTGATTCAGACAGGATTTTGAATCACAATGTAAGATTCAAGAGCAGTAGGTGAAGGCATACAAAGTTCTCACACAGATATGACAATGTTGCCCCAGGCTCCAGTGTCCTTATTGCCATTACAAAACTCCTCTATCACGTAGCACTCAGTGTTTGCTCCCACAAACAGCAGGATTTAAGTTCATGCACCTGGTTGTGGGAAGACAGATCCAAAGATCTGAGTGAACTCGAGGCAAATCAGCTGTGCCATCCTTGCCCACCCCAACAAGAAGCAGAAATACAGATTCCTTTCTTTTCCTGCCATCCAGACTTACCCTGCTCCATCCAGAAACACTGAAGTCATTGCAAAACTTCTGCTTTGAGTGTTTTAACTGTTACATCAAGTGAGCTTATAAATCACCTGCTAAGGGTGACTGGAGCACTGGAAACTGCAAGAGGCTTGTCTGCTCTGCCTCCCCTTGGCAGCACTGGGGTGATTCTGGTGCCCTGCTCTGAGCCTGGGGAGCAGAGGGAGTTGTGGCTGCTCAGCCATGGGGATTCTTTATCCTGCCCAGAGGATGTGTCTCAGCTGAGATTTTTTCCAAATTAGAAAGTTTATGAATTTAATTCTATGACTTAAAAGTTCTTTACTGCAAATTCAAACAGCTGGAGAGGTATTTGGTATGTTGTGGTTGCTTGTTTGTGTGCTAAAATAAATGTATTTTATACAACATGGGCTTTTCTTGCTTTCCAGTGTACAATTTTTTTTCTCTCTACCCTTACTTTGGGAAGATAATCAATGTTTGGATGAGATTCTCTAGAAATCAGGAGATACCAAGGAGTTATAATTTAAATAATAACAGAGAATTCCCAGGGAGACCATTCCTGCTGGAATACACACAGCCAGGAACAAATATCTAATTACACCTTTCGTTTGTGTTCCAAGAGACAATTAGAAACTGTCTCAAATAGCTGCCCTGGAAGAGGTGGGAAAGCTGGGAGCAAGGCCATGAATTATTTGGTGAGGGAATTCAAAGATGTTGGGGCTGCAGAGCAGGGGAGGGAACCTTTGGCATCCTCATTGGGAAGTGTCACCTTTCCTGTCACAGGTAGAAAGGGCAACAGGCTCTGGAAGGAAAAGTTGGATTTGGAACTATCCAGCTCTGCAAACTTCAGTGCATGGCCACAATTCTAAACAAAGCAAGGTCTTAAAAGGACAAGAGCAGGATTTGTGAATGACCAAGAGCTGGCTTTGCCCCAGCCCCTTCCCACGTTTCCCTTGGCTGAGGCAGCTCCAAGGAATCCCTGCAGGACCAACAGCCAGAGTGGGAAAGGACCTGCTGTGCTTTCCCCTTCAGGCTACCAGGTGGGGGGAGAGCAAATATCTCCTTTTTACAGCCTCCTGGTTGGAGTTGCTTCACACAAATAGCTGTCTGTATTTTCCCTTCCTCTGCCTTCCCAACAGGATGCCCTTTCCAGTGGGAAGCAGAGATGTGCATTTCTAAACTGCAGCAGGAATGAGGTCTGTGTGGTGACCTCTCTCTAACTGGATCATTTCTTGTGGTATTTTCTGCAGGTTGCAGCAGGTAGCAAATAGTCTTAGTCAAAGCTTTCAAATACTGTCATTTGATGTTCCAGATGGTGCTGTATATGATGTTATTTTGACTTTGCTGTTGTGATATTTTATTCTTTTTTTTAAAAAAAACTAAGTGCATAATGTGACCAAAAAAAACCCCTCATTAAATTATTCAAATATTTTCTTATGAGGCTATAACAGATAAAATGTGGAATGAAAAGAATGGCTGGAGATGTTCTTTTCTTCCCTGAGAACTGTGATTTTCTAATAAACACAATATTCCTTGCTGAAGAAGACATATATTTATTAAAAAGAGGCATTGTTTGCTTTTCAAGGTAATGTTTTGGACTTTTGTTTGCTTCCTTAGACCGGGTGAATAATGTGTATTTGCAGTGCCTGTGTATAAAGCTGCATTATCTTTCATTACTCCTGCAGCCTTTCCGGGGTGTTAGGTTGTGAAATGGATTGTAATTAAAAACGAAGAGGGAGCTTTAAAAAAAACCCTTCTCCGTGGCTGTGCCTGGGAAAGAAACATTATTTCCTTTGTGACAAAAGAAGAATAACCCTGGCAGATGGTTTGCTGCAGAGCTGGAAGAAAAGCCCTGTTGGAGTGGCACTGCCAAAGCCATCTGTGCTGAGCTGCAAGGCCTGGGGTGGAGGGAATAAAAAGCCACTATTTCAGTTCCACGGGTTCCAGATAATCCCAACTTTAAGTTTGCCCTTCTGAGTCACTGGGTAAAGATGATGGGGCTGAGATATTAAGGGCTCTGCTGGTTTATTGGAGTGACCTTGCTGCTGTCCCCCAAGGACTGCTGGAGGATGCCCTGGTCCCTCTGCTGGAGTGCTGCCAGCCCCTGAGTTGGCATCAGCCCAGAGCAGGGCCAGGGAATTCTTATTTTTTGGTCCATGCTTCTGACCAGGAGGGTTCCTGCTCCCTGACTGCTGATATCAGGCCCTGCTGCTGGTCCGTGTAGTTGTTTACCCAGGGAGCATATTCCTGTTAATTCCTCTTTTCCTCTTGCTGGGAGGTTTCCTTTGGGGAGGAGGTTTGGTTGGTTTGGAATTTCGCTTGTTAACTGGGGCTACCTCGGTGAGCCTCTTGTTGTTTCCTGTCACTATTTCCTATTCTGTGTTAAGCTCTCCCCTTCTCTGTATAAATATAAAAACCTCACCATTTAATGCCTCGTTTCTGCTGTTTTCCCTCACTCTCCTGCTCTGGGAGTGGACACTTTGACTGGGTACCAGACAGTTGGCATTTTGCCAGCTCAAACTATAACATTCTTTTTGAGTTCCAGATAATCCCAACTTTAAGTTTGCCCTTCTGAGTCGCTGGGTAAAGATGATGGGGCTGAGATATTAAGGGCTCTGCTGGTTTATTGGAGTGACCTTGCTGCTGTCCCCCAAGGACTGCTGGAGGATGCCCTGGTCCCTCTGCTGGAGTGCTGCCAGCCCCTGAGTTGGCATCAGCCCAGAGCAGGGCCAGGGAATTCTTATTTTTCGGTCCATGCTTCTGACCAGGAGGGTTCCTGCTCCCTGACTGCTGATATCAGGCCCTGCTGCTGGTCCGTGTAGTTGTTTACCCAGGGAGCACATTCCTGTTAATTCCTCTTTTCCTCTTGCTGGGAGGTTTCCTTTGGGGAGGAGGTTTGCTTGGTTTGGAATTTCGCTTGTTAACTGGGGCTACCTCGGTGAGCCTCTTGTTGTTTCCTGTCACTATTTCCTATTCTGTGTTCAGCTCTCCCCTTCTCTGTACAAATATAAAAACCTCACTGTGTTTAATGCCTCATTTCTGCTGTTTTCCCTCACTCTCCTGCTCTGGGAGTGGGCACTTTGACTGGGTACCAGACAGTTGGCATTTTGCCAGCTCAAACTATAACATTCTTTTTGGGTTCCAGATAATCCCAACTTTAAGTTTGTCCTTCTGAGTCACTGGATAAAGATGATGGGGCTGAGATTTTAATGGATCTCCTGGTTCATTGGAGTGACCTTGCTGCTGTCCCCCAAGGACTGCTGGAGGATGGAGTGTCCTGCCCTGGTCCCTCTGCTGGAGTGCTGCCAACCCCTGAGTTGGCATCAGCCCAGGGCAGGGCCAGGGAATTCTGTGCCTGTGGCAGCCACAGTTTCATCCCACCCACACAGGAGGAGGCAAAACCTCGCTGTGTTTACAGAGGGAGCCTTTGAGGAGGATTATCTGGGTCAACCTTCTCAATATCACCCCAAGGGAATGGTTTCAGTTCAACTCTTCTGCTGTTGACTATTCGATGTTACCCAATCTCTTCCCCTCTTCAAATGGATTAGTGGATTTCCCACCAATCATTCCTACTTTTTTCCTTTTCTTTCCAGAGGTTTTCAGCTACTTTTGCACGGGAGGAAGGGGTATAGATTTGAGAATTATTGCCTCCTCTGGCCTGTTACACAAACAAGACAGACTGCTGTCAACAGAAGCCAGTTTGGATTCCCACTATTTGTTCTTTTTATTTTTACATTCTTTTTTTCCTAAAAAAGTCCATTTAAAAGAGGTGAAGCAGAAAAGCTTCTTTCAAAAATAATTACTTAGAGACTTCACAGCCACGGGAAAAGGAACAAAATCTAAAAACCTGAATTTTGAACAAGGAAAGACAAACCCAACAGTAATAAGCCTTATCTCAAAAGGATAGAAAGGATGTGGAAAGGGAAAATAACTGCAGTTGTTGGACTCCTACATGGGAGATTCCTGGTACAGAACAAATCACTTCTGGGGGAGCAATTATTCCCAAAAATGATACTGGGTTCTGTGTAAAAAGGCTGGTACTGGATTAACTAAGCCCTTCTTTTCTGGTTTGGTAAGAAGGAGCTGGACAGGAAAGGAAGAGCAATATTTCCCACCTTAGTGTTTGCAGATACTGCTGAGAGCAGAAAAGCTCACCAATAATATCAGGCTCACTGAGTTAGGGTCAAATTTCTTGCCTATGCAAAGGGAACAAATGCTTCAAGTGCAAAAGTGGGTTCAGTTCTTTGCTTTCCTAATCTGTTTTCTGAGTCCAAACTCATGTTTCTTTGCTTTGCTTTATTGACCTCGAAATTAGCAATGGTAAACAGCCCAATATAAATCACCTTGCCAAGATGAAGCTCTTTCAGAGTCCCCCTCAGCAAACCCCTCTGGGGAGTCACTGACTGATCCTTTGGAGTCCAGGAAGTGCCAAACAACCCAAGTTCCATGGCTGAACAGAACCCACAGTTATTTAATGCTACTAAGCAGAGTTAATTAACAGAGTGAGATGATTAATTCAGTGAGACATCTCGAGTAAACAGGGGGTTTTAGTTTAATCTCTGGATGTGCAACCACTGCTGAAGCTGTTGTGTTTTTATTGTCATAGGGAACAGAATGTGGAGTTGATGGTTCTGTCAAGAACGTGCTTGACTCAGCCAGAGGCACCACAGTTGCAGGTTCTTGAGGTGTTCCAGATGTGCTGGCCACGCTGCAGCATTCAGAGTTCAGATTTACAAAGGGTATGGAAAGGAAGTTACAGAAAATTAGATATATAGCCCTCTGTTTCCATCACTCTCAGCACATCATTGCAGTGAGGAATGTGAAAACTTAGTCCAAATCAGTGCAAATGAGTCCTCCTCAAGCAGATAACTGGCAAGATCCAGCTGCCTGATTCCAGCTGTGTCTGATTCCAACTGACTCTGATCCCAGATGACTCTGATCTCAGATGACTGATCCCAGATGACTCTGATCCCAGAAGACTCTGATTCCAGCTCCCTGTCTGATTCCAACTGCCTGCCTGATTCCAGCCATCTGATTTCAGCTGTGTGGCTGATTCCAGCTGTCTGATTCCATCTGTCTGATTCCAGCTGCCCCTGATTCCACCTGATTCCAGCTGACTCTGATTCCAGCTGTGTCTCTGATTCCAGCTGACTCTGATTCCAGCTGCCCGATTCCACCTGTCTGATTCCAGCTGCCTGATTTCACCTGTCTGATTCCAGCTGACTTTGATTCCAGATGACTCTCTGATTCCAGCTGTGTCTCTGATTCCCGCTGTCTGACTCCAGCTGTCTGACTCCAGCTGTCTGATTCCAGCTGTCTGACTCCAGCTGTCTGATTCCAGCTGTGTCTCTGATTCCAGCTATGTCTCTGATTCCAGCTGTGTCTCTGACTCCAGCTGTCTGACTCCAGCTGTCTGATTCCAGGTGCTTGTCTGATTCCAGCTGATTCCAGCCGTCTGATTCCAGCCGTCTGATTCCAGCTGCCCCTGATTCCACCTGATTCCATCTGACTCTGATTCCAGCTGTGTCTCTGATTCCAGCTGACTCTGATTCCAGCTGTGTCTCTGATTCCAGCTGACTCTGAATCCAGCTGTCTGATTTCAGCTGCCCAATTCCACCTGTCTGATTCAAGTTGACTCTGATTCCAGCTGACTCTCTGATTCCAGCTGTGTCTCTGATTCCCGCTGTCTGACTCCAGTGTCTGACTCCAGCTGTCTGATTCCAGGTGCTTGTCTGATTCAGCTGTCTGATTCCAGCTGTGTCTCTGATTCCAGCTGTGTCTCTGATTCCAGCTGTGTCTCTGACTCCAGCTGTCTGATTCCCGCTGCTTGTCTGATTCCAGCTGTCTGATTCCAGCTGCCTCTCTGCTCCAAGAAGCCCCTGTCATCCACAAAACCTGCCCCGAGCCCCTCAGAGCAGACATGAGTTCGGGTGAGACATGGCAGGGGTTGTGCTGTGCCAAGGAACAGGCAGTTCTACTGCAAACACCAAAAGAGTCCAACATTCAGCCAGAATGAGCCTTCAGTTGTTCAGCTCCTGTCTCTCAGCAAGCTGGGTCAGTGAGGAACCCTTTGCTCCACTGCCAGCAGAGGTTGTAGCAGGTATTGCTGCTTCAGCTGCTTCAGTGTTTGCTGCTTTGGGGACTAGACCTCTCAGATCCTCTGTTGCATTCAGCAGGGGGTTATTGACACACCAACTCCTCTCTGATGGCATTTAAATCTCAGGCTTTGGGCACTGACCCAAAGCCACCACCACTGCCCCTCCTCTCAGACCCTGTCACTCAGAGTGTCCCTCACTGAGCACACTCCTCCTGCTGCAGTAACCAGAGGGTTTTCTGAGAATAGCAAGCAGAAATTTCATGAGGATTTGCAAAATCATATCGTTTGGGAGCAGAGGAAGAGCTGATCAGCCATATATAAGTAATGGTGGGAAAGTTTCCATTTGTATGGGAATGTTGGATAAAACTCCCTGTTAACAGTTGCCTCTAACTGAGGATTTGTCACTACTGGAGTCTTAAGACTAAACTGGACTCTTTAAATACAAATGTCTTTATATTTTAGCTCAGTAGCAATTAATTCTTTTACTCTCCTTGAAGGGCAGCTTAGTAACCATTAAGCAGCTTCCATTCCTAGAAGTTAAACCAACTTATGAAATGCTGTGTCAGGGAGTCACAAACATGAGGTTGAAGTGAATCTTCCTGCTGGGGGAGCAAAAAGCAGCTTTATGTTCAGTGTTAGTAGTCCCTCTTTGCCTCTTAAAGAGACCTGCTATAGTAAAACTCGTTAAACAGGTGATAACAGCTTTTCAAAACAGACTGAATTACATGTTAAAATTTCAAAGTGTGTTGAGCTTCTGATTCCCACAGAAGAAAGTTAAGTGGAAGATGAACAGAAATGTTAAGAAACTACTTCTTAATAATTACAGTGTGAGGTTCAGCTCCTCAGAAAGGGGCTATTCCACCCAGAGCAGAGAGGGTGGGCAGAAACATCTCAGCATTGGAAGAGCTGCCCGTGAGGGAAGGTTTTTAATTGTCTTTGGCTGAACACTCCTCACTGTCTGTTGGAGCAGGGAAATTATTTTCTTAGTGCCTTCACCTCTGCTGACAGAGAATATAACACGTTCCTTCTGCTCTCCCAAGCACTCGGCACTATTGCAATGGGGCTGAAATTTATAACGCTCTGAGCATCATAAAGTTGGGCAGGCTGAGGCCCAGGCACCGGCCATCATTCTTCCACAAAGAATACCCCTGGAAATGAATGCAATCCCAAGTGTTCCCTTTAGTTATCGCCTCCAAACAATGCCGGGGAATGTTGCTGGCTGAGCTGCCACCGAGACTGATGGGGGCCCATTGAAAAGCTGCTCGTTTCTTAAAATGCAAATACCTGCAGCCCATACCTGCGAGCAGCTAATGAGCAATTGCCCTTGGAAACGTAGGAGACAGGAGACATTCCATCCTGTCCCTTTATATATTCACAGGCACGACTTCTGGGTAATTCAGCAGGGCCATAACTCACTATGTGATTCATTAGATGTTAAAAAAAGTGTTTGAAGTTGTCATAAAGAAGATGACAAATGTGCAAGCCAGAGGTGCAGCTGGGAGGAATCTGCAGAAGAGGAACAAAGACTTCCATGCTATTTAGAAAGTTCAGAAAATGCTTTCAAAACTCCCAAACCACAACACTCCAACACGGGGGATGCCCCAGTTTAGCAAAAGCTTTCAGATGCAGTTTGTCACAACAGATGTATCTGTTTAATTCTCAAGTAAATCTTCTGTAGGAAATTGTCAGATCTTGGGACTAAAGACCAAAAGAAAAGCAAAACTCCTGAATAATCAAACTATACATCTTAGCTATTCCACTAAAATGTTGTGCTTGACCAAGCAGGAAGAGTTTTTTTGGCAGCTTCCAAGAGTCAGTAAAACTTCAATGTATTATTAAACTGCATTAAAAGGAGAATAATCCTGCTCTAGTTCTGAGCAACCATCCAATAAACTCTCAGGCACTGCACGAGAGTGGAGGATCCTGTAAAAAAAACCAGACTGTGCCATCTGAAAACTCAGAAAAGTTGCTTTTTGAAGACTAAATCCCTGTGTGTGTTTGTGCAGCCTGTAGGAAAAGCCACTGCAACCCACACCTTGTAAACTGGAACGTTCTGGGCTCCCAGTTCTGCAGTTGAAGAGGTTTCATGTCAGAAGGGCCAGTGTTTGGCTGGTGGAATTCCTTCTCCTTTCTGGCTGGAATTTGCTCCCATCCACGCTGTCTGTGGGCTCTCCAGCATTGGCAATACTGCAAAATAAAGGGAAAGCTGAGAAAGGTGTGTGTGGAAGAGGAAATATTAAAAAATAGAAACAGAATTGATCCAAACTCCTACAAATTGAGTCATGTCATAGGAATAAACTAAGTTCCCTCATCAGACCCTTTCTCTGATTCTTAATCATGTTATTTCATTGAAAACCAAACGCTCTAAGTTGGTATTTTTTACCATTTGCTACATTCTTGTAGGAGATTTGAACAGAGATCAAATGATGATCAAAATGGTGCTGTTACAATGACAACCATCAACCTTTATCTGCCCATCTATACTTTTGGGAAGTGTGTCAAATAATTATAGATAATAAACTCCTGGGTTTTATTTCAACTAGCAAAGGTTCAGGCTGTATTTCTGCACTGTGTTGGACCACAGTCTAGAAATGGAGACAAGATAGTTGTGAGACAAAGAAACTGGTCAAAGGAGTGAAGAGTTCTAAACCAGCACATCTCTTTCTTCTTACATGCACGTCATCACAGATAGATACTTTTTTCCAGGCAATGTTTCTGCAGAGCTGAAAGGCTTGTGGATTCAACTGAGGTCCACATCACAGCACAAGATTAAAGGAGATGGTGGTAGAAAGATAAAATACAGGAATGACTTCTACGCTCCGGGAAAGCATTTTGTTTCATATCATTGTAAAAAGTCTTTTGATTATGGAGAAAGGATCTAATTTCACAAGCCTTTCATGTAAATAATTCAGCTCTAAGAACCCATGCCAGGCCACTTTCCTTTTGATGCCTTGCAGTGTGTGTGCAACAGCAACCTCAACAAAGCAAAACTTCTTGTGCTTTTGAAAGATGCTGACGACTCTCTGGGAATATTTATAAGTTGCCAAATAGCCTCAGCCTGTTAACTCTGAGTGCATTGCTGAAATTATTTTCCCAATTAAGATGAGGACATTTCTGAGGATTAAGCTTTGCTGTTTGCACCACTGAGATTTTGTGATTCTCTCCTCTGCTCCACAAAAAACCTTCAGGTTTTCCAACAGGTCAGTTGTCCCCGTGACCCTGTGGGTGTGACTCCTATTTCCAAGCACCTTTGCCATCCCATGGATAGGAATATTGTGCCTCCTGCACCCAGTGCCAGAGACCCAGGGGGAATGGATGAGTAAATTCACTGTTTCCCATGGCCACAAACACAGGTGCTGAGCACAAAAGCCACCCTGTGAATAAAGATGGCAGGGATTTAATACCCAGTTTCCTACAGGAAAGTCAAACCCTATGGGAATTTTTTACTGCATTTTCACACTGTCCAGAGCTCAAACATTCAGGTTTTGATCAGCAACTAAATGTTTGACACTGCTTTTTTTATTTTTTTTTTCATTACAGATCTCCCAGAGCTTTGGTTCCTTTCCTGCTCACTGTGAAATAAAACTGTCAAATCTTGAAAGCTGCCCTGGAACAGAATGTGCATCCTCCCAGCAGCTTTGCCTGTTGCTGACACGATTATTTCCATGCCACATACAGGTGAAACAAAGCTGAGAGATGAAAGGATACACCTTCCCTCTACATTTTAGTTCAGGTTTTTGTCCTCACTTATCCTCAACTTTATCCCCTCTCACCCTTTGGTTATCATGTGATATAGAACCATATCATACAGTGCCATATCATTTCAATATGTGGCTTCTGGAGCCAGAGTGGGCCACAGGCTTTGGGTAATCCCTCTCTAGGTGGGTCCCAGTAACCTTCAATTAGAAAAGGCTGTGAAGTGATGGGTGGTTTAAGGTTCCTGAATTGTGTTGGAGCTCAAAGAGAAGAATTAGAACAGCTCTACAGTGGGACACCAGTCCCAGCTGGGAGGGAAGTCCAGAGTGAGCTGCTGGGAAAGGTTGGACCAGGAAAGGTGAGTCAGGCAAGCCCTGAAAGGCAAATCAGGGCTCAGCTCACAGGTACAGGTGCAACTGAAAAGAAATAAAAGCTAATCTAAAAACTGCCAGCCTCATCCCTGATGCTCACTCCTCTAATCACACCAACTCTTCTTTGAACCATCTTGCTTATGTGTGCACTGAGTTATGTGAAAAGCAGCTGATGCTTCGAATAATTGACTTCCCTGCATGGCCCTTGGAAGGTTCATTTCCTCTCCTGTGTGTTCTCCCTCTTGCTGGGAAGGTCCAAGCCAGCCTTCCCCATTCCTCACTCTGCTGCTGCACTTGTCCCTGATCCCAGTCTCCTGCCTGCTTTTTAGGGATTTGACTTCCCCACCTTCACTTCATTATCTCATGCCCTTGTGTTTCTCCTCAGTGTGGACGTTTGAGTGTTGACTTCCAGACTGTTCCTTAATACATGCAGTGGTTCTGGTAACAATCTGCTCCTGGGTGACACAATTATCCTGCTGAACACTCCTATTCTTTTGTGCCACTTCTTTTCTCAGGAAGGAGCTTCATTCTCTTCTCACAACTGATTTTTTTTTTCCCAGTGGAATTCTAATACAGGGACCTTTTTATTTGAAATTCTCCAGAATTCACATTTTTTTCCCCTGGTGCTGTGTAGTTTGTATTTCAGCAAGTTAACTTTACTGAATGCAGTACTTAAAATTCCAGTGACTGTGTTAGCTCCCTTTGTTATATGTATATGAGAGAGAAACTCAGCACAATTTCATGCATAAAGAGACACAAGTACCAAATTTAAGAGTCTTTTTATTGATCCAAACATTGAGATGTACCTGCCTTACAGGAAATATCTTCAGGCAGTTAACTCTGAGCTGGGTGTGTGCTCAGGAGTGTAACAGATTATCTCAACATAATGTGGCCATTACACAGACCTGTTTTAATGATCATGAATGTGACTGCCTTGTAACAACATGACATTCCCCACACAGCTCACACAAATACCTGTGAGCTCCCTGTGACTTATGCACACAATTTGCCTGATGCTCTGCAGCGAGGCTGGGCTGTGTTTTATGGCACTCGGCACAGAAAGGCTATTAAAGGAGAGCCCACAGGGGGAGGATCTCTGTGCTCTGAGTGCAGAGAGAAGAGCTGCCCCTTGCCGTGGTTTGTGCAGCACACACAGCTCTGGGTGGTGTTGCTCCCCGTTGCTGTGGCCAGGGTGTTGCACTGCACTCCCCAGGGCTCAGCCCAGTTGTTGTGTGTCACTGGGCAAGGGAAAGGCTGAAGAAAATGCCCTGAGAGCCTCAGAGAGTCTGGTCCAGGAGGGGCACTGGGGCTGGGGCAGCACCAAACTCCCCTGCACTTGTGGTTTCCCACCTGGTGCCTCCTGCCCTCTGGGTGGTTCTCGGTTCCTGACACACTCAGAGAGCAACATCCCAGCTTGGCTGCTGAACCTTCTTCCTGGGAGTGCTCTGATCAGATAGACACTGATTTAAAAGCAATGAATTTGGGGGGAGCTGCCTCAGGCAACTTATTTGACCACAGTGAGAGCTGATGAGAACCTGTGTCTGAAGTGAACAAGAGGCTGGAATGGTAATAATCCTCACACCCTACTGAACTGAGGAAATAATAACCAGATGAGCCAAAAGCTTCAGACAGTCTTTTGTTGCCTTGGGAGGTGAACTGTGTCCATCTTTCCCCTTACACTTTGTGGCAAAGACATTATATGTGTTCTGAGAGCTCCTGTGTGGGAGCAGAGGGGCAAACACTGAAAAAAAGCCTGGAAATAGAAATAATAAATCTCAATGACAAAAATATTTAAGCAACTCAATTTTTACACTTATTTTAACATGTTTTTTAGATAATACCAAAGCTGGTCTTTGCTTTGCTAATGACAGAGCTTATTTTAAACCCCAGTGCTTGTTATGGGGCACCTTGTGCATTGGACCCAAAGAAAAGGTGCTGCTCTCTCTGCTGTAGGGATGTCTGGGTTGAAAATGTGCCAAGTTATGTCAGGTCTCAGAACTTCTCTTTGGGGTAGAGGTTGGAACTGGAGCAAGAATGTCCTTGGATACTGTTGGAACCTGGTGCCCATATTGTAGCATTTCAGGAAACATCCTCTTTAGTCCTCTAGTTCTGGAATCATCTGCACATAATGCAAGAGAACAGGTTTATCTCCTGACCAAGGGTTTCGTAAAACCCCTGTAGGGCACAAATCCCTGGGGAGGGCAGAGGATAAATCTTTTTGCAAACTGTCCTATTCATGATCCTGTGTTGTGCCACGTGTCCAGATAATGATGAGATCAGGTTTTGGTTTTTCCTCCTTAGAGAAATGAAATTTATTTCTGTGGATCCTGACAATGAAATTTGCATTACAATGCATGGCCTTTCCAACCTTCTACCTGCAGTATTCCAACTTTCCCTGTTGGTAATAATGATTAAAAGTCTCCTGAGCACACAGTATTTTTGGATGTTAAAAGATTTTTGGAAGAGAAAAACCTTAAATTAAAATCTGAACTTAAGCAGCAGATAAGGACAATTAAATACACAGGTCTCACTTCCCTCCGTCCTCCTGCTTGGTGTGGTGTGCAGGTTTCATCCTTGTGATCAAAAGATGAATGCAAAGTTCAGACAGACACAAATAGGTCACCCTCTCTTGCCTGGCAGTATCAGGATTGTGCAGCTGTAGTTGAGGTTTGCAAGATCTTTAACAGAAGTTGGTTTGTCATTCAGCACACAGACAGACGTGTGTTGCTGAATCCTTTTCACATCCACTCCCCACACCAGAAAGCAGGTGCTAAATGGAGTTCAGCCCACAGCAACAGTCCCTCTGATAACCTTGCAATGGAGAGCAGCCAGGCAGGAAGGGACCTGGGAGTACTAATTGACAGGAAGCTCAACAGGAGCCAACAGTGTGCCCAGGTGGCCAAGAAGGCCAATGGGATCCTGGCCCGGATCCAAACTAGCGTGGCCAGCAGGCCCAGGGCAGTGACCCTTCCCCTGGACTCTGCCTTGGGGAGGCCACACCTTGAGTGTTGTGTTCAGTTCTGGGCCCCTCAGTTGAGGAAAGAGATTGAGGGGCTGGAGCGGGGCCAGAGAAGAGCAACGAGGCTGGAGAAGGGACTGGAGCACAAGTGCTGTGGGGAGAGGCTGAGGGAGCTGGGGGTGTTCAGCCTGGAGAAGAGGAGGCTCAGAGGTGACCTCAGCACTGTCTGGAACTCCCTGAAGGGAAGTTCTGGCCAGGTGGGGGTTGGTCTCTTCTCCCAGGCACTCAGCAATGGGACAAGGGGGCACGATGGGCTCAAGCTCTGCCAGGGGAAATTGAAGTTGGAGAGCAGAAAATAATTCTTTACAGAGAGAGTGCTCAGGCATTGGAATGGGCTGCCCAGAGAGGGGGTGGATTCCCCATCCCTGGAGGTTTTTCAACTGAGCTTGGCCGTGGCACTGAGTGCCATGATCTGGTAAAGGGACTGGAGTTGGACCAAGGGTTGGACTCGATGATCTTGGAGGTCTTTTCCAACCCAATCAATTCTATGATTCTATGATTCTATGACAGAGGACACTTTAGGTCTTTAAGAGGAATACTTATTAAATAAGCCCTTGCTTTTATAATAAAAGCCCAATTTTAATAAAACACTCTCAGGCATTCTGTTTCAAGTAACTGCATTTACACAGTCAGGTGCTCCTCTTGCTTTTATCTCACCACTTGTAGCACGATCTCAATTTATGGTTTTAAATTTTTTGCTCTCTGTTTTTTGCTCATCTCTCTTTTATAATTGGGCTTTTCTGTTTAACTCCAGCCTTGCCATGATGAAACCACAGCAATGCAGTTGTCACTGCTGTTCAGATGTTGCCATTTCAATAGTTTAATTACAATGCTCCTGGGACTTTCTGTCCTGTTCTTTATCACTCTGAGCCAGGTTTGCTTCTGAGGAGAAGCAGCAGCAGGGAACCACAGACTTGAGGAGGTGAGATTTCACACTTTCTCTCTCTTTCCTGGCTCTGAAATGTAGGGAGCTGTTGGGGGCACACAGGCAGATGTTTGTCATTTTTCTTCCCTTTCCTCAGCAAAAATCAAACTATTGGTTTTTTGCTCAGGTTTTCCAACAAACACAGTGCAGCATTTCGGATGCCTGCTGGAAGAATCCTGGAGTGAGCTTACACTCCTTGCTTTTCTGCAGTAACATGTGCCCTGCTCACCTCCTGGGGATTTTTCTTTGTCTCACAATGGTGATGAAGCAGCTCTGCAATGGGAGATTAATGTGCATGGGGTGATATTTGTCTGTGTGCCCCACAGTGCTCAGCCACAGGGCTGGCCTGCAGAAGAATCCAAGAGGAAAACAGATAAATTCCCCTTCAACAGATTATCATCTACTCTCCCTGGATAGAATAATACAATGTAAGTCAAGTACTGTATCACACAGAACTCCTCTATGATAAAAGAAAGAATGAAAAATCCTATTAAATCTGAGTGTACATGGAATATTTTTGCAGACTTGTCTGCACCTGGTTTCATGGCCTCATAGCTGCATCTCTTCATCATTATCCTTAACAAAACTCTTCCATGCCCAATTACCATAACCACTTTACTGTCATTCCTTTTAATTCTATCATAGAATCACAGAATGGATTGGGTTGGAAAAGACCTCTGAGACCATCGAGTCCAACCCTTGGTCCAACTCCAGTCCATTTACCAGATCGTGGCACTCAGTGCTCATGAATTCTGCCCATCACTAAGTTCCATCCTTTCCTTCCCCCTGGATGCAATTCCTTTCTAACAAAACATCTCCTTGTAAGCAATGAAGCCTCCCTGTGATGCCATACCTTGATATGCTGGAACCTGAGATTGGCTCAGTTGGTTAGAACTTGGTTGCAATAATGCCAAGGTCAGGGGTTCAATCCCCTGTGTGGGCCACTGACTTGACAGTTGGACTCGATGATCCTTGTGGGTCCCTCCCAACTCAGAATAGTCTGGGATTCTGTGAACCATTCTTTAGGAAAGCTCTGCACACCTTTCCTCAGAAATCCCTTATGTCAGTTCAAAGTGAAGTTGGTGTTTTTATCTAAATTACCTCCAGGTTCCCGCTGGTGTATGGATGAAGTAGAGAAGCAGATCTTTAGCAGATGTAAACCAACATATCACTACTGATTTTAATTATGGATTCTTACACTGATTGGTGATCCAGCCTGGAACAGCAGTATCAGAGCTGCCTGGTTCAGGAGAGGAGGCACAGTTTTCCCTCTGGAAGCTTCCAGCTGTGTTGCTTGCACCTTTTTCTTCAGCAGCAACATTGCACAGGGGTAATGAGAGTCTCCTAAATCTTATCCATTAACAGAAGTGTTCCTGTGGTACAGGAGAGTTTCTTCCTGAATTAAAAGAAATAACTGGTTCAAGACAAGAGTTATAAGGTACCAAATCTGTATTCACACAGAGGTGGATCTGAGCCTTCCAGGTAAGGCCTTTCCTCTAACCAGTGTCTCTGGGATTAACTTGGTCCCTGCTCTTTAAGCCTTGATGAAGACATGATGACTTCATGAAGAATTACTTAATACTTCTCCCTTAATGTTAAAGAACCACGGTGGACTTGGACAAGATTGAATAGCAGGTTGGTTCTAAATCCCTGTTCTGACAGAAGACAAGTGTGCCAGTGTATTTTATGTGATTTACATGCTAATTAGACACCTTTTCTCATTAGCCAGTCTGAGACTGGAACTGTGTTCTCCAGAAAGGAGTGGAAAACTTCCTCAATTTCTGTGCAAAAATACACCTGAGTCAGTTGGTAAATCTGATGTTACACACAGAAAGTGACACTCAAAAGCACACAAGCTACAGGCAGGTTAAAAACAAATGACTAACAAAAAGTGTGTGTGATTCTGTCTCTGAGAATACAAAAAAAAAAGGGGAAATACAACAAACTAATGTTAAGTATGGCCTTTACATAGTAGAGGAAGGGCATTTGACACAGCAGTGTAAGTGACATGAAACTTCCTCAGCTGAAATAGAACATTGTTTTAGGGTTAGAGATGGAGAATATAAACAACTTGAAGTCCTGACTAAAACAAAAACAACAAACCAGATGTAAATAAAACTTTTTTCCTCAAACGCAGTTCATAGACAGAATGCATAAAAAGAAAGAGGACTTTGTTCACCTCCCGTGCAAAGAAGAGTTGAATTAAGTCCTAAAGCAGTTTGCACACCCTGAGTTACAGCAGGGAGTGAAAAGTGATAAAAACAGTGAGATGAGGGAGGGCTCAGGCTGGCACCTCCCCAGAATAAAGTGAAAGTTCTGCTCATGTTATCTCCAGTCAATGCCTCCCATGAAATATGTGCATCCCATATCCTGAGATCAAGCTCTGAACCCAATTGTTACAGCCTAGAGACTGAACAACGAGCTAAATTCTGCAGTCCACTCTGTTTAGGTGAGAATTCAATGTGACACAGTCTTAACTTGAAATGTATAAAGGTCATGGCAGCTTTTCTTTGTTTCAGGGATTGACTTTTTTTTCACCCCAGTTCAGCTACTCAGATACATTTTAAGGAAACTTTCATTTAGGAGAATAATCAGCATTCTTGAAACTGCTCTTCATATTCACATTAATGAGCAATATTGCCAAAAGAGAGTACAGCCAATGACTTCAGGGAGGCTGTTTCCATGAGGAGGATTGCACCTTGTAAATATGAATCTCAAGATGAGACCTGACTGACATTTTTTGTAAATGCACAGTCCTGCCCATAATGATATTCAGCACTGGCTTTGACCCACGTTCATTAAGTTTATCTTGTGTAGCTTCTTCCCAGCAATTTCTGTTGGGGCTGAAGGCAGGAGCTGTGAATGCTGAGCTGTGAATGCTGAGCTGTGCAGCACAGCTGAGCTCTGAGGGCAGGGCTGCGGCTGGGCAGCTGTTGGTGTCCCAGAGCAGCACTCAGTGTGTGCATGGGGAGTGATGCACAGCTGGAGGGATGTGGGAGGTGCCTGCAGAGCACAGGGTGAGTTCTGTGTGCTGTGGGTGATGAACACAGTGATGCTGTGGTGGAACCTCACAGGATGCTTTGGGGTGGAAACTGCTGCTCCTTGCACGTGGGGGTGAGAACTCACAACCATGAAACTGGGCTCCTCTTGCAGAAAGCAGTGGTTCTGGGATTAAAGCAGTGGTTCTGGGATGAAAGCAGTGGTTATGAGATTAAAGCAGTGGTTCTGGGATTAAAGCAGTGGTTATGGGATTAAAGCAGTGGTTCTGGGATTAAAGCAGTGGTTCTGGGATTAAAGCAGTGGTTATGAGATTAAAGCAGTGGTTCTGGGATTAAAGCAGTGGTTATGGGATTAAAGCAGGGGTTCTGGGGATTAAAGCAGTGGTTCTGGGATTAAAGCAGTGGTTATGGGATTAAAGCAGTGGTTATGAGATTAAAGCAGTGGTTCTGGGATTAAAGCAGTGGTTCTGGGATTAAAGCAATGGTTATGGGATTAAAGCAGTGGTTCTGGGATGAAAGCAGTGGTTCTGGGATGAAAGCAGTGGTTATGAGATTAAAGCAGTGGTTCTGGGATGAAAGCAGTGGTTATGAGATTAAAGCAGTGGTTCTGGGATGAAAGCAGTGGTTATGAGATTAAAGCAGTGGTTATGGGATGAAAGCAGTGGTTATGAGATTAAAGCAGTGGTTATGGGATGAAAGCAGTGGTTCTGGGATTAAAGCAGTGGTTCTGGGATTAAAGCAGTGGTTCTGGGGATTAAAGCAGTGGTTCTGGGATTAAAGCAATGGTTATGGGATTAAAGCAGTGGTTCTGGGATGAAAGCAGTGGTTCTGGGATGAAAGCAGTGGTTATGAGATTAAAGCAGTGGTTATGGGATTAAAGCAGTGGTTCTGGGATGAAAGCAGTGGTTCTGGGGATTAAAGCAGTGGTTATGAGATTAAAGCAGTGGTTATGGGATTAAAGCAGTGGTTATGGGATTAAAGCAGTGGTTCTGGGATTAAAGCAGTGGTTCTGGGATGAAAGCAGTGGTTATGGGATGAAAGCAGTGGTTCTGGGATTAAAGCAGTGGTTATGGGATGAAAGCAGTGGTTCTGGGATTAAAGCAGTGGTTCTGGGGATTAAAGCAGTGGTTATGAGATTAAAGCAGTGGTTCTGGGATGAAAGCAGTGGGTTTGGGGATTAAAGCAGTGGTTCTGGGATTAAAGCAGTGGGTTTGGGATTAAAGCAGTGGTTATGGGATTAAAGCAGTGGATATGAGGTTAAAGCAGTGGTTTTGGGATTAAAGCAGTGGTTATGGGATTAAAGCAGTGGATATGAGGTTAAAGCAGTGGTTCTGGGATTAAAGCAGTGGTTCTGGGATGAAAGCAGTGGTTCTGGGGATTAAAGCAGTGGTTATGGGATTAAAGCAGTGGTTCTGGGGATGAAAGGAGTGGTTCTGGGATTAAAGCAGTGGTTATGGGATGAAAGCAGTGGTTATGGGATGAAAGCAGTGGTTCTGGGATTACAGCAGTGGTTCTGGGGATTAAAGCAGTGGTTCTGGGATTAAAGCAGTGGTTCTGGGATGAAAGCAGTGGTTCTGGGGATTAAAGCAGTGGTTCTGGGATTAAAGCAGTGGTTCTGGGATGAAAGCAGTGGTTCTGGGGATTAAAGCAGTGGTTATGGGATTAAAGCAGTGGTTCTGGGATGAAAGCAGTGGTTCTGGGGATTAAAGCAGTGGTTCTGGGATTAAAGCAGTGGTTCTGGGATTAAAGCAGTGGTTCTGGGATGAAAGCAGTGGTTATGGGATGAAAGCAGTGGTTCTGGGATTAAAGCAGTGGTTATGGGATGAAAGCAGTGGTTCTGGGATGAAAGCAGTGGTTATGGGATGAAAGCAGTGGTTCTGGGATTAAAGCAGTGGTTATGGGATGAAAGCAGTGGTTCTGGGATTAAAGCAGTGGTTCTGGGGATTAAAGCAGTGGTTATGAGATTAAAGCAGTGGTTCTGGGATGAAAGCAGTGGGTTTGGGGATTAAAGCAGTGGTTCTGGGATTAAAGCAGTGGGTTTGGGATTAAAGCAGTGGTTATGGGATTAAAGCAGTGGATATGAGGTTAAAGCAGTGGTTTTGGGATTAAAGCAGTGGTTATGGGATTAAAGCAGTGGATATGAGGTTAAAGCAGTGGTTCTGGGATTAAAGCAGTGGTTCTGGGATGAAAGCAGTGGTTCTGGGGATTAAAGCAGTGGTTATGGGATTAAAGCAGTGGTTCTGGGGATGAAAGGAGTGGTTCTGGGATTAAAGCAGTGGTTATGGGATGAAAGCAGTGGTTATGGGATGAAAGCAGTGGTTCTGGGATTACAGCAGTGGTTCTGGGGATTAAAGCAGTGGTTCTGGGATTAAAGCAGTGGTTCTGGGATGAAAGCAGTGGTTCTGGGGATTAAAGCAGTGGTTCTGGGATTAAAGCAGTGGTTCTGGGATGAAAGCAGTGGTTCTGGGGATTAAAGCAGTGGTTATGGGATTAAAGCAGTGGTTCTGGGATGAAAGCAGTGGTTCTGGGGATTAAAGCAGTGGTTCTGGGATTAAAGCAGTGGTTCTGGGATTAAAGCAGTGGTTCTGGGGATTAAAGCAGTGGTTATGGGATTAAAGCAGTGGTTCTGGGATGAAAGCAGTGGTTATGGGGATTAAAGCAGTGGTTCTGGGGATTAAAGCAGTGGTTATGGGGATGAAAGGAGTGGTTATGGGATTAAAGCAGTGGTTCTGGGGATTAAAGCAGTGGTTCTGGGGATTAAGTTTCCTGAGCCACAACCTTCTATAAAAGAATTAGTAATTTCCTCTTTGCAAGCCTTGGGCTAAGCACACCTCAGTCAGCAGAGGACCCTGCACAGACCCACTGTGGTTCCTTGGCCAAATTTGTACTCTCACATTATAGACCAAACCACACCTTTCCACTTCCTTCCTGTGGCACAAGGCACAAGGAAAATGGAGCCTAAGCAAGGACTCCAGTGGAAGAAAAATGTCTGAAGTCACAGGGAAGGAATGCAGCTTGCTGGAAAAAAAACAAAAACAAACAACCAAACCTAACCCAAACAAACCCATCTGTAAACTCATGAAAGTTGAAAAGAAAACAAATGCTGTCTAGTGTTTACCAATCAAGAAAAGTGCATAAAAACCCAGGCTGGCAGGTTTGCTGCTGCTTATCTGAGCCCTGAGCAGTCAGACCATGCAATCTTCAGCAGGAAGGTTTCTCTGAAAGTTCTAATTGAATTTCTGAATGTGAATTACTGAACATTTCAGCAGTGCAGCAGGATTTGGGAGAAGGAAGGCACTAATGGTTGGGCTGAGATACTCTATCAGGCTTCTCCAATATTCTACCTTAGCAAAATGTTTCCAAAAGAAAAAGGAAAGTAATTCTCCCTCTTGCTAAGGAACAAAGTTGCTACAAGGATGGAAGATGGTCACGTCTCCTGAGCTGCTTTTACTGCTGTGCTTCTCTTAAACACCCTGCCACAGCTGGAGAGCAAAACCTTTAAAGAGAAATAAACAAACAACAAATAAATAAATAAAACCGGGAGAGAAAAAATCTGCAAGAGAAAAATACCAAAGCTGCCTCTAAGTTTACCCACAAGGTCATAACCATGTTTTAAGCACTTTGCTGAAATAACTTCTGCTGTGAGGGCTCAGGCAAGGACTGTCTCATATTTTATGTATGAATTCTGAAACCCCTGGCTGATGTTACAATATAAACACCAGTAATTGTTTTGAATATTCTGGCTGAAAATAACAGTCAGCTCCTGGACCCCTTTGCTCTAAAAGACACAGCCTGTGAGGCTGCCCTTGTCCTGAAAAGTTTATAGACTGATTACTAGTGGAAAGCAATCTGAGGATCAACAGTCACACACCTACAAACACATATATTTTTGTCCTCAGTTCCCCAAAGAAATGCACAAAATAATTCTGTACTTCATTTAAGGAAAATTAGATGTCATAAATAAAGCTGAGTCTGAGGGGAGAAAAACAGACAAGGAAGATTTCCCAAGCTGCATGGGAAGTGGAGGGTTAGGAAGGAATATACCCCAAAGCTATTCTTGTATCAAGCAGGGCCTGTTCACACAAATTAGACAATAATCAATGAGAGTCAAATAAGTACTTTCTTATAAATTTACATCTTTTGCAGAGATAGACTTGGTAAATTAACACTGAAGTCCCAGAAGAGTTGTGTAGACAGATGCCAAGAAATTTGGGATCTTCCAGAACAATGATCTTATGAGCAAGTCCTTGAGATGACAGAAAAATGTTAGGTAATAAAATCAGTGTTTAGAATAAACGTGCAGGAGTATTTAATGATGGGGTAAGATAAATATCTGTATGTTGTTTCAATTTCACACCAAAAAAAATCAAGACATTCAAGTAATGAAAGGAGGCTGTAACTCTTGGGGAGGTCTTGCAGCCTTCATGACAAACTGCACTGCAACCTTCAGGACACAGAGCTCTGTATTTGGCCCAAAGCAGCACTGTTAGAGCCCTGGCAGGGTGTTATCAGAGCAGGTTGTTTGTTTGCAGATGTGTGAGGCAGGCCCAGTCTGTGCAAGGAATCCCAATCTGAGCAAACCCACCTTGGAACTTCCCTTTCAGGGGCAAATCTCCCATGGCTTTGTGGCTCCTGTTCCTCTGTTTCCCTCCAGTGTTCCATCATTCTCCCAGCAGAGCCTGTCCCACTTGGCATCTCTTCTACAGCCCATATAAAAATGAAATATAGGATAAAATAGGATTTTTCTGCAATAACTTGTTTTATTTATCTGTTTAAGAAGCAGCTAAATGCCAAGCAACAGGGTCTTCACTCTAATTATACACCACCACTATGACAAGTCTTGGATATATATAATGAATGTGAGCAACTCAATATCTTGGATTACAGACACAAAATACCACAAGAAAATTTCAGTTCTTCCAGTAAACTATGACCAAGCCTTGATCCTGTTGCCCTGATTTAACTCTGTGTCATTGCAAAAACTGGCCCTGCCTCAGGGACTGGGAACAGACTGTCAGGATTTTGGGTACTTACTTGGAAAGCAGAAAAGATGATCTGAAAATTCCTGCTGTGTGGTTTGATGATCAAGAAATGATGCCAGAGGTAAGGGAGATGTGACCTCATTTTTTTTAATGGAACTCTGCAGGTATTTATTTATTTATTTATTTATTTATTTATTTATTTATTTATTCATTTGTGGTTCACCAGGAAAAGCTTTCCCTTTTCAAAGTGTACTTTCCCAGGGATTGCTGCCATACCCCTCCTGCATTGATATTCAGGCTTTGCACTCATAATCCATTGCTAAGCAACACTTAACAGAATTGATCTTGCATTAAGTAAGCTCTGGAGCTTGAATAATACATTATTTCCTTTTTCTGCTTAAAATCAGTGAAAACCTTTGGTTGCTTTTTGAATGTCATGACATGAAAACATTCTAAACACAGATTTTAATTGTTGGGAAGGTCCATTTGGATTAAGGACTGGATGCAAATTGGTGCTCTTTAATGCTAAGAGTAAAGCAATAGCAAAAAAAACCTTTTTCAAACTTTGAAGAAAGTGGAGAAACTTGAAAATGGAAAGGAATTTAATCCAGAGCAGCCATATCCCATTTTGCATTCAGAGACTTTGAGGACAATACCTTGTCAGTAACTGTGTGTGTATGTTGAGTATCTCTGTCACTGTTTATTTATATTCTCTATTAAGATCACACAACCCTGTGCATTTATATGCTGAAAAGGGGAGGTTCTGATGCCCCTACACGAATTTTATGTGAATAGGAAATAACTTTGCCTCTCTGGAGTTTTCTGAATGGCTGCTGGGGAGAGAATCCCATGCCTTGAAGGTGCTAAAATCCACCTGTGTTGCCCACCAGCCCATTTCCCTGGCACTGCAGGATGGCTCCCTGGAGTGTATTCCCCAATGCCTTAATCATCCTCTTCTGAAGCCTCTCCAGCAAAGTCTCCCCTGGGATTTTCCTGCACAGCCTGTTAGTGCCAGACAGTTCTTATTTGTATCCATCCTACATTTATTAAGCCAGAAGTTCCTTCCTGTCTCTGTCCTTCCCAAGCCCCTGCTGCACCAGTGCAAGAGAGAGCACAAGAAGTGATTTTCCCATGATTACAGGAGATGGAAGTGTCAGGATACAGGTGTTTGCTTCCACCTCTATGGAATGATCAGATATCTTGGCCTTAGAGAATATGAAATGGTTCATTTTCATTATCTCATGGTTGATTCAATAAGACAGTTTTTAAAACCAGATCTGAAATATTCAGAATGCCTTACAGGATCCAAGCAAGGCGTTAATTTTTTGACATCTCTTCTGACTTATTTCTGCTTATGCTCTATTAGTCTCCATCAAAGTATTCATGTTTTAACACCTGTGACTGATGTGAGGCACTTTAATCAAAGGCTCTTCCAAGAGTATGCACTTTGCATTTAGGAAGTGTATGAGTTGTTTAAATGAGTAGAGAATATAAGTTATGTATCATTTTCCCAAGGGAATTTTGTGGTAAAATTAATCAAACCACTCCACGTTCCTGTCTTGAGGTTGGATTTTTTTTGTCCTATTTGTCTTCATCAGTGTAAACTTTATGCTGTGACTTAAAGAGGGAGGGAGTTGTATTTTTTCTCTGCAGTTGAGAAAAATTCATTACTCAGTGCTTTCCCACATGATCTGAAATACCATCTTGCTCTTGCTGGATTGTACTTCATGTGCTTCCCTGTCACCACACAGGCATAAAGCAGCATAGAAACATCTGCTCTTAATTACACACTCTGGATTTTGCTGGGAGCACAACAATTTGCATTTACCCCCAGTAAGGAAAAGGGAATTTATCACAGTAAGCCAGCAAGAGGCAGGTGGGGGTGCCCTTCTATCCTTCTTTCTGGGATTCAGGGGTGAGAAAACCAATTTAATTCATTTTAATTTTATTTCAATGTGAAGTCTGGACACAAGTCCATATTGTCTGTGCAGGTTCTTTGTCGCTTTGATGTTTTCTCCCAGCAACACTTTGGATTATGAATGATGAGAAATATTGCTCAGAAGTCTGAAGCCACAATTCAAATTAGTGGCTTAAAGCCACACATTTGGAGCAGCCTATAGAGCTTGTCAGTATTTACAAACCCAGAAAAATAAATTGAGACATAAGATTGTCTATTTAATTGTAGTATCTTGAAGGAAAGCTGCTGAGGGGGCCAGAGGATAATGGAATTATTATAAAGTTGTTTCCAGATGTTGTTAAATCTCCTGTTGGAGAGGAGAGCAGAGGACAGACAGTTCTCTCAGGTGGCATCAGTGTGCTGGTGCTTGTCTCCCACTGTGCTCTCTCACTCAGTGTGGTCTCTCTTGCTGGCCTAGGTGACAATATTTAACAGCACTTGCTTCATTTGAGGCCAGACTTCAGACCTTTTCCTAGACTTTTTAATGTCTAAAGTCACCTTTGTGTATCTCTTCACACATTTTTCTATGAAGCCTTGGGGAGTCACTAACTTTGCCTCTTTAACAATTTAATAATCTCATTTTTAAAAGTATATGGGCCAGGAACAGAGCTGACTTGTGCTAATAGTATTAAGTTCTTTCTTCAGGGGGATCTCAGCTGTACCTTTGGAACTTGCAGTTTTTACTTCATATGGGGTCAGATAGGCTGGATTTGGAAAAACATGTATATAATCAAGCTGTGCACTTATCTCAGTTGCACTCCTGGCCAATGCTCTTGAGTTTATAATTTCTATTCCCTATGGAATCAAGGCACTGCCCACCTTCCACAAACTCCACTGTAGCCTGAATTTTGCTGGGCAGACTCTGATTGCTCTGTCTGGGGTGAATTTTGGGTCTTCTGCAGTTTCTCTGCCACTTGTGAGCTGGTCTCCTCCTCCCTCGGTGGATTCATTTCTCCCACACACCTTGGAATTGCAAGACCTTGAGCTGCATTAGAACAAGGACAAATTATTTCATTCTTTTTGTTCTTGGCATTTAAAAACTTAACAGTTGTCTTTCACTCCTATGCAGAGTGAAGTGCTACTTTGACTGCTTTAATACAGTTTCAAATTTGGGCCGAGTTAACTGAAAACAAATCAAGCACTTCAGAATCACTTACTGTGAGAAATAAGGCTACTGACTGTCTGCCTTCCTCTCTGCCAATCTCCACACTTGTGACACCAGGTGAAGTTTTGCATCTTCCACATTTTAAGGACTGTCACTGTGGCTGAGGCATTTTCCTCCTTCATAATTCCTGCACCTAAGACTATTATCAGAGTTTGGAGGTTATTTTCTTTTGTTTTTATAACAGACAATTCAGTAATTACTTCAAGCAGAGGAAGGTGTTCAGAATTCTTTTTAAATTTCTGTCCATTTTCTCACCACCAAGCAGTTCTTTCTGGAATATTCTCCCTGGTGTCAGGACCTGCTCAAAGTACAGCACTGAACTGATAGTTTCCAGCAGCAGGACCTTTCAGCTGGACCAAGGTCTGCCTCTGCCCTGAGCAATGACTGTGCTGGGGTGGATACAGGCTGGGAGCAGATCTGAACCAATGGCCAAACTTTTGTCACTCCCTGTCAGTGTCCCAAAGCCTGAAGCTGCCTCTGAAATCAGGTGTTCAGAACCTGATGCCAAAGCTGGGACATAAGGTCCTCAATCCTCAAATTTCTTACAGCTTCCCTGGGGCCAAGCAGACACTGATGCACCTTTATACCTGTGCCAGGTACTGCCAGACCTAATGCCCCTCTTCCCACCCTTCCCCAACTCCTCATCTTATGCACACTGGCTTTCCAGTGATTGTGCAAAATAGCATTTGGTTTTCCATAAGGGTCTGAGTTATTGGCAGAGAGAATTGTCAGCTTCCCCAGACAGCTTAAGCTTCATGCCTAAAATGTAGCAGCAGGCAGAAAGAAAATTGTTTCTCTCCATTATCCAAGGGTATTGCATTCCAGCACATGCTCAACAGTATCCCCCACAGGGAAACACTGAAGCCACAAAGACTGAGGAGGGTTTATGAGTGTGCAAACCATTATGGCTCAGCTGTGGCTCATCTTTATTGTCCTCATCTACAGACATCAATACTCCTATTTTATTTTCTTTAATGAAAAGGGGGGTTAGGGAGAGCCAGAAGTTGTTTGGCACAATAAATCCCCTGTTCTAGTTGTTTCCCCGTTACTCAGCAGATTCAAATCTGATGTTAACCACACACAGCTGGGCTCATGCCAAGCCAGGCCTTGAGCTGCAAGATGCTCTGGAACTCTGTGTCCATCAGGCAGCAGTTCTTCCACACTGGCTCTGTAACCTCCAGGGAAGCTGTGGCTTGTGAGGGTTTCAGTATGTGTTTATATGAGCAAGGGAAAAGGGGCATGGGAAGAGTGAAGGAAGTGAAAAAAGAAAGGGAAGAATGGAAAAAATCATCATAAAGAGCTGAAAACATGAAGTCTGCAAATGTTGTGTTCAAGAGAAAAGAATAATAGTAGCAAAAATGGGGAAATCTGGGAAAGTTTAAAAAGAAGAAAGGTATAACATGGGGAAAGGACAAGCACACTTGAGTATCCTTTAGCATTCACATGAATGCAAATTTAATGTATGCAGTTCAGCCATTAGTGATGCTCCATCTTCCATGCAAATTTAATTTCTGAAATCTGACTGTTAACATGAGTGGTGTTACTCATTATCTTTTGGGGCTGTGGTGCCTTGCAGATGTTCAAAACAGGATCCTGCTGTGGTAAATATTGAACAAACCCATTTTATATTCCACGTGTTAATCTCCAAATCTCTGTTTCTGTTCCTGTATTAGAGAGGGTTTAAATAACCCTCTCAGGCTGCTTGACAGTGGCAGAGCCTGGGATGAGATTCTCCAGGCTGAAGAGAGCTACAGAACTTCATGCCAGTGTTTCATCCCAGCTAAGTGCAGAGTCTGAGGATAAATTTAATTCTAATGACCTTTTCCATGTGAAAATGAAGGCTGCACTGGCAGAGTTAACTTTGGCATTAAGTGGTGAAAGCTCTTCACTGCAATATTTATGTTAGCCAATTTTTGTGATGCAATTCCTAGTAAAAGTTCCAGCAGTCATAAAAGCCACTGTAAAATATGGTTGCCATTTTACAAGATACTTTGTGAAACACTATAAAATTACTTTTGTCATGATCACCCTACCCACTAGAAAGATAAAAAACCGAAACCGTTTGTCAAATATACAGGGATTATCTTCCCATTAAATACTTAGTCTTTAAATTGATGAATGTTCGGATGTGACCCGACCAGACTGATTCATGTGAGGAAAGTTATTTTTTTCTGTCAGTCTGCAGGCCTGGATTTTGCCTACTGTGCCTCTGGTTTCGTGGGCTCTTCCTGGAGTCCAGAACATCCTTCACAGCACAATCCACAGTGGCTGGGACAGAGTTCTGCTCTAAGGCATCATTCCAAAGGACTTGTTTCTTTTTCCTTATGACAGAGGGAATGGAGGATTTAGCCTCAGAATGCAAAAGTTAAACAGTGTGAATAGCTGCCTCAATCTCATCTTTCAGTTTAAATGTAACATTGTATTTTATTATACGTTTTAGGTGAACACAAATCTTTTCAGCTTTAAATGTATTTTTCTCTTTCCAGTGCTAGGCACATGTGGGCAAGAGAGCTTTGCAGGGTGGGAAAGACTCCATCTGGAATCCACCTCCAACGTTTGGATGTGATACACAATTTTATTTATTCACTTTCTTACTGTTCTTTTGCCTGAATTGGTTTGTTTCTTGTACTCTCTACCATAAGCTGTGTTCAGCTTTTACTTTGCCCAGGACTTGCCAGTATTTTGACTCACTTTAATCTGGAATATTACAACTAATACACACTAGGAAGTAGATTGTGGAACATGATGTAGGATCTTTCCATGTCAGTGAATGTTTTCTCTGTCACTGAAATCACTGACACTGGGGTTAAGTGCTTCAGAAGGACAAGAACATGGAGGATTGCACCAGCTGCAATGTCTCCAAAGCAGCTGGGGACACTTGGCCTGCTAGAAATCCCTAATTTTCCTGCTGTGTTCCAGACTTGCAGCACTTCCAGTGGCAAGCATTCAGCAAACTCTTGCCAAATTCCAGGCACTGTTGCTATAAAATATGACTGTCATAGAGAGCAGAGGCCGGGAGCAGAGGCAAACAAAGAGGTCAAATCAGAACCAGCATTTGCAGGATTTTTAAAGAAGAATTATGGTGTGTTGTAAAATGAACAAATGCCTCAGGAACTTTGTATAAGCCACTGATCACTTATTGCACAGGTTAAACAAGTTTTTTTTCTGCACAATTGCCCAGCAGAACCAACAAAGCTGAATCTGCAGTTCTGAGACTCACAGGAGGAAATAAAACCCCTGTCTATTAAAAGGATACAACAGTATATGGAAGATACAAAGGGTTGTTAAATAAAGGCCTGTCCCACTGCATGCACCTTTTTAGTGATATATTTTTAAATTACAAGAACTGAATTTTCCTAACCCAGCAGTGAACGGCTCTGGTGCAGAGTGAAGTACAGAAATACACTTTAAACATTTGTTACTGTAAAGATTTTCTTTCCTCAGTGAATGTTTTTTTTTTTAAATGAAGTCAGTGGAGTTGTGGCTCACAAGGGGAGGGGGAAGAACCATCAATAACAGTCCACAGAAGATTTCCAAGGTGCTACCACAAAGGCTGCAGCCACTGCCTCAAGAACTATGGAAGCAATCAAGAAGGTGCAAAGGGAGTTTTGCTGCCAAGTATAAAGGGGGGCAGCAAAATCCTTCACACAACAAGGTTGATGTGGTCATGCTGTCGCCTTCCCTGGGTACTCAGCTGCTGGCTCTGGGGTGGGACCAGCTGAGTGGAGCTGCAGGGACAGCAGGAGTGCCTGGCTTGGTTTTCCAGCCATCCTTGGGTTGCTCTGGGGGGAAGCTGATGTGCTTTTATTGCCTGCAGCTCTGATGCTGAAGCCTTTCTCTGTTAACTCCAAGTCCCAAAGTGTCCTATTAAGACAACTATAACATTCCTCTGCATGGGGAATTTAGCTGGAGACCTGCCCCTTGATTCTTGTGTGTGTGAAATGCTTTCTGCACCAGAAGGCTCTGCTTCCAGAATGAACCTGGACAGGATACACCATGGAGAGGCTGGCAGGGCAGGGTTGTTAATACAACTTCTGATCAAAAGATTTATACAGTCAAATTATCAAATCAAATCCAAAATCAATACTGTGGCCCTTTTTACAGCTGCAAGAACACACACACACAAAAAGGAAAATGGTTTTTAACTCATCAGTAGTTCTTCTAACTTGGAACAATAGAGAAAATATCAAGTGCTTGAGTCATCCACAACAGGGAGATCTGTAATATTGTATTTTTGGATCAGAATTAGAGGCAATTTTATAACACCGTCCAGAGACAAAAATGAACAGACAAGAGTGTTTCAATTCTAGTCATGGATGCTAAACAGTGTGGAGGTGAAATGCTGCAGCTGCTGAGTGATAGAGATTGCTATCAGGATTAAACAGGAAGGCTGTGTTTTACTGGATCAAGAAAGATTAGCCATGTGTTGAATATGGGATTATGAAGTAATTAAATAAATGAAGACACATTTCTGACACAAATTCTACAAGTAGGAAAGTAATTACTCACTTTACATACAATGTTTCTGTAATTTATTGTTCAGGCCTTTGACTGGCAGCAGAGCAGCCTGTTCTGTGCTCAGTGAAGTCAACCATGCTGAAGTCATCAAAGCACTGAGCCTGGTTTACTGTGCCAACAAGTGTGTTTTACAGGGTGAACCAACTGCTCCTATAAATATATAATGGCTAGAACTCCAACAGGTTTGGAGGGAAACTTCTGCTGCTTTTTACCAGCCAGGCCTGGGAATTCATGAGCTGAAGAATTGCTCAGGGCAGGATTAAGTTGGTTGGCCCTGCAGTGGGATGAAGGAAATAGCAATTAGTGCATCTGTGCAAAACTGTCACGGTGCGTAAGAGCCCTGCAATGATTAGCAGGGGATGTGGGTTGTGTGTGATGGTGCTGAAAGGCAGCAATATCTGGGGTGAAACACCAGTCAGATGGAACTGTGTGCAGAGAATGGGGACAGATTCCTGCAAGCTCGTTGGGGAATCTCTTAACCAGGAGATATAAGATGGTGCAAGATCTTCAATGTCTGTGCAGAAGAAACAAAGTCTCTGTTGTTAAAAGCCTTACAGAAAAGGCCCATACAGAGTAAACTGCACAGTACTCCCTTAATCTGAGTAAGAAAGGAGAAACCTTGTGTTGACCCTGCCAGGTGGAAGTTACATAAACCTTTTCTCCCACTGAAACTGACAGTTTATGGGATGGGCTGAGCAAAACAGAGAGAGAGTTGAGAGGAGTATGAACCCCGGGCCAGCATCAGCACAATGGTACAGTCCAGCACAGGAGGGAGGGGGGAGCAAGGTGTTCAGGTGAGGATTTGCATCCAAATCTGCAGGAGTTTGGTTTGGGTTTCTTCTATTTGTTGCTTTTATTGGGTTATGTTTTGCCCTCCTGCAGGCACAGAGCTTTCATTAGATTCTATGTGCACCAAGGGGAGAGTGCAGTGTGGGGTACTTACATGCATATGTTTGTTCTCTGATGCTAAAATTAATAAAGCCTCACTGGTTTTTTTCAATCCCAGAGGCTTTTATTGTGGTTACATGACATTTGGGAATGGTATTTAAAAGCAGATCTAGGAATAGATCTGTATACTGAGTTCAATGCTCAGATGTAGCAGTAAAAAATGAATAAACATGACCCCTTTCTGTGTTACTGAAGAAATGCCTAACGTGTCTGTCTGGAAATGTGGAATTAACCTTGTTGACAGTTTTCTTGGAGAGAAAAGGCAGTATTTACATGACAGCTTAATGAACCATATTTGAAAAATGTCATATGGAACAGTAGTCACAGCTGTATTTAAAATGACCAGCACAAGGATGCATCCTCATGTTTGGACATCACATGGAATAGCAGGGGATCAGTTTTCCATCAGGTGCAGAGAATGAGACCCTCAATGAGAGGCTTTCCTCCATATTTTAATAATTAATTGTGGATGTGAAATTACCCTCTTTCCTAACCCTTGAAATGCTCAGAAGTAAGAGGAGGAAGAGTGCCTTCCTATCAGTCTTGGGGATGGGGATGGCAGCCACCCCCCACACCCAGCCCCTCCCTCCCGCCTCCTCCATGGACAATGGAGAACTTGTTTCTTCCTGGGAGAAGGTCTCCTCCTTTCAACCCAATTCCTAAGTCAGGATGTTCCTCCCTTCATAAGAATTCTTCCCATTTTTTACAATGGGACCTGGTTTTCCCCAGTGCCCAATGTCAATCTCTGGTGAGGGAGCAGAATCTCTGCATGGCATGAGATGTGCTGACCAAGGAGGGCAGTTTCTTCCCTAAAGAAATGTGGGATGATCTCCAGGCCTTGGAAATGTCACTGCTTCTGTAAATTGTAAAACCATTGATTCAAGACAGTTGTGCCCTACCGAGGGCTTGTAAATCTGGGGTTGGGTGAGGGCTTGATGTTTTTAATGCCACTTTTATATCACTTCAGACTGCAGTGGTGGTGAACCCTTCACTGATGATGTGTCCCAAAAGGCTGTCCCCAGGTGTCCTCACACACACCCTCTCCAGGTACTCCCACAGACCTTCTCCTCAGGTTTCCTCCAACCCTTCTCCCCAGGATTCCTCATGTCTCCTTCCCAGGTTTCCTCACGCCTCTATCTCCCAGGATTCCCCACAGAGCTTCTCTCCAGGATTCCCCAGGTCTCCTCATACACCTTCTCCCCAAGTTTCCTCACAGACCTACTGATGGTTCCCCACAGACCTGCTCTCCAGGTTTCCCCAGGGTTCCCCACAGATTTTCTCCCCAGATTTTCCCAGGTTTCCCCATAGATTTTCTCTCCAGGTTTCCCCACAGATTTTCTCCCCGTTTCCCCACAGATTTTCTCCCCAGGTTTCCCCACAGATTTTCTCCCCAGGTTTCCCCAGGTTTCCCCAGAGATTTTCTCCCCAGGTTTCCCCACAGATTTTCTCCCCAGGTTTCCCCAGGTTTCCCCACAGATTTTCTCCCAGGATTCCCCACAGATTTTCACCCAGGATTCCCCACAGATTTTCTCTCCAGGTTTCCCCACAGATTTTCTCCCCAGGTTTCCCCACAGATTTTCTCCCCAGGTTTCCCCAGGTTTCCCCACAGATTTTCTCCCAGGATTCCCCACAGATTTTCACCCAGGATTCCCCACAGATTTTCTCTCCAGGTTTCCCCACAGATTTTCTCTCCAGGTTTCCCCACAGATTTTCTCCCCAAGGTTCTCCACAGATTTTCTCCCCAGGATTCCCCACAGATTTTCTCTCCAGGTTTCCCCATGTTTCCCCACAGATTTTCTCCCCAAGGTTCTCCACACGTTTTCTCCCCAGGTTGCCCACAGATTTTCTCCCCAGGATTCCCCACAGATTTTCTCTCCAGGTTTCCCCACAGATTTTCTCTCCAGGTTTCCCCACAGATTTTTTCTCCAGGTTTCCCCAGGTTCCCTACACATTTTCTCCCCAGGATTTCCCACACATTTTCTCCCCAGGTTTCCCCACAGATTTTCTCCCCAGGATTCCCCACAGATTTTCTCCCCAGGATTCCCCACAGATTTTCTCTCCAGGTTTCCCCACAGATTTTCTCTCCAGGCTTCCCCACATATTTTCTCTCCAGGTTTCCCCAGGTTCCCCACACATTTTCTCCCCATGTTTCCCCACACATTTTCTCCCCAGGATCCCCCACACATTTTCTCCCCAGGTTCCCCACAGTCTCTCCCTGCCCCGCTCAGTCCCCTCTCTCCGCTCCGGCCCCGCCCTCGGCTGCACCGCCTCGCGCGGCCGGCAGGGGGCGCCAGACGCCGGCCGCGCCCGCCCCGCGCGCACCCGCACCCGCACCCGGCACGCGCGGGGACAGCGAGCGGGGACAGAGAGCAGCGACAGCGGGGACAGAGAGCAGCGACAGCGGGGACAGAGAGCAGCGACAGCGGGGACACACCGCAAGGACAGCGGCCACAGCGGCTCCAGGACCCGCCGCCGAGCAGGGCACCGCGCACGGGAGCGGCAGCGTCGGGAGGAGGAGGAGAAGGAGCAGCAGCAGCACTCGGTGCCGGAGCCCCGGCCGGCGGCGCTGCCGGAGGTAGGATCGTCCCCTCCGCTCTGGCAGCCAAACTTCGCAGGGCCGTACCGTCCTGCTGGCCCCTGTCTGCTCCCAGAGACCCGTTTTGGTTTTATTTTTGTTGTTATTATTTTTATTATTATTATCACTGATGTTGTTCCCCGTCTCTCCGCGCTGGGCGGGCGCGGCGCGCTCGCGGCGGCCGCGGCAGCTCCGCAGCCAGAAGTTGGCGAGGACGGAGAAGAAGGGGCGACTGGCCCCAACTTGGGTCCCCTCTAAACTTCCCTGCCCGAGGAGCAGCCGCCCCTCTCCGCTCCTTTTCACCCCTCTGAGCTCCTGTTCGCCCCTCTCCGCCCCTCTGCGCTCTTGTTCGCTCCGCTCCTGTTCGCCCCTCTGAGCTCCTGTTCGCCCCTCTCCGCTCCCGTTCCCTCCGCGTCTCTCCGTTCCTGCCCGCGCCTCTCCGTTCCTCTCCTCTCCTCTCCTTGCAGATGTCGCGGGTGCTGGTGATCGCTGCCTGGTGCTTCCTGCAAGTGGAGAGCCGGCACCCTGAAATCATCACGAGCAACAGCAATCACGGCAATTTCCTGGACAACGACAAATGGCTGAGCACCGTCTCGCAGTACGACAGAGACAAGTACTGGAACAAATTCCGCGATGTAAGTACTTGTCCCTTTGCCGCATCCTTCTTGTCCGTTCCTCTGCATCCTTGTGGCTGCTGCTGCCTTTGGGAAGAGAGATGCGGCTTCGGGCAACCGGTTGCTGCTTGAGTGAAGGATGTTTGTTCAGAGCTGTTGGGAAGCTGGACAGGCAGCCCTGGCATTCTTGATTGCCCCATCGATTGGGGCAGCTTGGGCTCGGTGTGATCCTCACTGTAAGCTTATGGTCTTCAGTTTTCCTCTGGGGAGGAACTTTGAGTGAAGTTTTTGTGCCTGTTGCTTAAAGGCTGGTTAACTGAAAAATGATGGAATGGTGTGTGTGTGTGTAAGAAGGGAATACTTACCAGTTGAAGCCACAAGGTGGTAAACAGTGAAGCTTTTTTTTTTTGCCTGCAGTTTTTATGGAATGCCTTTTATTGTCAGTTCTGCTTATGGAGATCTTTGAGGCTGGTATAGGGTTGGAGGAAGCAATGCTTTGGATTGTTGGGGGTTTTTTTCAGCCTAAAAAATAGGGGTAACTTCAAGATGTGTTATGATATAGCTTAAAATTAATTCTTGACTTCCCCTTAGTTGAATACAATCGTGTATCAGATCAATGAGGGCAGAAAGGGAAATGCAATGTTTATGGTAAAGGTAATATTTATGAGCTCCTTTTATTTCTGCAAAAGCTTTTTTGGAGTGCACAAAGAAATCCTGCTTCAGTGTGCCCAAGGCTGGCTAATGGAAACAGTGCTGTTAATGCTGCTCGTGAGCACAGTGAGGTTAAGTGTTCTTTATTGCCTGGGATGTGTCTGCTGTGGCCTCAGTGTGACTGTAGGGAAGGGAAAACTAGAGCTGGCTGGCAGTGCTGAAGGTGCTATTCTGTAAGGATTTGTTTGTTTGTTTAGGAATCTCTGGTCTTTTGCAGTGTAATAACAAGTCAAACTTTGGTGCTCTGCTTCTGTCCCTGTGATCTTAACGCTGTATCTGACTTTACAAGGAGGAAGTCAAAGCATTAGGGTTAAATGTGATGTGGCTCTGCCTGGCTTATTCTCTCTGCATTCTTCTCTAGTTGTGGTCACCTGTGTCTGGGAAATGCTGCTCTGAATCTCAGTGTAACAAAGCATGGCCTGAGCAGTGGTACCAACAGTCACTGGGGTGTGCAGTCCCTGTGATGAGATTTCCACCTGCTGGGACTGTTGAGCTCCCCTGTAAGAGGTGTCTGGAAAAGGGGATTCTGCAGTTAATATGTATTCCCAGATTTTTACCACACTCCAAGGGAATCTTTGCTAATATCTGGTTTAGTCTCCTGGGGAGTGCAAGTCAAGGATTTCACTCAGTAATTTCTACATCCAACCTGATGTGAGAATTCAACAGTCTTTGGAAATGGTAAATGGAATGAAGGACTGCAACAATTGTCAGAGAATTTATTTCTCTTTCTGTGGAAAATGTTCATGAAGAATCTCTCTTTCATGTTTTAATGTTTCATATCTGAGAGTGCTTTTTTGGACTTTCTGAAAATGTTAAAAAAAAACCATAAAGCCCCAAAATGCTTTTTTTTGGGAAGAATCATTTTATGGAAAAGAAAACCCAAGCTTAACCAGTGGTCTACCAAGTAAAAGTAAATAGTATTGAGTTCATGTAAAGTTTATCTGTCATTCTATCCAACTGTCTTAATGGTTTTATTTAATTACTTCAAAACTTGCGTGTTACAAATGCATACAATTATCCATGAAACCTTTTATGGGGCAAGTTAACAGAGACTCCTAATCATCTCCTACTAAGCTTTTTCCAGAAAGAAAATATCAGAAGCTTACATATGTAATTAATTAATAATGTGTCTTCAACCAAAATGCTTTGCTGGGTCACAATCTTCTGTGAGAGGTTCTGTGGCCACAGGGGAAGACATGCATGGGTAGAGTTGCTGCCAACATAGTAGGTATAGCAGAGACTTCTTGCATGCAGAGATGTTGGTAGAAGAAGTCTGGTCCTTGCCTTGTGGCTGTGCTGTTGGTGATAGATTGTTGAAATATTTGTTAAAACAATTCTTAAAAGGCTGCCTGATGGGAGGCATCCTACCAGTATTGACTGCTCTGTTTGGAGTAGACCAGCATTTCATTCATGATTGCTGACTGGGAAGATTGTTTTCCTTCTTCCCTTCATTCCCAAACTGGAACTTTACATGGCCCATGATTAGATGAGGTAGCAATGTGGGCTTTGCACAGGGGGCTGGAGTATAGAAGTGATTCATTTTAAACCTTCTTGGCTCTGGCACTGCAGCTGCTGCAGGGCAGCAGCCCCACTTCATCCCCTGGAAATCAGCGCCAGCCAGGTTGCAGTAATTAGCATAATTACCTTCGGTTGGTGTCTGAATTTGGTCATGTTATATAAATACATTTGTGCAAATATTTACAGAACTGTGCCCTTCTGCAGAGTGGGAGCAACACTGAGGGTGTAGGGCTAAGATTTGGTGGGTTTGGGTGTGGCCACTTCAAACTTTGTGCACCAGCACAAACCTCTGCACACCCAGCTGTGCTTATAAATCTGCCCTAATGTTGCAATACTGGGTAGGGGTTTTTAACAGATGATATATGATTGAATGCAAAATTTTAAATTGAATTTCTCTCAGCTCTTTCAGTTATTCTTTTCAAAATCAATTGGTAGGTCAGCCTTATTGAGCCCTGGACCAATAGGGCCTGATTTGAGAGCACAGCTGATTGATTTTTTAGTGTGACCCATATTTCTTTTGGGCAAAGACAGCTTGGGAGTTGCACTTGTTGGCCCAGTAGTTATTAGTGCTCAGTGAAAAGAGAGCACAGAAACATCCTTTATTTAAAATCTCCATTACAGCCACAGAATCAGGCTGAATTTCTGAATCTGACTGAATTTAATAGTGTGAAATGGTGACCTGTCATCATTTTCCAAAGGCCTCAAGAGACCTGATTAAAACAATATTTACATTTTTTTTCACATGGTTTGAACACAATTTGTTGATTTTTCAAGTCCTTCAGTCTTAAAAACAAGCAGAGTGTTAAATAAATAGTAAGATCCTGTGACTGAGCTGTTGTGAAACATTTGCTGGTGAAAATCTTGTATATTGTACATCTGCCCAGCATCATTAATGGTGTAATGTCTGCTCTCTTAATGAGCTTTCAGTGCAATCTGAACCTGACATTCCAGCCTGTCTTCCACCCCTTTTTCCTTGCCTGCCATGGACTTTCTATGTGACAAATGACAAAATCTTAGCTCTGTTTTAAATTCCATTTTATACCTGGGCATAATAGTATTTGTCTTCCACACAACTGTGTGTTGGAGCTGTAAATAAGAATGGACAGAGCTCAGAATCTGTGGTAATACAGAATTTACTATTCACCTAATCCATGTATTGAATGTGGCCTGATACATCCTTAAGTAACTGACTAGTAAGTTTCTAAAAAAAAAAACCCAACTAAATCAATGTAATTATTACTAGAAAGAGAAAAAAATAAGCAAAATGCAGACTCTAGGGAGGACCTGCAGCTATTTCCTTGTACAGATTTGAGGTTTGGAAAAACAGACATCAGGAATATGAGAGTGAAATAGACTTTTGATATTATAAACCTACATATGAAGGCTTCAATCTTTGGATTTAATCTGTTGAGAGGAGCCAAAGGAGTCAAATCTTCAGAGCTGATTTGACAGCTGAATGTGGAGTGGATTCTTAGAAGTTTTATTCATTGTTATGTGAGTAGCCACACGTGTTCCTGTAGCACAGCAGCATCTCGTTGTGTTCATGGAGCCCGGGCACAGAAGGCATAGAATAAATGTCCTTTTAGTGGTAGATCTGCCTTTAATCAAAATTATATGAACAGACTAATTCTATTACTTCTACTTGGGATTATGTCTATTACATTATTAATGCTTATATATAAAAAGGTAATAAGTTCAACTAGCCATGGATTAAACTGCAAAAAGGAAGGAAAAAGTTAAAGGGACTAAGAGGATCTCGTAGAAACCATACAAGGAATTTCTGTGAAGTTGAAAGCTGAGAATCTTGGCATGAACTCTGGTTCCAGTGCATGTTTATGCATGGCAGGCTGCCAGACCACGTTCTGAGCATTAACTAAGCTGTTCCTCTACATTTTATTGCTTACAGAGTTTCAGTTCAGGCTATCATGTTAAAACCTCCTGCATGTTCTGCCTGGAGATGCTTTGAGACTGTGCATGCCTGAGAAGCAAGGCATGAAATGTCAGCAAATCTGTGTGTGAATGCTGGGGATAAATAGTTACATTTATATCATATTCATGCTGCTGATAGTTATAAGTAGATTAGATCTTTGACTTCCAAGAGTCCCATCCCCTACAATTTTATCAGTTATTAATGGACATCACCTTTCTGAGCCTGCAAACTCCTCACACCTGGTCAGAAGTGCAGAGGTAGGTGACAAACACAGGATTAGGACCTGGGGGGGTTGTATTGTCCTGGCTTTGCCACTGCTGAGTTTTTCTCCTCTGGGCTGGCTCTTCCCATTTCTTCCCTGCACTTCCCTTTCTCTGACTTGTTTAGCCCCAAATTAGAAGTGTGGTAGTGAAACTTGATAGCAGAGAGTTGGAAAACATGAGCAGCACTGAGGAGGGTTGGAATACCAAGCAGGCAGAATTGGAAGACCTTGGGAACTCAAGTAATAGAAATGAAATGAAATTTAAAAGTACAAAGTGGAAGGCCATGGAATTGAGAGCTAACACAAATTTATTCTGGGTCCTGGCAGCTCAGCTTGAAATAGATGAGAGGGAAAACCTGTGTACTTTTATTGATTTGCAGAGTTATTCTGAGTTACAAAAGTAATGCTACTCTGAGGAGAGCAAATATATTCTAGGAATGCAAAAAAATGAAAGATTTCTGGTTCTGTTGAAGAAATTTAAATGTACAATGTGTAGGAGCAAACAATTTTGAATACTGTGAGCACTTCTGATCAGTGAAATTCAAGAAAGACAAATTTTCATGCAGTTGGTGATCCAAATACCTTCCAGCATCACAGGAGAAAAGAGCTTGTTTTAAAATAATATAGGATATTAGTTTGCTCCCACAAGGGTAATTGTGTAAGAGTAGATTTGCTCCAGAATGTTTATTGAAAATAGGACAGCAAAATACACATTATGTGAAGTTGAGATAAAAAAAAATAAGTAGATAATTGGTGACAAAAATAACCTTATTGCTGAATTTAAGGATAAGGTTATTAATCCACCCACAGTTATGTTTTAAAAAGTTAACTCAAAGAGCACTTAATTTTCAGTGTATGTAACAAAAAAGATTATGATGTAGTAAAGAGTAATAAAATCTGGATTTGGGGGTTTTGAAGGCCTTGGATTTTATGTCACGTGTGTCTGTGAAGCCCCTGCTGAGCTTCTCTTACCCACACACCTTCTGGTGTGGTGGAACCTGATCTGTGGTGCCCAAGTGTGTCCTGGTCCTTTGGGGTTTTTGAGCTACCAGGTTCATTTCTGCAGACTTTGTTCTTTCTGCTGACATCTCACTGCCAAGGATTCTCCAGTCTCACCTTCCCTCCAGGACACCAGAAGGGGAAACTGCATTTTCTTTTTTCTATGTTGTATTTAGCTCTGCAGGCAGAACCAAGTATTTTTTTTTCCAACCATTTATTAACAGAACATCACTTTCTCTGCTTTCTTCACCTCAAATGTAAGCCCAGCTTTTCCTGTGATGCAGTTATTGGTGCATCCAACATTCCTGGAGAAAGCATTCAGGTCCTGTTAATTATCTGTAGCCCTAAGGAAGGTGACAGGACACTTGAGGAACAGCCATGAGGCAGGTGATGGATGTACCCAGTGAGGAAGTGGCTGATTCTGTGACAGGACACAGCACCTCAGGCTGCTTCCCAGGAGATCATCATTCCAAGCCCACCTTGAGCTCTAATTGAAGGTGAACACTCTGTGTATGTTGTCCCAGTGGCTCTGAAGCTGGAGAAGGGACTGGAGCACAAGTGCTGTGGGGAGAGGCTGAGGGAGCTGGGGGTGTTCAGCCTGGAGAAGAGGAGGCTCAGAGGTGACCTCAGCACTGTCTGGAACTGCCTGAAGGGAAGTTCTGGCCAGGTGGGGGTTGGTCTCTTCTCCCAGGCACTCAGCAATAGGACAAGGGGGCACGATGGGCTCAAGCTCTGCCAGGGGAAATTGAAGTTGGAGATCAGAAGAAAATTCTTTGCAGAGAGAGTGCTCAGGGATTGGAATGGGCTGCCCAGAGAGGGGGTGGATTCCCCATCCCTGAAGGTCTTGAAACTGAGCTTGGCCGTGGCACTGAGTGCCATGATCTGGTAAAGGGACTGGAGTTGGACCAAGGGTTGGACTTGATGATCTCGGAGGTCTTTTCCAACCCAATCGATTCTATGATTCTGTGATTCTAAGCCCAACAGAGTTGAAATGTGATTTATAAGCCTACCCAGGCACTCCCAGCACAGGTTCTCATGAAGAAATTCTTGCTCAACAGAGGGCTGGAATATAAATGTGATCCAAAAGTACAGCTGAGATGGACTTGCATGAAATTTAAAAGAATAGCAAAACATGAGCCTGAATCTGTGCAAATGAATGATCAGCTTCTTACAAACACGAGTTATGCTTACTAGAAAAGCCCTTCTCACACTTGGCACTTTCTTTCTGCAGTGGACAAGGGGAAAAATAATGGCATTTATGTCAGAATAATTAATTGGAAGGTACAGAGAGCCAGCTTTTTTTCTAATTAACTGACACTTATCCAGCTTCCCTGGGAATTACTTAAGGCTCTAAAGTGAAGTAGGTCAGTACAAAACTAGGGTGTCAGTGTCTGTATTTATTATATGTTTCAAATTCTAACTTTAATAGCCTGGATTTATTATATGTTTCAAATTCTAACTTTAATATTTCTCACTTACATAAGAGTTCTGGAGACTGCAGGCACCAATCATATCCCTGCCACGAAATTCTGTAGATTTAAAGTTTTCACTAACCTGTTTTACCCATTTTTAGAGCAACCATTCTTGTATTCTACTGCTTGCTCCTGTCCTGTCCCCTCAATAGGATTTCTCTTCCTTGTTTTGATCCAAACTGAAATGGTGATTTTGTCAGATTCCTGGGAAAGCCACTGTTATAAGAGGAAAAAGAAAACCACGCAAATGAGTGTACATCACATCAAACCATGGCAGTGGAATAGAAAAAGGGTGGGTTAAAAGTCATCATAGGAGGCTGAGTTCTGATGTGTGGTAGTGTAGCAGATGTTATCAGGCTTAGGTATCCAGGGAAAAATGATCCAAGTTTTATTCCAGGTAAATTTTCCAGGATTAGGGTCAAGAAAAACATTCATTATCTTCAAGGGCCGAAACTTAAACCCAATTCTACCTTGTTTTGATCATCAGGGAGATTATTGCTTTGTTTTGTTTTGTTTTTTGGTCTCAGGTATTTTAACTATTTCCTTTATAAGCAGGATTTTAACCATGAGGCCAGAGAGATGCAATTCCAGTCTGTGTGTCCTTATCAATGTGTGCATTTTTTGAGGATAAAATACAAGGCTGTCCGAATTTGGGGTAGAGCAGCTGAGCTGCTTTTACCAGAAGTAGAACTTCGTGAGGAAAATGGAGCTCAAATATTACATGTAGAGTATGAAAACCTTTTTTCTTTTAGATAACATCTCTTTATTCAAGGACCGTTTGATTGTTTCTTTCCCCATGTCACTAAAAATAAGATTTATCCACAGGAGCTGTAATGAAATCTTGGTTATGTTGAAGCTGATGACCAAATTCTCAAAGGCTTTAGTGAGGTCTGAGTTTGAGTCTTGTATTCCTCATCTTGTTCTCTCAGACAAGGAACAACTGTACATCACAGACTAGTTGGATTAAACAGCTGTCTTTGGCTTTCAGAGGACATTGTGTAGCTGGAAAACACTGAAAGATCAGGTGCAGAAAAAGAAAAAGCTGCCTCAAAGTCCCTGAAAGAATCTGCAAATCAATATCTACAGTCTGCAAAGTTTTATAGTTTACAACAACAACAACAAATGCAGAGTTGAAACAGAGCCCAGGGAAGGTGCTGCTGCTGCCTCCAGTGTGACTGTCTGTGCCTCCAGCACTTCCAGCTTCCAGCAGAGCCTTTTGCTGTGAAGTTCCCAGGCTCAGCTCCAGTCAGGACCTGCCATCAGGGAGGTGACTCCAGCACTTGTCACTGGGGGATTTGCTGCTGCAGGTTGGCAGCTAAAATTGAATTACACATTTGGACTGAACATCTAATGTCTAATGAGTTTCAAGGCTAAGATATGATTCAAAATTCAGTTTACTGATAAATTGCTAAGCTGCTGAATAGAGGCTTTGGCAGGGAGTAGATTGGTCTTTATCTGTCACTTCTATGGCTTGGTTTGTAATCCAGGGTAACAGAAAATCATTCTCATTAAATAGGTACACGGGGGCATCAATTAATTCTGTGATCTTTGCTGTCCTCTTAATGAACTTTGTGTCATAAATTCACTTCACTGATTGCTTTCTCCTGGGTAGATAGAAAAATACTTTATTAAAAATTGCTCTTGAAGTAACTATATTCAGATTGGTTTCTGAAAAAGGTTTCAATATATCATGACTTAGAGTGGAATTCTGACTAACACTGGGATTGATAGAGGTTGTGATACTTGTCTGTCTATGCAGGTTGCTTTGGAATTGTCTGAGCAGAAAATTCAGCTGTGTAGACAATTTCATTCGAAATTGCAGAGCTTAATTTGTATGTGTTTTTGAGCCTGAAGATCTGTCTTCATCCTTCATTCCTTGAGTTCCATTGTCTGTTCAGAAATTTATCTCAGCACTGTCTTCTCGTGTTTGTAGATTGTCCTTTCTGGCTTTCTCTTCAAGTTGTAGCAGTCAGAGAACTTGAACCTGAACAGAACGTCGAGGTGGAAAGGCAGAGGCAGCTGCAGTCACTGGAACAGAGTGGGGGGATATTTAATTTTACAGACTGGGCCAGGAGAGAGGCTGAAAGTTATAATTGCAGGATTAAGGAGAAATGAGGCTGAGTTGTTTCTTCAAGGGAGTGGAAAACATTGGTTTTTAGATTAGTGTTTCTGTTTGTACCAGGGATGTTGAGGTTCTTGGGAGAATGTGATTGCAGTTGGTAAATATGAATAAAAGTCGATTTTAGAGAATTCTCAACTGCGTGGTATTTGCTAATAACACCAAGATCGTGGGTTCCATCCCTGTCCGGTGCTGGATCCGCAGCTCCGGCCCTGAGTCCCAGAGCTGTCCAGTGCTGGATCCCTGGAACCTGCTCCGCTTTCCCGGAGCTGTCCGGTGCTGGATCCGCGGGACTGGCCGTGCCTGCCCGGGGCTTATCCCTGGATCCTACCCTAATTTCCTGGAACTGTCCGGTGCTGGATCCGCAGGGACTGTCCATGATTCCCGGAGCTGTCCCGTGCTGAATTCTGGCCGTAATTCCCGAAGCTGTCCTGTGCTGGATCCGCAGGGACTGTCCATGATTCCCAGAGCTGTCTGGTTCTGGATCCGCAGGTCCAGCCATGGTTCCCAGAGCTGTCCCGGGCTGGATCCACAGGGACTGTCCATGATTCCCAAAGCTGTCCTGTGCTGGATTCACAGGGACTGTCCATGATTCCCAAAGCTGTCCCGGGCTGGATCCACAGGGACTGTCCATGATTCCCAGAGCTGTCCTGTGCTGGATCCACAGGGTCTGTCCATGATTCCCAGAGCTGTCCCGTGCTGAATCCGCAGGGACTGTCCATGATTCCCGGAGCTGTCCCAGGTTGGAGCTGCTTGGGAGAATGGGCTGCAAGGCACTGATGATGCCTTAAATGCACATTATATAGATTTTAGCACAGCTTTAGAATAAGGACTTGTAGCTAATCACCCTTTTTGGCAACATTTTGAATTGTTGTTTAATATTCCTCAATAGACAGAGGAGTTTTTTTGTCTGTAGAAAATGTACCTAGAAAACATTACAGGCAGAGGACCATGATGAAGATGAAGGTGGGCAGGAAGGGTGGTCTTTTTGAGACCACCAACTCAAATGCCGAAGGATTGCCTGAAGAAGGTCCAAGGGAGGATAAGTTTTGGGCTGGGAGTATCCCATGATGGAATGTTAGATATTATAACTAGATAGTGTTATAAAATTGTGAAAAGCTGTGCTGTGGGTTTGTGCAAGACACAATAAGTATGTTGTGCACTGAAGGCCTTAATTAAAAAACTGCTCTTTACCTTTCTATACTAAAATTGTCCAGTTAATTAACTCTTCCTTTTTAGGCCACCTTTGAGAGAACCAAAGCTTTTTGTGTCATCCTGTGCTACATCTGAAAGCACTTCCCTGCCCTGGTCAGGGGTGTGTGGCTACTTTAGACAGATGTGGAAGCAGAGGATAAAGCTGGTTCAGAGTTACCCATCAAGCTCTGCCAGATGTAACAAGCAGATTTATGTCATGGAAGTGCCAGGCCAGCACTGCTCTGCAGAGCCATGAACTGTGCTGGGAAGCAAAGCCAGAGCTGAGCAGGGCTGTGTTCTTCCCCTGGATAATGTGCCGGTGTCTGACAGCACTGTTTATTGGCTCAGATTCATTTCTTCTTTTATAACATTAACTTCACTCAAGGTGTAGAGAGGATAAATTTTGTTCATTTTTTCCTGAGTGAAGTCTGGGTAACCAATCTTTTTTATGCTGGCTATGCATTTATTATTTATTTGATGCTGGGTAAATACTATAGTTTGATATCATATTGGAGAGGGACTAAGTATTTCCTGTCAAAGCAGGTTCCCTGCCTCTGTTTTATTTTTAAGTTAAACTACATCTAGTGAAAATTGTGACTCTTTGGGTTTTTAAATCTACTGATCATTTTAAAACTTGTTTCATATGTCCAAAGAAAAAGAAATTGTTTCACATAAAAGAACACCAGAGTGCTGCATTCAGCAAGGATATCTATAAGCACAGGATAATTAGTGGTTTAAATACAGAATTGTCTGCCTTACTCCTTAAACACAGCCATGAATCTCCACGTTATGGTTCACTCAGGACAACAGCATTCAAAAGGAAATCCTGCCACATTTAATTAGAATAAATCTGAACTGGAGAAATGCTGCTTACTGTCAGCTGTGTGTAGAACTGCAGCTGTACAGCATGAAGGGAGCTGGTAAACCAGATATATCTGCTCCTAATGAAGTATAGAGTGATTCAGATCAGTGGCCCTGGATTTATTAGTCTCTTCATGCTTATATAACAAAGTTAAGTTGGGTATAACAGGGCACTGAAGGGTTTATTTTCACTGGAAAATGAGGCAAGATGGACTGAAATGATGATCCTTATATGACACAGATGTCTATTTTTATATCTAGTCTCCTTTATAGAAAGCCTTTGTCTCTTCTCCTACAGAAGTGCTTTCTGTCATATCCATGTGTCTTATCTTGATAAACGTTATCATTCTTGGCAAAGTCAAGATTTTGGGGCATGTAATGAACTTCTTATAGCCTGAGATGAAAGGCAGTCCTGTCCTCCTGGAGAATGGAGATTATGGACAAGCATTTCCTCTCCAGATGCAATGCAGTGCCCTGTGAAAGAGAAAAGATTGAACACAAGGACAAGAAACTTTAATGGGTACAGATCAACAGTTTTTGAGCACTCATGAAAAGCAAACATAAACAATTTTAGAACCATGTTAAAATATAATGAAACTTCCACTTGTAAAGCAACATGTGGCATCACAAATAGTCCTATGCCTGTATATAAAGGAAAAAAAATCCCAACAATTTCCTGTGGGCCATATTTTCCTATCAGTATTTTTTTAAGTAACTGCCCAAACTTAGCATCAGTTTCTGTTGAGATGCTTCCATCCACATTTCAGTGGCAGAATGTGTAATCAAGAAGGAGCATTATTTCCTTACAGCAGGGCATGTACAAACACAGACAGATGTGGCTTGGGCTGCAGTTTCCATTAGCAAAGAAAGAAGCTGCAAACAGGAGGCAATTTTGAAACCTGCCACCAGCATTGCAGAACCATTACTGATGTATCAGGGGTGATGCAGCTGGTGTGTTCCATCCAGAATGGTGCAGGGTTGTCTATAAAATTTCAACTCACTAAGGAGATATGTAGATATAAAATCAGATATTAAGATGAAGCCTTAGGGCATGGCTGATTTTAAAGCTGAAGCTCCCTGAAATTAGGAGTTACTGAAACAGCAGTGAGAGAATAAATGTGTTTTCTTCAGTTATTCCTTAAAAGGAGAAGCTATAAGTGCAAGGAAATTAAAAACACACCTGAACAACCAAAACCTAATACCAAAAAACATCTAAAAGTCCCAGAACATTTAGTCTGTGTCAGAGGGAAATGAGTGCTGGATAAATAGTGGATCCAGATAGAAGAGTCATGGCTGAAGTGGACACATGCCCCATTATGTGAGAAATCATGGCAGGAACAGTCTTTCCTAAATCCCAATGGTTTCTCCTGATGGAAAATGTCTGGCAGAAAGAGGAGATGAAGAACCTGGAATATGTCTGTATGTGTACCTAGGGAAGGAATCTGGAAGCACAACCAGGATGGGAAGAAGGCAGACAAGGAAAACCATGTTCCCCTTCCTTAGAGAGGATTCCACAGTGCCAGGTTGTTGGTGATGAAAGTCAGAGGGAGAGGAGAACTGGAAGGGATTTAGAGAGGATACAACTGAAAATCAGTTGTGTGCTGAGCAGCATCCTGGCTGAGGCTGACCTGGGCACAAGAATTCACAGAGTATCACAGACTCTTCTGAGTTGGGAGGGACCCACAAGGATCATCAAGTCCAACTCTCAAGTCAACGGCCCACACAGGGGATTGAACCCATGACCTTGGCATTATTGCAACCAAGTTTTAACCAACTGAGCTGATCTCAGGGTCAGTTCTTGTGGGCAGAGCTGCTGGCAAACCCCACTCCAGATGTGTGTGTGATGTTGGGCACAGCTGTGAAGCTTGTCCTGCTGAGTATCCACAATCCATATTGGACTCCAAACAATCCCCATGGCTTATTGCCAGGTGAGAACTCTAAACATCTGCACTTATGTGGTCTCCCTCCTGTGTGGCTTGTGTGGTGTTGCTTTTAATGTGAGATAAACCACAGAGATGCATTGTAGGAAAAACACACGCACTGCAATCACTTTTTATCTTGCTGTGTAGTTGTGGGGATCTGTAGCACTCATAATTAGCAGAGGAACAGATGGCTAAAGCTTGGTTTAAAACAGAGCAACCATGGAGTGAGCATGTGCTGCTGCAAGCTGGTTTGGGAAGGGGTTTGCCCTGTTCCCTTGGATGAGGCTCTAACACAGTGGGGCAGGAGTAAAGGAGGAAAAGAATTTGGTGTAATTCAGTGTGCAGGACACATCCAAAGCATGAAAAACATCCCAACCCACGAAACATCTCCTTGATGCTCATTCAAGGATGAATTTCAACCTTTGCCATCCTGCACAGCTGAAACCTGTGGATCCATATAGAGGGGAAATACAGTAAAATGCCCCTAAGATTTCCCTGTTCTGTCCTATTTCTGCACAGAAAGGAACAATTCAGTTCTCTGCTCAAATTGCAGTAGCTTTTGTTTCGTTGCTTATTCAACAAAACTCCAAACCAACCAAACAAACCAAGAAACCCCCTCTCTATTTTTTGCTTGTGTGCTTCCAACATTAACATCGTGCTGCAATTTTTCAAAGCTGGAAAACATGAGAGGATTTTGTCAGCATTTCACCATGACACTTGTTTCACACAGAAAGCCAGAGGGCAAAACAGAGTGGTTTCTTCTGGTCCATGTAATCTTTTCAGGAGGCAGTGGTAGCCCTGCAGGCACAATCACTGAGACTGGAGTGGGGTGATGTTCACAGTGAAGAGATCTTGGGTGTAAAGGCTGACTGATTAGTTGCATGATTCCATGTTCCAAATTCCAAACTTCAAAATATTTGGTTTTAAGGAGAGGTGGGAGCAAGGAGAAGGTTACTAAAGAGAAAAATAAACTAAATATGTGTTCCATTGATAAAAGGAGAAATATGGTGTTGTCTATCCCAAAGGAGCTGAATGGATTATTGGAACTATCCAATCTAGTCAAGATCACATTTTCTTTTTTTTCTTTTATCTTTTGTTAAAAAAAAGATAAATGACCCCATGTTGAGATGTTTGTCTCTGTGACATGACCTGTATTTACCTTCAAGTCACAGTGAATTGGATATTCTCTTTCTCTGTGAAACTATATCATTCTTTTTCCCTGCAGACTCTGTGGATGCAACAAAAAATATTTCTGTGAGAACAGTGGTGCCATTCCCTCTATGTGTGTAATGTTCTGGAGGATATCTGTAATAGCCAATGAAATGGTCTTTGATAGCTCCTATTTTTCTCCAGATGCTGAACTATAAATTTAAATATATTGTGAACTGTTTTCTTTTTCCATCATGAACTCCCTGTATCTCCTCACGGTGAGTAATTCACAGAATAAACGTGTAGGTTTGTGGTTGCCTAAACATCTTTCTAAAATTTTCCTCTCCAGTTTTCGTGTAAAACTGAGTCAGAATTTTTCCAATATGGAGAATTAATTTTCCAACTGCACCAATTCTCTGCATTGACAAGATTAAATTAATTATTTGTGCTTACTCAGTTCAGTGGACAGTGTTTTTTTAATTCTTGAGTGTATTTGGATTGCAGACATTTGTTGAAAGACCAGCACTTGCAGAGGGTTTGACTTCCCTGGGTCCTTCTGAAGAATTCATAAAACCAGTTCAGGCTCAGAAATAGACTTTTCTTAAGTTAGTTGAAGTATTTTGAATTTAGTATCAAGTATTTGGATTATCAAACAATCACAACCATCATGTTCTTGGGCATTCCAACCATCTTGGTGTTCAGCTACAAGAGCTACAAAAGCAAAGTATTTCCAGTTGCCCCATAACAGAACCAAGTCCAAGCTGTTCCACACTTGAGTCAGAAATATTTCCTTCAGCCAAGTGTTTCATGAGTCCTGGCAACTTTGCCCAGTAGAGTTCCACTCTCAGCTTTCTCTTTGAACTCTCTCCCATCTTTGAAGCTGTCAGTGAATTTTTAAGGTGCCTTTTCTCCCAGTCATTGCTGCCCACCACACCAGTGGCTCTTGGCTGTGTGTTCAGGGTGTCAGAAGATGTTCCTTAATTGCTGAAAGGGGGGAACAGACAAGATGAGGTGTCACCCAGGACCTGAAATTACTACAGTTATGCTGCTTCAGATTTCAGCTGCCCTGGAAGGCTGAGGAATTACAGAGTGTTCCCTGCAATGACAGGGTGTACAACTGCCTGCTGGGCTGGGAATTGTCCCTTCCAGGTCAGGCTGGGACTGTGCAAAAAGCTGAGGAGGAAATGAAGGCCACCCAACCCTCTCTGCCACTGCTCCTGGCAGAGAAGTGCTTGGGGATTCATGGGGATAATTTGAGAAAACATGGAGGATTTACCTCAGGAAGGTACAGACTGAGAGACCTGACTTTTGATTTTAAAAAGGTCATTAAGTGACTGCTGAGCAGTAGAACTTGAAAAATATGCTTAGTATGGGGCCATAGGGAACCAATGCAATCCAGTGACAGGGAGTAAACAGCTTATTGGTAACAGTTTGGAGGAGTGACAGGAGGGAAAAGGAATTCCCTAAATCAAGTTTCCCTTTGCTGCCTAGGGAGTGTTTCTTTCTGGGGGAAGGGGGAGTGCAAGTTGTTGCCCACTTTTGTTCCAAAACACTGTTTATAGGGTGAATTCCTGACCAGGAGGACCTGCTGCCTTCCTGAGTTTTCCAACGAGTCAATGGTTGTTAACTCAAACAGTGGAAGATTTGCACCCTGCTGTGGTCACACAGCTCTTTCTCCTCCCACCTCCTCTCCACACCATTTTTGAGCCCTGCAAATCCCTTTTCCTGGCCTTGTACACAGGTCCCACATGGGCAGGGGACAGTCAGTGACTTCATTTGCACTCCTGCATAGAACACAGAAACCACCTGGCCTTTCCTCCGTGTCTTCCAGTCCATCACTCCTTGTAAATCTGGCACTGCTTTCAATTCTGTCCTCAGTTAAGGGCACTTGTTTTATCTTCTGCTTTCACATGAGCACAGTATGCAAACAGCCAAAGCTCCAGCTCTACAGGAATAGTTCCTCCTTCATGGCAGTCTCATCGTTTGTGTTACATAATTGGGTTTATTTTTATTTTCAGCTTTCACTTTCTGAAAAGCAAAGCAGAATCTATGGATCTTTAATCTCTGTGGTCTTGTTTGTACCCTACTGAGTATAAGAAAAAGAAGTCTGTTTTTCAGAGATAGACCTTAGATCATGCCTCAGAATTTCAGAGTAAATTCCCCAAAGTGAAGCAGTAGGAGCTGTCTCTATAATTTGGATAATAAAATGCCAGACTCAAAGCCTCACTCCACAAATGAAATGGTGAATTCCCAGCCAGTGTTTAAGAGAATATCCAGCTGACAGTGCTTTTATCCTGCACCTCTGGCAAGGCTCCTGCAGTGGTGCTGGGAGGCCACTGAGGACTGGCCAGGGTAGGAGGGAAAGGCCAGTAAATCCTCTGGCATTTGTGGCAGTTTTGTCCCAAGAGAGCACTGGGATTGCTGCATGTCTGCAGTGCGCAGGATGAGTGCTCTGGAAGAGGAATCCTGATGTGATTGAGGTCTGAGTGAAAAGAATCCATTGGCATTTTTGGAGTGTTTCAGAAGTTCTGCCAGTATGAAGCATTAATGTCTCTGTCATTGAGGTTCTGAAGATAAAACCCCCTGAGGTTAAAAAACCAACCAACCCAGATGAAAAGTGTCTCTGGCAGATTGTTTGCATGAAGATTATTCACACCCTTATTCACAATTATTCAAACTATTGTCTAAGATGCAGAGGTTTGTGCCTAAATATAAACCTGTTTGGAGAAGTTTCGCTGTTTATTCTCACTGAAAAATCTGCAGCATTTTCCACAAGGTTGAGGAATCTGCATGCACACTTTGTAAAAGGTGTCATCTGTAGAATGCATTTACCTTGTTCTCTTAGAGTTTCTTTGCCATCAAAGATACATTCAGGGGCAAAGCAAGCAGCTTTTCTTACCTTTGTCCTTGCTGCCAACTGAGTAGACACTTCTGTGATTGTGTGATATTGGTAGAGTTTCCCTTCAGAAAGAGCTGATATTCCATCTGTTCCTTTGCTGGGAGCTGGGATGGGTGGGAATGCCCCACAACATGTTGAACTCTCCCATGGAAATAATAGACAGTGAAAAGAGAGGTCAAACTTTTATGATTTCTGGAGTTATGAATTTTAATGTGTTCCTAGAGCTGAAAAGAGTCTTTGAGAATGGAAAGTGGATATTTCCTGACTCCATTTTGAAGTGTGATCTAGAGAAAGTGAAAACAATTAGGTGCTCTTTATTTTTCCTTCTGCTGACCAATTCTCTGACATTTTGTGACTATTTTAGCCTTAAGCTTTGTCCCTGAAAACCAGACAGAATATCTTCTTCCTCCAAGGAAGTCTAAGTTAGTATTTCTGAAAGGATTGTTAAAGGTACAGATTATCCTTCAGGCAGTGCTCCCTCCCTTTGGAAACTCTGTACTGACATTTAAAATCCCACATTTGAAATATTCACCAACAACAGAGGGATAGTTGATGTGTTTCCTGAGAGTTATAAAATAACTTTGGTTTGTGTCCTCAATAAGGAGATCTTTGCAGAATTAAAGCAACTTGGATCTTCAAAATGGGTTCTTTCTGTTCTTTAAGGCTTTCCAGAATCCCTGGAAAACATCTCCTCTTATTTATATCTGAAGCTGGGTTTAAATAAGTCCTCAGCTCTCAAGGCAAGAAAGCCTTTGAAAGGATTTCTCATAAAAATGTTGCTAGTAAGGCACACTTTAAAATAAACTGCTTCTTTCCTCTCCTCCTCTCCAGAGTGAGCTCAGAGGACAACACCAGTTGAATCATCTGCCTGAGTCATGCAACAGCTGTCATTGTTTGATGTAAAGATGAACTAAAAAGCTGTCATTTGCTCGGGAATATTTTTATACCTGACTCACTTGTCCAGTGAAGGGGAGAGTTTTTGGTAGTTTTTTTTTTCTCTTTACCTCCTTTTCACATGGAAAACTACAATGAAGTTTGTGTCATTGTGGTGGCTGTAAACTCTGCTCCTGCAAGAGCTTTACAGAAATCTTCCAGCTCAGAGCATCTGTCAGCCTGAGGATCTGGGATAGTTTGCACTCAGTGGGGCCCTGTGTGGACATCTCTGTGGCCCTTCCCTCAAGGTGCCTGTGCAAACACCTTCCCCTCCCCAGCTGTGCTGCCTGAAGGAATTCACTCCTGCCCTGACTGTGAAAGTGGTCCAGACTCTCACCCAGATGTCAAACAGCTGAGCCTCAGATTCGTGCCGTGCTTTTGTTTGGCTTTCCTTGCCCTTCCCCATCTCTCTTCATGTTCTCTGTGGATTTATCTTTCTGTATCTTTTGTAGTTGACTCTGCAGCACCTTCTTTATTTTGCCCTTCTCTGTCTTTTTTTTTTTTAATTTATCCTTTCTTCATTCTGTCCTCTCTGTTGTCCATCCTCTTTCTTTTCTGTGTTTTTCCTGTGTTAATCTTTCTCCCCTTCCTCTCATAGTTACCTTTTTCTTCCATTAGCCAAGTCCTGTGAGTTTGCTACCAAATATTGCCAGTCAATCATAGCACAGAGCTGGTTTCCCCAAACTGATGATGATGATGATGATGATGTGGCCAGTCTGGTTTGCATCTCAAACTTTGCACACTGAGAACTGGTGTCTATTCCTGCCCAGGAATTCCTGCACTGTGGGTAACAGTCCCTGGAGACTGAGCCAGTGCTGCAAAGTGATACAAGACATAGGCAGAAGTTCAGAGACTACTTTAGAGCCCTAATTTCTCCAGCACTCAGCCCAACTTATAATTGTGAGCATTTGTTTAACTCCCTAATCACAGATTTCCTCAAAAAAGGGGCAGTTTTGAAAAACCAAGGAAAATCCCTACTTCCAATTCCAGAGAATAGGAAGGAGATGAAGAGGCTGTTTCTACCATAAAATTTAACTCTCCTGACTTAAATGACCACTATAATTATAACTCTGAAACAAGTAATGGTTTTAATACTTTTCTGATTTAAGGAATCTCATACAGATCATCCACCATGAGCAGCAAGGCTTACCTGCCACACCCTTTTAAGTGTAGTAATTTTGGAATCTATTATAGTTGATCTCAAAATACTAAAAGAGGAGAATAGTGATATTTCTGCTTCTATAACCTTAAAGGAACATTTATACTCTGCAAGATGGAATTTATGTCACTTAAGCTTTGAAGCTCAGTCCAAGCACAACATTCTCCACAGTGGCTTTCTAGGCTGCACTATTGTAATTTTTTCCTCATTTATCCCTAATCAACAGGGCAAGGTTCTTTTCTGGAATTTATTCCTCTCCAAAGTTTGTTGGTAGGTGTTTGAATGCTTCTCATGTTTTGGAACAGGTTGGATTCCTGGGCAAGTCATTTACAGATACAAGATTAGTCAGAGTTTGGGTTCTTGAGAAAGTGGTGTGTGGCTACAGCATAATCCTTTCAGCAAGTTTAGAGCTAAAGACATTAATTTCTCTGTTAGACAGGAGGTCATTAACAAGTACAATTTTGTCTGCCCTGGAAATAAATTGAACAGAGCCTCTTGCAACGCTGCACAAAGGATGAACACTCACAACAAGCAGTTACACTCATTTAATGCAGGAAATAAAGGTATTGCATGAAGCAAATGGTATTATGTAAAAGATCTGTTTGAAACCCTGGGTTAATGTTTCATATGAAGTGTTTACCAGTTTATAGGTGCTACAAAAATTAATTTAGTTTGCAAATGTCATGCTCTGTCTCAGGAAAACTGTAGCCAGCCCATTGTTATGTAAAATAGCGTGGAATTAAATTGCATTATTTTGATTAAGTCAATAGGATGTTAACTAATTTCTGCAGCCAGAAGTACTAAGCAGGCAGCATGGGGATGGTGTGGGTTTGATACCTTGCCTGAAGCCTCAAACAAACTGTTGTCTCTAATGAATTTGTGAAGTGTTCACCCTGATAAAGCTTTATCATGTTCAGATTGAAGATACTGGTTCAGCATATTTCAGAATTTCCTAATAACTCCCCACCAAGGTTCTCTTATCTCCTTCCTGGAAAACCATAGTTTGTTTATCTCATCACTTACGTGGCAGAACAGTTTCCCTGAGAGCCTCAGAAATGAAGTGTGAGGAGACAGATCTGCCTCTTTGAGTCCATTTTTGTGAAAGACTTGCCGAAGTTGGTGACATCCTTCCACTTTCCCTGGACGCACAGGGACAAAAATCATATTTCCATCCTCCCCGAGGGAGTTCTCTTTGTCTCAATAAATTCAGTAAGTGCTTCTTTTGACATTTGGCTCAGCCCCAGTTCAACCAGCAGAGTTTTGGTAGATCCCAGTAGGCTCCTCAAGCCATCAGGCTCCTCACACTGAGGCAGAACAAACACAAAACCTTCCTCTTTCTTTTCTTTAGCAGCCATCTGAGTACAACTTACCTTTCTATTCTGTTGGTTTATGGTTCTTGTGTATGATACAATAAGGCAGAGCAATCTGTGACATCAACTGAAGTTCCATAACCAGAGTCAGTCTCTTCAAAGATGTGTCTGCTTAGCCATATTTTCTTCTTCATGGTGCTTTTTGGATGTGAATAAATAGGAAAATTAAAGGGAAACCCCCCCCTAGTTTTGGGAAGGAGGTGAGGGGAATGCCTTCCTTTCAAGGGGGTTTGAAATAAAGAAAACCGATTATTTATAAATTCATTATGAATTTTTGGAACTGTAACAAATATGTTGACTATCAAAATTTTTAAAATATAAAGACATAATGCCAAGAGGTTCCAAATCTGCCAATGTTTAAGTATGTGTTCAACTTTGGCAGAGTAATGATGAGCCCAATGGGTTGGTTGGTTTTCTCCAAATCAGGATCCTCCAAAGCTGTTTGCAGAATTCTTGTTTAGTGATACATGGTTTAATTTTGAGCCTAAGTACATATAGTTGCATGATTGCAAGTTTCAAAATCTCTTTGCTTTCACTAGGAAGCTGTTTATTTTGCAGAGGTACTTTAATCATTCAGTCCTGATGAGCAAACTTTGGCTATAAGCACTCAGAAATGCTGTGTTTAGTGTGGTGGCCATATGCTGGTGCCACATAATCATAATTATGGAATCATAGAATGGATTGGGTTGGAAAAGACCTCCGAGATCATCGAGTCCAACCCTTGGGCCAACTCCAGTCCCTTTACCAGATCATGGCACTCAGTGCCACGGCCAAGCTCAGTTTCAAAACCTCCAGGGATGGGGAATCCACCCCCTCTCTGGGCAGCCCATTCCAATCCCTGAGCACTCTCTCTGCAAAGAAATTTTTTCTGATCTCCAACTTCAGTTTCCCCTGGCAGAGCTTGAGCCCATCGTGCCCCCTTGTCCTATTGCTGAGTGCCTGGGAGAAGAGACCAACCCCCACCTGGCCAGAACTTCCCTTCAGGCAGTTCCAGACAGTGCTGAGGTCACCTCTGAGCCTCCTCTTCTCCAGGCTGAACACCCCCAGCTCCCTCAGCCTCTCCCCACAGCACTTGTGCTCCAGTCCCTTCTCCAGCCTCGTTGCTCTTCTCTGACCCCACTCCAGTCCCTCAATCTCTTTCCTGAACTGAGGGGCCCAGAACTGAACACAACACTCAAGGTGTGGCCTCCCCAAGGCAGAGTCCAGGGGAAGGGTCACTGCCCTGGGCCTGCTGGCCACGCTAGTTTGGATCCAGGCCAGGAGAGAATAGATCTGTTTGAATCCTACAGACAGTGTTGAGGTGACTGGACTTATTCCTAAGACTTCATAAAATCATGCAATGGTTTACCTGCCCCTGAAATGGCCCTGTGTGCAGGTGAAGTGCAGCAGAGTTCACCCAAGCTGACCCCTCTGGGCTCAGTTCCTGACCCAGCCCCAGTGGGAGGCTGCGAATCAGCAGCACAAATTGCTCCCAATTCCAACTAAATGACTGAGCAGTGCAGGAGATATGGAAAGTGCCATTTTGTGTTTTACTTGGTGGGATCACAAATGTATTTTTTTTTGTTTTGTTTTAGCGGCTTTAATACTTCTCTGTGAACCCACTTGCAGGGTTTGATTGTAGGACCATTTCAGAGTGACAAGGTGATGGTATTTTCTTTCCCCATTTCAGTGCTGTTCAATTCTGAGAGCTGGCAGGGCTGCAAGATTAGTCACTGCCAGAGCTTTGCCATTATTTTCGAGCAGGCTGGTGACATATTGGTGCTCCGAAGCTTTCACTTTAAACAAAACTAAACTGACCTTAATGGTTGTCTTGGCTCTTATTTCGTGCTTGAACACTTCTAGAGCTGATGTGCAGTTCCCTTTCCTCTGCTGCTGATCAAAATCAGATTAAATGCTTGTTCCTCAACTTGAACCCTCACCCAGTGCTTTTCAATTTTAACCCACTTATGGTTGTTAGTTATTTGTAATTTGCAAGTGCCTGATGTTTAAGGTTGAAATTGTGGTCCCAAATTTACCTCTGGTGGGGTTCTGCTTTCCACATGAAAATATTAAACCTCACACATTAATTTAAAGCTTCTTTCCCTTCAAAAGACAAGAAAATAATCCTATCAGAAGAAACATATTTTTCTTTATATATAGTATAGTGTATTATACAGTTTTGTGTATGCTATAAGTGTTTTAGTACTATATAAGTCAATAGTCTCAAGTGAAAAATAAAGAGAAGTAGGAAAAAAAAAAAAGGGAATTTCAAGTCAGAACTGAGGAAAACTATTGCAAGTGGCCTTCAGAATTTGCTCACTATTAGAATTCAGGAAATAGAAGAATCCCAAAGCATGTTCTCCTACATGTCATGGCCAATACTGTTACAGTATGATCTAAAAAGTCATGGAAACAGTAACAGCTTCTAAATATAAGGGGGAAAAAGCCTCAGGTGTGTAGGGCATATTTTTTAATATTAATGATTTATACAATAATAATTCACATGGAATTGTAATGGTGAGAAATGTTCAAATACACTGTTCTGTTTTTATCTTGGGGAGGTATGACTGGAAAATAATACAAAATTTAGAAAATAAATAAAATGTAAAATAAAATAACACCAAATAAAATAAAATAAAATAGCATAAAAATAAAATAAAATAGCATAAAATAAAATAAAATAAATAAAATAAAATAAAATAAAATAAAATAAAACAAAATAAAATAGCATAAAATAAAACAAAATAAAATAAAGTAAAACAAAAAAAATAAAAGCAAATAAAATAAATAAAATAAAATAAATAAAATAAAATAGCATAAAATAAAACAAAATAAAATAAAGTAAAACAAAAAAATAAAATAAAAGCAAATAAAATAAATAAAATAAAATAAAATAAAATAAAATAGCATAAAATAAAATAAATTAAATAAAATAAAACAAAATAAAATAAAATAAAATAGCATAAAATAAAACAAAATAAAATAAAGTAAAACAAAAAAATAAAATAAAAGCAAATAAAATAAAATAAAATAAAATAATAAAATAAAATGTGAGCAATCCCCACATGTTTTCATTCTTCTTGTATATTCTGGAAAATCCTGTCATGTGTTTGGTTCAGGATGAAACCCAAGTCCCTTGCTCAGGTTTTCTCCCGCTCTGGGTGAGTTCTTGTGCACAGGAACAGGGTGATGGCAGTGGCAGGAGCTTGTCCATGGGACTGAAATGGTTCCATTTGACCCATGGTGCTTTATTTGATTTCAATATTTGAGCAAAATAACGTGGTGGTGAGAAGTTTATGATCCGAAGGCATCAGTTCACTCACTTGTACTTTACTGGACAGCAACAGCAAGGGAGGATGGTGAAAAAAGGAGCATTTTCTCTCTCCCAGCAGAGTGTCCCTCCCCTCTGGGGGTTCTCTGGGCTCAGTTTTGGGCTGTAACTCTGCCTGGTGGATGCTCCAAAGTCACAGCACTTGGATTTTATTGAGGGATTGGCAGCCCTGGGGAAGGAGAAGGATCATGTTAAAGAAATGGGCAGAGTGCCTGTTCCATATTTATTGATCTTAACTAGATCTACCTCCACAGGCCACCTTCTACTTGCTCTAAAACAGATTTCTGTTTGGAATTGTATTGTTGCTTCCTAATTTTTGAAAGAAGATTTTTATTTTCCAGTTAAATCTTGGCACTGACATTAATGAATGATGCTACAGTATTTTGAAACACCTCACTTTTTAATTTTTTTTCTTTTCCTTCTTTCCTTCCCCTTCCCGTAATTGCTCTTTGATTTCAGGTTGCTATTGATTTGTTATACACTTGTCCTTGGTGTAAATAGATAACTGTTAACCATCAGATAAGAGGGCAGGAGTGACACATCCCATTATACAGCTCCAGGAAACATTTCCTGCATGGAAAGGATCCTCCAGTGGATTTTCTTTTGTCATAGAGGCCTTTTTGTGTTTGTTGGCAATGCTAATGACAATTAACATGCTCCTCCTTATCAAGGCAGTGGAGAACTTGTCTTCAGGGCAGCTGCATTTTAGTGGCTCCTGGAGGTGATGGCCTGAAGGGAACCCTGGCAGGAGATTGGGCAGGATGCAGCTCTAGAAACAGGGAATGGAAGGGAAATGCCTCAGTTTTGCATGGTAAAATCACATTTTTTGTTCTTCAAAGCCACAAAGGTTTGCAAGGAGAAATCACAGATGTCCTGACACAGCAGGAACTGTTTCACTTTCCCATGGGACATGATTGTCAGGAGTCATCAGTGTCTGCTGGTGTTTGCAGGGGACATTCAGTCTCCAGCAAAGTCCAGTTGTGGTGCTGCTGGAGGGGGGATTTTGGTGCTCACAGGGAATAGCTGCATTCCTTCTTTACCCCTGGGAGGGATTTTTCGCCTTTATTTTGCTTCTGCTTTGAGGGCTGGTCTGGTTGTCACACCCTGCCTGGATGTTGCTGTGTTGGGGGGTTGATTGTGTCGCTGTCAAAGCTTTCTAGAACTCAGAATTCTGAGTCCTTCTGAGTGTCCTGCAACAGCAGATGGGACACACAGTAAAATTCAGTTCTAACTGTCCATAGCCCAATGAATTTTAACTTTGATTCAGCCATAAACACCAGAGGTACTTGGTGTCAAAGCCTCCAGGCTCAGCTGCCAAATGTTTTCTGGTGCTCAGGAATCTTAACATAATGCTGCTTAATATGCTGTGTATTTTCTAGTTTTGCAGAGCATGTCACAAGCAATTGATCTGAGATCATGTTTTGCCTTTATTGCCATGCAGCTTAATTAGAGCCAGCTTTTAATGAAGATAATGAAAGGAACAGCAATAAATGGAGCAGAAGCAAGATCCAAGTATTGCTCAGTGCAAGTTACAGGATAAAGGCTCAGAAATGTCCTTTCTAGGTCCTTGATTGTGAGGCAGTTCTGTGCAAGGTGGTGGTTTCTGCACCTTGTAATGAGCTGTTCTAGGCCAGATCAGTCTGGAGATGAGTGGGGTGTGAGGAGTCCAACTGCAGCCCTTAAACATCTCAGATGGCAAAAGAATTTATCCAAGACATTTGGTCCCAAGCAGCAAACTTTCATCTAGATAAAAATCTTGCCATACTCAAGGCATAAAATGTTTTCATCTTAGAGGCACCAAATGAAGGAAATATTAAATCACTTAATACAAATTTAACAGCTGGGAATCACTAGAGAGATCCAAACTGCCACCAAATGACACTTTAGGGCACCATATTTTATGGCCCAAAATCAAATGTATCAGAAATGCAAACTCAGAGCATAATAAGCAACGTTTCAAATCACTTACAACAACCTCTAGCTGACTAGAAATGTAACTGTGATTGCTACAGCAAGTGTTCTGCAAGGTTATGGAGCTCCAAGTGGAGAGCAGGAAAGCTGTAATCATTTTTTCTAATCAGACACAGATTGGCAAGACACAACTCTGAGCCCAAGGGCTCAATAAATGAAAGTACAAGGAGCCACATGGTTGCTTTCCTTTTGCAAGGAGCTGGGGCAAGTGGCAGCATTTTAAACGTGCCTTCGGGAGTGAGGGGATGAATATTCAGTTTGCATTCAACCCTGAATGCTCTGGTGGTGTCTGGAATTGTTCAGGCAGTGACCCCTGTAATGCAAGGGCTGGACTCTGCAAGCCATCACCACTGGCCTGTTTTCCCTTCCTTTCTCCTTCTGGTTTTATTTGGTATGGTTTGTTTGGGTTGTGTTGTTTTGTTGTTGTTTTTTTTTTTTGCTTTATTTGTTTCTCGAGGCTCCTGTTTCAAATCATGATTGGGCTGAGGGAGTGACAAAAACAACACCCCATGTTCTAGGTGAGATGTATCCAATGCAAGATGGAAAGTCCATTGGCACCAGCTGGAGAGCACATTGAGAGCAACAACTTGGAGCTGTAGTTTGGGGAGTTAATACAGTGAATTGTTTGTACATCAATCCAACCACACATGGAACAAACCCTCAGAAAATTCAGATTTTTAGGAAGTAATTCTGGGAAATAACAGCGGGTCCAGAGAAGAGCAACGAGGCTGGAGAAGGGACTGGAGCACAAGTGCTGTGGGGAGAGGCTGAGGGAGCTGGGGGTGTTCAGCCTGGAGAAGAGGAGGCTCAGAGGTGACCTCAGCACTGTCTGGAACTGCCTGAAGGGAAGTTCTGGCCAGGTGGGGGTTGGTCTCTTCTCCCAGGCACTCAGCAATAGGACAAGGGGGCACGATGGGCTCAAGCTCTGCCAGGGGAAATTGAAGTTGGAGAGCAGAAAAAAATCCTTTGCAGAGAGAGTGCTCAGGGATTGGAATGGGCTGCCCAGAGAGGGGGTGGATTCCCCATCCCTGGAGGTTTTTAAGGTGAGCTTGGCCGTGGCACTGAGTGCCATGATCTGGTAAAGGGACTGGAGTTGGACCAAGGGTTGGACTTGATGATCTCGGAGGTTTTTTCCAACCCAATTGAGTCTATGATTCTACAGCAAGTTTTTTTCCCCGTGCCATGCTTGTCACTGGAAGATGATAATTGTGGAACTCTTATAAAAATGCAACCCCCAGACCTTTTGACTTTCACCTAAAAATCTGTTTCCTCCCAGGGTGCTGATTCTTGCAAAGTCCCTGTGGATTTCTGTTAATTCACTGCAATTGCAGAGAGTGAATGAGGATGTATTTGGGGGTTCAGAAGGCAAAGGAAGTCACAGACTTGTACTGGATCCTTTGGGAAAGTTGAGAATATGAGGCGTGAGTGAAAGGACAGGGAAGAGGGAAATCTGTTATAAAGAGAAATCTGTTATATTTCTGGGGAAAATCCTAATGCAGGAGTCATGCCTTGGTAGTAAAGTTTGTGAAAAATGCATCACAGAAGCAATAGTGTTCTGGCAGAGATACTCTGAGACCAAGGAAAACATCCCATTTTTCATCCTGATGGATTTAAGGATGTTAAATCAAGGTGAAAATATTTTCTTTGTGTGTAATGTGCTTTCACAATGTCACGCATTAAAATCGAGATTGATTCCTGTTTTATTTAGAGGTCATTATGAATTCCTTTTAAAACAATGCATGGATCAGCAAATCCCTCCTTGTAAGCTACCATCTGTAGGTCTTATTGGATCTATTTAATTAGATTTCCATGCAGCATCTGTAGCACTGGAAAATTCAAATAATTAAGCTTCATGATTTCTTGTGTATTATAAATGTCACACAACTGGTTGCTGCAGAGCAGATAATTCCTTTCTGTAATTGGAATTTCTGTCATGAGTTGTTCCCTCATTTATAGCAATTAGAACTTTGTAAATAATTTTATGTAATTGTGTTCGGTTTGAGTTACGTTTTGTTATAGGTTAACTTTTTTCAAATGTCTTTCTGATGTATCTTATTCCCTTTTTCTTTCCAGTTGAATTTTATGTTTTCCCTAAACCTTCTCGTTACTCCTGTAGCAAAGCAGCTGAAATAACTGTGGCCTGGGAGAGGAACAAACAGGAAGAGATCTGTTGTGAGCCAGATGTGAGCTGAGCTGGGTTCATCCCAGAGCTCTCCATGCTCGTGCCAAGACTCGAGTTTCTAAATACACCTCACTAGATGAAAACCTCTGTCTTATTAAAGAAAAAAACCAAAGAAAATCCAAACAGCAACCCAGGCAATACCTGGGAGGGTGACACCTGCATTTCAGTCCCTGATCCAAGGGTTGGGTTTAGAGTTTTCAATGGTTTTTAGTCGTTTGCATGATGTCCTCTGAATAGACAATGAAATGTGATCTCCTGGGGGTCTCACTGTGTGATAAGGTGATTTGTTATAGTTACATGAGGCACAGAGAAGGGTGGGAATGTCCTAATGATGTGGTTCCTTGCAGGACTTGTGGTCATTTTGTTGAATCAGAGTCTTGTTACCACCTCAAGTTAGAATCTGGATACTCAAAGAAGCCCTTTGGCACCTGAACATCGGAGAGAAATTAAGCTTAAAATTATTCTTGTGTGGATTAGGAACTACCTGAAAATGTTCAGTCTTTATTGTAAACCAGCTCTTGGAGGCAGCTCAGCTCACTTAGATTTCCTCTTTGTTTCTACCTTCAAAATTTTGGGGAAATAGATGAAAAATGTAAGATGTTTTGCAAGTGTTCTAAAACTAAAAGGCAAACAAACACCATCCACATAAATTCTACATATCTTTTTGAAGTCCCTTAGGTGAGAGTTTGATCTCAGATTTCTGTGACTTCCTGGCTTAGGAAGTTAAAATCCATATAATTGAACAGAAGATTAAAACACAAAGGTCTGTGGAGGGTGTCAGTGGGCTGTGTTTAAACACTGACTTTTGAGACTAAGGGTTATTGTAATTCAAGGCTGATCCTTCCAATGAAGCCTCCACATGAAATATAGATATTGGGAGCTGCTGGAAGGCAGGAGGGCTCTGCAGAGGGATCTGGATACACTGGAGAGATGGGCTGATTCCAGTGGGATGAAGTTCAACAAGGCCAAGTACAGGTCCTGCCCTTTGGCCACACCAACCCCCTGCAGCGCTCCAGGCTGGGCACAGAGTGGCTGGAGAGCAGCCAGGCAGAGGGACCTGGGGGGACTGAGGGCCAGGAAGCTCAACAGGAGCCACCAGTGTGCCCAGGTGGCCAAGAAGGCCAATGGGATCCTGGCCTGGATCCAAACCAGCGTGGCCAGCAGGCCCAGGGCAGTGACCCTTCCCCTGGACTCTGCCTTGGGGAGGCCACACCTTGAGTGTTGTGTTCAGTTCTGGGCCCCTCAGTTCAGAAAGGATATTGAGGGGCTGGATTGGGGCCAGAGAAGAGCAACGAGGCTGGAGAAGGGACTGGAGCACAAGTGCTGTGGGGAGAGGCTGAGGGAGCTGGGGGTGTTCAGCCTGGAGAAGAGGAGGCTCAGAGGTGACCTCAGCACTGTCTGGAACTGCCTGAAGGGAAGTTCTGGCCAGGTGGGGGTTGGTCTCTTCTCCCAGGCACTCAGCAATAGGACAAGGGGGCACGATGGGCTCAAGCTCTGCCAGGGGAAATTGAAGTTGGAGAGCAGAAAAAAATTCTTTGCAGAGAGAGTGCTCAGGGATTGGAATGGGCTGCCCAGAGAGGGGGTGGATTCCCCATCCCTGGAGGTTTTTAACCTGAGCTTGGCCGTGGCACTGAGTGCCATGATCTGGTAAAGGGACTGGAGTTGGACCAAGGGTTGGACTTGATGATCTCGGAGGTCTTTTCCAACCCAATCCATTCTGTGGTTCTGTGATTCTATGATTTTCAGCTTCAGGTGTTTTGAGCCCCAGTCCTTACTAAAATGAGGCACTGGAAATTCAGGCCCTTTGATGCCACCCTTGGATAGGACCACAAAGCTTTCCCACTGTTCCTGAGGTGTCTCAACATGTCCCCAAACTGCAAATGTCCTCGACACCCTCAGTGAGGTTGGGTGGATGGGAAGCTCCTGCACCTCGTGCTTTCTCTGCAGTCAGAGTGTGTTTCTGCTTCAGGAATGTGCAGCAGAAGATGATGTAACTTTGGGTTCTGACACTTCTCTGGGTGAAGGGCAGAGCCAGGAATAGAATTCAGGGCTCTGCAGTGTGATGTGCTCTGGCTGCCCTGCCTGCTGCTACCAGAGCTTTGCTGACCCAGCTGCAGGCAGAGCTGGGCACAGACAGAGTGTACTTCACTTGTGTATGTTCCTCCTGCAGTTCAGTAAGTTTTCTTTCACTTCTTGAAAGCCACTGCACTTTCATCTTACCCTTATGCGGCAATTCTGTCAAGCAATGGAAGATTTGCAGTGATACCAGTGGGAAATGTGGCGTTTATTGAGTATTTATTCCAAATTCTTTGCTGTAATGAAAAATTAAGCAGCATGGGGAGCATGTGGATAGGTATAGAGTGGAAAGAGTGGCATGAGCAGCTCTTGAGAATTGCCTCTGAAACATTTGGAAGTCTGTTCCAGTGTGTGTGGGAGCACCGTGAGGTCTGACTGCTCAAAGCTGGTAAGGCACTGGGACCTTGGCAAGGTGCTGGTTATAACATGGAGAGTTTGCACTGCACTCTCTGGTTCTGTGACTCTGCCTTTGATTTGCAGGGCAGGCTGGAAATGCAAAGGTTGAGGCAGGTTTATAAATGGCAATATCACTGGCTTGGTGCTTATTGTGAGGCCACTCTCATCTCACCCCGTGGTGAATTCAGCAATCCCACCTCAGTGCAGTTCTAACAGTGCTGTCTTTCCCACTGATTAATGAATTAAGCATTAATCTGTTATTACCACTGAGAACTGAGTGGAATCAGCCAAATGCAAGTTATCAATTTCCAAAACATTTCTGAACTAAGGATTATTTGTGTTTCGAGGGGTCCTTTAATTCTTTGTTTATTTTAAATATGTTGCATATGATTAGTTGTGCTTTATGGGGCTGAGTGGATCATTGGGAACACAGTGAGTGAGTTTGCATATCCATTCAATAGTTTTGTTGGAAATAAACTTGTTTGGGGTTGGTTCTTAAGGAGTGTCATTTTCCTTCTTTCCTCTTGTTGCATGTACTTAATGATTTACAAGTTTTCTTTCTTTTTTTTTTAATTTTGTTTTATTCTTCATATAATTAACCCAAGTTCCAGACTTCTTTTTTTCTCCTGCACACCATTCTGTACAGCCCAGTCTAGAGAAGGAATTGAGATACTCTCAGCCTAATTCACTATCACTGGTTTTAAGGCAGTGTAACTTCACTGAAATAACAAAAAATAATAAAATCCCAAAGCATAATACTGAAATGCTGTTGTGATGAAGCAGGCTTGGCTATTAGCCAAAAATCTGCTGATAAAACTCCACTAATCCTGTATCTGCAGAATAAACCAGACATTTTCCCCTGTGTGGGCCACTGACATAAGAGTTGGACTCGATGATCCTTGTGGGTCCCTTCCAACTCAGAACAGTCTGTGATTATTTGTGATATTGACTGAGTAGGTAGCCAGAAATTCTGTGATTTTTCAGAGGCTCAAAACCCCCAGAGACTGTGTTTTCCTGCAATTTTAATGTGCTTGCACATTCCTTGTTATTGCATATTTCTGACTTCTTTGGAATCTCACAGATTTCTCATGGATGATGTGGGTTCTCTGTTAGCATAGAAAAAGATCATCCAAATTCATATGGATGTCACCTGGCAAGTGGCATCACTCAAGTGATAATATGAAAGCCTTTGGGTGTAAAGAAAAAGCTGATGTTCACTGTCATGAGAAGAACATCCATAATAGTTCAGCCTGTATCTCTTAATCCTAATGAATTGTTGCTGAAGGTTCTGAAAGGTAACTGCATTTTTTTCCAGCAGTGTCTAACAGGAAAATATTGCTCAGCCTGGCTGATGTAATTTACTTCTGGCCTGTTCTACACTTTAGGCTGGTTTGCTTATACCATTGTTTTGGCAGCATTCAGGCAAAGAACAAAACTGAAGATCAATAAAAGCATTAGAAAGAAATGTTATTCTCTGGGGTGAGGCAGTACCTTGTGCTGCCCCTGAGCAAACACGGGTTTGCAGAGCTGATCATCCCCAAGGCTGATTGATAAAGGAGCTGTCCCAAGTATCCTGTCTTCAATATTAGAGAACCAATCCTGTGCTTGGCTGGGGTGGAAAAGGAGGTTGTGATATGGAGTTCTGCACAAACACAGTGCTGCCTTCTGACCACTCAGTGCCATCTTCTGACTGTGTATTTCAGAAGTTATTTCATTTCTGTGTAGTTCAGCATTAACCCCTTTGCACCCAGAAAGCCAGAAATGACCCAGTTTGTGACACAAACATCTCATAAAGAATTGTGGCAGTTCCTGAATCCTGGAAGGAGCAGGAGCTGAGGGAATTGAGCCCAGATGTACAGGCTGCAAGGCTTATTCTTGAGAATAATGGACCAAAGTTGTTGCATGTCAGAGACTCACCTGAACAAATGTCTCTTGACTGTTTCTGTATACATTGAGTGTATGTAAAGAGTTGTGTATTTGTGCTGTCACCAGGAGGTTGGAACCTTCCCACCTGAGTGGTGTGGTGGTTCTGTGAGCCTGATGCAGATGTGTTCAACCAAAAGGAGTTGGGGTGGTTTGTTTTTAATCCTCTCACTGTCTTTTAGAACTGTCAGTTCAAAGTCAGGTGGTGTTCAGAATGTCAGTGTTTTCCATATGGCCAGTGAAAACTTGTCTGGAAAAGCCAGAGGACCTTCAAGCAGTGTTTCTTCTTGCTTCTAGTGAGGTGGGTGAGGGGAGAGATGAGAGGCAGAGGCTTCATGAGCTGTTGATTGTCCCTTATAGCTGAAGTTGTTGTTACTGAGAGGCTGAAGAACAGTTGTGATGCCTGTGGCTCCTGCTGAGCTGTGCTCTGTGGGAGTGAGACATGGTGTTCTTTTTCAGTGGATGTGGCTGTCATTTTCTAAGCTTGATGCTTATGTAAAATATGGCTTTTAAATATTAGGGGGTTGGGGGTTGGTTTTTTGAGAGGTTTTTTCCCCTCTTTATGTGACAGCAGTGCAGTTCTTTCAGACTGATGGTGCATTATCTTGATGTAACCCTTGCAAGATGGTTGAGGTTTTTCTTTCTAGTTACTTCTTTGGGGTAATTCACATTTTCTAAGCTTGATGCTTATGTAAAATAAGGCTGTTAAATATTAGGGTGCTGGGGTTTGGGATTTTGTTTTTTTTTTCCCTCTTTATGTGATAGCAGTGCAGTTCTTTCAGACTGATGGTACATTATCTTGATGTAACCCTTTCAAGATGGTTGAGGTTTTTCTTTCTAGTTACTTCTTTGGGGTAATTCACACTTTCTTAATGTAACATGAGGTTTTTAAATATTAGGGTGTTGGGGTTTTGTTTTCTGAGAGGCTTTTTCCCCTCTTTATGTGACAGCAGTGCAGTTCTTTCAGATTGAAGATGCATTATCTTGATGTAACCCTTGCAAGATGGTTGAGGTTTTTCTTTCTAGTTACTTCTTTGGGGTAATTCACATTTTCTAAGCTTGATGCTTATGTAAAATAAGGCTGTTAAATATTAGGGTGCTGGGGTTTGGGATTTTGTTTTTTTTTTCCCCCTTTATGTGATAGCAGTGCAGTTCTTTCAGACTGATGGTGCATCATCTTGATGTAACCCTTTCAAGCTGGCTGAGGGTTTTCATCTTGATGTAACCATTTCAAGCCAGTTGAGGTTTTTCTTTCTCGTTTTCTCTGGGGTAGTTCCCATGGCTTGTGTGCAGTGGGCAGCTCTGGCACCACTCAGGTGCCCAGTGTGCCCTGTGTTGCGTGCTGAGGTGGTTTGGCAGGGCAGGCAGGTTGGGGATATGCTCCGGTACCCCGAACAAGAGTCCTGTGGCTCTGCTGAGCTCAGCTGTCAGCCAGCAGCATTGTGGTGGAACAGAGCTCTCCTGGGGCTCTTTGGGTGACTGATGGCATTGAAGGAGAGAGGAAGGCACAAGGAATCCTTTCCAGCACGCTTCGTTGGGCAGAGGTAATGGTGTGAGCCCTGACAGAGAGACAGATCTGCTCTCTGAGGGGAGCCAGGCTCAGGAGCACTGAATTTCCCAAAAGACTGCAAATTAAGATTGTTCCTTTGCTTTGCTGTGGAGCAGAAAAGCATAAGATTAGATAAGCTGCTTTGTGCTATTCTGAAATAAGGTCCTATAATGTTTTGTTCTCTTTAGTGGTAAATGCAGCTGTTAAGAAGATAACAGTAACTTCAAACCCCAATCAGAGGCTCCTGAGAGGAGCACAAGGTCTGTTACATGTGGTTGCAGTTAAATAAATGACCCAAGTGAGGATGTCTGTACCAAATCCCAGAATTAGGAGTGTGAGAATTGATAGATATTTTTGCAAAGCAGGAAAATGGAACAGCTATAAAATTTCAGATAGGCAGGACAGGGAGACCAGGAGAGGGCTGAGTAAGAGGAATAAACAGGAATAAGTTGTGGAGAGAGACAAACAACCTCAGCTGCTCTTGGATTTGAGTCAGTGCAAGGCTTGAATCTGCACATCCACTCGACAGAAAGGCTCTCTGGGTTGTTTCTCTATCACTGTTGCAAAGTCTGATGAGGTGAAATACCATAAAAATAAACAATAAATATTTTCATTTAAAATGAAGAAAAACTTGAATTCATTGGAATTCTGAATTTCCATTGCTCTGCCTCCCATCCTGCAGTGCACTGATTTTTGTTCAGAATACCTCAGAATTGTAGCATTTAAAATAACAAATAACTAGAGAAAGCCCATTATAATATTATTCATCCCCTTGGATGGCTGTGTTGGTTTATGCAGTGAAAGCTGCAGGGTGATATTTGGCTCTGCAGTGCCCTGCCCAGTCATGCTGTTTGAGGCACAACACAGCTGAGCTTTCCATGGCAGTGAAATCACATTCTCCCACTCAAAGCCTGATTAATCAGTCTGTACACAAAACTGAGACCAGGCTGGAACTGAAATCCACCATCCTTGCCCATGGCTGGCCTGGAGAGTAGCACAGGTTTTCATAGAATCATAGAATGGATTGTGTTGGAAAAGACCTCCAAGATCATCAAGTCCAACCCTTGGTCCAACTCCAGTCCCTTTACCAGATCATGGCACTCAGTGCCACGGCCAAGCTCAGTTGAAAAACCTCCAGGGATGGGGAATCCACCCCCTCTCTGGGCAGCCCATTCCAATCCCTGAGCACTCTCTCTGGAAAGAATTTTTTTCTGCTCTCCAACTTCAATTTCCCCTGGCAGAGCTTGAGCCCATCGTGCCCCCTTGTCCTATTGCTGAGTGCCTGGGAGAAGAGACCAACCCCCACCTGGCCAGAACTTCCCTTCAGGTAAGGAGAGAGCAGCAAGGGCAGGTTGTAAGTGCCACTTGTGCTGAGTTAAAGCCATTCAGCACATCTGCACAGATCCAGGTCTTCATCCCACTGTTTGGCCACTTTGGAGCTGTTGTGGGGTTACTCCCTGAGGAATTTTAGCTGTGACCAGACCACAAAGGAAGGGCAATTCCATCAAGAAGGTGCAAGTCAGGGATTTAGAAAACTTGGTTTCATTCTACATGCCTTCAGGTTTCCTGTCTGACCAAAGGCACTGGATTATCTCCCAGTTTCCTGCCCAAACAGCTTTGGAGTCAGAACTGTGTGACTTGCCATTCCTGCACAGACCTTACAGCAGCATTTGTGGGGCTTGCCATGATCACCACCATGCTGTGACCCCATGAGTACCTCAGGTGGACTTAGGATGGACTTCGATGTAACTTAGGAAATGGTTTCCTTGACTCTAATTCTCTGGAAAATTCATATTTTTCCCATAAACTAAAATATCAGGTGTTAAAAGTGCTAGGACTTTTCCCTGACCTTTCCTTTCCATGCTTGCTTCTCATTATCCTGGTGTTCCCTGTTTATCATTCCACACTTAGCTGAAATAATCGTGGTTCCTGAGGAACACCTGCTGTGATTAACTGAAGGGCCATATGTTGCCTCAGCAGGGCAAAGTCACCTGTAAACTCTTTTCCTTTTTTTGAAGGGGAGGACAGATCCTACTTTCAGGGAGCAACTTGTTTGAAGGGGCAGCAAAAACCCCCCTCCAGGGGAAGGGGCAGCAGCATCCAAACTGCTTTGTAAGCAGTGCAGGGGTATTTCAGCCTTGGCTTTTCATTACAGAATTCTGCCAGGCTGGTGATCTTTCAGGCTTTAATAGAGCAAAAGATATTCCTTAAATGTGATTCATCTGATCTCACCTGAGCCAGCCACGCTGTGGTTGTACTTCAGCCAAGTGGTTACGCTTGTTTTGCAGCTGCTGGAGTGAAGAGAACAATTAATTTGGGGCTGTGGTTCATCTGCCCCAATTTGGATGGCTGTGTTAGAGGGAGATGGATGGTCCCTGCTCCAGCTTATTGACCAAAGGAAGCCCAGAGAACCAGCCTGGGTGGATCCTGCCTCTCAGGTCAATATTCTGATACACAATCTCTAACGTTTAGTCCTGAGTAGAACAAGAGTTTTCTTCTGAAAATGGCAGTAAATCTTCCAAAGTCAATGTCTCTGTTGTTGACTTTTCTCTAGATATAGATATTATAGAATATAAATGAGTGCAGCTGATGTACTCGGGGCAGAGACTGGTGCCAGGTTATAAACCTAATAAATCTTGATATTTAATATGCTGTGGTGGTCTGCTGTTTGGAAGAGAAATAATGTAGGGGTTTTTTTTGCAAAAGGGAGGAAAGAAACGTGGATCTCCAGTGGGAAATGTGAGAGAATATGTGGTGAGATGTCCTTACCAGGCAGGCCAGAGGTGGAAATACATTGGGCAAGGGGAAAAGAAGAACATTTTCTCCCCTGTCATACCCTGGTGACTCCTGGGTTTTCTGATACAAAATGTATTTCATTTTTCACTCTACAGCACAGAAGGAAATGGCTTTATTTGGGGTGGGAGGTTCAGGACACAGCCTTGACCTCAAGGGGGAAGATTCTCCACTTGAGATCTGATAGGATGTTACCTAAAATCAAAGAAAAATTCTCTGGACAATTTTAGTATGGTAAGATAGAGGGCAGGTCTTTAATTAAAGCACTTTAAGCTGCATAAATAAATTAATACACACACATAGGACAGATTTTACAATTTTATAATTCATGTCTAATGGGATACACCCATTCTGAAAATTGTCCATCTCCAGGACCTCCCTTAGGGCTACCCATAAAGTCTCCCATGACCACCATTTCCTCCCACTCTTCATCTTCCTCAGGTCTTCTGTCCTGCTTGGAACAAATTCAAGGATTCTGGGCCTTCTGACTGGCTGTGACTGAAGTTGGATCAAGGAATGCTCTGCATATGTCTTGTTCTTGTACACTCTTTTCAGACTGGATCTCTCTCATCTTGCTCAAAAATTCCTGTCTACCAAAATCCTTGACAAAAAACAAGCAGCATTTTGGAATTTGGGACAAAAGTATTTAATTAAAAGCTCTATCCTGAAGTGTCAAAATCTGCATTAAAATCTTTACACTTCTGAGCCTGAAGGGCACATCCTGATGGCACCTTTTTCACTGCCAGTTCTTCCCCCCTTTGCTCTTTGAGCCATTGCCAGGCTGAAGGTGCTGTCCGAGGTACTGAGTGGACACATCAGGACACAACTTTCAGATAATGCCACATTTCATCCTAAAAGCAAAGCAGCTCTAAAATTAAAGGCTGTACCTGCTGGGTTTTCCTCATTTATATGATAATGTCATGTGGGGGAAAAAATAATCTTTGGTGTTTTCGTGGAGTTTTGAGGAATTAAAAGAAAGGATTAGAAATGAGAAGCTGAGTTGGAAAAATACATTTTATTCTTAAAAAAATAAAGGCTGGTGAAAGGAGGAATTCATTAATGTTATAGTCTTTCTGCTCACGTGCTTTGGGAACATGAAGTTTTATGGTTATGTTCCATCTTTCTGCACCATCTGGAAAGGAAGAGTTTCAAATCAATTCTTTTTTCCTAATTTTTATCAGTGTGTCAGAAGTTTGCTTTAAATGCTTCAGGAAGAGCAATTTTCTGACATCGTGAACTTGAAAGTGAGTTTTGACAGATTGAGTCCCCCATTTGTGTAATAAATACAGTTCATAATCCACTATGTGCAATTGGTGCTGAGAATTTCAGAGATTTGCTTTTCTAACTTGCAGGATGACATTGAAAAAAGAGCTCAGTTTTTATTAGGACATTACATGCTTTTTAACAACTTATTTTACTCCTTCAAACTCCACCTGAAAAGAACAACACATTTTAACAGTAACAGCTTAGAATATTTTTAACCAAAATCCTTGTTCCAAACTCAGTTTGTCTGAATGTCTGATTGTATGTTCCCATTCAGAAAATAAATATTAAATGCAAAAATAATTTGATGTCATTCCAATGGAAATTAAACTGAACAATAAATCAGAAACAGCCATTTACAAGTTCTTCTTCTGGAGGGGACCAACAAATCATTATTGTGGAGCAGAGCTGAAGTGGAAATGCTCAGCTGAACACATTCCATCACCCAACCTTAGAGATTCCACAGTTAAATCCAAGCAAATCAGGGGTACCCAGATCAGCTGCTTTGCCTTGAGCTTCGTGCAATGGCTCAGAAATGGTGTAACCACCTGAAAGTATTTTAGAGATAAATTAACTGCACAGAGCCAGCTTGAGTGCCTGGACACACATTATGGGATGGAGAGCTCTAGACACTTACAGAAGGGATTTTCTTTTTAATGTCCTATTCCTTGAGTTGTTTGGTTGCATCTGACCCTCAACTTTTATGTTTTTCAAGACTCTGTGGGATGGGTTGGGAAGCCACAAGTGGGAAGCTGCCACTCTCACACCTGTATTGTTCTTAATGCTGTAATTTGTAATCATTATTTTTTTGTGTAGCCTCTTCCCTCTTACTCTGAATATTTGGGGCTGGGAATGCTTAAAGGACTCTTGCTGATACACAGAATATTTTTCATGAGATGGTGTGATTGCTTTATCTGTTATACTGTATATAATGTCTGGAAGAAAAGCAGATAAAAAATTTAAGGCCTTTTGCAAAGTTTAGTGGATGATCCTGAGCAAGTTTGGGGCAAGACTGCTTTGAAAAAGTGTGTTGTATTTTCCCTTTCTTTAATATCAGCTGTAGAGGGAACCAGGTGTGGGGTAATGTCATTTTACAGTGAAAAATTTAAAACCACATCCACGAGCTTTGAGGGAGAATTATGAGCCACATAATCTGCAAGGAATGTTTCCATAAACCATTAACAGACTGTTAGAGCAGGTGGGAAAGGAATTCCCTGGAGACAGAGGGTATTTTGTTGGATCTGAGGAGTTTCTGCTGATCTCACAATACCTGTTTCCAAACTCTGTTCTTCTGACAGGGAAACCTCATTTTCAATGGACAGAATGACTTGGAGGCAAATTTGAGGAGGAGGTTTCCCTTCTTAGGGAACCATCTGGTCCTCAGCTGGGATTTTCCTGCTCCCTTTTGTCTTCAGAGTGCCTGTTCTCTGTGTGTCCCAACACTGGTGCATCTGAGAGTTCCTGGAAACCAAACAGAACAAATACACGTGAAACTTGATGTCAGAATTTTCTTTTTTTTTTTTTTTTTGATAGAAATATTTCTTTTTAAAGCACTCTTTTAGAAAGTATATTAGAGAGCATCAATTTAATGCTTCTGCATTTTGGATTATTTTTTTCCTGTAGTATTCCTTGGGATTATTTTCTCCTCTCTACATAAGAGATGAGACTCTTTAAATCACAAAAGGAGCATCCCTACCCCTGTGAGCAGCCTCACAAAGGCAGGCAGAGATTATTTACTGCTGACTGTAATGGATGAGAAAACCCCCAGAAAGCTCTTGCAAACCCCATTCAAATTGTTTCTGTGCAGCTCTTCAGTGTCTTGAATAGCCTTTGGATGTCTCCAAAAGCTGTGTGTGGTTTCCCATCTTTCTTGCCTACTGCAATTGGATGAATTTAAAGCTTATAAAAAGCATTATGTGTGCTGAGAAGTGAAGGAAGGGTGTCCACCACCCCCCCAGCCTTTTTTCAGCATAACAGATGCAAACCTTTGTTTGGGTGGTCAACAACAAAGTTATTTGTTGCTCTCTCTGTCACAGTTTCAATAAAAATGGATTGTAGAAAAGAGACTCAGTATTTAAAATAAGAACTGTGAGCCCTCAGCAGTCTGGGGGATGCCCACAGAGCACCCAGGGGCAGCAGGGTGGGAATGATTCCCCAGCAGGACAAGCTCTGGAAGCCTCACAGAGCTGAGGATGTGATGCAGGACCCCCAAATTTACTGGGGAGCTGAAGGGCTCAGGCATCAGATTTGGATGTGATGGAAGTAAATTGCAAAAATAATGTTAGGAAAACACAAGGGGTGTAGAATAAATTTAGGGCATGACATTCCTGCTCACCTCCCTGCTGGCTGAAGGGACTGGGTCTGGACAACAGCAGTTGGTTAGGATGGTTCTTGGAAAAACAAAGATCATTTATGACCAAATAAACACCTTTGATAAAAAAAGAACAGTATTAACATAGAACTATAGAGTAACATAATTAACTGTATTTTTTGATGTGTCTCTAAGTGACTTGTAGTCATTTGTAAGTCAAATCTATTTGGGGTTTTTCTGCAATTAATGTGTAAAATGCAGAATTGAGCTGATGCAGGAACGTGGGCAAGCTGTTCAGTCTCACTGTGTGTTTCTGTGGGGCCACAGCACTTCAGAGACCTGTTCTAAACTAATTTCCAGAGTTCAGTGGCAGCTCTTGAAAAGTGACTTAGCAGCCCAGTCTCATTCCTACAGATCATCATTGCAGTCCCTCTTAAATCTTCCTCTGATGCAACTGAGAATAGAAGCTGCAGCTGAATAATTGTAAAAATACCTAAGAGGGGTTTATATACATAAAGCAGCTTTTAAAAAGTAGAATCTTGTTAGAGCCCATCAAGGAAGCTGAAATAATTTGCATGTTTTTCCAGTAGAATGTGTCACAAAACTACTCAGCAGTCTTTCTAAGAGTGTATTTATCTTGTCTTGTAATTAAACTTGAAATGGGGAGGTAATTGCAGCCTGTGCTACGTGGAAACTGTAAAACAACCTTGGGGTGTGCTGTTCAAGGGGAATTTAGAAAACTGCTAGTGGAGGGTAAGCACATTTCTGCAAGCTCTGTGGGACAGAGAGAGTTCCCAGACAGGGCAAAGAGTGACTCTGAGGAAGCTGCAGAAATGCAGAGCAGGCTCATCAGCTCTGCTCATCAACTCACCAAATCCACTGTTAGTGTTTCTCCTCTCTCCTTCAATGGCTAAAGATTTCCTTTGCTCCATGTCCTTTCACTCAGGAAATTGCCAAGTGACCAATAAAATGGATTTCCTCTTTGTGTGCACAAATTGATCACCAGAGGAAAGCAGTTCCATGTCTTACATCTCTGTTTCTATCTACATAATGTCCATGGGCAGTTTCAGGGCACTTCAGTGTTCACCAACTCCAGCTCTCAGCGAAGTTAAGAAGTTTCTTGCCTCAGCTACTGAGATGTACCTTTGATCTGTGGGTTTGTTGAATTCCAAGAAGGAAATGATCTCCCTGAGCCTGTTGTAATTTTTTTCCTGGTGAGGACAGGAAGGCATTTACCCTTTTCCACTTGGGAAACACTTTGTGTCCCTGCCCCATGACCTCGTGGTGGCTTTCCCTGCAGCTGCTGGGCACTGCCTGGTTCTCACTCAGCAGTGGAACCTTCTTACTTCCCCCTGGCACAAACAAAAGTAACTTCAATATGTATTGGGTCCAGTCCTGTTTAACATCTTTAGTGATGATTTAGATGAGAGGATTGAGTCCATCAGCAGCAAATTTGCTGATGACACCAAGCTGGGAGGGAGTGTCGACCTGCTGGAAGGCAGGAGGGCTCTGCAGAGGGATCTGGATACACTGGAGAGATGGGCTGATTCCAGTGGGATAAAGTTCAATAAGGCCAAGTGCAGGTCCTGCCCTTTGGCCACAACAACCCCCTGCAGCGCTCCAGGCTGGGCACAGAGTGGCTGGAGAGCAGCCAGGCAGAGGGACCTGGGGGGACTGAGGGACAGGAAGCTCAACAGGAGCCAACAGTGTGCCCAGGTGGCCAAGAAGGCCAATGGGATCCTGTCCTGGATCCAAACTAGCGTGGCCAGCAGGCCCAGGGCAGTGACCCTTCCCCTGGACTCTGCCTTGGGGAGGCCACACCTTGAGTGTTGTGTTCAGTTCTGGGCCCCTCAGTTCAGAAAGGATATTGAGGGGCTGGAGCGGGGCCAGAGAAGAGCAACGAGGCTGGAGAAGGGACTGGAGCACAAGTGCTGTGGGGAGAGGCTGAGGGAGCTGGGGGTGTTCAGCCTGGAGAAGAGGAGGCTCAGAGGTGACCTCAGCACTGTCTGGAACTGCCTGAAGGGAAGTTCTGGCCAGGTGGGGGTTGGTCTCTTCTCCCAGGCACTCAGCAATAGGACAAGGGGGCACGATGGGCTCAAGCTCTGCCAGGGGAAATTGAAGTTGGAGAGCAGAAAGAAATTCTTTGCAGAGAGAGTGCTCAGGGATTGGAATGGGCTGCCCAGAGAGGAGGTGGATTCCCCATCCCTGGAGGTTTTTCAGCTGAGCTTGGCCGTGGCACTGAGTGCCATGATCTGGTAAAGGGACTGGAGTTGGACCAAGGGTTGGACTTGATGATCTTGGAGGTCTTTTCCAACCCAATCCATTCTATGATTCTATGATTCTATGTGCATATCCTTGATCGTGGCAAAATCTTCTGGATGTTTGTGGGAGTTTTGGAGGCAAAACTGACTCCACCATCTGATGGATAATATACTTTTTTAGCAGTAATGATTAATGGTTGTTCAAAGTGATTTAACACGACTTGAAATGTGGTGTCAGCATCAAAGGTGTGTAAATATTATGGAAGGACAAACTGAAATGATACACAACATTTCATGGTAAGGTGATGGTTGATGGTGTTTGGTTTGGTTCATTTGACAAAAAGGAATTGTCCTCTTCATTAACATTATTTTTCCTGATTATTTAAGTAGCATTAGTAAGATCTGAATAGTTTTTGAAAACATGCTCGTTTGCTGAGTGCTCCGAGGGAGCAAAACTTGAAAGAAACCAAACACAACTGACTGACATCTCTGTCTGCCAAAATTATTTGGCTTCCTTTGACTTTCTGAAGAGAGTTCCTGCAGTAGTGTCTTACCTAAGAGATAATTAACAGAAGGAGGAAAATGAGGAGCTGAAAAGAGAATCCCAAAACAATTCCCTTCCCTTGTGTTCTTACAGGGTTAAAAATTTCTGAGCCATCCTAACAGCTCTTAGAAACCATTTCAAATAAAGCTCTTTCACCCTGGGAACAGCTTCATGAAAAGTGAGCACAAAAAGACACTGACATTTTAGCAGCATCTTTTGAGCATTAAGTCTCTCTTCTTATACAATAAAACCTCCAAATCACTTTGCCTTCCAGTCTGGGAATTGTCTGTCTTTGAGGTAAGGCTGGATCTGTGCTTGTTTGATCTACTTTATGTTTAAGGAGATTACAGGATATTCAGGATAATGCAAACCATCTCAGATGCACAGGTTTGTTGTCCTGCAAGGCTGATTTTGGCTCTGGAAGTTCACACAGTTTCTGGGCTAACACTGTGGGAAGAATTGTCTTCCTTGCCACGTTGGGTTGCAGCAATTTTTTGTTATTTTTTGGTTTGTTTGGTCTGGTTTTACTTAGCTATAATTGTCATTTATTTTCTTTTGCTGCACAGGGACTCAGGACATGATTGTGTGAGGAATTGTAAAGCTGTGAGATCGAGGTCCTGTGCTGCCCACACGTTCATTTATACATTTCTTTGCAACTGCTGGAGTTTGCATTTTCCTTTCTCCCTCTCCTGTACAGTTACCTGAAGAGTTTTGTATTTGATCTCTGACTATAACTTGAATTACAGAGATGTTATCATAGAACCCCAAGGGTTGGAAGAGACCTTAAACTTCACCTAATCCCAGCCCCGAAATCTCTTCTTTGAGCTGTGCTAAGTGACATACCTGGAAATGTTTTCTTTATATGATAAGGACCTCTTGTTTCAGTGAAGTCCCAATACAATTTCACCCTTCTCCTGATTTTTATCCAGCCATGAAATCCTTTTTTCATTAATTTTTAGAACCAAATAGAACATATTTTGCTTTGTGGAAAGACTAAAACTTTTTTATGCATCAAGTCTCCAACTGTGAATACGAAAGTTTCTTTCAAATGTCCTGCCATAACAAAACATTCATGTTTAAACAGCATTTTATAACAAATGTTACTTTCAATCAAAGTGTGTTTTTATAGAAAATTTTCAACCAATCTAATTGTGCATCACCTCAAGTCTATTTGAATTTGCACTTTGAATTTGAGGGGGAAAAAGCTTCCCCAAACTTTGGAAGAGCTTATTGTATTCTGTCTGTGTTTCCTGAGGACTGAATACATTTGACAATTGTTTATCAGTATTAATTTAATCTAAAATTCACTTTCCCTCAGAAATCCCCAGGGTAAATGCACTGGCAGAGGTAACTAAGGCAAAACTCCTTCTTGGCTTTGTTTCTTCAGGGAAACACTTCACAGACAGAAATTATGTACTCAGGAGTGAGGTGAAATCATCCTAAGAGGAATTTCATCATTGCTGGAAAGAATCTAATGGGTTGTGTATGAAGGAGAAGGATGATATCACTCATTTGAAGCCTCTCTTAATGCACCAGTGACTTCACCATTTCAGCAAACTGCCAAAAAAGATGCATGATGTGAGCCCTGGTGTCTTTATTACTGCACACGATATCCTGGCCCATTCCTTAACTCAGCAAGTGCCACTGAGCAGAGCCAACAGTTCAGAGCAGAATTCTTCTCTCCCACTTTTTAATTTATTTTTTTTACAACCCTTACCACTTGGTTTATCCCTCCCCATCCCCTCTTGCTTTGAGTTTGTCATTCCTAGTCCTCACCTTTTGCTTTCCTGTTCCTTTTATAGCCTTGTTAGCATTAGTTTAGCAACGTTCATTGCCATGGAAGCAACTCTGGGAAAAATTAAGGCTTGCATCTGATTATCAAATTGTCTTGGAAGTGAAAATTCCGAACCATTCTGGCCTTGTTCTGTTACTCTTGGGGAGTTTGCTTTGCTGTTATAGCTAAAAATAAAATGATTTGTGAAGAGAAATCAGATGGGCATCGTTCTCTTAGTCTGCAGAAAGGGCTACAATATCACATTATGTAAGTCAAAGAAGTGTGAGAATATTAATAACTCTGTCAATCAACTTAATGTTTCATTTTCAGCCACGTTTTACCTCTAATCTTAAAGCAGAATAGTGTTCCCCAGCTTGGAAACACTATTGCTCATCAGTCCATTCCAAAGTGCCTTTCCCTGTATCATTCTTATTTTTGACATCAGGAAAACTTGAAGCAAAAGTCAAATGAGCTTTCTGAGCGCTGTTCAGCTTCCTCCTCACCACCATTAGACCTTAGTTGTGATTGTAGTTCTTCATTTAGAAGTGTCTTTATTAAGACAGTCTCCTCCTCGTGGGCTCACACCACGATCCTCACCATCTTCTCTCATTCTGTCCTCTTGGCCACAGAGATGTGGGTAAGTGGCTTTGTCCTTCACTGCCACGATGAGCCACAGGGCTCATGAATAAATACAGAGGCCTTTATTCTACTCTGAAAGTAACTTGAGGCTGGAATAATTTCAGAAGCCTTTCTGGCCTCACTCCTGAATTGTGCAAGACTCTGAGAAGAAATTGGTGTTGTTGAGGAGATGAATAAACCTCTGAGGAAGCAAAGAAGACATTGGCACCTCACTGGGGCTAGTGGCAGCTGTGACATGTGCCAGCTCTGCTGGGTCTGGCAGCAAAGAAAGGACCTTTGCAGGTGAAGAGAAGTGAGACCTCTTGGGAGGAGCTGAGGCTGGGCTGGGTCCTTAAGGGTGGGTTAAATAGCCCAGATTTCCCATGCTGATCATCACCTTCCAGCTTCAGCCCCAAACAGATGCAGGACAGACAGATCCAAGGGCCAGAAGCAGGACCCATCTGGCTGAGGATTCCAGGGGTGGCCACAGGCTGCCTCACTCTGCCCTTGGAACTGTCTTTGTGCATCTGCAGTGGTTTTGGTGCCCAGTCTGTGGCTGCTCCAGGGACACAAATAGGTGAAATATGGTGGATAAACACCCTCAGTTCTTGTTTCTCAAAGTTCACTGTAAAACCCATAAAGATTTCCATGCAGAAACTGTGGGGCTGCAATCAGCCTGTGCCAATTTGGGGTGTAACTCCTTTTTTGTTTAATTAGCCCCTTATCAAAGGGAGGGCAGTGCTTGGCCATGCCATGGAAGTTTTTAAGGTGAGACTGGACGTGGCACTGAGTGCCATGATCTGTAATCAAAGTGGGGTTGGATTAAGGGTTGGACTTGATGATCTCAGAGGTCTCTTCCAACCCAACTGATTCTATGATTCTATGATCTGTCTTGCCAAGCACCATTCTCACACCAGTCCTTTACCTTTGTCCAGACCTCACAGGCTGGAAGATGGAGAGGGTGGTTGCACTGTGGGATGTGGTTTGTGGAAGGCTCCTGTGGGGCATTTCATGGGAGAAGGAGCAGCAGAGTGTAAGTGTGTAAGTGTAAGACAGTTTTATTCAAAAACTCCATGGAGAGAAAAAAAAAAAAGGTAAAAGCCTTGCTCTAACTTCTAATTACAGAATATATCTCTTCCTTATTGCTCCATCCCATAGGTTGAACCACAGTGTCCATAAAACTCATCACAGCTTTACTTGAATGACACTTTTTGACAAATGTTCACCATTGCTATGACCATGTTATCTCTCAAGATTCCTTTGCCATGAGTAGAATAACCTCAAACCTTCTTATCTCCTTTGTTTTTGCTAGTTGCTAGTCTCTTTCCCACAGAACTAAACTCCTGCGTCTGTCAGCAGGCCCCAGAATCTGTCTGCAATTCTAAAACACCTTTTTCTCAACTCAACTCTACAGCAGAGCCCCATCTTGCTCCAGTCAAGGTATTTGGACATCACACTGACATGCACATATTGGTTTCCTCAGACTTGTGTACAGCCCCCAGGTGAAACTACCACATCTCTGTGGTTCTATCTGCTCTGAAAGGTTCTGTCTAGAGTGGTTGTTTTTTATTTCTCTTTTCTCTCCAGCTGTTAACACCAGAGTGTTGCTGCAAATCTCAGTTCCAAAGTGTAACTGTTGGTCACGTGTACAAGTAAATGTTCCCAGAGGTAGCTCTGAAACATTCACTTCATCACTTATGTCCAAGTGCTCTGTGAATGCTGATAAAATAAAAAAAAACAACCAACAAATAGCAAAACAAAACAAAACAAACAAACAAAAAACAGTACAAAAAAATCAAACAAACCAAACAAACAAACAAAAAACCAAAACAAAATAAAAAAAACAAATAATTTGCTGATGACACCAAGCTGGGAGGGAGTGTCGACCTGCTGGAAGGCAGGAGGGCTCTGCAGAGGGATCTGGATAGACTTGAGAGATGGGCTGATTGCAATGGGATGAAGGTCAATAAGGCCAAGTGCAGGTCCTGCCCTTTGGCCACAACAACCCCCTGCAGCGCTCCAGGCTGGGCACAGAGTGGCTGGAGAGCAGCCAGGCAGAGGGACCTGGGGGGACTGAGGGACAGGAAGCTCAACAGGAGCCACCAGTGTGCCCAGGTGGCCAAGAAGGCCAAGGGGATCCTGGCCTGGATCCAAACTAGCGTGGCCAGCAGGCCCAGGGCAGTGACCCTTCCCCTGGACTCTGCCTTGGGGAGGCCACACCTTGAGTGTTGTGTTCAGTTCTGGGCCCCTCAGTTGAGGAAAGAGATTGAGGGGCTGGAGCGGGGCCAGAGAAGAGCAACGAGGCTGGAGAAGGGACTGGAGCACAAGTGCTGTGGGGAGAGGCTGAGGGAGCTGGGGGTGTTCAGCCTGGAGAAGAGGAGGCTCAGAGGTGACCTCAGCACTGTCTGGAACTGCCTGAAGGGAAGTTCTGGCCAGGTGGGGGTTGGTCTCTTCTCCCAGGCACTCAGCAATAGGACAAGGGGGCACGATGGGCTCAAGCTCTGCCAGGGGAAATTGAAGTGGGAGATCAGGAAGAAATTCTTTGCAGAGAGAGTGCTCAGGGATTGGAATGGGCTGCCCAGAGAGGGGGTGGATTCCCCATCCCTGGAGGTTTTTCAACTGAGCTTGGCCGTGGCACTGAGTGCCATGATCTGGTAAAGGGACTGGAGTTGGACCAAGGGTTGGACTTGATGATCTTGGAGGTCTTTTCCAACCCAATCCATTCTGTGATTCTGTGATTCTATGATTCTGTGATTCTATGTTTCTATGATTCAAACAAACAAAAAAACCCCCAAACCAAACAAAAACCAAAACCAAACCAAAGCCACAGCTGTGGATCTGATGCAAACTGATGTCACTCAGCAAACATGTAATTCAGAATGTTTCTGCTGGGAGCCAACATGGACTGAACTAATAGCTAAAGGTTGGGAGAGACAATTATGTGGAACCACTGGACACTTTTATAAAGGCAATTTTAAAACATTCTCCAGGTGAATGTGAAGGATGTTTGTGGCAACTCTTTTGAAAGGGTCATGGACTGTACAAGGGTGAAAGTTGTGGGCAATCAAGTTGTGCAATTTGTTTCTGCCCACTGAAGAAAAGGGCAAGATGTTTCTAAAGGAGTTGTTGACCTCTCGTCATTTTGATTTTTATTTAACACACCAACTGTAAGGGAATCATTCCATTTTGGAACAAACACACAGTAAAAACATGACAACAGACTGTTTGGCAGAAAATAAATTACCAAGAATGCATTTATTCCCAGAATTGCTGCCCATGGAGTACCTGGCACTGTTAAAACCTGAACTTCAGTGCTCCAGGTAGTAAAATGATGATTTTATTTTCCTGTATTGTGCTGGAATATTTACAAATTCAGAGCAGACGTACAGACCGTGGTCCCTGCAACCTCAGATTATTTGGCTGAAGAAGGGGTTAAAAAAACCAGAGTGTGGGGTGGCTGGGGAGCAAATAACCTGCCTTGCAAGTTGTTGCCAAGCTGTGACCTCCCCAGCTGTTTGCTGGAGAACTTTTGGCCAGGCTGTAATTCCAGAGATGATGAGTGTGAAGCAATTAGCAGTGATTCAGGCTTGGGAGTGCTGCTTGAGGAGCTGTGCCTTTGTGTGATTTCCTCTAAGTGGTGCTTCAGCATATTTAATAAGGTCAGGGATAATACATGTTTGAAAACTGCCTAACTGCAATCAGGAAAACATTCCTGATTGCACCAATAACAGTCTGTGCATATGCTTAAAATGCTGTAAATTATAATGGGATATAAATTGAGCTCTGGAGACATTTTTACATTAATAAACTTAAAATCTCATGTATGTTGACTAAGTGTGCTGATTAGGTAGGCATTGGAAGAACAGGAGGAGGGAATAACCAGCAGTTGGCAGAGGTCATAGAACCAAATTCTAACCTGGGCTGGTGGCACAGATTGTGTTGGATGAAGTTTGTGCAACTAAAGTGAAGGTGGTGCTCATTTTGTGAAGAGGTTTTAAATCACAGCAAAATAGGCCTGGCAAGACCTCAAAGTTTTTTGGCCCATCCTCTTGCTCCAATACCTGTGATTTTCCTCACAAATATTTATCCAGTCTCAACACACTGAATATTCCTCCTCTATGTTGTCCCACAGCTTTCACCTGAGCTTTGTTCTTCTTGACTTAAATCAGACTTTCTAGTTTCTAGTCAGAATATTTCTGCTGGAATTTGAGGTGATTGGTCCTTCTCCTACTTATAAGACTATAAAGAATAGATATTTCCCTCACTGCTGTTCATTTAGTGACTGTTTCCATGACACTGTTCCATTCCCCAGCTCTCACTCCTGGGACAATTCCAAAGGGCCACTGAAGAATTCAGTGTCCATGAACAAGTTAATGTGGTTTCTGGTTCACTTAAATTTCCTTCCAATTATGACTGCTTAATTGCCTGTTAATTGTGTTCCCCATGTCCTTTGGTTGTGCAAAGTAAATGTGAAATTTAAGTACTTAGAAACCATTTCTATGTTTTGCTTGACCAAAAAAAAATTAAAAAAATTAAAAAAAGGCAATATTGAAGTTTTTAAGTCTCATTAAGTTTTGGGGAAAAAAGTCTGTAGGACTTGAAGGACCAGTGTGTTAGGTGAGAAGAATGTAGGGGTGAAGATGATGAATGTGGTTTCACAGAGAGCTGAGAGCTTAAGGAACTCTGGAGAGCAATTGGCTTTGTGCTCAGCCTCTAAAGAGAGGAAAATTGCATTGACTGAGACTGAAACTCCCTTGGGTTTCTCATTCAATTCCATCCTTGTACTCCCTGGGCCAATAAACAGATAAAGAAGAACTAATAAAAAAAAAAAGAATCAGGTTAAAGAGAGAATCTGTAGCTGCAGTTAAATCCTTCCCTCCATCTCCGATTGCTCCCAAATAAAATCATTCCCTCCAAGGCTACTGAAAAGACAAGAGCTCTGCTTTTAATGGTTGCCTGCTGGAGGCACTGACCTTTGGCTGTGCTGAGGCAGGAGAGCTGCCAGGAAAATGCAGATTGGAGAGGAGTTTGCCTTCCCTTTGAGCTCTGGGCCCTCCTGGCTGCAGGCAAAGCTGCCAACAGGTTCCAGAGCTGCTGGGTGGTGTCCTTGGCATCAGCACAGCTCAGGGCTGGGGGTGGCAGTTCCTCGGGTGCTGAAGGTCCCTCCTGCCCTCTCTTAGCAGAGCTGCATCTGCCCTGCAAGCTCTGTGAGGAATGAGGACATCTGAGTTCAGTTTTTGCCTGACTCTGACCCACTCTCTGCTCTTTGCTGGGTCAAAAATACACGTTGGCTTAAGAAAAAAAAAAAGGAAAAAACTCACAAAAAACCTTATTACAAACTGGCAGTTGTACAGACATATCTAAGGGCAAATAGAGCTTTGTATTTAGATATTTTATCTTTTTGTATTTTACTATTTTATCTTTTTGTATTTTACTATTTTCTCTATTTGTATTTTGCTATTTTCTCTACTTACATTTTGCTATTTTCTCTATTTGCATTTTGCTGTTTTCTCTATTTGTATTTTGCTGTTTTCTCTATTTGTATTTTGCTATTTTCTCTACTTACATTTTGCTATTTTCTCTATTCTTACATTGAACTGCCTGACTACAAACTGACTTTTCTCTGTTTGCAGACTTTCATACAGCTGTACATTTTCCCACCCTTAAGGCAGCAGTGACAGTTCCTAAACCTCTTTCTCACCGTTTGTGCCACATCCTTGAAATTCTGTTAAAGGTTCTTTTGAAGGAAAACAATTTTAACAAGGACATCTTGTTTGGGTCACATCACCTGGGAGCTCCTTGTGGTCAGAGCAAGACAAAGGCTCCAAACCCTGGAGAAGCTCCAAAGGGGCAGACCCAGGGAGGTTCTGCTGATGGACAGTTCTCAGATTGGATGTATTCATTAGATATGATAATTAATTAGAGTTATACCTTTGTAAGAACCCTGTATTGGGTGTGCATTTCTGTATTTTGGACCTGCTGTTTGATATAAGTTGCATTTGCTGAACAGCAGGAAGGTGTTTGGGGGGGATTTTATTCCCCTGCTGAAATTTCAGAGCAAGTTTGGGTGTTGCTTTGGGGGAAATTTGTTCTTGTGGAAATGCATCCTCAGATTGAAAACTGGATGAAGGAAGAAATAAGAGACCCAGAGTTTGCAACAAAATATTCTCCCCCAGCCCTTGTGAAAACCCACCTTGCTTTTCCAGCAGCAGCTCAGTCCCAGCTGCTTTGAATTTGTACACCTACAGGACAGTCACATTTTCAGTGTTTTTACAGAATAGAAAGAAGGTCCCACCACTCCCCAAAATAGAAGCTGTTGGTATGTCAGAGAGTGTTAATGCAAACCACCCACACACACTCCACAGGGTCTGGTTTGATTCTTCCTGATTTTCTCCTACTCCCCCAACGTTTTTGGAGAGTTTCAGGGTGTGTGTTTATTCCTTTGCAACTCCAAGAGAGAAAAAGAGGACGGACAATCCATCCTTTTGGATGTCCCATGGAATTGTGTGCTCACCCACCAATGGAATGTTCATTTTATACACCATTTCCCCAACAAGGATTTCTCACATATCTCAGACTGAGCCAAGTTCTGGTGACCTTCCTTTGAGACCAGCTGGTTTGTGAGAGAATATTTTCAGACCTCAGTTCCAGAATCAATACCTAAAAAAAAAAAAAAAAAAAAAAGTCCTGTATTTTCCTATTCTATGGGATTTGAGGTCAGTTAGTCCTTTCTGTGGCATCACTGAGTGCCCATTAAATTGGAGTTTAAGGTAGATACGAGGCAGGAGATACAGGAAAAATCTGTTTTAAGTGCTTGATCTACCCTAGCAAATTTTCTTGAAAAAGATCTGCAAAAGGATATCACATTTTGATGGGTGTCTGCAGAAAGCAAATGGAAGGAAACCCTTTTCATCACTTGCAGATAAATTTAGCTACAACATTAAAATAAACTGCAGAGGGGAAGGAGAGAATGTATGTTGGGAAGTTGAAAGACTATTGGGGGAAAAAAAATCTTTAAAGAGCACAAAGGAAAGAGAGTTTTGTGAAAGTTTCAGCCATGAGGTTACACACTGAATTTCTTTTAGCTGTGTGGCTTGTAGGGAGTGTATGAAATGAAACATCCCTTATTATGGATTTTAACTGTTGCAGAAGAAAAAGGATTATTTTTCATCTGGGCAAACATACAGAATAATTTCTGCTTTTGCCAACAACTCCAATGTCTTCTGTAAAAAAGAATCTGAACCCAACACTTGGGCAGGTACAAAGTGCTGCAGAATTTGGCCCCCTTTGTTTCTGAGCTTCTCAGGGAACAGTGGCTATCAAGGATGAATTGGTGAATTTTCACCTGTGTCAAAATACATCCTTTTTCTGGCAATGTGAATTTTAATCTGAATACAGACATAGAGGATTTTTTTAATATGGGCCATGGGGGGCAATAACAATTTAGTTATTAACTAAAAATGTCAAAGGAGGAAAATCACAAAGTGTTGAGAAAACAGAGTCAACTTTGGACCTTTGAGAATAAAAACAGGTTTGAAAGTTCTCAAGTGCTTCCCACAAGGGTTTGCATCCCTTTTTTGCTTTTCAGAAATTTCTCAGTGCCCTCCTCTTATCACTTGCTGCAGTTTTTCAGCTCCATTATGAAGCTCATGGAGGCCAAGGGATGAGTGATTTCCTGAGAAGGTCGTCCATCAGCTCGTTCTTCCCTCCTGTAATTAAGCAAAGAGCACAGTGGGAGGTTCATCTTCATCCTCTGACCTTCCTGCAAGAAGGGAGGTTATAAAATAGCAAAGCAAAGTTTCTTCCCTGCTGTAATCAAACCTCTGAGACGAGGCTTATGAACCTGCAGCCTCTCACCAGGACAGAGGATGGAGCCCACCCTGGCAGTGAAGTTGCTTCTTGTCCTTCTCAGAGGATAAATACACAGCAAGTCATCTTTTGGCAGGCACATTCCAGGGAAGTTTTTTATTCAGGGTTTTGCCATCTCTCCCTGGAAAAACTGAAGTTGGGCAGGGCAGGTTTCTCAAAGATGGGATGGAGAAGGGGATGTGGAGAGAAAAGACCAGCAGGAAGGTCAGGGGTGTGTTAATGAAGTACAGACATGACTGAGCAGGAGAAAGTGCAGAGACAGCTAAAGGTGTCTGCAAGGAATAGGAACTGAGAAAGTGAAAGGCATATAGAAAATAACAAATGCAGAGCCTTCCATAAGCAACCAACCAAAATGTGTGGCAAATACAATTCAAGAAACATGGCCAGGTTATGAAGTAGCTCAGTGGTGGCAGGAAAGCAAGTGAAGCAGAAGGAATGCAGAGGAACAGATTTGGAATTTCAAGGTTAGGTCTAACTCCATAATTGCAGTGTAGATGGGGCTGCTCTGAGTTGGTTTCTGCTTTACTCACCTTCCATAGTGAATTAAATTCTGCTTCTTAAACATTTCCACACCTAAGGGCAACATTATATGGTCCTTCCTTGAATTGTGTGCACTGAAGCATGCACTGCATTGTCCTTCAGCATTTTCAGAGTAATCAGAATCCAGTCCTTATGGCTGGAAACTGCTGCTGACAAGTGTCTGAAGGGGTGAGAAAGCAGCTCTTGTTGGGGTGGGAACCACATGACTTGGTGAATCCACAAGGAACTCTTTTTCCCTCCCAGCAGGTGGGATGATTGCTGGGCTGATGCATCTCCCTGTGTGCTGTTTGTGCTGTGGTGGCTTCCAATCTCTGTGTTTCAGCTCCAGGACCCTGTCTGGGGTGCCTGACCCTCCCCTTCCTCATTCTGTGGTGTGTTCAGGGCTCTCACTGTGCCTTGCTGTGGCTCCATTGTCAAACACACTTCTCTGCTGTTTGACTCTTATGCTTTGAGGAGATGGAAAGCTGCTGCAAACAATTACCTTTCCTTGTTAAGATTTAGGGATACTAAGCTGTGGAGGAATTTTGTACAAGGTTATTTTTGGTGAGGTTATAACACACTTTAATAGGTTGCAATTGTTTTAACCAGAGGCTGTAAATATTGCAGAGAATTACATATGCTGGGACTTTTGCAGGTTGTTAAACAAAATTATAGGAGGAAGGAGGTGTTGGGCAAAGCTTCCATGGGAGATGAATATTCCAGGTGCACAGCCCAAGGAGGGGACAGCACTGGGATTTGTGGGTTGGTTTCTCAGCTGGCCTGCTGGGTGACCTTGTGAGATTCCCAGTCTTGTGCCTTGGTTTCCTGATCTGTGCAGCCATAACCCCTTAATTTGCCCTCCAGTTTCTGTACTGGGCTGGAACAGACAATCCTGCTCCAGTCCCAGCTCCAGCTGCAGCTCCAGCTCCAGCTCCAGCCCCAGCTCAAGCTCCAGTCCCAGCTCCAGCCCCAGCCCCAGTGCCAGCCCCAGCCCCAGCCCCAGCCCCAGTCCCAGCTCCAGCTCCAGTCCCAGCTCCAGCTCCAGCCCCAGTCCCAGCCCCAGCCCGAGCTCCAGCTCCAGCTCCAGCTCCAGCTCCAGCCAGCTGAGCACTCCCAGCTTCTGTCTCCTGCTGCCATTTGCTTTGCCCAACAGTTGCTGGTGAGGAAAAAGTATCTGGAAAGCAGATTTTTTTTTTAAAGACAAATGTTGCTAAATGTGTCCCAATTTGCAACATGGCCAGAAAACAGTCACTGCTTAGTTTTAGTTAAGGTCTAGATCTGACACTTGAGTGCCAAAATACACCGACAAACATCCATCAGGATTTCACAACTCACCTCATGTTTTGAGACAATCCCAGAAGTTTCTCCATCTGTTTCCAGTTCCCTACCCATTTATTAGCTCCAGCTCAGGAATTCAGTTTGATTTAAGGAGCTGATGGAAATCTGGCAGCGATCCTTTCTTTTTGAATGGGACTCCACTGAATGGATCCATCACTTGGCACCTACAATTAATTTCAGAGATCTGGCCCCAAACAGATTTCTGATGCAATAATTCTGTATATCCAAGTGGTTTAGGTGTCTGGAAGCAAACAGCTGCCAGACAAACCACTCAGCCAGCATAGCTGCTTCAGTTCAATGTGCCACTGGAAGGTGTTTTGCTGTTCCAGGATGTTAGACAGACATGAAATGATCATTAATTGCCTGCACTGATTTCAGCTCTTACCCATCACTGTTCTGAAATGAGATGAAAGTGAAAGAAGCTCAAACTGATGTTATGGTACCAAATTACTCAGCTCTTTATCTATTTCAGAACTCATCAATCTTTATTACTGGGGGGAAGGTTTTTATGTCTCATTTTTAGTCAAACTCATTCTTTCCATCAGTCTTTCTGAAAAAAAGCCTGTTGGGATTAGGTGGGTCTGTTCCTACCTGCAGATCTGATAAATCTGAACTCCTTTTGACTTAAAACCAAAGTTGTATGTTGAGGAAACATGTGATGCTCTGATACACCTTCAACAAACCATAATCCTGTGCACTGTTCTTATTTCTTCTCTTGGGAGCAATTCACTGAGTGGAGAATTTGCTCAAAATTCTGCTCCACAATAAGTAAGACAAGGAGAAAAGGCAACTTCCATTTCTATCATTAACATCTCCCCCTTGGGAAAGAGGGGGAAAAGTGAGAAGGAAACCAAGGGCAAGAAACTGAGGGGACAGAATAGAAATCCAAGCACTCTGAGGCCATGAAAAGGAACAAAAAGAAATCATATAAAAATATACATTTTTCTTCTGAAATATTTTATTGAATAAATGTCAGGGAAGTAGTACATAGATTCCTTCCCACTATTTGCCTACCCTTTTCTTTGCCTTTTCATTTGGAAAAAAAAAGGCCATGTCCTGCATATAAATATCAACCAGTTTTTATAACAGGGGTGGACAGATTGATAGAAGGGGCATTCCTTGGAGAATATCCGACTAGTTTTCCCTCCCAGCTGTTAGAAATATTTGTCACTGAGATAATAAAGCTGTTCACTGGCAAAATACTTGACACTATTTTAATAAACACTGTTTATTTCCCCTGTGGTGAAGTGGAACTGCCTTTATCTGATGGGAGAGGGATTTGTTCCAGGCACAGGAAGGGCACCTGACACTGGTGCCAATGTGCCACTTACAGTAACACAGTGATGGACTACTGAGCTACTCTGACTCACTTTGAAGAAGCCAAAGCACTTATTTCTCCAAGGACTGACTGCTTATTCATATTGATGAAGCCTAAACAAAATACAAATTAGAAAAAAAAAAGTGGAGAAATTAGTATACTGATTTTTTTGTTAGATTAAAAAAAAAAAAGGAAAAAGAGATGGCAAATGAAAAAAACTTGTGAAAATTGGCATGACTTTCTTGCCAAGCAGCTATGAATGAAAAGAAGGTGAAGAGCACTGAAAAGTTTTTATCTTTCAATCTAACCTCTGGAAATGGAATGTCCTTTATTTTCATGTTGTGCTTACAGTGAACCCTAATTAGTATAAATAAACCCATATGTTTTTGAAGCCTCTGTACAGGCTGACTGAAAAAAAGAGAGGAGTTTTCAGTCTGCTACAGATGGAAAACTCCCTGTTTTCTATTTCTGTGGCAAAGGAGACTCCTGTGGCATTAAAGTGACCAAACAAACAGAGGGGAGCAAGGAATTCAGCCTAATGGGGGGTATTTATTTGGCATAAGGGAACAGCTGATCTCCTGATGGCATAAGCAGGGCACAGCCAGCACTCTGAGCTCTGTCTGAGCCCTGGAATCACACATACCATTGCATTTGATGGCTTTATTTGGGATTTAGTCTGGAATGAGATTCTAAACCTTCTAAAGAAGTGCAAACAGCCACAATGTTTTATCAGACCCCCCCAGAGCCAAACTCATCCCAGAGAACACAGAGATCCACAGAGCTGAGCAGGAATAACGAGAGGGTGGGAGCTTGGATGGGGAAGGGAAGAGTTCAGTGAAAGGAGGACAAGGTGGGGAAGGAGCCCCATGGACCATGTGGGGTGAGAGGGGATTTTTGCTGGAAACTGGAGCTTTAATAGCAACTCCTCACCTCTGTGCTGTGTGTCCTCTGTGTTGCTGCACAGTGTGGGAAGTGGTGTTTGAATATCAAATATCAGCTCTCAGAGGGGCCATGCTGAGTGTCCCCTCCCTGGGGCAGTGCCCCAACTTTGCCTGCTGGCCGCAGCCCCCACGGTGCCCTTCTGCTTCTTGACTCCTCAAACAGGGCTCAGACAAGGGGCCATTTCACTTTGCTGGCCCAGAGCTCTGGCCTCACCTCAGAGGTGGCTCTCAGTGGTGTGTGAAGCAAAGTAGATAGAAAAAGTGACAGTTTCTGAGCAGTGATGGATGCAGAGAGTGTAAGGTGGCACCACCAGGAGGTCTGTCTGGCTCCTAAGCAGATAAGGAGAAAGAAAGGCTGGCTGAGATTTACTGCTGCTTTTTAATTTTTTTTTCCTTTGAGCTGCAAGATATTCTTTGCTTTTCTTGCTACTGTTCCCACAACTAATGGATAAAGTAAGGTATTGTGTGTCTTAGATCTCCCCATTTCTGTCCCCCCAAGCTTGTCTGTCATGCAGTCACTGTGGTTTCAAGTCAGGAGAGATGAATCCTCCCAGCTAAAAAGCCTTGCCAAGCCTCTGATGCCATGTTTGTGCCATGTTTGTGCCATGTTTATGCCGTGTTTATGCCATGTTTATGCCATGTTTGTGCCATGTTTGTGCCATGTTTATGCCATGTTTATGCCATGTTTATGCCATGTTTGTGCCATGTTTAATCCCAGCTTGGTTTTAACCATGGCTGTGTCTTCTGCACCTCTGAGACATGATTAGAAACTTGAGGAAAGCTTGTGAAGAAGTCACTTGGAGGCTTTACAGGTTTTGGCAATGATAGACATGACAAGTCACTCTGGGTGTGCTGTGTGTGTGCCTGGGGAGTGCTCTGGCACCTTGGGGTGCTGGGGATGCTGCAGGGGACCCTCAGACAGGAGCTGACAGGTCTTATGTTGGTGTGACAGGCACAGGGTGCACTCTGAGCTCCTCTGTGGCACCCACTAACCCAGGCTGGGGCTCAGCCCAGTCTGCTCCAGCCAAAACAGCTGGTACAGGAATGGCCTGTCATCCTCCTGCACCATCAGACACTGGGAAAAGAGTGATCTGCCTTGCACTAACCTGAGTTTTTAAGGTTTTGGATGAAAGATTGAGGTTTTATTCCTTAAAGTTTCTCCTAATTTTGTGTTCTATTTAGAAGTTATTTTTTTCCCTACAGAACTGGAGGAGGGTGGAGGACAGGCAGAGACTTGGGATGGTGTAGAGAAAATAACTGGCTTGACCAGAAGCTGGAAAATGCAGCTTTGACTTAATTATGAAATCAGCAAATTTGTCTTTCAGTACTGCACAAACTGTGGAGTAATGAAACCTGCCTAGTGCACTTGGTGGATATTTGGCTTATGAGCAAATAACAATAGAGGCAGATGGGTTTGCAGAGCACTGCAGCAAGCCCAGAGGTTTGGGTAGGTCAGGCACCTTGAGATGAGTCCACAGGTGTTTGATTATTATTCTGAAATGCAATACATTACTGACTCCTGACATTCAAAATTAACAACACAAATCCAAGACATTTCCAACAAGTGGTTCATTTCAGAGATCAAGAAAGTAAATTGTAGTGTTTCCTTAGTGCAGAGCTCCTCCCAAGGGCCTCCCTCCCGTGCTGAGTGTGTGACATCACCCCCAGTTCAAACACAGGCAGAGGGAGGAAGGGCTTTGAACACCATCCTTACAAGGCCATGTATGTGCCAGTAAGTTACTTGAAAGTCAACTGAAGGAATAATTGCCTGGGTGAGCCTGAGAGCTGCAGTTAAACAAAAGGATGAGCACAGAGCAATAAACTCTTTGGAGCCAATACCTTCCATGAATCTGTCTCCTTTTACAGCAACTATTGGATCCAATACCCTCCATGAATCTGTCTCCTTTTACAGCAACTATTGATCCCCACCAGAGGCATCTGGGCCATCACTCACACATGTGCATGCAGATGGATCATGTTGGCTGCCAGTTCCCCACACAAACATCCATTTGGGCAGTGGGGTTTGGGTGATTTTTAAAGCTTTGTTTAGAAAATTTCCCAAATGTGATCTTGTTAAACAATTTTTCACTCTGCAGGAATTTTATGGGCTTTTTTTGTTCTTGAAAGCTGTGCAATCTGAGGCATGGCTGGGAGGCCAGTTTAAAAGGAAGATTGATTTTTAGGGAGGTTATTGAAGTTCTAAATGCTTAACTGCTTTATTTCCATTCCATTATATCGAAATCACTGCTCTTATCAATTAGCCAAGTCAGAGTTATTTGCTTTTAAGAAAGATTTAAACATTATCTGCTCTATTGTCCTTCACAAAACATCGACATTCTATGCTGATGAATTCTCACATTATGGGAGCAACAGGCAATTCATTGTCCACCCAAATCATTTAACCTAAAAAAAAAAAAGCACCAGAAAAACTCCAACACTGAGGTTAAGGGTTATGGATGTGGTTTCACTCAGTGTGATCACTTCAAGTTGGGAATATGTTCTTAGACTACGTGCAATCTGGAACAGGGTGTGTGTGACAGTCACCAGAGAGCCTTGTTTTATCCATGACACAGTTATATATCCATATAAATATATATCCATATGGTTATTACATATGTCCCTATTGCTGTGTTCCTAAGTGCAATAGCCCTCCACTTTATTATTATTATTATTATTATTATTATTATTAATTATTCTTATTATTTTTATTTTTATAATTTTTAATTATTATTTATTATTATAACTATTATTTTATTATTTATTATTGTTATTGTTATTATTTTTATTATTTTTATTATTATTTATTGTTATTGTTATTATTATTACTATTATCTTTATTATTATTTATTATTGTTATTGTTATTGTTGTCATTATTATTTTATTATTAATAATTACTATTATTATTTATTGTTATTGTTATTGTTATTGTTATTATTTTTATTATTATTTATTATTGTTATTGTTGTTATTATTATTATTTATTATTGATGTTATTATTGTTATTGTTACTATTATTATTACTATTATTTTTATTATTATTTATTATTGTTATTGTTGTTATTATTATTTTTATTAATTTTTATTATTATTATTTATTATTATTATTATTATATTATTTTTTTTTTAATTTATTTTTAATTGACCAAGTGAAGACTTTTGTGGTTGGAATCCTTGTCTATGCCCTGTGAGCATCAATGGCCTGTTCTGTATTTCCTGCAGTATATTCAATATCAGGTGTTCTTTCCAAGTGTTGCTGTTTCAGGCAGGAGTTTGACTTTTCATTTCTGTCATTCAAAGCAGCTGACCTGACTCAGAGCAAAAGTGCTGAGAAGAGTGATCAGAAAACACACTGAGAACACCCCCTTGTTTCTGCAAAGTGGTTTGGGTTGCAAGAAAAGGTGTTTTGAGGCCATTCTGGTTCCAATGGATTATCAGTGTGGAGTCACAGCATATTGGAAGGTTTCCTGCATAGTTATTTGCACTGGTCTTGACTCCCTGTAAGTCAAATAAACCCAAATTTTCAAAATGGATTTCTTAGAAATCTGTAGCTTTGCTCCAAATCAGAGTCCCAGGGTGGGGTGGGGTGGAAGGGACCTTAAAGCTCATCCCATTCCAACCCCTGCCATGGGCAGGGACACCTCCCACTGGACAAGTTGTTCTGTTTTTTAAGACATGTCTGGAGTAAAATATTTCTTCTTATAACGTGATTTCTTACACTCTAAAATAAACATTCCCTTTTGATGGGATTTTGGGTTTTTTTGTTCATATTTGAACAAGATTTTGAGTCTTCCCTCAGATCTGGAGTTGCTGTCAAGGCTCAGGGCATTTGGAATGTGTTGTATTGTCCCACTGAGGCTTCTGAATAGATCACTGATCTTAAATTCCCAGCAGCTGGGAGGATATTTTTATCCTTTATGTGCAAGAAACACATAAAATAGAATCGAGAAAACCACTGAATTAACTTTCTTAACATTAATTTTAATAATAAGCTTTTAATAAGCAGCGAAGCGTTCAAGCAATCTCTCCAGTACTGGAATCTGCTGACTAACATTTGGAACTTCCAATACTTTTGAAGCTTCAAAATAACAAAGGAAATAAATTCCCTAAACCTCAGCTGGCATAAATGTACAACTTGATGCTCAGACACTGTTTGTGGGGGATGATGCGGTGAATGACCTTCCCCCCAAAAACAGGACTCTGAGCACGTTAGTGCAGGGTAAGATACAAAGTAAAGGTCCTTTAATAACACAGGGCCTACAGCCCACAGGAATACAGGATGACATCCATGTGTCCCAGTTCTTGTTTCCATGGCTTTTATAATAAGATCCCTCCAATCATTGCTTTACACATTTCTCAGTCCAGCCCCAGTCCCACCCCTGGTCCAACCCCCGGAATTGGGTCTGGGGTCGTCAAGACCCTCTGTCTTCATCAGCTCTTCTTCCTCAGGCACACAAAGGTCCCTTGGAGTTCATCCAGTTCTGGCTTTTGGGTCACTCTGACCTGTGTTTATGTTTCATTCTGTGGGCCTTCTGATATCCTTCAGCTCTACCTTGGAAAGGAGTCTAAACAAGATTAATTAACTAAAGGAATTTGAGCTCCCTGTTCTGGGACAGGGGTAGTGATAGAAAGGTATTAAACTGTTAGAAATATTAACCCTCTAAAAATCTACAACTACTGTGTTCCTAAAATCTACAAAATGTGAAAATCAGAACAAAAATCCCTTTGGCATCAGGGAGATTCTGAGCCCCAACAGCAGGATCATTCCTGAGAGGGGGTGAGGGATGATAAATAATTCTCGTTCTGCAGCACTCTGGGGGTTACTCCTTGATGTTGTGCTTTGTATTTCTGTGTTTCTCTAAACACCTCTCAAGGAAAGATCCACATCAATAAATAAACAAACATTGAGTTTGGTTTTCTGGGAGGAACGGGGTGTGTCAATAAAAGTGGACTTGGAGGCAGAAGGATTGGTCTGGGTTTTCCAAAGTACAAACCTTGAGGATTCTGGGGGAGGCTCTTTGCTTTCCTCCCTCTAATAATCCTCTGCAGGACAGGGAGTGCAGCAAACACAAAAACACAGTTCTGAAAAGCAGTTCAAGGTGGTGAGAGTTTGCATTTTGCCTTTTGGCAATACCTTTATTATTATTACTATTATTATTTAAATCAAATGCATCAGGGTTTTGTCTTGTGGCATTCCAGATAATGTGTCAGATGTAGGAATTTAAAAGGCCAGGCCCTGGGAATGATGCTGTGCTGGGGCTGCTCTTCAGATTTGGTCCAAGAGAAGATCCAAAGCAAGCAACAAAGGCACTGAGATAACCCCAACCCACAGCTCCTGAGGGACAGCCAAAAGTCAGGATTTTGGGAAGCACAGGAGGCAAATCCACTGCACTCAGAGCAGCAGGGAGGGCCAGAGATCCCCGTGTGTAATTCCTGATGGGGCAAAACTCTTCTGTGGTTTAATCCCATTTCACAGAGTTAAAGGTCATTATTTTAAATCATTTAAATTTACATTTAATTCTAAAGCTCTTCCAAAGGAACTGTAGCAACAGAGCTGCATTATATCAGTGTTAGAAACCCAGAGACATGCAGGAAGAGGGTGAAATGCTCCTTTCTGTGCTCACCAAAGAAGGGCATCAAACCCATTATTGTCTAAGTTGTTCTTCTCTTGGAGCTTTCTTGCTGTATAATTCAAAATTGATGGAAGTGAAAACAGGACAGGAACAGCCATAAATCTCCCCCCCTGCAGGAGCAGGTGACCATATTTTTAGGAAAGATAACCAAGGAAATGCAGAGGGTGTGCCCAGAACTCCTGCCCACGTCCCCAGTGCAGAATGCAGGGTGGGAGCTGGGCCATTTGGCTGGGGTGGGACCAAGTGTGGCATGTCCTGCTGTGTCCCTGTCCCCCTGCTCAGTGCTGTGGGGACAGATCCCCACTGAGGAGTGGAATTGGGACATTTTTGCATCCTGAAGCAAATACAATGCTGAGGATCTTTCAGCCCACCAGGTCCTTGACCCAAACAAGGACATTGGGATGCCCCAGTGCAGTTGGGACATCCCTGTTTGAGCCAGAGCAGTTTTGGGGTATTTTGTATAAGGGCACAGCAGTGACATTTATAGTGAGCCTTCATTTGGGACATTCCAGACAACACTGGTATTAATTTTTTTGCATATACCTCTATTTTTATATTGTATCTGGGATCCAAGAGAATGCTCTGAGGTTTTTTTGACCAGAAGATCCTCCACAATAGAATAACAAGATGTGCAACTTGAAACGTGGCTTATAACATGAATATCTGGGTCTTTCTATTCTAATACCAAAACTGAAATTTCAAGGCACTTTTTATTTATTTATTTGTCTAAAAATGTGAGGAAAACTTTTTTTTTGTGCTCCAGTTTCACCCCAGAACAGCAGAAGCTGAGCAAGATAGATGGATTCTCTTGAGAGCAAACAAACCAGTAGCTCATAAATAGAAAATAAGGATGTAGAGGCCAAGACAAATAAAACTCACCTCATCACTGAAACTTTAACTTGCAGGGCCAGTCCTTTGTTGCAATCTCTTGGGAGGAATATAATCTTTACTGAAAAAAAAAGGATTTTATTGGGGTTTTCAACAATGTTTGACCCTTTGATTTAACATCTCAACCTCTCACTTAAAAGCTCTGAGAGAGCAGCAGTGATTTCCACGTGTTGTATTCCTGAGTTACACCAGGGTGGGCTCTGCTCAGGCTGAGACATGAAGACTCTTTTATGAATGCAGGTGGCCTAACACAGTAAAATATTAAGCACATACATTAATACATTAGTTATGTATTAAATGTATCATTAATGCATTTAATACATTAATATATTAAAGTGTATTAACCAGGATAACAATAACTTGCAGTAGTTCTTCATATTACTTATTACTTAAACCCCTGGGTGACCCAATTAATTTTTGTGAGGTGCCATCCCTGGGTGTCTGTACATGCAGACATGGGGAAGGAAATGCATTTTGAAGACAGAAATAACCTTTGCTTAAGTACAGATTGTGTGACTATTGTCTGATACTGTGTTTGAAGTCCTGTTCTCCTGTCCCATCCCATTTTCACTGCCATTCTCTGAAAGCTGCACAAATGAACAGCAAACTGACATTTCTCAGCTCTGGTGACCCCAGAACTGTGTGTTTCTGCACTGTGTTTTGGAGAAATGTTTTATTCAGCTGTGTTTTCATTTCTTCCAGTAAACACTGGACTATACCTGAAGGGAAGTTCTGGCCAGGTGGGGGTTGGTCTCTTCTCCCAGGCACTCAGCAATAGGACAAGGGGGCACGATGGGCTCAAGCTCTGCCAGGGGAAATTGAAGTTGGAGAGCAGAAAGAAATTCTTTGCAGAGAGAGTGCTCAGGGATTGGAATGGGCTGCCCAGAGAGGGGGTGGATTCCCCATCCCTGGAGGTTTTTCAACTGAGCTTGGCCGTGGCACTGAGTGCCATGATCTGGTAAAGGGACTGGAGTTGGACCAAGGGTTGGACTCGATGATCTTGGAGGTCTTTTCCAACACAATCCATTCTATGATTCTGTGATTCTATGGGGAATAATCTATTTTCTGGGCTAGTGTTTCAAAGCAGAGAATGCACTTAAGCAAAGCCCTGCTAAAGTGTTTCACCTGGTTGCAGAGGTTTAACCTTCATCTCCCTGGACAGTGAGGAGATCCCTGTGACTTTGTTTCATGCTGTGCTCTCTGACTCCTCAGTTTAACATCATTAAACTTCCAACCCAAACGTGTCAATATGAATGCAGACCTGTGGTACAGCCCTTTTTGGGCTGCCTTCCAACCTCTCTGCTTGGCTGGCAATAGAAAATGATCTGTCTGGCCATTTGGGTGGATCAATATTTAAAGTATCTTATGCAAACTGGAAGATTTGCAGCAGGCAAACAAACATTTTGTTCCAGGGCAAAGCAGGGAAGTGCAACCTGTCAGAGGTGCTTTTAACCACAAGTGGCAACACATTTGCCTTTTTGTGCTGAGCCTCAACCACCAAACCAACCCACCAGGAAAGCTGAAGGCTCCTGAAGAATTAGTTATTGGCATCAATACCTTGATGTAATTTGGGAGTTTGATTTTTTTTTTATTGGAATTCTGCTCAAGGTTAATTGTGGTTTAATTTTGGGTAGTTCTGGGATATGGAAAGGAGGCAAAATCCATCCTTTGGTGGCTGCTTTGAAATGTCTCCTTTTTAATTTTTATATTCTTGAAAAAAAAGCCCCAACAAGCCACAAAATACAATAGTTTTTTCTGCCTTCAAGAATTCCTACACAACATGATCCATAGCAAGAATTCAGCTCATGTACCCAGTGTGAGAAAATTTTAAATCACATCTTTGATTTCTGTAACAAAATATTTTTTCTGTGCTGCTGCCCCTCCCTGTAGCAGCTCTCTGGGCTGTGTCTGTGACTGGCACAAGATTTCTGGGCCATCCCAGCACATGGGTGAAGAACAGAGGAGCAATAACAGGTCTGTCAAGTGATCCCGTGCCTTCAGTTGGTCAAGATTGTTCCCTGAAAAGAGTTTTGAGTGTTCACCTCTGGTCAGCTCCTTTGTGTGGGTGTGAGACACTGATTACCACGTGTCAGAGAGACTTGTGTTGTCTTTCCCCCAGCTGGGATAATCATGTTTTCTTCAGAGAGTATCTACAGAGTAAATTATCTTGTTCCTAAAGTCTTCTGAAAATGCTGCACTACCTCCAGCGAGGGCCATGTCAGTAGTTTAAATTAAGTCCTAAAATACTTAGTAAAGTTGTAAGTATTTTTAAGATACTTAAGCTTCCTAGAAGTTTGACATTTTTCAGTCTTGGTTTGGTTTGGTTTGTTTTTTACCCATGGCAAGTGAGCTAATTGGCCACAGAGTGGGGAACACTCCTCCCTCCAGCTGTCCCAGGCCTGTTCAGATTGGCTTCCATCCCCAAATCTTAGAATCACACATGAAACTGGGACATACAGATAAGTCTGCAGTGTTTTCACTGCTAACTAGGTTGGAATAACCAAATATTCTCTGAGCAGCAAACTAATGAGGGTTGGTCTCCTGCAGGTCTCTGCCATGTGAAAGCTCTCCCAGCTTTCAGAGAGCATCAGGCACATGAATTATACATGTTTTCCTACCACAGCCTCTCCCTGAGTATTCTATTAGGGCAGTTAGAGAAGTTTTCTTCTCATCCATCTCTCATGTTGGGATGTAGTTGTATGTGAGACTCCCTGCCCTTCTACAACACTGATTTAAAGTCAGTCAGTGTATTCAGAACTTGGTGGTGGAGGAGGTTGTGCTCAAAGCCTAACACAGAAAGAATATATAAACACTATATCCTTAGGAAACTGTACTAAAAATTTAGTGTAGCTGTGAAAAATGATTATTTCTTTTATACTGGTGGCATCTATTTCGTCTCTTAACCAAGTCAAGGGCTGGTTTATCTGCTGCAATGTGACCTGTTGTAACCTCAGGAAGAACTGGATTCATTGGGAAAATTGTCTCCATGAGTTCTGCACAAGGGGTATTGATGTGCTGGAAGCCACAGAAGCATCTGAACATGGTCATGCAGAAATTCAGGCTTCTCTCCCCAGAAATGTGGTGGATCAATAGCTCAGCTGAAGGGAATCTGCACCAGTCAGGCTGAACAGGGAGCTTTGACTGGAGCTCAGGAGGGGAAAAACCCTTTGGGACAATTGGCAGGTCCCTCAGCAGGACTGCAAGGATGTCATAGAGTTATGCAGGAAGAAAATGAGAAGCACCAAAGCCCAACTTATTGCTCTCTACAAGTCCCTGAGAGGAGGTTGGAGCAGGGGGAGGTCGGTCTCTTCTTCCAGGTGACAAGTGACAGAACCAGAGGAAATGTCTTCAAGCTGTGCCAGAGGAGATTTAGATTGGCTGTCAGGGAAAATTTCTTCCCTGAGAGGGTTGTCAAACATTGCAACAAGCTTCCCAGGAAAGTGGTGGAGCCACTGTCCCTGTGGGGATTTAAAAGAGGTGTGGATGTGGCATTTGGGGACACAGTGGTGGGCTTGGCAGTGCTGAGTTGGTGGTTGGACTCTGATTTCAGTGGGAATTGATTCTTTGATTCGGTGTTGGAATGTTGGAGAATGGGAGCTGGGCAGTGCCAGTGATGGTGCAGGTGGTCTGAAGAGGTGTCTGAATAAAACAAAGGTTCTCAAGTCCCTCCTGGTGCTTCCCCTGCAAGTTTCTCTCCCTCCTTTGTTGGCTTATGGCAAGGAAATCCTTCCCCAGCTCCAGAACCTTCCTAACCCACAGCTCAGCTCCCTTCTCAGGACCCTGAGGAATAACCTCCAGGGACAGCCTCTCCCTGCAAATCACACCTGAGCCTCCAGCTGAGCTACCTGTGGTTCTAAGGAATTCTAATTAGAGGAATAAGCCTGTGCCAAAATACCTTTCTATGTGCAGCTGCCAATGCATATTGTTTCACTCTTTGTATCAACTGCATCATGTTTTATGTTTGTACCACTATTACTCTGGTACCATAATTGCCTTCCATGAGTCTTCACTCTATGGTGTTATTAATGGCTATGATATTGGCAAGTTAATTTGGATACAGTTATTTCCTCCTTCTAATACAAACAAGATTTGATTAATGAGAAACATTAGGAATATCTAATGTGCCCATTATTACAGTTGTGTATTTGCCAGAATGTATTGATGGCTGGAAGAGGCATTGGGGCTTTTTTGCTCAGGCATGCATTTGTTTCACTTGTATTCAGCACTTTAAATAACAGAAAATTGCTCAAGTAAGGAAGTAGCAGTTAAAAAAAAAAAAAAAGAAGTTTTTAGAGCTGGTGATTAAGTCATGTGAGTCTGTTACACTCCAAGGTGTGAGAAGTATGGATATTGTGAGAGATCCCAGTTATTTCCAGGGTGTTTGGGGAGTTGAATGTTGTTCCTTTCCTGAATTTGCACCAGTGTCAGTGATGGAATATTGATGTGCTGATGCTGACACTGCTGCCTCCTGGGCTGGAAGGGCATCAATGACAACATTAATATAAGTGCAGAACTAGTTGTCCTGCCTGTTTATGGAAAGCCAGAATGAAGAGAAAGAAAGGATTGTGTATGCCAGGGAGAGCACCTGGAGCTGAGCTGTAATCTCCCAGCTCAGCCCACCCCTCTGCCTTCCCAGCTTTGTGCCACAGTTAAATCACTCTGCAGTGTTTCCATGCTTGGGCTCTGCCCAACCTCCTCCCCACCCCCAGAGATCTGGGTTTGATTTGTAGGAGAAGGTGAAATATGCTGAGAGCCTCCTGTGGAAACACTTTAAGCATTTTTTGGATTTTTTTTTAACAGAGACATTGCTAACTTTGAATCGTGGCATAAAAATAGTTCTTGTGGTTTGAGGGAAGAGAAGAAAAAAGAGGCACTTTAGAATCATAGAATAGAATCATAGAATAGAATCATAGAATCAGTTGGGTTGGAAAAGACCTCCGAGATCAGCAAGTCCAACCCTTGATCCAACCCCACTGTGATCATCAGCCCAGGGCACTCTGTGCCCTGGGCTGATGATCACAGTGGGGTTGGATCAAGATATGGTGGATTCTCACTCAGTGCCACATCCATAGAATCACAGAATGGATTGGGTTGGAAAAGACCTCCGAGATCATCAAGTCCAACCCTTGGTCCAACTCCAGTCCCTTTACCAGATCATGGCACTCAGTGCCACGGCCAAGCTCACCTTAAAAACCTCCAGGGATGGGGAATCCACCCCCTCTCTGGGCAGCCCATTCCAATCCCTGAGCACTCTCTCTGCAAAGAATTTTTTTCTGCTCTCCAACTTCAATTTCCCCTGGCAGAGCTTGAGCCCATCGTGCCCCCTTGTCCTATTGCTGAGTGCCTGGGAGAAGAGACCAACCCCCACCTGGCCAGAACTTCCCTTCAGGCAGTTCCAGACAGTGCTGAGGTCACCTCTGAGCCTCCTCTTCTCCAGGCTGAACACCCCCAGCTCCCTCAGCCTCTCCCCACAGCACTTGTGCTCCAGTCCCTTCTCCAGCCTCGTTGCTCTTCTCTGGCCCCGCTCCAGCCCCTCAATCTCTTTCCTGAACTGAGGGGCCCAGAACTGAACACAACACTCAAGGTGTGGCCTCCCCAAGGCAGAGTCCAGGGGAAGGGTCACTGCCCTGGGCCTGCTGGCCACGCTAGTTTGGATCCAGGACAGGATCCCATTGGCCTTCTTGGCCACCTGGGCCACTTGTGACATCCCTTTCCAGTGGTCCTGGTTGGACTCTTCTTGACCCTTTGTGGCATCATTACATACCCTCTCTCAGCGAGAACTGAAAGTGTGTACAAACACCAGGCAAAATAAAAAATTGTGATTATAGAAAGTGGCAGGGATTCATGGAACCCCTGTGCATTTCCTATACACCACATAACCCTGGAGGTTGGGTAAAACAGGGATATTCTGTCCCTTGCTGCTGGGAATATCAGATATTCCAATACATGCTGGTAGCTGCCTATCAGCAGCCAAACTGAGTGAAAACATGAGAATCAAAGGTCCCTGTTCAGAGTCTGGATGGTCCTTCCAGTGTTTTCTCTGCAGAGTAGAATGGAATGTGCAGAGAAGGATAATGTAGGTTTTAGTCAGTGTGTGAATTCAGGATGCACTGAGGAGAACTAGAGAGAAAGATCAGTTTCCTTGGTGTTTTCTGCTTATTTTGGCCAGTTTCCAAAAACAAAAACAAAGCAAAACAAAAACAAACAAAAAACCAAAACCAAACCAAAACAAAAGACAAAAAAAATCTGCTGTTTGTGTTAGTAGGCCAATAACTGCAACTTACAGATGCTTTGTCCAGCTTGAACAGGCAGGTTGTACTGATGAGTTTGGTCCTTTTAGTACATAGAAATATTATGCTGGTTGTCAAGTGAATTCTTACTAGTTTTATGTCAAGACATAATTTTAAGCAAAGAAAAAGCTGGTGTGATTTGAGTCCTGTTAGATGGGGAAGGAGCTGAATCCCTCTCTTTGCCCTCTTCCTCTCCTTGAGGGTTGTGCAGAGGGCAGAGATTTGCCCCTGTCACAAACTGCACAAACCCCTCCGTGCCCTGGAAACCCCTCAGAGCAGCTCTGTCCTGCTCTGCTCAGGGCACCAGGGCTGGAGCTCCTTCAGCATTCCCCAGGGAGGTGCAGTGAGGAGGGAAAGGGGGACAGTAGCAGAAGGAGGAGAGAGTTATCCCCCCAGAATTTCCACCAGAGCAGTTCCTGCTCCAGGTGCACCAGCTGTGTGGGTGCTGGTGCTGAGACAGTGAGGAGCTGCTGTAGGAACAAATAATGCCAAAGAGGGTTTTTTTCACACTATTCCAGGTTCATGCAGCTGTGAAAACATGTTCCTTGCCCATAAAGAAGCAGGTTTTGCCATTACTTCCCAAGTACTCCCATTCCTTCCTAGTGCAATGTTGTCTTGCAGTGACTTCATCCCCTGGTCCTGTTGGATGGTACCACCAGCTTTGCAGGAAACAAAGGGAATGCAGCATCCAGGTTGTAAACCACAGCTTTTACAAGTACAATTCATCCTGCAAAAAGAGGATGGAGGCTTTATTCCTTAGGTTTCAGCACATGGTTAATCTATTTAGTCACTGATGTTATCCAGGAACGAATCTGTCACTTTGGGCTCATCTCTGTGGGTGTTGATAAGATGAACATCACTCTGCTGTCCCAGTGGTGACTTATCTGTTTTATATTGGGGAAGAAACATCTCTAATTTAATTAGTTCAATTTATGGCATGAATGACTAGGATTTTTTATGCAATGAAAGCTTACTTAAGAGAGACTTAATTATTCATTCCTACTGATGCCAAAGGAGTTTTTGTTCTGATTTTCACATTTTGTAGATTTTAGGAACACAGCAGTTGTAGATTTTTAGAGGGTTAATATTTCTAACAGTTTAAGTTTAATGCCTTTCTATCACTACCCCTGTCCCAGAACAGGGAGCTCAAATTCCTTTAGTTAATTAATCTTGTTTAGACTCCTTTCCAAGGTAGAGCTGAAGGATATCAGAAGGCCCACAGAATAAAACATAAACACAGGTCAGAGTGACCCAAAAGCCAGAACAGGGTGAGCTCCAAGAGATCTTTGTGTGCCTGAGGAAGAGGAGCTGATGAAGACAGAGGGTCTTGACGACCCCAGACCCAATTCCAGGGGGTTGGACCAGGGGTGGGGCTGGGGCTGGACTGAGAAATGTGTAAAGCAATGATTGGAGGGATCTTATTATAAAAGCCATGGAAACAAGAACTGGGACACATGGATGTCATCCTGTATTCCTGTGGGCTGTAGGCCCTGTGTTATTAAAGGACCTTTACTTTTTATCTTACCCTGCACTAATGTGGCTCAGAGTCCTGTTTTGGGGGGGAAGGGTCATTCACAGCATCACTACATTTGGGTGAGGGTAAAACAACCTCACCAGAAATACATTCCTGTTAAGCTCATAAGTATTAATTTCTTCCACTGAGCTGTATAAAAGTCTGATGTAAGAAAAATCTGATGCAGACACAGTAAATTACCCTGCTCCCAGCTCACACTGGGATTGGGTTTAGAGATGATTAATGTGCTATAGATTTCTATAGCAGGTCAGCAGATGCAAAGAAAATGATCCACTCATTCTCACCAGGACACAACAGCTCCAGTGGTTAATATGTTCATCCATGCTTTGTCTGTCTCAAGAATACAAATTTAGGAGCCAAAGGGCATTTATCTTTTTTCTGCGTAGAGGAAGGAGAGGATGACAATTAAATTACATAATGGCAAGGCTAAACCCCTGCAATTTGTATTTGATCTAAAAACAACTGTTATCTGAGAAAAATGGATCACAAGCCACTCTTGGTGATGTCATTACTATCCTGGAGTGTTAACTGGGCAGCAGGAGTGGGACTGTAGGACTTTGGTGAGTGTTTGTTCCATGGGATGTACAGAACGTAATTTTACCCATCAAGAGAAAATGCTGAGAGTTAAATGGGTGGTGGTTGGGATGGAGAGGCTGCTTTCTCCATGGTTAATTCACCATCTCTCTCTCCTGCTGCCTTGTGTGTGTTGTGGCAACATTTTCCATGAGAAGTTGCTTAGATAGCCTGGATTTTGCAGCACAACTGTATTTTCACTCCTGGATTTATGTGCCTCACTTCAGGATGCCCCTGGGACATGTCCTGTCCTGGGAAATGTCCTTGGAAATGTCCTTGCACCCCTATGGTAGAGCTTCTACAACAAACTGAGACTTCTGCTCCTCTTGGGGCTTTTCTTCTCGGGGGGAAGTTGAGGTATCCCCACACAACGAGCTCATCCCCCACCTTATTCTGGGGATGCTCTTTGTGCTCCAGGGTAGGTTATCCCAGTAAGAACAGCTGGATGGGTTTTCCTGAGGAATGAGCTGACTTGTGTGCAGACAGGAGTTCAAGTCACTTGCCAGACAGCTGTAGCAGAAATGAGCTTTTGTAAATCCTGAAAGAAACAATAACTGGTCTTTTCTCAAAGTACCAAAGTTTTGTCTCTCAAGCCAAGATATGTTACATTATCCAGGTGGTTTCTACTGGGGCAGGTTTGCTGGAATGGTGTAAATTGTGTCAGGCACTGCCCCTGGAACAGGATCTGCCTCTGTCAGAGATCCCGCTGCCCAGTCCCAGCTCAAACCAGGCATGAGCAGAAGTCTGAAAGTGCAATAAAGTTTTGTGTGAAGCATAACAGAACCCCAGTACAAGGAGAACTGAAGTGGACTCAACTTGAAAACCATTTCAGAGACAATGGAGAATCCTTTTGTGCTCACACACTGAATCCCAGGCAGTGGCCAGGCCACAGCAGAGCAGTGAATGTGCATTCTGTGCTGGCTGTTCCTGCAGTGCCCAGAGAGGCTGCCCATGTCAACAGTCCTTGTGCCAAAATACTCTGGATGTGCCCCAGCTTTGTGCCAGTCCAGCTAATGTTGACCCAGGGCAGTGCCAGAGCTCAGTGGCAGCACTCTGGGGGAGAACTGGGAGCTCCTCTCAAATATCTTCTTTTTAGACGTTTTCCTTGACCAATACATGCTAAAGGTAAATTTCTAATTTTATCAAAAGATGTACTTTTTTGGATTTTTATTTTCAAATAACATCACCCACACAAACTCGGAGTTTTATACGCTCTGTTTTATATGTCTGGTTTTATTCAAACAATTAAATACAATATTTCAAATAACAAAGTTAAGCCAAACTCAGAACATACCAAAGGGAGATGCAATCTGCTAGTCTATCCTTTCCTTCTTGTTTTGCCTTTATACTAAAGGAAAAGAGAAATATTTTTGGCACCACTTCCCAGTGAACTCAGACCCCTTCAGAGTCAGGACACAGAAACAGCCTCAATTTACATGTTTTCAAGGTTTGGCCACCTCTCCTCATCTGGGTGTCAGCATTTCAGCAATTGTGTTCTGCAGGAATATTTAGCTGCTTCCTGAGCACTGCTCTGCAATATATTCACTGTTCTGTCCTGGTTTCTTTATTTTAAACAAATTCCCTTTTCATGCTTATGATAGGTTAGTCATCATCAGAAATTATCTCTGATGTTTGTTGAGCAAGAGTGGCTGCTCCAGAGGAAAGAGAACCTGATGCTGTCACATTATTTTTGTTGGGAAATACATGTCTTGGTTGTTATCAGAGGTGATACTCAGGATCCAGTCAGTCACTTTGCCATACCAGATGATAAAGCCAAATTAATATCCTTAAAAACCAGAAAGAAAGAGCCTTTTCCTCCCTTTTTTCTGCTCCTCTGAGGTTGCAGACAGCAAGCAGTGACAATGAGTTGTGTTTCTGGCTGGCTGCAGGAGGTTTGGTAATGAAACTAAATGTACTTTCCTACTTTCTGGTTGTTCTTGTGTATTTTAAAGGCAAAAATGAAATACCCATTTAAGAATTTGCAGACTCTACCTTATGTAATCAGGCTTTCCTTCCATCACAGCTGCTGAATGAACAGGAATATATTTTTTTTTCATCTCCAGATCCCTTTCAAGCCCAGAACCAGTGCTGATGCCACTGCCCTGGGGTGGGCACACAGCTCCAGTTGCTAAAGGGAATATTGCAATGTTGGGCCTTGCTTAGCATGTGAGAGTGTGGGTTGTCACTCTTCAAATGGAAGCAAATGGCTTAAGGTAGAACAGGGTAATTTGTGTATTCATCTGTCCTTGACACAGGAGAGGTCCCCAAACCCCCCCAAATTCAATCTGAAATCACCTGATGTTGACTGATGAGCTGAAATGAATAATGTCAATACAAAAGGCAGCCAGTGCAGTGGGATTCCTGCTTTGGGAGCACCTTTGTGTTGGAGGCACATCCAGCCCTGCTCTTTCCCTCTGCCATCTCAGGGTGTTTTTTTTTTAGCTGTGCATCCCAGAAAAGCTCAGCATAGTTTATGACAGCCAGGTGAATATATATGATGTGAATAAAGCCAATATTTTAGCTATCAATCTTGGGAGCTGCAGAGGTGCCTGGAGGAGCTCAGTGCTCAGAGCACTGCACAGACCCAGGCAAGTGGTGGCATTATAAGAGACAAATAGAGGGGGGGAAAGGGGGTCATCTCTGGGATCCAAAGAGCATTTGAGGATTTTCTGATTTGACAATTTTAGCTGCTAAAACTTGAATAGGTCACTTTTGGGGGACCAAGTGCAAGCCTGGGAGAGGGGGAGGTGTTTTTAAATGCTGGCAGGGAGAGCTGGGAAAGTGACTGTTGGAAGCAAGAAAACTGTTCATCTGGGAAAGAGGAGAATGGTGTGGTCAGCCATGTGTGGAGAACAGCAGAGAAAAACATGCAGAGAGGAGCAGACAGAGCTCAGGGCATGAGTTGCAGGGTAAACAGAGCCAGCTGCTGCCTCTGGGGGGACAGGGATCAATTCTGACTTTGGCAAAGCTGCCTTCAAAGTTTCAACACCCCAGTTGTGTGAACAGCCTGGAAAATTGTGTCACCAAAAACTTTTGGATAAGGCATCAGAGCCCTTTCTCCTTCACTGCATTCCCTGGTGCTCCCAGTCCTCTTGGCCCTGGGGCCAGCAGTGCCCAGCACACCTGGCACCTGTCCTGGGAGGGGGGGTGGCTTCAACTGAACTGCTTTCTGCAAAGCAGCAAAGGTGGTTTGCAATCCTCACCTTAAAAGAGGAGAAACTTGACTGTTTAAATAGGAAGGAATTGTGGATTAAAAGCACCTGGGGGGTTTCTTCCTGGTGAACTTTAATCCATTAAATGAAAGAAAATACAATGTCTGCCTAGAAATAGATTCAGACATAACCAGTGTGGAACTGCTGGAATTGCCACAACCTCAGAAGGTTATTTTGTCCTCACCTTATTGGCACTGAGTTGTTTGAGGTGTGTCCACCTGCAGCAAATGTCCAGCTTTCTAAAGATAAATTCTTTGGCTCAGTTTTCACAGAACTTCAAAGAAATAAACTACAGTCTGGTTTAGATTTCTCTAAAAAACAATGTCTGGTTTTGAAATGTAAAGTAGGAGGCAATGAGTTGCCCAGCTGATGAGTGCTGTTGGTGTAAATAATTAATTATCAAAAAGAACATGAAGAATTTGGAGTGGCAGGGAGGTGAAGAAAGGCAAGATTCTGTAAGCACCCCTTAAATAATAAATGATCAGGAAATTATCAGGAAATTATCAGGAAATTCCTTCCAACTTTTATTACAAGGACAGATAAGTAATAGACATGTGACATTCTTTGTTTTTTCCCTGAGGCATCAGCAGATCCTGAATCAGTGTTTTTGCCACTGCTGTTGCTGGTGACAGAGAGGAATCTGTTGTGCTTAAGCTTAGGAAGAAACAGAGTAAATTCTCAGCCATGATTTTCTGTTATTTATATAGAAAGAAATTAGGTGTTAATTCTTTAGTCCTCACCCTGCTCTCATTTCTGCCACTTTTACATCTGCACAATCTGCTAATTTCAGTTCACGTTCCTCTGATTTATATAATCTGTCCCAGCGAGTGCAGAGCAAACAGAGAGAAATAGGTAATTAAAGATATCAAGGACATGTAGGAGAGAGAAACTCCAGTGAGAATCCATCAAAAGTGTCGGGACAGACGGTGAAAAATCATGGGATGGCCGTGACAGCCAGAAATGAAATGGAAAGTACAACAGGAGTTGTTTTTCTAAAACATATTGAAGAATTGCCAGAGTGAAAGATAGTGAGAGAAAATACATTGGAGATGCCAACTGCAGACAGCCAAACAGCCAAGTTAAATTCATAATAAGAGGAAATAAAAGAGCTGGGTGCACATGCTGAAGATCAAGTTACAGATATTGAGGAAAGAGAGAGAAGAGAATTAACTGTAAACTGCATTACTGAAAAATGAAATGTGGGTGGCTTCAAACCTGCGTGGAGTTGAGAGAAATTTAACAGCTCAGTCAGAGCAGGGGGGGTTTAAGCCTAAGAAAAAAGCCAAGAAACACGAGTAATGAGAAATCTTGGAGGTGTTTGCATCCCAAAGCTGAAGCAACAGGCACAGAACAAACCCCACTGCTGATGATCTTCTGCAAACACTCCTTTTGTTGCTGGAGTTGTAGAGAAATGTTGGCAGTGTTTGTGAACCAGAGAACCTCTGAACCTTGCAGAAGAAATCAAAGATATCCCAGTAATTGTGCAGTTCTGTCATGTCAATACAAACCTTGAGGAGCAAAACTGTAACACTGGAGGGGCACTCAGAAGGTGCTGAAGGTCTTAAAATCCAGAATTAGAAAGATTTTTGAGTAATGACTTGTTGTTTCCCCACCTTGTTTCGAAGTGTTGCTGATTTTTTGTGGGATTAAGCAGACAGGACTAGATCCAGTGAGCTGTAAACCAGTTAGTGGGGCAGTTCTGAAAGAAGGCAAAAGGCTGCAGTTGAAGCTGTTGTTGCAACAGTCCTTACAGTGACAGAGAAGCACATAGAAAATTGAATATGGTTCTTTGAGGTTCTAAGGAGATTGACTTAATGTGGGGGTTTAAAAAACAAAGACTCAATTTTTGTAGCCTATTTATAAATATAGAAAGAGAGGGTTCTACTGAGTGTAAAGCCAAATTAAAGCAGGGCTGTGTCCTGCAGGGAGGCTGGTGTGGGATGTGTTTATTCATCCTCCTGAGCAGATGTGAGGCTCATTGTGGCCATTCTCTTCCAGCCCTTCCTGGCTCTTGTCATGATTAATGACACTTGGTTTTTGAAAGGATGGTTAAAGATGTATAATGGTGCCTTCCAGCAAATTTCAGGAGCTACCAATGTGTCTCAGAGGTGAACTATAGATGTAATCTCAGAGGAGGGTCTGCTATAAGGAAAAGAATGATTAAAAAGTCCAGAATGTGGCCTGTTGGCAGATGGTTCTTCTGCTTTTGCATTGTCCTTCACTTTCTGGATTCATCTCACGCTGGGTCAGACCTTCCCCACTTTCCCTGCAGTAATATTGCTCATCCCACAGCACTTCAGCTCCCATGATCCAGATCTCTTAATCATCCTGTGTTTAATCAGCACCTATTTTGGTCCTTGAAGGTCTTAGAAGTGCAGTGAGCACAGGACATTTCTCCACGAGCATTTTCATTTACATCCAGTTTTTCTGAAAAAGAAGACAATGAAACACTCAGCAAAGCTCTAAAATAACAACCCCTGAGAGGTAATTTTAAAACATCCACCACACAGAGCTACAAGTGCTAAGTGGTTAAATTCCCTCTGTAGTGCTACCAAGTCATTTTGTATAACACAATAAAGCTCTGTCTGGCATCTAATGAGAAAGACAGCAAGAAACTGCAGTGCTGCAGATTACCCCAACAAGCATCATCACAGCCTTCTTTGGGCTGAGAACTTCAACTGACCAGGCTGAGAACTTCAGCTGACCAGGCTGAGAACTTCAGCTGACCAGGCTGAGAACTTCAACTGACCAGGCTGAGAACTTCAGCTGACCAGGCTGAGAACTTCAACTGACCAGGCTGAGAACTTCAACTGACCAGGCTGAGAACTTCAGCTGACCAGGCTGAGAACTTCAGCTGACCAGGCTGAGAACTTCAGCTGACCAGGCTGAGAACTTCAACTGACCAGGATGAGAACTTCAGCTGACCAGGCTGAGAACTTCAACTGACCAGGCTGAGAACTTCAGCTGACCAGGCTGAGAACTTCAACTGAAAAGGCTGAGAACTTCAACTGACCAGGCTGAGAACTTCAACTGACCAGGCTGAATCAGAACTTCAACCCATTTCCTTATGACTACACAGTTACTACAAAGACAGGACACAAGCCCTATGGGGAGAGGCTGAGGGAGCTGGGGCTGTTCAGCCTGGAGAAGAGGAGGCTCAGAGGGGACCTCAGCACTGTCTGGAACTGCCTGAAGGGAAGTTCTGGCCAGGTGGGGGTTGGTCTCTTCTCCCAGGCACTCAGCAATAGGACAAGGGGGCACGATGGGCTCAAGCTCTGCCAAGGGAAATTGAAGTTGGATATCAGAAAAAAATTCTTTGCAGAGAGAGTGCTCAGGGATTGGAATGGGCTGCCCAGAGAGGGGGTGGATCCCCCATCCCTGGAGGTTTTTAAACTGAGCTTGGCCGTGGCACTGAGTGCCATGATCTGGTAAAGGGACTGGAGTTGGACCAAGGGTTGGACTCGATGATCTTGGAGGTCTTTTCCAACCCAGTCAATTCTATGATTCTGTGATTCTAAACAGTCTGCAAAACATTGGTACATAGGGACTCACATTTGACAGTTTGTGAAGCTGTCCATCATCAGGAATGATTTAGTGTTCCCAAACTAAACAATTCTTAGGAATGCAAGTGGTCATGATTAAAAACATTGAAGAAATGTGAAATACTAAAAAGAGTTAGCCTTGTATATGACAGTCAAAAATGTTACACCCACTACCAGCAAGTTTCCCTAAAAATACCTTGTACAACAGATACCTACATTTATGAAATTTGACCCCAAAATGTGATGAAATGCTTAATTGCTAGTTATAGAAGTAATTAGTATAAAAGTACGGGAAGTTTCCAAGAAGCACCAACACGTGGTGACATCCAGCAAAGTTTAGGCTCTAAAAACTATGGAAGTTCCCAGTTCCCAGTTCCCAGTTCCTGCTCTGTTCCCACTGCAGAGCCTGTGAAATGGGCTCTCTGTGCATGAAGGAGCAAACAGATGTGTTTGCAGATGTGAGGGTCTAACACCCAAGGGGTCAGTGCAGGGGATGGGGCTGGAGCTCCTGGGAAGCAGAGGGTGCCCTTTATGTGCAGGGCAGGTGCAGGACCCTCAGCATCCCCTGTCCCAGCTGCAAACCCCTCCCAGGCCCCACTGCTGGGGGTGGAGGTGTCAGAGCTGCACTGCAGGAGCCTTATTGGACACCTTCCTTCCTTCAAAAATTCCTTCAGGTTGTTTCCCTCTTTCCTTCCTGCAAAGCTGCTTGTGCAAATTGCAGCTGGTGAAGTGTCTGGTCCTTGCTCTGTCACAGAAGTGACTTCTCAGCCATCAGATGTTCTCACTCCACTGCTAAGATATGACACATTAAAGCATAATTTGCATTTTATTAACTGATTGCAGGGTTCTAACATGAGAACCAAGTGTATGCTGGTTCCTTTTAAGCATCCCCTCTCAAGCTGTGGCTGCCTTAGTGTCTCAGTGTGGTTGACCAGAATGTTCTGAGGACCAAACTGGGACATTTAGGACACTGTCATGTAGAACAGATTCTCCCAATCCTCCACCTAATAATAAAATTCTCTGGGATATTTTCCATTCAGCTGGATTTTCATCCCTTGATTTCAGGTTATGGTTTCCCTCACAAACATTTCTCCAAATACTTGTGTGAAACTGAGTTCACCCGTGTGGGAATATTCCTGCAGCTCATGTTCTGTTTGACTGAGCTGCCAAAGGGCTTGACAGAATTCTTGGAATCTGCCAAAACACAGTGTCAGGAATGACAGTGCCATGCAAGGTAATAATCTAAATGAATGTTGCTGCAGCTGAGCAGGCACATTCCTGACTTTCTGCAATTCAGGTGGAACCAGGCAAGACCTCAGTTGTTTGTTTCTTGGCCCTCGTAGAAGTTGAACACAGGATTAGAATTCATGTTTTGTGGTTACCTTATACCAAAATTATCACATTTCAGATTGTTCCTTAAATAATAATGTGAGCTGTGGGAATGACCTCAGTGTTTACTCACTGTGATCTTAATGGATGTGTGAAATTTGTGGTAAATGTCTGGCTGGGGCTGTGTTGGAGGGAGGGTTCAATTAGAGGATGTTTTTGGAGATCCTCAGCACATCTCTTTAATTCTACACTCTGTAGCTGCTCTCCAAGGCACACCTTTCCTCTGGTTTTGTATCTCTAAGGTTTGGGGATTAGTTACACAGCAAGTTTGAACTATTTTCCCAGTTGTTAGGATTAAATTGCTGGTTGTACTAGACCTCAGGTGTAAAATTACAGCTGATCAAAATGCAAACGTTCTCTTTGGCCTGAGGAATTCTTCTGTGACCTTCTGTGCCCTTCAGATGTCTGTCAATGCTGGCTTTTTTCAGGTTCTGTTCTTTGTGAAAATGCTGGTTTGATTTTCTTTAGGCCCATGTCATGATTTAATCCCTTTAACAGTGAGCAACTCTAATGCCTGGAGATGAGGTACAGAATTCTATTTACAGCACAGCAGTTCAAAGCTGCCTGTTGGAGCTCTGGCAGTTCTGTGTTCTCCTCAGCCACAGGCACTTGGTCAGAAGGTTCCTGAGACTGGAAAAGAAAGTTTTGCTCCATCTTTCTTTCTCTCTCATGTCATTGTTCTCTCCATGGTGTGCCAAACTAAGTGCTGACCTTCCATCACTGATGCAGAGGAACATGTTCTGGCAGCTCCAAGAGGGCATTTTATCTCCCTGCAGGAGGCTCTTGCAGATGTCTGTCCTTGAGCCCAGTAAAAATGAAAGGTCACTTGGTGTTCTCAATTTCATCACAACTTGAATGTTGCTTCAGCTATAGCAGCTCACTACAATATCTGTTTCCTATTTTTAATTTATCCTTTTCTATCTGCTCTAAATGTGTGTCAGTAATGACACTGAATGTTGTTTCTGGAGTGAAATTCCCCATGTACACAATTTTATATGAGGGCTCAAGGGCCAGCGGAAGGAAAAATAAAATGCTCCAGGTTTCTGAACTCAGGTAACATCAGTGTATCTTCTGCTCACTGGGTTGACACAACTCTGGAACAAATAGTCCAAGTAGAGCTGCCACAGTTTGTTGATGTGTTGATTCATGCAGTGAGGGGGGATTTCACAGAACCATAGAATTGATTGGGTTGGAAAAGACCTCCCAGATCATCGAGTCCAACCCTTGGTCCAACTCCAGTCCCTTTACCAGATCATGGCACTCAGTGCCACGGCCAAGCTCACTTTAAAAACCTCCAGGGATGGGGAATCCACCCCCTCTCTGGGCAGCCCATTCCAATGCCTGAGCACTCTCTCTGCAAAGAATTTTTTTCTGCTCTCCCACTTCAATTTCCCCTGGCAGAGCTTGAGCCCATCGTGCCCCCTTGTCCTATTGCTGAGTGTCTGAGAGAAGAGACCAACCCTCACCTGGCCAGAATTTCCCTTCAGGCAGTTCCAGACAGTGCTGAGGTCACCTCTGAGCCTCCTCTTCTCCAGGCTGAACACCCCCAGCTCCCTCAGCCTCTCCCCACAGCACTTGTGCTCCAGTCCCTTCTCCAGCCTTGTTGCTCTTCTCTGGCCCCACTCCAGCCCCTCAATCTCTTTCCTGAACTGAGGGGCCCAGAACTGAACACAACACTCAAGGATCTGCAGCATTGAGGGGCTTAGTTCTGGGTTTAGTGTGTGGAGTATGAGGGATCACTGTGTCCCTCCTCGAGGAGAACATCCTGAGGTGGAGCAAAGTCTCCATCCAGGAGTTCCAGTGGCCTCGGCTGGCTGAGAGTGGCTGCCCAAGGTGGGGGTGGAGTCAGAGCACCTTCTTCAGTGCAAGGCTTTGGGGGCTTAAAATGGACCTGAAGTTGCCTTTGGACAGTGTTGTGTGGCCTTGTTAAATTGTGCACAAGTTGGGCAGTCAGGGGCTGTCTCTGTTAGAATAAAAGAGGGTCAAAGCATGTGGAAATCTTTGTGCAGTGGGCACAGCCTTGGCACTGAAACCCCACGGAGCCATCACTGCAGTTTAGTCTCTGATGCCTCAACCAGAATACTTTGTTTCTTTGGCCTTTTCATCTGACTTTTTTATTGGTTATTTGAGTTAAATCCTTTGAAATACCATTCCAACAAAAAACTGTTGCCCTATAGACCCTGAGAGTAGCTCAGTTGGTTAAAACTTGGTTGTAATAACACCAAGGTCATGGGTTCAATCCCCTGTGTGGGCCATTGACTGAAGAGTTGGACTCAATGGTCCTTGGGGGTCCCTCCCAACTCAGAACAGTCTGGGATTCTGTGTGATAAAACACTATGGCTTCAGTCAGATGGCAAGTAAGTTGGTTTCTCAATATTCAGAAGACTCTTATTAAATCAGTGTAATTATTGAGGAATTGTCAGCACAAAAAAGTTGTGTTCATTCATCTCCAGTGGTTTTTCAGGAAATGGGTAGAGATAACAAGTCTGTTGGTAACAAAACAAGAGTCATGAAGGACTTCACTTGTGGCTGTCCCACCTCTAGAAGTGTCAAGGCCAGGTTGGATGAGCAACCTCATCTAGTTGGGGGGATCATGGGCTGGAAGGAGATGACCTTTAAGGTCCCTTCCAATCCAAACCACTCTGTGGCTCTGTGATAATTGAACCAACCAGCCCCAATTATTGTAGAAAACTTCACATGATAATTTTATAATCAAAGTGTTTAAAACAACCTACTGGATGTCAAGTTGTTGGTGCTAAACAAAGTGAGGAGCCCATCCCTGAGGGAGATGCACATTTTTCACTGGTTGGTTCCCCTTAAACTTGCCCTTGATTTTTGATATTGTGTTGTAGGTTTTTAAATTTTTTTTAGAATGGATAAAATGCCAGAGACAATTAAAGGAAATGGGTAGAGATAACAAGTCTGTTGGCAACAAAGCAAGAGTCATGAAGGACTTCACTTGTGGCTGTCCCACCTCTAGAAGTGTCAAGGCCAGGCTGGATGAGCAACCTCATCTAGTTGGGGGGATCATGGGCTGGAAGGAGATGACCTTTAAGGTCCCTTCCAATCCAAACCATTCTGTGGCTCTGTGATAATTGAACCAACCAGCCCCAATTATTGTAGAAAACTTCACATGATAGTTTTATAATCAAGGTGTTTAAAACAACCTACTGGATGTCAAGTTGTTGGTGCTAAACAAAGTGAGGAGCCCATCCCTGAGGGAGATACACATTTTTCACTGGTTGGTTGCCATTAAACTTGCCCTTGATTTTTGATATTGTGTTGTAGGTTTTTAAAATTTTTTTTAGAATGGATAAAATGCCAGAGACAATTAAAGAAATGAAATTATAAACTGGTATGGCAAGTGCACATTTGCAAAGACTCACAGAGGTTCTGGTGGGAAATGTGTTCAACACTCAGCACTGCTTCTGTCTGGACTGGCTGACCATGAACTGCTTCTTCCTGATGGAGTTCTAAGAAATTTCCAATACTGGCTAAAAGGCTGTAAAATTGTCTTTTTCCACAGCAGTGGCTGGTTTGGTTTTGCCTTTTCCAAAGGTTTTCCTTGGAGCTACAGCTGAAATACAGATGCCTGTGTGTTCCCAGCATTGCTCACAATCCAATAGAGCTCATACAGTCTCCTTGCAGTCATTAGTTATGCATTTAAATAAGGATTTGAGAGACTCAGGACGTAGTAACTGGTTTAACTGTCTCTACAGATCCCAGAAAATTGTGTCATTAAATATCAAAGTTAGATAAATTGATTTTATTCAACTGCTGTTTGTTCCCTTGTACATTTGGACCACTGGGATTTGTATATCTAAGTGGAACATCAATATGATTTTATGAATAACTTTAATTTTATAACTTTGATATTAGCAGAATTATCACTTTATCTCATAATGACATTATTTTTAAAAAATCAACCACATGACTCAGAACAAATTTCTGAAGATTTCTGGTAAACTAAACCACAAAGTAACTCTGCATTTCATCATTATGCAAATTGTTTTCCCTGCAAAACCGTTCTCAGATGTGAAAGCAGTGGGAGAATTACATTTTTTTTGATGTGGATCCCGTTCTCCAGATCCAACCCCCAAATGATCAGCTGAAAAGAGCTCGTGGTTGTGTCAGAAGCAGCTCCTGCAGATGTGCTGTCAAAGCACCAGGGCTGCTGTCACATTGCCAGTGGCTTTCTAACCTTCCAGCTTAATGGGCTTGGCTTTCAGGCTGCCTGGAAACAATTCCTTTCTGAGTGTGTAATTGGAGTTTTTTGAATGAAAATGAAGACGTGGAAAGAGTTTAGTGGCTCTCTTTTCAAGGTTTGGTTTCAATATTGCCCCTGTTGGGAATATGATTTATTAACAATGTTATTCTCTCCATAAAGGACCTGCAGGGGGCTGTTCCCCCCAATATTGGCAATAATAAACCAAGATAAAGGCACAGTGGTTTTGATAAGTGGAAAACAATCAAATTATCCTGTGAGAAAACAACTCTTGCTCAGGTTCTCACCTGAGAATCTGCATTTCCCAGGGCAGACCTTCAGGTTTGGGCATTAGTTGGAACTTTGTAAGGGTCACGAGAGGCAGCGAGTTGGGAATCAGGCACAGTGTGGGTCAGAGAGCAGAAAAAATGCTGCTTTAAGGAATTCCACCTGGAAGATTTGGGTTATCTCTGCCTCTGCTTCTCCCTTCCCGTCCCATTAGTTTGGCAAAGTGGGAATTAAGATTCCCATTCTAGATTCCAGTCTGGTCTTGGAGTTGGAGCTTCAGTGAGTCCATCCTTTGGGAGGCTCCAGAGTTTTACCTTTCTGGGCTTGTGGGACCTTTGGAGCCCAACGTGGTGTGACTGGAGGGACACAGGGAGGTGTGAAAATCCTCCTGAAAGGGAATTTTGAGAGAACTCTCCAACTCCAGCTGGGGAGAGGCTGAGGGAGCTGGGGGTGTTCAGCCTGGAGAAGAGGAGGCTCAGAGGTGACCTCAGCACTGTCTGGAACTGCCTGAAGGGAAGTTCTGGCCAGGTGGGGGTTGGTCTCTTCTCCCAGGCACTCAGCAATAGGACAAGGGGGCACGATGGGCTCAAGCTCTGCCAGGGGAAATTGAAGTGGGAGAGCAGAAAGAAATTCTTTGCAGAGAGAGTGCTCAGGGATTGGAATGGGCTGCCCAGAGAGGGGGTGGATTCCCCATCCCTGGAGGTTTTTAAACTGAGCTTGGCCATGGCACTGAGTGCCATGATCTGGTAAAGGGACTGGAGTTGGACCAAGGGTTGGACTTGGTGATCCTGGAGGTCTTTTCCAACTCAATCAATTCTATGATTCTAATAGACTTTTTACCCCATGCTAATGAAGGGAAGAGTTCAGGCAGAAGGGAACTGAAGTCCTAAAAGGAGAGTAAAGAACAATGAAACCAAGGCTTTAAAAATTGATTTCAGTTTTTGGTATTTCAGCCCAAGCCAGCACCGCTCACACAGCTGTGTGGCTGTTCTGCCACCCCAATCCATGAGCCCCATGTGCTGGCACAGGGCAGTGCCAGTGCCCCTGGCTCCCAGCTGGCACAGACCAGGAGCAGCTGTTTGCCCTCCACATCGTAGGCAAACCCTCTGCCTTTGTTCTCGTGGATAAACAAGCAGTGGCTTGTTCTTTGGTTTTTGGTTTGGGGAGTTTTTGTTTTGGTTTGTTTGGGGGGTTTTTTTGGTGTTTTTTGTTTGTGTGGTTGGTTTGGGTTTTTTTTAACATTTTTAATTCTTACTGTGTTTGTCTTCTTATTAAAAAAAAAAAAAAGAAAAAAGTCCTCCCAAACCAACCAGCTCCAAAATAGAGCAGCTGGAAGATTTCCATGTAAAAGCCTGTATGACTGAGTTGTAAAGTGAGTTAAGAAACACTCAAATCCAATAGAATAGAACAAAATTCTTCCTTTATTCAACTCTGGGAACATGGGGGATAATTCCACCCAAGATATGTTCAACCAGACTTTTGTGTTTCCAGGTTTATATATTTAGTTACAACTGACAACCCCTCCCCAAAGTTAATCAGGATATTTTGGGTGACTTTTAACAGCTCTAATGGGATGCTCTGATCTCTGCAACCCTCTATTTCCTTTTAACTAAACATGTTACAGCTTCCAGCCTCAACCTACACAGGTTTTCTGATTTATTTTTTACAGTTTAGCCTTTGATCTAAACAAGGTTTTGGGTTATTTCTTAAAGTTCAGCTTCCAGTTATAGGGTTAAATTCCTCTTTGTCTAAAGCTCTGCATGGTTAAGATCACTGACAAATTAAGGGACAAGTTAAATGAAAAATTAATATAAAATACAAAGTTAGTACAGTTCTCATTAAAAATTAGTAAAGACTTTATGATTTTGTATAGAAGGGATAAAATCCTTTTTCTTGAGGGGTCCTTGAATCAAAAGAATGAGAATTCTTACTCTGGCTGATCTGGCCTTAGGACTAATACATATTTTTTTTCCAAATATTTTTTGCATTTAATTTTTAAATTTTTGCCACCCCAAGGAGCCACTGGGGCTGTGGGTGAGGAAAGTCTGTGCTGAAGGTTCCATCTACCACTTTCTCAGCATTGCTCGTGGAAACTTCTGGAAAAGTCTTTGAGTAAAACAATAGTGGCAAATCTCCTTTCCTGATACACAAAAAATGCCAAACCAACCAAAAAACCCTTTTAATTTCTGAAATTAAGAAAGTCAAACCTTCTGGGCCATGTTAAGGAGAAAAAGTTATTTTTGCACATTAGTTGTAGCTGAATAAAAGTCCATGTGCTGAGAATTTGAGTCTTGTGGGACACCTGAGATTGTAATATATGGTCAATATGTGACCTTTTCCCTGCCATGCACATCTGAGGACTTCTTAGGATATTTATTTCTATATTTTATACCGTTGTCATAAACCAGCATTAATGTATTTAGGGTTATATATGAATCTGATGTAAATTGTTATATTTTTATTAAGTTGTTATCTTTTTATTCATGACTTCGCTCCCATTCCAGGCAGGTCCTGTCACCCCCAGACCTTTCACTCCTCGTGGCCCCAGGTTCTCTCAGTGCCACCACTTCATGTTGGGAGCCCTTTCAGCAAACCCCTCCATTCTTGTCCTTGCTGGGACATTTCCCCCTAAACTTAAACCTTTCCCAGGCCAAATTTAAACCTAAATATCCACAGCACTCCTCAACAAAAGCATCGTGTGCATCCTCTGATTCCTGGGGGAGACAGATGGACAGAAATGTCTTAACTAGACCTGTCTTAAGTAGACCAGCCTTAAGCAGAGCTGTTTTAACAAGCCTGGAGTCAGCACTTGACACTAACACAGCGTCTGGGCACGGTGGGAAATCTTGATTCACTCAGGAAAATGTTTTCTCTTCCTCTTAAGTAAATAAATAAAGAAATGCTGTGTCATTTGCTGACACAAACTCTTTGCTCAGAGCAGGGACGGGGCTTTGGGGAGGTGTTTCTGGTCCAGGCTGGATTGACTTTAGCAACAGCAGCTGGTGCTTTAGCACTGCCTGGGCTTGGAATGATCTTCTCCACCAACACGGAGAGAGGCAGAAAATGCAGCTGGAGCTCATTTGGAAAGAATCAATGAGCTGGTAATTACCACTTTCTCCAGCTGGTCCTTATGAGGGTAAAAGGGTTTATTCAGAGATGGAGGGTGAAAGAGGAGAACACTAAGCAGGTTGCAAACCAATTGTCATAAATATCCCTCCTGAAGATACTTAGAAATGGAAACTCTTGTTGGTTGGGAGGAGTTGGGATGGACGATGAGCCCCTTGGGGTTTTCTGCCAGTCCTGGGGTCACTCCCTTTGTGCTGGAGTGTCCTCAGAGGGTTCCCTGCTGGCTCTGTCCCCTCCAGGCTCCACCTGAGCTCCTTCTGGAAGGTACAAAAGAAGGGAGGGAGTTCTGTGGAATGTTCTTGCTTTGCATCTCTTTCTGCTTGATTCATACAAATAACTTATGAGCTCAATTAATGCAGCAAGTATAAATATTTATGAACCCACGGAGTTAATGTTTGGTTGTATTTATAAACAAGAGCTTCTTTTTGACAAGTAAATAAAGTAAGTGTAGAGTGTGTTTGTGTGTGAAATTAGCCATGCTTCATTAACTCTTCCCAAATACAAACTCCTAGGTAATAACTAAATCAAAAAGTGGCACTAGAATAGGATTAGTGGGAATAACTTTAATACTTAAATTTCAGGAGAACAAGAAGCTGTTGTTTACTTTCTTAATTGGTAACGAGGATGAATGTTTGGTTTTATTGTGAGTTTCCTTTTTTTAACCTGTATTGTTACTGTGGTGACAGGAGAGAAGAGCAGGCCCATATTAATGTCTTGCTCTTGGAGGCAATTTCTAGTTGCTGATTTTTCTTAGATGACTCTCAGGAAACTTTCTCAAACTCAGGTCTACTTCAAGGGGCTGTTTTTTGCAACTCAGAACCCACTCAATGAATTCTGATACATCTGAAGGCTCTGATCAATGAGGGGTTTGGTAGTTCTGACTGTTACAAACTTTTTGTAAGCTTTTCAACTTTTCTTTTTACTATGCCCTTGGCATACTTAGTTTAAGATATGATTGTTCTCATGATTGACTTTGCTGGTGGCACATCAATCTAAGTTTGCTGAGTTTGACACCCATGTATTGAATGATAAAAGAATATTTTGTTCTTGTTAAGAAGCAACAATTTATTATGCATGATGTGGCAAAATGGATTTATAGCCCTTCAAAATGCATTTCCTCTAATCTCCTCATTGCTTAGATCAAAATAATGAACATGCAATAAAGAAGTGAGGCCCAAGCCCAGCAACTTCTATTTGCTCTTATATATATGTATATTATTTTATTTGTTATGATCACAACTGATCTCTCAGTTAATTTTCCTGAGGGTAAAATCTAAAAATGGGATTTTGTGGTGCTAAGGGTGAATAGATACAGAACTGAAAATGCAGCTCCTGTGCCCAATTTTGGAATCCACTTGGGGTGGGGATGTCCCAGGTGGGCTGTTCCCTGTGGAAAGGCTCTCTCAGGTTCTCCCTTCCCATCCCAGGCAGGCAGGAGACCTTGAGGTGGCAATTCTTCTCTTGCCATGCATGATTTTAGGTGTGCAGAGTTAATTAAAAGATTGCCTTAGTCATATGCAGTCACTGAACTGTGGGCAGAACCCTCCAAGTGTGAATTCCATGCAAGGAGAAGGATATTTTTAAATATTTGTTCAGCAGAAATGCTTCTCAGTTGCTGTCAGCTGTTGCATTGAAGTGGATCCATGAGTTTGCCTTCCATTCAAAGCCCATCCAATAAAAAATCTTTAAAGTCAGCAAGGGAAAGAATTAAATTCCATCTCTCTTGTATCAGGTGTGTAAAGATGAGTGTGTGGAAAAAGACTTTGTGGTGGTTTTGTCAGCCCAAAGGGAATGAAGGTGCCTCTTTTTGGTGCTTTAAGAGAAGAAAGTGCTAATACAGTGACATTTGGCTGATAGTGCAGCAGATAAAAACTGGGTCATGGCAGCACAGGGGGAAAGGGCAGCAAAGAGAGAGAAAATGATTTCATTTGTGGGTGAAGGTCATCTGGAATAAGTGATTTCATATTTAAAAGGGCACCAAGGAGAAAATTGATGACTGTTAACATGTTTTTCTATTGCTTTATTTCATCCTTTCTCTCTTTTCTCATTTGTAATGCTTCCGTGGCCAGGAAGTCGAGGTAGGTTTGCCACTTTTTAACTTGTAAATATCCACAGAGCAACTCAAAGTATGACCATCATATCATATTGCATATTATAATTTGAACTCTTGTGATCAACTGTTAATGTTGTTATAAATGAAGCTTATTGATTTCTATTAATTATTAATGCATTAATACTGATTAATGAACTTGTTAATACTGATTAATGGACTTGTTAATACTGATTAGTGAACTTGTTAATATGTAAATGAAGTGAACTCCATTTGCTACAGAAGGCATGAGGGATTTTAAGCACATTAATATCTGTCCCTAGTAGGAAGCACAGACATGCACAGATTTCTTGCTGTCAGGAAGGTGTTTTATTGCTTGGGAGTGTTAAATTGCTTTAATCAAGCTGATTGTATTTTATATACATATCTGTATGTTTTGAATTCTCTTCCCCTGGGGTCAGAGTGATGTGTTGCTGCCCCACGTGCTGCTTTGCTGTTGGGAGAAGCTGCAGTGAAACTCAAAGATATTCAGAGTTCCTCCTTCTACCAAAAGTCATTTCAGGATAATGTTATAAATCTGAGCCCTCCCAGAGTCCTGGCCTGGAGCCCTCCTAGTTCCAAGGCAGAGCTTTAGGTGTGCCAGAGGTTTCCTGCCCACAGTGAGTGGCACCTTTCTGGTGCCAGAGCCCCTCAGTGTCACTTCTGGCTGGTGGCAATGCTAGAGTGAAGCTCCAGGGCTGGATTTGGGGTGGATGTGGTTTCATCCAAACTCTAAACACCCCCCCAGTTGCTCACCCACAGCCCCCAACCCTCCCTGAATCTCTGGGTGGGACAGGGAGGAGAAAAGGGAGAACCCATTAGTTGAGATAGCAGCAGCTTAATTAAAATATAATGAGAATCACAGAATCAGCTGGGTTGGAAAAGACCTCCGAGGTCATCAAGTCCAACCCTTGATCCAACCCCACTGTGATCACCAGATCATGGCACTGAGTGCCATGTCCAGTCTCACCATAAACACCTCTAGGGATGGGGAATCCATCCCCTCCCTGGGCAGCCCATTCCAATGCCTGACCACTCTCCCTGTAAAGAATTTCTTTCTAATATCCAACCTAAACCCCCCCTGGCAGAGCTTAAGCCCCTCTTGTTCTTCTGCTGGTTGCCTGGGAGAAGAGACCAACACCCACCTGGCTACAACATCCCTTCAGGTAGTTGTGGAGAGTGATGAGGTCTCCCCTGAGATGATGATAATGATGGTAATTAAAAGGAATTTCACAAAAAGAGGGCAGTGAACCCTAAGAGAGACAATACAGTTCTCACCACCTGCTGAGTGTCCCCAGCTCTGCTCAGCCCCACTTGCCCCAGTGTCCATCCTGGCCCATCCCTGGGGCTGTTCCTGCCCCTGCTCCCTCCCAGCTGCTTGTGCAGCTCCTCACTGAGGAAACATGGAAAACTCCCCTCAGCCCCACCTAAACCATCAGTGTGTCCTCACCAGGAATCTCACCCTAAATCTGAGCAAAGAGGGGAATTGTTTCCATCCCAGTGAAACCAGGACAGTTATCCAACTGGCAGGAGTTATTCTGAGCTGCTCTTCACCGTGTTGCTCTAATGTGTGGAGAGTCATTATTTACTCCTATAAATAATAATGGGGTTTCTATATTGAAAATCTCAAAGGTTTGCTCTGTTTGACTTTTTCCCTATTTTTTTCTTGTGTATTTTCCACCTTATCATGCTGTGGTTTCAGGCACATTCTAAAATAAACATAGTTTCAATCTTCAAAAAGGAATATTAAACAGGTCTGCATGAATGAGAAGAGGAGCAATAATAGTTTTACAGAAGGGATGGCTGGTTTGGAGGCATTTTCGTGAGGAAGGTGCATTTTTTTTTGTAAAATATTCCTTTGACACGAAAATTGAGATAACCCCCCTTTCCAATCCTTATTTCAAAACTGGTTCCATATGCCACCAGCATAAAAAAAAAATCTTTCTTGGGAGTTGAATTATTTAACAGTTTCTGATGCTGAAAACCCAGCAGCAAAGCAACACCTTGGCAAAAATGTAAGCAGGGAAAAAAAAAAAAAGGGAATATTTTGTTGCTGGAAAAAATTATTCTGCGAAAAAAGCTGAAAACTCAACACATTCTGAGAAGTGATTAATGCTTGGTGAATTTAGCAGTACATCATCATCAATGACAGAGCATTGTATAACCACGAGGGGTTTTTTTGTATTAACACAACTGTGGAATGCAAAGGCAAGTCTGTGATTCCATTTCTGGTGCCAAACCTTGTACTTCTGAAGAAAAAAATAGAGATACTTTTGATGTATCTGAAATAACTTATGAATAACAGTCTCTGGTGTTATTGTGGAACATTATCACTGTACATGGAGTCAATACAGGCACTGAGCATGAATATATTGATGAAAAAAATCCATTTCCTCCTGCTGGCCATGCAGAATAATTTACCCCAGCCCAGCAGGCAGAGAGCAGGAACAATCCATGAGCTTCTTGTCCATGAGCTGCATCTTCTGGTGTTCCCTGAGGGCATGGAGAGTTCCATCCATAAAGTCCTGCTGCCTTCCAAGCCTCCAGAATATCCAGGCTAAGGTGACTGGCTGGCAGGAGAGCTCATGGAATTCAGGGTGCTGGAGAGAAATGGCAAAGCCCCATGGAAGAAATAATTTGGGTGTCTTATTCACACTGATCATAGAATCATAGAATCAGTTGGGTTGGAAAAGACCTCCAAGATCATAAAGTCCAACCCTTGGTCCAACTCCAGTCCCTTTACCAGATCATGGCACTCAGTGCCACGGCCAAGCTCAGTTGAAAAACCTCCAGGGATGTTGAATCCACCCCCTTTCTGGGCAGCCCATTCCAATGCCTGAGCACTCTCTCTGCAAAGAATTATTTTCTGCTCTCCAACTTCAATTTCCCCTGGCAGAGCTTGAGCCCATCGTGCCCCCTTGTCCTATTGCTGAGTGCCTGGGAGAAGAGACCAACCCCCACCTGGCCAGAACTTCCCTTCAGGCAGTTCCAGACAGTGCTGAGGTCACCTCTGAGCCTCCTCTTCTCCAGGCTGAACACCCCCAGCTCCCTCAGCCTCTCCCCATAGGGCTTGTGCTCCAGTCCCTTCTCCAGCCTCGTTGCTCTTCTCTTCTCAGTTGGGTTGGAAGAGACCTCTGAGATCACCAACCTTTGATCCAACCCCACTGTGATCACCAGCCCAGGGCACAGAGTGCCCTGGGCTGGTGATCACAGTGGGGTTGGATCAAGAGATGTTGGATTCTCTGTCCCTGGAGGTGTTTCAGAGGACACTCGGAGCCACATCCAGTCCCTTCTCCAGCCTCGTTGCTCTTCTCTGGCCCCACTCCAGCCCCTCAATCTCTTTCCTGAACTGAGGGGCCCAGAACTGAACACAACACTCAAGGTGTGGCCTCCCCAAGGCAGAGTCCAGGGGAAGGGTCACTGCCCTGGGGTTTCAGTGACCCTCCTAGCAGGTAAAAGAAATCTCTGTGTCATTCTGGACAGCTTGGTGAATACATCTTTTTAGTGGCATCTCTCAGGAAATGAATATAGAATAGTGGATTTATTAAAAAGGAAACAAAGATTAATATGCAGACAAATATCACAGGGCTGTAGAATTTTTCTGTGCTTCCTCCCCTGAAATGCATTGTTCTGTTGTTATCATGTTCTCCTAAAGAGGACACAAATGAGACACTCAGAATATGCTGAGCCTGAGATAAGAGCTGGGCTGGAGTCCCAGCTCTTCAGGACCAGAGTTGGTGGCACTCTGAACTTGGAGAAACTTTGCCATCAGATAAATATTTGCTAAGACACAGCACAACCTGTTGATTGTCCTCTCTGATTTCAGCTGAATATGTTGGGATCAAAAGATGAGTTGATTCATTTGTAGTTCAGTTGTGCAGAATTGTACTGAAAAAAATATATTTTGTCTGAGTTTTCTTCTTTTTTTTATCCCTCTTTAGGATGATTATTTCAGAAACTGGAATCCAAACAAGCCATTTGATCAAGGTAAAGTTAGTACCCATTTTGTGGTTTTCTCCTGCTATTTTGTCATGTCCCCCTGTCCTTTATGCCTCCCTTCCCTGTGCATTCTGACATCTCATTCCCAATTTAGCCACAGTTTGCAGTGGTCTGTGCATAAAGGTTTGACTCATCTCTGCATTTTCCCCACTGTGTTTTTTAATCCCCACCCATTCCAGTTTATATTTAATGATGTGTATGCTCAGAAATACCCTCAGTGTCCCCAGACCTCAGTTTGAGGTGCAATTTAAAACAGGTATTTCATGTTAAAGACTTTGCTAATTAATGTCATCAGTGTAACTACTGCATTTCCACTTGAAATGGATGAATTTCAGGGCTGTTTTTCCAAAGGAAATGGTGTTATGTGTTCTCCAAAGGAAATGGTGTTGTGTGTGCTGCTGTTTCAGGTGCAGGTTCTGTACGTGACATTTTGCACTTTGCTTTGGTGAGTTTTTAAGTTATGGCAGGACTTGACACTAGGAAAAAGCAATTAAAAAATCTTTTAGTTATGTCCAGGAAAGCACTGGAAACAATAGCCATAATTCAGAATTACTGAGGTGTTGAGGAAGAAAATCCTCATTGCAAGTCTCTGAAGGTGCTTTTGGAGGTTTCATTTTATTTCTGTATTCCACTGACAGCTGTTCCTTGTACTGTCAGGAGCTCACAGGAACATCAGTGGGGGCTTATCCATGTTAGAGCTGCAGAGGGTGGATTCCCTGGCTCTGTGGAAATGGATGTTCACTGTCAAAGCAAAGGGAAAGTTGATGTTTTTGTCAAGACACACATCCACAGAGATTTTCAAAGGCATTTGAAGGATTTAGGATTACAAATCCTATTGACTTCAAATGGAACTTGTGCTGCTACTGCTCTCAGAGGCCTCGTGCCCCTCTGTCTTCCCAAGAGGCAAAGCAGGAAGGGAAATCCTGGCAGGGCAGAGCAGAGCAGGAAGGGGTTTGAGCTGACATGCTCTAAAACTGTTCCTTGTCTTGCTGAGGTGTTTGACTCTGGGCAAAGCCACAAATCGCTGTCGAGACTCTGAAGTGGCTCGTGGGTACCTCGAAGGGCTACAGAGAGTTGTGTGTCTGCTGAGCATTCCTGTCACTTTGCAAGGAAAAGGACAATTTCTCTCTCAGAGCAGGATTCCTCTGGCACTGGGGCAGCACAAGGCAGGCTGAGCCTTAGAAGTTGCCGTAGAAGTCTGTAAAAAAGACTCTGAGCCAAGTTTTGTAGGAGATGAGATAATGGGCAGGCACTTTAATGAGCAACCCCACTCATCCAGGAATACATAGACACGCCTGCAAGCTCTGAGTTCTAGAGCTTTTATAATATAACCTGTCCAATCACTACTGTCCACATGTCCAGTTCCACCTCTGTCCCCTCCCAGTTCCCACCCCTGTTGAATTGGGGCTGGGGTCGTTGGGACCCTCTGTCTTCATCCACCTCCTCTTCTTCAGCACACAAAGGTTCTCTGGACGCTCTCCAGGGCTTTGGGTCACGCTGCTCCATGTTTATGTTCTCTCTGATATGCTTTAATCTGGTACCTTGAGAATAAGACTAAATAGCTGGCAGATCTCAGCTGCCTGTTCTGGAGCAGGGGTAGAGATAGAAGGACTTTGTGCTACTGGCTGCTAAATATTAATTCACTAAAATCTACAGCATTACATCTACTGTGTCTCTAAAATCTACAAAATATGAAAATTGAAAAGTTAAAAAAACCCTTTCGGCATCATGTCCCCCCTTTTAGAAACGGACAAAACTCAAAATTTTGTTCGCTTCTACTTTCCATACTTGAAATTGTACCAAAGAGATGAACAGCATTTGCAACATTTGATCATGCAATAAGCGATTATGCAAACACTAATTATATATATCATTACCAAAAACAGCTGTTTCATCCAGGTTCAGTTCGGCAACCATGACGTGAGCTTGTGGAAAACATCATCCAGGCCTAATGAGACATTATCAAGGGTTACCTGATGCAGAATTTTGGTTTGCTTCCGAATTGCAGCCAGATCTTTTCTCAATTCTTCCACTTTGGTCTATGTAGGAACAACAACAACTAGTGTTAATGACTTTACACACACTTCCTTGTGTGTGTACTCCTGTCTACTCAGCCTGGCACAGAGCTCTGTGTGCTGCTTTTGCCTCCTTGAAATCTGGAAAATGCATTTTATGTGGCCAACAGGTCACTCCTTTGGACAAAGAGGTCACTGCTCTTGGCTGGGGTAAAATTCATCCTGACTAAAACACTGTAAGTTGCCATTCAAACCTTTCTAAAAAAAATATTTACTACCAAAAAATCCAATTGTTGGAAAACTGCTGATTAGTTTAGTTACAAATACACAGTTTGGGTGAGTGTTTAGCCACTGATCTCCATATTTTCACCAAAAAAAATGGAGAGAAATTTTATGTTGCTGCTTTTGACCTTATGAATCATATGCTGAAAAGACTAATCTTCAGTTAATATAAATATAGATGGTTGTGTGTAAATGTTAATGTATACATGCTGCTTATGTGTGTATATATATGTGTATATGTGTGTGTATAATTATATATATATAGGGTAGAATTTAAATAGGAAGTGCTGAGTCAAAGGAAGGAAGAGATGCTGCTTCTTTTCCACATGTTTGCCCCCAGAGGTTTCATTTCTGTGATTTTCCACAGAGAACAAACATTAGTCCAAAGGATCTATCCCAGGTGTTTTATGTGCCACAAGTGTTTAATCTGATTTTTGTTTCTCCATTCTCCCTGCCCTGATATTTTTTCCCATCTTGGCCCTGTTGGCTGTGGGATGTTTAAATGCTCCTTTTGTTCCTCTATGGTTTTGAAGGTAGAGAAGCTTTTATTTAGTATTCTTTGGGTTTCTTAGAGGCAGAGAACCTGTGCAGATCCTGTGGTGAGGAGCCCCAGCTTGCTCCTGTGAACTCAGCAGCAGTTCTGTGTTCTCACCACACAAGTGTTATTTTGAGACACATCCCAGAGGCAAATTTTCACCTCCCAACACCGAGGTTCTTCCTTGTGACTGAGGAGAAAAAAACTTCTCCATGGGTGGAGGAAAGCAGACGTTGGGTTTTATAGGAAACCTACTTCTGGTCTCACCAAGGTCAAGAGAACTTGTGTGAACATCCACAATTTGGATTCACAAGGTTAAATGTTTGACATCTACTTGTCAATTAAAAATCTAAAATCCTGTTTGAAGGCTCTTACTGTGAGGTCTTTACAGAGTGTGGCAGGATCTGGGAGGACAGGGCTGAGAGGAGACTGGTCCCTGCCAGAAGGGATGGGGCCAAGGCAGCTGGAGGATTCAGGGCTTAACAGGTTTAAAAACCAAGCAGGCAGAGGATTGGAAAAGCAGGAGTTCTGTTTCCAGGCTTGTTCTTCATTTGCAGCTTTTAAAGAACTCTGCTGGGTCCAACCAGCTCTGCATTCTTGTCTAACAAAATCTGCCTTTATTCAGCAGGCTGAATTATTTAATTACACCTGGAATAACAATAGTCTAATGAAGCTGCTTTCTGCTTGCAGCGTGGAGGGAAATACCCGAGTGTGGGTCTCAAGAAAAGAAATACCTTGTTTTGTTAAAAACATTCCTGCCTTTCACTGAAACCGCCCCCGGGGAGCCACACGAGGCATCTTTGCATAACAGCCCTTTTCAAGGAAAATCAACCTGAACGGTTCAGCTGCATCTGGGAGGGCACTTGAGTGATCAGAATTTAACTCTGGCTCAGCTTTTTATTCATCTTTAACCCAGGGAAAAACAAGCCAAAGGTGAGCAAGTGCCCAGCAGAGCCCAGCAGAGGAGGTGTTGGGGCTGCAAAGAGGAGAGCAGAGCCTGCAAGTGATGCAGGTCATTAATATTGAACCCCATCCTGCCAGAGCTGCAGAAACAAGAAAGCACAAGAGTGGAAGGGGCAGGTTACTCAGGATTTTAAAATATGAATCAAAGGGTTGGGGTTTTTTTTTCCTCACAAGGCCATTTGAGAGTTCTTGGCATACTTTCCTAGTCTTCTTCATCCACAGAGAAGAAAGAAAAGAGGGAATCAGGGAGAGAGTTTAGCAGAACCTTCTCAAGTCAGAAGTACTCTCCACCTATTCAGGCTTGCCAGAAAATTAATTCATCAAGACTTCATGGATTATTTGAAGTGAAAACTTTAAAATAAAAAAAAGTTTAAGTTGCTGAAAATTTCTGCTAAAAGTCTGAATAGCTGTAGTAAAATCTTCCACAAGTAGATGTTATTAATCTTTCTGATAAGATGCACAACTAAGAGTACATTTTGTGTAGTTTAAAGCTGCTGGGAGCAGTTTGGGATTGGTTGCCATGGGGTTTTGTTTAAGGCATCCTTAGCCAGAGCACAGGAGCTGTGGAAGTCATGGGATGCCTTTTGTGTTGTAGATGCTCTGAATCCAAAAGTGTTTCAACCTTTGAGCTGCCATTATTATGAACAACATGGCTGTGGAATGATTCAGTAAGGGGGGGAAACTTGCTTGTGTTGTAGTGCTGAGCTTTTCCCCAAATCTGTGCCCAAAACCATCCACTGGAGTTTGGAATTGTGTGTTCAGGGAGGGGCAGTTTCCCCCTTTCCAGCTGGGCTGTGACACTGCCAGGTGACTGCAGGGGGTGGCACTGGCCTGAGTCCTGGTCAGGAACATGGCACAGTTCCACCCATCGCTGGTGGCAACAATCCCAAATGTTCCAAGCTGCTGGACTTGTCAGGAGAAGCAGCTCTTGAGGAGAAACGCTCTGAACTTTCCAGCCTTTGTCTTTCTTTTCACTGTTTATTCCAAATCTTCTTCACTGCTGTGAGAAATCTGGACAGGGAAGTTCCTTCTCTCAGGGCTTTCATTGTCTGCCCTGGGGAGAGGAGGGAATACAAAAAGTTCAAAATATCCCAAATCCTTATTCTGCTGTTGTGTGTGACAGCCTTTACCTGCCTGAGCTGGGCCTGTCGGGGGCAACTCCATCCTTATTAATTACAGACAGGAACTCTCATTTCAAAGAGCTCCCCTTGAGCACTGAAAGCCTGAAATGGCAAAGTAGCCTGATTTTTGAAGAGGAAACACTGCTTTGGAGTGGCTTGCAGCCTCCAGCACAGCACAGCCTCTGACTTTCACAGTCCAGCAGCCCCGTGGAAGTGCATTTGTCAAATTTAGAGCATCATTTCTCGAGATGAATGTGTTGGTATCGTTGCTTCCTCTCCTTCTGCATCCAACTGTTCCTGTGTCTTTCCAGTGTTTAAATCCAGACTCCAAAAATGCCCTTTTGCAGCTGTGCAGAAAAAAAGATTGGCCTAAAATTCCTAAGCCTTCCAAACCAAAAGGAATGATAATGGGAAGCCTGTGATGCAGGGGGAAATCACAGAGCCTGCAATTATTTTTGAACATGTAATTTTCTGTTAGCCCAGTTAAGATGTTCTTTCAGAAAAGCCTGAATAAATTCCTTGCAGGGAGATGTTTAGTACTGTACACATCTCTAGCCACAAATATATGTTAGCTTTATAATAAATGTTTTCTATTACTGTGCCTCAGATGGCAGATTTCAATTGAATAACTTATTTTGCAATTTATTTTTTGACTGTGCTCGAATTAGTTTTAGAGGCTTATTCATAGCACAAGTGCACATGAATTATGCCTGTAAATCTTCAGGAGCTCAGTCCAATTTTAGAACGTGCCAAGTGAATCACCCAAACCCAAGAGCTGAGATGCAGCACATGAAATCCCTCCCTCCCTCCCTCCAGTGTGTTTGGGGCACATGGGGCTGCTCAGCCCCTCCAAGCACGTGGCTCTCTTTGTTAAAGTGCAGCATTAAATCCCTTCTAAGCTTGTAAGCAACCACTTTGGTCATTAAATCTGGCATGAGCAGTGCCAGGGCTGGGGCTGGGGTGTGATTGCTGGTGTGCTCTGAGCACAGACACTTGATCGATGCGTTGCTTGTCTGGAATTTTATTAGCACTTGGGGAGCACTTGTTAGTTTTGTCAATAACTAACTGGCTCTCTTTTAATATCTCTGACTTCATTGACTGGGAAGCAGACATGAGGTTGAAAGGGGAATTCAGGCCTCCCCAAGCTCATCCAGCTGCCCCTGGAAATGGGTGAATTTTGGGGGAATGTCATGGAGCCCAACCCTGCTCTCACTGCCATCACTTCTCCTTCCCTCTGCTCAGTGTGTAGCAGCTCATCTTTGGCAACCTAATTTAAAAATGTGTGTCTGGACCTGCAAAAAGAAAGACCCCAATGACCCTGAGATGAGCTCAGTTGGTTAAAGCTTGGCTGTAACAATGCCAAGGTCATGGGTTCAATCCCCTGTGTGGGCCACTGACTGAAGAGTTGGACTCGATGGTCCTTGTGGGTCCCTCCCAACTCAGAATAGTCTGAGAGTCTGTGATTCTGTATCATCCAAAGTAGCTGCTCCAGTTTGTATTCTGATTTAAGAAAACCAAACCAATCAAGGGCAAAGTCTCCAGCTTTTCATTGGACTTAAATATTGGATGGTGTGGCATCTGCATGTCAAAGTGACCTTAAATCACTGGCTAGTCAGAAGGGTATTTAGCAGGACTTGAATTATTTGGATATTGTGATATTTTCAATGCTATTGAACAGTGTTTAAATGTGTTGATATGTTTGTCAGGTAATGGGGGGTTATTGTCATTTGGCTCGAGCTGAAAACCTGTGGAGAGCAAAAGGAGAAGGCAGAGTGGGAATGGCCATAAAAATGCACATTGGGGAATTTTCAGGAAAAGAACAGCATCAAATTAAAGTCTGGTCACTTCAAAACCAGATTTCAGTAAACTGGGGATGGGTAAAGCAGAAATTAGAGGAAGAAAAATGAGGTTAATTGGCATTTGCACAGTGTGGAGTGTATGAATTATCCAAAGGCAAGAGCTTGGCTAATGGCAAGGATTGTACAAAAAGTGCAGTTCAGTGGAACTCTGGAGGGAGCACAAGTGGCAGCCCCAGCTCAGAAAGCCAAGTATAAAATGAAATGTTTGGGCAAGAATTTGGGAATAGCAATTTTTTACAGGTGAATAAGAAGAAGGAAAAAAAAATCCCAGAAAAAAGTTGGCTGAGTGGAGAAAGACACTGATGGAAAGGCATTGCAGAGGAGGCCAAAGCTTGGCCACAGGCTTTGCTTTGGCTTTTACATGAAAGCCCTGCTGAGCCCAGGTGGCAGTGAGGGTTAATATCTGCAGCTGGAGGGCAAGATTCTGGATTAGGGAAGGGACAGGCTCCAGGGAATTGGAGATTTGCAAATCAGCTGGAATTATCTGTGCTTTAAGTGATTGAAATAATTTTAGAGATACTGAAAGTTATCTTTGAAAGTTTGAGATTGTAGAAGGCTGGGAAAGGACAAGCATGTTTTTAACATCAGGGAAAGGAAGGAAAGGGGAAAATAATCCTGAGAGTTGAACCTGAAATCCTGGGGGGAAAAAAACTTCCTTGGACAAATATTTGTTAACATCAAGAAGATAAGAGGAGGAATAAAGCTGGTGGGGATGTCAAACTAAACTAGTTTTTTTCTTGTGGCATTTGGAGTCCTTGAGACTCAGGGATAAACCTGCAGGTTCACATACCTTGACTTTAATAAGGCTTTGCCCATTGGTTCCCATTAGTGCCTTATAAATTAAAGAAATATTGTCTAAAAGAAATGATTATGAGGTGGATACAAAATCAGTCTGGGCAGTTGCAAAGTCCTTAGATAGGAATAACTGCCTGCACAAACCAGGATGAAAACCCATCAGTAATAAATGTGGAGCAAAAGGCTGGGGGATTATCACGGATTACAAATAGAACATGAGTCAACAGTGTCATTCTGTTGCAAAAAAAAAAAGGCAAATGTTGCACTGGCACATGGAACTGTGAGTAATCCTCCAGCTCCAGGCTGTACCAGTAGGACCTTGGCTGGAATACATTGCCCAGATTTCAGTATCAGCTTTCCTGGGTAGTAGGAAACAACTGGAAAATACCCAGGGAAAGGCACCAGGTATGGCTGGAGGTGCAGCAAATATCCTCTGGGAAGAAAGGCTGGAGGAGAGGAGCAGAACAACCCACAAATCCTGTTTTCAAAGAACTAAAATTGACTGCCAGGTGGATGAATTCTTCTCTGTCGCTTGTGGCTACAACGAGGAGCAATATTTTCACACTGCAGAAAAAGAAGATTAATTTTGCCCTTTGCAGTGGCAGAAATATTGAAGCCTTGGGAGAGGGATTTTGAAGGGGGTGTGAAGTCTGTGTTTGAAGGTGTTGGGAAACACATCAGACAAATGTCTTGTGGGTGGTGACACATGAACAGCTGAGCCAGTGGTGGTGAAGGGGAGTGGAACCAACCCCCTTGCCAGGGTTGCCACTCCAGCACTGATTTGTGATTAATGGAAATCAGGTTAATTCCACTGAAAGCACAGAGGAAATGCTGAAGGAGGCATTTCTTCAAATGAATTTCCAGTCAAAGCAAGGAATGGAAAATAAATGAATCCGTAGCCTTGACAGACATTTTGGCACCACCTGAAAAAAAGAAAATGGATGTTGTTTTTGGATGGGAGTAATGCCCATAAGCTGCAGGATGGGCACTAACTGTGGCTGGCAGGGGCTCACAAACCCCTGTGAGGGCAAACAGGGACTGGCAAAGGGCAGCCCATTTTCTCTGGCTGCTTCTCCAAAGTCAGAACGACTTCCCAGGGATGGTTTGGTGCTTGATGTTGGCAGTTGTTTGTTTGTTTTTTGGTTTGTTTTTTTCTAGACAGGATTAAAGGTCATGGTCTAACCCTAAGGTTAAAGATTTAGGTAAAAACCAGTTTTTTCAATTCATTAGGTTAGATGTGATAGTGTGTGTATATTTAGGAATCAAATCTCCTTCTGCTTTGAACCTGAGTGCTCAACTCATCAAAACCCTAAGGGAATCACAGCTATTTCTCTTCCTGATTTTCTTCAAATACTATATAATAATATATTATTATTATTCAGGTTAAATGTATTTGTATGAAATAATATTATTTCTGCTCAAATCTGTTTGTTTGCATTGTGGCTTTGCAGCCCTTGGTCATTTGGAAAGTCACTTTAAACTCCAAAATGGTGCTAAGCAGCCCACAGCAGGATGACTAAAAGAAGGTTTCAAATATATTCTCATGGTGTTCTGCACTAAAAAGTTCCCTAGGCATAGTCTGCTGAAAAATTAGTTTGCTAAGAGTTGTTTAATCATTTAATCTTATTCTTTGGTTGCAAACACATGAAGTGCTGACCCAAAATCTGAATTATCATGTTCCTTGAACCACAAGGCAAACCAGCAGACTAAAATCTTTTCAAAGTAGCTTCTGTTCCTGGGATAGATTTAATTTATAAGCTGAGCAATTGAATCAGTCTCTCCCTTCCCATCTTATCTGTACCAAGAGATAAACAGAACTCTGTGATAAGTGGATGTGCAGATAAGCAATCCTAGGGATCATTGCACATTACAGCAATCTTTAATGCAATGTAAGTGAGCATTACTGGAATTGTTTTAATGTGATATATCAGTTTATCCTTTGTTTTAATTGCTGGAGGTTAAAATGCATCAGGAGGTGTGTGTGGTCTCTTTGCTGGGAAGGCTCCAAGGCTGTTCCTCTGTTCAGGGAGGACCTTTGTGATGGCCTCTTCTGTTTAACACCAAGAACAAGTTGCTGACAAAGGCTGCAAAACAGAAACAGAACAACCCCTGCACATTTAACTGGTGTTCAATACAGGCCTCCCACAAGCACTGGGTCTGCTTCTCTCTCAGCAGACCACAAAGCTCCTTCATGAGTCACTGTTGGATGGAAGAAAACCAGTAGCCAGGGTTTGTTAATCCTGTTCTCCACTCCAGCACTGTGGTTATAGTGCATTCACTCTAACCCAAAGGATCTATTTATTCCCAAAATCCTGGCTGTGTTCAGCTCTCTCAGAGAAGATCATGGGGCAATAATTGTGTGTTTCTCCTGTAAGCAGCATTTCCACCTTTGATATGATGACTCACCACCACTCTGTGTCCTGGGCATTGATGGCAGAGCTGCAAAGTGTCCATTCTTCTGTAGGTGCCAGTGTTGTGTTTCCCTCCTTCCCTCCTGGGCTTTTTTCTACCATTTTCCTGGCACAGAAGTGGCACAAGAGTCACATGATGATAGTCTGCCCTCAGAAAAGCATTATATTTTTATTTAGTTTTTCAAATAGCAGTGGTCTTTTGAGATTGAAGCTTCTCAGCAGCCCTTTGCTGTGTGAGTAGTCACAGGGACTCTCCAGCCATTCCTACAACCAAAACCCAAACACTTTTTCATCCTGCAAATTGCTGGTTTTAACTGTCTGCCTTTCACACTTGCTTGAGTAAGCTCAAGGTACTTCAATAATTTGAGTGTTCAAAAAACTGAGCTTAATTCCATAAGTGCTTTCTTAAATCTTGGGAGAGTCTCAGGTAACTGAAATAAAATTTCCAGGTTAAAAAAGGGTGTGTCTGCAGCAACCCTGGGCCTGAGTGCTCCCCCTGCATGCAGGGCAGGGCTCAGGCTGCTGCTGCCAGCCCTTCAGGTGGCACATGTGCCAGAGTGCCAGCTAAACTCTGACATTCCTGACAGAGCCTGAAGATTCTCCAGCAGTCACACCTTCCTTTGTTTCTTTTTTCTTACTCCCATGATAAAAAAACCCCCATTATATCTGTCTGTAAACCCCCCAAGTTTCACACAGGTCAAACCATCTGAGTATCCAGGTGAAACCATGAAGAGCCACGTTCAAGCAGAGCCATGAAAACACAACTCAATTTGAAAAATACCAGCAGGACCTTAATGTGGATGATATATCCCAGTATCAGAAACATAAATATATTGGTCCTGATGGTTTAGACATAAAGTCCATGAGTTATTGCCTTTCATCTTCAGCTCCTTCACAGTAGAAGTCCTAAATAAGACATTGCTGTGTGCTGGCTCTAGGCTGTCCTTAGTTGTTCTCACTCCTAATTGCCTAACTTGGCTCCTGGCTTCATCATTATTCTACTGCAAGAAATGTGACTTCATATTTAGGGAAACATTATTCATTTTCTTTATGTTTCTGCTTCTGAGCTGCTTTTTCATAAAGTGGCACTTGTGGTGTATTTTCCTCCACGAGGCTGTGGCAGTAACATTTTCCCAATGCCTATAAATAAATTAAGTACACTGTGGCTAGAAAGAGAAATTGCTGTCAGCTGGTGTTCTGCTCCCTACAAAACATTTTCTCTTCTCTCAGTTTCTATTGCTTTGCTCTCCCTTGAGTTTGGAGAGGAAGTTGGATTCCCTGATAGTGTCCTGGGGTGCATTTGTGAGTGTGTGCTTGATCTGTGGAACTATCACAAACCCCCAGAGCAGAGAGCTCTGCTGGGGAAATTGCTCTGGAGATGAACTTTGCTTGGCAGATGGAGCTGCTGATACGAGTTGGAAAGAGGCCTGTTTGTATCAGTCAGTTGGGGAGCTCCTTTTTCATGATGGAAAAAAAAATTAAGGTTTGAGATGAAAGAGGAGGGAGAGGCCACCCATTTGGTGGCAACAGGGAGTCCAAAAGGAGGAATGAGTTCTGTGTTGGTTTATAAAGATAAAACAAATTAATTGCTTTTCACAGGCTGCAATTTAAAAAGGAACACAGAGTTGCTTAACTGTGCCCATCTGCAGTTATCCAAAAGCCTCACCTAAGGCACTATTTTAGCTGTGTCACATTAGGAGGTCTAGCCAAGATTAAATAACCTGCAGAAAACCAAAGGTAGATGGAATCAGGTGTTGTACAGATCCTGTCCAGGAAGGCAAGATGTTTGTGGGGCCCCTTCTGGCCACTGATCTCATGTTGGTCACTCACTGACAGAGAGATTTGGAAAAGGTTTTGTCTGTGTTTTCCAAACATTAAAGGACAACAAATTCTGCAGGGCTTTCAAATAAAGAACTCAGAGGAAATGTGGGCCATGAAAGAACCATGGCAGGTGCCCCCTCAGCAGAAGGATTCTCCTGGAGCTCAGTGTGTGAAGGTCACCCAGCTGAGAACATGGCAAAGCACCGGGTGGGTGGTGGGGAAAAGAGGCTTCAGGAACCTTGGGACAGTGTCACTTCTCCTGCTCTCCCTGGAGTTGGGAAGAGCTGAGGAAGAGAGAGAGAGCTGAGAGAAGCACCAATGAAGTCTGCAGGAGATGAGGTGGAACACTTTGAAAAGAACCAGGCAGTTTAATAATGGATTTGCTGTGTGCCAGTCCCTTGGCATGGCTGAGTTTTACCTGTTACTGTGCTGGCTTTTTAGTCAGTCTGGTAGAGAGGAAAAGATCTTTGGGTTGCTCTTCTGAAATAACAGCAATTCTGTGATCTCTATACAAGTTTTAAGTTAGAGTAGGGTTTTTTTTTGAATTAAAGTAGTGAATTCAGACTCTCCAGACCTTAAGATAATGAAGTTTTTATCTCACTCCTCGTTAGTATTCAGTGAAAGAGGGGCTGGGGTTTCAGGAGGTTGCTGCAGAAAGGTGGTACAAGATGGAAATAAAGCTTTTTGTGCAGTGGAGGAGCCAAGAAGGGAAGAATTAAAGATATGTCTGAGCAAAGGTGTTTCTTAAGTGAACAATTCTATTAATTTTGAGGATCTCTGTGTTAAATTCTATTTCAGTGTCTCCCTCCATGTGTTTCTCCAGTCCATTGGCACAGTGAGAGGTTTCAAAAGGAAATAATTAAAAATTCAGGTCTGAAATATTCACAAGTTTGCTTTTTTTTGAGGCACTGAATTATTAGAAGAGGCTGTTTTTACATGTAAGCAATTTCCTCAATGATAAGAACTCTTAGTTTGAAAAAACTAATTTTCAGCATGCTGACTAAATAAAAAAGTTCATTAAAATCTTTGCATGGGCTGTAGGAGGGAGCTAATTACAATGTTTTGTCTTATATTTCAATTATGGTAGATGTGAATTTTTATTTTAATAAAAATTAGTAGCAGCATTTATTTTCCACTGACTGGTGTGAATTTAAGTGATGAGTCTGAAACATAAAGAGCCCAGGGTTGGATATGTGTGGTGAATGGATTTTATTTTAATGAATTACAGTATAATTGCCCTGTCTTGGCAATTTAAAGTCGGGCATTAAATCTAAATTCATTAATTCCTTTGCATCCTTTTTTTTTTCCTTTGGGAGAGCAGAGGAAGTACTAAAAATTCCTTTAAGCTTATAAAACTGGGAGAGATGTATGACAAACAGATTTAAAGGGGGTAGAACACAAAGGCAGAATCACATCAGTTTTGAATTTTGCCCTCAGTTATGTGCAGGCTCCTTGGTGAAGTTCCAGGGATTTAAATTCACCTTAGACTTGCCTTGCTTGGCTGGAAAATGCTGCTCTTTGGGTATTTCTCTTTTTCAGTCATTCTGATGCAAACCTGGGTATTTGTAATGTGCATTTTCCTCTCCATATGGACGTGACATTATGAGAACAGCTGAGCAAACGTGGTCCAAATTTGCTGCTTCTTAAACTTGGATGAATTGCTTATCTCAGCCCATTTCTCCTCTGGCAGAGAAAAGTAAAAAAGTGCAAAATCCGTGTTGATTCTGACCCTTTGGAGGGTTTAGGGAGCCACTTTCTCATCTCTTGGTCTCTACAGGGTTCAGTTCTCTCCATCAGCTCTGCTGAGGGATCTTCTGAGGGGTGATGGACTTCTTGTCTCTCTCATGGGTGTGTGGGCAGGTTTATTTTAGCAGAATTGGACTAAGCTGTGGATAATAAGGTGGTACCTGAGTTATCCAGCCTCATTCTTCAAATATTTAATGATCATAAGGCTGTGGGTTTGAAGGAAATCTCTGAGTGAACAAAGCAGATGAAGCAGAAGGTTTATGGGTTGTAACTCTGCCACTCAGGGCTGTTTTCTAGGGGGGGGAAAGCATCAGTAGTCCCAGCATTAAAAAATGAGCACATGACCAGCTCTGACTTCCACTTTCTAGCAAATATGCCACACAGAAGGAATCTGCAGATCCAGAGGGTGGTGATGAGCTCAGCATGATCCCCAAGTTTGACAGCCTTGGTTCTGTTCCTGTAAATGCTGTGTCCTTCTGCTGAAGCAATTTCACACCTCATCTGCTAGAGATGAAAATGGCAGGGAACAAACTATAAATCCGGGAGAATCTCAGCTTAGTAGATATATCATCTCATCAGAACCTTCTCATAGAAATAATTAGTTCATCACTTCCTCAATCCACTACACTTGCAAAGCTTTGGGAATGACATGGGGGGTCGTTATCTCAAGAGACTCTCAAGGAGTTAATTAATCCTCCCCTTCCCTCAGGGCAGAGCTCTGTTTGTGTCCCTGCTGACACTTCTCACTGGCCACAGTCTCCCCAGCAATTTATTCTGCTACTCTTAACCATTAGAAATTTGTCACCTGAACTTTCCTTTTTGCACTTGAGACCTTTGAATTGAAAACTCCTGTGTTGTGTGCTACTGACGTGACAAACAACTGGGTGTCACCTTAAATTTAGTGGCTTTTTCTTTGTGTTGTTATGTTTGCCTTCAGTGCTGTCATCTTAACCACAGATCTGTGAGTTCTTCCTCGCACATCATTCCCTGCCCTATTAGTCTCTGTTGAACTGATCAAAAGGAGGTGTTTCAAAAGCCAGGCAGCAGCTACCAAGAGACCAAGTGTTTGGGAATTCGGAGGTCACACTCTGTGTCTGATGGGACACTGAGGTTCATGTGTCCTGGTTTCAGCTGGGATAGAATTCATCTTCCTCCTGGGAGGTGGTACTTGGCTGTGTTCTGGATTTAGGGTGAGAAGAATGTTGAAAAAACGCTGATTTAGCTGTTTGAGCTGTTGCTGAGCAGTGGGTCCTGTGAGTCAAGGACTTTTCAGCTTCTCCCCCCACTCCACCCCACCCCTGAGGAAGCTGGGAAGGGACACAGCCAGGATTACTGACCCCAGAGAAATCATAGAATGGATTGGGTTGGAAAAGCCCTCCAAGATCATCAAGTCCAACCCTTGGTCCAACTCCAGTCCCTTTACCAGATCATGGCACTCAGTGCCACGGCCAAGCTCAGTTTAAAGTCCTCCAGGGATGGGGAATCCACCCCCTCTCTGGGCAGCCCATTCCAATGCCTGAGCACTCTCTCTGCAAAGAATTGTTTTCTGCTCTCCAGCTTCAATTTCCCCTGGCAGAGCTTGAGCCCATCGTGCCCCCTTGTCCTATTGCTGAGTGCCTGGGAGAAGAGACCAACCCCCACCTGGCTAGAACTTCCCAAACCAGATGATACCAGGATATAACTGAGGGGGGAGGCTGGTCAGGGCAGCTGCTCAGGAACTGGCTGGGTGTTGCTCAGGGTGAGGTGAGCAGGAGGTTTGTCCATCACTTGTTTCATATGTCAGTATTTTTGTTGTTACTTTCCCTTCTTCCTCCGTCCTGTTAAACTGTCCTTGTTGCAACCAGGAATTTGTCTCTTCTTCCCAATTCTCTCCCCATTCCCCTGGGGGGCAGTGAGTGAGGGTGTTCAGCTGCCTCATGGTGATGCACCTTTGAGTTTCCTTACATGTGTGGAACAATCTCTATATCCATAGGCCCAAAAGTGAGTGTATTTGGTGCTGGTTTTGCAAACAGACAGGATCAGGGGAGCAGAATGTTGTGCATGATGATTTGAAACAGCAATTTTGCATTCAGTTCTCTCCAGTTAAGGCCAGGAGTTCCAAAGAGATTCTTGTCACATCCTTCCGAGATGTACCAGTGCTAACACATTATCTGTCATGAAGAGGCACTCACATGTCTTCCAGGGACCACAGCAGATGCTCTATGGCTCCAACTCCTCACTGCTGAGGCATGTGGACATTGCAGTGTGTGGGGGGGAGTGTGTTAAGATCTTAATTATGCAGTCCAGTGATAAGACTTGCACATGCAGTTGGGAGTGTAACAAGCTTAGGATGTTATCAGGGCAGATAAACTGCATTTATAACATTCCTCTCCCCCCCTCTTTCACCCTGACTATTACTCAGTGTGTTGGGAGTCTGGAGAGGGTTGAAATCTGTTCCATCCCCTTGGATTTGTTGCCTGCTGACATTATGGAGTTGGCAGCACTGCCAGAACCAAGTCTCCATCACCTGAGGTTCTTCAGAACCTCTCCCAAGGTCTGTGATGCCAGACCCACCTGACTGCAGGCACAGGCATGAGCTGTTCACTCACCATTTCCCTTTCATTGCTCCAGCTTCTGTGGGCTCTGAAAGTGCAGAGAACTGAGGCAGCACTTCATGTGGGCTGTAAAGCATCAGGCATGGAATCTGGGAAGGTTTTCCCAAACTGGACTAGCAGTTAGTGAGACACACAGGGAATATCAGTCTGGTGGAATGGACAGGCCAGTGGGACCTTCTTAGTGTTGGTTGTGGCTGTTCGTGTTTTGTTTGACTTCTTTAGACATTGACATTCATGTTTTATTTGACTGCTTTAAACCTTGACATTCATCTCCTTGTCCCAGTACCTGCATTTGGACAAGTTATATTTGATCTCTCTTCAGTATAAACTTCTCTGCATGTAAAATGAAAGAGAACTTGGGCATTTCTTTCTTGCACTTTGGATCCTTCCTGGGATTGCATCTTCCATGAGTGACACAACCCAGTGTTTGCATTCCTTGTGCTCTTCACCAGCACCTCCAATTTTCAGTTTGAAACAAATGGTGTTTTCACATTGAAATAATTTCACCCTCACTGCTTCCATCAGGTTAAATAATCCTTTAATCCATGCTGAGAACCAACTCATCTTTTAGTTTCTGATGTTTTCCTAGTGGATGCCTGGCTGATGCTGTGCTAGTGCAGATGAGTTGTGATTGATCAGTTTATCAAATGACAGTTATTACTGGCCCATTAATTCTGGCTACACAGATGATTAGAAGTACAGATTTTTACACTTAGGGCCAGTGATATTTTTTAACAATATGGATTTAGAATATATTTATGCAAGCAGAAAATTGAATCAGCATTACCATCAGTGCATTAAGTTATGGGATTTTATTAGAGAAGAATATCCTTAGAATAGAACTGTAGATACAGATAAGAAAAAAAATAAAGCATGAGGATTACCAAGAAGGGTTTTAGCATCTTTAAATTAGATTTTGAACTTTTAAATAATGTGCATGCCCCAAATCATTCCTTCTGCCTGCAAGATCTCACTCCTCTCTGATTTATGTGTGCTCAGGGTGCACACCTCTCCCCCTGAATCACGAGATGTTCCTGCTGATTTAGCTCATGTGCTTTGATTTGTGCACTTTGAGTGACTATGGTCTCCTGGATGAAATTAGGAAAAAGAAAAGAAGGCAAAAATTCTTTGCTGTGTGCAGGTCTCACTCTCTTTTTTTAAAATTTCATTACCAACAAGTGAATCATGGATCTGACAAAGAATAGCTGTTCTGAAACCTGAGGCAGAGCAGGAATGCTGTGATTGAAATGTCTGCACAGAGTCTGCTCCTGAAGAGCCCAACTCAGCTGCTGATGGGCAGAGTCAGAGCTGGACCCAGTTCACCTCTGCCTTTATACCCCAAACCTGTTGGGTTTGTGCAGCAGGACCACCAATCAGAGCACAGATCCCTAATGCATTGCACTGTTTACTTTTCTATTACTACATCTTTTAACATTAATTGCTAATTTGTTGATTTTGGCCTTATTTTCTCGTGTTGCAAATGATGTTTCCCATATACCCAAATCACCTTAAACAAGTCAGGAACAAGCTGGGACCACCATACAAAGTGCTGGTTTGCTTGTGTGTTCCTCTTGTTCTATTCACAACCCTTTTGAGTCCTTCTGTCCATCCTGGAAGGTTTGGAAAAATGGCCTGTAACTCAGAATCTTGCCTGTTAGAGGGAAGTAAATATGCTTTATTCCTGGAATATCCCTGCAGTGGGAGTCTGGCCCTTGTGCTCATCATCTTTCTGCCAAATTAAGGGAAGTTCCATCACAGCCAACTTTTAAACTGTCTGATAGGTTTAGTTTATGCAAAGGCAAGTTGGAAGTTGATGGATTTTGTAGCATAAAACCTTCATGCTAAGGAAACTCTGACTGCTAAAGCAACTTCAGTGTCACAGGAAAGTTATAAAAGTAATCCCAGATTAATGTAAATTGGAAATTAGTCTCACATTTGGAGGGAGTGCAACTAAAATATGCACCTCTGCAATAATAGAAAACAGCCAGGGAAAGTTATAGAAGATTATTTAAATCCCCATTCCTGGCCTTTCTCAGAACAATGCATGAGACCATAAGATGGTCTAATAGTTAATTCCAGCCCTCACTCCTGTGAATGAATCTGTGCCCCAACTCCATTAGAAGTGAGGCTGAGAGTCATGAATTAAAGTTTTCTGTTCCAGCTCTAATGCCAACTTCTTGGGACCTGGGATGAGATCACATAAACTGAGTTTTAGTTCCATGTGCCTGCAATTGGAATAATATTTTCCCTTTCCCTCCTCCCCTGCTTAGTTTAAATGTGTGTGTGTGACCTCCATGAAGTGTGTGCTCTGTAGATCTTTACTGGGGTTGCTCTCCTGGTTTTGGTAAAACTCCTCATGGGTGAAAACCAAAGAGCTGCAGGAATTGTTCTCACCCCAACTCTTCCCACATAGTCCATCCTCCTTCCAATGTTCTGTCACCTTTTTGGGCCCACTTACCCAATGAGGATTCAAGACCCAGTGTCCAATAATCAGTGTTCAGTAATGAGGTAGTTGTGAACTAACAGGAGGGCAAGATGGGGCAGGAACCTCTGCAGGTGGTGGTGGGACAGTCAGTGATGAGCCAATTGCCTTGAACAGCTTTGCCTTTTCTCAGCCACAAGCCCATCCTGCCCTTTGCTGATCAGCACCCACAAGTTTTGAGTGAGCAAAACCTCCTGTTTGCCCCACATCAATTTAGTCCCTTCATTATTCACCACCATCGATGGTCCTTCAGCTCTTTGTGCCACTGGTCTGTCCCTCCTGGCCATTAATAAAGCCTTTGAGTCTGATCATGCAAACTCTGTCCAGTGTTTCATTCACATTTCTGCACACCCTGCAGTTATTAATTTAGGTAAGTTGATAAAAAAAAAGTGACAACATTTTCTGACACTTTGTTCTGTGTAATCCTGAAGGATTTAAAGTTCACATTCCCAGTGTGTTCTGAGGATCAAACACCAGCCCTCCATGTAGTCACTGGGAATTCTGTTATTTATCTTAGTGAAGGCAAAGTTTCAACCCAGATTCTTGATTTTTTTTTTTTTGAGTCTCTTGGTGCAAAATAACCTGTATGGATTGTAGAGTTTTTTTAGGGGAAAAAAGGGGAGATGTTGTTTGGGATGAAAGACAGGATGCAATAAAGCAGAGTGGTTGGCTTGTCTGAACTGCTCCAGAGACAAAAAGCCCCTATTGAATCTCAAAATAAGACTTTCTCAAGCCCATTGATTTTTTGAATTGGGTCTGGGTTTGACTTCATTTTGTTCAAAGTTTCTATTGCCTTTTCCAATGCTTTATCTTCTGGATTCTGTGAACTTTGCTGTTCTCTCTGTCTCTTCTGCCATTTCTTTCATCCTCCTGCTTTTGCTCTCCCCCTCCCGACTTCATTCCCTGTTTCCTTCCTGCTTCAGCAGAGCCCTCTCACTCCTGAGAGTTCCCCACCAGCAGGGTTAGGGTTGGTCACTCCCAGTAATGTTTTCCCAAAATCCTTTTGCAGGAGCAGGTTTGGCATCAGGCAGGTCAGCTCAGCCCTCATTTGTGGGCATAACACCTGGTGTTTTTTCCAACATTACAATTAATCAGAGGATAAAGGAAAGATAAGAGCAGGGAACAGCAAGATGCTTCCATGCCTTTAAGGCAGCTGGGAATTGTGGATGAGAGACTTGTTGTCAAACATTGCGTGTCTATATGGAGTCAGAAAATAATAACACTAAGAATATTAAGCTTAAAAAAAAAAAGGAAAAAATAAACTAAAAGCTTGACCTTTTATTGATAAAAGTCAGAACTGCACAAAACTGTTGGTTCTGCAGGAGTTAAGAAAACAAACTTGTTAAATGTGATCTCACAGAGTTATGCTCAACCAGGTAACTAGAAAAGCAATTAAGGGCAAAGCATCAGCAAGGAGACCTGGCAGAATGAAAATGGAACTGAAGATTACTGTTGTTTGCCTTCAGCTTCTCTGAACTGAAATTACTTTTTGTTGCATCTGTATTCAAACACAAAGACAAGAGCAGTTTAATCTATTTTATGTCTTTTCAGAACCTCCTGATGGGAATGATCATTTTTCCAATCTGCCTTATTTGCTCATAGAGAAAGACAAAAGTGGCCAAAAGAACATGTTATTTTAGTGTTTCCCTTCAGCTGCAAAATGTGGAATTTACAGTTTCTCTCCAAGACTTTTTTTTTCTTCTACACTTTAATTGTCTCTCCAAACATAATCTAAAATGAGGAATATGTGTCTTTATCAGGTTGTCCCTAGATTTAACTTTGCTTTTCTGTAGAAGGATATAATGACTTTTGGTTTAATCTCATTATTTTGTCATATTAAGATGTGTGTTTTTTACTTTAATGGACCCCTGAAATGGGATTATAACCAATTTTGATAAAACCAGATAACTAAACAAGTAAATATTGCTTGAAAGTTTTCAGTATTTTTTGCAACCAGAGTTACTCACAGGAAAAAATATTTCTAATATGACTGTCATGCACTGATTGCACATAAACACACATAATGTCCCTCCTGCACTCCCCAGCACTGCTGGATCTCACCTTTAAAGTATCCACAGAAGACCAGGAACATGAGGATGTGTCATGTTCATACTCAGGCTGGATAGACTCTTATTCCTTGAAGATAATCAGCACATTCCTCATTGGGCTTGTGACTGAAAATCTGTAACCCAGTTGTGTCTTAAGAATTCAAAAATCCATTATTTGTTTCTGATTATAAAACTTCTCCACCATGAGCCCAACCCCCCAGAGCCACTGCCTTGGCTGCCTGGTGTCCATGTTCTTTCCCAGCGAGGTGGGGATGGTCTTTCCCTCTCCTTTCCCAAGGAGAGCAATTCCTCAGCAGACCTTGTGATCCTCCATGGCCAGGGATGCTGACAAGGAATGCTCCATCCTCTCCTCCCATCCTTCTGCTGGACCTAACCCAGCAGAGGCCTCAGAGAGCTCACAGAGCTCCAGAGTTGTTGGCCCAGGTTAATCATGAACTTCTGGAGGAGGCAAACCGATTCCTCATCAAGATTCCTGCAATACTTCTCCAACCCCCCCCCGTGCTGTAATTTGTCTGTTGTTCCTTGTTCTGTCCTCCTGGATATGGAGAACCATCCTCAAGGTTATCTGCTTTCTTTATCACAAATGCTTGCTCATTTTAAGATGTTTCATGGCTCCCTTGTCAAGTCTTCCCTTCCTCGAACTGTTCAGTCTCTTTCCTTTGGTCATATTCAAAATATTATCATTTTTACTGTTCCTCTTTGAACTCTTATCCTCATCCTGCCCACTTATCCTGTGTATCTGGTTTATGTTTTTACCCAGACAGACCCCTGTGCCAACTGAGGGCATCAGCAGTGCTTAACAGAGCAGAAGAACCATCCCCTGTGTTTAAGACTTTCCTGTTAATGCACTCCAGTAAAAAGAGTTTACTTTTCTTTGCAGCAGCTTCCCAGTTTTGATTTCTATTAAACCTGCAGTTTGTTGACACTCTGGGATCCTGTTTTGTATTATTTCTACCTAGTCAATGCCCATTTTGTGTTTATTCCTTTGATTTCTGCTTTGTGCTGCTGCTGCTTTGTGTTTGTGCCTACTGAGTGTTGCTTTATTCATTCCTCCCATTTCCCAAGATCATTTTTCACTGCAACCTCCAGAGCATGACAGCTCCTTTCCTCATTCCTGTGCTTTATAAACCTGCTCCCCATTCCATTATCCAAACAGTTGGTCTGTGTTTTTTAATCTCCAAATACCTCCTCATTTAACTGAATCACACCAATTAGCAAAACGTCCCTTGGGTGAAGAGAGACTGTTCTGAAAAAACAAAATAAAGCTCCTCAGAGCCCTGTGGTCATTTGAGTATATTTGATGCTGGCTGGGCAGTTTTGCTTGTTGGTTCCTGGGGGATGAGGAGGGATGTTGAGAGTTCACAGTTCCTGAGTTGTCCTGAATTATTCCGTGGGGATGGAGCCTGGGGAGGAACTGAGCAGTCCATGGGAAGGGAACAGATGTAGCAGCTTCACACATCCCTGGGAACATCACACTTTGGTGAGGTTTGTTCTCTTTGGCAAGGTGATTATGGAGCTGGTCAAACCTTGTCCTCACTGCTGGAGCTGAGCATCCCTCCTGCTGCTGGTGCTGAACCCCAAGCAGAGCCCTTAGGAGCAGAGTGACAACAAGCAGCCAAGGAAGTTTTGTCAGGTCCTTTATTCCTGAGCTGTAGAAAACTTCTTACCAAGAAGAGAGAGATTCCATGCAAGGAAAATCAGCTGTCTGAGGCTGATTTTCCAAGGACACAGACTGAGAAATGCAAGTCATATCTTGGTACATAAAAGAAATTTGAGAGTGTGGCTTGTGCCCAGTGCCTGCAGGAGAACTGGTGTGGCTGGAGCTGTGGGCACCTTGGATGGCATCTCTGGAGCCAGAGCCAGCCTGTGCTGGGCTGTGGTTGGCACCTCAATCTCTGGATCCTGCTGTTTCTGTACCAACAGGGACCAGAGCATCCTTTGTGGCCAATCCTTCCAGGTTTGGAGCCTCTCCCCATCAGCAAACTTCCAAAGCAGAATAGTATGATAAAATAAAATGCAGATATCCTGGGGTGAGTCATATTTACACTAATATTTAATGCTTTCTTTGAATTTCTTTTCAATGAGTTCCTTGCACGGGGAAAACGCGTTTGTGCTCCTCACAGACACGTTGTCAGGTGGTCTCTGCTGGGAGGGCTCAGTGTCAGTTCTGTAAAACCCACTTTTATACCCATGTGGGGTCACTTTAGCCTGTAAGGGATAGTGAGGTGTCTGTGCCATGTGGGGTAAACCCTTTAATTTGGTCAGTAGTTTAATTTGAGCTGCCACTTAATGACATTTTACAGCACGTGCTGGCATTTCTGCCAGGCTGCTGCCATCCCTTCTGCCCTGCCATGGCCAATAAAGGCTCCCTGACTCAAGAAGGGATTAGCATGAAACATGTCCATCAATCTCCATAAAGGAGCATTATATAGCAGAATTTTAATAACTCTGAAGTAAAGGCAGGATAATTGAACAGAAATGTGTGCAGCAACTGATAGGCTTGTCTTGAGAAATCCTCAGCATTGCTGCTTTTCATTCTTTTTGAGCACAATTTTAATTCTAGCTGCAATTCTTTTTGTTATCACTCAGCCTGTGGACTGTTTTATTCTGAGTAGCTTTGTAGAAAAACCCTGTGTTTCTTACTCATCAAAAGCCACTGACTGACCTAAAAATCAGATAAAGTGCACACAGGAAGGTTCATTCCATCACCTCTGTGCTGCAAAGTCACTTCTAGTTCAGCTGCCTGTTATTAGCCCTATGTAGCAAAATAGCTCCCAGCATCTTATATTGATGGCAGAAGATAAATGTTACAGTAGATGCACTTTCAAAGTTGGTTCCCATTTTAGGAGCATTGCCAGTAGCTGAACTATCCAACATCTTGGGCATGAAGAGTATCACTGGAATTGATTTTGCCTCTGCAGAAAGATCCTGAGAATCTGTTGCAAATTGGCCAGGCTATTATGAACACATTCTGTTTTATAGCATTATATACTGCACAGCATGTACACTTGGGGGGGAAAATGAACATAAATTAGCCTTGTAAATGGTTTCATATCTTGTATTAAATGAACTGCTGAGAGTCTAATCAGAACAGCGTGGAAATAAAAGAGATTCCCATTGATTTCAGGGGTCTTGGGTTCAGATCCTTCATGTGTGTGATTGTAAAAGTCATATTGTGGTACATTCAGGTTCTGAAAAATTATCTTCCCTCACTTGCTTAACTTTCATAGCTCTGTGTTTGCTCATTAGTTGGATGCAGGAATGTGTTATCATCACTCTTCCTTTGCATGCAGAGGTCCCTGCTGGCTTCAATGGGACTTTCCTGCATGGAGAGACAGTTGGATCAGCCTTAAAAAGGTGAATGAGCCAGAAATGACCTGCTCAGCTTTCATTACTCAGAGTGGATTACTTAAGCTTGGTGACTTTTCAGTCACTAATTCCAATTGACATGAACTAAGAGAGTGAATTAAGGTTTTTTCTTTTGCTTCTGAGATGTTATTTTATGAGGTTTCTTATGGGTTCTCCATTTTGGAATCAATATATTGGTACCAGTTGCATATCTGTAGCCAAATTAATGACATTACCAAATGCTGATAAACTCTGGTGATCATTCAGGCTTTGCCTCATTCCACCCTCTCTGAGGTCCTGCAGCCCTTTGGCTGAAATCCCCAGCACTGGCATCAGAATGAGGTTTTTAGTGGCCTGAGTAGATCAATGATTTTGTGACACACTTTTTAGTGAGATTAACAGTATTAATTTACTTAAAGAGCCTCTCCAGTCTTTGATATAGTCCAACAAATAACCATCTCTCTGCAGAAGTCTCTTTATTTCACTGAGAAAGCATCTTTAACCAGAGAAGGAAGGAGCTGTGTTACCTTGTCTACCAGCCACCCAGGCATGATTTGCTGCAGCTCCATCCCCTGCAGAGAAACCTTCCTGTGCTTGGGCAGTGTCCTAACAATGTCTAAACTCCCCAGGATTTCCACACCCTTGTACCACACCACAGGGACTTGCAGGTGATTCTTTACAAGCAGCTGAGCCATGAAAGGGGAAAAATAGACAGAAGTGCATTAATTCTTTGCAACCAGGTAATTAGAGAGATGGTGTGTGAAACTCCCTCTTCCCTGGTGGGTTCAGGCCCCTGGGGGAGGCAGAGCTGAGGCCACCTCAGTGCTCTGAGTGTCCCCATCAGGGGCTGTGGCAAAGCTCATTGCTTTGCTGAAATGCTTCAGCTTCATGACATGCACAAGTAACAGTTTAGATATGTGGAATCTCAGCTCCCTCACAGGAGAGTTCCCTGCATTGGTAAAGAGACGTTCTTCTCTTTCTTTAATTCTATTTAAGATGCAGAATCAGGGTTTGCATTTTTATTAGAGGCACTAAAGGCTGATTTTCTTTGCTTGGTTTCAGTGCACTGATACTTTGAAGTGTTTCTACCCTCATCACTCATGTTGGTGTGTCTCCATGTTTTCTTTCCAAATCCTCATTATTGCTTTCTTCATCCATCATCGTTTTATTCTGGGCTGATAAAGGCCAAAAGCCATTTTTTTTGTTTGTTTCTGTCAGCTCTCTTGTTCTTTCACTCAGTTCTTTCTAAGGTTTCCAAAACTCAGCCCATAACTTAGACTTTGGATCTGTACAATTCAAGGATTTCTAAGTCCTATAACCTGTTCTCTTTCCCAGCCTTGGCTGTGAATTTTATGAGATCCTGTCCTGTATATGGGATCCTGTCCTGGATCCAAACTAGCGTGGCCAGCAGGCCCAGGGCAGTGACCCTTCCCCTGGACTCTGCCTTGGGGAGGCCACACCTTGAGTGTTGTGTTCAGTTCTGGGCCCCTCAGTTCAGAAAGGATATTGAGGGGCTGGAGCGGGGCCAGAGAAGAGCAACGAGGCTGGAGAAGGGACTGGAGCACAAGTGCTGTGGGGAGAGGCTGAGGGAGCTGGGAATGTTTAGCCTGGAGAAGAGGAGGCTCAGAGGTGACCTCAGCACTGTCTGGAACTCCCTGAAGGGAAGTTCTGGCCAGGTGGGGGTTGGTCTCTTCTCCCAGGCACTCAGCATTAGGACAAGGGGGCACGATGGGCTCAAGCTCTGCCAGGGGAAACTGAAGTTGGAGATCAGGAGGAAATTCTTTGCAGAGAGAGTGCTCAGGCATTGGAATGGGCTGCCCAGAGAGGGGGTGGATTCCCCATCCCTGGAGGTTTTTCAACTGAGCTTGGCCGTGGCACTGAGTGCCATGATCTGGTAAAGGGACTGGAGTTGGACCAAGGGTTGGACTCGATGATCTTGGAGGTCTTTTCCAACCCAATCCATTCTATGATTCTATGAATTCCTTCAGATCACTTGGACTTTCTCCAGCACACCTTGATTCATTTTTTTTCCTTAACTTTCAAGTGAATCTACAACTTCTGTCTGGCTGTTTTCCCACTCCAGTCCCAGTGGTGGTTACTCACACAACCTACTGCTGACTGTGCTAAGTAAAAGTAGAAAACTCTGATCTCTTCTCGAATAGTCTTGAAAATAAACCTGAAATTGGAGTCAACCAACAGGAAGGAGTGGAAAAAAAAGTCAGAGGGGAAGATTTCCTCAGAAGTAGTGATTGTATGGCAAGAGGAACTAAATAGGTGCAGGATTGAGACAGAAATATTCTGTGCAGGATTTTGTAGGAGCAACACTTTTGCCAGTTCAAACTGAGAAGCTTCCTGTGCATTGTAACATTTGGGGTTGTGTAGTGAGTGATGGGCAAAGGTCTAACAAGGCACTTGTGTGAGGTGTTTGACTCATTTATTACAGATAATCTCATTAGAAGGAGTACTTCTTAGTCATGTAGCTCTAATTTTCCAGGCAAATACCCCACATTCTTCTATATTCTATATTCTTCTATATAAGTTGTCTTTCTGTCCTTTCTCTAGTTAAAGGTTATTCTTTTAATTTCAATAAAAGCACCTTTTCTAAAACCTGGAAATATTGTGATTTCTTTCTTGAGATCAATCAGTCTTGGGATAAGAAATGGATCTGAGATGCAGCAAACATTCTTTGGGAATGCAAATCCCTTTGAATCACCCAAATCTCCCTGTCCCCTCCAATGCCATCTCATGCACAGCCCCAGTGGTGCTGCCTTGCTGGAAGGAACTGGGGTTTAATCTTTACATTTCTGGGCCTTATAAGTAGAGCTGTGATTTTTTTTCCTTCTTTTCTTTTTGGTTTCAATAACAGAAACCTGGGAAATAGGGATTTTTTTTCCCCCCTAGTGATGCAGTTGAGGTCAGGCAGGTTCAGTTGCACTTGTTAAATATATCACCAAGTGATAAATATGTAAATAGATCAGTCTAAAGAGGTTTGTGCAAGGAAAATTTCCACTCCAAGGGTATTTCCTGGTGTCCTCCAGCGACCAAAACTCCACAAATGGGCTGCAGGAAGATAAGCTTTTAATTCCTTAGTGTCAGGTTCTTTATCCTACTGTATAACAGGATCTGGGAAAATTCAAAGCTTGCAATTCTTTCATGGCTCTTAGAATTTCAGGTGGAGTAAAATAAATAAATAAAAGGCACTCAGGGAAATAGTATTTGCAATTCCTCTAACTTGGGGCCCAATTATCAGATTCAAATGCTATACTGTGTGTTTTACTGTCTGTACTGTGTAGGACAACTCAGGGCAAAATGGGAGGAAAATGTCTTGGATAAGCACTTGGAAAAAAAAAACAAACAGTGGATGTGGGATGATATATTTGGTTTGGGTGCATTGACTAAACCTTTAAAACACACTCTTTTTGTGTTCCCCTTCTCTCTTGTGCTGAATTTACTGGAGATGCATCGTTGGGATGAGCATAAAAGGTTCATTGCACTTGTTCCTCTGGTGCATTTTGCATTTCAGATCCATGTCCAAAGTATTTCCCTGATTTGAAGAACAGGGAGATGTTAATTTGTGATAAGCAGAGTGTTGAGGACTGGGAAGCAAATGGTTCCCAGTTTTCTGTGGCAATGACAGAGGGGTGACATTCACATAGCAGGAAAATGCTCTCTTGCCACTGATTTAGCCTGGAATTTTTTCTTGGCTGTCACATGGAAAAGAGCTGCTGATGTTCTCCTGGAATTTGCTGCAAAACGGGCACATCATTATTTTATAGCTCTGCACAAGTCCAGACCTTTGCACTGAAATGAAAGAATCTTGTTTTCTTTGTTGCTCATTCCATAAGCATTAAGAACTCTCTGCATTAAAACTGTGAGATGTAGTGAAAAGAATGTTTTATTCTTGATAAATGATGGCTGTTGGCCCAGAGAGCAGCCAAGGAAATGAGTGAGACAATGATTGTTAGAAGTTTTATTTGTGTTTGAGCTCTGGCAGCAGAACTGAAGCTCTAAAGCACATCAGGCTTTTTGCATGATGGAAGGTCATCTCCAAACCATTAATCCATTGCTTAAGTGACAGAGCTCATCAAGCTGCTGATCATTTGGATCTCCATGGGTTTGTTAAATTAATGAAAAATAAAGGAAACATAAATATAATCCATGTTGAGAGGGGAAAGCAGCATTATGGGCAGCTGCAAGTTGTGAATAGATAAGGAATGACCTAAGATGATTGCAAAAACAAGTTATCAGAATAGTGATGCCAAAGGGGTTTTTGTTCTGATTTTCACATTTTGTAGATTTTAGGAACACAGTAGTTGTAGATTTTTAGAGGGTTAATATTTCTAACAGTTTAATGCCTTTCTATCACTACCCCTGTCCCAGAACAGGGAGCTCAAATTCCTTTAGTTAATTAATCTTGTTTAGACTCCTTTCCAAGGTAGAGCTGAAGGATATCAGAAGGCCTACAGAATGAAACATAAACACAGGTCAGAGTGACCCAAAAGCCAGAACTGGATGAACTCCAAGAGACCTTTGTGTGCCTGAGGAAGAAGAGCTGATGAAGACAGAGGGTCTTGACGACCCCAGACCCAATTCCAGGGGTTGGACCAGGGGTGGGACTGGGGCTGGACTGAGAAATGTGTAAAGCAATGATTGGAGGGATCTTATTATAAAAGCCATGGAAACAAGAACTGGGACACATGGATGTCATCCTGTATTCCTGTGGGCTGTAGGCCCTGTGTTATTAAAGGACCTTTACTTTTTATCTTACCCTGCACTAACGTGGCTCAGAGTCCTGTTTTTGGGGGGAAGGTCATTCACGGCATCAATAGGAATAAGATAAAAGCCACTTGAATCTGTTCAACATTTTGTTCATTTTCTGTGTTGCTGCAACTGTTTGTTCAGGTGCATGAAGGATGGAAATGTGCAGACCAAATATTTCAACAGGGAGGCAGTAAAATTGTGGAGCCATGATAATAACTTGGACAAAAAAAATATTATATGGGTATTGTGGCATCTGCATTTTGGCTGCTCTCAGTCATGTTTGTTCCATGTTTCATGGAACAAAACTATTCTAGTGGTTGTTTTCTGGCACTGGGAAAAAGTTGTGGAGGCTTGAGCAGCATTAAAATAGTTGTTAATGAGCTGTAAAATCGTGAATGAGCAGAGGTACAAAATGTCATTACAGGAAACGATGCAATATTTTGCAAACCTGAAAACTGATTTATTCTATTTGCTTCATTTGGAGTGAGTTAATTTAAAATGGCTTGGGGGCACTTGGATGAGTAGGAGAGAAATGATTGTTTTTAACTGATTGGAGCATCACTCTCAGCCAGTGCTCTGAAGCACAAACAGCTTTCCCAGCACGGCCTTGGATGCTCCAGAAATTGCCATTTCCTTGGGTGGGGGCTCTGGTTTGATATCCCTCAGCATCCTTGGGCATTTTAACCAGAGAAGGGTTGGAGAGTGCCCAAGCACTGGGTCTGTCCCAGTGGTCACACTCCTGGAGAGCCTGAACTCCTCAGGATCAGCTGCACTGATGGCCCCAGAACCAGGAGTGTTCTCTGTGCCCAGGATGCCCAGCAGGAACCAGGAGTGTTCTCTGTGCCTAGGATGCCCAGCAGGAACCAGGAGTGTTCACTCTGCCCAGGATGCCCAGCAGGAACCAGGAGTTTTCTCTGTGCCCAGGATGCCCAGCAGGAACCAGGAGTGTTCTCTGTGCCCAGGATGCCCAGCAGGAACCAGGAGTGTTCTCTGTGCCCAGGATGCCCAGCAGGAACCAGGAGTGTTCTCTGTGCCTAGGATGCCCAGCAGGAACCAGGAGTGTTCACTCTGCCCAGGATGCCCAGCAGGAACCAGGAGTTTTCTCTGTGCCCAGGATGCCCAGCAGGAACCAGGAGTGTTCTCTGTGCCCAGGATGCCCAGCAGGAACCAGGAGTGTTCTCTGTGCCCAGGATGCCCAGCAGGAACCAGGAGTGTTCTCTGTGCCTAGGATGCCCAGCAGGAACCAGGAGTGTTCACTCTGCCCAGGATGCCCAGCAGGAACCAGGAGTGTTCTCTGTGCCCAGGATGCCCAGCAGGAACCAGGAGTGTTCACTCTGCCCAGGATGCCCAGCAGGAACCAGGAGTGTTCTCTGAGCCCAGAGTGCCCAGCAGGAACCAGGAGTGTTCTCTGTGCCCAGAATGCCCAGCAGGAACCAGGAGTGTTCTCGGTGCCCAGGATGCCCAGCAGGAACCAGGAGTGTTCACTCTGCCCAGGATGCCCAGCAGGAACCAGGAGTGTTCTCTGTGCCCAGGATGCCCAGCAGGAACCAGGAGTGTTCTCTGTGCCCAGCAGGAACCAGGAGTGTTCTCTGAGCCCAGGATGCCCAGGAGGAACCAGGAGTGTTCACTCTGCCCAGGATGCCCAGCAGGAACCAGGAGTGTTCTCTGTGCCCAGGATGCCCAGCAGGAACCAGGAGTGTTCTCTGTGCCCAGCAGGAACCAGGAGTGTTCTCTGAGCCCAGCATGCCCAGCAGGAACCAGGAGTGTTCACTCTGTGCCCAGGATGCCCAGCAGGAACCAGGAGTGTTCTCTGAGCCCAGGATGCCCAGCAGGAACCAGGAGTGTTCTCTGAGCCCAGGGTGCCCAGCAGGAACCAGGAGTGTCCTCTGTGTCCAGGATGCCCAGCAGGAACCAGGAGTGTTCTCTGTGCCCAGGATGCCCAGCAGAGCTCAGAGAATCCCAGTCACTCTTTGCACAGGTGGAAGATCCTCTCTTGGAAATGCTCTTCCTTCACTTTGCTCATCAGCCAAGTTTAGCTGCATCTCTGCCCCTTCTTGTTTTCAGGAGAGCTCAGGCTGTTTTCCCAGAAGTTCACCCAAATTAGGCTACGTTATATTAATTTTGGATTAAATGGAAAGCAACAAAACTTTTCTCCTGTGATTTCCCAGGTCAGGTTTTTCATGGCAGTTGGTCCTTCAGCACAGCAGCTGTTCTCAGGTAGTGCAGAGTTATCCCTCACATTTTTTTGGCTCATGTACTTAATAGTTCTGAAAACCTGTAATTTCTTCTGTTTTCCTTGTAAACATTTCTTTAAAAGCTGTTGCTGGCAAATCCTCAATCTGTTCTTTCAAGTCTTACACAAAGTAGGAAATGTCTTTGATATGCAATAAAAGGATTCAGCAGACACACATGCAATCACATTAGCCAAGCTAAAAAGGATGGAGCTCTCACTCTTTAAGCCTCATCAGCAGAGCCCTGAAGCACAAACCTCTTCATGGGGGGAAATTGGTGCTCAAGTGCTTGATTTTAGTGGGTGCTGTGATCTGTAGCCTTGGGTGATCCTCACTCTCACTGAAACCAAGAGGAGCTGCTCTTTGAACTCCAAAATCAAGCCTGGCCGAGGGTGATGGAGATTTTCTGGACAGCTCTTTCTATCATTGGGGTGGGGATAAACCAACAAACAGTGGGCCTTATTTACAGAGAGAGTGCTCAGGGATTGGAATGGGCTGCCCAGAGAGGGGGTGGATTCCCCATCCCTGGAGGGTTTTAAACTGAGCTTGGCCGTGGCACTGAGTGCCATGATCTGGTAAAGGGACTGGAGTTGGACCAAGGGTTGGACTCGATGATCTCGGAGGTCTTTTCCAACCCAATCAATTCTGTGATTCTGTGATTCTATTTCCACCTCCTGGGAATGCTGTTCCCTCTACCTCTGCAAATGGGCTTTTTTAGGAACGTTGTTTTTACACCCACTTTGCTCTGACTCTCTTGAAGTGCAAATTTTAGAGAAATTTTTAGAGAAAGGTTCCTTACTAATTCATACTCAGTTTTCACAACAGACAAATTGTTGTTATTGTAATTCTTTGGGTAAAGGCAGCATTTGTTGAGGGATCAAGTGATTAGCATCATGCAGCTACTCCATCCAAGTAGTGGTATCTTTACCATGGAAACATATTTTAAAATGCAGCTTTGGAACCAACTGCACACCTGTGTAACCATCTGGACTTGTGGTATCAGCCCCAGTCCCCTCTTGAAACTCTCAGTGAGATTTTGGACACATCCTCCATTCCAACATCATCTCTCACCAAATCTGCTCTTACAGCTTCTCGTTTATATTCATGGCAGACGTTTTGCAGATTTGTGTTGTGAAAAATCTTAACACTCACCACTGTGTATATTGTCTGGACTGAATGGCTTTCCAGCTTCAACATCTCTGGCCTAATAAAAAAACAAACATATTTTATGTAAGCAGCTTGTTGGACAAATTATTTAGATGCTGAAAGTTTTTCCTGGTGCCACGTTTGTTGCTTATCTGGAATTTTTAGGGGTTTGGTAATGTGAAGTTTTGCATCAGCCTCAACTCTTTGAGTTTGTCTAATGCCTGCTCAGGAACAGAGAGCAGGTTGGGGATCTGCATTCCAGGCCATGCATCACCCAAGCTGAAGGATTTGCATCCAAAATTTTATTAAAAGAGTGGCTTGGGATACTGGCCCCAATTTCCACGTGTAATCTGCCACTTGATAGGTTTGAAACATGCTCCTAAAGAAGGATTTAGTGCTGTAATCTCCAAGAAGAATCATATGTAGAAGGTGTCATGTCTCGTGAGGTCACCTCTGGAATTGCTCTGGAAAGCAAGTCTGGTTTGGATACAAGTTTAGGTTATTATGATGATTCTTGTAGGTGGTGCATATGGATCTTGATACATCTATGCCTTTAAAACTCTGTCTCCTGACTTTCAGGATCCTCAAGGGGAGTTTTGGAAAGGATTAATATACTTTTGAAAGTATTCTCATAGTTTTATTAAAATAATGATGATGATTAGTCAGGGTCAGCTCCTTTATTTTGTCAGGGCTAAGTCAGCATTGCTTCAAAAGTCAGTTTTCAGTTAGGAAATCCATTTGAAGAAAACTGCAGTGAATTCAAATAATACTTGAACCCATCTGGAATATTTCTGAATTTTGCACTGGGAACAGGTTGCCCTGATTCTCTGGAAGGTTCCTTTTGGTTCTGTGGTAATTTCCATATTTCTAGCATTGATGTGCAGTTAATGCAATCAACGTGCCTGGCACAGCCTTTGTGTCCCAGAATGGAAATGTGCCTTTGTGAGGGACTGGGATGAGCAATCAGGCTCATCTGCAGCACTCCCAGACATGAAGGGATAAAGAGGCAGCATCAGCTTCCCCAATTTTTGAACCATTTTTTGAGCCACTTCTCTTTCCTGATTTTACTTGGGAAGTGAACTAATTTCTGTAACTGAATGTTTTTGAGCTAACAAATTAATAGCAAGTAAATATAAATAGGGCAGATTAAAGTTGCTTTGCCAGATGATTTGTAATTGGCTGCTTTTGTGGTGGTGACAGATGAAATGCAGGGACTTTTTCTGGCTCTGGTGCTTGTTCTGTCAGTGTGTGCAAAGCCCAGGTCTGGAGGAACATTCATCCCAAGCACAGGAGAGTTGGACTCGATGATCCTTGGGGGTCCTTCCAACTCAGAAGTGTCTGTGAGTCTGAGAAAGCTGCAAGGAGTAAAGAGTTAAAACAGGGAAAGAACCTGCAGATGGTGTGTCTTGGGTTGAGCTGGCAAAATGCCAACTGCCTCCCTCCCCTCCCCTCCTCTCCCTCCCCTCCCCTCCTCTCCCTCCCCTCCCCTCCCCTTCCCTCCCTCCCCTCCCCTCCCCTCCCGCTGAGAAAAAGGGAGAAAGGAAAAAAAACCTGGAAACTCAAACTAGGTTTATATTTAAAAGGAGAAAATTAAAAGAAAACTACAATATAACACTTACACAAGTTAAATACAACAATTTTCTGTCTTCCACCAAAAAGAGATTCTACCACTCTAGATCCAGAAAGTAACTCAAAAGACACCCAGCAAGGCAAAAGAGAGAGAATAACAATAAATGTTTTATTTCCTTGAACTCAGAATGGGAAGAAGCAGTGGGCAGCAGCCAAGGCCAGCACAGCAGGGCATGGGCTGCATGTCCTGCCTCTGCTCTGGCCATGATGGAACTGAGAAACTCCTCCTACTCTGGCTTTTATATTTGAGGTGATGTTGGAATATGGTGAGGAATCCCACTGGCCAGCAGTGGCAGCTGGTCCAGCCCAGCTCAGCTCAGCTGAGAGTCTCAGGCTTACTCTGAAATCTGAAGTGCTAAACCCATCACATGGTGTTACAAACATGGCACAGTGTCTGGGATCTCTGGGCCACAGGAGACTCAGGGGAGGTTGGAAAAAGGGTTTTCTGTAGCAGCAATTTGCTTCTTTCAGAGGGACTGTGATGAGGTAATAACCAGTAGGGAGTATCACAACTTGCCAGAGTTGAGGAGAATAAACTGCAATAGTGTTTAGCTGAGCTGTGCCAAGTGATTGACTCATGCAATTAGCAAACCTCAAACTGAACTTAATTCCTGAGGGATTAGCAACATGAACAAAGGAGGAGATCAAATGAGCACTCAGAGAATCTGTCCTAAGTCTGTCGAGATCTCTGGACATTTAAACAATTCCAGTCCACAGGCAGAATAAAAGGAACAGACAGAGATCATTCACTGAGTTGGGGAATTAATGAAAACAGAAGAATTGAGACAAAATTGATGCAAAAAAATAGAAGCATACAAATAGTAGAGAAAATACAACAGAATACCTGTGGGTGTGCAGAAAATAACATTATCATGAAAAATAACCTGCGTAGGGACTGTTGCTGGAACAGCAGTGAGAGAAAACAAAGCTGCAGATGGAAAACTGAAGGGACAATACGTGTCAGAAATGTAGTTTGTCACACACTGGGCATCAGCCAACAGGTGCAGATGGTGGGGAATGTCAGGTGAGATCAGGCCAGCAGGTGAACAAACACCAAAAAACCCCCAAAATAATAATAATAGAATGCAAGGATCTGTGCAGGCCTGATGGCACAATGTTGGAGAGGTGTGGAAAGAGAGGATTCCAAATTTCTCAGAGTTAAGCATGTAGTGGCCAGGCACATGAGGAGGCCAAATGAGGATTTAATTGTTAAGAACTGATTAGAGGAAGCCATGGGGAACAGAGAGATCTGCTGGTGTGCAATTCCTGAATGCAGGAGCTCCATGGACAGCCCCAGTTGTTGTCAAGGTTCCTTTCCACATAACCTGTCAAGCAGTGGGATATTTTATAAACCCACTGATGCCTTCAGGAACGACAAGCAGAAAGCAAAGTCATCTCCTGAAGCAGGAACTCGTGAGATTTATTAGCAGGACACAAAAGGAATTCAGGGCAAAGACACCAAAACTGCCACCAACGTGCCAACTCCAACACATTTCTTACCACCAGGAGAAGATTTGCCAGGATTATTGTAATAAATTGACTGTAGGTTATACACAAGGCTTTGTCTAATGTGAAGGCTTGAAAGTAGGTCCCAAAAAAACCATAATGGGAAAAAGCTTTAGTGTGAGATAAGAGAGATGAACTTAATCACATGGAGACCTTTATCATAATCAGTATATTTTTACCTGCTTTGTGGCAGTGAGAGTATAATAAAATGCTGAATAAATAAGCTGGTTATGATATTCCTGCTCAATACTTTTTTTTTGAGATAAAATGACAGAAGCTGCTTCGTGGTAACCTCCCAGGAATGTCTTACATAATATACTGATGTCCTTATGCAGCAGGTAATGCCCAGGAATGTGGAAAATGCCAACTGCACAAAGGGGGTTTGGGGGCAGAGAACAGAAAGAGGACAAAACTGTGTGTCTTTCTCTACATGAGCACCATCAGAATATGGAACTTCAAAGAATTTTAGCAGCTGTGACATTTCCTGGGATGTTCTTGTTATCAACAGCTGAGGGTCTACTGGTGAAAACTCAGGTGTGAAGTGTTTGTGCTTAACCAGTTCATGTCTTGTCCCACTCCAGGAAAAATGGAAAAGCAAACCTTTCTCCTTGCCCTACTGAGGACCTGCACAAACTACTTTTTCCTTAAATCATGATGGAGGAAAAATGAAATATGCTGTAGATAATAATCCCTTTGGTCTGAGGATACCACAGATACAAGTCCTAAAATGAAAAACATGTATCAGATCTATCTGCCATGGAAATTTTGCAGTCAAATTACAGGGCAAGTCAGACATTTCAGTACTGAGAAATCAGAAATCATAATATGCAAGCACTAAATCAGGGGTGTAAGATTTAGGTTTGCATTCTGCAGTTAGTCCTTTTCTATCCTGATCTGGCTCCAGGATGTGTTTCTGGCACAGTGGCTTTTAGCTCAGGAGTCCACAAACCTCCTCAGGGCTTTGTGGAGCCAGGAAAAGAGAACCCCAGACAGTAAATCTGCTGCTGAAGGAGTTAAATGTGTTTTCCTCCCCAACAGAGCCTCGTTGTTGGTCTGAAATCAAAGATACATGAAAATTGGTGGTGTTACAGTTTTGCTGTTCTCCAATAGCAGAGATAAACTGACAAATAGATGGATTAATGGAAATTCAAGGTCTGTTTATATTTTCTCACTTCCATGATTATGCTGATCTCTCCAAATATTTATTTTTTGCATCTCCTTTAACCCACTTCAGCACTAATTTCTTTAAAGGCACTTTATATAAAGCAAATATGTTTAGTCAGGTTCAGTCCAACGTAACATTTTGTAATCTCCTTCACCAGGTGGGAATAAAGAATCTCTTTATACTGAACAAATTGTTATGAAAATATCCCCAGCCTGTGGTAACGTTCTTCATTTGCTACTTCTGTCAAGTAAATGGAGAATGACTCCATCAATTTGTGGAAATCCAAAAGAGAAGACATTTTCTTACATTTCAAAGTAATCAATCTCAGTTTATACTGTTGTTTTTTTTACCAAAACCTTTGAGGTCTTTCATAGCAGTGGCTTAAGAAAATGAAGCATAAAACAAATCTAGATTTAAAGGAAATACTTTGTGTTGCTGATGCACGTTTTCTTTTTTTAATATACTCTGATAATAATGAATTTTTGTCAGACTTTCTAAGGTTGATATAACAACAGAACACTTTTGGGGGCTGTGTCTGTCAGTGATGAAGTGCATTGACCTGGCAACACCTACAGAGAGATTCTGAAATACTGAACATTTCTGTTCTTGTTGTCTTTCTAAGAACTGGGTTTTTTCAGCCTTTTTTTTTGTTTTTCCTCCAGACCGAAAAACCATAAATACTGAGGTCAGTGGTTCAAGTGTTGGTTGGTGTGAATGTTACATAAATCCTGGTGAGAAGCATGACTGGTTTCTGACAGCCTGCTTGGCTTTTGCTGGCATGATAACAGCGTTGGGAAAATTTGGGCAGCTCAGTTTGCTTTAGTCTCAGTGGTTGGCCTTGGCTTCTGTTGTGGCACTGTGGGTTTGCTGGGAACAGCAGAGAGGAGAATTTGGGAATCTTTGGGACTTTTCACTGCCTTCCTCCTCTGCATCCAACCATGGGAGCAAGAGAACCCTCTGTGTTCCACTCAGGCTCTGCTCCTGCTCTGCTCTGTGTGCTCTGTGGGGTCTGGGCTGGTTTAAAGGGAAACCAGCAGGAGAAAGGAACCCAACACAAGAGAGATTATAACTCAGAGTTACAATTTAATAACAATATTACAAGAAATGCAATGGCACAAAGAGAAATTGGGTTTAACCCCCAACCCCAGCAGTGTAACCCACCCCCTGGGGCACAAACACAGGGGGGTTTGGTGACCCCTGTGCTGAGCCCCACGTGGTTCCTCTGAGTCCAAAGGAAAAGGAAGGGACAAACATGTTGGTGCAGATGATGGCACAGTCTGGTGGAGAGTGGAGGGCTTCTCCTGTCCAGGGTCTGCTCCTCCTCCGGATCCAACGAGTGGTTGGAGTCCCCAAACCCCCAGATTCTCTCCCCTCAGGTGCAGGTGGGAGCCCCCAGTGCCTCCCCCAGGGCGGGGAGTTCCACACTGGGGGATCTGACTCTGGCAGTCAGGGGGGATTTTGGAATGGTTGGTGGCCCATGGGCAGAGCTGAGCCCTCAGGTGGGTGTGGAGGTGCCAAGGAGTCCCTGCAGGGCAGTTCTCCCAGCTCCTCTGCCAGGCTTCTTTCCCAGCCAGCTCCCAGCCTGAGGGCTCAGCTGTGCCCTGGGCAGCTGCTGCCAATGGGCCATTGGGAACAGTTCCTGGGAAATGGCCCAGAGGGTTTAGAATGCCCAGCTTTGGTCACACCCACACAGGGATAAAGCTGGTCCAGCTGCTGAACTAGGACAGGTCATACAATGTTCTTCATAAAGCTGTTTGCTCCTTCCCATCCTCACCCAGAGCTGGGGATGTTCCTGTTGACCATCTCTGCAGAAAGGCTGAGGGACAAGCAGGTGCTCACCAGAATGTCCCCAGTTCCCCCCAGGAACACATCAGTGTCTCACAGAGGACCAGCTCTTGTCTAGCAAGAGGGTTTGTTCTAAAAAGCTTTGGTGGAATTCTCAGTGGGTTGTTTTTCTTATACAGCAATATATTCTTGGGATCCAGCTGGTTCTGCAATTCCTTTACACCTTTTCCTCCTGGGGAAAAAAGAGCTGAGGATTAGTGTAATTTAGCCATGGCAAGACAAGTGGATTTCATCCTTGTGCTGTTTAAGTGATTGGAAGTGCCAGATTTTTCTGACTTTAATCCCTTTTGATTAATTTCCCTATTTTATCCTTAAAGTAATATTGTTCTCTCCTATAAAACCATTCCACAATAACCTGGAATATTTAGGGGCACTTTTCTGCTCTCAGTTATAAAACTGTAAATCCACAGTAATGCTACAGAGTTTCAAGGCTTTGCTTTCAATTTACAATGAGAACAAGAAGGAGTTCTGGCTCTTGGAGGAAAAGTAAAGGAAAAATAAAAAAGCTGCCCTTGAAATTTTATGCAATAGTAAAACCACAATCCCAGAGTAGCAGGAAATTCTGCTGCCAGCTCTGCAGGTTTAGCCACAGATAGGAGTGTGTTGCTACATCCTCACAGTGGAAAGGGCTTGCTCAGAAAGTTCCTTCAGGTTGTAACCATCTTATTGCAAGAATTAAGATTTTTTTTTCCTTTTTCCTTGAGGCTGATTTCTTGTGAACTCAGAATTTCTCTCTTTAGTGTATTTATTGCTGTACCAAAGGGATGACAAGATCCACTAGTTCTGCTTAGAAAGGTGTAACAGACAAGTGGACTTTTATAAAACATATAATTTGGGGGTTGTTTTAATTCTGGAGCTTTGAAAGGTTGCATTTCTATTGAAATGATCCTCTGCATTCCCTAAAAGAACAATCTTTTCCCAGGATTTTGTAAACATGACAGAAGATTCCAATGCTTGACTTGAGCAATGGTACAAAGATTAATGATCTTCCTTCACGTGTGTCCCCTTTGAAAATAAAGTTATACAGCAAAGAACATGAACATGCTGTTTGCAGGGAATAAATATTCCTGTTAGAAAAATGTGCTTTGCTTATGACTTTTGGAAGTCTCTGGATTGTGTTTAAATGCCCTTTAAAATTAGGGAGGTTGAATGTTATCATGTCAAGAAACATTCGTGTTCTTTGCTTTATATTTGTAAGTTCCCTTGTCTGCATCCACAGAGAACCTCAGTTCCAGTTTATCATCTTTATGGGTCTTAAATTTAGCTTAACTTTAACAATAAAAGCAAGTTCCAGGAGGAATCTCAATTGCTGCCAAGTGCCAGGAGCCTTTAGTTCCTTTCTGGAGTCTGACAGTGCCAATCCTGGGAGAAGGGAATGGAAAAGCAACAGGGAACAGCCCCCCAGTTCCCCCTCACTTTCAGCATTATCTGCAGGAGATTTAAATAACTTTATTTGAATTTTTAAGCCTATCTTTAGGTGCCTTTAGGTATTTCTCTCCCCCAGTCTGTCACTTGGATTAAATAATTTAGGAAGAATGTCACAATCAAGATGATGGCTCAGGGTTCTGTTTCTCATTTATGTGTCACAGTTGGGATTTCTGTTGGATCTCACTGTTGGCATAAAACCTTTACCCAAAACATTCATGTTAATTCAAATGTGTTCAGATACGTGTTAAAATGAAACAAAAAAGCCACTTTTTTCAGTTACTTTTCAACTATAATATGACACCAATAAAATTCCAAGCAATGCTTGGAAAGGCAACCAGGAAAAGTTGTAGGGTTGAGGAGACCCCTCTGCTTTCCAGAGTGTGACACAGAACAGGGCCTGGATTTTCTCCTGGTTTCTTATACTCCTAAAACACAAAGCTCAGCCCAACATCAGCATCAATTTTCCCTGAAAACAGAGTGTATTATGAGACCCCAAAGCTTTGATTTCACCTGGGGATCCACCAGGGCTTTCAGCAAAACCTTCTGGCTGGAGCCCAACCACAAATCTGTCCGGGCACTTTTAGATGTGTGTGAAGTTTATCAGACTTTGATAAGGCAACTAGAAAGAAATCTGATAGCAACACTCAACTTCTCTTCAAACACAGGTGTTGAGCAGAAGGGAAGGAATTTGCCTTAGAGATAATGCAGTTATTGGGAATAACTGGGCTCTAAAGTAGCTCTAATCAGTTCTTTGAACCAATAAAAACGAGCTAAAATCAGTCCCTGGGAGGGGCAGGAGAGGTGACTGTCACCCCTCAGCACAAAGCAATCCCCACTCAATTAGTCAAGTGTTTTGATTAGTTAAGAAACATTTAGGTAATGAATATGTATGAGATCCCTAAATCAGCCCTCAGATCAGTACATGAATTTTTTCACATCACTTGTCCAGCAAGTTTGAATGGTTTGCAGTTCATGAATATTCATTCATACTTGCATTTATAAATGAAATCTAGTTCTGCTCCTTGACCTTTAAGTAGGAGGTGGCTGTTGATGACCAGATGGTCAGAGTGTGGTTTATTTTACTTTATGTTTTTATTTCTTGTCTCCAACATGTTCCAACACAACCATTTCGATCTGTTAGATCTCTACAATCCCATTTTTTTTTTAGTGGAGCTGTATCTAAATAGGAACTCAGATTTAGGAAAAGGCCTTAAATGTTATCCAAGATGTTTTCACAGGTACTTGTGTTTTCCTCGAAGATCTCTCATAGTTTGTGCCCTTTAGGGGATTTGAGTAGTTTATTGTCACCTTGGGGTGTCAGGACTGTTCCTGAAAATGTGGATTAAGGGAAGGCTGTGCCCCCAGCTCTGTTTTTGGAGCATTCAGGCTCTAACCCTGCTGAGTTCTGCTGAGCTCAGGCTGGCAGGGAAGGGGCTGCACATCCCAGCACCTGCAAACACACTCATGGCCCATCCTTTTCCCTTCCCTTTTCATCTCCTCTCACCCCAATCCTTGCACTCCCAACAAAGGCAGCAAATCTGAAGTCTCCAGACAGCAGGAAAAGTGTTGCAATGCAGCCTAATGGAGAGCACTGACCTTGAGGGTGATTTGTCTCATGTGGAAAGAGCTCTCTGGTGCTTCCCAGGGCTCCTATTTGGGTGCACTCCCTCCATCTCTAAAATGAGATTAATTATATCTTCCATTTAGCTGAGTGAGGAGGGTTTCAGTGTGTTCTGCTGCACTTCAAACACGGGAACTGAGGGAGCTGGGGGTGTTTAGCCTGGAGAAGAGGAGGCTCAGAGGTGACCTCAGCACTGTCTGGAACTCCCTGAAGGGAAGTTCTGGCCAGGTGGGGGTTGGTCTCTTCTCCCAGGCACTCAGCAATAGGACAAGGGGGCACGATGGGCTCAAGCTCTGCCAGGGGAAATTGAAGTTGGAGATCAGAAAAAAATTCTTTGCAGAGAGAGTGCTCAGGCATTGGAATGGGCTGCCCAGAGAGGGGGTGGATTCCCCATCCCTGGAGGTTTTTCAACTGAGCTTGGCCGTGGCACTGAGTGCCATGATCTGGTAAAGGGACTGGAGTTGGACCAAGGGTTGGACTTGATGATCTCAGAGGTCTTTTCCAACCCAATCCATTCTGTGATTCAATGGATGTGGCACTGAGTGAGAATCCACCATGTCTTGATCCAACCCCACTGTGATCACCAGCCCAGGGCACTGAGTGCCCTGGGCTGGTGATCACAGTGGGGTTGGATCAAGGGTTGGACTTGATGATCTTGGATCAAGGGTTGGACTTGATGATCTTGGATCAAGGGTTGGACTTGATGATCTCAGAGGGCTTTTCCAACCCAATCCATTCTGTGATTCAATGGATGTGGCACTGAGTGAGAATCCACCATGTCTTGATCCAACCCCACTGTGATCACCAGCCCAGGGCACTCAGTGCCCTGGGCTGGTGATCACAGTGGGATTGGATCAAGGGTTGGACTTGATGATCTTGGATCAAGGGTTGGACTTGATGATCTCAGAGGTCTTTTCCAATCCAATCCATTCTATGATTCTCTGAACTGCTCCCTCAGTGTGAGCTCTGGTGCTGTGGCATGGCCAGTCCCTGCTTTTGCTTCAGTCACAGATTCCAGCTGCATCTCAGAGAATTAACCCCCTGCTCCTCCCTTCAGCCATCACATCTGGCTGGAGCTTTTGCTGCCACAACCAACACCACATCCCATTGCACAGCTTTTCACATCAAATTTTAACACTGATTCATTTCAAATGATAAAGTCTTCACTTGGCAGCAGGTTTGGGGTAAGATCCTGATTCAGCTGTCAGGGACTTTTTTTCAACAGAGCTAAATTATTTACAAGAGAAATATTAAAATCCCCATAAAAGGCAATTGAAATACTATAACATTACATGTTTTGTAAACAAGTATTACAGCAAGAGTACTTGAAGTTAATTCAGAAACAGCAGGAAACCTCATTAATGTTATAGAATGCAGATAAGTCTGTCTGACTTCACAGCAAACATCTTCTCTTTGGGGTGTGTTTAGGAGAATGTTAGAGATAGTCCAAGTTTTAGTTGCAAGTATTCATTATCAGCATTAGCTCCCACAAAATTATTAGTATTCTATTGGTTCCTATTTTGTTCATTAAATTCTGAACACTTTATAACACACTTGTCAAGCAGAACTGCCCCTTGGACACTGAAGTGATGAGCTGACAGAGGAGTTACAGGATGATTTCAGTCCTGAGTGCAATGCACAAAGCCCCAGAGGAGGGGGAAAAACAATCCCAAAAGCAATTGGAAGAGATACAAACCCAGGGAAACACCAAAGATCCTGAGATGTGCCCAAACAGCCTCATTGGCAGCCAGGTTTGTCCAGGTTTAGAATCACAGAATCATAGAATCGATTGGGTTGGAAAAGACCTCCAAGATCATCAAGTCCAACCCTTGATGCAACTCCAGTCCCTTTACCAGATCATGGCACTCAGTGTCACGGCCAATGTGTGTTTAAAAACCTCCAGGGATGGGGAATCCACCCCCTCTCTGGGCAGCCCATTCCAATCCCTGAGCACTCTCTCTGCAAAGAATTTTTTCTGCTCTCCAGCTTCAATTTCCCCTGGCAGAGCTTGAGCCCATCGTGCCCCCTTGTCCTATTGCTGAGTGCCTGGGAGAAGGGACCAACCCCCACCTGGCCAGAACTTCCCTTCAGGCAGTTCCAGACAGTGCTGAGGTCACCTCTGAGCCTCCTCTTCTCCAGGCTGAACACCCCCAGCTCCCTCAGCCTCTCCCCACAGCACTTGTGCTCCAGTCCCTTCTCCAGCCTCGTTGCTCTTCTCTGGCCCCGCTCCAGCCCCTCAATATCCTTTCTGACCTGAGGGGCCCAGAACTGAACACAACACTCAAGGTGTGGCCTCAAGGTTTGTCACTGAAAAAATGACAGCAAGAGATTGGCAGTCGTATTTTGAAGTTGTTGGGGTTTGTCACCTTAAAGAGAGGACAAAATTAACAAAGAATGTTTTGTTGCATCATTTTTATTACTAAGCCATCCATTTGTTTATTTGAGACATTCCTTCTTTAGGTACCAACCTTCTTATGCAATAATAATAATAGTAATAATAAATATGTGTAGAAGAAACTGTTAAACAATCAACAAACCCCCCCAGTGAGAACAGAAACCTGGAAGCACAGGATCATTTGGGGAGAACCAAATCTCTGGGTGTGTTGTGTTTTCATTTATTCTGAAGGAATTAAGTTGGTGACAGCTCCTCACAGGATCTCTGCATTCATGTGCTGGTTTTGCAACAGAACTCTGCCATGGTTTGGATGACTCATTACAGCCTCAGCTTTGATTAAAAGCTCTGGGTTTGCTGAATTAAAGAGGAACGAGTTATTTTCAGTCAGATTCACGAAGGCGACGCCACCAACAGAGTCCTGTCAGTCTGGGTGTGCTTGGGGGAAAAAATACAACTTTCCAACCTGAGTCCCATCTCTGTGTCCCCTTTAATGTCTGATGAGTAAAGAATGTTTGTCACAGTCCTGCTCATTTTCCCTCTTGCTTCGAGGAGAGCTTTGATGAGCTGCAGTGGAGTCTGTGCCCACAAACCCCTAAAGCACTGAAGGTCTCCAGCAACCCTACACAAAAATCAGGGCACCCATCCCTGAGCTGATGAAGAAGATGTAACAGTTCCCTCCAGAGCAGATTCTTTTTTTTTTTTTTTTTGAATTGCTGTTTATTTTTAGGTTGGAAAAACCCCAAGTTCATGTAATACATAAGAAGAAGGAGAATTTTTCTCCCTTCCCTGTGTCATTGTAGAGGAGGCAGCGCCTGCAGTGTCAGATCTCAGACACTTCTTTCCTGGTTTCTTTTGCTAAAATGCTTTTTCTGGAATACACAGCAAGAAAAACAGAACCTGGGAAAATATTTTTTGTCTTTTTTTTTTTTTTTCCCTGCTGGAGGGAATGTCAACTGTGCTACAGAAAGAAGTAAATCATTAGAGCAGCCACAGGGAGAAAGATTCACTGGGGAGTTTAACTTTGGCACATGAGGGGAAGAGGAGCACACAAAAGGGAGTTGGAACAACAGAATTAAAAGGGAGTGATAAGTGAAATTGGAATTTGCTGTGGAAGTGCCCTGCATAATGAAAAAAATATAGATAAAAGAAAAGGTTAAATAAATTCAGGGGGGGATGTTTTGTTGGTTTTGTTGGTTTTGTTTCACTGTGTCAGAGCTTTTCTTCTCTGGACTGGGCAGCCACAGTGCCTGAAAGTCCTGAGTGACTTAAAGGATTTGAAAGGATTCCTGAGGAAAGAAATCAACTGTGGGACTTTTACTTGCTTAAAGAAAGAAAAGGCTCTTACCAAATTTGGGTACACCTCCGAGAACAAACGTTAAAAAATGTCAACTTCACTTATCTTAACCATTTCAAATTTGGTATTTCAGCAAATAATGTTTAGATGATAAATGTTTCTTCCAGAAGTCACGGGGAATGAATTGAACCCTTTTTTCCCCCACGGTGCTCTGTCAGGTAACTGTGATTTGTGGCATTTGTTTCAGCTGCAAAATCCATAAAGATGAGCAGCTCAGGTGGTTATCTCTGAATGCAGCCACTCAGTCAGAGAAGATCTACGAAGCAAGGAAGCTCAGAACAGAAAATGTTGTGGACCTTCCGACCCTGAGATGAGCTCAGTTGGTTAAAACTTGGCTGTAATAATGCCAAGGTCATGGGTTCAATCCCCTGTGTGGGCCATTGACTGAAGAGTTGGACTCGATGATCCTTGGGGGTCCTTTCCAACTCAGAATAGTCTGGGGTCTGGGGGTTCTGGTATTCAGTGTTGCTGTAAAAGTCTGTAAAAAAGACTCTGAGCCAAGTTTTGTAGGAGATGAGATAATGGGCAGGCACTTTAATGAGCAACCCCACTCATCCAGGAATACATAGACACGCCTGCAAGCTCTGAGTTCTAGAGCTTTTATAATATAACCTGTCCAATCACTACTGTCCACATGTCCAGTTCCACCTCTGTCCCCTCCCAGTTCCCACCCCTGTTGAATTGGGGCTGGGGTCGTTGGGACCCTCTGTCTTCATCCACCTCCTCTTCTTCAGCACACAAAGGTTCTCTGGACGCTCTCCAGGGCTTTGGGTCACACTGCTCCATGTTTATGTTCTCTCTGATATGCTTTAATCTGGTACCTTGAGAATAAGACTAAATAGCTGGCAGATCTCAGCTGCCTGTTCTGGAGCAGGGGTAGAGATAGAAGGACTTTATGCTACAAGCTGCTGAATATTAAATCACTAAAATCTACAGCATTACATCTAATGTGTTCTTAAAATCTACAAAATATGAAAATTGAAAAATTAAAAAAACCCTTTCGGCATCATCAGCTTCCTGAAACCTTTGAATTATGGATAATTCCTTGCTCAGGACTGGCATTCTGCTGCCTCCTGTTTATCCTCTTCTGGTATTTTACGTTATCTCTGCATCGACTGCCAGGAGGAGGTTGGATTTCAGGAGGGAGAGCAGGGTCTGTCTCTCTGCAGAAATGGGAAATGAAAAGTAAGGTTGGCCCATTGAGCAGAGCCCAGGGTGGGCAGAGCAGGTGGTGCAGGAACTGTCTGGAACAAAGGAGAGCCCCAGGAGAGGGATCTGATGGAGCAAAACCCCCAAGGGCTTGTGCTTCAGTTTAGTGATGATGTTCTGTGAGCATGGAAAGGAAAAAGAAGTATTTTTGCTTGTTCCACAGGTGTATTCAAATGATGTTGAGGTGCTCGAGTGAATATTCAGCTTTAAAATAAGTACATTTGGTGATGACCTTGTACAGTTTCAGTTCACATAGTTCTCCACCCATTCAGTGTTGTCCAGGCATGACTGGAGAACAATATAACTCCTCAAGCAGCTCATACAAATCAGATTTCTGTTTAAAATGTCTTCCAGGCTGTTCTGTTTGCTCCAGAACAAGCCCTTCAGTTCCACAAGGGAATTTCCTTGCCCCACTAGGCCTTTGCAGAGCAGAATCCCCTCAGCAGAGCATGAGTGGAGATGAATCCTGCAGGATTTTAGCCCAGCCATGGCCCCAGTACTGACAGCACATCAGTGCTGGTGGTTTCAGAGATGGCACTTCATGCAGATCCTGAGACAGCTAACAATTAATTAGCATAAAAAAATAACAATAAAGACAGCTGAAAATGAAGGCCACATTTCAGAGGTTTCAGTCGTGGGCTCCAAGTGTGTTGGTGAGCAAAGTTCTCTGCAGGGAATTAGGATGTGATGGAGAGGAAAATGTGTGATCATTTGTAAGGCATCAGCCTGCTCAAGACTTGGGTAATGGTTTCCTAATTCCTGTAGGACAGAATTCATTTGTTCTATCAAGCACAAATCAGTGATCCTTCTGTGCAATCATAACTTGAAGTGTAAGGTGAATTTTGCAGAACTCAGTGGAAATTTGTGGTATTTCTAAAAAATCCAACATGAATCAATAGGGGAAAAAAGTCAAAGCTCCCATAAAATAGATGTGCTTAGAAAAAAACTAATTGTTTTCTAACTCTTCATTTCTTTTTATTATTGCTTAAAAATATATTATGGAATAAAGCAGCCTGGAAACACTGATGCTGTGGCCTGGAGAAGTGGCAGAGACCTTTTAGAGTTGTGCTGGCTGAGAAAGGAGTTCAACAATTTTAGGCTAGGCATCCCCTCATCTGCTGTGTGATTAATTTGTTTTTTTCCAAGAAAATAAGACCATTTTCATTTTAAATGAGGCTTTCACCAAAGACATGTCTGACCGTCCTTCTAAGAGAGAAACCTGCAATAACTCAAATTTTGGCTATTAAGTCTTTCAGCTTAATAAAATATGATGATTTTCCAGTGTCTGTCACTGTAATATATGTATCCTCTGCAGTCTCATTCTTCTTCATCAACACTTTGAAGCAGGCAAGGATGGCACTATGACCTGTGCCATATCAAGAGGTCTGAAACTTCCTCAGAAGAATCCAATTTTAGGGACAATCCAGTGCTTGAAATACAAGATCCCTTCTCCTTCCCTCATCAGCTTTTCCACAGCAGGTTCTTGCTGTTATCAAGAAGGGAAGCAAAACAAACCAAAACACCACTTATAGATAAGAAACCGAAGATGTGTGATTTTTTTTTTTATTGAATATTCTTTCTGTTTGTAAAGAATTTTTAAGCTCCTCTGCATTGCAATTTCCCCCCGTTAGTGCCACTTGAGTTACATCAATATTCTGTGCTGTGTGTGTTGTCCATAAACAAATCAAGAAACATGCCTAAGTTTGGGAGCTGGGTGAAGGACACTGGGTTTACTTGCTGTGCCTCCTCCCACTCAAGTGCCTTTGTTTCTTAGTTACCATCTGTATTTTCTTTCCTTCTCTGCTGAACATGACCAGAATTTACATTTCCTGCTTAAACAGCTGTATTGGCAAGATCCTTTTGGGGCCAATTTTATTCATGAGTGTGCTCTCCAGACCAGACACATCCCTGGTGTAATGGAGAGTTTGTAGTGAGAATTAACATGGCATTTTGAGTTTGGAGGAATCTGTGTGTGAATAGTGAATATGGGACCAGGCCTGGTTTAGTCTATATTTTCAAAAAAAAAAAAACAACTCTGCTGTGGTTTAAATATCAATATAGTTCCTTATTGTTCCCCTTGGGACAGTTTATATTTGTTAATCCAGAACCTCTTGGCAGGGCTGAAGTTTGTGTTTAACTGGAAAAAGCTCAGTCTGCTTTAAAAAAAATGTTATGTTCATGAGGAATATGCCAGAAATAGCTGTTGTGTGTGTGGGTAACCTCTGGGGGAAGGTCACTGCAGCCCCATGGCTTTGGGGGAGCTTTGGGAGGGAATGGGATTCCATAAACCAAAAAGCAATTACTTTACTGCTTTGTTAATTATGAGAACTTCTCTTAGTGAAGCATTTCCTTAAGTCTTTGATCTCATTCTACCTCTCTTGGTCACATATTTTCCTCTTTGCCTCCCACCTTCTCTCCTTTCCATCCCAGTGCCACTTAAGGCATTGAACACCATCATCTCCTCAGAAATGGTACCTTATCACCGTGTTTCAGCACCAACAGGGGGTTGGAAAACACTTTTAGGATCCTCCTCTTCACGTGTTCTGTTAATTCAGTGGCTCCCACCACGCTCAGAGCCAGACTGTGCTTGTGCAGGGAGAACTGCCCCTTTCTGAAGCTGAGCTGAACCTGTGCAGGCAGAGCAGCTCCAGGCAGAGCAGCTCCAGGCAGAGCTCCCCAACAGCTCCTGCCCTTGCAGAAGAACCACAGCAGCTCACAGGGCAGGGGGGCTCTGGCTGGGTGTAACAGGAGTGATTTGCTGTATCCTTTCCCTGTCCTCATTGGCAGCTGCCATTGCCTTGCTGGCACAAAGTCATGTTTTCCATATCCCCAGGAATCTCTGGGAAAAGATTGATTTGTCACTTCACTCAGGGTTTGCCCCACGCTGCTCCCAGACATCTGCATTCACAGCTCCACTCAGAAATAGCCTCTGCTGAGACATGGAATGAAATGCAGGGAGCTATTTTAAAAACTACAACCAACCCGAGCCACAACCCTCAGTTATCTGTGACATCCATTGTGGCTAAACCCGTCTGACATGCCAGTCATGCCAGTGAGAGGGCACAGGGCTACAGGGGGTGTGGAGGCACAAGAGCTGGGGGTGGCAGGTGGGGACAGGTCCCTGAGCCCCTCTCTGGATGCAGCCAAGGAGAGATGAGACATTTCCAGGCTTTTGAACATCATCATTTGCAGGGGTGTGTAAAGATTAAAGGGCTGCAGCTGCAGCAGCACCAGCCAGGCCACTGTTGGGTGGTGTAATAATTAATACATTTTTATAGACTTGGATTCTGTGACACACTGAGGATCTCCTGGGGGATGCAAAGTGCCCTGAATGTCCACTGACACTCAGAGGAGTTGAGGCCTTTCAAGCCCTCTCTGCTCCCTTCACAAGAGCCCTCAGAGCTGCTTTGTTGCTGCTCTCAGTCAAAGCACAGAGTTGAGGGGTTTTATGTTCACCAGCAGGATCAGTTCTGTGCTGGTGTCACAGAATGGGTTTCAAGCACTGCTTCCCTCTTTGCAAGTGCCAATTACCACAGCATTCCTTTGTTGTGGGTATCTTTTCCTCCTGTTCCTGAGAAGGCATTAATCCACCTCCTCCAATTTAATGAATTAAAAAGAGAGGCTCAATCAATTAAACTAATTGAGTAATTGAGACCATCATTTCATCAGCAGGGCAAAGCCTGTGTCCTTTGCTGTAGGTGCTGGGGTAGCCCAGTGCTGTCAAACATTACATCACTCTACAGCTGGTTTGTCACATCACACAGCAGAGAAAATGTTCTCCAGCAACACAGAGCAAAGAACAATTTAAAAGGCTTAGGAGTGGAACAAGAACATCATTGAAGTTACAGCCAGGTGGGGGTTGGTCTCTTCTCCCAGGCACTCAGCAATAGGACAAGGGGGCACGATGGGCTCAAGCTCTGCCAGGGGAAATTGAAGTTGGAGAGCAGAAAAAAATTCTTTGCAGAGAGAGTGCTCAGGCATTGGAATGGGCTGCCCAGAGAGGGGGTGGATTCACCATCCCTGGAGGTTTTTCAACTGAGCTTGGCCGTGGCACTGAGTGCCATGATCTGGTAAAGGGACTGGAGTTGGACCAAGGGTTGGACTCGATGATCTTGGAGGTCTTTTCCAACCCAATCCATTCTATGATTCTATGATTCACTCTACCCCAGAAAGCCATGGGTAAGGCTTACACCAAAGATGATGTAAGTCACCAAAAGAAGAGGTTATCTCCTGCTCTACATGTGCATATTTTAGTATATAGAAATATGTACTTCCAGGTATTTTTATTTTAAAATTCTCAGTGCTTTTAGTCTTTACACTTCTTAAGTTTGATAAGTGAACAAAGAAATGTCATCTTGGGCAGCAATTATCACCCAATTTGCCACTGGTGTGTGATGAAGCTCTGCTAGCTGTGTCAAGGAATTTAACCCTGCCTCGTGGCTCAATGGTTGCTGGCAGCCTTGGGCCCTTAAGATGCTTTAAAACTGCAGAATTGCTGTCATTGCTTCTCTCAGTGAGAAACCACTTTGGGAAGAGCCTTATCCATGCACACAATAAATTGATGGTCCGTGGCTGTGGTGGGTGAGGAGTCACCACTGTGAACCTGCAGTGCTGGGGAGCAGGAGATCAAGTGGGGCTGGCAGATGTGAAATGCTTTAGGGCCAGGAGACCATTATCACATTGCAAGATTTTAATAGCAGGGGTTTTCCTGCTTTATATTGAAATTTTCCTCAGGTTCCAGCATTTCAGGTTATTTGCAAAGACAAACCCCCCATCCTGAACCTCTGGTACAGTCACTGCACAAACGTGTCAGCAGCTTGGGGGAGGTGGCACTGGCATTTTGGGGTGATGTCCCAATGGGGGATGGAGCACCAACTCATTTCTGATTCTTCTCAGCTCGTTCCCCATTCTTCTCCGTGTGCAAAGCACATCCTGTTTGCTCTTCTCCTGCAGCAAAGACTGGAAAGATCTTCCAGCTGGACACAACAGTGCAAGAAAATGTTGAGGTCTCTCTTTCATCTCTCTAAAGAGTGTGGGAGTGGAGAGGAGAGAGAGCCTGTGGTCATCAACCTGACCACAAGGAGTCCAGGCAGCCACCCAGCCCTCATGGGTTTGTATTCTCACACCTTGTGAGATCTGACAGTGGCCAAGAGGCTGCCCAGGTTTGGTGTTTGTGTGGGAGTTTGGGGCAGTATTTGGGCATTCTGTTTAGAGCTCCCAAGGTTTTTTAATCTTCTGTTGAGTAGATGGTGGCTTTGTTTACCAAATGCTTTGCAAGAGAAGGGTTAGAGTAGTGCTGCCTGTATTTGTCCACTCCCTTCCTGCCAGAAATTATAATTATTTTTTCTTTGCTATTTTTAACTATCTTGATATATATATATGTGTGTGTGTGTGTGTGTGTGTGTGTGTGTGTGTGTGTGTGTGTGTATGTGTGTATTAAATAGATGTAAAAATTAGATATAATTATATACTCTTTAAGGGTTTGGCAATAAGATGAACAAATTACTGGGAATGATTTTTTTATCTCATGTCACCAACAAGATAACCCAGCAGGAGCAATGTAAAAGAATAAAAATTTTATTATAGCAGTATCCTTTATTAAAGATTCTGGCAGTCTAAGGGGAGGGGGTGATTTATTTTGAGAGCTGGGTTCTGGCATGATTTACTGATTAGAAAATTCCATGTTAATTCATGTTATTGAGCTCCAGATTATCTCAAATACCACACTAACTTAAGCATCTTTCTTATAACTTTGATTTTTATCATGACACAGAGATCCCTTTACTTTCCTTTTTTACTGGAGAAATATTAGATATAGTTTGTACATCACTAAAACCAAACAAGTAACGCAATGAACTGTTTCTGTAGTAGTTGCTCAGCTTGTCAGGTTTGTTATATTTAGATAAATTAAAGTTAAGGCGTACCTTAATCATCTTTAAAACCCATCAAATGCATTGCCCAGACATTCAAGTCATGGCACTGTTCCCATTAAGTGTATTTATTCCTTTTATAAATATTACTCGAGGCTTGATAAGGAGCAATATTGTGCCCTAATGAGCATGTGTGTGCTGCAGAGCTCTCAGAGAGATTTAGTTCAGTGATTACCTTCCCTTGATCTGCCAATCTGCACATCAAAAGGAGCTGCTTTGTTTTAATACTCCATCTGCCACAATTCACTTCTCTGAATTGGTGACCCCCCCCAATGTCAGGATGTTTTCAAACTATTTGGGGATTACATTTAAACCACTGTAACACCACTTGTGTCTAAAGGTACCTCAGCATCTCTCATAGCATGACACCTACAGATGAAAGGCAGAGGAGATAAAAGGCAAAGAGAATGTTACTAATTAACTCTGGCTATGTAATGGGCTCCACTTCCATCCAATCTTCCAAAAATCTCTGGCATGCAGAGCAGGCTCCAGATGGATTGACAGCAGCACACATATGGCTGCGAACAACCAGGACACGTGTCTTGGGGTTTACCTGTTGGGCTCTTGGCTTCTGGGAGTGGGAATCTCACTCACAGCTGTGCCCCAGCAACACAGAGAGGTGCCAGTGCCCTGGCACATCTCTAGTGAGAGTTCAGTTTTAGGGCCAGATGGGAGCCAGTGGTTGCTGGCCTGGGCTTTGCTGAGATGGGGCTTCTTTTCCCATTTCATGCATGTTTGACACGTGTAAACTCTTGACTTCTTACTGGGCTCTGCAGTTGTTCTTATAAATAATTATGGGCCCAGTGAAACTTGTAACTTGAAGGTTTTTTGTTATTTCCTTGTCCCTGCAAGGTTCAGTTTCACCCTTTGAGTAACTCAGCCAACTGTACAGCTTCTTGGGGGGTTAAGTCAGGAAAGAGCTGTCACTTATCTGGCTGAGATAAAAAAGAACACAGGAAAGTGGGCATGTCTTCTCTAAATGAAACAAACCAGTCCAATGTCCCCTTTCTCACAGTGGTTTGAGGCAGATGCCTCAGAAAAAAAAATGTGTTAAAATTGGACAATAAGCAAGTAGGCAGGAATTTGGTACAAACCCAACACTGCCCTTTGAAAGCCACCTCAAAGCTACCTTGAGAACCAGAGAAATCCCCTACAGGGCCAGCAGGAAGAGTGCAGAGCAAACAGGACCTCCTGTAGCCACAGCACACGTGGCTCCTTAATGTGCCAGTGAGTGGTTTGGGATGCACACACTCCCCATGAGGTCTCCTCCTCATCTTTCCCAGGTAAAGGCTGAGCCCTTGAAATGGTTCAGCTTTAAAATCCTTTGGGTGATTAATTGTGATGGTTGTAGGTATTTTTGCTGTCTGCATATTAATTGTGATGGTTGTAGGTATTTTTGCTGTCTGCACGAATGTTCACTCCTTTGGGGACCTCGTTGGCTTCATCACTTCAAGAGGGCAGTGATGCTGCAGTTCTGGTCAGGATGGGTCAGCATGTCAAAAAAACCCAAACCCTTTTGTCTGTAGATTTCCACACAGCAGCCAAAGCTTTGAATTGTGAGGAACTGAGAAAAGAATTGCTGTTTTTCTGCTATTTGAGCTTGTGTTGATGTGCACAAATGTATTTTTGAAGAGGAGTATCTTGTACATGTTGAACTAAAAGTGGGCTGGTGTTTGTTCCCTTCTGGAAATCTTGTTTGAACATCCCAGGAGAAAATTCCACTTGCAGTACCAGTAAGACCTGCCTGTGTTTTTGCCTTAAGAGAAGAAATGTTGGTGGCAGCCTTAACCCTAAACCTGTCTGAGGAAAGCCCATACAGAGGGACACACGAAATGTTGTGCTGAGAGCTCTCTGCAGGGTTTTTTTGCCACCTTCCTCAACAGGGGGAACAGCAAATGGGGCCTTTGTCTTCAGTGGCAGCAGAGATGGGGCTTTAATGTCGCTGCTGTCCCTCCTGTGCCTCCCTGGCTCTCCTGTGCCTGGGCAGGGGAGCAGGGCTGGCAGGGGGACACTTCAATAGCAGCAGGGGTGGCATCGTGCCCATCTGCTGCAGGTCCATCCCTTGGTATGAAAGGCCACAATGAGCAGCTCTGCTGGACCATCACCTTCGTGATTTCTTCCCATTTGTTGTGACACTCTGGCCAAAGACACCAAAGAATTGGGTGCAGATTGAAAGAGGATCTAAGAGGCAGCTCTGCAGTTGTGATGCCCATTCACACTCTGCCCCGAGTGAAGGCTCCTCCACCCTCCACACTGGCATTCTTCCCACTCCCTGCTAGGAAATGCCCAGAGTTGGGTGTCTGAGTGTTCCAGGGGTTGTCTCCAGGGCTGTGGGCACACAGCAGGCTCCAGTGCCTTAACCCTTGGGCATTTTTCCTGCCATATTTTATCCATTTGACACCCTGCTGTTACATAAAATATAATTTGAAGTATGGGACTTCATTAGATGATTTTACAGTATTAGAACCACCCAAAAGCTTTGATGTGGAAGATAATTAGTAAGAAATTACAAGGAGATAAAGAATGGGTGGGCAGACAAGGCTAATGAGTCACAGTCAGCAAAAAGGGGGAACTGCAGTAGTTTGCTGTCATTAATATCCCAAGTATATTCCTGTTGCGTTTCTTCCCCAGGCAGGAGAGGAAGACTCTGAGAAGATGCTTTTGCAGAGCCAGAGGCTGATTCCAGCTGTCTGTGTGGTCTGGCAGACACTCCCAGCAGTGCCACTGCTGAGTCACACTGCCCTGACTGCTGAAAACTTGAGGTCATAAAAATGAGATTGATTCCCAAAAAAGCCGTGGATTAAATGGTTGATTTTCTCCTCAGTCTGAAATATTCAAAAGAGCTGTTTGTTTAAGGGGAGCTTCACTGCAGTGCTGTTTCCAGACTTCTGGCACACTCATGATTGAGCTGGGGAGGGGATTGTCACAGAATCCCAGACTATTCTGAGTTGGAAGGGACCCACAAGGACCATCGAGTCCAACTCTTAAGTGAATGACCCACACAGGGGATTGAACCCATGACCTTGGCATTGTTACAATCAAGTTTTAACCAACTGAGCTGATGTGGGTGAGAGGCTGATTGAGCTTCATCATGAATTTAAACATATGTACCTCCTCCATGTCCCACAGACACTCTGCACCCATTTCCTCTTACCTACTTTTTCATCAAGAGAAGGTAAGAATCACTGAAAAGCAGCTATTTAATGTTGAATTTCCAGACAGTCATGACCAACCAGAATGGTGTCAGAGCAAAATTCTGTTGGTTTCATTTGAGGTAGCAAAGAGGTCTCTGTTTGGTTTTGGGGTTTGTTTGGCTTTGGGTTTTCTGTTTGGGTTGGTTTTAGTATTGCTGAGGATATTTTTGCTTTGTGTGGGATTTCAAGGCAGCTGACAATTTTCAAAAATCTTGTATTTTGGCTGAGTCCTGTTCATAGCCTGGTTCATAAAGTACAAGGTGATGTGTAATGTCCTGTAATGTATCTTGAAATCAAATATACCATTAATTAAGTAGAAAACAGTCTATAAGAAAGGTCTGTGGGTTCATTGTTTGAGGAGCAAAATGTTGGAAAGACAAAATTAGGAAAGGGTTTGGCCTCAGCTTTGTGTTGAGATTTTCCTTCCAGCTCATCACTTGTTCTCTTTCTGCATCCCTTTGATTCAGCAGGAAATGGGTTTAGAATGGATTGTATTTTAATAATCTCTTCCCTGATGTTGGCACTGCCCTCACCATGTCCCTTGCAGTTCATCTGTGTCCTGTTGCTGACAGAACTTGTAGTTATTGTCTCTTATTCACAAAACTGCCTTCCTGAGGAGGTAACAGGTTATCAGCTCTTGTAGTCATTTTTAATCATTGTGAAGAATCATTTCTTTCTAATAAGGCAAGTGATTAATTATGGTGCCCTTTTTATCAGTGTGAAGCCTGTCAGGGATGCAGTGGCTTTCAATTACAACCTTCCAAGGTTTTCTTTGGTAGAATCCAGGACACTTACAGAGACAACCCCATAGTTAGGCAGCCTTTTTTCTGTGCAAGCTGTAATTATCTCCTCAATTATTGTTCTATTTATTTACAGATAAAGACCAAATATCCACAGTGGAACATATAAAAAATTTAATCGGAAATTCCATTACCCCAATACTGAAGAAAAATGTGACATCAGAAGCTTAATGGGAATGGAAATACACCATCCATTTGCATGATTAGAAAATATGGGCCCTTCATAAGCCTCAAACAAATGAAATACCAATACGAAATTAGGAATATGTTTCTCATTTATGGAGAGCCCTGAAGCAAGATGCTTTTGTCTTTTCCTAATGGCCTCACTTCAGGCTTGCTGTGAGGGGGGAATGGAGCTGAGCAGCAGAGCAGGAGGGAGGCAGAGGAGCAGTGCCTGAGAAGCCAAATAAAGCAGCAGAGACCTTCCCACAGGGTGCCAGCCTGCCCCATGTCAGGCCACTCTGCTCACTTCTCCATGAACCTGCCGGAAGGGCTGGCACAGGAGTTGAGGCACTGCAGGATCCAGAAGCACCTCCCCAAACCCACGTCACTTGGGGTGGCCACCAGTCCATCCACAGCAAATCTTGGTGTTCACTTGGGGTGGCCACCAGTCCATCCACAGCAAATCTTGGTGTTCACTTGGGGTGGCCACCAGTCCATCCACAGACAATCTTGGTGTTCACTTGGGGTGGCCACCAGTCCATCCACAGCAAATCTTGGTGTTCACTTGGGGTGGCCACCAGTCCATCCACAGACAATCTTGGTGTTCACTTGGGGTGGCCACCAGTCCATCCACAGCAAATCTTGGTGTTCACTTGGGGTGGCCACCAGTCCATCCACAGCAAATCTTGGTGTTCACTTGGGGTGGCCACCAGTCCATCCACAGACAATCTTGGTGTTCACTTGGGATGGCCACCAGTCCATCCACAGCAAATCTTGGTGTTCACTTGGGGTGGCCACCAGTCCATCCACAGCAAATCTTGGTGTTCTTTACACTCATTGCTATTTTCCATGGGCACATCAGGTAGCCCTGGTGCAGCTCCCTAGGGAAATAACAACACATGTGCCCTTTGCTGCTTTGGGAATGTCCAATTCACTTGGAATTGTTTCCATCTGCCTTCTGTGCCCACTCTGGTCCTGAACATGGCCCTGCTTCAACACCACACTTGCCAAGCTCTTTAACCTCCTCAGAGGGAATATCAGCTCTGCTTTTACACCGTGCTAAGAAAGATTTCCTCCTCAGAGGGGAAAAGCTCAGCCCCTCTGAGTGTTTGCATAAATACCAGGAGGCCTTGGAGGGACACAAATCTCCTCCAGCAGTAATCCTATTTTTTGTTGCTATTAGTATAACAAACTAAAAATCCTTTTGATTATACCATTAGTTTTCCCCAAGGGGACTGTTCATGCCCTTAAAAGCTCTTAGTGCATGAAGCAAGTGTGTAAATAAAAAGACAACAGGAGAAAGAAAGAATGAATATTTATACAGTCAGCATTCAGAGCATTAATGAATCTTTATTTATTGGGTTTCTCTCTAAAATTGAAATAACTAACAAATAATGAACTTTCTTATTGAGCAGATGTTCTTAGGGATAAAGCCTCCCATGAGGCCTGGGGATATGGGGATTCTTCTGCCAGTCTCCAAATCTTCTCATCCAATTCTGGCCTCCTGGGTAGTTGGGAGGCACATTTCTGTGTCTGGCACACTCCGAAGGGATAATTATTTAAAAGACTTCAGGACAGACAGAGAAGAAAGTTTGGAATTTGATTTTAGTTGGAGATCTGGAAAATACTTTTTCTCAAGTGTAAAACAGTCACCCCAGATATGAAATACATGTCCAATCACAGGACTTGCAACAGCACAGATTGGGGTTTTATGGCATCAGCAACACAATTCACTTGCTGTGGCTTCCTGTAGCTGATGTCTGTTAATTTTATTCCAATCTGGCTATGATTTATTAGTGCCATGTGAGTTCTAGTTTGCCTGTTAATTCTAATCCACCTGTTGATCTGGATTCTTTCACCTGTTTTTGTAGGGACTGTGCTGGGGGTGCCAGTGACCTCAGTTACTTCCAAGAGTTCTGTGTAGGGGTGGGAAGTTCTGCCCAGATCCACCAATGCCTGCAGTGGCAGGGAATTGTCATGCCCAGCTCTCTGTGGCATATTCAGGGCTCTGTTCACATTCCTGTGAATATACAGGGATTTTTCTTGTCTGCAGCACAACTGAAATAATCCTCTCAGTCCTTCAGCCAGCAGAGGCCACTCCTGCTAACTGAGGTCTTGCAGTTGCACCCAGAAGCTCCCAACTTTTGCAAACTCAGAGTGCAGAGTACAATTTGGCTAATTCATGATGCCAGAGAGGCACATTTCAGTGAACTGGCACAGAACTGGCAGCCAGAGACACTCTAGTTCTCTCTCTAACTCTGCCTTTTTTTTTTCCCTCCATATTTCCTTGCCTAAGACTGATAAACCTCTTGCTTTCATTTTTCCTGCAGGCTAAAGTGCAGCTCCTGCAATTTTAAAAGGTTCTTGGAGGATTACTAAAGAAATTTAAAATCTTCCTAAGGTGCTAATAGTGTTAGGCTGTATCTACCAGAAGGAACTCCCAATTCTCAGAGATAACTGAAGCATAAAAGCTCAGGTTAACAAAGTCACTGTAACTAATGTAGTCTAAACATAATCCTGCTTACAAGGCTTTTAAACCTCAACACTCAAAAGATATGTGAGGACAGGTCCTTGATTCCAGGTGCAGGGCTGAGCATTCTGCTCCTTTAATAAGGAGTTATGGGACCTGTTGGTATATTTGCTGACTAAATTCAAAGCACAAGAACTTTTCAAACTTTTTTTTTGATGAATAATGGCAGATAAGATACCCCCCTCTTTCTCCTTATCTAAAGGAAGCACTTTAAAAATTGCCTACACCAATTGGCCAAAGGGCAGATTTTGTGAATTCTTCACAAGTAAATTGTGTGAGAATCCCTCTAGTTGATTTTCTTTTTTCATGGGAGTGTTGTTAGTAATTAAATATTTTTAATAGCAGTACCTCAGTATTACAGGAGCTTGCCAAAGCCCTCTCATTCTTTTCCCCCATGGATTATTCCCATATCCTTGAGGTGTATCATTCCAGCAGCAGGGATTCCTCTGCCTGCATTCTGGTGTCTGTTCCTGTGGATCTGACTGTCTGGATTCCTCTTCTCATCCATACACACAAATAGATGCTCCAGGGTGTAATTCATCTCATATTCAGAGAGCTGTGACAAGCCAAGCCAGGGGAATTGCTGGCTTTGAGCTGCCCACAGTGTGGGAATGTAATGCTAAATGAGATGGTTTCCAGCCTGGGCTGTTTATGTCTTGACATTTCCACATCACTGTAATTTCCCAACTGGTAGTTGTCAAACACTGGAGAATTTTCAGATTTTTTTTAGACTGAAATGGAAGTGTGAGTGAGTCAGATTTAAGTGATATGTTTTCATTTCTTGTTTTAGTCTCTCCAATGGAGTAACTTACACTTTGGGGTTTTGTCCCTTTGAATTACACAGACTGCAGGGAAATGTGCAACAGAAAGTATGCAGGGATTGCACTCCCTTAGATGAAATAAGCACCAAGCTCTTCAAAGACACACACTCAGCTGGCCCCTGCTTTGTGTGAATTCAGCTTGAATTCATCATCACTTAAAATACTTTCCTTGGGAACTGGCCCACAGGAAATACAACAGTAAAAAGAATCCCTGGTACTTCTGCCTCTTAGTACTTCTCTGTCTCTTGTGCCTTTCCAAGGGTTTAGTTGATTGATATTTTTTTAGGTCTGCCTTTTTTTCCACTGAAAGATGCACAGTTGCCAGTACATGGAGCCTTCTGTTCTTCAAATAACATCAAGTGCTCCCTGGGGGCTCTTCATGTAGGAGTTGTCTGCTAAAGATTTGCCTCAGGAGCCTGTGTTTCCTACAAGAAGAGCACAGGTCTTTATTTCAGAGTCATCACAGGCTATCACACTGGTTGATGCTCACTCCCATTTTGCTTCATTAACTGCTCCTCATTTGCTGCCTTCTCTTGCCAGCCCACTTAAGCCAGATCTCCAGTGCAGCCCCACTAAAGCCTGGACCAGTTTGAGGCAGGAGACAGATGGGCTCATGCCCTATTCCCTCTCTCTGGGAAGTACAAATTATGTCTTGAATACTTTTTTCAAGTGTAACCAAAATCCTGACAGCACACTTGCCTTTCTAATAAAATTACAAGTATTACAATTTGGGTTTTTTATAATGAATTTGGAAAATTCATGGTGCTGGAGAGAAAGAAAGTTGGCATGGGAGTGGGGGCACAGTTGGAGAGGTCACTAATGGGCAGCAAGAGACCCTTTAGGACTTTCTGTCTCTTCCCACTAAAGCTGAGCCTGTTCTGTGCCTGGCCTGGCCTAGGACAGAGGATAATGGGCACACTTAATCTCAAAGAAATAGTAAAAAAAAGTCTTGTAGGTGTTGATGGATAATGTAACCTTAATTAAATGTGTCATCTACTGTAATAAAGTGGCGTCCAGATGATCTTCTTGGGGAGGGCCCAAAGCTTCCACTGTGACAGACAAGAATGATCCCTCTCCACTTGGAGCTGCAGAAACCTGTGGGCTCATTTCAGGCAGAGCAGAGGGGTGTGTTACAAGGCAAAGCCACAGCTGTGGTGCTGGACAGAATTTCACCTCATTTGGAGCTCTGTGCATTATCTCAATGTCAGTGGTTATGGGATGCTTTTAATATTTCCTCTTCCTGCCTTGCTTGTGTGTCTGAATGCACATTGTCATCTTTACATTAATTTGGGGAAAGTGGGAAGCGAAGCATTCACCCGACCCCCTGTTCTTTGTTAGCTAATTATCTGGTTGGGAGGCCCAGCATCCAGCAGTTCAGGCAAGGAACAGAGATGTGAATTATTCATTCCATGAGAATGAAAGATTCTTGCTGTTCCAGTCTGCCCTTTCTGACAGCTCTATCAAGCAGGAGAGACAAGGATATTGGCACCATAACAGCACTCAGAGATGGGGTCACTGCCCCACTCTATCCCCACTGTTTGCTTTCTGTTTTCTCTTTTAAAACAGGAGGAGCAGTAGATGTATAGCCCACCTATCAGCTTTCCATGGTGGCAAGAATGTCTGTGTCTACTGTTGTAGTTCTATTTGTTTCTCTTTTTTTGTGCCTTTTTTTCTCAAATGTGTCATCAGCACAGTGTTTTAATCCTCCCAGTGTTGTGTAGATAAGCCTTGCCTTTCCCTGTCTTGGTTCTGTCTTGTGAGTCATTTAACAAAGCCCAATTAAAGGGAGAAAGGGAAATCCCAATGCCAAAAAAAAGCAAAACTTCCTTTGTGACAATATCTGGTGTTTCATCATTAAAGGATAAGTATCTGTAGAAATATGACCATTTGTAAATTTCTTTAATGTGCAGATTTACATTCTCTGATAGTCCCTTCCTATTTCCCATGCCCATAATGGCTCTCCATGGATGCTGAGATATCTACAGCAATTTTTAATTTCCAGGGAATGCCAGCAGAGGAAGTTGTGGATAAACAGTATGTTAAAGGATCAGCTCTCCAGCTCCAGGGTTTAAGTGCAATGAGTAACTTATTTCAGATTACTCACAGAAAGAAGCAGCTACAGGTTCATTTCATTCCTCTACAAAATCATGAGAGTCCACTGCCTGTAAAAACACACTTCATTTCTCTGTACTTATTACATGAGCCTGCCGAGTTCTCTCTTCATTTGTTTGCTTTCTGAGGCTCCAAGTAAACAGGAAGGGTCAGCAAAGCCTTTTAGCTGTGGCCTTTTGGCTTTGTCCTGTTTGGTTCCTCACCCAACGATGCAGAGACAGACCTGAAAACACAGTTAAGGGATGGGAAATTTCAACACATGAGCAGATGCCCAGCAGGAGAACACTCTGAGTCTGAAATGCTCCTGCAGCTCCTCTAACCAGCTGATGGGAAACTTCAGGGAGGAGCTACTGAGACAATCAATGGGAAGGAGGAAAAGGAGAAGATGTTTCTCCTGAAACAATGACTTTGGCACTTTGGCACCTGCTGTTCTGAAGTGTTTGCCAAGCCTTTAAGGAAATCTCTATATAATGACATTGGGCCACCACCCACCCTGAGCAGCCACTGAGAGCCAGCAGGAAAGGCCACAATGGACTGATGGCCGTGTATGTCCCAGGGAGAATCAAGGAGCTGATTATGCCTAAGAAATATCTGGACTGTTCAACCCACATTACAAACCTTCCCATGGTAGGCTTCCTTTAGAGGAAAAAAAACAAATCAGGAAGATTTGTGGGCCATTTAAAAACCTATAAGGCATGAAATTGATACTGTGTGAGGAAGAGAGGAAGGAATTCCCTCATTAGGTCTTGCACATTAGTACAAAGGCTGTTACTGTGGTTTAATCTGAGTTCTCCTGATATTGCCTCGTAGCTCATTTATACCAAACACGTGGAATGATGCACTAAAATACTGATATTTCTTTAATTATATTTTATAATGCCTTCACCTTTTCCTTTGCCCATATGTGCAATCTCTGAAGGAGCAAGAGGGTAAAAATGAGTAGCTGAATTAAATACCTTGAACTGAAATGGTGACTCCCTGATCCAAATCGTGGTGTGTAACATCAAAGCTCTCAAGAGTTATGGGCAGAATTACATTTTTCCTCTGCTGTTGATGAATTCCCTGAACACTCAGGCTGCCTCTGTGGCAGCAGTAGGAGCTGGTGGGACAGTGTTTCTTGCTAAGGTTTGGGATGTAATTGCTTGAACAAGGACTTCACTGCTGCTCACTGGTTTCTAGAGCTGTTCCCCACCTCTCAATCCCAGAAAAGAAAGTTACTCTAATATTCCAAGTGTTGAAAAAGGATCAGAGCACAGAACATGAAGCTCGTGGTTAGTTTTCCTTCTCCTGCACACCTGACATATTCAAATTGTCTGCAGTCTTTGCTCTGATGTGGATGAAAATTTCGAGTTAGGCTTCCTGGCAGCATCTCTATCCTGGAAGGTACTGTGAAATCAGCTGGAAAATGATCTTGCCCAAATTACAAATGGAAATTCAGTATTCCTGTCAGACAAACCCAAATTGTCTGAGCAGATTTTAATGTTTGACTATGGCAAAATGGAGCTAAACTCATTTTCCAGTTCAGTGTCAGCCCAAGGTTCTCAGGGGGGTAGTGGAGACCCCACAGGGCAGGGAGGAGAAATCAGAAAGGAGCAGAGACACCCCCTCAGTGAGAGTCCATCTCACTGTGGGCCTTGCTCCAACCTCTTGAAGCACAGAAGACCTCTCTGTAATGATGCACCCTTATTAAAATGGAAATTGGCTGATTAAAAGCAAATAGAAATATATTCTGCAGAGGAAGCAGTGCAGTGGATAAATCAGACTGCCATAAAATTTATGTTTTCTCAGCATCACAGCACATTTATATAAATGGAAATGGTTTCTTCTCCTTAATACTAAGGTCACACTTCTACTGTTTCTATTTTTTGACTGGCATTTTTTTCCACAGGGATCTTGTTTGAAATCAGCAAAGTATTTGGGCCAATGCCCCCAGATATGTCTACAGATAGATCAGACAAGTTGACTCTGGAAATATAATACATTTATTCCCTGAAAGTAAAGCCCAGTTTCCAATTCCATTGCTACTTTGTGTTTGAATTCTTCAGCTTTACAGATACACATGGCTCCTTTTTATTAGAACTCCATGTTTTATCTTTGTTCTAATAAAAAAATAACATGTGCATCAGGCACCCTGAATAATTCAGTCTGACTTCATAACTCAGGGCTCTGACTCTTTCTCAAGGCAGTTCTTGCCTGGGTGTTCCGAAATCAAGCAATTCTCTCCAGAACAATTGTTCCTCTGTTGTAGAAGTCTATTTTTGCTCCCATGCTGAGTGCAAGGTTACAGAGTTTGCTGTTGTATTGCCTGAGGCAGCCTCAGCTCTTTCTCTCTGGGAAAAGGACAAAACAACATTTTAGTTATTCCACACAGTTGCTCAGGTATCCATAAGGAACTGTTCAAACTTTGAGTCTTCATTCACAATTACTTCAGCTACATATTAGCAAGAGATGTCAGATGATATCTTCATTAATGCATGTTCTTTTTGAGAAATATAAAGCATTTTAATTAAACTATGAATTCATTCAAAGCCTTCTAAACATTGGATTTGTGCATTTAAAATTATTACCAGTCACTTAACAAAAGACATATGGAGATGCCCTGCAGTGCATGAATGAGACTGGAATTGTGGCATTTGCCAGAGAACTAGACAAAGGCAACTTTGATTAACAGCAGCTCTGTAGAGGTGATCTTTTGTTGTTAAAAATTAATTTTGAGGTCTCAAAACCAAGAGAGGAACTGAAGGCTGTGAATTAAAAATTAGATCCTGAGATTCCACCTACTAAAGTGTAGCAATTAAAAAACACTGTAGGAAGACCCCAGTGTTGGGTTTTTCCCTTCTGGGCTGATTCCAATGGGATGAAGTTCAATAAGGCCAAGTGCAGGTCCTGCCCTTTGGCCACACCAACCCCCTGCAGCGCTCCAGGCTGGGCACAGAGTGGCTGGAGAGCAGCCAGGCAGAGGGACCTGGGGGGACTGAGGGACAGGAAGCTCAACAGGAGCCACCAGTGTGCCCAGGTGGCCAAGAAGGCCAAGGGGATCCTGGCCTGGATCCAAAGTAGCGTGGCCAGCAGGCCCAGGGCAGTGACCCTTCCCCTGGACTCTGCTTTGGGGAGGCCACACCTTGAGTGTTGTGTTCAGTTCTGGGCCCCTCAGTTCAGGAAGGATATTGAGGGGCTGGAGTGGGGCCAGAGAAGAGCAACGAGGCTGGAGAAGGGACTGGATGTGGCACTGAGTGTCCTCTTAAACACCTCCAGGGACAGAGAATCCAACATCTCTTGATCCAACCCCACTGTGATCACCAGCCCAGGGCACAGAGTGCCCTGGGCTGGTGATCACAGTGGGGTTGGATCAAGGGTTGGACTTGATGATCTCAGAGGTCTCTTCCAACCCAACTGAGAAGAGAAGAGCAACGAGGCTGGAGAAGGGACTGGAGCACAAGTGCTGTGGGGAGAGGCTGAGGGAGCTGGGGGTGTTCAGCCTGGAGAAGAGGAGGCTCAGAGGTGACCTCAGCACTGTCTGGAACTGCCTGAAGGGAAGTTCTGGCCAGGTGGGGGTTGGTCTCTTCTCCCAGGCACTCAGCAATAGGACAAGGGGGCACGATGGGCTCAAGCTCTGCCAGGGAAGTTGAAGTTGGAGAGCAGAAAAAAATTCTTTGCAGAGAGAGTGCTCAGGGATTGGAATGGGCTGCCCAGAGAGGGGGTGGATTCCCCATCCCTAGAGATTTTTAAACTGAGCTTGGCCGTGGCACTGAGTGCCATGATCTGGTAAAGGGACTGGAATTGGACCAAGGGTTGGACTTGATGATCTTGGAGGTCTTTTCCAACCCAATCAATTCTATGATTCTATGATTCCTGTAACTTCACATTTCCAGTGCTGTCACACCAACAGACTCTTCTAAATTGCAATGCTGATGCTCTTCCCTGTGACCACCTTCTGTCTTCCAGCCCATTTGACAATCTGCTCTCCACTCCTGAGTTTAGCTGCTCGTTTTACCCTTTCGCCTCATCCTGTGCAGAAGAGTCCCTGATCTCCCACTGTTTACAAACTCCCAGTCTCAACATTTCTGCCTTTGACCCAATTCCAACAATTACTGGTCCATTCCAGCAGAGTGGAGTTAATTTTTACAAAATGATTTTGTAATTTATGAAGTTTCATCCTTATTTGTTTCACACTGGAGGTTCCTCTTGCACTGTGGAATGGTTTGAGATGCTCCCTGATTTTCCCAGCACTGTTAAGCTCAAGCTGGAAGAAGGAATTCTTTTTGCTGTATTTATATTTCCCAGACTTTAGTACCAGGCAGGCTGGGGGTTTGTCCTTTCATTTATTTCCCATGTAAGCCTCTCACAGATATCAATTATATGACTAATTGATTATCCATAGAGGAGCTTCATCTTTTGCTGCTTAAGTAATTCCTCTCCAAAGCAATGAAAATGCCATTAGGCACCAATCTATTCCAGCAGTCAGCCCCCAGCCAGTGTACCCTTGTGTTCTGGTTCCTGTTTCCAGATGAAGTACAAGCCCTGTGCAGCATCAACTCATCCTCTTGGGGTGTTTGAAATCCTGCCTAAAATCCCTATAACTTCATAATTCTAGTGGTTTCCTCTGACAGGAAATTCTTTACCTGTGAAGGTACAAATCTGTGATTTTTCCATGTTTTCCCCAATCCAGAAGTGTCCCAGGGAACACAGCCCATCTTGCCAGGTTCTCCATGGTCCCACCAGGCTGACAGGAGCTGTTCCCTGTGATGGGACTGAAACTCCTCTTTTCCTGATGAAATCTCTCTTTGAAGAGTCTTTTATTTTCCTGTTTGTTTTGCTCGCTGTGCACTAAAACTAATGCAATATGGAAACAAATCTTCCTCTGTTGATGCAGAAAATGAAGTGTTTTGCCCATGTTTCCATGGAGACAATCAGGCTGCCATAAAGGAACACCAAAGGGCTCTTGGTTGTGCAGAATTTCTCTGTGTTGAAATCATTTCATTACGAGTCACTCATGGGGTGCTTTGCTTGTGTTCTGTGATGCCTTCCCAGAGTCCCAGGGTGATTTTTAGACACTGAGTGTTGCTCTCCCTGTTTTAGATGTTGGGAAAGACAGTGAGGCATGGAGTGACTAACTCACTGATCCCAAGGGATAAAAAAGCAAGACAATGTAAGGGTGTCCTTTCCTTCCTGGCCCATTCATTAGAACAGGCACTGCCCCTGCTCCAAGATGCTGTTATGGTTTGAGCTGGCAAAATGCCAGCTGGCCAATAGAGAGTCAAAGGGTTCCCTCCCAGGGAAAGGGAGTGAGGGGGAAAAAAAAGGAATGCTAAGAAAAAGTGTGAAGTTGGGAATTTTTCCCTAATGTGTTATTTCAAAGAATGTTCTCAGTGTTCTGCCTTATTCATTAAGAATGAAATCACAGAAGCACAGAGTGGTTTGGGTTGGTGGGGACCTTAAAGATCATTGGAGTGGCCTGCCCAGGAGGTGGTGGATTCACCATCCCTGGAGGTTTTAAGGTGAGACTGGACATGGCACTGAGTGCCTTGATCTGATAATCACAGTGGGGTTGGATCAAGGGTTGGACTTGATGATCTCAGAGGTCTCTTCCAAACCAGCAGATTCTATGATTCTGTGATTCTATGATTCTATGATCAGACAGTTCCACCCCTGCCATGGGCAGGGACACCTTCCAAAGACCAGGTTGCTCCAAGCCCCATCCAGCCTGGCCTTGGACACTTCCAGGCACAACTTTATATCTTTTATATGCAATAGCTGATAATATTTGGAGCCAAATTCTGTTTCATTTATACCAGCAAATAAGCACAGGAACTTAAAGGGAAAAGTAGAGCTCTGCTCATTTCCAGAGCTGAATGTCTTATCTTGTTCAACACTGAAATCTGAGTGTGCAGAGACAGGCAGGGAATTGCTGTGAGTGGAGCAACGTTGACATTCAGGCTGTGGACAAACAGAGCAACTTGTCAGCCCTTGCGAGGACTCAGCCCCAGAATTTTTATTGCTTGCTTAGCTCTCCACAGTGCTGTGTGGGGAGGGAGTTGGGATTATGCAGACTGAGCTGCTGGTTCATAAAACCAGGGGTTTGGGCCTTGGGTTTTACTATTTGCTGATGGAATCAGTGCTGACAGTGATGCAGTTTTCCTCCTCTAACAACAAGCTTTAAAAGATATGCCTGGTGTTCATGTTTTGGAATGAGATTTCATGGTGAAAAAATAACTATTGAAGAATAATAAAATTAGATTGGGAAGAGATTTTTACTCTGTGAAAAATCCAGAGGAGTTCCATATTGTTTCAGTTTTAATTTTGTCTACTTGTAGTTGTGTTTTACCCTTCATTACAGCCTTTAATCAAAGTTGGAACAGGGCTCAGTATTTTTGAGCTGGCTCTCTGAGTTGTCACAGTCATTTTTCTCACATTATATTACTGCTTCAGTTAAATTATAAATTACAGCAGCTTCAGAACTGTTACAGAATTGTTTCACAACTTATGATGCCACTTCTTTTCGTGCAAGTCAAAATACATGTTTGTATTAATCTGAAATGGGACAGGTATACCTTTAATTATGCATGAATAATTTAAAATGTTATTTTCTGAAGGAGGCATAACCTGGTTTATTTTCATTGGCCTTGAAGTAAAATAATTTGTATTAAATAAATGATGATTCACTCCACTGTAACAGAAAGCAGGAACACTTTAGGTTAGTTCACAGGAAAAATTATATCCTGCATTTAAAACTCACCAGAGGGTTGTCAAGTCCATCCATACAGAAATCTCAAAGTTAACTGAGATATACTTTCTCTTTTTTTTTTAATTTATAATTTGGACTGTTTTGCATGGGCTTGATATTTTTAAATCTTTGCAGTTTATATTTTCAGCAGCAAACAGAATAAAATCTTCCTGGCATTTGGAAGGAAAGCCAGAGCTCTGTTCTGGCACCAGACCTGGAGGTTCAAGGGGCTCAGGTGGAGTCACAGGAACCACGTTCTGTCACAGACATGCAAAATGCAGCCCCACCTAAAATCCGACCTACAACCATCTCACAACCCAAGTCTTCCTCTCTCTTTTCCTCCAGAAAACTGGCCCTGCATGTGTGAGGGAGAGTGTTTTGTTGGCAGGGCTTGGAGGCACCCAAGGGGCAGGAGTTGGCTCAGCAGGGGCTCTCCCAACCAGAGGCTGTGGAGCTGCTGTCGTGTCATTCACGTGTGCCAAAGGCCTCTGAGTCCCAGAGGATGGGGTAATTTTTATACCCCACTGCTTCCTGGAATTAATAATTGAATGGAACCTCCGACCAGTATCATCCTGTGAGATTTTTTTTTTAAGTCTGTTTTGCCTTCAGCTCACCAAGATGTTCAGAAACACTCCTTGGGTCTGACACCTGCAAGCACAAACTGTCCCACAGTGGAAGTGCTGGGAAAGGAGAGGAGATCATGGCCCTGGTGCCAACTCACACTCAGCTGTGCCAGGGAGCCAGACTTGCATGTTGGGTGAGCCTTTGCCTTCCAGACAGGAGAGTTTTTTTGGGAAAAGGGCACCTGCACTGTGACTGATTATCACACCCATCAGTGGAAACACATTTCCCAGCTTACAGTCTGACCTTCTTTTTCTTCAGTGTTTTTTTTTTCATTGCGTTGGATTTCTGTAGATTCTTGAAGGAAATTAATTTAAATACTTGGGTTCTTATCCTTTGCTTCAGAAAGGAAATCTGTAGAGTCCTTTGAAGCATCTTCTGCCTTGGATGGCCCTCAGCAATGTCAAAAGCAATTATATGTCAGTTATAAGAAGTGATTTTTGAAAGTGGCTGTAAAAATTAAAATAGATGTTTCTGTGCACTGTATCAGCATCTTCAGCCACTCAGATGTTTGAGTGCCCCCAAAAAAGCTCTACAAAAACACTGTGCAGTGATGGAACAAATGCTGACAGTTTGAGATGTCACTGCTTAACTGCCTTGAGAAATTCCATTTATTGAAAATGATTCACATACATGTTTGAAACATTCAGGCTTCCAGTAATTAATTTTCAGCTGAAATGATTTCTGTATGCAAACTTATCTGAGGAGAGAGGGACTTCAATCTCTGAGCTGGCTAATGGAAGATCTGGGGAGGGCTAACACCACTTTTCTCCCTAATGAAGCAGAAAGATTTATGCCAGGATTTACAGGAGCAGAATAAAAACCAGTGATGATTATTTACATTTATATGGGGGGTGGGTCTTGTAATCTATTATTAAATAACACTTTGTAAAACCAGAATTACTGACAATATCAGCTCCCAGGATAAATGTTGCACTGAGCTCCAACAAAGAACATGGGCTTCCCAATGGCTATAAAAGCCTGGAAGTCCATCACAGGCTTGCTGGGGTGTCTTCTTCATGCAAGGGGGATGGAGTAAACCCACTGCACTTGGGTGAAGCCCCACTGACAGTCTCACCTCTCCCAGGGATTGGTTTGCCACTACAGCACTGCAAACCTCCCATGTTTCACAGAGAAGCAAAGCACTGAGTGCTCTCCATGTGAATATGCATGACCAGGTTCACCTTAGGAAAACCAGCATAAATTCCTCATGTATTTTAGAGCTGTGGAAGCCCTGAGTCTGGTGGGAGGGCTGTGGTGTGCTTCCAACAACCAGAATGTTAAAGCCAAAGCTGTTTTTAACCATCATGCATTGAGAATGTGCCCTTTCCCTGGCAAAAATCAACAGCAAAGTTTGCAGGGATTTGTTCTAACACATGTTTAAGCTGGTTTGGTGGCTTCTTACACATTTGCCACGTGCAGTAAAATTCTGCCAAGTCACTTCTCGATGGCCTCAGTCACACGTTCTCCTTGGCTGTCACTGTGCCATAAGTGGAGACAAGATGCTGATTTGAGACCTTCCCTCTTAGATCTGAAGTTTGATATAAGATGCTGGAGCAGGTCCAGAGAAGAGCAACAAGGCTGGAGAAGGGACTGGAGCACAAGTGTTGTGGGGAGAGGCTGAGGGAGCTGGGGGTGTTCAGTCTGGAGAAGAGGAGGCTCAGAGGTGACCTCAGCACTGTCTGGAACTGCCTGAAGGGAAGTTCTGGCCAGGTGGGGGTTGGTCTCTTCTCCCAGGCACTCAGCAATAGGACAAGGGGGCACGATGGGCTCAAGCTCTGCCAGGGGAAATTGAAGTTGGAGAGCAGAAAAAAATTCTTTGCAGAGAGAGTGCTCAGGGATTGGAATGGGCTGCCCAGAGAGGGGGTGGATTCCCCATCCCTGGAGGTTTCTAAACTGAGCTTGGCCGTGGCACTGAGTGCCATGATCTGGTAAAGGGACTGGAGTTGGACCAAGGGTTGGACTCGATGATCTCAGAGGTCTTTTCCAACCCAATCCATTCTATGACTCTAGGATTCTATGCCATCTGAGCTTCATGCTGAGTGGGGAGGAACCCAGGAGAAGAGTCAGAGCCTTCTGTCCAGTGCTTGCCCAGACCTGGTCATGTCTGCAGCTTTCCCATTCCTGCCTTTCCCATTCCTGCCCATTCTCTGGCCTCTCCAGTCAGGGACTGGGCTTTCCTTCTCATGTCTGCTTGTGGAGTACAGCTGCAATCAAGTAATACATAATCATGTTGAAATGCACACCTATAATGTAATGCATCATTTGAGAAACTTGGGGTTATTATCAATCTCTTTTGTATTAAAATATATGCTGGGATCTTTGCTTTGTAAAGAGCAGATCTCATTTTCCAGTTCCTCCTACCTTTCCCAACAGATGTTCTTCTTTTCTTACATAGTCAGAACAGATCCAAAGGGATTGCATAAAAGCAACTGCTCTTGACATTGCATTATACAGGAGTGTTTTTGTCATTGAGTGATCATAGTACTTATTGGCAGGCAATTTTGAGAACAGGAAACCCAATATTTACATAATGCTGTTTCTTTTTGATTGTGCAGTTCATTTCAGCTCCACTAAACAACTGTACTTTGAATTACTCTCTTCCCCCTCAGGAATGGTCATAAAACCAGAATCAAGCTCATAAATCTTGTTGTGAACTAGTTGTACACTTTCTGCAGGATTACACATGCATTGCTGTGAGACACTGAAAGTATTTATTTGTTCTCACCCTTTTGAAGTCAGATGTGTGAGAAGTGAATTCCCTGTGCTGTGATGGACACAGTGACCCAGTCCCACAGCACACAGAGCCACAGCCTCACCCTGGGCTCATTGACTGAACCAAGTTTCCCTGAGAGTCAGAAGTCTCCTTTTATAGTGGCAATAAATAAAAAAGTGAAATGTAATAGAAAAGTATCTCAGACACTGTTGGTTGGTCTTTGTCCAACCCTGATTTCTATTGCACACCCCCAGCCTGTGGTGAACGGGGCAAGGAGGGGAGAGCAAAGTGTGCTCTGTTCTTAAGGGGAATTTCTGTGCCCTGCTGGGGAGCCCAGAGGGGAAGGATTTGGGATGCAGTTGGAGTTTATAGTCCTTCTGCTGTTGGAAAACAAAGTCAGCACACCATGAGGAGGTTCTCAGCAGGCTGATGCAATCCCTGCTGTTGATGGCTCCCAGTTATTCGGGTCTCTCTCTCTGAGATAACCACAGAAGATTTATAGTTTTAAGAGGGAACTTCGGTTGCCCTGCATAATAAAAGCTAGACAGAAACAGAAAGGAATGCAAGTCTTTGTCTCTTAACAACAGGAGTTCTGATTCTTCATCTCTGATTCATATAAATTGGTCTAGCACAGGGTTTGGATCACTGGGGACACTGGAAAGCCTTTCCCTTTGCAGTGCAATCAGCTGACCTGCAGAGTACAATTGTCCCCCCAAAATTTTGTGGCCAGTGAAGCTGAAACTTTAGCCCATCTAAACACCTCTTGCCTTGTCAGACAGGAAGAGATTTCACAGCTCTGAGCACCAGGACATCTGGCCAGAAAGCAAATGTCAGAGGCAGAAACCTCTGGGTGTAAAGGGAGGAAGAGTGAGAGTTTTGAGCCAAGATGAAAAGCCAGACATCCTAAATGTTCCCAGGATAAAAAGCTTCTGAAAATGATTATACTGTGCTGTCTCTCATCCAGCTGCCTCCTGGGATGGAGCCTTCCCTTGGAGACCAAGTGTGCAGGGATTGGAACATGGGAAATGCTCAGAACAGGGCACTGAAGCCTGAGCTCACCAAATGAAAGGCAGGGTGACTGAAACAGGTTTTTCTCAAAGAATTTATGGTCATGTGAAATCTTGGATTTCAATCCTGGCTGGATATATCCCCTTGCAGAAATTCTGGACAAATCCTCAGGCAGTGTCAGGTGAGATTAACTGCCCATGGAAGTTCCACCTTCAGAATCACTCCAAAGTGGGGAAATGTTCACATCTCAAAGCCAAGTTTAAGGTGTTTTTGTTACTACTGTGCAGACAGACCCTTGGCATGGAGAAGGGATGGCTGTAGTTTTTCCTTTCAAGCTGATAAAATAACATCTTCATCCCACTTTATTTCTTTATTTGTACTTTTCACTCTCCATTTTCAAAGATTTCCTCCTCATTGCTTTAGGACAAAAAGAACTGTAATGACAAATAGGGTTGTTATGTCTCATCTTATTCCCAAGGGCGTGTTCTTCTGCCAGTGATGAGCATCTGCTCCGAGTCATGCAGAAATCTGATTAACAAAGCATGATCTTTGATTAGTATATTTCAGAAATTGTTCCTTATTATGAGCTCTCCTCAGGGCTTGTGTTGCTGAGCAGTAGAACAACCTTCCAAACCTATTTAACATGTTGAGGAACTTTGCAGACATATAAAACCCTCTTTTGAACTTTTCTGTTCATGTGGGTCATCCATTCTGCATAAATGGGGAAAAGTCTCCAGAAATAATAATCCACACTGTGAGGTTTGTTGCTGCCTTCTGACAAAACCCACAGTTTTGCTTGTAATTAATAAACTTCCTTCAACTGTTTTGAGCTCTATGGAGGGGCTGTTTGTAATGAATAATAAATGGTGCTTTTGTTGTGTGTACCATTTAAGGATTTTCCTGAGCTTTCCCACCACAAATGAAATAATTCATCCAACACACAGCTGGTGAAAAACTTTATTTATTATTGTCAACATTATTATTCTTTTCAGTTTTTAGAGGGAAGACACTGATTTGAGGCCTGATTTGTAAGGAAATAACAACCAGGATTTGCACCCCCAGTTTTTCCTGTGGCTTTCCTGATGACAATTCAACAACATTTTTCTCTTTCAATGGACAATTTTTAAATTGCAAAACATTTGAAAGCTCTTTTACTGGTAATGTAGAGTGTGATGCTGTTTCAGAACAGCCTCAGAAAACCCAAAGAGTTCCTGAAGTGGAGAACATTCTTTGATTAGAGCCCATTTTACTACGAAAAAATGCTCAGTGTTATAACTGTGCCTGATGTCACGTAGGACACGTGGGCCTAAATTTTGCCCCTCTTACTCTTGCTAAAGTGGTCCTGACTCTCAAGGCTAAACCCACATCTCCACACAGACCCCCCCAAAAAGCCATCACAGAGACCCCCAAAATCCATCCTGGACCACCCAAATCCATCCCTGGACCCTCAAAATCCATCTGGGACCCCCAAAATCCATCCTGGTCCTGCAAATCCATCCCTGGACCCCCAAAATCCATCCTGGTCCCCCAAATCGATCCCTGGACCCCCCAAATCCCATTCCAGCCCTCCCTGGATCCCCAAATCCATCCCTGGACCTCCAAAATCCATCCTGGACCCCCAAAATTCATCCTGGACCCCCAAAATCCATCACAGACCCCCCAAATCCATCCCTGGACTCCAAAATCCATCCTGGACCCCCAAATCCATCTGTGGACCCCCCAAAATCCATCCTGGACCCCAAAAAATCCATCCCTGGACCCCCCAAACCCCTCTCTGGCCCCCCAACCCCCATCCCAGACACATTCCAGGGTTTTTTTGGGATTAGCCTTTAATTCCAGCCAAGCCAAGCACGAGGGGTTGGGGGGGGACCCGGGGGGGGGGTCCCGGGGGGGGCCCTGGGGCGTCCCGGGAGGGTCCCAGGGGGGGTCCCACCCCCCTCCCCCTCCTTTGGGTTAATGGAAACACCCCAAAATTGGGCAAAAAAAGCTTCAACCCCCTCCCCAAAAATGCAGGATTGGGAAATTGGGGAGGGGGATTTGGGGAGGGGGATCTGGGGGAGCTCAATGAGCAGTTTGGGGGTCCCCAAAGTCCCCCCATATTTTGGGGAAGGGGATTTGGGGGGAGGGGGATCTGGGGGAGCTCAATCAGCAGTTTGGGGGTCCCCAAAGCCCCCCCCCCATATTTTGAGGGTTCCCCAAACTCCCACCCCACTTTTGGGGGGTGGGATTTGTGGGGGAGAGGGGTCTGGGGGGGCTCAATGAGCGGTTTGGGGGTCCCCAAAGTCCCCCCATATTTTGGGGAAGGGGATTTGAGGGAGGGGGATCTGGGGGAGCTCAATGAGGAGTTTGGGGGTCCCCAAAGCCCCCCCATATTTTGGGGGTCCCCAAAGTCCCCCCACTTTTGGGGGGTGGGATTTGGGGGGAGGGGGGTCTGGGGGAGCTCTGGGGGAGCAGCAGGTCTGGCTGGTAGAACACCCCAAGCATGAGGTCAGTGTGCTCTCCAGCAGCCCAGTGCTGTTGGCACCTCCCGGCCCTGGGCACAGGGAGTTTTCCTGAGGCACATTTTGCATCAAGGATGTGCCACCAGCCAAAGCAGACGAGGTGCCTGAGCTCCAGGAATGGAGCAGGGCCAGCTGCAAGCCAGCAGAAGCTCTGCTGCTCGTGGAATTTGTGGCTGTGGGTATGACCTTGGAATCCCCTGAGCCCACTGAACCTGAGGTGTGGTGACCCCGTGCACTCCAAGTGGGGCTGGCTCTGGGAAGGCTTTGCAGAAGGACAGTCTGGTTTGCAGTTGAACAAGATCTGGGTGGGCAGATTATTAAAGAAACTGTGCCCTGCCATCTCAACCCCTGTCAAAAGATCAGTCTTTAACTCCAGTGAGAGTGAAGAGGATTAAGCAGGTGTGTCTCACCTTGGGAATGTAAAAAGCAGGGAATGGGATACTTTTCATCTGTCTGTCTTAAAAAAGACACCAAAAGGCAACAGCCAAACCCCCCTGAAGAGCCTTTGGTCCTCCCAGTGGGACAGACCTGGCCCCTCCAACACTGCCTGTGCATTTTTCTGAAGGCAGCACATTGAGTGTTGATGCCCTGTTGTTTATGGTGCAGCAAACAGATGGTCTTTTCTCCTTCTTTGCTCCCTTCACCTCTTTGCTCAGTTTTAATGGCTTTAAAAGGAAAAGCTTTTAACACTTTTGCTTGTTTTTTCTACCATTTCCCCCTGCCCTGCACCAAAGGCATTGCAGTAAATACATATGCACTAGTGAAGCTCAATTGCCCATCACAAATGGGTGATGGCTGGTGATGTACCAGGAGCTGGAGCTGTTTAAACCAGCCCAGAACAGCTGGAAAACACAAGAATCCTCTGCTGGTTGGAAATAAGTTTGCTCAAAGAAATTTGGTACACAGCAAACTGCCACTTCTTGTACTTCAAATAGTGTCCTTGGGAAGATTCTCTGGTGGGTGAGTGGAAGTGAAAACACCGTGGTCATGGTGTGCAGGAAGAGCTTCAGAATGAAACCAAGAGTGGTCCACGATGTGGGCAGGGAGGGGAGAGGTAAAATGGGATTTGAAGACATATTGAAAAGGAAGAAAAAGTTAAATCCATGGCAAAAGAGAATCCAAAAAACCCTTCTCTAAAAATCACTTTTTAAACAAAGGTGACATTTCTCTGTATTGTGATTTCCCTTCTGTGCATTCACATAACCCTGTTTTGAATATTTGTAATTCATGCTGGCACATCATGTCTTATTGCTCATCTTTAGACCATCCTTATGCAAGAGAATGAATTTAGAGATACCTTCCAGTGGGATCCCAGCTTGGGCATGTTTGCTCTGAGACAGCCACACATGTTGCTCTCTAATCCCACCTCCAACAGCAGTGCTGCTGATGCAGGTTGTGGCATGAAAGCCCAGCATTATTTTACTGTTATTGCTGCTCTTCATTCTACTTAAGCATTTTAAGTACAGGAGATGCTCATTTGGGAAAATTAAAAATAATTTCTGCAAAATAATAAGCCTGTTATGTGATGAAATGAAATGTATTAGCACTCTGCAATCTGTCAGTTATTAATTAGCTTTGAAGATGATGGTCAGTTTGGGGTTTAGTGTACATTTTATCCAAACATAACTTTTCTATGAAATAAACAGCATGACATAGATGGTTAAACCAGAACTTCATCCCAAAGTCTCGTGTTTAATATTAATGTGCATGCCAGTTAGATTATTGTTCAGTAATTAATCTTTAAACTTTCCCTCTGTCTTTCTGTGACAACATCTCCATGTCAGATGCAGCTGAAAACAGCAGCACACACAGTGAAACCAAAGTGCTTATTCTCTCAGGTGTGGGTGTGGGTGCCCTGTCAGCCCCCAGAGATCTCTGTGTGCGTTTCTCACTCTCTTTCTCTCTGTGTTTGGTTCCTGCAGCCCTGGACCCCTCCAAAGATCCCTGCCTGAAGGTGAAGTGCAGCCCCCACAAGGTGTGTGTGACCCACGACTACGAGACGGCGCTTTGTGTGAGCCGCAAGCAGCTGGTGCACAGGTGAGGGACCTGCGGGGCTGGGGAGTGAGGAAACAACTCCATCCAACAGAATTCTTCCTTTTATTCAGCGCTGGGAACATGGGGGGTAACTCCACCAAGGACATGTTCAACGAGACTTTTGTGTTTCCAGGTTACAGGTGACAACCCCTCCCCAAAGTTAATCAGGATATTTTGGGTGACTTTTAACAGCTCCAATGGGCTGCTCTGATTCTGCAGCCCTGTATTTCCTTTTAACTAAACAATGTTACAGCTTCAAGCCTCAACCTAGACAGGTTTTCTATTTATTTCTTACAGTTTAGCCTCTAATCTAAACAAGTTTTTGGTTTATTTTTTAAAGTTCAGCTTACAGTTACAGGGTTAAATTCCTCTTTGTATTGGGGTGTCCAAAACCCTATTTTGGAAGCAGAATTAGTAGAACCAGTAAGGAAAAATGGTTTGAGTATCTCCAGAGCCCCTCTAAGTCAAGACCCAGAATAAAAGAGAAGAAACAAACCCCTCCACCTGCCAACAGGTGTTGGATAAATCATGTGTTGCTTTAACAGGCAGCTCTGAATGCTTGGTCTGCACTTTGAGGAAAAGACATTGTCTTGCTTTCATTGTATTCGAGCCATAAATCTGGGGGCTGCTCCTCAGTTTGTCTCCCTGCTTAGCAGGGAAGCAAAAATTTGCCTGTAGCAACTCAGGTCCTGAATGTCATTGTCAGATGAGATCACAGTTCAACAACAGTTTAAGCCAAACAGGGTGATGTGATTGCCCTGTACTAGGACTGGATCTCATCTCATCTCACAGATCCCTGGCTGAGGAAACCAACCCTGCAAGGAAAATTTGCCTGTGATTGATAATGCAGAGTTAATGGTGTGATGTGCATGAGGCAGTATGTTTAATCTTTGTTTTTCAATATGGGCTGATCCCTGGAAGGAGAGAAGGAGTCTGCCTAAGGGCAGTGCTTCCATCCTAATGACATTTTTGGCATTATGTACCTTACATTTTGTAGTTAGGATGGATTTAAACCTCTTGCATTATACAGTAGTCCTTGTGATATATAGACACAGATGTTAAGCCAAATGCTTTCTGAACTATTTCCAGTATTTAATGTCCCCAAAGTAGTCAGAATGGTTCAGAGTGATGGTACAGAGGAGCTGAATATCCTTTCTTTGCAGAAACCAGGCTGCATTTCATGTGATCTCTCTCTGATTCCTCACTGCCTGCAGCCATTTCAGATAACCTTTGAGTAGCACTGTGACTATGGAGATGAATCGAAAAGTATTGAAAACTTGCCCTGAAAATTCTCCAGACAATTTCCAGCAAGTTTTGTGAGGGCTGAAAGAACCACTGCTGGTGGTGAGGGTGGCACATACAAGCCCAGAGTGGTTTTATTCTGCAGGTGCCCATCTCCCTTTGCCTCAGAGGGGAGACAGGGCAAGGAGGGAAATAACCAGGGCAAATTCTCTGCTGGAGTGACACCTCTAAGGGTTTTCATCTTCAGTCCCACACCATAGTGCTCCTTCTGTGCCTGAGCTCTGACTTCAGTATTTATCCAGGAGGAAACACATTTAAAACCAGTGGAAACCTGAATATATTAGTGTGGGCACGTGGAGTAAGAACCACCAAACTGCACATCACTGCTGTGGTTGTTCTGCACATCCACAGTGGGTTTGGGTGTGCTCAGAAGGGTTTTGCACTTCATGCCTCATTCTCAACCAGCTGTAGTGGCTTTACAGAGTGTGGGCTCAGCACAAAGTATGGAGAGAGCAACACCTTGTTCTTGCTGAGAGTCCCAGACAGAATGTGCTGGTCTGTGTCACCTGATACCTGGGACCCACCCAAGAGCTGCAGCACAAGGAAGTTCTCCAGGTTTCCCAGGCATGGTGTGTGGCTCACTCTGAAACCACCAGTGCCAACCCAATGCCATTCTCCTTTCATTTTCTTTGTGCTGAAACATCCATTTTTTTAAAGCATTGCAGAAGTGCAGTCACAGTGCAGAGAACTGAGTTACATGGAATTGCTATTTAACATTCCCTCAGCCCCTGCCCCAGTCTGGCTCCTCCTGTGCAGCATCTGCAACCTCTTCCTTCTCTGTTTCTCCTCCCCTTCACAGTCACCTGGTGAGCAGCCTTGACTCTTGAATCATGGAATGGTTTGGGTTGGAAGGGACCTTAAACATCCTCTAGTTCCAACCACCCTGTTCTCTGGATCTACTGATACCAACAGCTGATTCCCAGTTAACCTTGCTGTGCTCACAGCTTTTTTTTTTTGTTCTCTTGTTCCTTTTCTTGCTGACTCATAAAATAATTGTTTATTTGTATATTAGATACAATTCAGGAAAAAGGGCATAGCCCAAAGGGAACTTTACAAAGTACCATCATTTGACTTCCTGCTGGTATCTTTATCCTTGTTTATTGTATATATTTTCCTTGTGTGTATTTTCTTGGAGGGGCAGCAAGGAAGGAAAACCCAAATAATAAGCCAAGATCACAGTGTGGTTTGTTCATTTTTTGTCTTCACTGTCCAACTAATTTTTCTAGTAAGGTTTTAGTACTTCAGAAGTTCAGGCAGGAGATGTCTGAGAGGTATTTCAGACAGTTAATAGGGTTTTGTCAGCACATCCTCCAAGGCATTTATGGTACAAATGGAACTGTTCATTTAGAGAAAAGGGAAGACTGAGCAGTGACTGAAGAGTGTGTAAAAGATAAATTTGAAGGTACCTTCCTGTCTGTTTAATAGCCCTTGTACTAATGATAGAGTCTTAAGAAATCTTTTTTGTGTGGATTAAAACCCCTTTCACTTGGGACCTCTCTGAGGAAGAGTCTTTATTGGTTCAGTTTTGCATGAAATGCAGTAGTTAATATCTCTCAAAGATTTTTCATACATATCCAGTCCGTGCCATTTGTCTCTACTGGTGCAGTGGATGGGAAGGAAAGATGTCACTCTTGGGCTCTTTTCAAAAGAGCAGAATGAGAGGAGAGGATTGATGGGAGAATAATGAGCATATTAACATGTCCAGGGTTTGCAGCTTTGTCAGCCCATTGCACTGGCCATCACCAATTAGTCCATCCCTGCAGAGTGTGTCTCTCACTCCCAAAGGTGCCACACATCCCCTCTGCTTCCCTGCTGGGCCCTGAAATGCAGCTGTTCACTCACTGTTTCTTCAGGACCTTGCAGGGTAATGTGCTGACAAAAGAGGCCACTTCTGCATTCCTCACCATTTTATTTTTTTTTTTTTAAGATCTGAACAAATTCCCAGATAAAGCATCTGTTCTTCTAAATTACATGTCAAAACCTTGGTCTGACTAGTCTGGCAGTGTTGGCAGCTCCACTTATCCACAAGGAGCAGACAAATCTCCCTCTCTTTCTTTACAAATCCTGCAGCTGATACACCATTTCTGGTTAGGAAGGACCCTGTTCAAAACAAGTCAAGTAAAACAACCCCATATGTGAAAATGAGCCTTTTCCTACTCTGGGTGCCAGTTGTGAGCTTTAAATTGTCCCCAAGAGGGGCAAACAGAGCAGTGAGTGCCACAACATCAGTGACACACCTGCTTTGGAGCAGTACAGAAAAATCTCTGAGCACAGCAAATGCACTTTTAGGGATTTGCTGCAAAGTTGTGCACATAAGCAAGGATTTGAGGCAGTGCTGTTCCTCGATGGCTGTGACTGCACCAACAGTCACCTTTTAAAATGGGGTAAATAAAGGCACTCGAAGCCCAACCCCTGCTGGTTTTCTCTCCTCTCTGCTTCTATTTTCCCTTGTTTTGCTGCTAACTGTTGATAGGGATTGGCACAACACCAAGGGCTCCAATGGGGCTGACACCTGTGCTGAAAACCTGCCCCAATCCTGGGCAGGGAGAGGGAGGGCTCGGTCCTGACCTGCCCCAACCCTGCCCAAGGAGAGGGAGGGCTCAGTCCTGACCTGCCCCAACCCTGGCCAAGGAAAGGGAGGGCTTGGTCCTGACCTGCCCCAACACTGGGCAGGGAGAGGGAGGGCTCGGTCCTGACCTGCCCCAACCATGGGCAGGGAGAGGGAGGGCTCGGTCCTGACCTGCCCCAACCATGGGCAGGGAGAGGGAGGGCTCGGTCCTGACCTGCCCCAACCCTGCCCAGGGAGAGGGAGAGCTCAGTCCTGACCTGCCCCAACCCTGTCCAAGGAAAGGGAGGGCTCAGTCCTGACCTGCCCCAACCCTGGCCAAGGAGAGGGAGGGCTCAGTCCTGACCTGCCCCAACCCTGTCCAAGGAGAGGGAGGGCTCAGTCCTGACCTGCCCCAACCCTGAGCAGGGAGAGGGAGGGCTCAGTCCTGACCTGCCCCAACCCTGGGCAGGGAGAGGGAGGGCTCGGTCCTGACCTGCCCCAACCCTGAGCAGGGAGAGGGAGGGCTCGGTCCTGACCTGCCCCAACCCTGAGCAGGGCAGGGAGAGAGAGGGTTCAATCCTGACCTGCCCCAACCCTGAGCAGGGAGAGGGAGGGCTCGGTCCTGACCTGCCCCAACCCTGGCCAAGGAAAGGGAGGGCTCAGTCCTGACCTGCCCCAACCCTGCCCAGGGAGAGGGAGGGCTCAGTCCTAAACCCATCCTGTTCAGTTTGCCTGATTTATGTGGTGCTGTTTCTCAGAGCCTGAGGAGGTGAGCACTCTACAGGAGACCCAAACCTGAGCGGTGATTAATTAGCTTTGGGTCTATTAACATCATCACTTGGTTCCCCAATTAACCTTGCTGTGTTCAGAGCTTGTTTTCCCTCTTGTTCATTTTCATGCTGATTCAGAAAATAATTGTTGTTCATTTGGGTATTAGTGCAATTCAGGGAAAAGAGCCTGTCCCAAGGGGAACTTTACAGAATGGGATCGTTCAGCTTCCTGTTGGTAATTATTTACCCATGTTAATTGTATGTGTTTTAATTGTATGTGTTTCCTTGAAGGGTGAGGTGAAAGAACCCAAACAACAATAGCACAAGGCCAGAGTGTAGCTTGTTCATTTTTTGCTTTTCTCCATGCAAAGTTGAGGTATTTCTAATTTCCCTGCAGGCATTTCTACCCTCTCTACAAATCCCTGCTTGTCTTTCTGTGCTAAGACAAAGAGGGAAAGGAGGCGACTCCCTAAGAGGGGGAAGTTTCCCCATTTCCCTGAACTCTTGATATTTTTTATAAGCTGGCAGGGAGCAAATTTGGAAAATCTGCTGTAAAAAAATATGGTTCTTTATTATTATTTCTTTGTAGCTGAGAAAAAAACGAGGAAAAATTATTTTCAGTGGAGTTGCAGTGGAAAAACATTTTCAGTGGTGTTGCAGTGGAAAAAATATTTTCAGTGGAGTTGCAGTGGAAAAACATTTTCAATGGTGTTGCAGTGGAACATCAATCTTGGGTAGGCAGGAAGCCAAAAATTGTGTTCTGGGACACTGAGGCCTTCCTGGAGTAACCTTAGTAGTGAAATATGGGACTCCACTCAATAATTTGGGATAATGCAGCTCTATAATAACATTGCTATGAAGATTAAATTGTGTGCACTGGATGCAGAAACCATAAATATCAAAATTATTTCTCACATCCCTCGAGTTTGTTGTAAGTTCTGGGATGAATTCACAGTTATGAGTAAGTTTTTGCTGCAGATTTCTTTATGAATTCTTTTGTTGACCAACATTTTCAAAATTAAGGGAGGAAAACTGCCCAGTTCAGAGCCAAAAGAAAATCTTGTTGTTTTATTAAAAAATAAACCCGTTTCAAATTGGTTGAATTTTTTTTCCCCCCTAAGTAACAACACAACAACATTTCCATCTATCTGCAAACTGATTTGAACTCACTAAATCTGACTCTTCCTAAGGAAAAAAATAAAAAGAGTGTTTTTATGCAAAGCACTTTATCCAGATTTAATGGGGAATATTGATTAATGCCCTGGCACAGATTTTTGCATCAGAAGAAAAAGCATTGAAATATTTGATTAAACTCTCTCACCAACACCAACAGATTGCATTAAGGTTTTTTTAAAACAAATATCCTGTACTGGGGAAATTGCCAAAATTTTAGGCTTATTATTCCCAAGGGTAGCTCTGACAGAATCTTGGAGAGTTCTTTTAATCCTCTAAGAATGAAAGTTGTAGACATGAGCAGGGCTGAGTAAATGTTTGTTGTTTGGAGGAGGTTTGTAATTTGTAAACTTTAGTGTGTTGCCCTGTAAAGACTCTTATTCTTCCTAATATCTTCTCCCTCACGGTCCATTGCTCAGTTTTTGTTTGGCTCCTGCTGTTTGGCCAGAAAATGAAATGAGAAGGCAGGAAAATCCAATTGTGAGGGGCCTCTGAGGTCGCAGCAAAGGCAGCACATAATGGGATGTGCAAAGGGTGTGCAAGAGATGAGTGCAAGTGCTGGGAGAAAACTGGAGAGCTTTTAAAAGTGTTTCATCTCCAGATTGCCTCAACAACAAAGATGCCTCTGCCACTGCACAAAAGCTTGGGATTTTGCTGCAGACAAGGAACAGACAGGTGGAAATCATGGATTTTTGTTTTCTGGGGTTTTTTTGGTGCCTTTTAATCAGACAGAGAGCACGTGGTGTGATGTGCCATCAACCTGTGAGTGCTCAGAGGAACCACTGACTATTAAGAGAGAGCAGCGTGAGAGTCTGGCACTATCTTTTATTCCCCATTACAGTTATTTTTAAAATTTTGATTATGAAAATTATGATCTAAGCATGAACTCCCAAAGGTTAATAGCTTTTCCTTCAAGACAGTCTCCATCAGTAAGTGCCTGGGATTCAATCCAAAGGTGCTGGAATATTAGAACAGCACTCACTGGCTTTCAAAGCAGATATTACTCTACTGAACAGGCTCATCTGCAAACTGCAGGTCTCATTCTCCAAGTGGTCCATTTCTGAGCTTCAGCTCTGCCTGCATTAAATTGCTTTTCACTAAAGAGGCCATGGGGAGAACCTGTGGAGGGACTGCCTTGGCTTCCACCAGGCACAGTGAAATGAGCTCCTCCAGTCCTGAGCACGAGTGACCTGCTGGTTCCCAGCAGCTTCTGCTCCAAAATCCCCCAGCTGATTATTCCCTGGGAGAAACGGGCTGTGGGATGTCCCCTCACCAGCCAAGACTTTGGGTTGTTTACAGGCTGGTTTCTGGCTTTCCTGAGCTCTGGACATGCTGTTGGCTTCAGTGTATTTCAAAACTCAGAGGTAAAAGACCCAGAAGAATTAGCAAATTTAGGAAAGATCCATTTTCGTTACTTTGAGTACTGCAGCCATCTTGGAAGCTGAATTCAAATATGGTTCTTAACTCAGAAAGTGCCCAGATTTTGCACCATGCATTTTGGCATTTCCATGAACTCCCAGACTCCCACAGGAAAATGTACACGTGCAAAACCACGGTCAGGCAGAGCACAGAAACTGCAGTGGGAATTGCACGAGGTGGTCACTGACAGCCTGGACTTTCTGCATCCCACTGGCACTTCATGGCTGGTCATGCTTCCTCAGCTTTAGAGCTGATTCCTGAAATACATGGATTTTAGGGCGTGCCCTCCTCCTCTCTGTGTAGATGAACCTGTTCTTGCTCTCAGCAGGGATTTTCTGGGTTTATTCCCAGTCACCAAGCACAGGCTTGCTGGGGTGAACATCTTCCTGCTAAGGTCATTTTCTTGGCTCTGCAGCTCCTGCAGACTCTGCTCTGCTTTACTCTGAGGATGCTCCAAGCACAGAGGAAACTGAGACATTCTCCAGTTTCAGACCAGTCACTCAAAACCAAGTCAATCCTCTGCACACCTTTGCCATCATCAGAAAGTTTTTACAGTGAATAGAATAAGAAAATAACTTCTAATCTCCTGCACTTTAAATAACATTTTTAAATAGTTGGTGCATTTAAAGACACTGGTATTGGATGGGTTGAGTGTCTGTAATATTCCTGCTCTTAATATTTGGAGTTGTGTGCTTTTTGCAGGATGTGAAAATGGACCAGAAGTGACTTCTTGGATCATTGAGTCCAATCCCTCTGCAACAGTATCAAATAAACTCTTTCATTAACCTACTGAGTTCTGTCTTAAAGATAATAAGTTTTATTGCCCTCTCTACTCCATTTGGATGACTCCTGAGCATCTCAACCTTCCCAGTTAGAAACCTGCTAATATCTAACCTAAATTTATTCAAATCCAGCTAAAACTTCTGGAATTTTCCTAAATGGTTTCTCAGTATTTATTCTGAAATAATGATCTTTTATGGTTCTGCTCGACTTGGCAAATGCTCTTAGTCTTATCTTGCAAAAAAAGTCTCTTAAAAGGACCTTCCTCTTGCCTGTCTCAGTTTCTCCCTTTGTAGCAGAGCTCATCAGCTTTGGCTCCTGAGATCAGTAAAGAATTGAAACCCAAAATTACCACTTTGTCTTCCTGCTGTTTAAACTCTTTACACACCTTTAGTCATTGCAAAGACTCTGAGTCATGACTTGTTAAGATCTTAGTCTTTATTTCTTAAATTAAGCCCCTCTTTTAAGGGCCTGCTTGAAACCTCTGGTGATTCTTCCATCAGAAATGTCTGCAGTTTGAAAGTCCTTATTCCAGGTGGGCTTTCCACTGAGCTTTCTGGAGAACAGTTCTGGCTTTGATGTTCTGTGATCTCTGGATTGATATATGTGGTAGATATAAGTGCAATTTGCTGTTCCAAGCACTTCCACTCTTGTTTCATCCTCACTAGAAACACACAGTAGCCAAAATTCCCTTTCTCTGTAATGTAAACCAGTTTTTTATTAACATGATAAAAAAAGGAGAGGGAGGAGAGAGTTTGAAATAAATGCAAACCATATCTAGTTCAGCATTGCAAATGAACTATATATAAAATTCAGTGTTTAGAGCTCTGAGAACTGAGTAATGTGTAAGTTAAATGCATCATGATGGAAAATGCATGTCTGAAAGTTAAAGTGTGGAACACAAGCCAGCGGGAAAAGTTAAATACATGAAAGATAAAATAAGGCCAAGACAATGTTTGTTCTTCAATGGCTTTACTATCCTTTTGTAGGCTGCAGAATTGGTCACATACAAATCTCTTACCAGCTTGTCAAGGGGCAGCATCCAAAGCTGAGGGAGCATCCCAGAGCTCCTCTTTCCCTCGAGATATCTGGGAAAGACCAAGCTGAAAGTTCAGTCACCTCCTCCATGGCTTTTGTCTCTTCCTGCCTTGGATTGGGAGCTGCTGGTAGCACGAGGGATGTTGGATTTTTCCCTGTTTGTGAAGCTCCTCTTGCTCATTTTAAAGGGAGCAAGAAATGAAAACAGTAATTGGGATAAATGTCATCTGCTTGGCAAATGTCATGAGATTTGCCAACAAATGAATAATGAACAGAGTTGGAAAGGACTCACTGCCTTTGGATCCTCATCCTCTGAGAAGGTTTGAGTCTTTGCATACAAAGTAGCTTCATAACTCTTGGATTTTCAGTAGTTCTTCAACCTTCCTACATCTTCATCATCACTAATATTAAAATACAGACTGGGAGGTCTTTGAGGATGTGGGTCCAAGGGGGCAGTTCCACAATCCTTTTGACCACTGAACTTTTAGGATTTTTGGTGTATTTCTGCTTGACTTGTTGCCTGACCTTCTCTATGACTACATTAATCCTCCCACAACTTGGAATCTCAATATTCTTGGATTTACCACGGCCCAGTAAATTAAGGATGTATTTCCCAATTCACCCTCTTTGTATTTTCTATATGCTAAAAATCTTAACCATAGAATTGCTGGAAGTCAATCTGTAGTAATATTTATTATGTGTCTGTATTTTTTTGCTGGTTATCCCTATCTGAAATCTGTTGAGTGATCCAGTCAGTCAGAAATTATTCTTTAATGTTTACAAATGACCTCCAATGCTCTGAAAATTATTCTCTATTTATACAATAATCTGTTTACTGGAGATTCTAAATTTATGGCTGGTTTTTGCAGTAGAAGCCCCAGGACATGAATGTGTTCAGTGGAAGTCTTTTTAGTGCTAATAAAAGAGATGTTTTTGGAAGGTTGGGACTGATGTTTGCAGCAAAGGAATTTTATTAAACTTTTCTTCAATTTCCAACACCCTTTTCTATTGGAAAAAATACTAAATATTTAAAATCTGCATGTTGCTAAAATGGCATTTACACATCCCAATTGCAGTCAATATTCCCAACAATGCATTTTGTATGAAATTTCCAAATGAGGCCTTTAAAATATTGTACTTTTGTGATGCTGCTCAGTTTGCTGCTTTTACAACCAAATGGCTTCGGTGTGATGCAAACTCAACACAGGTTTTGACCTGCTCAAAGATTCATCTTTGTCCTTCCCAACAGGTCTGTGTTTTCCATTGCACTGCTGGGATTGGCCAGTTTTCCCTCTAAAGCCTTTCCCTGGCAGTGCCAGGCACCCACACCAGGCTGAGATGCCAATCCCTTGGGCCAGGCTCTCCTTGAACACTCCTGCCTTGGGTAGTGCCAGTTTTTCCCCTGCCCATGGCTCTGTTGGGTGGGAAGCTTTGGCTCCTTCAAAGCTGAGATGGTTTTCAGTAGAATTTTTCTGAATTCCACATCTCCTTGTGCTGGTTTAAAGGGAAACCAGCAGGAGAAATGAACCCAACATGAGAGAGATTATAAGTCAGAGTTACAATTTAATAACAGTATTACAATAAATGCAATGGCACAAAGAGAAATTGGGTTTAACCCCCAAGCCCAGCAGTCTAACCCAGCCCCTGGGGCACAAACACAGGGGGGTTTGGTGGCCCCTGTGCTGAGCCCCACGTGGTTCCCCCAAGTCCAAAGGAAAAGGAAGGGACAAACCTGTTGGTGCAGATGATGGCACAGTCTGGTGGAGAGTGGGGGGCTCCTCCTGTCCAGGGTCTGCTCCTCCTCTGGATCTGACAAGGGGTACCAGAGATCCCTAAACCCCCAGATTCTCTCCCCTCAGGTGCAGGTGGGAGCCCCCAGTGCCTCCCCCAGGGCAGGGAGTTCCACACTGGGGGATCTGACTCTGGCAGTCAGGGGGGAGTTTGGACTCGTTGCTGGCCCCTGAGCAGAGCTGAGCCCTCAGGTGGGTGTGGAGGTGCCAAGGAGTCCCTGCAGGGCAGTTCTCCCAGCTCCTCTGCCAGGCTTCTTTCCCAGCCAGCTCCCAGCCTGAGGGCTCAGCTGTGCTCTGGGCAGCTGCTGCCAATGGGCCATTGGGAACAGTTTCTGGGCAATGGCCCAGAGGGTTTAGAATGCCCAGCTTTGGGCACACCCACACAGGGATAAAGCTGGTCCAGCTGCTGAACTAGGACACTCCTTCAACATCCTTCACCACTTCAGGCACAAAACTTCCCAGGAAAAGTAACGAAACCACATCCAAGACCACCCTAAGGAATTCATCATATCTTGGCTTTCAGTTTTGAGTTAAACCTTGCAGAAAAATTACACTGTGGATACATTTCTATAGAGGTTTGCCAGTTCCAGAGCAGACTAGCAACAAGGACATGAATGTCAGTGAAATATGGAATGGGAAAAGGTGGTCTGAGGTGTCTGATGCCTTTCATAGCCATGCAGTTCCACCTAATGGCACTCTGTGAAAGAAATAGCACATAAAACAAAAAAAAAAAAAGGGAGATTCCTGCATCAATCATTTTCTTATTTGGTGCAAGTTATGTTATCAAAATTAACTTTTAAGCTCTTCCTGCTTCTTTAATATTTCAATTTATATCATTCTCTTTTCATTAAGAACCTTATGATTCCCTGCTTAGTGCTTTGCCAGAGCCCATCAAGAGTTCAACCTACGGATTTTCAATTTAGTCATTTTCTATCAGATTAATTCAGCCAATGAACCACAAGTGACATTATTTATGGACATGAGCCACCAAAGTACAGTCTTTTTAAAGCTCTGCATGAAGGCAGGATTAATGGTACTTAGAAATCAACCCAAAATCTTTGCTCCTTCCAATGTGTCTGCTCAGGTATGGCAGTTCCACTTCCAAATTACCTTGAGAAAGGCAATGCTGAGCCAGTCACTTTTTAAGCATGGAGAGTAACACCTTTGGATGCTTTTGAAAGGCCTATTGCTTCTATGTCTAGGTTTAAATCAGTCTTAGAATATGTAACAATTTAAATCCCATGAGCATCTTCTATATTTGATAAAATATATTTATATTTTTATGCCAGACTTGACATTTCTTATTGTGCAGCCAGGAGTCAAGGAGTCAAGTCAGTGTGTGTTGTAGTGACAGTTCCTGTCACCAAAACTCCTGTGTGCTCTCTAATTATTGGAAGAGATGATCAGATGTGGGAATTTCAACACCTGGTAAGGAAAAGAAGGAAATTCTCCTCTGTGCATTCAGTTCTTCCCCTCACTCTGTCTCCCTTCCATCTGCTGTGAAAATCAGTGTTAAACTCTCAGAGCCAGTAATCAAAAGATCAACTTTTATCTCATAACAAGCCCTTTCACAGCTCCCTAAAACTGAAGGGAGTTCTCATTTCAGCCTCCCACAGCCTGGTGATGTGATGGGCTGGAGGTGGTGAGCAGGAGATGATGTTGAGCTGCCACATTCACTTTGCTCAGCAGGAAAATAGTGTTTTATTAATGCCCATCTCATGCTTACATGCCTGAGAGTTGGCATTTTATTGGGTCATTTTATGTCTGGAGGATCCACAGTCACCTTTCTCATCTGCACATTCAGTGGCAGAAGAAGGGGAGGTGGAAGATGTCCCTTCTCATTGCAGGGGGTTGGATTAGATGTCATTTAAAAGATCCCTCCCAGCTGAATTTATTCTGGGATTCTGTGATATCTTTGATCTGTGTATTCATCCCAAGGCACTTAACTGGCTGTCTAAAGTAAATAAATAAATATATAGCAAAGATATCCTGATAGATTCTGTTACATTAATGGACCATAATTACCAGGAAACATTTCTACAGATCTGTGCTATTAAATCTTTGTGGAATTGCAAGGGCAGGAAGATTAACAGGTTTCCAAATTAGTTATGAGAGAAGTCTCGAGCCTTCATTTCGTTATCAATTATTGCATTTATGTTCTCTGCTTTCACAATGAAATCCTAAAAGATTCATTGCAAGTAAATACAGAATGTTCAGTAACTGCAGCTTAAAAAGCCAAAATTTCTGACAGATTCCACTGAGTTATTTCCTACTCCAAAAAAAATAAATGAGAAGAAGAAAGCTTGCATTACAGCCAGTGTAAAATTGCCACCTCTCTGAAATCAAATATGGCAATTAGATAAAGTCCTTCAGACTGTGGAGTTTTTAATGGTCTCGGATTAGCTCTTCACTTTGTGGAATTATCTGTGCAGCTTTCACAGCCTCAGTTTGTACTCAGCTCCCTGCTGAGATTTTTTAACCCTGGAACACTTTGAGAGAGTGGAAATGGCAAAGAGCTTGCAATGAAAACAAGATTTCAGCTGGAAGAGCTGAGGAGGCTGTTCTGGAGTCCTCCAGCACGAGGGTTTGTCTGTCAGTTCAGCAAAGCATTTCCTAGGAATGCAAAGGACAGGTTTGGACAAGGAAGTGTCTCACCTCAGGCATGTGAGTAGATGGTCAAGGGACCTTGAAGGTGTTATGTGAAAAAGAGAAGCTCAAACCTTGTCACTCAGGTGGAATTGTCCTCTGGATCTTCTGCTCTGTGATTATTGACTTCTCTTCGTTGCTTTCCCCAAAAGTCTGGAGTTCTTGGTGTTAATTGGAGAAGGGCTTTGCTCTGTTCATTAATTATTCCAAATTCCCTCAGCAGGCTGATGGTTGTGGCACTGAGCTGGGCCTGGAGCTTGGCTGAGTCTGTGCTGCTGAAGAAACCTCACTCCTGAATTCCCAGGATGCCCCTTTGGGATGGAGTCCAGTCAGACTGGTGGAGTCCCCACCTCCTGTCCTGGGGTTTGACAAGTTCCTTTGGGGTGAAGGTTGTGATGAGAGTCTGTGGCACAGGGTGACCCCAGACTGACTCCAGTATCAATTATCATTTGTACCTACAGCAAATAAGGCTTTTTTTCATTATTAGCTGCAGAATCAGGGGATGGTTTTGCTCCTGGAAAAGTGTCCAGAGACATTTTCTCTCCTCTTTTCATTATTTGGAAGTGACCCAGCATTGCTGCTTTCATATTATTTCTGCAATGGTAGAGATTAAAGATACTGTATCATGATTTCTGAGAGATGAAATCCTTTCCCAGGCCCTTCCCTGCTTTCTGATCATTGCCAACCACTAAAAACCTTCCCCAGTCTCCATTCTGTCCCATTTTCTGGCACAGTATCTTTAATAAGTGGCTATTGCAAAATACACTTTCCCCATAGCCCTCAACTTCCTTTTTTTTTCCTTAGAATTCCCTTTACATACTGAAGAATAAGCAATTTCTCTCATTATTTCTCTTCATACTCTTCCAGGGAGAGCAAAGGCTTCAGAAGGTTCTGAGGACTTGCTGCTCCTCCTGCTCCCAAACCTTGTGAACTCTCAGTGCTGTGACTTCTCTTCCCCACTGCAATTATATTATTATTATTATTATATTATTATTTGAATTTGTCAGCAAAGCTTGCCCTGAAAATAAATCTTCTCTGGCATCTTTGTACTTTTCTCCTGTCTAGATGTGCACTTTGAAAAGAAATTATTCTGTCCCTTAATGAGGGCTTAGGTGCCTCCCACATCTAATAAACAAGTTCCCATAGAACAAAATGCAGCTTTAAAATAAAGCACAATTTTTGTACCTTGAGGCTCTTTTACAACTGTGTCAAATTTCACAGTGATGTTTCTTTTCCAAAAAAATAAAGGAAAATACATCCAAGGGCTAAAACATGCTGTGCACATTCCTTGAAATCTCAGTTATTTTCATTGATAGATTTTGCCTCCTGTTTATTTTTGTGATTTTTTATTTGTTGTCTCCTGGCCTGAACATTTTTTTAAGGGAGTTAAGAAAGGATTGGCACAACATTTATGATTTGGGTCAGGGCAGTTTTGTCCTGTAGTCACAGTTTTGACCCCATTGGACTGAATCAATAATCAGTAAGTTTTTCATGTAGGACACTCTGCTAGAAAGGAATAATTTTGTAAAAGTCTTGGGGAAGATGCTGCAGGTAAATCTTTGCAAACTTTTTACTAACAACATTTTTCACACTCAAATTTAACCTATTTTGTTGTGAAGTAACATTTAATTGCCACTGGTGCAACCTCATGACTTCACATTCTCTTCTCAATCTTTCTTCTGTTTCCCCTTTTATCCTTTCTCCTTTCACTGCCAAAAAGTTTCAAGCCCTGCAACTTTTCCTTCCTTATTGGTGTTTGTATAAAGACCCAACATGGTCTGCTCATGGTGCTTTTGTTCTTGTAACTCTGTCACAGCTTTATTATGGTAATATCTGGGAAATGTTCTGTGATGTGTGTGGGGAGTGACAGTTGGGGCTTTGGCTCCTCTGATCTATCCAGCCTCGAGCTTTGATCACCAGGCAATCCATCTTCTTTTATGAAACAAAACAAACCTCTCTAATTAGTTGGTTGTTACAATCAGTGATCATCAAGCGTGGAAGACTAATTAACCTTGGTAGTAAAACATAATGTAAGTATTTTTGTGTTCATTTGCATAGTGAGTTAAGAAGTCAAGAGAACAGAGTTAGTTAAGAAGAGATGAAAACACTAATGAAGACTCAAACCTGCTCCTCTTGTCTCACATCTGCTCTCTTGCCTTGCTCAGAAGGCAACTGAGAAGACAGAAATACAGCAACTCATGGGTCCCCTGCCTTTTCTTTCCTCTTTTTTTTATCAATTCTTTGTACATTAATGGCATTTGATGGTTCATGTGGAACAGAAAGGGCATTTTATAGATTAGTTGTATAAATTCTTCTGCCCCTTCCTCATTGCCACACCTTGTCATGTGTGTGCCTTTATTGTGGTCACTCTCCAGCTTTAAATCTCTTTCCAGAGACACATTTTTGACACGTTTTTCAGTCTCAGCTAATCCAGTTTACCTGAAATCCCAGACTGCCAAACTGAATTCCCCTGTGGTCAGTCCTGCTCAGCACCTCATCCACAGGTCAGTTCTGGAGCCTCTGTGTTCTGTGTGTGTATAATCTTTGCATTTGCAAAGGAAGAGCCCAGAAGGCTGAGGGGTTTGTTAATTCGTTCCTTCATTAGTTCTGAAATTCCTGCTTGGTTTTGGACCACCTGAGAGAGACACAGGGACTGAAACAAAGAGACTGATGTGAGAAGAAACCTGGTGTGTGTGGTTGTGGCACAGGGAGCTTCTAACGTGGACAGGATGATCCTGAGCAGAAATCACAGCAACTGTGCAAGGAGAGACAAGGATAAACCAGAGCCAACACCTACAAAGGTTCTCAGACTTCCAAGGACTCAAGTGGTGAGAACACAGATGTGCAGGTGACCAGAGCACAATAAACAAAGGGACACGTGTGCTGAAGAGAAATTGGAGGGGGAAGGAGGGATTGAAAGTCAGGGGGCACATCTGAAGCCAACACCACCTTCTGCTGAAACTGATTCCTGTTTAATAACTCAGCAGCAAAGCATTGAAATCTGTATTTCTTTTACAAAACCTGTTGAAGTCTCATCTAATGTTACATTTTCTGTCTAAATATGCAACTGGTTGTCTGGCTTTTTTTCACACAGTATAATTGGCTTTTGAGCCTCCATGGCAGGGGAGCCTGTGGAGTTATATCATCCAAGAGTAGGAAAGAAGGAGTGCCAGGCTTTGGGATTCAAGGGCACAGCAAAGTGAAACCTTAATTATTCAGTGGAAGCACCTCCTGAAATGTGGATCCTGCACTTCCCACGAGTGTGTCCATTGCATTCATCATCAAATGTTCCCTCAAGGTGTGTTGCACCATGTGCTGTCTCTCCACTGGATCATGTGCAGTCAAAGCACCATAAATTAATGTGATTATGTAAATGCTGTCCATCACTTGGGACCTTCCTGCAGCTGTAGTCACCTCTCATTAGGACACAGCCTGAGAGGGGATGGGTAATGCTCTTGATGGCCTCATTTGAGAGCTGGGAATGGTGTGGGTTTCATGAGCTCCATCTCCAGCATCCAATAACCAGACAGACAGCCCTGAACAGACTCAGAAATTCAGCAGGATGTTCAGCCATTCCTGAGCTCTCTACAACACTCAGAAATTCAGCAGGATGTTCAGCCATTCCTGAGCTCTCTACAACACTCAGAAATTCAGCAGGAAGTTCAGCCATTCCTGAGCTCTCTACAACACTCCGAAATTCAGCAGGATGTTCAGCCATTCCTGAGCTCTCTACAACACTCAGAAATTCAGCAGGATGTTCAGCCATTCCTGAGCTCTCTACAACACTCAGAAATTCAGCAGGATGTTCAGCCATTCCGAGTCCTGAGCTCTCTACAACACTCAGAAATTCAGCAGGATGTTCAGCCATTCAGAGTCCTGAGCTCTCTACATCAGCAGTGCTGAATAAGCAACAGGAGCATTAGCCTATTTAGATGCTAAAAAGGATGGGATTTTAAAATTACCCAGCTCCTTATAGTGTTTATAACACGTTGAGTTTCCATGAATTTCACTCACATTCATTTTATTCTGACACAGGAAACTGCATTCTGATTATTTCCCCAAACCAACCTTGTACAGTGGATTGTGACTACACTCTGGAGGTGGCTTTGGGATTGATTTTTTTTTTAATTGTCTTTTGCTTGACAAGCTAATTCTATTCAGAAATCACACATGAATTCTTAGGTAATCGATGCTAATTGTAAAAATCCTCAACAGCTTAATCTGCTGTAGATTTCTTGAGAATTTAATAAGCCTCTCACATAATAAAATGTGTCAGAAGGGGCAAATATTTTGCTAGCACAGCTTGTAACTGATTGTTTGTACCGTGGCAGCACAAGTACTGTGCAGTCATTTTTAAAAAGAAACATTTGGTTTAGTGCCTTCAGGGCAAGAATTTTTGCAATATTTTTTAAAATTCATTTACTTTCTCATCCCTACCAGAAATATGTCAGGTTTTTTGGGTGAGGATTGCACGTTATTCTCCTCAAGGAAAGCAAAAGCAACATAATGAAGCAGAACTCAGCTGAGCTGCCTAAGGATGCTTTGGGAGGGGGGTTGATTTTTTTTTCCCCTGCAGTTGCAAAATGACAATAAGATATTTTTTTTTAACCTTTTTTCTTCAGGGAAAAAAAAAAAAAGAAAAATCACAAACTCTCACTTTTTGAGCAGTAGAACATTTTGGAATGTGGAATTAAGGAGTGTGTTGCACTTGACTGAACTGTGCCACTGGCAGAATAAATAAGGCTGAGTTCTAAACTGGGCTGAAGGACATGGAGCTGATGGAGCCCCCAGGGTGGGGCTCCCACCTCTTCCAGCCCATTAGTTTGTCCCAACACTTTCATCCTGGATGTCTGTGGAGACACCACCCAGTGGAGTTGGGATGGTGTTAAACTTCACACACCTCTGCATTTGGCCAAGGGAGGAGGATGGTTGGAAAGCTTTGCTTTTCCCTCCACAGCTTCTGGGAGGGTCATGCTGGGACTTTATTAAAGGCTGCCAAGAATTCTCCCTGGATTTTTAGCCTTCCCAAGTGACCTGCCCCTTTGTGTTTGCACAGCTACAGCCACTCAGGGTTCTGCAGTGGGACTGGAAATATGAGCTGGGGCAGGGACATGGTGGGAAATGCTCTGCCACCTCCACTGCAAATGATTTGAAGCTGCCTAATTGCCTGAAACAGGGCAGAGGGAGGGAGGAGCAGTTTCCTCCCCAGACAAAGCTGCCAGCTCACATTAATCTCACATCCCATCAGCAGTTCAGCTCCCTTGGACACCTTGGCAAGTTCTGCCAGCAGGAGGAGGAAGACCTGCTCAATGCATTGTTTCCATATCAAAATAAATAGATCCTGGGCAGAGGAAAAGGCACCTTCATCCTCAGGATCTATTCTTTTTTGGTAACAGGGAGAAAACCCACAGGCTGTCAGAGCAGGACAGAAAGGCCAGTGGCAAATAAAAAGTGTTTCATTTGCTGCATAACTCACCTTAAAAACCCAGTGGCAAGTTCTGCATCTCAGCCTGTGGAGTGCAGGGTTCAGAAGTGGCTGCTGGAGATTCCTACAAAGAGAGGAGTGGGGAGGAAGATTTCAGCTTTCCTTGTGGACTTCCTGCTATCTCCCCTCCTCCTTGGAAATTCAAGGCACTTCATTTTAGTTTTACATAGTTTATTTGGTGCCTGAGATTCCTTTTTATGTTGGTAGAAAAATAATGATGAAAAGGAAAATAATTCTCTTATGAAAATTCATGAGAACAGCCAGAGTTTAGAAGCTGTGTTATTTATTCAGGAGAGCACAATGACTTTTAAGAACACCAGGATTTCATGTTTGTGTGGATTTTGGGGTTTGGTTCTTTTCCTTTGTGTACCTTGCCTGTTTTCAGACAACTGTGCAGCTGTTGAGCATATGCATGAGGTCTAAAAGGTAAAAATCATCTGGAGTTTAGATGAAAAAATAAATTGCCTGTAAGCACAAAAACCTGTTAGCTAAGACTGCAAGTGGAACTTTCAAACACCATTTTTATGTACTGAAGTGCTCCAAGGCAGAAATCCATGTGCTTCTCTAATGGCCTTACCAAACAATCATATCATTTTCAGTCCAGGAATAAGTAAAGCCAGGAACAAACAGCTCAGAAAGGTTCTTGTACTGAGACCCTGATACTGTGCAGGGGAGTTGTCTTGGCAGTTCAAGAGTATCCTTAATGACAAGTTATATCTGTTTAGACACAGACCCTGCTGTTGCTGAGTAGCCTCACTCCGTGGTGGCTTTTGGGGCTTCTCTGCCTCGGTGTTGTTGGATCTCAGAAATCACCTGCAGCACTTTTATCATCTCAGTCATTCCCCCACTGCAGTTCTGCCCTTCTGGGTCCTCAGAATCCATGTCAGCTTTTCCAAGACCTCTGTTCCTTTAAAGCACACAGGAAAATAAGAAAGGAAAAGATTCCTTCATCTTGCAGAGCCAATAACCCTGAGCACCCTGGGCCCCAAGACTCCTTCTTCTCTTTCAAGAGCTGGTTGCTGGCTGGACCTGGTGGGATCCGTGTAAGGATCTTCAGGGCATTTTCCCTGCAAGATGTGTCAGGGTTTTTCTTGCTGCTGTACCAAACTTTCAGCCTTCCCTGTATCCAGCTGGCAAATTCCTTCTGGTGTGTTTTTTCCCCATGCTTGTTTTGTGCTGCCTTCTTACTGCTGGTGAGAAATAAAGGCTTGACTCTTCCTCCTCCCTTGGAAATACCTGTTTTTCATTTCACTGCAATGACACCTGATATACTTTCACCTCAACAGTTGAGGTTTTGCTTTAACTCTTGCCTCAATTTGTCATCTCCAACTCCACCTTCTGAGTACAACCTGCTTTCTGGGAACACTCCTGAGGCTACTGGTGCTCTCCAGGTTTAATTCCCAGTATAATCTCACTGGTGCCATTGTTTGAAAGAACAGCAAGTAGGCAGAGAATCCATTTACTGTGGGAGAAGGTCTTGAATGAGCCTCATTCTGCCAGAAGGTTCCCCAGTCACTGCCAAACCCATGAAGGACCTTTGAACATCTACCAAGGTACAATGAGTTGAGGACTTTGTTTCTTGTGGCTCTTTAATCCCAGATCTGTTGGGGAGCAGAAACAAAGGCAGCAAGAGAAAGCAACCAGTAGCCTGAGATATGAGAAATGAGATATGAGAAATTATTTCTTTGGCTGTTGAAATCAAAGGAAGTGCTGCTATTAAGTGCAGTGGGATGATGCTGAATGCATGTTATTATTCTTTGTATGGGAAGGTGTAAAATGCAGGTAGAGAAATTGCTGTAATCATTTTGCAGTATTTGGATTAAATAAAGAGTCTGTATCTGATTCAATACATAGTACTTGGGTTTTTTTTTTCCCAAGGTAGTATCTGTAGATTGTTTTTTTCACACAGTTGACTGGTGGTGGCTCCAGGTCCATAAAGCTCCTGTGAAAAATCTGAAAGGTTGTAGAAGTGAGGCCAAGCTCTTAACTGCAATAAACAGGATCCCAAAATGATACAAAGAGAGAAGAGAGCGTTGCCATTTATACTGATATATTCCAGCTTTGTTATTCTTTTCCTCAAGAACAAGAGGAGCAACTTCTGCAGAGGAAAGATAGAAACAGGCAGGTACTGCTGGTTTATCTTTAGTGTGATAAGCTTCCTCCAGAGAGACAAGAGCAAACTGTGCATCAGGCATGGAAAAGGCACAGGCAGTACCTTTTAAACTCTCCCCACAGTGAATTGCTCCAGCTTCAGCAAGTCATTGTACATATAATACTCAGTACCAGCTCTGGTGCACTGAAATTTCAATTTTATTTGATAAAGCTTGAAACAGTTGCATCTGGCTTAGGAATTTTTGGTTGATAAAAAGTCTAGAAAGAAAAGGAAGATGGATGAAGTTAATCCTAAAGTTTAGAAATGTCTCCATGTGAGCTGTGTTTGAAAATTAATGTGCACAACAGACACCTGAAGACAAGTTGCCCTGAGGAATCCTTGCAGCAGATGTGCCCACCCATGGGTGGCTCATCCAAACCTGCCTTCCAGGGAACTGCCCACCCTGGGGATGCTGAGGGGGCTTTTGCTTCATGAAGAGACCTCTGGGAAGAGCTGGTCTTCCATGCAATCAACCCAGCAAGGAGCAGAGCTCTGAGAGCTTTGGGGCTTCTGGTTTGAGAGCAGAGGAAACAGGAACAGGACTTTCTGTCCCTGGCACTTTACATGCCAAGGAATGTGCAAAGCCCAGCCTTGGGTGCTCCAGGCCACTTGCAGCCTGAGCTGACCTGGCACAGCACCATCGAGACCTGGAGTGGCAGTGGCAGGAGGAGTTCAGTAACACCACTTCATCTCCATGAAATAATTTGGTTTTATCAGGTCAGTATTTTGGACCTAAGGCCTGTTTTGTCATAAAATCCCTGAGCAACTCAACACTTCAGACAGGACCTGCAGTGAGTGGTTGTTTGATTTGAGGCACAGAAAAACCAAGAGGTGATTTGCAACATGAATTGAGCCAAATTCTACATTTGTGTCACTTCACTGAAAGAGTGAGTTAAAGAACCAAAAGAGACAGTACCAATCTCACTCTTTCTTTACCTGATACTTTGTGTCAGTAGAAATTGTGTAACTTATTTGTTGGGGTTTTTGAGAAACTTTCTGCTGTTGTTTGCAGCAGACCTTGGAAAATTCACCAAACAAAACCTCCTTTGGATAAAGTGTCTTATTCTTGTCCACTAAAATTACTGATTAAGTTCTAAAGACTAAGGAGAAACTTCTCCTTTTTTCTTCTTCCTCCCAAAACTTTGGCAGGGTTTTCCAAACAGCAACTGCCAACTTGTGTTCAAAGGAACCTCCTTTGTGATTGCACTAAACCCATCAGTGCTTAATCTGATAATTTACTGTGGGTGCTTTTGGGAATAAGAGCTCTTGAAGCAGAGTAACATATTCCTGATGTGATAAATTTTCTTTGGAATGAAAGAGTTTTAGTGCCCTTTGTATCTTCACCAATCCTGGAGTTCATTTACAGCTTCAGCTGAATTTGCACTTGGATGATCAAATGTAACCACATAAAAGCACAGACTTTGTCTTGCTTATAAAAGCTGTTGATATTTGGGTTGGTTCTAACTGGCTGACAAATATTAATTGGGAGAAGAAAATCTGACATACTTTGCATTGTTAGATTATAATTTCTCAATTGTTTTTCAGAGTTTTGGTCATTATTTTCTATGGAAATATTACACAGCCTGTTCAGACATGACATGCCCCTGTTTTCTGCTAAGCTGTTGCATCTAAATTGAACACTGATACTCTCTTTGCACATTCTGGATCAAATTTCAAGGTCCTGCCTTTGATTTCATGTTTTATACCCCACCTAATTGTGTTATACTGAATTCACAGCAGCTTCACCCAGAGACTCCATCCCCACCTGCAACCAGCTGCAGAGAGGGACTAAGAGATCATTGTCTTTCCAACCTGTAAATTAATTAGAATTGGCCAATTAGTTCAGTAAATGGTAAGAAAATAAACTTTGTGCAATAGTTTGGAAGTATTGGGTGAAACAGGTTATCCATTTCCTCCTCCCTCTTTGTGATGCTCTTGGGTGATGCCCTCCAGGTTTCACCCTAAAAGATTAATTACTACCTTTTAAAAATGCCACTTTGAAATATTCTAAAATTTCAATTTTTCCAGAAGTATTATGAGGAATAAAAATGAAATTATTCCTCGTTCTAGGACTTGTGTAAAATTTAAAATTAAATGGACAATAATCAAATTGTAAATGTAAAAAAACCCCAAAACTTTGGGTTTGTACAAGTAACTTTATTTTGACCCCTGGCCAGAGGTTATTTCAATACATGCTCTTCTGTGCTGTAAGAAATAATAAAGAGATTCCCTAAACAGTCCAGCCCATGTTGTCCAGTCAAAGGGCTGGCCAGGAATTAAGGCTTTGGATTTGCTTTTGATTTGAGTTGGGTTTTTTTTCACATGACTCAGTGTGAGATGCTCTATTTGAGCCTTTGTGTTAATGAACTGCTGCAGAACCAAAGGCACAGCTCACACTCCCAGCAGGTTGTCTCAGTGCCCAGCACTGGTGCTGCCCATCCCTGGGGCTTCCAGCTGCCCCCACTTGGGGCTGAGCTCCCCAGGGCACACCTGGAAGTCATAAAATCTTGGGTGGAGCCAAGTTTTTTTTGAGTTTCTGAGCTCCTTTTTGCACAAACCTCGTGCTTGGCAGCATTGCAGGTGTCCGTGGGGCTCTGGCCAGAAATGCCATGCACAGTCCTGGCCTCTGGCAGGAAACATCTGGAAGCCCTGGGGCACTGGCCCTGCTCCTGTGCCAGCCAGGTGCCATCTCTCTGTGTTTTCCCAGTGTGGGGTAAGTGGTGTATCTTTCTTTCTAGACCTTATATCAACCAAAAATTCCTAAGTCATGTGCAACTATTTCAAGCTTTATCAAATAAACTTGAAAACTTCAGTGCACCAGAGCTGGCACTGAGTATTTGTGCTTATAATGAGACTCAGCTCTCCCTGGGTGAAGTGTGAATGTCTTAAACCACTAAAGTTTCTCTCTGTGTTAAAATGTTAAGAGGTTCAATTCTGTAAGACTTAAAAACGCCTTAAATCTTCTGCCTTTTGGTTCATTGGTTCCCAAGTCTGGAAAGCAAAAGCAGGCAGGGTTTGCCTACAAATCTTAATACTTGAGCAAAACATCCATGTGGTTTTGCTTCTGGAATATTGAAAATAGAAATGGGCACTTAAAGTAGCATTAAAGTTGGTTGTCAGGAAAAAATGAAAAGAAAAAAGGCCTAATTTGCTTTGGCCTGGCTTGTTCCTGGCACATTTATTGTAACCCAAGATATTTAGCACAGCAGAGCATGTTCCCAGTGGGGCAATGGGCACTCCCATTGAGAAGGGATTTGCTGCCTGGTTGCTTATGGCAGCCAATGTTCTTCTGTAGCTTTTAATTTGTTTGTTGGGATGTTTGATGGGTTGGTAGGATTGAAAAGGTTCCAAAAGTCTTATCTAGCCTCTCAAAATATCACTCCAGAGAAACACATGTTTGTTTTTTGGATAATATATGGCTTTTTTACAGAATAGGTGCTTACCTGTAGCTTTGGTGGGGGTGTGGAATTTGGGTATCCAGTCAAAACTTCCAGCTGTTGCTCACTTGGCCACACTGACAAAAATCACTTTTGACTTGCTCCAAATGGAGTGACACTTTGCAGTATTGTTTCTGACAAACATTTGTCTTGCAAAGAATATATTAATTTTTGCAAGCCAGGCTGGTTCTTGCCTCCCCTTCCAGGCCCCTGCAGCCCTGCCTGCCCCATCACACACATCACATGAGGTGCTGCTGAAACTCTTCAGGTTTTGGTTTATATTAAAGAAATGCTTTGGAATTCTTCATGTTATTCAACATCACTGTGAGAGTAAGTTTTATCTTATTGTTATTAGAAGATGCTGAAGATGAATGTGGGGGGTAGGAAGAGAATAACGTTTCCTTCACTGTCTACTGGCAGAACTGCAAACATTTTCAGGTGGAATTGTTTCAGCTCCAGCTAAAGGGACACACCTGAGTTGTTGTTGCTGCTGCTGCTGCAGTGAGAATGAGCTCCAGCCTAAAGCTGTGCACGTTCTTTATACTCAGCAAAGTGATGGAAAGGGCCACCAGGCTCAAGGAGCTGCTGGAATGGCTTGAAACAAACACATTTAATTACTTGTATTTTCTTTCTCTCTTTTTTTTTTTAATGATGATAGGAGAGTGAAAAACTGCAGGAGAATTTCCCCCTAGGATCTGGCTTTGCAATGTGAATCCTGAATGAGAGCAGGGAGGTGAAAGGCTGTGCAGAGACTGGAGATTGGAGACAGGGACCTTGGGGGTACTAATTGACAGGAAGCTCAACAGGAGCCACCAGTGTGCCCAGGTGGCCAAGAAGGCCAATGGGATCCTGGCCTGGATCCAAACTAGCGTGGCCAGCAGGCCCAGGGCAGTGACCCTTCCCCTGGACTCTGCCTTGGGGAGGCCACACCTTGAGTGTTGTGTTCAGTTCTGGGCCCCTCAGTTGAGGAAAGAGATTGAGGGGCTGGAGCGGGGCCAGAGAAGAGCAACGAGGCTGGAGAAGGGACTGGAGCACAAGTGCTGTGGGGAGAGGCTGAGGGAGCTGGGGATGTTCAGCCTGGAGAAGAGGAGGCTCAGAGGTGACCTCAGCACTGTCTGGAACTGCCTGAAGGGAAGTTCTGGCCAGGTGGGGGTTGGTCTCTTCTCCCAGGCACTCAGCAATAGGACAAGGGGGCACGATGGGCTCAAGCTCTGCCAGGGGAAATTGAAGTGGGAGAGCAGAAAAAAATTCTTTGCAGAGAGGGTGCTCAGGCATTGGAATGGGCTGCCCAGAGAGGGGGTGGATTCCCCATCCCTGGAGGTTTTTCAACTGAGACTGGCCATGGCACTGAGTGCCATGATCTGGTAAAGGGACTGGAGTTGGACCAAGGGTTGGACTTGATGATCTTGGAGGTCTTTTCCAACCCGATCCATTCTATGATTCTCTGAGACAGATGAGTGGACTTTTCTTTCAAGCCTGTAATGTAAAATGCCTGATGTAGTTTGGCCTACAGGTGTTTTGCAATATATTTTCTGCTTGCCACTCAGATCCTGTGATTTGTTTGGCATCACTCTGGCTGAAAACTGCAATTATAGCCCTAATTCTGCTGAGGTGCTCGTTAGTTCAGTGGCTCATCTCCATCCTGTGCCATTGGTGGCTCACGATGATGGCACTGAATCACACACTTCAGATTTAGCATTTCTTAGCTGATTTTCTCTAATTAATCCTAAGGTGGTGTTCTTAATAATTTTACATATAGATAAGGATCTGTGGTTTAGGATTATGGGAGTTAAAGCCAGGGAAGAGGTAGAAAGTCTGCTTTGTGCTATGCCCCATCCTTCTGCACAGCTCCTTTCACTGTTCTTTCCACACTCCACTCATGAGTAAATACAACATTCAAACATGTTTTTGACTCTGAATTTATGCACTTGCAGAAATGCAGGGCTGTAAGTAAAGGGAATGAGGAAATTTTCATGTCAAGCTGAAAAAAAAAACCAAAACCACCCAAACCAAAAGACATGCCAGTAATGGAAAGAGCTGGAGAAAAGAAGATAATGGTTACATTTTGATAAAAAGTGGAATAAACAGTTTGTTCAGCCTCAGCCTGAGAGATCCACACCTGGATTTGGATTTTAGCATCTGCTGTGGTGGTACCTCAGTGAGCAGAGAATGCTGCTCTCTGCATTAAGGAAACTTCTTCAAAATAACAAGAGAATTTAGTCTTAAATACTTGGCTTCTATTTTCATAGTTTATTATATCATGATTGGATTCCTTCTGTGGGCACAATCTTCTTAATAGTAGTATTCATCTCTGACAAAGGTTGGACTTGAAAACTGGAACTGAGCTGAAAGAATAGAATTTTTATTATTGAGCAGCTGAATGTGTCATTACATCAGCCTTGGTATTGTGTGGCAAATTGCAAGCTGTAGTGAAATTGCTTTAAAAAAATATCTGTATTTATTTTTCTAAAACTGTGATAAAGTCATTCAGCAGCACATTGAAATGCATTTCTGGCTGAACTGTTATATCTTTTTTTTTCCTGTGGTACAAGAACAGATGGCAGTTATTTTTCTCCCCAGTCTCCAGCAAAGCTTTGCCTTGGAAATGCTTTCAAGTGAAGCACAAGTGCCCATGACCAAAATGTTTCTGCTTTGTACCACTGGCTTGTGGCTTCTAAAGCAAACTTTTAATCAGCTGCAACATTAGGCTGCTGATGATGTTGCACCAGACAGGGAGTTCACTGGGACAGGGTATTGAGCCCTCAGTCACAATCATGGACATGTTTGGGATTAAGTTTTGGGAGCAGATGTCTTTTTAATGCAATAATTGTGTCCCAAAACTTGAGGACAACTCCAGTCACTCCCATAGGACCAACACTGGGAGGGGTTGGAGATGTTGTGACACTTTGGAGCATTCCTGGGGAGACTGTGAGTGACCTGAGAATCTGGGCTGGTCCTTCAGTAGCTGGTGTGTCAACAGGGCCCCTGCAGGTACAATGTCAAAGGGATTTGGTGATTTTGTACATTTTCATAAGCATGGGATAAATTTCATTGTTTTTCAAAGGATTTTGTTCTAAAAGCCTCACGACCTTACCAATAATTTGGCAACTCTGAAGATCCTGGTGAAAATATCTCTAAATACAACCTGATGTGACATCACTTGCCTGTGTGACAGAGACACTGTGCAGCTCAACAGAGTGCTGGATTCTGAAGTGAAATTATTTGTGGTTGTAAATCAAAATGAAACTGCCAAGTAATGTAAATCTGGGGCTGCCTACAAATTTATGACTTCTTAGATTGCCTGCTGTAATGTGGCATAATAATGGGCCACCCCAACCCCCTGCAGTGCTCCAGGCTGGGCACAGAGTGGCTGGAGAGCAGCCAGGCAGAGGGACCTGGGGGGACTGAGGGACAGGAAGCTCAACAGGAGCCACCAGTCTGCCCAGGTGGCCAAGAAGGCCAATGGGATCCTGGCCTGGATCCAAACTAGCGTGGCCAGCAGGCCCAGGGCAGTGACCCTTCCCCTGGACTCTGCCTTGGGGAGGCCACACCTTGAGTGTTGTGTTCAGTTCTGGGCCCCTCAGTTCAGGAAAGAGATTGAGGGCCTGGAGCGGGGCCAGAGAAGAGCAACGAGGCTGGAGAAGGGACTGGAGCACAAGTGCTGTGGGGAGAGGCTGAGGGAGCTGGGGGTGTTCAGCCTGGAGAAGAGGAGGCTCAGAGGTGACCTCAGCACTGTCTGGAACTGCCTGAAGGGAAGTTCTGGCCAGGAGGGGGTTGGTCTCTTCTCCCAGGCACTCAGCAATAGGACAAGGGGGCACGATGGGCTCAAGCTCTGCCAGGGGAAATTGAAGTTGGAGAGCAGAAAAAAATTCTTTGCAGAGAGAGTGCTCAGGGATTGGAATGGGCTGCCCAGAGAGGGGGTGGATTCCCCATCCCTGGAGGTTTTTCAACTGAGATTGGCCGTGGCACTGAGTGCCATGATCTGGTAAAGGGACTGGAGTTGGACCAAGGGTTGGACTCGATGATCTTGGAGGTCTTTTCCAACCCAATCGATTCTATGATTCTATAGAAGCATTGTTAGGAGCTGTATTTAATTTACTTGCTTTAAATTATGGTTTAGTGGCCTTGGCACTGCTGGGTTAATGGTTGGACTCGATCATCTTAAAGATCTTTCCCAGTTGAAATTATTCTGAATTAATACTGCATTGAAAATCCAGCTTTGCCTGACTCAGAGCAGCTTTGATTCCTTTGGTTTGTACAAACATGTTCAATCAACCTGGTGTGTTCTTATTTTGCAGCCTCCGACAGAAGAAGGGCACCTTGGCCCAGAAGCACTGGGGGGGAGCTGCCAACATGGCCAAGTGCAAGCCTTGTGCCCTGGCACATGCCAGCCCTGTCTGTGGCTCTGATGGGCACACCTACACCACCAAGGTGAGTTCTGCTCATCCCTGGCACTTGGGCTCACCCTGTGCTATGGAAGTTAAATACACTTCCTTAATAGGCAGCGGGAAATTACAGGCTTCTTTAGGAAGGTTTTTTTGTGTAAAAAGTGCTGATAAATGTAGATTTTTCCATATTTGACAAACAGCAAATGAGAATGACAAATCAAACTCATGACTTTCATGATTCATGTTTCTTTAAACAGCTCAGTCTCCCAATGAAGTCGAACAATTTTAATATTGATGATGCAACAGAAGAAAAATAATCATTTGATCAGATGGGCTTGGTCAGATGAGGGTTTTGGGATTGGTTTATTTTGGGATTGGTTTTGACTTTAAGATTTGGTCCCCAAATAGTGAAATAACTTGGCAGTATCATGGTCTCTTCAGTGATAGATTTTTTTTTTATTTTTTTTCCTGACTGTCTGGGTAACAATTCATTTAGCCCATGATTTTAATAGGCTTGTGTGCCAGATGCAGCATATATGGTACAATAAAAAAATTCCCATAACCCAGAGGGGATAAATTGGCTCATTGTTATACAGAAAATATGATCATCTGAGGGCTTGAGTCAATAAAAAGATCTGACTTTGCAGCCATTCAGAATTCCAGCTCTCCCATTAGTAAATAAAGCCTTCCATGTCTCAGCTTCCACCAGCAGCACTTCAGGCACTGGAGGGGTGTTCAGGGAATACCTTAAGGTTCTCTTTTCTTCCTGCATGCAAGGGAAGGTTTGACAGTCAGTAAAACTACCCTTTCAAACCCCAAAATATCTTTCACCTCCCACCCCCACCCCCCCCCCCCAAAAAAAAAAATCCAGGAAAATAAAGTTATCAAGGTGTGGGGGGGAAAAGCTGTGATGTAACAGTGATGTTGCAGCTCCTTTGTGTTCCCCACTGGGCAGCTGGAATTCCTCACTATTAATGCACACAAATATTAAATGACTGAGCCAGGGCAGCATTTTAAGCCTCTCTCCTGTTGTGGCTGAAGGATTTGTGTGGCCAAAGGAGCAAATCAGCACAAAGTGTCATCTGTGCACCCTCAGACTGCACAGAACTGGCTACACATTCCCTGTTAAACAAGTCACTCTTTGGTGCTCTCTGGGGGTTTCTATTGCAGTAATTTGGCATCTGTATTTAGGACTGAAATTGGGCTCATTTTGCAAACAGCTTTTTCTGTCTGAACTCTTGAGAGTATGTAACATATTCTGTAGGAAAGAGATTTCATGGCATGTTCTGTCACCCTGTTAACTCATTTCTGTGCATTTCCCCGTGTTTGCTCAGAGGGATTTTTTGGCCTCCTCTTGTATCCCACCATGAGACCTAAATGGTTTACTCAGAAGTTCTGCCAATGTTCTAAACTCCCCAAACTGTTATGACTGATATAACTCTGACAGCTCTAATGAAGACATGAAACAATTCCTGTTACTGTCACAGACACAAAGTTGCCTCTGTTTGGGGTTTTTGGCCTTTTTTCAAAGGAGATTTTAAAAATATTTTTTTTTCTGAAACGACTTTGTCTCATCTTCATTTATTGTATGTTCAACTACTAATTGCTCCTGTCCTAGAAAAATTCAATTTTTTGGTTTTATTTTAAAGAAGACAAGTTTTGGTAAATGTGAATACTTTAGGCAGAGCATTAAAATGAAATAATAAGTGTTAGTGTCCTAACAAATAATGTTTTTGTGTTCAGGAATGCTCAAGGGTTTCTGGTATCTTTTCAAAACAGAGCATGCACTTCCTTCAAATTCAATGTTAGTTTTCACTGGACAATGAGATCCTTCTTTCTTGCCTTTAAGTCACTAAAATCAAAGCTTTCTTTGTTCATTTTCTTTCACCTGCCAGTGCTGTTGGAAATATAATTTCAGGCCCTGTAGTGTTCCAGTATTGACTGTGCAAATGCAGGGACAGGACACCACAGAAATGTGATCAAATGCAGAAGAGACCTGAGTGTCAATTAATTGGCAGTAATTCTCATTAAGGAAATACCCAGATACCAAACATACACATCACAGGCTCTCATTCAGCCCCTTGATCCCAGGAGAATTCTGGCTGTTCCTCTGAAGACATTGCAGATCTAAAGGCAAGAACTTCTGGATGGAATTGGGGAAAGCCACCCAAAGCAGAGCACTCAATAATAAAGGATCAAAGGGGGAAAATAATTATAAAAAGTAAACCAAACCACTGTGTTTAAGTTTACTGCTTGATGTAGATAAAGGTTCAGGATGTTTAACTCAAGTCTCTCAGTTCCTCCAATGACACAGAAACCTTCAGCCCCTCAACTAATTTATTGAGGGCTAATCAAAGGAATCTCATGTTCTGCTGGAAAATACTCAATGGTGTTGATTTCCAGCACAAAGATAAATGGGGAAATATTGAAAATTATGAGAAATCCAGGCCCAAATCTTGTACTACAAAGGATTTATGTGTCACCTAAAGTATCTCAATAGGAGACTTTGGCTCTTGAGTTGATTCAGCCTCATGTGTGGGAGTTGTACTGCTTGAAGAAATCTGAGTGCCCTTCAGGCATTAAACCTTTCTGGTTCTTGTTCTCAACCCTTCAAAACTTGTCTTTGCTGTTAATTTGGATTATTTCATCTGCTACACACAAGTGCTGAAGTGGAAAGGGATGAAGATGTTTGGCTTAGTGTGCAGTGGGTTTTTGTTTCTTTTTGTTCTGGTTTTGTTTTCCAGAGACAAACTAATTCTTCCAAGCTCTGAGATTCTTTAGTTCCACCAATAATTCAGTGCCTGTGCATGACAAAATGTCAACACTGATGTGGCCTCCTCAGTCCCTGTGCCCTGTCTCTAGCAATTGAAAAATGAGTATTTTTGGACTTCATCACTTTGTTATATTTCTGAAAGTTTTATAAACTATCCCCTGTGAACTTTGAGGGCTTTAGGTTGATTGAAAATATTGTTAAATCTCTAATTCCTGCTTGACATGCAAGCTGTGTCTCTCATATTTGTACAAAGACACTGCCATTTCTTGGGTGTAGCAGCTCTGTTTGGTACTGTGATAATACAAAACACTCCCAGAGTTTATTCCAGGCAGAGTTCTCAAAGCTCTTTAAAGCACTGATGAATTGAGCTTGTGAGGTACATAAGCCCTGGAAAGAGCTCGCTGTAATTAGTTAATGTTTTTGTGAGCAACACGTTAAGAAGAATAACTTTGTAGCTGTCAGTTTTACAGAATGTTTAATTAAGCTTGTTAATAAAGCAATTACCTGAACATGACGAGGACTGCACTTAACTAGTCAGAAAATGAAAGTTGGGATGAGCTTAAATTACAAAACATTCCACCTCGATGACTAATGGCCCCTTCAAAGATGGAAAGGTACATTGGTATAATTATTATGATTCTAATTAGGTACATTGTTGTTTTGCAAAGTTTAATTAAATCATTGTGAACTAATTAAGTCCACGATCGTGTCTCTTTTTGTTTGAAAACAGAAAAATCACCTCCTGTTGTCATAACATTCGGTAACAAATTTGATGTTCAGGGATCTGCAAGAGAGAATTTTCCAGCAATCTTGAAACAGGAGAGAAAAACAATGACCAAAATAATCAGACACTATTAGTTAAATGAGTGTAGTGTGAGGGTTGCTGCCTTTAATTAGGAAGGGTCTGAATTCAGAAGCACAATTAGCAAATAGTTGTCAAAGTCTCCAAGTGTTGAGTATTTAGTGCCACGTGGTTTGGTTTTCCATAATCCAGTTCTTGGCTGTTCTTCCTCTCTGTGGTTTGTCTGAGGGATGACTTGGCTTTTCCTGGGGCAAAACAAGATGCTTGGCAAGTGTTGAAACCTGTTGGATCCCCAGCTGGATGAAGAGTTGGATTAAATTCTGTGCTAACCTTCAGCTTTGGTTTGGTTTTGTAAGGGAAAATTAAGGAAATAAGAGAGGGGTGGGGGAAAGGAAAAACAGGAAGAGTAAGACAAGGTAGGATATGGTTAAAGAAGTCCACAGAGAAGGAAATTAAGTCATCCTTATGCTCCCTGTATCAATTTTAAAGGTTGGTGGTGGGAGGTACAAGAATAAATTATTATTTCCTCTCCCCTTCCTCATTGTCTTCATCTTCTTATCTTAAATGAGCTCAAATCTCTCAAGCTCAGAGTCCAGACCTGGCACAGTCTGTGGTGGCTTCACCCTCTATGTGGCAGATTTGGTACATTCCCCAGTTCTCCCACTGACCTGTGCTGACACTGGGCAGTTCCTTTTATCCTCATTCCGAGTTTGGAAAGATCTGTACACTCAATAAAATGCTGCTTTGGAGTCATGGGAGCAAAGGAGGTGGAATTCAGGGTTGTGGAGTGGGATGTTGTTGTGTTACATTAAGAGTGTCTGTATGTGATGGGACAGCACCACTACTGAGTCTCCTGGAATATCCTGATCCAGCTGATCAAGATTTTTAATGGAATATTCAAATGCCCTCTTGGGAGAATTGAAAGACTTCATGAGCTGTGCCTGTTCTGATGGAGTTTTGTAGAGGAAAAATATTTTATGGCATCGTTACCACTTCCTTATTCCAGTAGCAGATTTTCCACATCCATTATTGCATTCCATGTGTTGCAGGAGGTTTCCCAACTGCAGCAATGCAGCTGGCATGAGGCTTTCAGCACTTCTGACTTCATTCTCCCAAATCCAACCCCAGGGAGGCTCCAGAGGGGTGGGAGAACTACAGTTTGCCCAATGTTGGGCACCTTTGTGCATCACCCTTTGGGCTCAGGCCCTTCTGCATCCCCCCGAGGCAGATGTTCCTCAGCCTGTCCTGGGCCAGGGAGACTCCAGTAGGATAATCCAAACACTGTGGGAGGCTGTTATGGCACAATCAAGCCCTAAATAATGAATTTTGCCTCTCAGAAGGCAAACCCCATGGAGCTCTGAGCTGTGCCACCACACTGCAGGCTTTGCTGGCCCAGAGCAGGAGGGGACAGTGGTGTTTGATCAAGGGCTGTGTGTCCTGAAGATGTTTCTGTGGTGGCTTTCTCTGCATGGCCCCAGGTCTGAGCAGAGGATTGGGATGAGGTAGATCTGCATTCCTCTGTTCCTTGTAGGTAGAGTGCAAAGATTGGTTTTTGCATGTGCTTGGAGAAGGGCATTGCTCTTTTGGACAATTAATATGCTCAAAAAATGGCTCTCTGCCTCCTCCATTCTTTGCAGTGCTGCCTCATGGGGGTGTCTTGGCCACAAATGGACAATCCAGGATAAGGATCAGTGCTTTGCCCTGGTGGGATAACCTTTGTCCAGCTTTGGGAGAGCTGGATACCACCACTTTGGGGCTCTGCTCAGAGAACCATGAGATTCCTGAACTCCCTTTCCTATCCCATTTAGTTTTATGTCCAAGTGAAGAAGCTTTTGCTTTTCAGTGATGTCAGACAGTAAATTCAAAATCCCAAACAATGTTCTACTGACTTTTTGGGGTTTTTTTAAAATTTTTTTATATCCTAACTGGGAAAAAATAGCCCTGCATACCCACTCCTTGTGCCTTGTGGCTGCTTCTGTGACAGCTCCCCAACTAAACCCCATGAATATAAACATGTTTGCAAGGAATTTTACCTGACATTGTATGAATTGTGAGAACAGCCAAAATAGAGGTTTCTGCAGTGACTCAACACATGGGGGAGGGGGGGGGGAATGAAGAGCTCTGGGCAATTTTTTCAGAGTAAGGGCTGCTTTGTCATACTGCCAGGTTTGAGATTCTGTGAATTAATGAGAAATTGCTGTGGCCCAAGACACTGTGGGTTTTTCAGCAGCTGCTTGTTGCTGTCCCCTTAAGTCTTTGGAGGGAGAGTCTCCATGAACACAGTTCTGTAAACACAAATTTGGGGAGGGAACCAACAAAAAAATAACCAAAAAAAAAGAAACCCTCCCAGAAACTAGTGTTGTGTTTGGAGGTTTTTTAATCCAATGAACAAACCTCTTACAAAGAAGGTACTGATGATCTTTTCTTCCTTTGCTCCCTTGCTCCCTTCCTCCTTTGCTCCCTTGCTCCCTTCCTCCTTTGCTCCCTTGCTCCCTTCCTCCTTTGCTCCCTTGCTCCCTTCCTCCTTTGCTCCCTTGCTCCCTTCCTCCTTTGCTCCTTTGCTCCCTTCCTCCTTTGCTCCCTTGCTCCCTTCCTCCTTTGCTCCCTTGCTCCCTTCCTCCTTTGCTCCCTTGCTCCCTTCCTCCTTTGCTCCCTTGCTCCCTTCCTCCTTTGCTCCCTTGCTCCCTTCCTCCTTTGCTCCTTTGCTCCCTTGCTCCTTTGCTCCCTTCCTCCCTTGCTCCCTTCCTCCTTTGCTCCCTTGCTCCCTTCCTCCTTTGCTCCCTTGCTCCCTTCCTCCTTTGCTCCCTTGCTCCCTTCCTCCTTTGCTCCCTTGCTCCCTTCCTCCTTTGCTCCCTTGCTCCCTTCCTCCTTTGCTCCCTTGCTCCCTTCCTCCCTTGCTCCCTTGCTCCCTTCCTCCTTTGCTCCCTTGCTCCCTTCCTCCTTTGCTCCCTTGCTCCCTTCCTCCTTTGCTCCCTTGCTCCCTTCCTCCTTTGCTCCCTTGCTCCCTTCCTCCTTTGCTCCCTTGCTCCCTTCCTCCTTTGCTCCTTTGCTCCCTTCCTCCTTTGCTCCCTTGCTCCCTTCCTCCTTTGCTCCCTTCCTCCTTTGCTCCCTTGCTCCCTTCCTCCCTTCCTCCTTTGCTCCCTTGCTCCCTTCCTCCTTTGCTCCCTTGCTCCCTTGCTCCCTTCCTCCCTTCCTCCCTTGCTCCCTTGCTCCCTTCCTCCCTTGCTCCCTTCCTCCCTTGCTCCCTTCCTCCCTTGCTCCCTTCCTCCCTTGCTCCCTTCCTCCTTTGCTCCCTTCCTCCTTTGCTCCCTTCCTCCTTTGCTCCCTTCCTCCTTTGCTCCCTTCCTCCTTTGCTCCCTTCCTCCTTTGCTCCCTTCCTCCTTTGCTCCCTTCCTCCTTTGCTCCCTTCCTCCTTTGCTCCCTTCCTCCTTTGCTCCCTTCCTCCTTTGCTCCCTTCCTCCTTTGCTCCCTTCCTCCTTTGCTCCCTTCCTCCCTTGCTCCCTTCCTCCTTTGCTCCCTTCCTCCTTTGCTCCCTTCCTCCTTTGCTCCCGTCCTCCTTTGCTCCCGTCCTCCTTTGCTCCCGTCCTCCTTTGCTCCCGTCCTCCTTTGCTCCCGTCCTCCTTTGCTCCCGTCCTCCTTTGCTCCCGTCCTCCTTTGCTCCCTTCCTCCTTTGCTCCCGTCCTCCTTTGCTCCCGTCCTCCTTTGCTCCCGTCCTCCTTTGCTCCCTTCCTCCTTTGCTCCCTTCCTCCTTTGCTCCCTTCCTCCTTTGCTCCCTTCCTCCTTTGCTCCCTTCCTCCTTTGCTCCCTTCCTCCTTTGCTCCCTTCCTCCTTTGCTCCCGTCCTCCTTTGCTCCCGTCCTCCTTTGCTCCCGTCCTCCTTTGCTCCCGTCCTCCTTTGCTCCCGTCCCCCTTTGCTCCCTTCCCCCTTTGCTCCCTTCCCCCTTTGCTCCCTTCCCCCTTTGCTCCCGTCCTCCTTTGCTCCCGTCCCCCTTTGCTCCCGTCCCCCTTTGCTCCCGTCCCCCTTTGCTCCCGTCCCCCTTTGCTCCCGTCCCCCTTTGCTCCCGTCCCCCTTTGCTCCCGTCCCCCTTTGCTCCCGTCCCCCTTTGCTCCCGTCCCCCTTTGCTCCCGTCCCCCTTTGCTCCCGTCCCCCTTTGCTCCCGTCCCCCTTTGCTCCCGTCCCCCTTTGCTCCCGTCCCCCTTTGCTCCCGTCCCCCTTTGCTCCCGTCCTCCTTTGCTCCCGTCCTCCTTTGCTCCCGTCCTCCTTTGCTCCCGTCCTCCTTTGCTCCCGTCCTCCTTTGCTCCCGTCCTCCTTTGCTCCCGTCCTCCTTTGCTCCCTTCCTCCTTTGCTCCCTTCCTCCTTTGCTCCCTTCCTCCTTTGCTCCCTTCCTCCTTTGCTCCCTTGCTCCCTTCCTCCTTTGCTCCCTTCCTCCTTTGCTCCCTTCCTCCTTTGCTCCCTTCCTCCTTTGCTCCCTTCCTCCTTTGCTCCCTTCCTCCTTTGCTCCCTTGCTCCCTTGCTCCCTTGCTCCCTTGCTCCCTTGCTCCCTTGCTCCCTTGCTCCCTTGCTCCCTTGCTCCCTTGCTCCCTTGCTCCCTTGCTCCCTTGCTCCCTTGCTCCCTTGCTCCCTTGCTCCCTTGCTCCCTTGCTCCCTTGCTCCCTTGCTCCCTTGCTCCCTTGCTCCCTTGCTCCCTTGCTCCCTTGCTCCCTTGCTCCCTTCCTCCTTTGCTCCCTTGCTCCCTCCCCAGAAACTGGCTACTTTCTGTCAAAGCCAATGGTCAGTGTTGGAAGGAGAAGGGAGTACTTTGGTCCTGTTGATGATCTCTCAGATCCTGCACTAAAGCAGGACAGAGAAACATTGGAGGTGTTCTGGGGACAGATTTAGATGGAGCACAACCTGGGTTTGTTTTGTCTTGGTATAATCTATTTTAAAGAGAGATTAGTTAAAGTTCCTGCTGGCCCTGACAGAAAGCAAAACTTATCCAAAGTTGTGCCTCCAAGTTTTAGGGACTCTGAGTTAAGAAAATTGGTCTAATTGGGGTATGGTGATGTTTATCTCCTTTCCCTCACCTTGCCTAGCAGGGAAAGGATATTTTTAGTTTGTTTTTCCATATTCTAACATGTCTCAGTCCAGAGCAATTTGGCCTTGCACAGACTGGGCTCTTTGTGATTAACACATTGTGTCAGTGTCTGAATCCATATTTTCTGTTTAATTCCTGAATCCATATTTTCTGTTTAATTCCTGAATCTCTTATTTTCCCATATTAGGCCTTGTCAGAGTTGAATGTTTTAATTATCAATTCAAGCCTACAGGATCTGGGGGAGTTCCCAATTAAATGTCTCTATTTAGGTGGGTTGCTGCAAGTGGTAATTCCTCCTTCATGTTATTTTGAGGTGGTTGTCTTGAGTTTAACCAGTGGGATAATAAACCCTAAATAAGTCTCAAAAAAAGTCTACTCTCATTGGAGTTTTATGCTTTTTTTTTCCTCCAGCAGTCACTTAAATTGACTGAACTTCATTGATAGGATTCACTTAAATATATCTCATTAAAGTAGATATTTTCATGTTTACCCACTAAGAGTTTCTAGCAACTAATTAGACCTGCTGTAGGGTAATGAAGCTCCTTATTATTCCATGTTAGTTGTTCCCAGAACACCCCAAAATACCAATGAAGGGGGTGGGAGGGTGGTGTGTGGGGTGAGTTGTGCATGTCTTAAATATCTTGGCCAAGGTATCACCAACCAACCATATTTGGGGGTTTTATGGCAATTTCTAGCACACTAAAATAATTTTAATATAGATTGATGTTGCATTCTGGTTTTGGTGTTTTGTTTCTTTAAACACTGACTTTCTTTACATTGCAAGAGTTGATGCTGAGGAAGTGCAGCTCAATGCAGGGAGTTTGGTCCTTGTGCTGTTCTGTGCTTTTTCAAAGAGAGAAAATAATATTTAGAATGTCACTGATTTCTCTCCTTCCCATCTACCAACTCCTACAGTGTTGAAGGGAGTGTTTTTGTAGAGGCACCCAGGTAAACACTGCCAATAATTAGAATTTTAAATATGTAACACTCCTGCTGCTGGCTGCTCAGTATTCCAAAAACTCAGGAAAACAATATTTTTTCTAGGGAATGTGTTTAAATATCCATACTGGAGTCTTCCAGAATTAAATGAGGCTGCATCTTGTGAGCATATTGGGAAATGAAGTTACATGCCCATCTCTGGGCTGGGAGATGTGGCTCTGTCAGTCCTATTTTACACAGTAAATTAACATCTTATTTAACACCTCAGTTCTCTGGATCATCCAAAAAGTTTGTGTTTTTTCCTGGTGTTCATTCTGTGGCCGAAATATTTTTTTTTCCTTTTTTGTTCTTCTGTATTTTTAATTCTCATTGCAACATTGTATCAGATTTATAAAAATTAGATTTATAAAATCAGATTTATAAAGTGATGAAACACATCCCCAGCAGTGACTTGCTTGGCCACGTTACCCCAAAGGACAGAACAGGAGATGCTGCATAACTTTGAATCATAGAATGGATTGGGTTGGAAAAGACCTCCAAGATCATCGAGTCCAACCCTTGGTCCAACTCCAGTCCCTTTACCAGATCATGGCACTCAGTGCCACGGCCAAGCTCAGTTGAAAAACCCTCCAGGGATGGGGAATCCACCCCCTCTCTGGGCAGCCCATTCCAATGCCTGAGCACTCTCTCTGCAAAGAAGTTTTTTCTGATCTCCAACTTCAATTTCCCCTGGCAGAGCTTGAGCCCATCGTGCCCCCTTGTCCTATTGCTGAGTGCCTGGGAGAAGAGACCAACCCCCACCTGGCCAGAACTTCCCTTCAGGCAGTTCCAGACAGTGCTGAGGTCATCTCTGAGCCTCCTCTTCTCCAGGCTGAACACCCCCAGCTCCCTCAGCCTCTCCCCACAGCACTTGTGCTCCAGTCCCTTCTCCAGCCTCGTTGCTCTTCTCTGGCCCCAATCCAGCCCCTCAATCTCTTTCCTCAACTGAGGGGCCCAGAACTGAACACAACACTCAAGGTGTGGCCTCCCCAAGGCAGAGTCCAGGGGAAGGGTCACTGCCCTGGGCCTGCTGGCCACGCTAGTTTGGATCCAGGCCAGGATCCCCTTGGCCTTCTTGGCCACCTGGGCACACTGTTGGCTCCTGTTGAGCTTCCTGTCCCTCAGTCCCCCCAGGTCCCTCTGCCTGGCTGCTCTCCAGCCACTCTGTGCCCAGCCTGGAGCGCTGCAGGGGGTTGGGGTGGCCAAAGGGCAGGACCTGCACTTGGCCTTGTTGAACTCCATCCCATTGGATCCAGCAGAGGGTACACCTGTCCAGGCCATGGGCTACCAGCTTTTCCAGGAGTATCTTATGGGAGACAGTGTCAAAGGCCTTGCTGAAGTCCAGATAGACACATCCACAGCCTTCCCCTCATCCACCAGGAGGGTCACCTGATTGTAAAAACTTGAGGCTCTTTCTTCTCACATATGTGGAAGGAACCAGCACTGAGTGACAGAAGAGAATGTTCTTATTAATAAGCTTCTACATTAAAATTACAGCAGGTGCAGAGGGAGAAAGAAGCAGCAGTGAGTAGAGTGTGACTTGTGTACTTTGAATTACTGTGTCAGAAGTGATGGATGGAGCAAACAATAAAATTTGACCTGTCCCGTTCTGCTTCTGAGGCTGGGAGCCTTAAGGCATTGGTAATTGGCTTCAGCCAGCAGTGTTAATGGAGGTGGATTGGAAAATGAGATTATTTGAATGATACAGGCTGCTTTACATTTTTAGTGTTCAAAAGAAAAGGCTGGAAACTCAAAGGGGCTGAAGTTGTAAGGCTTGTTCTTTGTAAACTGGCTCTTGTCCCTGGGTAATAGAGCAGGCAGAGAAGCAGTTTTGAGATAAAAGGTTCAGAGTGTGGAGAATATGAGTTATTTTAAATACTTTTGTGTGGCAGCATTTTTAAACCATGTGTGGGAGGTGCAATGCACCCAGTTTCCATTACACACATAAATCCCATTATTATCCTCAGATTGTGCACCTTGCTCAGAGGTGCCCCTGTGGAATGAAGGGACCAGAAAGCACAGCTTGGCCTTGGCATCACACACTGAGTTCTCAGTGTGGCATGAAGTGCTCAAGTCAACACAATTCTAATATTTGAAAAAAAAAAAAATCTATGCAGTTGAGATGCACAACTGAAGTGGGGTTTAAATAGTCACCCCCAAAGAAATTCTGTCACTTTAAATGTGTTCAGTGGGTGTTAGAAAGAAATGACACTGATATTACACAGGTAATACTGAGGAGGTGTTGTGGTGGCTGCTGCAGGTAGAATGATGAGCACCTTTTCCAGTGAAAAGTTCAAAATTCCCAGAAATATCTGTCCCTTGGGCTTGCACCTTGAATTGCAGCAGGCTCAGCTGCCAAGTTCTTTGCTCTGAGGTGTATCCAAGGATGGGAGTTTTCTTTACATATTTATAGCCAATGGTGGCACGTGAAAGTGAGACAACCCTCCAGTGAGATAAATAGAATATTAAAGAAAAATGTTAAAAGTGTGTCCTCAAATATTTTCAACCTGAAATAAGTGTAGAATCCCTTATTTTGCCTGTCAAACCAATGGAGTCCTCAAGCCTTTAGTCATGATTTGATATGACACAAGGTATTCTGTTCTACCCTTTGGGTAAGAGTCAGAGCATAAACAACAACCTGCAAGATTTCTTGACCCAGGTCAGAATCACAAGCCAGTTCTTGGGGTTTGTGGGCAAATTCTTGATTTTGACCTGACTCTAATAGAGCTGGAAATGGAAAATCAGAAATAAAATTGGCATAAATTGTTATTACTTCTTTTAGCTGCCTCTCTAAGAGCAACTAATCAAATTAATCAATGAGATTAATTATCTGTGGAAATGACATCATTGTCAGGCAAAAGCAACACCAGGACTAACTACACATTTCAAGCAGAATATCTAAAGATGGAAGATTGAAATCTGCAGAAAGTACAGAATAATTAATTTCATTCGCAGGGGTTCTTACTGGGGATTGTGGATGCCTTGTTTGAAAAAACTTGTCTTATTAAATACCAATTAGATCTAAAAGCCTCCTATAGATAAAGACTTCAACTTGTTAACGGACTTTTTTCCCCTCTTCACTTCAGAATTTCAAGTAATTTCAGGATGCCCTTGCCCTTTCACACAGAGGAAAAGCCACTTGCTGGAAATTCCAGTGTTGAAGTCTCTGTGTTCAACATTCTCCAGAGAGGTTTGTCAGAGGCAGGTGCCACCCAGGGAGGCAAATCCTGCAACATTCAGGGGGAAGTTTGAACTCTGAGGACTTTAAGAGATCAGATGGAGCCAATTTAGATTTCAGGGCCACTGAAATGAAAGGCTGTTCCAGCTGATGTGCTGAGTGTGGTCTGGGTTGGGCTGGACACTGAGACATGGGATGCACTTCAGGACCAAATTCTGCTGAGGATGGTAACAAAAGTCTGTCAGTTAAAAAAAAAAAGAAAACCAAAAAACAAAACAGTAGAAAATAACCAGTCAAAGCCTCTGTGAGGAGATGGAAAAGGAACATTAACCTGTCTGGAGACTTGTTTTTTCAAATCTGAGATCTGCTATCCCAGAGCCTGTATAGGAGGGTTAGTGCCAGACCATGTTTTGTTACTTAAATAGATCTTGCACAAGCAACACTGAGCAAGGGAAACCCTTTTGATTTATAGAACTCCTTGATGGGATGCCTTAAGCTCTTCCCTTTTAAGCCAATAAATCCTAGAGCACTAATTTAAAGGCTGCACTTCTCCTTAAACCTAAAAGCACGTTCTAAATCTTGCTGTATTTAGTCTGAACCCTTCTCTGGTGTCCTCATCCTGTATTTCCAGTGCCATCTCCTGCAGGGTCTCTGACTCATTTTGACATACATTTTACAATTCTTTGCCAGGTCTTGGCACTGGGAAGAAAGAATATCCTGTGCCCAAATGTGAATATGGGGTAAAGAGGTGGCACAATCAACCTTTTGGGGTTTCACATGCAAGTTTGGCTCAGTTGTGGTGGAGTATCAGTTGTGTGGCTGCTTCACCCAGGGAGGGGTCAGGTGGGGACACTTCAGCTTTCCAAGATGTTTGGGTACTTTGTTTTCAGCAGTAATTTTCCTTACAGGGGATATTGAATCCAGTCTGGCAGCTCTGAGTGTTCCTGCTGATGCCAAAGACATGGGCTGCAGGCTGAGGGCAGGTAACTGTTATGTGCTCACTTAGTTGTTTCTTTGGACCACAGAGAGTCTATAAAAAGAAAAAGGAGCTGTTCCTTGGGAAATGAAAACAGGACACAAGGCAGGTAAAGATTAACTCAGAATGCATTTATGAAGCAAGAAGGTTCTGAGCTTCATGTGGTCATACAGAGATAGGGTTTGCTGTCAAATACAGTGAAATACTAGATTAATATTAGATTAATGAAATGAGTAATATATAAATTGATGGCCAGAGGTTAGGAAAGCTGCTCTGGGGATGGGCTGTGGGACCCAGAGCTCTGAGGGCTCACTGAGGTGTCACAGAATCCCCAAATCCCTGAGGCTGGAAAAGCCCTCCAGGATCAGAGCCCACCCTGTGCCCAGTGCCCACCTTGGCCCCCAGCCCAGAGTGCCACATCCAGCCATTCCTTGGGCACCTCCAGGGCTGGGCTTGCAACTGTGCTAAAGGCTCACAACATCCCCAAAAAAATGTATTAATAGGAGATGTTCTTCTGTTCAATTAGCTCTGTGCAATTAGCAGGAAAGGTGGTCAGGATTTTAGGGGAACAAAGGCCACTTGGGGCCAGAAACTGAGACTTCAGAAGTGCCCAATGCACCACTGTGAGGGGAGTGCTGTGATCCCAAGGGTGTTTGCTCATTGGTAGTGAAATACAGTTTGCTAAGAAGTTTGTTTAGTCAGCTCTGTCAGACTGCTGCAATAATCAGGTATGAATAATACATGGCTTTAGATGAGGGGAGAGCTGTAATTCATGAATGAAGGGTGAAAAGCTCTTGCAGATTTACGGGAGAGTGTGAATCATATTTCTGCTGTGGTGATAAATTTGGCATTATTATCTACATTTCAGCTCCTTTGCTTCTCCTTGATTCCATATATTAGAGCAGTTTTCAGGCCTAAATCATAACTGCAAAGCAGCAGGAGGTCCTTTTGAGCAACCCCCAAGCTGATCTGTGACTAAAGAATTGTGATTGTGTTGGTTGGAAAAGTCACCTGAGAAGGATTCTTCACTTACCTCCATGTGGAACAACCCCACAGGTTCATGTAACACAACATTGGAATGAGGGTCAGCAACAGTTTTCTGATATTTCAATCTCACTAATTCTGATTTTTCATTGGTTTAACTTACAGCATTTCTTTTCTGCAAATAGACAGTTAATGTTGGGTTTTTTCTTCCCCTTATCACTAAAATCAACTTTAGTTTTTGTCATGATTTCCATTTTCTTTAATCAGAAGCCTTTTTAATGAGTGTTTTTCTTTTGATGCACTGGGATAAACTTCTTAATGTCATCTGTGGAAGGGAGAGCCCCCACACAGCACAGAATGGGAAGCCTTGGGGTAATCCTGGGGGCTTTGAAGTAACTGCCTGCACTGAAGCTTTTAAACTCCTGTAAAATGACTTAGACAAAAGCTTCCTTCATCACCAGTGGTTATCTGCACAGTGATGTGCTGAGTGAAACCCAGTTCAGCAGCATCTGAAGGTTTGCCATCTCATTCCTCTTCAGAGAGGACACTGTGCAGCTCCAGTACTAAATCTTGCAGTTTATCAGTAAATTGAGTGAGACTTTTGGAAGAGGATCCCAGGTGTGAGCTGACACTGGAACTCCAGGGGCTTCTTCCCTTGGGCAAAACCTCTCCAGACTAAGCACACACTGTGCTTTGAGGGTGGCAGATCACTCTGGGGGATTTATTGCTCTGTTAATCTGCTCAAGACATCATCTGTCACTGTGAGAGCTGGGAGCTCTGTCTGTGTTTTTCTCTTCGTTGTTCTTCTCTGACTCCCTCATTTTACAGCTCTGGCTTTGGGCTGGATTTGGGAGAGGATTGTTTGCCAGCTCCCAAAATGGGATTTGCTCCAAGCCTTGTGTTCCCTCTCTATCAACAGTATTTCTCTGCTTCTGCTCAGCTCCAGGATGTCACTGGTAGAAACTTTAAACCTGATCCTTTGACCTCACAGGCTTTTCTGGGTGCTTGGTTTGTCCGTTGAATGACTTCAGTTCCATCTCTGCAGCCACAATTTTGGGAAGGCAACAACAAAGGAAAGGTCTTTTCTTATTCCTTCTTTCTCTAATATCAGCTGGTTCCCTTGATTTTGGGCTTTCTTTCCCCTCCTTATTTTCAACAGAACACTTTTCTGCCTCTGCAGGTGGAGGCTGTGCCCAGGCAGTGCCCAACCTCCTCAGAGCTGCACCAACCACCTCCCTCAGTGCTGAATTAACTTCAAAAAGTCACCCCACTTCCACCCCCACCTCTATTGTCATTCCATCCCAGGGCACAAGACACTTTATCATGATATCAATACACTTTCTACTACAGGTTTTATATTTAATAGCCAAAAAGCTTCCTCCTTCCTGAGCATCATCTTCGTTTTGGGAGCAGGGAGGAGCTGGTGGGAGGAGCGGAGCAGTCACACATCATTACACACAGGGTATGGTGAGGATGGAAAAGGCAACAATGAATGCAGGGAAAGCATTTTCTGGGAGGCTGGAAAGGAAAAGCAGTTTTATAATTCATGTTGGGTGCCCTTGCTGCTGATGGTGAATTTAGTCTTGATCTTGGCAAATCAGTCACACTTAGAGAGTGACAGGGAAATGTAGTGCTGGTGACAGCCTGTATTGTGAATATTTTTCAGGTCTTGGCTGGAGCACAGTTGTAGCCCAAAATATAGGCTCAAGGCCTTGCTAGACAGGCAATCCTGTCAGGGGCAATTGTGACAATCTAAACTTTCTTAAATTAAATGCTTTTTCCATCTGGAGAGTTGTACAAATCAGCCACGTTCCCTCAGTTTGCAGCCACCAGCCTGTGTGTTGCCCAGGGATGGATTTCTTGCCTTCAGCATCTCTCTGACAGCACAGGTCACCCATTCTCCTCTCATTTTTAAACCAAATGATCCTGATCATGGTCTACTTCTCAGCACCTTGATGAGGTGGAACCCTCCCTGCTGAGATGAGGCAACTGAGAGAGCAGGGGAATGTGTCAGGGCAATGAGGCTTTATCCCTGTGGTTGGAATGAAAAGGGACTGGTGCCTTTCCTGGGGGATGGAGGCCAGGACTTCCTTCCTTGTAAATGCCTCCCCATGGAAGTGAGGGCCCCTCCAGGCTCCCCAGGGCAAGGGAGTGGGTGCTGCAAAGTGCTGCCCTGACTCTTTATTTCACATAATCCAACAGCCCCTTCAGTGTACCAAAGCCAGGCAATTAAAGTGTTTACATTCATCTCAACATTCAACACAGTGAATTTTTTTTGGGGGTGTGTGTGCACCCCATTCATTGTGAACAGCTAAGACAGGTCAGTTTATGCTTCTGTCCTTGTATTCTGTTTCACTCAGAAGTAAATGACATTTTCCAATTCCAAAGGGTCCACTATTATTTATGAGGTCATTGTAGGTGTCATGGCAGGGAAATACCTTTAATCTTCTGGAGTCAAAGTGTTCTTTTGGAGATAACATCTAAGTTTGGTTAATGAGTCACTCACTCTTGATTAATTTATCCTGGCCAATAAGAGGATTTATGCCATGAGCTTCATCTGCCCAGTGACCAGCTGGAGACTGGGAGTGTATGAGCCCCAATTAGTAACTTTGCTCATGTCCAGACTACATGACAAGTTCTGTATTTCTATTTTGTGTTTCCTTAATGTAAACTTGTTGGATTTTAAGCTGGTGTGTTAAGTGAAGTAAAACTGAGGAGTTTTGAGCACTTGGTGTTCCTCATTTTGTGCAATTGGTTGCAGAAAAGAGTGAAAATATTTTTTTACTTTTCTAAAAATCTTATGGCAATTCAGCTCTGAGGATTAGGGGGTATTTTCACCAAATTTATGGCTCATGGGCTTTTCCAGCTTGAAATAATTTGTTTCCAACCCTTCCTCTTGCTAAGGGACAGCAGTTCCATTGCCAGTTCTAGTGCCAGTCAGTCAATGCAGGTGCAGGTGAGACTTGCCAAGAGCCAGTTTGGGTGTTTGAACCAGTGAGTTTCTGCAGGAATGTTGTCACATTTGTTGATTTATATTGCCAGGAGTCTGTGGGCATCTCACACAGGGCTGTGAAATGCTTTGCTTGGTCAAGAAAAGTGTGTAAGAAAAGCAAAGGAGGCTTAAAGTCACGCTAGAGAGGACTGAATTTTTAAGAGTTGGGAAACAAATGAAAGTCTGGAAAAAAAAGCCTTTATTTGAGTGCAGGTTTAGTGCTTTTATCTGGTTAATTGGGTGTTGTCATCTCTCTGGATTTAAATAGCATTGCTGACTTTATACAACCCATTATACTGTGTGCTGGTGCAGAGCATTTGATATTTCCTGCTGCAGAATTGGCTGCACTTGAGCAGTAGTTTGTATTTATACCTTTATAAATACACAGCATTTTGACTCCTTTGTGGATGAAAGGAGCCATATAAATGGTAATTTCGTTGTATCATTGTCTTACTGAATATTTTTTTTAAAAATACTTATTAGGATGGATGTAGTACATGAGGCAATTAATCAGGCTAGTCAATTAAACTGCTTTGGGGTTTTTTTAAGGATTAATATGTTTCCTTGTGTTTATAGAGCATACAATATTCTTCTTACAAAACCTACTTGGATATAAGTGTTTATTTCTTACCTTGTGTTGCACCAAGATTGAATCAACTTGTCATTAAAAATACTCCCAAAATTATAAGCTTTTTTGAGAAATTTAGTGCTCTGGCCCATGGTAAGAGTAGTTTATATTAATTGTAGAGGGTTTTTATTTAGGAGACATGTATGCAATAGAATATCATATTAGAATAAAACAAAAATGCTTCAACTTTGGAGGAGATTCTTGAAGATTTCTTCAAAGTCCCTGCCCTTTTTTCCTGCTCCCACAGGGACAGATGCTGAAGGTTCTCAGACAGTCTCACTGTTGAACTCACTCAAGTAGCAAAGCTGAAGTAAAACGTCTGTTGCAAACTAGAATTTTGTGTTTCTTGTTATGCACTTCATTAAACTAGAGGGGTTTGTTTTAGATAAGCATTTGTCATCTCCATGTCAGATTTCTGAAAGAACATGGTGAATTAACAGGATGTGTTTAATGCAGTCCTGACAGAAAGGTTAATGAGAATTCAGAAGGCATCAAGAAGGAGAATAATACATAGATGAAAACTGCAAGGAACCAGAGTGAGTTGTAGTTTGACTTGTCTTAAACAGAGGGATGTGTTGTTGTGCAGGGAATGAAGCAGTGGGGATTCAGCACTGCCTGTCAGTCCATCCTGCAGCAGGATCTCCAAGGTGGGTGCCCACTGGGCTGGATTGTTTTGCCAAGAAGTGTTTGGGGCAGCTCTTTCCCCCTGCCTGCTCTGAAGGGAACAGATCTGTGCATCTGCCTGGCTGAGATTCTGCAGGACCAAAGCCACGTGGCTGGGAATGCCAGAGGGCACAGTGGGAATGCCAGAGGGCACAGTGGGAATGAGGGCACAGATCATGGGCCCATCCTGAGGAGGTGGGTGCTGGTTTATGGCCACCACTCTGTCCCATCATGACCTGCATTTGGCCAGTGCAGTTACTGGCAGGACTGAGCACAGTGAAGCATTTGGCTTCCTTGCACTTGCAGAACCTGCATGTTCCTGTGGCTCAGGGAAAGCCCCAAGGAGTTCCCTCTAAAGCTGCAAAGATTTCCTTTGGAGGGAATGATCAAAGCATAGAGGAACAAAGTTTGGGTGGTTTCCTGCCCCTGAGCCATCCGTGCCTGGTGACCTGCCCTGTCCCGTGGGCAAAGAACACACCCTGTGAAGGTGAGTCAGCAGTAAGGAAGGATTGCAAATACAGTGTTTGTTGCCTTTGGGAAAGCTCCCAATGTGGATGATGATAATCACAGGGCTGCTTTTCTAACTTGATTAGGATCACAGTTGTGGCTGCCAAATCAGACAAATTGGCATGTGACAGTCGGAACTTAAAAACCCATCAATTATATCAACTCCTGCACTGAGGACAACCTGATTGCTCTTGCTGGGAGTTCATTTGGCTGGTGTACATTTTGTATCGAAAGCCAGTATTGTTTTTAAAGTCCTTCCTTCTGTAGCCAAGGTTAAAATAGGAGAAAAATCAGTTATTTACATCATAGAATCATAGAATAGAATCATAGACTCATAGAATGGATTGGGTTGGAAAAGACCTCCAAGATCATCAAGTCCAACCCTTGGTCCAACTCCAGTCCCTTTACCAGATCATGGCACTCAGTGCCACGGCCAAGCTCAGTTGAAAAACCTCCAGGGATGGGGAATCCACCCCCTCTCTGGGCAGCCCATTCCAATCCCTGAGCACTCTCTCTGCAAAGAATTTTTTTCTGCTCTCCAACTTCAATTTCCCCTGGCAGAGCTTGAGCCCATCGTGCCCCCTTGTCCTATTGCTGAGTGCCTGGGAGAAGAGACCAACCCCCACCTGGCCAGAACTTCCCTTCAGGCAGTTCCAGACAGTGCTGAGGTCACCTCTGAGCCTCCTCTTCTCCAGGCTGAACACCCCCAGCTCCCTCAGCCTCTCCCCACAGCACTTGTGCTCATCAATCATCTGATACAGTTTGAGCGTTCAAAGTTGTGTTCTTGATGGGAAGAGGAAAGAAGAAAATCTTAGTTTATCACAGCTAATTATACAAGCCTTATTACAACTGTCATCTGCAGTAATTTAGTCACTTTGTTCCAAACTCTGTGGCTGCGTTCGGTTAAAATGTAACATTCCTCCTTCCAGCATCCCTATGATGCAATATAATGATTCTAAAACAAGAGGATGAGCTGCTTTTGGGTAACTGGCTTGTAAAAGACTTGTATTTCAGGATCTTTTCCCTTATTGCACAGGAACAAGAGGCACCAGAGCTTGAGGTGCTTAACAGTTGTGACCTTAAATGCTCTGACCTTCCTGAGAGGTGCCACCCTCTTGGCACTGAAGGACTTTTATTTCTTCCAGTTTCTGAATTCAGATTTTGAGCTTTTCCTAACAAACAGCTTATTTGAGCCATTTAAAACATCAAAAGAGGTGTTTCTTGGCTTGGGTACATCTTTAATTTAAAGCAGATTTATTAAAGGCCAAGCCAGGATAATACTGCAAAAGGATTAGCTGTGCTTACTTGATTTCTGAGCAAACAGACTAATTCTGCTTTCTTTGTATGGGTGTATTCTCAGTGAGTCCATTCAGTGAGCATTGAACTGGGCCTGGGGTTTGGGGTTTTCCTTTTTTTTGTTGGTTTTTTTTTTTGATTTCTTGTTGTTTCTATTGTCTTCTTTAGTAATCAGAGACGTTGCTGAAAGCTTTAACTTCAAAGCCTAAGCCTGCTTACTCCCCCTTGGTTGCTATGCTCCAAAAGGCATTCCCAAAGCTTCTTTTCTAGTAACTGTCAAATGTTTTGTTTCAGCCTTCTTAGCACTGAGGCTCCAGCTTGGCTTTTGTTTTGATTTATTCTTCAGAAAATAGAAATTCTGAGAACTCAATTAAAAAAAAAAAAAGAAAAAACAACAAAAAAGGCAAGCTGACATTGTTAGCACTTCAATCTTGTTGCTATTCTGGAAGCAGCCAGAGCAGAGGTAGTGCAGGATGCTGTGTGCTTTTCAATTGTTCTTACACTTCAGAGCTGCTCTGCCTGTAAACAACAGAGAAAAACTCTCCCTGAGATCTGGAAGTTTGCTTGATAATGTTCTTTTCATCCATCAGTCATGAGGAATGAGCAGTGCTGGGGCCACACCATGGTCAGTGAAATCTGGGCAAGCCCATTGGGAACTAGTTAATGTAACAGATGTGATGGGACAGGAATGGGATAACCATTCTAGAGGAGAGGATTGGCGTCCTGATATTTATTATCAGGGAATAAGGTATTACTTGGGAACAGAAAAACTCAGGCTGACCTTCACCTCTCAGGTGCAAAGACAAAGCTTGGTTAGAAGATGATGATACATTGGAAAACCAAGCACACATGCTGGGAAAACTCACATTTCCAGCTTTGGGGCCTGCAGGACTTGGTGGTGTGTTTGGGCTGGGACTGGGAGCACAAGTGAGCTCTGAGTTTGCTGCCTACTGCACCACCAAGCTGTTAAACAAAGCAGGGTGCTCTTTCACTGTGTCCTTTCCCACACACACACCATTTTAATTCACTCCAGAAATAAAATTGCAGTGAGTTTTAAGAAGTCATTGCTAGCAAAGGCTGTCCAAGCTCAGAAGCCCAGAGGGCAGTGCCTGGTCTGACCCTTGTTCTCTGCCTCTCCTGGAAGCTCTCCAGACCCTTTTCCACATGGATTCTGATGTTTCCAGATACTTCCTCATTCTCCCCAATAATTTTATAGCACATGCCTGGGATGCACAGAACTTTATGAATATAGAATCACACAGTGGTTTGGGTTGGAAAGGAATTTAAAGAACTCATTGCAATCCCCCTGCCATGGGCAGGGACAGCTTTGACTAGACCAGGTTGCTCAGAGCTCCATCCAACCTGGCCTTGGACTGGGATGGGGCAGCCACAGCTTCCCTGGGCAAGGTGACACTCCAGTTGAAATGTTGCTTGTTCTTTGTGCCAAGGTTGCTAGAGAAGGAATAGGCAGCATAAAACAAATTCAAAACTTGTTCACCAGAGTTTCAGGGGCTGAAGCAGCTGTAGTAGCAACTTTTCTTTGACTTTGATTTGCAAACATACAGATCTCAGGGAGAAGGTTGAGCTGTTCTCAGAATCCCATCCCCGAAACCAAACTGTCAGGGGCATCAGACACCTCAAAGTAAGTGCAAACACAGTACTGAATACTTTGGGGAGAGCTGCTTGGGAGGTTTTTGGGCTGCTAAATTATTGCCATCATCCCAATTGCATAAAAGCCTGCAGGGGATATGCCCAGCCCTTACAGTGGTCACCAGCTGCTGCTTTTTGTCCAGATATGGACACATGGATGTGGGAATGGCTGCCTGGATGGAGCGTTGCCTCAGCTGAAATCCAGCCTGGCACAGTGCCATGCTCTGTTTAAACTGTTATTGGCTGGGTGGGACCCTGTGCTGGAGGATCTGAGTGTGTTGAGTTGCCCTCCCTGTGCCATATGTAGGAGGTTGTTCAGCTGGGAAGAGGAGGGTCTGTGTGTGCACAGAGCCACAGATCGTTACCTCTTGATTATATCCCTGTTATCTGATGCCTTGTCTCCATGAGAGGAATTAAATTGCCTTTAGTAATTTGAAGCAAGCAAAAATGACAAATCATCATTCTCATGTGATCAGTAAATGGCTACAGAATGAGAATGCATCTCAATTAGGTGGTAAATACATTTCCAGCAGCATCGATCGCTCCAAGTCTCCAGTTGTTTTTCTGGGATTTTCTTTACTTTTAAACTAAGATGGCTTTGGTCTATTAAAAAGAAAAAAAAAAAGAGGTAGCTTCATTCCACTTTGAATAGTGCTATTAGCAATGATCTCTCAGCTCACAATTATGAAGAGTTAGAATAGGGAATGATTTCATAGAGATAAAAGCAACACAGTATGAATCTGGGAACGAGAGAAAACAAAAGCAGTAGGCAAGTGGTTTTTGAAGTCCATGTCTTGAGATATGGCAGACCAGTGTGCTGCAAAGCAAAACTCCCCTGTGCAACTAGGAAATGGTCATCATTAGTGAGCTGTCATGCAAATCCTGCAGGAAGACAAAGGACTGAACATTTAGCAAGGGGAAAACTTTTGTGGGTGAATGGAGAATCTGGGTTATAAGGTACTATTTTTTTTTTTTACTAAGCCAGCATTGCTGCCTACCTTTGCATTTGGATTCTGATCCTGCAGGTATTCCTGACTGAAAAATTAGCATCTCCAAAGACAGTTCCTAGCAGTAATTACCAGGCATGGTGCATGGGTATGCCATGCACTGTGGCATCCTGCAGAGATGCCCAAGGCAGTGCCAACCTGCAGCAGTGAGTCCCTGAGCTCTGGCTGGGCTCCCTGGGAGCCAGAGCTACCCCTTGGCCATGGGGGACTGGGCATCATCTCAGCACCTCAGCTCTGCATTTGTGCTCAAGGAACCAGCTCGTACCTCCCAGAGAGTGGGCACGACCTGGGTACCCAAAAATGGTCTGTAGAGTCACCAGAATCAGAGTGTAGCAGCCTTTGCATCTGATGTCCCAGGAGGAGAATGGGAGGAGAGCAGGGTGGTTTGGAGGATCGAGCCAGGCTGGTGCTTTATGTTAAATCTCAGTGAGAAGGAGGGATGGGTGTCTTTGTTTTGACTTGACCATTCATAGTGACAGAAGTGCCTTGTCTTAATTTGCCATTTAACTCGTCTTGGTCTCATCAGCCAGTGAAAGAAAAGTTGAAATCTGCATTGCACAAATGTTTCAACTTATGAATTGACTCTTCTGGGTCAAGTTCCAGCCCTGTTTGGCCTCCACTTCTTAAATAAGGACCTGAATTTCTAACAGGATGGTGAAGCAGCTGAGATATGCCCATACACACCCCCTGGCCTAGGTGTTTGTAGAACTGGCATCTAAATTGTGAAAACAAATTCAATTTCTGTATGACACACAAGATTTTGGTGCCTGGAACTGTTTTCTTGTTTGTTCATAGAATGGGAACCATTTGTTTTCATTGTCTCATTGCATTAGTAAATGGCCCCTCAAATGTCCTCCACCCCCATACCCAGTGGTGTGTCCTTACATGCCATCCAGCTCATGCAATTAAATGCATTTTTTAAAAAATTTCCTCTTACACATTGAGCTAATTACCACTTGTTCCTTGGGGCAATTTGGTTTGTATCAAAGCAGATTTTTGTCCTTGGATGGTCTGGGCAGAAGTGCCCAGGTCAGCTGAGTGCTCTGTGTGAGTTGAGGGGGCAGTGGCAGGAGCAGAGCACACCATCATTTGCCTGGTTTGCAGCCCTGCCACTCAACCCTGAGATGGTCCAACATGCCTACAAGCAGCCTCCTTACACACTCTAGCCAGATGGGGAAATGGGGCTTATTTTTTTATTTATTTATAAAGTCTCAGCTATTTTATTTTATTTTATTTTATTTTATTTTATTACTTACTTACTTACTTACTTACTTACTTACTTACTTACTTACTTACTTCATGGACTCTGTTTCAAAGCAGAGCTGACCCTTTACTGAGCAATCAGGCTCTGTGTTTTCTAAAATAACTTTGTGTTTGATCCATGAATGGAAGGAGTCCCTTCTGTTCTTCTACTGAGAACATAAAGTCTATTTTTAGGGAGGTGAGCACAGTTTTAATCATAATGCAGAGCCACAAAATATGCAATTAATGCCATCCTGAATTGCATGGTTGCTCCCTGTTGCAGCTCATTCTTTTCTAAAGCCCAGGAACTTATTTCTTATTGTAGGATGAACTATTTGCTTTCCAGTTGTTCTGTAGAGATGGTAGTTGATCCTTTAAACTCATGCTCTAATAGTCTAAAACATGTGATTACTGGTTGCAAATGGCTGAGGTCTAAGAAAAAAATAGTTTAAAATTTTAAAAGTAAATTAAAAAAAAAGAGATGGTGTTGCATTTTAAAATCTTAAAGTGTTCAATCCCAGTTTTAGGGACCTGAGCCACGTGTTTGGAGCACCTGCAGTTGGCAACATTACTGATGTCACCTCCTGACTTAGCCTGGCATTTAAAGATTGCCTGGGTCTGCCCCTCCCCTTCTGCTCCCTGGTTGTACCCAGAGGGCCAAGTCCTGCAGCTCTGCCTGGCTGGAGCTGTGGGATTGCAGAGTGCAGAGCAATTCTGGTCCGTGGAGCTTTGCTGGGTGAGACCTTTGGGTGTTACTGCCTTTGGCTGCATCAATCTGTTCAGCCTGTTTGATATCAGTGCCTTGCAACTGGGTCTGTCTCTTCTTGACCCTCCACTTGGAAGCTGCTCCTCTTTTCTAGCAGCTCATGAACCACCAGCCTGTCAGCTCAGTGTGCACTGAGAGATATCCTCAAATATTTGTTTTTTACCTGGGACATAACAAGGTCCTTCATGTCATTCCTTGCAAAAGGGGAGTTTCTGAGCCCACCAGCTAGAACATCTGCTTCAAAGCTAGAGCTGGCACATGTTTTAAAAGGTCTCAATATGTATTTACACAATAGATTGGTTGTGTTAATTAGAGTTTATTCCACCACTGGTATGCATGCATAACTCCTATTAATATCAGCAGCAGTTCTGTATTCTCATAAGGAGAACAGAGCTCCTAATTAGAGCTCCAGGATTTTAAGATATCTTTGTACAGCTTTTATTGCAAAGATTAAGTGCTGTATGTTTTCCTTGTAGCTATTCTAATAGAAAACAAATGATAATTTTTTTAATTTAATTTTTCCCCCAGCCTCCCTTTTATCTCTATTGCAGTAACAGGAGTCAGTCCCATCCTGGAGCAGCACATGGGACCTTCACCCAGAGGGTGCCCAGAGGGGTGAGATGGCCAGACCAGGTAGAAAAGAGCCTGCTCTGGCCATAGAAGGGCCCCAAATGGCAATAGGAAAACACCTGCCAAGTGGTCAGTCCTGGCCCAGAGCTTGGTCTGTATTTTCAGTGCCCTGTGTGAGGCACAGAGCTCTGGCCCAGGGCAGGGGCGTTTGCAGAGCAGCAAAGAGGCAGCAGAACCCATGGCAGGGAAAAGTACCAAGGGACCACGTGCCCAAAATTTGAGACTCATGTGCATCAGCATCTGGCTTTTTACCAGCATGAATTCACGTGATTGACTTTGCTGCCTCCCAATCCTGTTTTCAGGATTTCAAGTTTTAATTCCCATTAAAACTTGTGTGTGTCCAGCAGGATGCAATGGGAGTGCACCAGCTGACATTTCTTTTGGGGTTTGCAGAAAACATACTGAACCTGCTTTGTTCATTGTGACAAGTTAAAAAAACCCCACACTTGGTCTGTGTTCCAAATACAGTTGTTTGGGGATTTTTTTTTTCCATCTGATGAAAACTGGAAGCACAGGCTTATAAAGAAAATAGTGATAAGAGTCCCAGCTCTGGAAGCAATGGCAAGCACTGCTCTAAAGCTTGTAAACAAACAGCCCCTCTCAAAGGGGTGTCTGAATTCCAATGGATTCTAATTATCTGCTAGGACAGATAGGCACAAAACACTACTGATATCAAGAAACTCTGGACTAAAAATATATACATGCTGTAATTTCAGGAAGTTTTAGCTTCTGCCTCTGGCAGGTACTGAGTAAAAGATAAGGTGGAAAATAATGAGCTTTTGTTATTTGTATGTGTGGATTCGAAGAGACATATTGTGAGTGAACAAAAGATGCACCATAAAACAAACAGGGCACTGAAATCTTTCTGGGTGAAATGTGAAAAGCTGTAGGGTGCTAAAATTGCAATGCCTTCCAGATGAGAGCACTGCTCAACCACAGAGGTTTAGAGCCACTGCTGTTAATATGATATGATATTTCAGGGCTTTAACATACATTTTAATTAGTAGACTGTAAAATTTAACCTCCTATTTAAATTTTCACTCTTTCTCAAGAGACTTCATGTTTATCTTTGTCCTGTATATTATCTGCTATTTCCCACATACTCTCCTGTTTAATTCACATTAAATGTTTAATGCCATAGAAGTTTGGAACCCAATGCCTTCTGTATTAGCACAATGACAAGAAAGTTTCAATAATAGATTTTTGAGCATGAATCAGTCAGGAGTTGGTCTTTAATGATCCTCTGAGTCACTGCCAGCTCAGGGTATTCTGTTGCCAGTGAAGGTGCTGTCAGGCCTTGGACACTTTGCTGCATTTTAAGCAAACACAAGAGTTGCTCGTGTCAGGATGCAAAGCTCTTCAAGGCATTAATGTTCTGGGCTGCCCACAAAAACATTCACTAGCCAAATACAGGGGAAAAGATGACAGAAACTTATGCAACAATATCATTTTTAGGTTAGATCTGAGCCTGGCTGCCAAATGGTGAAAAGCAGCATAAAGGCAGAGACACGCTGTTTTATTGCATCATTAAAACAATATCGAGGTTCTCCTCCAGCAGGGACTGCAGGCTGGAGACTAACAGACAAGAATAAAATAGCTGGGAATAAATTTTATGTAGCTATTTCCTTTCTCCCTCAAATGTGAATGCTTATGCAAAACACATTGCTGTAGATTCACTGACAATAAAGAGGGAATCATTATCCGAGCAGAGGATTCTCAGGGGAACCCTTTAACCAAAACACACTCCGCAGTAATTTCCCACATCTTGGTTGAATAAATTAATTTATGAATTTTCCATGAATATGTTCAACCATTTCTCCCCTCATATATTTTATGGATCTCCATATACATTTAGCAACAAATAACAGAGCTGCTTTTCCATTTGCAGTAAAAGAGTTTAGAGATGTTTATGTGGGCCTTGGGGTTCCGAGTAAACAAATGCAGTTCACACACCAGGGAGGCAGCAGAGAAATCCAAAGCTTGCCAGACCCAGGGAGCTCTCCCAGAGAGCTGAGGGACATCCATCCCATCCCACCAGCAACCCCTGAGATCAGGGGGATGAGCCCCAAGCTGGGGGCAGCTCCCAGTGAGTCCTGTGAGCTCTCAGTGAGTCCTGTGTGCAATCACTGCAAGGAGATTTGTCCCTCATGTCTGCAAAATGTGTAATGTCCCTTTGCTGTGAAAGACTGAGAGTTTGGATCATTCCTCCATTTAATGTTTGTCCACGTACTGTGTGTCATTTTATTGTCCATGGTCTGGAGAAAGCCAGCAGGCTGCTTACAGACTGTAGGTCCAGTGGCAGAATACTCCAAAAATGTCATTTCTGCTCCCCAAGACGTCGTCTGGGGCCTCTCTGCCTCAGAATATCACTTAGTGAAGCTCAGCAATGGCATTAAATCCAAAGCTGAGCTGCTTATTACAGTAAGGAAGCACAACATCACATGGAAAATAAGGTATCTCCATGCTTTTCATGAGGGAAGGAATCAACAGTTACATACAGTCATTAGGTGTTGAAGAATCATCTGTATTACCCTAATTTAAAATATAAATTAATCTTCATCCCCAACACCAAACATCCCAAACAAGTATGGTGGGAGAGTGGTTAATCCTGTGTGTAAACTTACTCACATGTGACTGTACCGTTCAAATTTAGCTCTCCTTGCACTCAGATGCTCCTAAGCAGTTTCTTTTTTTGGTGTATTTTTAGCTATTTGTTTGTCATTTTTATCAATCATGTGGAAAGCTGAGGGGAAAACTGAGGAAAAACTTGCCGTGCTGTTTCTAAGTATAAAACTCTTTCCTTCTTAACTACACATAATAATGGGCTTGAAATAGGCTGTGCCATCTTAAAGGTGGCATTTGAAGTATAATTTCTAATGCTTAGACACATAATTTACATTTATTATTTGTAATAAAATATGTAAGTAATTGATGTTCTGTAAGGGATTAAATGATCAACTCCAGCTGCAGGAAGGAGATTTATGTCTGTGTTCTCAATAACACACTGACTATCAGAATTGCCTTCCAGGACTGTTCTCCTTTCCTTCTGCTGTGCTTTCTCTTTGTGCTCTGTGCAAAGTGTGTTTCTGGAGCAAACAGATGAAGAAAAAAAGTACATTTATTCCCTTCAGTCTTGTGCAAGAGCTTCGTGTAAATGCAAGTTCACTTGCACATGTTTGTGGCCGTGCATTTCTGAACTCAGAAGGGCAGAACTTCAGGGAGAGCAGAGTCACCACTGGGCATGGAGGCTGGGAGAGAATGGCAGCAGAGTGGCATGTGGGCACAGGAGAATGGTCTCCTGCTGCTGGATTAGAGCTTGGGCAAAGAGGAGCCCTTTGAGCAAAACCAAACAGAGGCAAAGCCAAGATCTTTGCAGTGCTTTCAAAGCAGGTGTTTGTCTTGTGACATCATCCTGCTCTGTTCTCTTGGCTTCCACTGCAGCCCAACAGCAGAGGGTGGTGCTGTGGTTTCCAGCAGTGCCTGTTGCTCCAGGAGCTCCCACTGCACCCTCTGTGGTCCTGCCATGGGCTCAGCCTGTGTGTCCTTCACCCTTCAGAAGAGCTGCACGTGCCAAAACACGTCGTGTCACGCTGTGTAAATGTGTCCCCTGCTTTTACATGAGTCATGGAATTAATCTATAATAAACCCCAGACTTATCCAAGGGGTTTTACAGCCCAGCATTCCCATTTTGCCTGGCAGGAGGCAATCCCTGCAGGGAGGATCACCAGCAACACTCCCCTGTGCATTAAAGGCCCTCTGATTCTGCTCTGGTAAAAGCAGGGCTTGGAGAAGGTGACAAATGGAACTGAATTGAGGGGTTTGGGTGTCAAGCCAAGGAGAGCTCCTTGCACATCTGTGCTTCTGCTGCTTTGTGCTGTTTTCTTTTACTTCATTTTATTAGTACCTTAGTCCAGCCTCCAGCCACTTGTTTCAACTTTCTGTGCTGCAGATTCCAGGGAAAAATGACAACCCCTTATGAGGCACATGGAGAAGTGCAAAACTCTGCATAGGAAGTATCTGTTGTTATCTGTGATAACAAAAACACATTTGCAACAGGGACTGCAGTTCTGCAATGACTCCAATGCTATCACTGATAATGCAATTTCTCATTTAATCCACAGCTGCTGCTTTTGTATTTTCTTCTAACTCCAAATGAATTCTTGGTTTTTTTCCATGTTTCTAGTGCAAGCTGGAGTTTCATGCATGTACTTCTGGCAAAAGCCTCACAGCTCAGTGTGAAGGGCCCTGCCCTTGCCCTCCAGGACCTGAGAGTTCAAAGCACAGGATGGAGAAAACGGGTAAGTTAAGCTGTTAATGAAGTTATGGCAGATTAATTGGCTCCTGCTGTGTTCATAGAAAAATGTGAGAAAGACTTTTCTTATCTAGTATTTTTTATATATAAGACTTTCTGAGAAACAGATAAAGTACAACTAATGGTTTTCTAAACAGGTAATGCTTTCAAACACATAAACTGCTGCAATATTTACACTCACTTGATGGAGTCTCACAGGAGAACTGAGTTCTGGCTAATGAGCCTCATGCTTGAGTGAAAATACTTTTGAATGAAAATATTGAAGAATCATAAAATAAGATAGAAAAAATTGCTACTCGATGGTTCATTTTTTTTGAGTCAAAAAAAATCAGTAGCCTCTGTGTCAACCAAAAAGTCATTTAAAGTCCCACATATGTATTATATGGGATCTGAAATATCATATTACTCTTTATTTTATTGATGCCATCATTAGAAGTCAAATGTATATGAGAGATGTATGTATCTGTATTTATGGTTTAGATTGTTTCAGTAATCCAGAATTTTAAATAATGGTCTATAAAACTGAGGGTTGGAGTCTGAGCACAAATGGCCCTTTTCTCTGCCTCTCTGGTGAGTTCTCTGTGCAGGTCTGGGAGCCTGGTGAGCTCATTCAGCCCCAGGTCCTTTCCAAGGAAGCAGCACAAGCTGCCCAAGAGTGACCTGTCCCAGGGAATCAGCTCCAGCAGGAGAGACTGACTGAAAGCACAAGTGCAGCAGCAGGAGGGGAAGTGTCATGGGCAGGTTCTCTCTCAGAGTTTCCTCCCTGCTACGAGAAAAGCCTTTTGGAAGGAAAAGAGTTGTGACTTTGGCTGTGGTTTTTTGGTTTGAGTGCAGATGTTCTGGTGAGAGTATTAATCTGCTTTTAGGGCTGTTTTTCAGGCCAGTGTTGTGTCCCCTCCCTGAGGAGTGCTGAGAGGGTTAACCCACTGACAGCTGCTGTGCAGCATTAGCAGCTCACAGAGACTTGCACAGGGTCTGCTCTGTCATGTTAAGCAGTGAAATGTGTTTATTTCTCTTGTCCATCACACGGAGTACAAAAAACATGAAGCTCTAACAATGATCTGCTTGACACCAAATGTTTAGGAGCTTCTCTTCCCTCTTTCTCCTCCCCACTGCAGACTGGCACAGAAACAGGGGAAACGTTGAAACAACATTTCTTCTGGTTGGTTCAGGCCCTGTCCTTTCCCCTGCAAACACTGATGGTCCTGCTGGTGCCTCTCCCTCCACACAAAGTCTCCTCTACTTTCTAGAACAAGTGGTTCTCCAGCCTACATTTTGAAAATCCAGATTTATTTCATTTTTTGAAAACTGCAGGCATTTTTCTGCCCAGCTCTCAAACTTCCACAAGGTGTTGTAGGTGCCAATGTTCTGAAATCAATAGAGACCTGGAGTATCTTTATGTGGCTTGAATCTTTTGGTTACAGTGTGCCCACTGATAAATGGCCTTATTCATATTTTCTATTTCTTGTAGCCTTTATCAGGCTGCAAGAAATATTTCTTTTTCTTTGTCCTTTCTATTTCTTTGCCCTTATCAGAAAGAGTATCAGATTAATAAATCTTCAGTGACATTTTAAGCTCACAATTTCATTCACACAAGAGAAAAAAGATTCTAATAACCCTTATCTTGATAAATGCAATTTGACAGGGTATATGTATTCTGAAACCCAGGCTTTGTTTTGCTTGACTCTCAGCTCTAACTCCAGCCAACAAAGCATTAATTTAATGAATTGGGTGATCTGCAGAGCAACTTTCCTGAAGGCTTTTTCAAGAGGCCAAACTTGAGCCAGCAGTGCCAGCCATTGCTTGGTGACAAGGATGTTGTTATTATTATTATTATTATTATTATTATTATTATTATTATTATTATTATTATTATTATTATTATTATTATTATTATTATTATTATTATTGTCATTATTATTAGGTGCTGAAGTGTCCACAAAGGATTTGGTATTGAGACTCAAATAATCAAAAGCAAGGGGTCTTTATAACTTGTTTTTCTTCTGGTTCTCTGAATGTGCCAATAACATTCCAGTTAAAGGTTTCCTTTCACTTCCTCAGTTCCTTTCCTCAAACATTTTCTCATCAGTTGACCCACTGAGTGTTGCTGAGTCTCAGACTGAATTATTACCTTAGAGTTATCTCCAGTCTTCACCCAAAATTATTTTATTTTCCTTATATGGTGCAATAGTATCATTAATATTGCTGAATTAGCCTAAAAGTCATATAAAATTCATATAAAAAAAACTGCACAGGCTGTTGGGCTTGGTTTCTGCTCCTTATTTTGAAGTGTAATGCTCAGTAACAAATGATAGAGGGCTAAAGCTCCTGCCTTACCCAGGCATGTCAGTGGGAAAACCCTGAGGAGAACAACAGTGCAAATCCTTCCAGCAAAATGGAAATCTTGGAGCTCCCACAGCAACTTTTTAATGCCTGTTATACAACAAGGTTAAACATCCATGGTTGGGAATGTCCAATTTGGAGACAGTTTGCATTAATCTTTACACATTCCTTCAATCATATTCAAATATTATTCCATGGTAAATTACTGCCAGAAATTAAAAATTTAAAGGAGCATTTAATTCTCAGAGTGCTGTAATTCTAAATGTCATGACCTTTTTTTTTTATGTGCTTGTGAATAAAATTGGCAGCAGCATCAAAGAGAAGGAATCCAAGTGGATGTGCTCAGGGGTGACAATTGGCTGCAGTGTCTGAGTTTTATTCCTTCCTCCTCCCAGGGCTCCCTCCCTGCTTTGGGGATGAAAATCGAGACTGATAATCATGTTAAAAATTGGAATTCTTTTATAGTGCCAACTGCTACTATGGAGACATTAATAAAATCACAGAAATGCTAGAAAAAGAAAACTACACCAGAATTATTACCTTTAATGGCAAATAACAACAGTAAAATCTTTCTACCATAAAGTTAAATCTTTGAAGAGATGGCAGGATCATGTTCTTCATGTTCTTAAATGGAATTTTGACTCAGAGTCTCAGAGGTAGAAAACAAGTCTCTGTGAGGGTATTAATGGAGGATTTTGGAAAAGAAGACAAGCCCTAATGCCTTTAATCTTTACTTTTCTAGGCCCATTTTGATTCCTTTGATTTATCAAAACACTTGATATGCTTCATGACTCCCAACAGTGTCCCAGCTCCACAATATGTTTCCATGAGAGCTGCAGATCTTCAGCTCAGCTCCCAGAGACAGAGGTTGGGCTGGAACTTGCCTGAGGTTGGCTGCCCTTCCAGAGCATTTATTTAATGCTAAAAAATGAATAAGGCTATAAATTCAACCAAGGAAAAGGACTAGACACTGACTCTCAGTGGAATTTAAGTGACAGAAATCAGGTCAGACACAGGGTCTTGCCTGCTGGTGGTTTTCAGGTGCCTCTTCCCAAAAGCTCTGCAATATTAACTAAAGTCCTCATCAAGCATAACTTATTTTGAGACCAGGCAAAGCTTCTAAAACCCCACCATAAATAAAGGACTTCAGAGAGAAACAACCAGTTTGAGTTCTTCAGAACCTGCTGCCAAAGGGAGAGATCTTTCCCTGGAGTGTTCTGTTCATTCTGCCAAAAAGCCACCACTGCAATGACCGGGGCGTCTCTTGGCAAATGGGAATTTTTGGTTGCAATAATGTGGTTCTGTGAACTTCTCCTGAACTCTGTGAGCCCTGTCTGGTTTGTGGCAGTGGTGCAGGTGCTCAGCAGGATGGGGAATGTTCAGCAGCATGTCAGGGCTCTCTCTGGCCCTGCCCTGTTCTGTGGTTTCTGAGCTAAGGCTGTCCCAGCCTGCATTTGTTGCCATCAGGGTGCAGAGCTCTGGGGCGTGAATGGTGCAGGAATTCAAAGTGGGTTCCTCCCTGTCTGCTCATTGTGTGCTTTTGACCTTGCAGAAATGCCCAAGCCAATTTCTGAGGAAATTCTATTATCTTGATCAGGGGAATGTGAGGTCAATAGACAGAAGCAAATTTATTCAAATATACCGAGTGTTGTTTAAATTTCTAAAGGGAGCCAAGGGACACATTTTTAAGTTACAAGGATAGGCCTTGGCAAGCTTGATCAAGAGTCTACCTTGTTTAGAGTATGAATTGTAGCATTTAACTACCAGCTCTATTGAGTGTGATGGATGAGAAGGTCTAACGTTCCATTCCTTTATAAAAGGAGCACTCAGTGCATGAAGTTCATCTGAAGAAACCACAGTCTTATTTCCCAAGTGAGTTGTATCACTTCTTGTGGCTGAATGACTGACAACTAAAAGAATTTAAAGGCTTGAAATCCACTTTCAACCAATATTTTGGTTTCAAATTGCTATTCACAAGTTTTCCTGACTAGAGAGTACATAATTTTAAAGCTTGTGAAGATGAAATATGTCAGGAACATGTTTGAGCTGAAATTGGTTCAGATTTGCCAGGAAATTTCTCCTTTTGTGGTTTTAGCTCTGAAAAAAAGACTCTACTCACAGAGAATTTCCATGTAAATTACTTACTTGAGTTTCAAACTCTGGGAATATTAAAACAAAAGCATTCTAAAGTTAAGGTTACCAAGAGTTCCAAAGCTGGGGTATATCTCATGAAAACTGGGAGGGGTTTTTTCTCTGGACTTCCTTAGTAAATAGTGGATTTATTAGCTCTAAACTAGTCAGGATCTGATATTTTTGCTCCAAAATTTTCTGTATGAATGCAGTGATTTGGTTTTTTAATCAGTTATGGGCTGAAATGACTTTACCCAAGTAAATCTGAGTTATGTAGTTTCTGTCAGTAATTAATAACTGTTCCTATAATCAGTACTATGGTTTTGCCTGCCAAGCTTTCACACAAGCACATCAGACTTTATTCCATCCTGAAAACATGAAAGCTTCGCTTCCTTCCTTTCTGCAAGACACTGTTTGTGAGAGGGAAGTGTCTGCACCCAGTTAATATTTATTTAAATGAAGTGAGACAGCAGGAGGAGCAGATCCCTCCCCATGGAAGGCTCTTGCTGTCCCTGCTCTTGGAAGCAAAAGCAAAAAGCTTCAAGGCTGAGACACCAAATGCAGTTCTTGGTCAGAGGGAAGAGCAGGGCAGTGGTGGCTGGGGGGGATTTTGCTCTGCTGCTTGACCTCACATGCATCTTCTTTTTGTGCACCAGACAAAAGCAGGAGCTCAGGAGGGAAAGGCTGCTTAGAGAATTCCTCTGGTATTTTCCTGTCCTGGCTGAGACTGTGTAATTAGCCAACAGATTATGTGAATTGTAAACTTCATAATTGAGTAAACAAGTCTAAATTTCTCTTCCACCACTCTGAGGAGGATGTAGGTGTGAACAGCCACAATGATACAGCTGAAGGGCTCAAACCTTTGCAAAGAAAGAATATAAAGAGATTGCAAACATCTCATCAAAAATCGCTTTTTAATTTGAGCAAATGCCACTGGATTTTTCACCACCATTCAACCTGCAGTTACTGAGGCTTTGAATTATATGTGCAAAGTGTTTCTACAACAGAAATGAAATGTAGATTTTCAGGCTGTTGTATTTTCCACCCCTGGTGTGTGTACAGGGGAATTTCCTGCCCCAAGAGCTTGGTTTGGTTTGAGAGAAAATTCAGGTTTAGACCTGTGATATCTCAGTGCAAAGATATGAGTTGTTTTTTTTTTTTACTTTTAACAATTATACCCAGAAAGCACTCAGGGTATTTATGAAATAACATCAGGCCAGAATTGCTGTCACAATTGTTGAGGTTGAACCAGGACATGAGACAATTCCTCACCACCACTAAATAAAAACTGATCCCAGGCAGCAGCAGGAGGCAGAACTGCATAAAAATAACTGTGTCGTGCTGTAATTGTATAAAAACCAGCAGGGTGTATTTTTTAATCCTTTTGAAATCTTATTAAAGAGAACTTTTAAGGCTGTGTTGGGTCCCTGGTAAGTCCTTATGTTGTCACAGCATTTCTAGCTGGATGTTTAGCCCAGACTGAGCAGGTGTTACCTCCTAAAATAGGAAATTATATTAAAATAGAAATAATACTAAAAACTGGGTTTGGTGGGTCTCATCCACATAACCAGTGGCTTGTTAAATTCAATACAGAACCCAGAGCTGGATGGGAAGCTCTTTATGGGCTCTGGTTTCATAAACACCACTAAACAAAACCTTAAAATGACTATTGATTTACTTCTTTTGTTCCCATAAAGAAAAGGTTAGAAGATGACAGACCTCGTGTCAGCAAGTCACAATAATTTTCAGACAAGAAGTAATTTGATTTTGGATTGCCAACAGAAAGCTGTTGAAGTGGCAAGTGTGGAAATAGAAACACTGGCTGGGAACAGCAGGTGTTTGTGTGCTGATAATGATAATTAGAGCACCAAAATCTCCCTCATCATAAACAAAATCAAATAAATAAGACTGGTTGGTATCATGGATATTGATTTCTGCAGTTGGGGGAATAGTTCCCTAACACTTAATACAAAAAAAAGTATATAAAAAACCCTGACTGAAATAAATTATAGTGCATGTTACCCTGATGTTAAGCTAAAACATCCCAGTGTGAGGGAAAAAAAAAACAAACATTTTCAGTAAAATACAGGAGAAAATAAGAGTTTTGATGTTTCAAATACATATTTTTCTTGGTTGGGTGGTGTGTTTCTTTTTTCCTTTGGTATCTTAAGGACTAAGTTCATCTTTAGTTGCTTTAGCATAAATCTCCAATAGTGTTAATTGGTAAAGTGAGTCTATGACACTATAAATGAATATCAACCAAAGAATAAATTGATCATTTCAGAGAGTTTGTCACTTTTTATGTAGCATTGTGTCAAAATAGTTCTGATTTTTTTTTTCAGTTTCCAATTCCTTATTAGTGTTGAAGAAGGGAGATGGTATTTGCAACAGAACCCCCTCATTCCAAAATATTTTGTGTATTTTACAGCTTTCACTGACACAACAGGGATATTTCTACATTAGTTTTCCTCTAAAGAATTGCATTTTTTTGGAATTCATTTTAATGGACTGCATGTAAATCCAATAAAATAGTGGAATCTGCTTTCTGTCTTAGAGATGGGTAGAATGAGAATTGGGCTCTGCATTTATAAATTACTAAAATCTGAATGATTTAATTCAAGTCCATCTCTGTCAGATGAGAGTCCTTCATCCCCACAAAAACATTAAAATATCCTGCACCACAAAAAATCAATGTCACCATCAGAGAACCTTCTGGGCAACCAGCATGGGATCTTTATGTCCCAAATATTAAAACACTCATTTATCTCATCAATAATTTTTTCAGGTACAGACTCAAACTCTGAAGACCCTCTTGGGTCACTCCAAATTGCAGTTTGACCTTCCCTGCAGGTGTCCAGGCCCTCTGGAGTCCTCCTTGGCCCTGGTTTGGACACTCCCATCTCTATTTGGAGCTGAATTACAAAGCTTAGACCCTTCAAGCATTCAGACAGGGCTTCATAATATTTCTAATTAATAGTAACATAGAAAATGGCTAAGCTTATGTCCAAGCAAGCTGCTTACTCTGGGATGGTTTTCCAAATAAGTCTGAACTCCAATTTTCTAATATTTTGTTCCACTGAGAGAGAATATCATGACTAATTGTTCCCAAACCACTTCCATTTCACTTCTGGGAATACACTTTATACAATGACATTTTTGGATTTCAGATTTTATGGCCTCGGCTTCATCCTGCTTGTCTGAAGGTGATTTTTCTTATCATCATTTTTCAATTTGTTCACAAAGGTAGTTGGGGCTCAGGAGTTATCAGGCCCAGACAAACAGGCAGGTTCTCTCCTGCCCAAACTGTGAGGCTGGAACAGCAGGGACTCCCTTATCAGGCAATCCCTGTCAACAGGAAAAATGAAAACTGGCTAAAAGAAAATCATGTCGCTGTCATTTCAGACAGCAAGTTGCATGTCACAAACACCTCATTGATCATCCACCACTGGAATTCAGGTTTAGGCTCTTGAAAAGGTTGCAAATGTTCTTGGAGAGTCTGAGATGTAAAGAAAAGCAAAAGGGATATGAAAAATTTAGTCCCCTGAGCATTTTGGTTGAGAGCAGCAAAATGAGGCTTCATTTGGGATTCTAAAGTGACACCAAAACTCAGATACCTCTGTCTTTATGATGATTTTCCAAAGAGTTTTGGTACACAGTTGTTTATCCCTGTAATAACTTGCTGTGGAAAAGGAATGCCCAGGTATTTCTCAGGTGTGTTACATCTTCTGGTAATGTCATAGAACAACATTGAGGTGTGGCCAAGGAAACAGTTCTCGTTCTGTTTGTGGTGCTCACAAAGGGATTAATTAGCTCTGCTTGAGCTGTGTCTGGTGGAAATGAACCCAGGGAAGCACCAGCAGGTTTGTCTGCAGCTCAGTGCTCTGCCCACATTGCCTGGGAAGAACTTGAGGGCATCAAAAATACTCAACTACTTTGCAGACCTTGAGTTTTCCACGTGTGAAACCCAACGTTTGTTTGTAGCTGGTCCCATCCAGGGAAAGGGAGATCCTGCAGTTTCCAAGTGCAGTGAGAACATTGCAAAACATCCCCCTCGTTTGCATCCTTTCCTCTGAGCCTGGTGAGCTGGAGAGGCCTTGGAGAAGCATCTTGTAGATGAAGCACCTTCTCTCCAAATCACAGGGGAGACTTAGTTTGAGGGGAGTTACCAAAAGCACAAAACCAAGCAGTGTCATGAACTATAAATGATGCTTCCCTTTCATTTTCAATATTAACACTCTCCCTCTGGCCATTTAAAACAAAAAATCCTCCATAGCAATCATCACACTGTACATTTAAGGCTGTTAAATGAAGCTTGTGTATTAATTGCTTTCCTCAATTAGGTAAAATCCCATAAGCAAACAAAAAATTCTGAATACAAAAAAAAATCAGAATTTTTAAAGCACAGTTAGTTTTTCTTAGCAAATGGTTTATTGTGGTTTTATTAGCAAAAATTGTAAGTGTTCTGATTTCTTTGCTTGTTTGAGGAGCAAAGACATGGTGAGTGCTAAACAATAAGTGCATTTGGGAATGCCCTGCAGGCAATGAGTGATTAAAACAGATTTTTCAATAAACAAGCAAGTGGAAGGAATTGTTCTCTCTTCAGCTCGCATTTTCTTACATCAAGAAGTTGCAAAAACACTGGACAATATTTCAGATTTCTTTCAAAAAGGGCCTTTTTGTGTGTTCAATGGGATGTCCTTGAGAGCTGCAGCAATAGAAATGGAAGTTCATTAGCACAAAGTGCATAATTACACACTTGGGGTGCAATAGATGAACATCTGCTTTAATCTCAGTGCTCTTTGCTTAGAAATGTCTAAAGGAGAAAAGACCTCAGTGGTCACAGAGTAACTCTGAGCTGGGAGAGAGACCTCTGTAATCCTCAGGGGAGTCAGGAAAGGCATTTCCAGAAATATTGGCAATACTTTACAGGGCATTGTAAGACCTTGCCTGGAGTATTTTGTGTGTCTGGATCAGCAACATCCATCAGAGAGAATTCCAAGGTGAAACAGAGAGGGAGTTTTTCACTGCTTTACTCTAGAGCTGAGCCTTTCCTCTCACAGACTTCTTTGTGCTTGGTAAAAAATCCAAGGAAAATGTCCCATCTCCTAAAAGTTTCCACTATAGCACCATGGAAAAGGTTTCCTGCAGCTGCTTTGGAGATGTAAAGGGGGAAGAGGAGCCTGGTATAGGTATTTAAATGGTAGTACAAATGCAGCTTTGAGGCAATTCTTTCAGTATGTATTTATTTAAAAGGAAAGTATTTTTGCACAGAATTTTAGAGTCTTTTGGGAGGGTTTTTTTTAGTCATATAGTTTAGGGTGTAAAATGAATGAGGAATTGGAGGGAAGGGGACAGACATCTGCTACTTGTAAGGAATTTTGGAAAATCTGAGCTCATGGCAGCACTTCCCCCTGCTGAGGTTCTTCTGTTGCAAAGGCAGCCTTGCAAATGTCTATCCACTCATCCCCAGGCTGGTTTTCTCTCTGTTTCTGTCTTTTTAAAGACATCTCTGCTAAACTTCCCTGGATTCTGTTTTTCCTTTACCAGCCCTACCACATTAAGGAAGATGGAGGGTTTCTGTTCCTGTCATTTCCACACTGCAAGGCTGTACAAAGGGGTTGTGTTACTGCTCAGTCCTGGGACACAAAACATTTGGCTCCTTTCCTGTGACCAAGAATTCATAAAGCAGAATTTATGTGGAGCTTTATGGAAGCAGCTGATTAACTGCAGCCCTCAATAAAGGAGAGGTCCTGTGTGCAATTGAAGTGCAGGTATAAAAGAGCTACAATAAAGAAGATGCAAGTGGAAACAATATATTAGGCAGATTCATTGGCAGGTCTTTGCATTTCCAAAGAAATTCAGGAGCAGCTGATAAGTGGGGGTTTTATTTCTTGTTGTAGGACAGCACCGTTGGGAGCAAAGGTTTGGAAATAAACTGCCCCTTCTGACCTTGGGAGACTGAATTACATGGATGCAGTTTGTGTTTTTAGCAAGCCTGGATTTGAGTGATGCATTCTAAGAATTAGTGAAGGCCACAGAGTTGCATTTAATTAACTAACCAGAGAGAATATCTTCTTAATTTAAGGCAAAAAGCACTCAGGTTCCAAATGTGTTTCTGCTTGGGGATAATGTCACCAGAAATGGGTGTATTTTTAAAGACCTACACCTTAAGCTTGTAATAATTCCCAATTACTTTCTAATTATTATTGGAGGCCCCATTTTTGCAGGAACAAGACCTGTGTTTTAGAGAGCACAAGTTCAAGGTCCTTTCTGATAGAGTTGCTGTGTATAACAGTGTTATAAGGGCAACTCTTTTGCTAATTCCAAAGTCAGTGATTCTCTGGCAACTTTGGTAGTGAAAAATACTGTGTTTTATTTCTCCTGGTGCTTCAAATAAATGGATGTGGATTAAATGTGTTGGATTTTTCACTGGTGGAATCCCTAAGAAAGGTGTTGCATGAACTTAGACTGAAAAGTAGTTATTTTTCAAGTAGGTGTTTCAAAGGGGCAGTTCAGAAGTTTCTTCCACTGGTGTGGCAAGAGACTGAGAGTGGCAAGAGAGTTTTAGTTGTGAAATAATGGACTTACAAATAATAGACTTACAGTTATCAGTGCAAACTGAATGTATTATCATGTCCTTGTCTGGCCTAAAGAGAGTCAACAAATTGGTGCAATCTTCCTTAAAAAGCAGCCATAAATGCAAATATTACATACCATTACATTACACCTTAATATTCTCAATCACAGCAAGACAAATTCCAGCTTGCTCAACGACAGAGCATTTTCCTTGGCAACATTTTGACCAGTGTATTTTCTTGCCCTAATTCAGATGCAAGAGAATTGCAGTCTCCAAGCTCTTCACAGCCTGTGAGTAATTGCCATTTGTTTTTGTCCTTCACCTCTTTGCTCTTCTGGAAGCAGATTGTATTCCACAGCAGGGTTGCAGTGATGAGAGGTAAAGTAAACCCTCCTCTAGCAATTGGATGCTTTGACTTACTAAAGTCACTGCAGCTTGAAAGAGAAATTGGTTTCCCTTGAGAACATGTGAGCAATAAAAAAAATAAAGTAAAGCCGTAGATGAGTTTGTATAAGGGCACATAAAATCCAAATTCCTCACTGTAGCCATTTCTGTGAGAAGCAGAAAACTGATTCACTCATTACCAGTGTGGCCATTGTATTTGTTTAAGGCATTTTTGAAGTCCAAAGACTCTTTGCAAGTGTTTATTTCCCCAAGGAGACAAAGGCAGGGCTCTGTGTTGCAAGTCAAGTATTCCAGGCTTTAACAAGATTATGAGAGTCTTTTCCATGGGTCTGCAGTGTGAAAAACATCCTTGGCTGGAGGTCACAGTGAATAAGAGGAGGGGAAAGTAGCCAGACGAGCTGGTTTTATGGGTAGGTTGTTAGGCTGGCTGTAAAGGGCTGGTCTCAGATTTAAACTGGTGCTTAGAAAGCAGCTGGGTGCCCACATTCCACTGGAAATACTTATATTAATGCTCTGGGCAAAGCACTTACAGCATTTGATACTGTCAGGAAATTTATTTTAATAGAACACAATGCCCTGGGCTTCTGCAAATGGGTTATCTTTCCTCCTTCAGAATACTCAGATGCAAAGCTAAACTTAACTTGCTTTATTTCACAGATGGCTGTTTTGACTGCTTATCCCAGGCATCATATCAGGGCTGGAGAGTGGCACTGATGTCACTGAGATAAGTGCTCTGTAAATGCCCACACAGAGATTAAGCACGAGAACAGTCCAACTAATTCAAGATAAAAAATTAAATGGAAGGGAGATGTAATTTATGTTGTTACTAAGTCTCTTCTCCTGTTAGTAACATGCAAATCCATGCAAAATTATTTGCTTTGCATAAAGAAATTGGATTGGGAGGATACCATGTGGCCTGGGCATGGAAAGTCTTTAACAAATTGCATTTATTGTGCTGTGCTTTCTCCCTCCCATCGCTCTGCTCAGATCAGCTGTATAATCTCAAGGAAAGTAAACTCAGTCTGGGGGTTGGATCCTTCTTAATTCAGCTCTTGCTGCTGTTAAATTCCAACCCACATCCCTGTTGTGGGCATTTCCACACTCTGTGCCACTGAAACCCTTTGGATGAGTTCTTGGGGCACTTTCCTGATGTTTATGGGTTCACCTCCCCTTGCCTTGGGGATTCACTTCTCTGCACAGGTTAAAAAACACAGACATTTGTGACTCACATAACACACACCAGGAAAGCTCAGCAGGGCCTTAAAACTGTTGCTTTAATTCCTGGACTCACAGAATCATAGAATGGGTTGGGTTGGAAAAGACCTCCCAAATCATCAAGTCCAACCCTTGGTCCAACTCCAGTCCCTTTACCAGATCATGGCACTCAGTGCCACGGCCAAGCTCAGGTTAAAAACCTCCAGGGATGGGGAATCCACCCATTCCAATGCCTGAGCACTCTCTCTGGAAAGAATTTTTTTCCGCTCTCCAACTTCAATTTCCCCTGGCAGAGCTTGAGCCCATCGTGCCCCCTTGTCCTATTGCTGAGTGCCTGGGAGAAGAGACCAACCCCCACCTGGCCAGAACTTCCCTTCAGGGAGTTCCAGACAGTGCTGAGGTCACCTCTGAGCCTCCTCTTCTCCAGGCTGAACACCCCCAGCTCCCTCAGCCTCTCCCCACAGCACTTGTGCTCCAGTTCCTTCTCCAGCCTCGTTGCTCTTCTCTGGACTCGCTCCAGCCCCTCAATATCCTTTCTTCTTCCTTCCAACCCAAGCATTTCTCTCCTCCACAGAAAGACATTTCAGTTGAATTGCCAGAGGGCTCCTTTCCAATTTTTTTTTGTGTAGACACTCACCTTGCTCCAGGGACTGTTTTGTCATGCACATGCTTTTAATTTCTTTTCAGATTTTGAAGACCAGCTTCTCCCTTGTTTTTTTAATGACTGTCTGCTGCTGAGAAGTGTTAAAATAGTTTGCAGAGCCCATCTGCCCTCTTGCCAAGTTGGAATACTTGGGTTCTGTACGTGACTCTTGCCAACTTTTCCACTTACAGCAAAGTTTCTCCTCCTGTCTTTCCCCCATACATTTCTAAATATAAATTAGGAAGAGCAAACAGTTTCCTGTAAGGCTCTGTCAGCCCTGTGGATAAATTCCATGTTTGTTCTCTCTCTCCACTTGATTCCTCCCTGACTTTTGTATGTGCTTGTCTTATCCTTTGGCCTTCCTCCCCAAAGCCAGGACTGTGCAAATAATTCGCTTTTCAAATTTACTGACTGGGCTGGAGAGTCAGGATTTGAGGTGGTGATTCTTTGTGGGAAAGCAAAAGACCTTTAAAAAAAAAAAACAACTTAAAAATGAAATCTGACAGTTTGTGGAGCAGAGACATCACTTTGAAATGAATGAGCTAAATTTCAACATTTTAGTGATTCAGTTTGTCAATCCCAATTTGTAAATTATTTTGATTGTCTCAAAACTCCATTTTCTGCAGCACACAAACTGTAATCATCATCATCATCATAATAACAACAACAGACATCCTGTTCTCCCCAGAAATGCAGTAACTTCCTAGGATATTATTTTATTTTAGTGAAATGTTTGCTTGTAACTCCACTTCCTCATGTAAAATTTTGAGTTCCTGGCACACTTCAAAGACACTTTATCATTGCATCCCTCTTTTAGCCTCCTGTTCACATTTTTCATCTATCTCAGCTCTAAATAGTGAAAAAATTATGGGAGGCTGCAAGAACTTTCTGGAGAGTTACAACAGAACAATATTCTGAACAGTGCTGGGTGCCAGCCACCATCATAAACCCTTAGGCTGGGTGACCCTGGTGTGCCCATCCCATGTTCTTTCATCCCTTAAAATCCTTTCCCTTAGGCTGAGTGACCCTGGTGTGCCCATCCCATGTTCTTTCATCCCTTAAAATCTTGTCCCTTAGGGTGACTGACCCTGGTGTGCCCATCCCATGTTCTTTCATCTCTTAAAATCCTGTCCTTTAGGCTCAGTGACCCTGGTGTGCCCATCCCATGTTCTTTCATCTCTTAAAATCCTGTCCTTTAGGCTCAGTGACCCTGGTGTGCCCATCCCATGTTCTTTCATCTCTTAAAATCCTTTCCCTTAGGCTGGGTGACCCTGGTGTGCCCATCCCATGTTCTTTCATCCCTTAAAATCCCATCCTTTAGGCTCAGTGACCCTGGTGTGCCCATCCCATGTTCTTTCATCCCTTAAAATCCTTTCCCTTAGGCTGGGTGACCCTGGTGTGCCCATCCCATGTTCTTTCATCCCTTAAAATCCTGTCCCTCAGGGCTTTGTTTGTCTCTCTGGGTCTCAGGAGATGCCCATTAATCCCTTCTGGTTGTGCCCAGTGCTCCTGCGGTGTTCAGATGTCCCTGTCACTTGGCCCAAAAGGAACCAACAAGAGACCATGAAAGCAAACTTGGCTTTCTCTGGGGCACTGGAGCAATCTAAGGAGAGCCCAGATCTGCTCTGTGCACCATCAGTGTTGTGACACTTCTCCTTCCATGGCAAGGAGACATAACCAGCTCTTCCTCCTCCCTGCAGGGATTCCAAGCACTCCTGGAGCAGCTCTTGCTGCTCTCTGCTGAAGGAGGTGCTAATCAGTCCCACAAAGCTGCAGTGATGAGTCTCATTGTGTGTGCCAGAAATTATGCTTGACCATGTTATGAAAGGAAATGAATGTTTTTTTCCTCAAGTGGTTTGAGTGCTTAACACACACAGTACACAGGAAGTGTTTTATTGTCAGAGAAAACTTCTTTTTCTGCCTCTTCCTGATTGTCCTCCTTCAACTAAACTTTAAATCTCTCCCATTAGTGACCTGTGCCACCTGTACACATGGATCTGGCATAAGTTTTTAGTGTTCTCCACATGGCAGAGCTGTCAGGGGGACAATCAGCCAGCCAAGATCTCTGCCCACTGCAAATCCACACAATTCCATTGGAGTCAGTGGAGGACCCATCCTGGAGCTTTGGTGTCCTCCTCCTTTCAACAGAAATAAAGCCAGCTCTGAAAGAGCAAGTGTTAAAGCAGTTCAGTTCATACCAATTCATAGGGAGTGTGACCCTTTGCATGGCTATTATGTATCTTCAGGGTACTGTAAATGCTCTTAGAAAATTAGAATTCTGTATAATTTGGTGGTATGTCCCCATAGGTGCCCTAAAGATGTTAACCATTGTTAGAATGGAGGGTTAGAGCAAACCTGCCATGCTCAAATGCAGGGTTTGTGCATGAATTCAAAGGTTTATTACTGTGTTTCTCCTATCTCACAACTGAATGTCACCAGCCTGGGAATTATGCAAGACCATGTTTTCACTTTTTTTCAGAGGAGACTCTTTCAAAGCTTCCTGAATGTGGTTTAAAAAATACCTTTGATATTTGAAATTCGCTGTCAAATAATTGTTTAGTTTTCAAAGCACACCTGAAATTGGGAAAGGTTGCCAAATCCATCTATTAGAGAGGATTAATTGAACTCCTTTGCTATGTGCAATATGATATGGTTTTTAGTTACATGTTTGTTCTACCATTTAGTCCATGGCATCATTTCCTCACTCAGTACAGACTGTTCCTGCTCTGGCCATATGTCAGGTTGCAGAGTGGAGGAGACAACAGTTCCAGCATATTTCTGTGGCAGTAACATTGCAAAGGGTGAAGAACAGAGAGAGGAAAGTCACACAGGCAGAGCAGTTGATGTGAAGTGTCCAGGGGAAATAATTCTGGGGCAGCTCCTGGCACTGACCTCCTCTGCAGTGCTGCCCACCTTGGAAAGCAGAATTTTCAGAGGGTCACAGGCTGTGCCTTCTCATTGATTGTCCATGTTCCTGACTGGAAACTCTGAGGGCTGATCTGCAGAAGGGGATGGGCAGAGTGAACTTGGGAACAGTTTTCATAGACAGTGAGAGAGCAAGTCCTTGATGTCTGGAAGGAGAGATCCAGGCATTGACAGGCAATACCCCTCTTATATTACAGTTGCTTTGCTTTGTAATTCAAATTGCCATAAAATAATCTCTATGAATGGTATAGTGGCAGCCAACAGCACTGGTGATTGATTAAACACTTCAGGCTCCCTTCAGACCTTAATTAATCTTAGCAGCTCTTTATTGCTTTGTAGGCTACAAAGCAATGGGGATTATTGCCACTTTAGTAGGGAATGGAGAGGAGCTTCTCTGCCTGGTGGTTGTGGCTTTTCCCCCTTTCTGAAAGTCTTCCCAGGCATGTGAGCAGAAAGTTAACTTGATTATGAGTTTCAAATACTTGGAAAGCCCTATCCCCCTTTTCTTAGGATGAATAACTAGAACATAAGAGTTGGAGCCTCAGAGGAGCTTTGAAGCCAAACTCAGCAGTGCCTGCTGAGGTGACCTCTGCCTTGCCCTCACAAAGACCCTTCCAGCCAGGGCTGCACTTCTCTCTGTACTATATATAGGATTCTTTCTAAAATCCCATTAAAGAGGAGTTTTCTCCCTTTCAGGGTTTGTTGTTGTTGTTCATTTCTAAGCATTTTTCTGTAAGGAAGTCATGCTGTATAAAGTTTTACATCTTTGTGATATAGTGGCCTTCATAATTTTTATAAATTCATTTGACACCTTCACTGCCATTCCCTTCTCCCTGTATATCCCTGAGTGTTTGGTGGGGATGCATTATCACTCCATGTGATATTTTGTACCCTTTGTCCAGCCCTTCCTAGGAAATCATTTTGCTCCTGACACAGAATTCATTCCAGGAACTGACCCACTCTCTCCCTTTTCCTGGGAGAATTCTTGTGCTTGGCTGTGGGAAATGAGTTCAGGGCAGGACCAGGGTCAAGAGGAGATGCTTTGGTTTTAATGCAATAACTCAGATGATGGGTCATGTCACCCTCATTTGGTCCATGCTCTCCTTGGGTGGATGGACTGGCTTCTCCCTGTTTTAGCATTTGCAATCCTCTCATTTCTTGCATGACCTTTGCAGTAAATGCCACAGTTTAAAACAGTAACAAGAGAAGAGGATTACCTGCCACCTGTTTTCCTCAGTGCTGGGTTCACTTTTGATTGCTTTCCAAGTTTCATGCAAAACAAACATAGCATAAATAAAATTAGTAGCCATCACGAACCAATCTTACTCTTTTCCTAAATATTTTCTGTCACTGTCATGAGAACACTCATTGTCTGCTATTCTCCCAGGCACTCAGCAGTAGGACAAGGGGGCACGATGGGCTCAAGCTCTGCCAGGGGAAATTGAAGTTGGAGAGCAGAAAAAAATTCTTTGCAGAGAGAGTGCTCAGGCATTGGAATGGGCTGCCCAGAGAGGGGGTGGATTCACCATCCCTGGAGGTTTTTCAGCTGAGCTTGGCCGTGGCACTGAGTGCCATGATCTGGTAAAGGGACTGGAGTTGGACCAAGGGTTGGACTCGATGATCTTGGAGGTCTTTTCCAACCCAATCCATTCTATGATTCTATGATTCCTTTTCTTCCTGGCTTTTTTCTGGGTTGCAAAGTATGAGTGTATATAACCTGAAAGTCACTTGCAGTATGAAATTAACCTCTTAAAGCTTTAGTATTTTGGTTATTTGCCGTTCCACCTGCTCCTCTCAGATTGCCCAGGACCAGGAGTGACCAGACAAACTGTGCAACCGTGAAAAGGTCATATTAGAAACTGCATCATGCACTTAGTGCATATTATTCTGCTTTATGGAGGATTAAAAACCTCCCTCTTGTGACAGAGATCATAATGAGAACTGAAAATGTCACAACATAAATTGATTTGATGTTAATCATTGTAGCAAGAATGAGAAATGATTCAAATGTTACTTTTTGCACTAAACCTGCTGCTGCAAACCCTGCAGTGTTTGTGCCACCTCGTGTGTTCAGCATTCCTGGCATGCCCAGGGAGGGCTGGGCTGGCACTCACCTCCCCTTGGGCTTGGGTGAGTTAGTTGGTTAGTTAAGTTAGTTATGGTGGTCAGAAGAGGCTGATACAGGTTCAGGCAGCAGCAGGAACAGAAGGTTTGAACAGAAGACTTTAGATACAACCCTATTTTTAACTACTACTTTCTACATTGTGTCATCACACACTGGGTCAGTCAGTTCAGCTGAGCACAGATGGGCACATTCCATGGGCTAAAGGTCTGGAACATTCTTCAGGTGACTTCTCCCTCCTGAAGGGTGCACTCCAGACTGCTTTTCTCTCCAGGATACACTCTGAACTCTTTAACCTCCATTCCCTCAGACATCAGAGGATCCCCAGACTCACTGTCACCCCCACACTCTCTGCGTTGGTGTCCAGGAAAACACAGTGGTGAGTTCAGCTCAGACCACACTTTGGAGTAAAAGGTGACTGTCTGCAGTTTGGGTGCAGGCCTGCAATATTTGCCTGCTTTTATCACCTGCTTTGGTTATTCTGGACTCTGTTCACTTGTGGGAGCAGGAGGGGCTGAGTGCTGGCAACCTCCTGACATTATTCTGGGGATGAGAATAAAATGGGCACAAGTAAGATCTGGAAGGACCTCACTGTCCCAGGAGAATTGGATGAGCTTCAAGTGGACAAGTGAGGCAGGTTCTGCAGTGACAGTTCTGTTTTCACCTGTCTCTAGATGGTATAACCTTCAGCAGAGTAACCACAAGACCACTTTCCTGAGTATGATATTGGTGTGATACCCACTGGTCAACAGTTTTGCAAAACAGATTGGTAGAGCAGAGTTCAAAGTAACTAATTCCTGTCTTAAAACTGCCACAGGTCTGGATTTTACCCCTTCTACATTCCTCACAAATAGATATTGAAACATCTTTTCCAGAAAGGCTCACTAAGTGTTTCAAATGTCTCATAGGTAAGGAGATAAGTAGGAGAAGATTAATATCACTGTAGCCTAATTCTAAACAAGATGCCAAGATACTTTTCCCTAAAGCACTTTCTAACCACTTATTCTGCTAAATTTCTGTGAATTCTTTGAGGATATAGCAGGGGGTTATCTGCACATGGAATCATTCTTGAAGGAAGCAGATATGTTGCTTCCTGACCATAAATACCCTCACACAGAAATAAGCCTTAGTGACACTCTACAAGTATTCTGAGAATATGTTGTGAAATAAAAACACAGATCTGCAGAAAAGATTTCTAAAAGCTTAGTAATAAATGACATACTTAAGGAACTGAGAGATATCTGCTCCAGGAGAAATAAATGGCAACAGCTCACAGTGAATAGAAGCTTCCTCTGAGATTTGCTGCCTCTATGAAAAACTCACAGGAAGAAAAAGGACAAGGTAGGCATTCAGATTGCAAAAATAAGTACCTATTTATGGGTGAAAGGAAGAAAAAGTTACCAGAGTTGTAACTTCGGAAATGAAAAATGTAATTCCTTGATATAACCAAATCCAAAGTCTCATCTTTTGATTATTTTTCCCCTTACTGTTAGAGATTCTGAATTAAAGAGGAAATAGAGGATCTCAGTGAAGCCTCTCAAGAACTATTGACATAAAAATGTAACTGGTGATTTTAGTTGGGAAATCAAGGAGCAAATGAGCAGATTGGAGGCAACGTGTGGTGTGGCAGTGAAGCAGCAACTGAAGGAAGGTCTGTGTCTCCTCATCCCCTTTACTACCTCCCCCTGTCTCCCAGTGCCCCTCAGTGGTTTCCTTCTCCCTCCCTGTGTCCTCCCAGGAGCTCTGGGTGGCAGGATCTTGCCCATCCTCTTTCCCCAGCTCATCCCACTGCTCTCCCAGCTCCAGAGCCACCTGCCAAAAAATTGCACTCTTCCATACTCCAACTGTGCCATGTGCCACCAAAAATTTCAATTTCTCAACTACCTGAGCACACAGAGGTTGCCTCTTTCCTGTCCCCACATCCATTTATTTGATTCTATCTTCTCATGAGCACATGAATCTTGAACAGGATTATCTACAGAAAATGCCCATCTGCTTCTCTTCTATGTGTGAGCTACTCCAGCCCTTCAGCCCTGATCTTTCATCCTTGTTGTATAATCTTCACTGTACATTGTCTTCATCTTGACTACACAAATAACTTGAGGGCAAGAGCATATAATAAATATTATTCACTTTATGATAAACATTCACAGCTCAATCTGCAAAGGATACTCCCCACTATGAGCTAATGTTCTTTGAAGAACCAAGGCATGCCCATTACCTAAAAAATCATTGCATGTCTTCAGCTTCAAACCTGCTGCAGTTTTATCTGACTTGCATCTGATTTTAATTCAAGAATTTGCTTCCACGTGTGAAATCATTTCCATTAATTTCTTCCCATTATCTCTACAGCCCTGTGAGTACCAGAGGGGACATGTTAATATTTTGTTAGACAAGATTGTAACAGGTAACTTTTTGCTCTGATTTTTGCAAGCTGATAAATGTGATAAAGAATAACTTTTCCAAAAAGGCCTTGCAGGTCCATGCAACAAGTAAACAGGGCTCTTGATTTATAATATTCCACATAGAATGTGTTGTGATTGGACTCTTACTGATGGTGAAATATTTCCATTAATGCACAAGGCAAACAGCCAGAAATGTTATTTCAGCTCAGAGCAAAGAGAACATCTGCCCACATGGTGACATTTGATGCCAGGCTTATTTTCACCTAATCAGATTTGTATCAATGAATGGCAAATAAAAACATTCCCAACAGAACGTTTAGATTTAAACCTGTGACCTTTGTTCCCAGAAAATCTCTGTATTTTCTGTTAAGGAGTTTATCCAGTGGATGGAAGGAAGTGGATTAACATCCCCCCCCTACTCAGCAATCTGTGCCTGTAGATCCCTTTGGTTTTTGATTGTTATTAAACTGGTTCACTGCACTCCCCATAAAGCAACGACTCTCTGGGTAGGGGAGTACACAGAGCTCTGTTTATTCTGAGAAACTTGTGAACTGCTGTAATTCATTTCAGATTTATAGTTTCACCATCTCTAAATTGATGTTGTTTTTCACAAGGAAACGAACAGCCAATTTTTTTAAACAAACCCATGGAATTTAATGCTTATGGAATTTATCTGCCCGTGGATCAGCAGCACAACACAATTTTAATTACACCTGCCACACATCACTGAATTCTCTCATTCTGTAGCAAAGCCTTATCAGAGTAAAGGTCCATGAGATGTGTAGAGCTCTGCTGAGCCCTAAGTCACAAGCTTTGCATTCTCATCATTTAAAAAAAAAAATTAAAAAGAGACAGCCATTTACACTTTTGTCTCAGGGGGAAGCAACACTTACTATTATATAGAGGATTAATGGAAAATACAAACTACCAAGTGGCTCTGTGGTTAAGAAAACAAGTGCAAAACCATCTAAAATACAATTAGAGAAAAAGGAAGTGTTGAAGCAGGTCAGAGCACTATATTGAAATAATTATTGTCACTTGTTCATTGTGTATTAATTCATGGCTAAGTAGGTTTTACTGCTTTCCTTGCAGTGCAGAGAGAGTTCTCTGCTTTGCATCAGCCCACCCACACTTAACTGCAGTGGTTTGTGGATCCAGAGATGTGAACTCATTGCCCTGCCTTTGCTGTGTCTGCAAGGCAAGGAAGGTACAGAGGGGATGGGTGGCACCTGCCATGGCACAGACCTGCAGGTGCCTGGGCAAGGGCTGTGCCCCCAAGGGCTGTTTGCCCACAGCCCTCACGGGGCAGGGAGAGGGTTCAACAGCCACACTTCAGGGGCTTCAACACCATTTTAAAACAAACCCACAAGGAGGAGTTATCTGTGTTGAGAACTATCCCTCGGTTGCACTGAGATGTATTGGGGTGTTTCTCACAAAGGCTGTTTGCTGAGTTCCCTTTCACTCCTGCTGACCCCACAGTGGAGCTCAAGCAGAGGAGTAAAGGTCGTGATTCTTGTGTACTGTTTGTTTTATTTTTATATATAACTGATAGTGGTAGTTTGTATTGGAAGAGTGGAAATAGCTGTACAATACAGGAAAGAGAAGCCAAATTCTAGGAGTTCTTGGGAAGATTTAGTTGGTGGTTTTGATTTGAAGGGTATCTATAAGTGACTAGAGAGAAGACAATTTGAGACAGAGATCTTAATGGATGTGCTGTCATCTCCCAGTCCTGCTCCTTGGCATATCTTGCAGTGTCTCCAAAGTCTGACAGCAGAAGTGGTGCACTACAGTCCTTCAGTGTTTTCCAAGTACAGATGGGCCAAGCACAGATGGCAGAATTTCATCCTGAACAGCCTCTCGCTTAAACAAATATAGAATAATTTTCCTGACACTGCTGGTTGGTTTTTTTCCTTTTGGATTTACATTGAACTAAATCATGCCATGAATTTTGGATTTTATCATCATCCATCCCAATTAGTGGGTTTTCTTCCTGACACGGTGCCAAATTGTTACACTCATCATCTCATCCTTTGCAAAATGCATTTTGTACACCTGGAAGGGGTTATGCAGTTCTCCTTTTTAGGATACCTTTTTTTAAAGAATTTATTTGCTTAGCTAATAAGGGTGTCAGGTATTTGCTGTGCCCATTTCATGTAAATGGGAAAAGAAAAAATAAAAAGGGGTTTCTAAGCAAAAAGTTTGTAACCTACACAAAGTAAAGGGAAGAAACAAGACTGGTAATGCCAATTAAAAATGTGACAGCACAGGTCAGCAGTGTGTGCAGTCTCACAGTCAGAGAGGAATTACTGTGCTTTGTCTGGCTTTGTAGACATCCTGCTAAAGTGGAGTTTTCAGAAGTATCTGAACATGACTTTGCAGGTGTTTACAGAGACTTCGTGACAGGTGTGACAAGGGAAAGCTGAAGATACTCGTTTGAAAATTTAGCAGCTGGGTAATAAAGGCTGTCATTGTTAAGAGAGAGAAGTCAGTGATGGCTCAATAGAGGTGTGATTAGAAATAGAACCTGTAAAGGGTCTCAGAATAGAGCCTGACAGTTTATGTGCTCTGCCGTGGGGACTGGAGGCAGGTGGAAAAGTGCAGGCAGCAGAGGATGGAACGGGCAGCAGAGGATGGCACGGGCAGCAGAGGATGGCATGGGCAGCAGAGGATGGCATGGGCAGCAGAGGATGGCATGGGCAGCAGAGGATGGAACAGGCAGCAGAGGATGGCATGGGCAGCAGAGGATGGAACGGGCAGCAGAGGATGGCACGGGCAGCAGAGGATGGAACGGGCAGCAGAGGATGAAATGGGCAGCAGAGGATGGAACGGGCAGCAGAGGATGGCACGGGCAGCAGAGGATGGAAGGGGCAGCAGAGGATGGCATGGGCAGCAGAGGATGAAATGGGCAGCAGAGGATGGAAGGGGCAGCAGAGGATGGAACAGGCAGCAGAGGATGAAATGGGCAGCAGAGGATGGAAGGGGCAGCAGAGGATGGAATGGGCAGCAGAGGATGGAATGGGCAGCAGAGGATGGAACAGGCAGCAGAGGATGGAACGGGCAGCAGAGGATGGCATGGGCAGCAGAGGATGGCATGGGCAGCAAGGGCTGGGCTGTCTGCAGTCAGCAGAGGATGGAATGGGCAGCAGAGGATGGCAGGGGCAGCAGAGGATGGCACGGGCAGCAGAGGATGGCATGGGCAGCAGAGGATGGCACGGGCAGCAGAGGATGGCACAGGCAGCAGAGGATGGCATGGGCAGCAAGGGCTGGGCTGTGTTATCTTGGCAAAATTGTCTTTGCAGAAGCTTTTTGCAAGGATGTGAAGAGAAGATGGTAAGACCAGAGGAGTGTGAGAATAGACAGGAGAACTGATAAAAGCTTCCCACATGTGAGAATGGACTGGAAATTCCGTCTTTTAAAATACATTTACTGACTTTGCACAAAATTTGAGCAGAGCTAATTTTGAGATAGGCCCAGGAAAGGCCACAGCTCCACCGAAATGTGACAGACAATCTCTAGTGAAGGGGTTTGAAAAGTAGTGAGGAACCACGAGATCAGTTCTGCCTGTGGGGATCTTAAACTGACAAATTGGCATTTGTGAGATCTATGAAAACATAGACAAAAAAATCTGTGTGATGGGAAGAAGTCAATCCATCAGTCCTTCTCATGCACAGCATGAACTGAACTGAGTGTTGGTGGAGGACAAAAGGAGGTGGGGACAGAGCACCCCTCCCAGATCGCTGCAGAGAGCACGAGTGGGACATGCAGAAGACAGGCAGGAAAACGTGTGAGGCAGAGCTATGGGAGAACAGAATTCCTGAGCAAACTGCATTGAAAGCAGCTGAGAGCTGAGGAAATAAAGTTGGTGTCAGTGGTGGCTGGACAGGGTCCATTTGAAATGAGCAAATCTGGCTTTCCTGAGGTGCAAAAGGTGGAGGCTGAGCTGGAGAGGAAATCCTGGTGGTGCTTCAGGACAGGACCCAAGGCACCAGACAGGGAGCTGAGGGAGTTTCCAGACAATGGGGAGGTCTCTGGGATTCATGGCAGAGCTGTAGGAAGTCATAAAGAAGGATTTCACATTCTTAAAGCAAGAAGTCCCAGTCATCCCTGTGCTAGAGAGCTTTTATTCAGCAGAGCTTTACAAATGTACTCTGATGGAAGGGACAATGCCATAATTGGAACATCTGTAGCATTTGCCCAGGCAACACCAGTTAACAAAAAGCACATTTCTTTTTAATTTAGTAAAATACACCAAAGTGTTTGAAAGTTGAACTGATGGCAAGAGCAAGAGGAGAGAAAAGCGAGTGGCATTTTCATTTTCTAAACAAGCAGAATAATGATCTTTAGAATTCAACACAGCAGCCATTGAATTTTTCATTCTGAGATCCCAGAAAAGATGTGGATGTACAACAAACACAACTCCCACAAAAGCAACTAGGTGAAAAAGGCTCAGTGAGACGTGGATAACTGAATTCCCTCTGACAGCAAAAGTGATTGGCAGATCAATAGCCCAAAAATCCAGCTCTTGAGAAATCTGTGAATATTCAGTTACAACTACACTGCAGCTCGCAGTTCATCTCTCTGAGTGCTTCTACCCCTTATAGGAGCTAAAGAATGAATTTATTCATCTTGATTGACCTGTTGGCCTTTACATTTATGTCCTGGAATACGAGCTGCTGTTGAAAATTCCACGTTACTGTCCATGCATACATATCCACCAGGCTGTATGGATGATGTAACACGTAGGGAATTGATAGATATCCTTTTTCCTTCCAAAGAGTGCACACTGAGGGTGCTGAAAGGGGAAAACAATCATTTCTTGTTGGAAAGCAGGTCAGCCCAGGAGCTGAGCAGCCAATTTGTAAGCTGTGAGATGCCACCAGATGTAAGGTTTCCTTCCATGACCCTGGCAGACCTTCTGCCCTCCCTGGTCTCCTGATGTCAGGGTATATAACACATCTCTCCTGTCTCCAGCAAGTCCAAAAAAGGCTGTTGTGTTGTTGGGCATTGCTGGCTGGCTCGCAGAGGTTGGCACGGGCCACTCCAGCCCTGAACCTCCTCCCCAATAAGCACTTCATTGGGGTGGGTTGTGTTGCCTCCACGCTCAGAGCTGTGTCCTGATGCCACATCACCTCCCCCTCCTCTGCAGTGTCTTTAGGAAATCCTTCAGCCTGATGCTTTGTGCTGCTACCTCGTGCCTGTTGGCTGTAAATACACCAGCACAGAGTTCCTGTCTCTTGTCTTTCCCACTCTGACATAGGGAAATATATGGACTTGTTTTCGTGAAATGTGAGTGCTTGGGATTTTTTTTAATTACTTCTGAGTTCTGTTACACAGTAAAAAGGCCTTGTGTGTTGAGTTAACATTTTCACTTTATAATTTTGACAGGGCAATATAGTACAATTGAACTAATCAGGTTTTTCTGTGTTTGTGTTCCAGAGATTTCGAGGGTCTCAGTTAAATCATCCTATTTGCAGGCTGATTACTGGGAAGGGAATGTATCACTCTGGGTTTAAATTATCTGTCTGGCAACAGGTTCTAATCTTTCCTTCTTTTTCTTTGGAGTCCTGTGGATATATTATATCCTATTCAACTCTGTTTCCAAAATGCTTTCTATTTTTGTCTGTTCAATGAAGCATGTCAAATGTTCTTCACTCTTTGCACTTTAGAAGTGTGTAGAAATAATTTCTTTTCCTGCTATTTGTCAGCAAGAAGGATTAAGGATTTGTTTTACTTTTTCCAACAGAAAATCTGAGCGTGCAATCTTTCATGCATGAGCAATTTTTTCCTGTGTTTGTCTAACATTCAGCATGATGGGTTGGTTAGAAGTACCAACTTCTCAGCTCTGCAGTGCTGGGATTTAGATATTTGGCAGAGGGTCAGCTCTCTAGGGGACTAATCTGGTGGGACAGGCTGTACTCAGAGCTGTCTGCCTTTGAATTCAGCACAGCAGCATTTCATTGCTGCTTTCCAGGAGTTAAATGGTGGGTTTGCTGAGCTCCCTGTGAGGATTCTGGACATGAGATGTGGAGCATGTGGGGCTTTTCCCTCCAGCTCAGCCCCAGCTCCTCAGTCCTCAGGAAGGAGCAGGGTTTCAATCCCATCTCTGTGCCCAGGACCAGGTGCCCTCTGCCCAGAGTGTGTGCAGGTACTTGGAATCAGGAGCCTGAGCATCTGACATTAGAGCTTGGACTCCTTTCCAAGGGCCATTGAACTTAAATGTGGATGATTTAACACCTGACCTGGGGGCACCAAAGTAGTTATAATGCTGAAAGTCACAGTCAATCACTGGTTGTGGTGAGTATGAGAGCATAAGACAGCTCAGGGGAAATCTTCTTTATTTTTATGACATCCTCTGGGATCCCACCAGGCTCGTGCAATATATGGGTGGTGCAGGGAGTTGGTTGTTTTCTCCATGTCTTGTTTAGTAGAAAATATAAAGGAATGAAGAAATCCAAGGTGTGTTCAGCCTGGAGAGCTGCAGGCACTGCTTTCTTTGGCACTGTGGGAAAAAGGGACAGCAGGAGAGAAGAGGAGCCTGGAGAAGAGGAGGCTCAGAGGTGACCTCAGCACTGTCTGGAACTCCCTGAAGGGAAGTTCTGGCCAGGTGGGGGTTGGTCTCTTCTCCCAGGCACTCAGCAATAGGACAAGGGGGCACGATGGGCTCAAGCTCTGCCAGGGGAAATTGAAGTTGGAGAGCAGAAAAAAATTCTTTGCAGAGAGAGTGCTCAGGGATTGGAATGGGCTGCCCAGAGAGGGGGTGGATTCCCCATCCCTGGAGGTTTTTCAGCTGAGCTTGGCCGTGGCACTGAGTGCCATGATCTGGTAAAGGGACTGGAGTTGGACCAAGGGTTGGACTCGATGATCTTGGAGGTCTTTTCCAACACAATCCATTCTATGATTCTGTGATTCTAAGGAAGAGAAGTGTTTAATTCCCATGTTAAATACTTCCCAGATTAGCTGTCAGATCATTAACAACTACACTCAGTTGTGCCTGTTCCTACACACATAGTTTGGTTGAACTTTCCCATTTGCTCTGAAGAACTGATTGTGTTTGGACACCAATCACAATTACATGCTCTGTAACAGGACACTTGTTTTCTTATCTCTTTTTCTACGAGATACCATTTTTCAATGAAACCAACAACAGCAAAGGTCAGGATTTATGCAATGACATTAACAGGGAGCTGGAACAGAAGCTGAAAACCAGCCATGACCCATGGCAAGCTCCTTCCTTCCTTCTTGCAATGTATCACTTGTCCATAAAAGAGCATTTATGTCCTCTGTATATACCATCTCTATATACAGTGCTGGGAATGTGTAATGTTGCTCTTAGTGAGCACATTCCATTCTTTTCCATCTCGCTGTTGGCAATAAATCATCTGTTAAACGAATCAGGGCCTTGTGAACTGGTAGCGCCGAGATTGATTTTTGCATGACGTTTCTTTAGGAAATGAATTAAATCTTAGAAAGAAAAATGTGTGCAGAGTGGCAAAGTGTGCTTTCCCAGAGAGAGCCTTTATGATGAATAGAAGGAAGATAGAGTACACATGCTTCAAAGAACACATTCTTGTAATGATGCACAGTACTAATATGAGCGGAAGGAAAGATGGCAAGATCAGAAGCTTTCAGTGCAGGAAGATTACCATTTCCTTTGAAAGCATTATTTACTGTAAATTCCTGAGATACTTTTAGGAACACATTGAATTCTTTCATTGTCATTTACATAAGTCCTTATTTTTTTGGCTCTCCTCTGTATCCATCAAAATAATTGGGCTTTCAGCGGTGCTTTTTGCAGGCAGGTGGGTATGAATCCAAGGGTGATTTTTTCTCTTTACTGGCTGCCTTTATGACAACCAGAGGAGGCTCCTCTTGCATTATTACTTTATGGGGATGAAGCAAAAGCCCGTGTGAGTCTGCCTGCTGTGCAGAGAGTCAATGCAGTGTCCTTCACCTGTTACACAGACACTCAAATCCTGTCTCCTGTTGCTGTCAGTGAAGGTTTCAGGAAGAAGAAAAGAAAAACATTCCAAGTGGCTTCTTCTCCAAGATTTTCTTAACATTAGAAGTTCGTTTCCATGATCAGTCGTAGCAGGAAATTATTTTGGATCCTTTGCAATGGGACACACATAAAGCAGCCTCTGGTTTTTAGTTCACAATAGAATAATGGCACTTTGTTCCTTTGATGTGGTGAGTTCTGTTCCTGACAGGGACAGGAAATATTGTACTAAAGGCCTGTAACCTACAGATGCTTTAAGGTTCAGGAACTTGAATCCAAATGAGAAAAGTACATTCCAGCTCCACAGTAAATTAAAACATCAAAAGGGACAGAGTGTGAAATGGTATCCCTGCATCCTTGAGGAGCATCAGAGGAATACAGACATATAAAGGGTCACAAGGCAACTTCAGGAGGGAGACTGAATAATACATTCTAAAAGTCTTGCAGTGTGTGACACCTGTAGAAATCAGACTCAAGTTTTAGTTATCCAAGTAAATCCAGACTGTTGGAAAAGCAGAGTCAGGCCCATAGTCTAATTTTAACAGTGTGGTGTAATTTAAATGCTGCTGGTCCCCACCCAGAACACTTCTCTTTCCTCACCTTTCTCAGCAGGTACAGCTTCAGGTGTTTCATTTTCTTCAGAATGCCCATATTTTAAATTAGATTCAGTTTATTTTCACTTTGGCTTAAGCCATCAGCAAGTCAGCATCTGGGTCTGGCAAAGGGAGTCTCCTTTCCAAGCAGCCTTTTCTCCTTTTCTTTGCTTTTTTCCCCTCCCAGACATCCTGTGCTTTGGGAAGATGATAATAATTGCTCCTACAAAGTCTTACACCTACCCTACAATACACCCTGTCAGCCTGGCCCCTTTCAAAGCTTTCTCAGCCACAGTTCCAATCCTGTCTGTTTTATTTTTACACAACAAATTCCTTTCACACAAGCCATTTTTATCTTCTTCAGAATTGCTCAGCTTATGGTTTTCACAGTGCTACAGGATAGTTTTGATCTCACTTGCTGCTGCTTTTTTTTTATTATTTCAGATGTTAAATATTTTAATAGTGCAAATATTTAAAAAACTCGAGACATTTCAATAAACCATATCCTTGAATACACAAAACTCAATCCTCCCTCTAAAGCACTTCAAAAATACACAACTGCACATGAAGGGCTGAGTAAAGAATTGATGTTCCTTTAAATGATTCTTCAAAACAGGCATTAGCAGGAGATTTTTGCAGCTACATTCCACACTTTTTTGAAGTTTTCCATTCCCACAGCACCCAAGTGGCCAGGTGCTCATTAGTATGTCCATCTCATGGTTTTCTTTATGCTTCTAAATGCAATTTTGTAGGCATAGGAGGACATGTTACAGCAGGAAAGTAACAGTGTGTATTTTGAGTCTTTGATGTACAGAGGTTTGTTCTGTGCTTTAGCAGCACCACAACTCCTCAGTGCAGAAACAGAGGCCACAACAGCTGAAGCCTCATGGTCACCTCAGCCAAAAGCACCAAAGCTGGTTCAAAACAGCCACTCCACCCAGATAAACCCAGGCAGGTTCCTGAACACCAGTTCTACAAGGGAGGAGGATCTTCCTCACTTCACACCCAGCAGGGCCCCCATCATTTGAGGAATTTCCACCCTCTGCCAAGAAGCCAAACCCCTTCTTGTGCTGCACTTGTGATGAAAGGGAAGCCTCAATTTCCTTTGTCACTGACAGTCCAGTTCCCTTTCCCTTGCCTGGCATTCCATGTGCCTTCCTTGGGGATCAGCTGATGCTTCCCTTAACTTGGGATAAAAGCAATTCTTCAAGGTGAAGTTTGGGCTGGAAGGGACCTTTAAAGACCATCCAATCCCATCCCCCTGCAATGACCAGAGACACCTTCAACAAGCTCAGGTTGCTCAGAGCCCCTTTCCAACCTGACCTTGAACATTCCCAGGGTTGGGGAATCCAAGTCTCTGGGCAACCCATGCCTGTGTTTTACCAACCTCATGGCAAAAAACTTCCTTATATCCAGTTTAAAACAACCCTCCTGTATCTTCAAATAATTTATGTCCGAAGGGGGCTTATTGCCAACCCTGTTTTAAGTGAGGAGCATTTTCCAGAGCCTTTGTTAATGGGATGTATTTGAGCTTGGATGACCCATCCAGACAGGTGTGTTGGCTCAGGTACCGAGTGCTGCTCACTCCTGTGAGGTTACTGGCACTGCTCTGGGGTACCAGTGGTTCCAGTAAAATCCTGTTCAGACCACAGATCCATCCAGATTCAGTTCTCAGTGTCTGAGAGTGTTGTATTCCCTTGCTGAGGTTGCTCCATGTGCCTTCGATGCTGCATTCCTGAGCTGCATTTCCTCATGGCATTTGTGCATTCCTGGACCTGGAAGGTGCAGCAGTGCAGAAATATTTCTGGTGCCTTGTCAGGGGATCTTTGCAATCCACAGGGGAGCTCTGTTGCCTCATTTGCACTTTCTTATTGAATTTCAATGAGTTTTCCCAACAATTTGCTGGAGGAATTCCCGTGGGACATCTTCAAATGCTCCTCTCCCCATGCTGTCCGACAGCTCCTCATTTTCTCCTCTGGGGTTGCCTGTGTTTTCTCATTTCAGAATAATTCACCACATGACAACCTTTTACGCTAATGAAGCCCTGGTGGTATCAGATGTGATGACATTCAGTAGGGAACACAGAAAACAAGCACAGGGATGTACACAGTGTAAAATAAAAATCAACTGATGTGCAAAAAAAGTTAATGAGGGGGAAAACCAGTTTCTGCTGGCATATGCTGACTCACGAGTATCTCTCTCTCCATCCTGCTCAAGCATGGAAAAATTGGATTTATCTGTCACTTTTCAAGGGTCCCTGAGGAAGGGAATAGAGATGGTGGGCCCCAGTGAAAATTAAGTGAGTCTGCTCAATTGTCTTCCCCTTTTTTCTGTTTCATAGTGATGCCATGAATGACCCTCCCCCCAAAAACAGGACTCTGAGCACGTTAGTGCAGGGTAAGATAAAAAGTAAAGGTCCTTTAATAACACAGGCCCTACAGCCCACAGGAATACAGGATGACATCCATGTGTCCCAGTTCTTGTTTCCATGGCTTTTATAATAAGATCCCTCCAATCATTGCTTTACACATTTCCCAGTCCAGCCCCAGTCCCACCCCTGGTCCAACCCCCTGGAATTGGGTCTGGGGCCGTCAAGACCCTCTGTCTTCATCAGCTCCTCTTCCTCAGGCACACAAAGGTCTCTTGGAGCTCACCCAGTTCTGGCTTTTGGGTCACTCTGACCTGTGTTTATGTTTCATTCTGTGGGCCTTCTGATATCCTTCAGCTCTACCTTGGAAAGGAGTCTGAACAAGATTAATTAACTAAAGGAATTTGAGCTCGCTGTTCTGGGACAGGGGTAGTGATAGAAAGGCATTAAACTGTTAGAAATATTAACCCTCTAAAAATCTACAACTACTGTGTTCCTAAAATCTACAACATGTGAAAATCAGAACAAAAACCCCTTTGGCATCAGTAGAGTACCAGTTCCTGGGAGAAAGAGTCTTCCTAATAAATTCCTGGCTCCCTCTTGCAGCTTTTAGGCTGTATCTGAAATCCCAGCAGGGACTATGAGAATGTGGGGTGGTTTTTTTTCCCAATGGGAAAGCAGGTCAGTCCTAGTGCTCACTGTCCCTCTGGAAATACCCTGTGCTGGATGAACACACTGAGAGTCCTACTTTTGCATTTCTGTGCAATGCTCTGTGCTTGGTTTCCTCAGGTGGTCACTGGGATCATTCCCCTGAGGGTGGACAGCCCAGACTGTGCCTCCAGAACAGGCATCTCCAGCATGAACTGGCATCTGGATCTTGCTGCCCATAAAAATAATACCTTTTCCCATTAAAACAAACAAAACGAACCCCTAACTGGGAGCTCATTGATTTTAGATTTGATGGAGTTGTGTCAGAAGAACAGAACTGTGTAAAAGTAGCAGTTTTATCCTACAAACCACCCAAACTTCCTGTATTTTAAAAGAATGGTATCAAATAATGGCTCTCTCTGTTTACTATGGCACTTTACAAAATTCATTGGGGTTTTTTTTCCTAATTCAGTTTAGATCCATCTGTGATTGCACAAGGAACTGTAAAAATTAGAGATCTCTCACAGCTCATTTCATACATTCTTATATCCATAGTTTCAATTTCTTTTGCAGAAGTGTTGCATGTGCTTGTGCTTCACCAGAGGCATTCTGTGAAATCATCTTGTTTTTATTTTTCCCTATATATAATCTTTATATTCTTGGCTGTTGCTTTCCTGCTCTGAATGAACATAAATAGATCTGCCCATTTCTTCTCAAATGCTGTCAAATTATAAATTTTACCTCCTGAATTTTGCCCTTTCCAGCTTGAGGCCACTTTTCTTATGGAAGGCAGAGGCTGCCCTTAGCACCAACAGCTCAAGTTGTTTCCAACTACTGTAACTCAGAACATTTTTACTGATTATCACAATCTAAAATTTCTCTCTGCTCAGCCAGTGGACCAAAAAAACCTCCTGGATGTGGAGAAGTTCAGCACAGTCTTCTCATTTTCAGCTATGACTTTGGAAGGTCTGTAGGAAACAATTCCATTTAAAACTCAAATATACACTCTGATAGCCTATACTGCTTGTCTAAAAATAACTATCCCTCAATTCCCTCATTTTAACCCCGCTGAGTTTTGTTTCTACTCTTAATTATTCTTCCAGCTTTGGTTATTTATTACTCCCAATGCCTTAGAGTGCAATATCTGCTGAGCTGTTGGCTGCAAAGTCAGGTATTGGTGGAAACATCCCATGGGCTGCTTTAAACACTTCTTTAAACACTGTTTTAAACTTAAACCAGTGTTCATTTTTTCTAAGATCTCATCCCTCTTGCAAAGACCAGCCAATGCTTGATGAGCCACAGCTACAGCCAAGTGGAGTGTCTTCTCCAAGACTGGAGCAGAAGACACTGAGTGCCAAGTCAAGGACATCTGTTCAGAGTGGAAAAAACAGAGAGGAAGGAAGGGAGGGAGGAAGGAAGGAAGGCAAGAGGGGACATGATGACTCCGTAAAGCCTTTTTGCATCCAGAGAACTGCATGAACTGCTGGAAAAGTCCTCTCAGTCAGACACTCTGCTTTAGTTTCAGTTGAAGTAGCTCTTTTTATTCCACCCTTCAGGTGACATGACAGAATTTGAATGAGAACATTAGGGTTGGCTGGCAAAGGAATTTTGGGAGACCAAGAAGGAAATAACGTTTTAATTAGTACCTGACATGGCCAGAAAGGCACAAGGGATGTTGCTCCCACAAACTTCCTGCTCAGCTTGGCAGTCCCCACCCGTCATCACAGTTGGGATGTATTTAAAATAAAACCCCAGACTTGTGAATCACTTGGCAGAGATGAACTTTGCAGGGGTTTCACCGTTAATATGAGCACAAAAGGAACAAGCTTTAAGTACCAAGGAGGCAGATGCACACTTTGCCTCCAGCACCAGCCAGTGAGCTCTCAATCTTTGTTTACACAGGTCTAGCTGAGCTTTGTGTTTTAAATGTACCATTTTAAAGAAGCTTCAGATCAAAGCCTGTTTCATCTTCCCAATAACTCAGCTGCTCCTGCAATCATCTCAGAGTGTGAACTGCAGGAGCTTGGCATCTGCTGCTGTATTTATAAGAGGAGGCAAAACAAGTGACAGAAGGATCAGAGGTGGTATCAGCATAGGTGTCAGCCCTGTGGAAGAATAGCCAGTGAATGCCAAACATGCAGCAAGACAAATGTATCCAGGTGGAATTTTGTCAGGAAATGTTGGTGACTGTGGGGGAGATTGGAAATGGGAGTCGTGCATTGATCGAATCAGCCAGGCACGTTTGCAATACCTTTCCTTGTCACAAGAGTAAACAATCCATTCCTTTCCACTTCATAAAATTATTGGCATAATAGCTCATTTTTTATTGTTGTAAGAAGTTGCCTGAGGCCTCAGTGAGAAGAGCAAATGAGAGCATTACTCCTTCCAACCACAAAGGGTGAAGTGTTTGTGAAGGCAAATATCACCAGAGCTGCATCACCAAAATATCACATACAAAACACGGGGGACTCACCTGCAAGTCACACAGATGTGGGTGTGTTTATCTGCACCTGGGTGTGGTTGGGCTGCAAGGGAGGGCTGGCACAGCACAATTACAGCAGGGTGGAATAAGTTGTTGACTTACCTACAAGAGAGGAAAATGTAGTGACGTTTGTCAGAGGAAACATGGTTAAAATTGCTGCATTTTCTCTTTATAAAGTATATAGAAGGCAAAGAATAATATAAAACTTTATAAAGTATATAGAAGGCAAAGAATACTATAAAACTTTCTCTTTATAAAGTATATAGAAGGCAAAGAATAATATAAAACTTTATAAAGTATATAGAAGGCAAAGAATACTATAAAACTTTCTCTTTATAAAGTATATAGAAGGCAAAGAATAATATAAAACTTTCTCTTTATAAAGTATATAGAAGGCAAAGAATACTATAAAACATAAAGAATCATATAAAAATAGTACAAAAGATGAGTGTTATCTCTTGTCAACCTCCATGCTATGAGACATTTATGTCAAGCTTTTTTGAGAAGTGTTATTACATAGTTTTTAAGTATGTATTTTACCATATAATTTTGTTGTGTTGGTCTTCAAAAACACAAGAAGCAGAGTTTTTTCCTTTCTGAATTGCTGAAATGGTGTCTGTCCTCTTTCTAGCTGGAGGAATTGGGCAATGTCATGTAGGTTGGTGCTGTGCCACATTTTAATCAAAACTAAATGGATGTGTCCTCCAGGCTCACAGGACAAAGGACTGGACCATTTGTTATCACTGACCTGTGTTACCAACACGTGGTGACATAATAGTAAGAATAACAATAGTAATAGTAGTAGTAGTAGTAATAATAATGAGCAATAATAGCTGGTAGCATCCTGGTGCCAATAGCTGGTTTCTGCTTGTGAGCCAAGCAGCAAACAGGGCCAGATTCCACTAATCCATCCACTCCCTCCTGTTGCTCAGGGAATACCAAGTCTGAATTTTCAGACCATGGACTGAGATGGGCTCCCTTGCAAAGTTTCCCATCTCTTGTTTCCATTCAGTGCCTGGTCACCTGGACCACAACCCATTGGTTCTGCTCCATGGCAGGGCATTTGCTTGTTAAGGAGGTGATTAAAAACATTCATGTTCCTGAGCTGAATTCTGTCATGGCAGGTTTCATTTGCATGGAAAGGACATAACCTCAGGAACTAAATACACATTTTTTCAAAGCTTCTGTGTTTAACTTTTATTTCTCTGCATTTGCAGTTTCCTTTCCTCTGCAGCACAGAAAGAGTTGAAGCCATCCCAGCTCTCAGGGAATGTTCACATGCTCCACTTTGACATCCAAGGAATAGGGAATTTGCCCCTCAGTCTTACCTAAGAAACTATTCAGAATCATATACAATAATATGAATCCAAAGAATCAATCTCTCCACATGTAATTTAGTACTATTTGTAAGAATTATTATTAGAATTATAACAATATTAGCAAGAAGGCAACAGACAGATGGCAGAGAGATGACAAAGAAGTCAAGTGACATAAAACCTGTCACACACTTCCTGTGAATCTGGTTGCATAGTTTGCTTATGGGGAAACTGTGTCATGTGTCACTGCACCTTTTTTCTGGGCAATATGGACTTCTTGCTTGTCCCTCAGTGCCAGAACCTTCTGGCAGCAAATGAGACACTAATACAGTGCTGCAGTAATGAATGTACTTCCCAAGTACCCAGTTTTGTCTGGAGTTCACTGCAGTGGGAGTTACAAGCCTTGTTTTGTTATTTTCTTAGTGAATGAAGATTTTACAATATTGCTTTGCTAGGCTGGAATAAAAATGGGATGTGATTCAGAAGTGATTTAATTTTACACATCTACAGGTAAGTTCAGTTTTAATGTTGATTTCTATCACCAAGTACAATTGCAAGTCCCTGTCTGAAAGAGTGAAATTAAATATTATCCTGCTGGTTTTCACCACCAATGTGTACAGTCTGTAGAGCTGAGAAAGCCCACAACAAAAGCAGGCCTATAAAACCCTGAGCCTTTACAACATGCTAATGGCTTTCCATTAGGTCAGATTAATGTTTTCTGCTCAGTTAAAATAGGTATTTAGCAAAAGTGCTTTCAGTTCTAGGAATAAATAACTGCTGGACCAATTGCCTCACCCATGGGAACAAATCTGCACTTTCAGTGCTTGCTAATAAATCAGTTCTGCAGGATAATTCCTCACATCTGCAGATTCAGATCTGAGGGTATCAGTTGGATGCAGCAGGACATGGATCCTCCTCCTGGCATTGCATGGCCAGGACTCAGAGCAGGTTCTGCCACTGCCCGTGGTGCCAGTGCCACCTGGGCACTTCACTCTGGGACCAGGGAGGAGAGCTGGGTGTTTAAATCCTCCTCTCCATCCCTGGCTGGAGCAGCTGCCATCCCACCCTGCTGCACTCAGGGACTGTGGGTGGGAGGGGATGTGGTGGGAGCACATCAGCAGTGAGGGATCCAAGAACTGGGTTACATGAGGATTTCACGTGGCTGCCAAGGCAGAACTTTTGGTGACATCCATAAAATAGCAAAGGTAAAATCTTTGGGTTTTTTCTCTTTTAAGAAATGGATGAAGGCAGAGTCTCTTATCTTGTAGAAGGTACACACCACAGTGCCAACAGCTCTTTGCATGTTTGCTCTCGGGTCTGTGTCACAGCACTGGAGCTTTAAATGGCTGGTGACAGCTGGCTGGGCAGAGTTCAGCTGCTGGAGAGGGACTGTGGAGAGCTCCCTCCCTTGGGGATCCTCCTCAGCCCGGATTTTCTAATCAGTGCTTCAAGTGCTGTCAATACCCATATTGTTTGCAAGCCCAGTGTTCTCTCCTTATACATCTTCAAGCAGCAAGAGACCCATTATCACATCCCTTCCTCCCACAGCCCTGTCCTTCTCATCTAGGAAATGTGACTTGAAACTTCTATTAATAGTGAAGAGGTACATTTGCACTGCATTTTTCATGAAGTGGTTTCTTAAAAATGCTTTAAAACTTATACTAATGTCAGTTTATATATGAGGATCTTAGATCTGGGGCCCCTCAGGGCTGTGCTTTCTAATTGTTTGATATGTAGTTAATAGGCCCTACCACCAGAAATAAAACATGAAGTGCTCTGGTTCCTGCATACCCAGGATATCCTGGAGGCTGGGCCTGACTTTTTTTGTATGAAACTTGTGCCCTCTGAATGTCAATCCACTTTGAAGTGTCCAAATGTGTCCCCAAACAAAGAAATTCAGAATGATTTTGTGCTTTTTATGATGTTCATATCAAATCAATAAATAGAATGCAGTTCAATTAGGTAGAGAGGCAGGATATTTTTAACCAGGTATGGGGGCATTGAAATCAAATTTAATACAGGAAAATGTAAAATAATACTTCCTCTGTTTTAATGTGCAGGAGAAAGTAAGATTGAGGGCACTAAATACTTGAACAGAAATTTAATTGAACTTTGCATAAAAGTTTTGAAGTCTTGTCCAGAAATTTATTATTCATTCCGTATTAACAGCAAAGTTGGTTCCTGTTTGGCTCATGAAAGAGCATTTATGCTTGTGAAGAAAGACTGCAGCCCTAAGAGAGAACTTCAACATCTTATCCACTATGGAATCATCCTTAAGCAGCATACTTAAGGAATATCTCAGTTATTCACAAAAAAAGCTATCCAGAATGCAGAAAACTCCAGTTCTGGGCTCACTGTCAGGCTGAATTCCAGAGGAAATCTGCAGGGGTTGTGCCCAGGGAAAACAAGAGAAATCATCATGCAGGGTCCACTCTGCCCTCAGAGGGACTGAGGGGGGCAGTGCTCGAGGAAGATGCAGCACAGAGGAGGCTCAAAGCTTGTTCTTGCTCCTTCAAAATCCAGGGAATGTTAGGGAAGGCCAGGAGGAATAACTCAGCTGATGTGGCTCGTGGGCACTGGGTAAGAGCAGAGGATGGTGGAATAGGAATGTACATGGCAAGGAGAATCTCAGCATGGCTGGAGTTACAGACACGGGGAAAATGTAACAACTTCATCTCAAATGGCATTTTCCAGATCCCAACATGTCTGAGTGGCTTGACTGTACAGAGGTGTTTCAAATCTGATTTACCATTAATTAATTACCTCTGTTTACCATTAATTAATTGCTTCTGTGCCACCTACACTGTGCCTTCAGTCCTGGTTCCCACTGCAATTTAAAAGCCCAGATTCCAATGACCTCAGTCAGGTTACAGCCAGTGACCCCTGGGTGAGGTTTGGTTTGGAGCCACTGGGCTGGCCCTGGGCTCCTGCCTGGCACACAGGGGGACTTTGGCAGCAAATGCAGGAGCTTCCAAAGCTGTGGTGTCCAGGCTTGGCTTTACATTTGGAAATGCACAGATCTGAATAAGGAAAATAGCCAGGTGGGGGCTGGTCTCTTCTCCCAGGCACTCAGCAATAGGACAAGGGGGCACGATGGGCTCAAGCTCTGCCAGGGGAAATTGAAGTGGGAGATCAGAAAAAAATTCTTTGCAGAGAGAGTGCTCAGGGATTGGAATGGGCTGCCCAGAGAGGGGGTGGATTCCCCATCCCTGGAGGTTTTTCAACTGAGCTTGGCCGTGGCACTGAGTGCCATGATCTGGTAAAGGGACTGGAGTTGGCCCAAGGGTTGGACTTTATGATCTTGGAGGTCTTTTCCAACCCAATCCATTCTGTGATTCTGTGAAAATGGCTTAGAGGGATGTTTTCTTGGTAATTGCTCTTCTTTCTCCTGGGCCTTGTGAAGCTCATTGTACCTGTCCACAGGGCATGAGAAGGGGGCAGGAAGGCACAGGAAGGGAGGTTTGTAGTCCAGAGTTCCAGCTTTGCATTCCTAAAGGAGGATAGTGCCACACTAAATATTCCATAAGGATTGGGCTTGCACAATAAAATGACATCACTCATTTCTCAAATGAATCCTCTTTTCTTCACCCACTTGGCATAATCAGTAGTCAAAGCTGTGTCTGTGTGTGCAGTTTGACTGGAGATACATTTGTGAACTACTCTGAACAAATGCCTTGTACATGAGGTATTGGCCAAGCAACACTTGCACACTGCATTTCCCTTTTTTATCTTTGCAAAGCTGACTTTCAAAGGGCAAGACAGATCCTTGGCAGAAGGAAAGAAAAGATACTGCCTGCTTTTAATTGGGAAAGTGGAATTACTGTGGGTACACTGCTCAGCAGACATTGTGAGACAGGTTATTGAAAAGAAGGCTTTGGGGTCTCTATTAGTGACCTGATAATATTTTGGCAGAAATTATGTCTGATGAAAACCACTCACTGACAGTTCCTCAGGGAATGCAGGAACAGCATCTCCCATCCCACATAAGAGAAGTTTCTCCATCCCTACTAACAAGTGTTGAAGTTCCCAGCTCCTGCTGAAATTTCTAACTGCATGGTGGAAATTTGTCTTATCTTTTTGGATCTAAATTCACAAAGTAAGAAACCATTTGTGCCTGTTTAGACGTAGTTCATTCCTGAATATTTATTCCCAATAAAATTAGTTTTCTTCCTCCCTTCACTCCCTCAGACATCTCCTGGTGGGGACTCATTACAGGCAGGATGATGGAATTTGTTCTGCTATTGCTTCTGTTGTGATAAAAGACTTTGTGAGTAACAGCCAAGGAAGAAAGAGCAACATGAGATGTTCCTTATAGAAGAGATGGCGTGGTGGGCTCAAAAATCCTGTCTTGACTTTGGTTTTAACTTTGAAAGATAAAATAGTTTACAGTGAGTAAAATGTAATGTTAATTTCAGTGAGAAAATAAAGTGATAAGCTTGTGATCTTCATATTTTTGTCTTTAGTAGGAAAATCCATCAAACTCTTTCAGCATTACAGAAAAAAGTGGGGAAATCTTTCTTCTTTTCCCCTCTTAAATGCTAAAATAATTTCAACTTAGAAAAGGCCATAAATTCAATCTTTAACTTTGGAGTTATTCCTGTCCCAAAATAAAATGGGAGAACAAACAAGGTCTGAGCAAGACCATGAGATCTCTGCAAGTTCCTTGCAGTTCCCAGAGCACAGACTTTAATTTGGGAGATCTGTGGGGCTCAATTGTTCTTCAATAAGGTGGAAGGAGGAATATTATAATGTGCAGTGAGATGGAGAAGACATATTGTGTGTGTGAAGGATGTCTGCCTCTACAGCATAAAATCTTCCTCTGGATTCCAAGAAATGTCATTTAAAATGTAGAATGAGTGCACAGCAGGAATAATAAAATTGCCTGAGCTTGTGAATTTTAAGCACTAAACATGATACAGAAACAAGAATATTTTTTCTGACAGAAACTGGTGACTAATGCAGCTTTCTTCCTTAAAAATATTTGCTTCAGCTGGACGTTAATCTCTTGGCAGATATTTCTGAGGGAAAAAAAAAAATTAGGTATTTCTCAGTAAAAATTTATGAGAAAATAAATGTTTTACCTCGCTAACCAAATGGAATTGACAACCTTCAGGGGTGGCAGAGCCTCGCTTGCAGGAGAACTGGAGCAACATGACAATTTTTCCTGTCTATAAATAAGTATATATATTTCCTATTACTGTGATAATAGCCTTCCACGAAGGCAAATGTGGTTATAAATTATTCCTGCATCTTGTTGGAGTAGCATCTCGGCGAGGATGTCCCTCCTCCCCATCTGTTCCACTGATATTCTTTTTTCTCTGAAACCCTAAAAGGTGCAAACATTGAAGTCAAACAGGCACAAAGCTCTGCTTTCAAACCGGTGGGTGGCACTTTTCCCACCACAAATCTCGTCAGCTTCCGAGGGAGCACTTGAGTACAACTCCTAATTCACCACGACTTACATTTGCTTTTTAACTTGTGTCCTTTTCTTTTACTTCACAGCTCTTGATGAGAAGAACTTCACCACCAGAAGTGCTGCTTTTCTAACAGATCTTTGGGGAGAGGTTTTTCCCTGGTGCTCCTGACTCAGCTTGGTGCTTTGTTCTTTTTTGCAGTTTGCACAGACAAAGAACTGAGGAGTTTGGCTTCGAGGCTAAAGGACTGGTTTGGTGCCCTGCACGAGGATGCCAATCGTGTCATCAAACCCACCAGCTCGGAGACAGCCCAAGGCAGTAAGAAACCCCTTTCCCATGGCCCAAGGCAGTAAGAAACCCCTTTCCCATGCCTCAAGGCAGTACAGAAACCCCTTTCCCATGGCTCAAGGCAGTCAGAAACCCCTTTCCCATGGCCCAAGGCAGTAAGAAACCCCTTTCCCATGGCCCAAGGCAGTAAGAAACCCCTTTCCCATGGCCCAAAGCAGTCAGAAACCCCTTTCCCATGGCTCAAGGCAGTAAGAAACCCCTTTCCCATGGCCCAAGGCAGTAAGAAACCCCTTTCCCATGGCCCAAGGCAGTAAGAAACCCCTTTCCCATCGCCCAAGGCAGTAAGAAACCCCTTTCCCATCGCCCAAGGCAGTAAGAAACCCCTTTCCCATGGCCCAAGGCAGTCAGAAACCCCTTTCCCATGGCTCCAGGCAGTAAGAAACCCCTTTCCCATGGCCCAAGGCAGTCAGAAACCCCTTTCCCATGGCCCAAGGCAGTCAGAAACCCCTTTCCCATGGCTCAAGGCAGTAAGAAACCCCTTTCTTCTGGAACATTGAGGGCTTTAGGCAGGTTCCCAACCTGCTCAGCTTAGTGCTGCAGTGTCAGCCAGTGGGGAAGCACAGGAGACCTGATCCTGGATAGAAATCCCATGTTCTGAAGGAGCTGCAGGCATTCTGTTCTCCTCCTGGTCCAAACTGCTCTAAAAACTGGCAGAGACAGAGAGGTCTTCACAAGGGATCAGGCAGATCCCTTTGTCTGAAGGCCACGGAGGTCACCTCTGTACTGGGACTTCTCTTATGTTAACTAACATGGCACAATTTATTGGATTCCATGACCCTCCAGTTCAGTGTGGCTGCATCCAAATCCCTCCTTGGGACTGGACTGTGATGTATGAAATTAAACTCACCAGTTTTATGACCAAAGCATTTTCTGACCCAATGTCAGTGGGATTAGCCAAAAGTCATACAAGTGTAGAAAATCATTTCAATGTTGGGAGAAACTCACTCAGATACTATTTTGCAATTTCTTGCTAACAGCTTACATAAGAGAAAGAATAATTAAAAGATCCAGACCTGAGCCATGGAGCTGGAAGAGTTAAAAGGTCTGGAAAGATGGAATCTGTTGTGTCCTGGGTGTTTAATGACACCACCTTTACTTCCTTTGATGCTTTTTTTTTCTCAAGAAAGGAAGAAAATGAGCAGTTTAGAGGACAGTTACTCTCTGTGGGTTAAGCCACCATGACTGATTTTGATGCCATTTACCCACCAGGGAGGGTAAAAATTCCCAGAACAGCATCAAAAGAGGTCATGTTCATCAGAGAGCAGATGGGAATTTATCTTCTGTAAGGACTCATTAATTCTTTTAACTACTCTGTCCCAAAACACACAGACCCTTGGGTTGCAAAGTGGGATGGCCAAGTTTGATGTGGGTTTGTGGCTCACCTTCCCTGCCCTGATTCCCTGCTGGGAGCTGGGCTGTGCACACACAGCACTGCACAGGGGCAGCTGCTCCCCTGTCCCTCCAGCCCAGCCTGGTGTCCCTGCAGTGGGACAACACAGACAGAGGCTCAAGGGGCAGGAGAGCAGACCCAGCACACCCAGGTGGGCATTTCCTGATGGTCCCTGACTCCACAGCCCCTCTTTGTGCTGCTCCTGAGCTGGGGCAGCAACAGATTGATGGCCTGTTCCTGAGGAGACAGGATATCCCACAGGCAGCACTGCTCAAAACTGTAGTCAAACTCATTAATGCCAAGTCATCCCATCTTAAAACCACGTGGAATAACAAGCTGTGCTGCTTGGAAAAGATCTTTTTTCTGTGTCCCTTATTCTCCACAGTATTTACAACAAAGTCAGCCTCTTTAACACCAGATGTCCTACTTACTTCTGAAACAGTGCTCCAAAAAAGAGGATATTGTCATGCAGAAGAAGCCAAACCACAGTGCAGAAAGCACACCTGGGTGTGCAGCTAATAATGGTTTCCAGATGTGGGTTGGGTTCAGACAGAAAACCTCAGAGACTCTGAACTTTGCTTGAAGCCCTGTAGGCCCAGAGTCACGTGAAATCTCATTTTATCAGATTCCCCAAAGAGTGTTTTTCATGCAAAACCTGTGAGATCCTCACGAGGACCTTGCCAGAGGCCAAAGTCTAAATACAGTCCTAAAGGTGTTGAGTCCTTTTTTTTCTTTTTTTCTGAAGAAATTTCAGTCTGAAAAACATCCCTGGTAATTCTGCAGTGTTTGCTCTGATTCACAGAGGAACTGTTATCTCTTTTTAGTTTAGTTTGATTCCTGGCAGCTTTTATTTGAAAGGCTGCCTTGATGATCTTAAACACTTGATCTCAACAATGTTCATTTTTAGACTGTTGACTTAGTTTGGCACATTTTCTTATTTTCTTATATATCAGTTTAAAAAAGAGAAAAGGAAAGAAAGAAACTTTCTGAGTTTAGATGCTTAAATAGTTTGTGAATGCCACAAAACTTGGGCTTATCTTTCTTTTTGAGGGTTTGCAGCAGTACTCATGAATTAATGTGCCAATTTCTGCAGCTCAAGTTCTCTCTGAAAACACTCAGAGTGAGGACAGCAGTATTTGGCTCCCTCTAACTTTAACTTCAGACATTTGTAAAAATGAAAGAGCATCTTAAACAGGGCTCAGAATTCAAAGCAAAGTTCACATACCCAAGCTGTAGAAAGGAATGTGAGTGAATCCTGGCAAACAGGACACACAGAGCTCTGGAAATTCGCTCTGATGTACACGCTGCCCTTTTCTCATTGCTCTGCACGTGTTGCCCTCCTCACCAGACACATCATTTCATTAAACTCAACTGGTTTGGGTCTGCCTGGAGAGCCTTAAAAGGCAGGAATATCCTCAAAGTAATCCATTTGGGATGTGCCCCTGTGGCAGCAAGAGGAGCAGATGGTGAGATGAGATGATTGTGGTGCCTGGGACACAAGGGCTGTCTGGAGAAGGGGTTCCAGCAGAGAGAAACCTCTGCTACATTAATTTTTTAACATGTTAGTGTGAGTGTAAATAAGCATTTTGAGTGTATTAAGTTCACCCTCAGGTGAAGGAAAAAACTACACTCCTTTTTGTTTTCTTTTTAACTCTCTTGAAAGGGAAAAAGGATGAGGGTGAGCATTGTGTTTAAACCTCAAGCCTTCATTCAAGGAGCTCTCTGATCCCAGCAAAGCACCACGGGCCAGGAGCCTTGTGCTCTGCAGGCTTTGGGCAATTAAAATCTCCTCAATAAATGATGTAAGAAACTCAGGGACATGCTTTGACATAAGGAAATAATAAAACTAATTAGGTAGCAAGACAAGATTTGAATTGCTCCTGAGCCTGTTGATAATTCATGACATCCCTGTATTGTACCTAGATAGTCTCCTTGGTTGGAGTGGGAGTTGTTTTCCTTTTACTAGAGGTCTGTGCAATATAAAGGGTTTTTCCTGGGGAACATTCCTTCTCCTCCTTCCTTTATTTAAGTGATAGGGGAAATTAGGTTAATTATTCCCCTGTTAATTTAATTGTAGTATACTTTATTAAAATAAAACTGGCTCATGTAAGTCAACTCTTGAAGGGGGAAAATAATTTTTTCATGCCAGAAGGTGTGTTTATTTTTAATTAGGATTTTCACTTTTACACTTTTTTTTTATTTAATTCTAATTCAGAGGAGGTGGAGCATTTTATGTATTAATGGGATGTGAGACTTTTTCATGTAGGTCACCCCTTTGAATTCCTTCCAGTGAATGAACAGCTGTCAGTCAGGTCTCAGTGCAGGTCCTTGTGAGCAGGTGTCCAAATGAGAGCACCCACCACTTCAGCTGGCATTAATTGGCATCTCTGTTGGCAGCCTGAGCCAAGAGCAAGAGGGACATGGAGCTTCTCACCAAAGGCACTGCAGCACTAAGCTGATGAACAGAGAGATGCAGGAAAGTCCTCACTGAGGTTACTCTAATTCTGGGTCTGTTGTGCTGGAAATCCAGTGCATTAACCAAGCACTGAATTCATTACAGAATTACAGTATATGGTTTATTTCATCCAGCAAATTGCATCAAATTTATAAGTAAGTCTCTCAAAAGACTCTACAAAGGAGTTAATTCACTCAGCATCACTTGTCCTCTCCAAGCTGATGGGAGCACAGTGACCTCCCAGGGAAGGTAGGTGAGCTCCAAACCCATTTCCCATCAGCTGCCCTGGTTCTGCAGTGAGTCAGAGCCTGCTTTGCACACTCAGGGCACACCTGGCTGTCATTCCTGTTGCTGGGTGCTGAGGGCATCCAGGATTCTTGGGGCTGGGCTGCAGGTGGAATGTTGCAAAAGGTGTTTTTTGGGCAGTACATGTTACCAGGAGACAATGCAAAGTGGAGGTGGATGCTACTATTCACCTTCAACTACATATTGAGACAAATCCAAGAATTAACCTTTCCACTGATAATAACCATCTAGCTAAGGACTTTCCACCATGTCAATATTTAAAGACTTCCAGTCCACATTGTGTAATCCAGCACCATTTAATAATCCAGCCTCTTAATAAACCTAATGTGGAACTCTGGTCACAACAGTGAAAGCGCCCTCGTTTATTAAGAAATTGCAATCAAAAGCTCTTCAACTACTGTAATTAACTGTCTTCCTGAGTGATCTTTCAGGATTGTCTCTCACATGGCATGTCACAGAGCAGCTCTGTGCTCCCATCAGTGCTGTGCTCAGACAGGTCAGTGCTGAGGACACACTGGTGTGTCCCTGTTGTACTCCCAGGGAGACACTTCCCAGCAGGCAGAAAAACGTGACCAGAACTAACCCACAGACACTGTCAGGAGCAAGTTCATGGCAGCAACTCCTTGCCAGTTAAGAGGTGACCCTCAGAGACCCACCAGGGCTGAGCAACCCACACCCACTGATCATACAACAGACCCACAGTAAGGGCCACAACAGGGTGTGAAGTACCAAGAGGGCATCTGTGCAGAAAAAGAGCAGACGAGGAACTCAGCTCTTTGCCTCCTGAAATCTGCTAAACTGGGCCAGCTGAAGGGCTCTGGTACTGACCCCAGCTCCACCCTGCAGCTGAATGACCCACCCCTGCCTGTTTGATTTGACTGCTGTCCACCTGCCCTGTGGTGGGAAATTCAGTACAGGGTACCCCCAACGCGAGGCAGGGCTGCCTGTCCTGCTTCTGTTGCTTTAGAGAGGCAAAATTAAGGAATCTTAAATCCTTTCACTCAACAGGAGACTGCACAGTGACCAAATCCTGCTTGCCTTCTTCAGATGACTAAAATTACTGCAGTCAATATTGCTAATTGCTCCAGCAAGGCAAGCAGGCTTCCCCTACATCTATTCACACAGCCAGTTTCTTTTTCTCTGTGCTCAAACACAACTAGATAATATTAGAGGAGATAACAGCACAAAAATGTGATGAAATGTTCAGCATGATTTCTCTCCTCCCTGCCTGAGCTGCCTCTAGCCCTGAGGAAATGGCGTTACCTTCTTCTTCCTTAGAGAAACATGTATTATGAATGACACAAACCTTCCCATTAGTTAACCCTTCTGATTGTCCCTCTGTGCCACTGACAACCTCCAGCCACAGCTGCATAAGAAAAGCACAGCTTCCAGCAGAAAGCCCTGCTCTCCTTTGGATTAATGCTTTAAATAGCAGGTAGGCAGCAGAGCTTGGACAAACTGTCAGCGTGATTCCAGCAACGTCTTAGGCTTCCCCTTAACAAAGCAGCATCCTGAAAGGGACACATACAGCAAGGACAGCTAAGCTTGACCTCTTTCAATGAAAGGTGCAGCCTGAGGAAAAAGCTCATCAGGCTTCTCCACGTGACCCAAAGCATGAGCAGTGCCCAGGCAGGTTGTCACTCCCAGCTGGGGCAGTGTGAGGTGCCCAGGCTGGCAGGAACCCTCTGTCTCTGCAAATCTCCAGCCAAATGTATTCGTGTTTCTGAGACCTGGTTGAAACCAATATCCTCATTATCAGATTTCTTAGCTCTGGATTATAAATATACTTCCTTACCTCAGAGATAACTTAGAATTTGGTCCAAGCATTGAAAAAGTACCACAATAGTGTGGATTTATAATGCCCTGTCTCATTTGTGAAAGGGGCAGTGCCACTGATTTTGTGGAGAGTGCAGAATACTGGAATAAGTATCTCATATACTCTGTGGGTATCTATATGCATGACTTGGGCTTTCAGAGATAACCACTGTTGCTGCTGCTGCTGCTGCTGCAGCCTTTGAAGAATCTGGGCTATTAAAATGAGCGATGATGGTTTCCAAAGCACTGGAAGAGCAGATTCCTGCATTGCTGCAGAATCCCGGAGGCTGCAGGAGGGCGTGGGGCTGGCCCAGCTCAGGAGGGCATGGGCAGCCTGTGCAGCTCCAGCTGAGGCACTGCTGGTACTCCCAGTCCTGGAGGAAGGCATGGACAGCCCTGTGGATCTCCAGCTGAGGCACTGCTGGTCCTCCCAGTGCTGGAGGAGGGCATGGGCAGCCTGTGCAGCTCCAGCTGAGGCACTTCTGGTACTCCCAGTGCTGGAGGAGGGCATGGGCAGCCTGTGCAGCTCCAGCTGAGGCACTTCTGGTACTCCCAGTGCTGGAGGAAGGCATGGACAGCCCTGTGGAGCTCCAGCTGAGGCAGTTCTGGTCCTCCCAGTGCTGGAGGAAGGCATGGACAGCCCTGTGGAGCTCCAGCTGAGGCACTGCTGGTCCTCCCAGTGCTGGAGGAAGGCATGGACAGCCCTGTGGAGCTCCAGCTGAGGCACTGCTGGTCCTCCCAGTGCTGGAGGAAGGCATGGGCAGCCTGTGGAGCTCCAGCTGAGGCACTGCTGGTCCTCCCAGTGCTGGAAGAACCAGAGGTACCTCAGTCTTTCTCTCCCTCTGCCTCCCCCAGACAGCTCAGAGTCCACATCAAAGCTTTTTGTTGTCTGCCACACAGACAGGGCTTTGAAGAGCAGACAGGAATGATGAGAGGTAGAAGGTGAGAGCACAGCAGGAAAGAATTTGATCAGGCAACTAGAAACGAGGCCAGGAAACAGGATTTAAATTGCATTCAGACTGAGTGTAGTTTGAAGATAGGGTGGATGCAGCCTTTCCTCATCACATTGCAGTTCCCTGGAGCCAGGCCAGCCCACTTGGACTGAGGATGGAAACAAAATAAGCAAGAAACTTTTTGAGTTGAAATAAGTTTGAATTACAGAAATCAGCTCTGTATCTCATTCCTCCCCACCCCACAGCTCCTACAGAGTGTCAGCAGTGCTCTAGTTTGTAGCTTTGCTTGGGTTTTAAGCTTTACACAATCAGATCAACCTTAGAATTTTGTTCTGCTTAGGGCAAGTCACCTTAATGTTCAGAGTCCAGACAAAAAAAGTCAGCAAGGCTTCACCTGAGCAGTGATTCCTATGCTGGGGGTCAGCTGGGGAATATTTGCGTGTCTTCTTGCAGGATTTGACACCAGCATCCTACCAATCTGTAAGGATTCCTTAGGCTGGATGTTCAACAAACTGGACATGAACTATGACCTGCTGCTGGACCCCTCAGAGATCAGTGCCATCTACCTGGACAAGTATGAGCCGTGTGTCAAACCTCTCTTCAACTCCTGCGACTCCTTCAAGGATGGAAAGCTCTCCAACAACGAGTGGTGCTACTGCTTCCAGAAGCCAGGAGGTGGGTTGTGGACAGGACAAAGAGGAGCTGTTTGGGTCTCCCTGTGCTTCAGGTGTGATTGTCCTGCTGGTAGAGGTTGGTCATTGCCAGGCAGGTGAGTTACAAAGCTCTTTTCCCCAGCACTGGTGTGAAAGGGCATTGAGGGACTGTGTTTAATGGCATAGATGAACTATATGAATATCCCTTGATCATTAAAGCAAAAAAAGTAGTATATCTATAAATAAACTTTATTGCTAATAGAGAGCTCGAGAACTTACCCTTTTATTAATGCAGAAATTAGTCAATTAGCAAGTCATAAATCAGAGAGCTGACATGATGTCAGTTTGGTGAAAAGAGAGGTAGAATGGCTTAACAATTAAAATGGCCCCCAAACACTACTCTAAACTACAGTGTGTTGCTTTTTTTTTTTTTTTTTAATTAGCGAAGCTAATGACATAAATTTGTTTAGTGGTCCAGCCCCAGCATATGGGCTGCTCTCATTCCCAGGTGCACAGCAGTCCACATTTCATGTCAGCACTGAAGCCACTCATTCCAGAGCCTGTCCCGTGCCATCTGGAAACTGATTCTTATACATTATATTTTAGGTCTTCCTTGCCAGAATGAAATGAATAGAATTCAAAAGCTAAGTAGAGGGAAGAGTCTGTTGGGTAAGTTCCATTACTTGCTATTCATTTACTCAACTAATTAAAGCTTCTGTGATTATTGTAACTTTATATGCAGTAATGGTTTTTCAATTAGAGACTAATGTTTTGAGTCGGGAATATGCAGCACTGAGTGTAGGCCTGACACTATGAAATTAAACAAATAATGAGATAGCAACACACAGAACAGGTGTCAGCGTGGCAACAGGGTCAGAACTAATTTACAGCTCTCCAGAAATGCAAAGCCCTGCACAGAGCTCCATCCTGCCTGCATCTCCTCCTGGGTCAGAGCAAGCACAGAGGCTGCTTGAGGCTCAAGCCTTGCATTTTTGAAGGGTGACTGAAGGGTTCCTGTCTCCTTCCAGTTCTGGTGCAATGCAGGCATTCCTGGGGGCTCAGTTTTGCCTACTCACTCTCTAAAATATTCCAGTATATTGTGTGTCTATGAAAGCAGGGATTCGGATCACTCATTCTAGGCAGCCCTGCAGGATGCTCCATGCTGTAGGATGTGATCATGCCTGTCCCTTTCTCTAGTGACTCTTGCAAGCCTGATTGGATTCATAACTTACACTGCTCTGATGGATACCTAAAATTAGGTTATATAAATCCCCATCTGGCATTTTCCCATTTAATTGCTAAAAAATCAGGTTGTTGAACTGAGTAAATTTAAAGTGAGTAATTCCCTACCCTGAAATCACCCAGTGCTGTGCAGTCTGGTGTTTGTGTGCTGGTTCCTGTACTCAGGTGGTTGAACTGAGTAAATTTAAAGTGAGAATTCCCTACCCTGAAATCACCCAGTGCTGTGCAGTCTGGTGTTTGTGTGCTGGTTCCTGATGGAAACTTCTGTCCTGGAGCATTGGAGCACACGGAGCCAAGTCCCCAAGGTGTGCAGGACAGATCACAGTCCCTGCTTACAGCCAGCCCTGCTTTCCACCCTCAGGGCTCTGCCTGACCTCAGCCCAGGCTGTCAGCCCATCAGCAAGGATATGTGTCAGGCTGTCACAGCATCACCAGCTGCAGCACAGAACGTGCACATCAGCTCTGGTGGCTGCTCAGGTGGCTCTGAGTCCAGCCTGATGTTTCCAGATACCCAAGGGCAGACCCTGCAAACAGAGCTGCTGCAAAGCTCATCTTTGCCAAATCCTGCCATTCCCAGATGCCACTGCCATTTGGACTCAAGGTTCAGGTACCTTATGAGCAATCCCAACCTGGATTCACTGGTTTAAATTAAGAATAAACCTTCCCAAAGGCCACAGGGACTGGGGTTTAGATGCATCATCCTTTCACAGCAAGTTCACACAACGATTAAGAGGTTTCAGAGTTACAGCTCCTGCTGCTCACAGCTGTGGGAGCAGAGGGAGGATTGATCACTCAGGGCATGTGTGCTTCATTCAGTAAATATTTTGCATTTGTGTTCAAGTGGATGCTGTGGCAGTGGAAGTCACAGAGTTCTGTGTCTCATGGGTGTCATGATTTTCAAAGCCACCTAAAAGAATAAGAAGCCCAGTCCTTAACAGACAGCTTTGACTACCCCATATTTATTTTATGCTTTGCTGTTACTTGCCAGGTGCAATAAATGTCATCTGGGTTGAAACATGAGTGGTTTGTTCTGGTGTGGGGGAAGAGTGATGCCTGTGTTGCAGGGAGTACAACCTGCAGGTAGTTGCAGCACATGTCACTGGGATCTGATCACAGTGGCAGGAGTAAAATGACAAAGTAAAAGCACTAAGAATGGTCCCTTAGCACAAATAACTTCTTGTCAACTGTATTAAAAAGAAAGGGAAAAAAATGAAGGATGAAAGTGGCTAAGCTCAACAAATCAAGGTGTCAAGCACAGGGTGTTCCACAAGTTAAAAAATTATAATATAGAGAGGAACTTTTTGCTTCACCTACCTTGAAACTCTGCCTGCATAATGACACCTGTCTGGGAGCTTTTAATCTGATACCAGAGCTATTTATACAGCAGGAAATATTGTCTTTTCACTGGCTGAAAAATCATGCAAATGGAAACCAAAACATACACATGACTTGTAGCAACAGTAAAGATGGAAAAGAGAGATAATATTTTCAGAGAAACTAATCTTTAATTATTCTCTTTCCTCCTCTGACCCTGACACGAAGAGTTCAGCACTTGCAGTCTGGGCAGTAGCATGGAGAAGGTTTCTGTTGTTAACTTGTATCCATTGATAAAAATGATGACTTCTGATATTTTGTTCTCTCCATATTTTTCAAAACACGAGACTATTGTAATAAAGAACTTCAAAGCCATTGCCATTAGATATGTTGAACTTGGAGGCTTTCAAATAGAGTCTGGCATCCCAGGGGACTGAATTAAAAAGTAAACAGCACTATTCATCTTTTCCTACCAGATTTATCTGGAGTACAATTAACTGCAGAGACTGTACTTTCAGAGCATACAAGTGTGCAGCCTGATAATGCTTCTCCCACATCACTAAAGTAATAAATTCCTGCTCCCACCACTATTTTCTCCTGTATCAGCCCTGTGGATGCAGCTAATATAACAGCTAATGCAGGGAGCTGTGTGCTGGCTGGCACCTCATTCTGTCAGGCTTTTACCTCTGTGCTTCACTGTCTTTAGCATAAAATTATTCTCTCCATGTTCTCTGAGGAAGGGAGGTATTATATAGATAAGGAAATGATGAAAAAAAAAGATATATATGTCTGGGTCCATAAAGAGGATGCAGATGCAATAGTGTTGTTCAAGTTTGTGTGGAAAAGCTGGTAGCCCATGGCCTGGACAGGTGTACCCTCTGCTGGATCAGGAGCTGGCTGGAGGGTCAGGCCCAGAGAGTGCTGGTGAATGGAGCTGCATCCAGCTGGTCACCAGTGGTGTTCCCCAGGGGTCTGTGTTGGGTCCAGTCCTGTTTAACATCTTTAGTGATGATTTAGATGAGGGGATTGAGTCCATCATCAGCAAATTTGCTGATGACACCAAGTTGGGAGGGAGTGTCGACCTGCTGGAAGGCAGGAGGGCTCTGCAGAGGGATCTGGATAGACTGGAGAGATGGGCTGATTGCAATGGGAATGAAGTTCAATAAGGCCAAGTGCAGGTCCTGCCCTTTGGCCACAACAACCCCCTGCAGTGCTCCAGGCTGGGCACAGAGTGGCTGGAGAGCAGCCAGGCAGAGGGACCTGGGGGGACTGAGGGACAGGAAGCTCAACAGGAGCCACCAGTGTGCCCAGGTGGCCAAGAAGGCCAATGGGATCCTGGCCTGGATCCAAACTAGCGTGGCCAGCAGGCCCAGGGCAGTGACCCTTCCCCTGGACTCTGCCTTGGGGAGGCCACACCTTGAGTGTTGTGTTCAGTTCTGGGCCCCTCAGTTCAGAAAGGATATTGAGGGGCTGGAGCGGGGCCAGAGAAGAGCAACGAGGCTGGAGAAGGGACTGGAGCACAAGTGCTGTGGGGAGAGGCTGAGGGAGCTGGGGGTGTTTAGCCTGGAGAAGAGGAGGCTCAGAGGTGACCTCAGCACTGTCTAGAACTACCTGAAGGGAAGTTATAGCCAGGTGGGGGCTGGTCTCTTCTCCCAGGCACTCAGCAATAGAAGAAGGGGGCACGGGCTTAAGCTCTGCCAGGGGAAATTGAAGTTGGATATCAGAAAAAAATTTTTTACAGAGAGAGTGCTCAGGCATTGGAATGGGCTGCCCAGAGAGGGGGTGGATTCACCATCCCTAGAGATTTTTAAACACAGATTGGACGTGGCGCTGGGTGCCATGATCTGGTAAAGGGACTGGAGTTGGACCAAGGGTTGGACTCGATGATCTTGGAGGTCTTTTCCAACCCAATCGATTCTATGATTCTATGATTCTATTCTATTCTAAATACTTCACAGGACAAAGAGGGATGGGGAGGAGGATGCCCTGGCCTGAGGCAGTTGGGTGGGGAGTGTTTGGTACAGCTGGTCCACACCAGCCCTCTCCACAATGCTGGAGAAGCACCATCTGCACAAGAATCTCTGGAGACAGAAGCTCCTTTCTGCTTCCAAAGCCTGCAGATGTTCTCTGGGTGAAACACTCCCCAAAACTGGGCTGTCTGGGTGCAGTGCTCCAGGGCAGCAGAGCTTGTGGCCAGTTTATTTCCAATGAACAGGGCCTGGTCTGGCTGGGCACAGTTTAGATCATGTTGTACAACACTTGCTCCCAGTGACTCTCTGTCCTCTCCAAATTCTCACCTGCCCCTGCCACACTGCAGAGCCCAGGCTGTGTCCCCCCTGTGATGGCTGGCAAATACTGGGACATCAGTATGCAGAGCTAAATATTTAAAGCTCCAGTGTTACATACAAATTGGCACGAATTTCCCCCACAGAAGGAAAAGTACCTTCTACTCTTCACTGTGACCCAAAGTGTGAATCTCTTCCACACACAGTTTTATCTTGGCAGTGAGCCTGGGCCCTAATTTATTTTTGAATCTATTGCTTTTATAGGCAGTGTGGAACATTTTCCTACCTTACAAGCAACAGTGAAACTATGCAAAAGGCCTGTTTCAAAGAAGGGAAAGGTTGCATTGCCCAAGGAAAAGAGAGAGTTTGAAATGCAGAAGCTGTTCTGTGCTCACCCTGTAATGCCACTGAGGTTCTCCCTTTGATCCTTCCCAGACAGAACAGGGGAGCTCCAGTGCCATGGGGACAAAGTCAGCACCTGAGCACTTCTGCCAAGGTTGTGCATGGTCTGATACACACCTGGAGTGCTTATCAGAGAGAGGACAGGAGCATAAATGGGGAAAAATTCCTTTCCTGATCAGTATTGAAATAAAGGTTTGAACACTGAGCATTAACTTACAAAAACCTGAAAGGCAAATACATGGGTGGGATTATTAGAACTATTCACTTATAAATGGTGCAAATGAGTCTTTGATAGTCTTTAGTGTGCTTACAGTTGTACAGGAACATGATTGTGGTACCTGCAGGCAAACCTTCTGTAAGATCATGCTCTGAAGTTATTTAAACTCTCACTAATGGATGTGAAGTGCTCTGCAAAACTGATTCAATGTACAAAGATTTCTGCAGGTGTTCAGAGGGTTCTGTTCTCACCTTCCAGACCCACATTAGCAGCACTCAAACATCAGACAGGATCTGCAGAGCAACGAGTTGGGAAATTCAGAGATTCACTTTGTGGACACACTCTGTGTGTGTGAGACTGACTGACTTCCATTTCCATACAGGAAATCTCATGACATTTGGGCAGCATCTTCTCAGTCACTCTTTTCTCTGACAAATGCAGTGGAAGTGGCCCCTTTGACACATGAACTGACTGAATAGATGCTATGCACATGGAACCAGTTAAAAACCTTAGTGCATCACCACTAAATCACTGGTATCTTTGACAAGGGAGAAAAAATCTTTCTCAAAAATCACTTGTGACAAGAAATTTGGGGGCAAGGGTATGTTTATGCCATGTTTCAAATCGAAGCAATTGGCAAAGAAGGGAAAAATGGATGTGGTGACCTCCTGTGGGAATAAAGCTAATTCATCTTGAAGGACAAGAGGGCTTTTCATATTGAAGTACATTTGCTGTATCTGCCAAAAATGGTGGGAACAATAACACAGGTTTCTCCTGAGAGTTTTCCTGTCTGCAGAAGCCAGAATGAACCATACAAGGCTGAACTATATTGGTTTTATTGTGAGACAAATCATGGGCTTCAAATCCAAAGACTTACTGACTCACATCTTGTTGTCCCTCTCTGTAAAGCTTGTGCATTATTTCTCCTTTTATACATGGGAACTCTCAGTAAGTCAGAGGATGTGCCTGAGATCAGTATGAATAGCAAGCAGATGGCCAATACCTTCCAGGGATAATTACAGTGTTGTGGAAGGACTCATATGATAAACACTGAAGGAGTGCAAATGGAAGGGAAATGCAGAATTAATGAAGTTGGGGTAATAATCCACTCAGGAAGAAAAGTTTAAAACCAGAAGTTAATTCTGGAAAGGCTCTGTGGGAATATTAAGGATTCAGGGACAGAGTGAGCCTATCCCTGGTCCTGTATTGCCACCCCTCCATGTGCTGTATGTGCACAAGCATTTCCACACTGGGGGTAGAGTTAACCATAGATAATTCCTTCCCTCATTCAGGCAGCAGATAATCCCTTGTATTTTCTTGTCAACGTGGTAAAGATCTTGCTGTAAATACATGCTAAGTTCATGATACTCTCTCAACCTGTTTGTTGCTGCAGAGCTTTGCCTCACTGAGCTCTCCTTCTCTTTATTCAGGTGCTTTCATCCCCCGGTGCAATGAGGAAGGTTATTACAAAGCCACTCAGTGCCACGGCAGCACAGGGCAGTGCTGGTGTGTGGATAAGTATGGCAATGAGATAGCTGGCTCCAGAAAGCAGGGCACAGTCAGCTGTGGTGAGTAATGATGTGCCTTCCTCAGACAAGGGAGGAATTAACACCGTTGTGAGCCCTGCCATTGCTGTACCACCGAGTATGATAACAAAGGGCACAACAGCAGCAACAACTGCTCCTGTGTGTTCCTGCTCAGCCTACAAATGGGGCCCCTCTTGGTGCTTTGGAGGCAGGGGCACAGCAGAAGTTAACAGGCAATAGCTACTGTTAAGGTATTTTTGCTACCAGCCTGGAAAATATAGTTGTTGGTATTAAAATTCGGGGTCTGGGATTGTTCTGCTTGGTTATTATGTTGTTCTGTGTACTCTGAACACACATTTACTGGAACTCCATGAATAATGTCTTTCCAGACAAGGAGAAGGCCTAACTATATATACATTATCACTCTCTACAACTACTTGAAAGGATGTTGTAGCCAGGTGGGGATTGGTCTCTTCTCTCAGGCAACCAACAGCAGGACAAGAGGGGCTTAAGCTCTGCCAGGGTGGGGTTAGGTTGGATATCAGGAAGAAATTCTTTGCAGAGAGAGTGGTCAGGCATTGGAATGGGCTGCCCAGAGAGAGGGTGGTGGATTCACCATCCCTGGAGGTGTTTAAGATGAGACTGGACGTGGCACTGAGTGCCATGATCTGGTAATCAAAGTGGGGTTGGATTAAGGGTTGGACTTGATGATCTCAGAGGTCTTTTCCAACCCAACTGATTCTATGATTCTATGATTAGTATACATTAGCAAGCAAGCCCAAAAAATTGCTGAAAGGACAATATTATGGAGATAAGTGAAATCACCAATTATCTGTTGTACTCAGAGAAGCAGAATTTCACCCACGTTCCTTCAGAGGGCTTGGGAGTGCAGCTTTCTTTTTTGAGAAGGAACAGAGAGCTACAAGGTCCAAGACGCCCAGAATCACATTGCAGATGTTCAATAGCTTCATTTGCAGAGTGAGGTTTATACACTCAAATCAAATCAAATCAATTTCTGGGATATTTTTAGCCTGATTTACAGAGCTGTGACGGAATGAAAGTATTTACAAAGGAGTAATGATTTTCTGGCCTGAATGCATGTGATCTGGAACTCTCCAGTCATGTCTTTAGGGGTTGTTTATGCAAGTAAATTCTTCAGAGTAAATTGATATATATTTATCCCAGTTCAGAATGAAAATGGAAATTTAAAGGGAGTTGCATGAATAGCTGAACCAATGAATTTAAAAAATAACACTGCAAATGACACTGGCTTGCATGACAAGGGCAGTGGTGAACAAGGGATTTGGTGTGCTGGGAGGGAATGACCTTTCCTGCTCACTTGTTTCAGAAGAAGAACAAGAAACCTCAGGGGATTTTGGCAGTGGAGGATCTGTTGTATTGTTGGATGATTTGGAAGAGGAGCCTGAAGCAACAAAAAAAGACAAAGAGGGGAAACTGAAGATTCATGTAAGAGCAGCTAATGAAGATGATGAAGATGAAGATGATGACAAGGATGATGAAATTGGTTATATATGGTAGTGCCCATCATAACGAGGACTCACATTTTGCACAATATTGCAAGTCACATCATATCTCTGCAATTGTATCTGAGAGTACCTGGCACAAATATTCCCTCTCTACTCTTTAATTTTGTACAGTCCATTTAATTTGGATGACTTTATTTTTTTTTCCCCAGCAAGGACTGTTTGGAATACAGCTTTTGTTCAGTTGTTTTGGGGGATTTCTGTTCTATCCACAGGGGCAATGAGTTTTGTTTCAAAACCTTTTCGTGTCTTAATCCTCATTTGCACCACTTTAAAAATACACCTGTGAAAGAAGAATCCCAGAAGGGGCTCAACAAACCAATACAAGGCTTAGAAGCCTTTCTCATGTTAGAGAATTCATGTCATAAATTGTTACTTGGATCATATCAGAAACAGTTTTCTCTTTCATGAAGAAGGAAAAGTAGGTGCCTCATTTTCTAGTCTATATTTCTGATGTTCCAGTAGAGTGAGTCTCTTCAGTCAGTGGCTGCCCAGCACAAGGGATTCCATCCAGCAGGAAACCCCCTGGCAGGATTTTCTCTTTCTTATCCTCTCTGAGTCCAACAGGCTTAGAGCAGCTCACACTGAAGGCAAAGCTCCCACCCGAGCACAGATCAGCTCCCTGACAGTTTATTTGATAAAGGAACCTGGTCTTGATCTTAGGAGGTGCTGAGAACCTGCAGCTATCCTGGACCAAGCCCTACAGGCAGGGAACAGAGTCCATCTGCCTTTCAGAGTGTTTAAGGAGAGAGTGTTTTCTTTGTAGCATCATAAGCACCTCCATGGCTGTTCCTCCCTTCTGTCTGAGCTCCTTTGCACTGAGTTCCCCCAGTGTCACAGGCAGCTCACACTCTGTACATGCCTGGTCCTCATTTAGCAACCCTTCATCCCAAAGTTACAGCACTGTCAAAGACACCAACCCTCCAAAGTAATAAGCTGTCATGTCTTTAATTTAAAGAGTTAATATTTATTTGGCCTGTTTGAAAAAGCAACTTCAGGTGGTCATATTTCAAAAGCATAAGCCCTTTGCTCAGTGTGACATGCTGCACACTTGTAATACACACTCCTAAAAAAAAGAAGAGCATTAAAATCCAATCTGTGATTCCCTTGGCATCTCCCATATATTAGAAGGTCTTGTATCACAGCATATTGACAATAAATTATTTGCAGTGTCCTTTCCCATGGCACTTCTCTGAGGCTGTGGTGACCTTTGATTAGTTTTGCTGTTTTCAGAAGCAGTAAGAGGAACCTTAACCCCACTCTTGCATCAGAATGCAGGTGTCAGTATTTTAGCAGTGCCTGTGGTTTGCCAGAGAATTATTTTGCAGAATGAAAATGTGCTTATCACACCAAAAACTAATTAGATATTTTTTTCTCTGAGTTAGTGGTGGGCATAGGGATGGAGAAAGCATTGAGTCAAAACCTGGGTGGTTACATAGTCACTTGAAAGCAGGACAATGCCATGCTGGTTGGCAGAAATTGGGGGTTTGGTACATTGACTCAAGGACTTTGGTCCTCTGCAAAGTCAGTGCCCACCTGGCAGGGCTCTGGGTGGCACCTCTGCTTTCAGACATGATCAGAAGAGGAACTCCTCTCAGGCACCATGTGCTGCAGGGGCCCAGTTGTTTTGCCCTCTTTCATTCCCTATTTCTCTAGATCAGTGATATGAGAACAAAGAGCAAACCTGCACAGTCGTTATTAATGCAGAAGGGTGTGTAAAACCAGGAGGAACTGGTTATCTCACAGCCCTGAATCCTCCCAAAAATCTGCCATCACAGTTATTTGCAAAGGGCCTGCAATGTGCCCTGCCTCAAATCCCTTTGCTTTCCCTGTAGCTGTAGAAAAATATATTTAAAATCATTGTCCATGAGCTGCACACACACACACACACAGACACACACACACCACACACACACTTTCCCCACCTGCCTTTCATAGGAAATCCTGCTGACTTGCAAGAGGAGCAGATAAACCAGCATTTCTGCTTCCCTCAACAGTGTGATTTTGTGAAAAGCAATTCAACACTGTCAGAGGTTTCCTCTCAAACACCTGTCTAGTTTTCTTTTGCTATTTTCTTCATCAACAACTCACTCTCTGGGTCTGGCTCTGCTGTACAGGACCTGCCTGAGGCACAGAGCTCCCCTTTGGCACAAAACTGAGCTCCACAATCAGCAGTTTTGCTCATCCTCCTGACTGGACTCATTCTCCACACACACACCTGTGGGGGTTTGGGGCAGTCCTGTGCCCCTTTGCAACAGCTCACCCTGCAATGTGCCCTATGCCAGAGGTCACACAGCACGTGCCCTCTGCTGCCCAGCAGGGTCTGACCAGGTCCTTGCAGGGTCCAAGGCTGCTGCTCTCTGAGTCACGTGCAAATGTGCAAGATGGTTAAACTAGAGCTGGTAAACAAGTCTTTTAAAGGGGGTATGAACAATTCCCAGTTTCCATGAGCAGATGTGGCACCACCAGCCATTTCCCACCACCACTGGTGGGCTCCTCCCTGGGATCTTCCACTTTCAACACTGCCAGGTCAGAGCTGGCAGGGTTTATATCTGTAACTCTAAACCCAACACTGTCTCCAGCTGGGTACAACTCCAGGGGAGCAGTGCCCAGTGCAGGGCTTAGATCTGTAACTCTAAACTCACCACTGTCTCCAGCTGGGTGCAACTGCAGGGGAGCAGTGCCCAGTGCAGGGTTTGTGTCTGTAACTCTAAACCCACCACTGTTTCCAGCTGGGTACAACTCCAGGGGAGCAGTGCCCAGTGCAGGGCTTAGATCTTCAAACCAGTCACTGTCTCCAGCTGGGTACAACTGCAGGGGAGCAGTGCCCAGTGCAGGGTTTATATCTGTAACTCTAAACCCACCACTGTCTCCAGCTGGGTACAACCCTAGGGGAGCAGTGCCCAGTGCCAGGTCCCACCTGGGCAGGAGCAGGAGCAGGAGCAGGGCAGACAGGTTGCTGTGCTTGGAAGGGCAGCTCAGACTGTGGATTGCTTGGAGAGCAAGTCCCCAATTACTGCAAAGCCCTTTTGTGATCCACTGGCAGCTCCAGTGGTGGGGGACCTGCAGCCTCTATATATCCATATTTATATCTCTGGGTCTCTGTGTATATACATTTATGCACGTGTGTGTGTGTCTGTGTGTGTGTGTCCAGTTTGGGAAGATGCAGTAAGAAAATCTTCTATTTCTTTATGAGAAACCAGCAAATTCTACCAAGAACCAGTGCTCTTCCAGATCAAGCCCCTTCCATTCTTCATGCTTTGGAAAGTATTTCATTTGCTTCCAACTTCATTTAATGCCTTCCTTTTTTCTCCTTTTTTTTCTTTTTCTTTTTTTCTTTTGCAAAGCAGGATTTCCCATCTGAATCAAGTCATTGACCTTCCAAACATTTTCTCATTGTGAAAAATGGAATGAGAGTTGTCCCATTCTTTTAAAAACACAAACCAATTTTTAAATCTCATTTTCTTTTCATATTAGAGACTGTGAGATACTGTTGGGTATTGCTCTGTGTTGCTTTTAACTACTGTGGTTAAATCAAAATGTTGAGTTGAGATTTCAGCACAGTTGGATTTTTTGGGGGTCATTATTGGCCTTTGCTGTGAACACAAAGAATCCTTTTTATTGTTTTGCCTTTTTTGTTTTTTAAGCTATTCTGTACTATTATTTGAAACCATCTCAAGTGTTTATTTAATATTTATTCTACAGTTTATATTGAAAATGTAAAGTTTATATTTAAAACAACACTGTTTGTTAGTGAATGCTTCTCCTTGCCTTTCCAGCCTAGTCTGTTAGTCTCAGTGTACATTTCTGGCATGGGAATATTTTGATATTAGAAGTTTTGTAGCCTTTTTCCTCCTCAAGCAGCAACTGCCATAGCTCTGAGCTCCCCACTCAGTCCACACCACCAGATTGCTCCAGCTTTGCTCCCACATTTGTTGGCTTTTCCTGCAGTCCCTTCTGTCTGGCATTTGGGTTCCTTTCATCCACAGACTGCTTTGTACAGTTCCTATACATCAAAAAGCCCTTTCTACAGTAGGTGGGTTTTGGTCTTTTTATACTTTTCTCAATGCTGTTGATGTCTGTTACTGTTCAATGTGTAGATCTGTAAGGAGAGATCCAAATATTCCGTGTTTCAGTTCGATGTCCCTACTGTAGATGGATGTAGACTATCATAGTAAGTAGAACTGCATAGTAAATTCTGAATGCTTTTTCCATAAGGAGTTCAGTGGAATGTGAGCATTTTGCTACCTTTGGTTAACTGTAAATGCTTAACTGTAGTCTGAAATAGTTGCATTTTTGTCTGTCTCAATAAATTTTAATTTGTCTGCGATTCCTTGTTGCCTGTCCTGAATTTTATTAAACTTTGGGGACCAAAAATGCTGCAGTACCTTGAGTCAGCATTTAATCATACAGTGAAATGGATGGGCCTTTGTATGTGATTTCTGACTTCTACCTGTGTTCAATGTCAGCTGCAATCTGGGAAGTTACTGTAAGGTCCCCAGAAACCTCTATTTTAGGGACAGAAATTAAATCAAACTGAATGGAACAACTGTACCAAAATCAGCACTTTTCAAATTATATTAAGATTGGGTTTTTAGGAACTAGCAGGGGCAGAGAGGGAAGCTTTAGGTTTTATTTCCTCCCCAGTTTGCAAATTTTCATGTTTTTCTCATGATATTCAGGGCAATTCCATAAACACATCCACACTCTGCAATGGCCATTACCTACCCAAGAAATGAAGCCAAAATTGTATTAAATACCATTGGTGAGAAGCCATCCTCATTTAGAAACACTTGGGTTTGTGTCTATTATTAAATTACAGCTCCTCTTTAATATTATTAACTAATTTAAACAGCCAACATTATTGCAGTGCTAATCACAGAGCTAAAAATGTTATTTCATCACCTTTTCTTTGTATGTGGAATATTAAAAGTACCACATGAAGGCACGAAACCTGTTTTCAGACATTTCTGCAACTCTGACCTCATCAGTTAATCCATTTATAATGTTTGCACACACCCACCCCCCTTCTGTTTACCAATGTATATATAATAGATGTGTATATATATATATGTCTATGCATATATATAAATACACACAGAGTATGTGTATAAAGACACACCCTGGTATGATCACTTGCCCTGAGAAGTGTTGGGAAGGTCCAAAAGTGCCTTAAAAAAGGAACCATAAATTCTAATGGTCCTTGCACTTTTTGCCTAGTGGACTTCCTCCTCTTCAAGTTATTTTGTCTCTTTTCTTTCTGTGAATATCACTAAGGTTGAATTTCTCCCTTCCTTTTAGATGCTGACTCTTCAAAAAGTTACATGAGGTGATTGGCATCAGTGACCCTGTTATTAAAGAGGTTCTTGCAGTTCCTAAACATCTCAAAATTCATCAATAAATTTGCTACTGCCACTCCCCTTTATGGCAGCAGAATATGCTCTGTCTCAGCAAACAAACACTGCAAATCCCCAACTTGGAGGGTCTCAGGTTTTGGGGGTGAGGAATTGCTCACAATGTGCCCAGGACTGGACCCCTCTGAGCCACATCCCTGCCAGCTCCAAAGAGGCTGCTGTGCAGGACAGTGGCAGCTCCTCCCATCCCCACCTTCCTGCCTCAGTCTGTGCTCTTTAGACTGCCCTGATTTTGGGATATCCACCTCTGGGAATTCCTTCCATGCCTCTCCTGGTGTTCTGCCACCTGTACTTTGCTGTTCTCTCCTGTAACAACTTGTCCTGGGCTTAATGCTGTGAATTTGGTTTAATGCATGAAAATACTCGTAGCAGGGCATTCCATCCCACCTGTCACATCCTGATAAGCTGCACTGATTTATATTTAGCTTTGCCATGATTCTGTCCTCCACTTTCAATGAGAATCTTGGACTGATTTGCATGAACTCCCTGCCAGGGGATACAGACTTTGCTTCTGTACTGATGCAGAAGAGAGTCTGTGGCTGAAATGTCGCTCCAGCAACAGTAAAAGTTCAGTCTGGGCTTAAGTTAAACTGACAGCAGGGGTGGCTCTGGCCTGGGGGACAGTGGAGTTCACCCACACCCAAAGGGTGTCCTTTGCATCCTCAGGAAAATCTGCCACACTGGGGGTGGGACCTCTGCCTGGAAAGGGACAAAGTTACAAAAAATGGCCTTTTTTATACCCTTTACTGATATTTTCCTTATCTTACTGATAATATTTTGCAAATAAATATGCTCTTTTTGGTTTGTTCTGTGAAACTACTAATGTAAGTTGTATACATACACTTACACATGCACACACCTTCTCTCTCTCTCTCTCTTATTTCCTCTCATGCAAAATATTCTGCTGAGCTCCCCACCAGCTGTAAAACAGCAGCATTGCAGCCTTCACTGATGATTAGTTTCATTTTTCCCTAAATACTGACAGTCAAAGGGTGAGATATTAAAAAAAGAAAAACCATGTCACAACAGTTTTGCACACTGTACAGCTCTTTGCACAGATTAAAAAGAGGCAGAGTGCTATTAATAAGCTTTTGACTCTCTGAGCACTCCCATTTTTGGACTCAGCCCAGCTCTTTTAGAGGCAGAGTGAAGAGCAGACTTTATCATTTTGGGAGGGGGAAAAATGATGGTGAAACAAATAGATTTGGGGAAGTTGTGGATGAGGGGGACAGAGCAGTCCTACCCACTCCTCCCCAGTGACAGAGCAGCCCATGGCAACCCTCAAACTGCAGAGACAGGTTCCTGCTACAGGCTGGGCTGCTCCTGTCCCCTGGGTGCAACATCTGCTTGAGCTGAATCCCTGAAAACAAGGCTTGAAACCACCCAAACCACAGCCTGGCACTGGGGGAGGAAGGGAAGGGCAAGGCCAGAAGCATTTCTGATGTTGGCAGCAGTGCCTCAGCCCAGCAGTGAGGCAGAGGTGTGCCCAAGCTCGGGGTGAGCATCCAGGGGCTCTGCAGCTGCTGCTGCTGAGCAAGACCCCCCTCTCTGACAGCAGATTTAGAAAGAAAAACAGCCCCTGGCAGCCACTGGTCTGGAGTATCAGCTGCTTTCATGTATCACTATAAATTCCTGCGACTCCACACTAAAGGCTTGGGCAGAGGGAGAGTTTGGGAAGAAAACTTAAAATGCAGGGTCTTTGCCAGGCAGTAACTGCCTTTTCCCATCTAGAGTTACTCAATAAAAATCATTGCTGGATCATGACTCTACTTCCATTCCCAGCCAATACATTTGCCATCTGGCCCTTAAACATGGCAGAATCGACCCCAGGGCACTTTGCTAAAGGGAAGGGCCATAAGCACGTTGCTTTAAGCTCTGAAAACATATTCCCTCTAAAATTATTTGCAGGCCTTGAGAGACCTGCAGGTTTGACACTGATTTTGCCACGTTGAATACCTCAAATGCAGGTTAATGCAAATAGATTCAGGTAAGAGTCTGTACAGCCACAGCTCTGCTCCATCACAGATGATGTATCAATTTATCACAACTAGCAAAGAATTGACCTAAATAACCACTGGCCTAAAGTAAAATTAAATAAAACTGAGACTGTAACAAGACGTAGGTTTTCCCAGATTAATGTAGGCTATTGAAACACTTTGGCTTACAAGGGGCTGTTACAGCAGATCAATATTCCCCTTGCTTTTGGTACAAGTCACATAAAATCCAACACCTGCAGTGAGTTTTGGTGGTTGTTGGAGGCTCTAAAGCTGCAGCTCTGCCCTCACCCCTCCTGCAAGAGCTGCTGGTGGGGCAGCAGGAGGTGGGATGCACATCAGCACATCTGCTAAACACCTCCCTTGTCATGTAGGGCACAGACAGCTTGGAAAGGTGGCCCTGAGAACTGACACAGAAGGAATCACCACGGATTGATTTTGGCAGCAGGACAGCCCAGGTTGGCTCAGCTGCTGGAGTGGTGCAGACAGTCATCAGCCTGGTTGTTAAACCACCCAAAGCAACTCCACTGTCCTCCCAGAGCAGACCTGTCTGGTCTCCAGCCCAGTTTCCATCCTCTGTTGGAATGATTCTCTCCAACTGATTCTTCTGTAGGATTTTTTTAATTATTTATCCTTTTTTTTTTATTTTGTCCCCAAGCCTGTGTGTTAATTAAGTTTTAACAAAGAGATGTATCACTGTAGAACAGGGTATCGGATTGCTCAGCTGTTTTACATAATTGATTAATTAATAACCTTGCTAATTGACTCTCATGAAATCCTTTGTTAAACTGGAGCAAACCATTGCTCGTAGGGTTATATTAAAATCAGGACATTTTGGCTGCCTCGAATCCTCAGACTGTGTGGAAGTCACAGCACAGCCTGGACATACTGGGGCTCCTGTGGAGGTGCAGGATTGCTGGGGGAACCATGATATCACCTGGACCCCAAAATTCCAAACCTTTCCCCCATTTTCCCCTCCTATATCCCTGGCAGAAGCTCTTTGCCTATGAGAACTCCAAGGCTGCCACTCTCCTGCCTTACTCCACCAGCCCCCACCAAGTGGCACAGCCCCACAGCCAAATTCAGCTGGTGACATTCTCTACCTCTTTTGGCCAAGGGTGGGTGCCAGGATGGCCATAAAATAAAGTGGCAAAGGAACCCTCCCCCTGCTACTTGAAAACTGCACCGTGAGCTCTTCTCAAAGGCACTGCCTTCGACGTGGTGTGACCTACATCTTTTCCTGGGAGCCATCACAGCTGAAATAAGGCAGAACATGATGGATTCTGTGCTATTAAATGGAAATGGACTTGCCATGGAAATAACCACTGACAATAGTTTGCATTTTAATGTCATTTCTTTTCCTATTATCACCCCTGGACACGGAGCACGGTGTATTTTTACCGTGTGTTATGGTCTGCAGGGCAGCAGCAGGAGGGGGGGTGCACTCTGTGCCTCACCCACTGCTCCTCAGGGTGCTCTCCAAACCAGCTTCAGTCTGGGGGAACAGCAAATACTTTCCTCCAAATCTGTCCACTAATGAAATTTTTATTCCATTCCTAACCCACTTGCATTTAATGAGACATAAACCCACAGTAATTGAGGGTGTTCACCTGGAAAAGAGGAGGCTCTGGGGGGACCTGAGAGCCCCTTCCAGTGTCCAAAGGGGCTCCAGGAGAGCTGGAGAGGGATTTGGACAAGGGATGGAAGGACAGGACAAGGGGGAATGGCTTCCCACTGCCAGAGGGCAGGATTAGATGGGATATTGGGAAGGAATTCTTCCCTGTGAGGGTGAGCAGGCCTTGGCACAGGTTGCCCAGAGAAGCTGTGGCTGCCCCATCCCTGGAAGTGTCCAAGGCCAGGTTGGACAGGGCTTGGAGCAGCCTGGGCTGGTGGAAGGTGTCCCTGCCCATGGAAGGTGTCCCTGCCCAAGTCAGGGGGTGGCACTGGATGATCTCTAAGGTCCCTTCCCACCCAAACCATTCTCTTCTGCTATGATTCACCAAACCCTCAGGGTTTAGTCCACCCATGGTGGGCAGAGGAGCAGGAGCCTTCCTGCTGTGCTGTGGGCAATGGGTTAAAGGTGTCCTGAAACAAATCAACCATATTCTGAAGCAGCAAATGGAGGGCTGTCATCCCACACCTTCATTTTCACAAGTCAAGAGTCAACCAGGAGGGTGTAAATCCACCAGCCCTCAGCCTGCCCAAATCTCTCCAGTCCATCCTCAGTGCTGAGCTCTGGCTGCTTTATCCCCTGTGCAGCAGAGGCTGAACCTCATCTCTGATTCAGGCTGCAGTCCTGCTCCTGCTGAGGGGCCTTGGCATGGGCTGGGCTTGATGAGAATTTAATCCCAAGGATCTGGAAAGGATTTAGGACCTGGCAAGAGAGATGGGCTAAAATCCTCCATGGTGGACAAAACCCTGCTGTGATACGTGTACCTGCAGGAGAAACCAGGCACAGGGAGTGTTTCTGAGCATCACAAAGATTCCTGAGACACTGGGGAGGGAGGAGGAAAGTGAAGTGAATCAAGAGGCAAGAATTAGCTTTCAAAAGCCCTTTCTAAGTGGCTAAATTGGGGAAGAAAAATGCCAGCCCTTTTTTTTTTATTATTATTTTGATCTGTCTATATCAGTGTGAGAAAGGCTGAGGCCATCACTCCTGCCAGGGTGGTTTGGAGGGTGGGGTGGAGGGAGGGAGTGTGCATGTCTTCCTTCCACACTGCTGGGGAAGGCTTTGAGGAATGAATGCAGCAGCTCATCCATCCCCCAGAGCCCTGATAACCTCACCTCTTCTTGTTTTCTTCTCTCAGGCTTTTGCACATTTGCTAACACGAATTTACCCTGAAGAAGGATCACATTTCAGGCCTGAAATGCTCTGATTATTTACAGTTTGTCACGCTGTAATTTATATTTATTGATTGTGGCTTTTATTTACACATGTTCATTACTTCCTTGTTTTAGTCATTTATCCTGTGTGTCCCCACCCTACTTTTTCAATTATTTCACATACTCACAGTTTATCAATTATATTGCCAAGATGCATTTAGAGAGAACAATTTGTTTCTAAAGGATGATTTTTTGACAGCATGATTTGTTTTCATCTTTGCAGAGAATCTTGAGGTGACAGTGACTGTGGGGCAGAGAATACAAAGTTGTGAAGCTTTTTCCTGTGAGGACTTGTGCTCTTTTGAGCTTTTCTGACCTAACTGCTGCATTCATGGCTTGGCAAAGCCATTTGAGGCAGCAATTCATGTCTGAAGGTGGAAGCTGTCTTTCAAAAAAACTGTATTTAAGTAAATATTTGGAGAAGGTAAGAGATAGTAAGAAAACAATTCTGGAAGTATTTCTGTTCAGGAATCAAAGCCTTTCACACTGAATTCAATAAACTAGTTTTGTAGGGCTCTGAATTTGGAGTTTGTTATACAAAAGTGGGAGTCAGAAGCAAATTTTGCAGAATTTTATATGATTCAAAGAGCCATAACCATTTTCCAGAGGAAAAAAAAATTCTGTATATGTCTTACAGCTTCCTATAATAAAATTCCAAATGGGAGATGAGATGGGATGGTTAATTCTCAGATTGGGTACATTATAAAAAGGTTATTTAGGTTAAAAGAAATGTATCCCTTCCTGGCCATGGCTATAAATCAGTGCAGCTCCACTGAAAGCACCAGAGTTGAGGAGATGGACACAGGGAGGACCTGACCTGTATTTTTTTTAATCCAAAAGAATCACAGGAGATTCACTGTCATCCCACAGCACTCACAAAGGCACTTGGGACCTTTGGTCCTTTTAGGCTGTGAGTTAAAGCAAATAATTTTTTAAAGGCAAAGTGATCACATGACAGGTGCCCCCAGTTTCCAGTGGGGTGATGTGGAATTTGGGGTGTGATCCCAGCAGAAGTTTCCGAGAGGATGTTTTGGGCATCCCTGACTTTCTGCCTCTGCCATTACCACAGGGCTCATCTCACAGCCTGCAGATGCACCACTGAACTTCTTCTTCAGCTCTGCACATGATTCCTTTTCCTGATTAATGCGTTATTGGGGGGGTTTACAGCCATTCCCACCCCTCCTCAGCTTTCTGCACAGCAAACTCCTGCTTTTCACCTTCACTCTGACTTTGTAATCCATGGCTGGTTCCAAATCAGCCTTTCAGCATCGTAATGAATGGATTAACTTTCTGCTTTCTGATGAGTAGTAGGAAAAATGTTTCTGAATTATCAAAAAATAATTGGAATTAAAATTGTAAATGGTTTCTACAAGGCAAGTTTTTGTAATGAGTTGAATCTGTGTGATGGAAGCTATTATAAAAAACAAAAAAATGTGTTTACCTAATCACTGGGAAAGTGCACATTAACTCTCTAATTAGAAGTCCCTCGTGGCTCTACTACAAACTTTGGGCATAAAAGAATTTGCTTCATGCTTTCTTTAGCAGGCAAAGGAAGCTCCATCCATTCCATGTCCACAACTGTGAAGGTGGATGAAGATTAATTGACAGATTCACACTCATTCTGTCCCTGGGACTCCCCAGCACCTCTGAGAGCCAAACCAGCCTGTGCCAATGCCCTGGGGTGCCACTGCAGGGACAGTGGCAGGTCCCAAGCAGGTTCAAGCACACCTGGGTGCAGAGGGGTGGGATGGAGCAAAGCCATGGCACAGGTTTTTGGTCTTTCTCTCCAAACTCAGTGCCATTTGCTCTCCACATGAGCTGGGTTGGGGTTTGCTGGAAGGTGTCTTGCAAACTGCCCTCAGTTTGGAAAGTGGAGACTTCTCACCATCACCCCTTCCCCACAGAAAGGAAACTTTCCTTCTAGAGACACTCTTCCCTTCCTCACATCCCAGATTTCTGCCTCCAGGGAAGCATCCCTGGAGGTCTCTACCCACAGCCCTGGACAGGGAGCAGAGCCATCCCCAGTTCCCTGGGAAGCAACCCCAGGTACAGATCCCTGGAGCTGTGGGCTGGGATGCTGAGGCTGTTTTATTTAATACATTTGACCCATCCTGTGAATAGCAAACACTGATTTATCCCTGGCACACTAAAGAGCTGTTTGAACCTGCTGTGCTAAACTGAGCAAAAATGAAGATTTTATTCCAGTTACAGAGATAAATTCACAACGTGAGGGTTGGGTTTTTTCCAGGATCTAGTTTGTGTGATGAAAATCCTCTTAAATGACTGAAAACAGGGAACACTATTCAAGAAATGAAAACACCCTTTGCTGTGTAAAAATATATGACCTATTTTATCTACTTAAGAAAATCTCTTCACTTGATACATTTGCCCTGGTACCAAATTCTGCCAAGGGAGTTGTGCTGCATTTCATGGACAGCCTGGCAATGAAAGTTGCTGCTCTGCTGGGATTGCCACCACACCACAGCACAAACATCTGCCATGCTTGGAGGTAACCACCCAGAAAAGTGCTGATGTCTGTTCTTTAATACCACCCAGGGCAGGCAAGCAGAGGAAGTGTGTGACTGATGAGGAATTCTGTTTTCCAGAATCTCAGAACCAATTGAAATATTCACATTTTTGAGCTAAAGAGAGGGAAAACAAGTAGTTGGGGAAATTAAGGTATTAGGTGTTGCTTATCTAAGACTCAGAGGGATTGGGAGCCCTCATGGTAATGCAGCTGTTTTCCTGGTCTCCCCTCCTTTCTCAACCTGCTCACAAGTCCACAGCTCCAGGATTTTTCCAACCCTCCATGCACAGCTCTTCTGGATGTGGAATCACAGTTAACTGGCAGGAACACCATCACCTCTGGGAAAACTGCCCACACAGGACATGGAAACACAGAATCCCTCCCCAGGAAAATAAAGAACAGCAAGGAGAAGCCAATGCCCAGGAGCTCTGCTCCTGCTCCAAAACCAACACAGGAGCTTTTACTGAGCAGGAGATGGTCCCACTGCCCCACAACCAAAGGGATGCTACTGAGGAGGACACAAACCATCACTCAAACACCTCCTTTTTGCTATTAATTCCTTTAGGAGGTTTTGGTGCATTTTTTAGAATGGTAGCATGAGAAATAGAATCATAGAATAGTCTGGGTTGGAAAGGACCTTCTAAGGTCATCTAATCCTGCAATGAGCAGCCCCATCAACTTGAACAGGTTGCTCAGAGCCCCTTCCAACTTGACCTTGGATCTCTGACTTCCTTGAAAACGTTCATGGTAATGCAAATTGTAAGCAAAATGGTAAATATCATTTAGTCCTGTTTTAATAATGCTGCTGGTTGTGGGCACCAAGTGCACATCAGTTCCCAACACCTGAGGATGTAAAGCTGCTACACAAAAGGCACTTGTTACTCTGCAAGTCTGGGAGGAGATGTAGGTGCCCCAAATTACCAAAAATCTGAATAAGTTGCTCAGGCTTTTACCTCAGCACAGGAGGCAAATACCATGAAATCAATTTTTGTGCCCAATTTACTCTCAGTGACACTTGCACACATTTTAAAGGGTAATTTGTCATTTTGCTCCACTTGTCACGTTATTTCAGGTCATGGGACTCATCAAGTCAAAACTTGGGCTTGACCCTCTGCTCCCTAAACCAGAAATGGAAAGTCAAAACACCCATTCTTGTTTTACCCCAAAAGAGAAGCCACAAATTGTAAATAAAAGTGGATAGAGTGGGCAAATCACTCCTGGTTTTCTGCCACCTCAATCCCACTCTATTGTAAGCAACTCCTTTATTACCCCACAGCCCATGGTGGGGAGAAACCATTTCATGGCCTGGGGGTGGTGGGAGGTGCAACATGAACCTTCTGGGTAATTTATCCAGCTCTTTGTTTAGGCAGAGCCACAGCCTGAAACAGCAGCAGCAGTAAATGAGTATGGGAAAGAGTGACAGGATGATATTTGCTGATATACTGAGCAGTTTGGGATGTAGGAAGCATAAAAAGGAAAGGAGTAAGATGGTACTAAATGCAGTCCCATGAGCCAAAGTGATGGAGACACAACAGTAAAAAATATATGTACGTAAAGCAAATAAAGCCATGATGCAAATGCAAGGAGAGAATGGGGGCAGGACAGAGCAGTTCTTGCTGGGAGGGAGTGATGGGACGTGGGGAGCAGAGAAGGGAGAAGGGCACAAAAGTTACAGCAGGAGGATGAGACCACATAACCCCATGGGGGGTGGGTGCTGGGCACCAGGGGGCTGGTTCTGGGGGGCTCCTCAGGAGAGGAGTGGAGGGGACACCAAGTTTTGTGGAGCAACAACATGGCACAGCCCCTGCTCAGCTGCAGCCAGAGAAGCCTTTTTTCTCTGCCCCACCCTCAGCATTTACATTGTTCCCCATCTGAGGGCAGTTCTGTGTGCCAGTTTGGTCACTCACCCAAGGGGGATGGGGGCACAGGCTACAAAACCCATCCTGGAGCCCTGCCAGGTCCCTTCCAGCCAGAACTCATCCCTGCAAGGTCCCTCTCACCCTCCTGGGAGGGTCACCCACCAGCCAGGGGCAAGCAGTGACCAGGATGCTCAGTGAGGAGAGCCCTGAGAGCTGTGATGCAAAATATGTCCTGTTCCAACAAGGGCTTTAAAAAAATATATCAGGGCTTGTGAATCACATTTTATATAAAGTTATCCATGTAAAATTGCTGTTACTCATCAGTGAACTCCTTTGATAATCAATTGCTAATTAAGTTCTTATGCCCTACTGGATTTAAAGCATATCCCTCTCTGAGACACTGCAAGTGCAGCCAGTAGCATTTATTGATTATGCATCTCACAGGCACTGCAGAGGGAAAGGGGCTTTTCCCCTGCCCCTTCAGAAACTTTATGCCAGCAGGGTCTGAAAAACTGAAATCAGAATTACCACAACCATTTGTTATTACATAATTCCTTTTCACTCTGGGTGTGAACACATTTTCCATAGGAATGAACATAACAGGGGGTGTCTGGTGCCCACCCAGACCAAGACAGAGGCAGAAGGGAATCAGTGCAGTGCTAAGACACACACAAAATCTGGTTCCCACCCAATGGCTCTGGACCTTTTGCTGGAACAGCTGTTCCACTGAAATATAATGTACAACACTGGCTTTTACCAAAAGGGATTTGTCCCTAAAACCCTTGGTCATGCAAGTTATTCCAGAGCCTGAACAAGATCTACCTGGGGCCTCAGCCTGCAGCCAAATCTGGGTGACCTTCCTCCTGACAGCTGCTCTGTTTTGCTGGGCTGTAACTTGCCATTTACATATTAAAACCATAAATTCCTTCCCTAACAAGAAACAAAGCTCCTTACACACCTTTTTTTTTTAAATTATAAGTCTTGCACTTAGAGCAATTTAAAACTGACTTGCAATTGCTTTCTCACTGCTATCAATCAGAGATGCTCTTCAACTCCACAGTGCTCTAGGGACTCAGTAGGTTAGAAAAAGCAAACAGAAAGATTGAGCCAATATTTTATTTTTGCTATTCATTGCAATAGCCTGAAAGCAGACCATGAAATCTGCTAAAAGTAATAAGAACTGGCTGCCCTTTTAATATGCCCCTTTTTAAGGTGTCTGTTAGGAGTCCAGAATACAGTTCAATATTCATTACAGCAGCAAGCCTCAAGTTTTTTTATTGAAGCCCAGATTTCGTGTGTCAGACTTTATGCACTTTCTGGGTGATGTTTTACTTCGGTCCTTCAAGACTAGAGAGAGTGTGAAGGTGAGTGTGAGTGAGTGCAGGGGGGGCACCCACTCAAACCTCAGCAGAACCTCTCAGTGTCTTGGACCTGTGTCCACCACAGACCCAACAAGCACCCAGTAACACTGGGCATAAGCCACAGTTTTCAGCCAGCATCTGATTTGTGACATTTTACTGAAATAAGCCTTTTTTTTTTCCTCTCTGTATTATCTTTCAAAAGCCAAGCTGTGCAAAAACATCAGAACCATCACTGATGCCCCAGGCAAGGCTTTTTTTTTATTTTAATTATTTTATTTCTACAGCAGGAAGTGATTACTGAGGAAAGTTCTCTCACTCTTGCTGAAAATCCACCCAAGTTTCCCACTGCTTCTGGGCATGAGTTTCCCATTGCCTGGGAGCCTGTCATCTGATGAGGACAGAAAGAAGAGTCTGGTACTTAGAATATGGGAATTAAAAGAAACAGTCAATGTTTAATCCAGTACTGCAAAGACAAGATTAGGTCATTGGCTCATAAATAGTGTAAAATGTCACATATCTTCTGTTTTTACAAGTGAAAAAATACACTCAGTGTCTTATTCTTCAGATTATTTAATTAATTTTCCTTCATCAAACTAGAGAATAATCTGCTTTGTAATGTGCTTATATGGACACCTCACCTGGCCAGCCCTGTTGGTCAGTCACGGGGGGAGGCCAAGGGTGTGGTGGCTGAGATAATCCAAGGTTTCCTCAAATCCTGACCAAAAAATGATGCACTGGGAAAAGATTTATATTTGATGCCAGGAATGTGTCCCAGCCAACACCACCAAGGGTAGATGGGTGCTGAAAACACCTTCCTCAGAACACCTGAGAAGGAATAAACTGAGAGAGTCTCAGGGTGGGACTTTCTCATTCTCAAAAAAATGGACCCAGCCCTGAAGGTCTCTCTGAGCTCAACCCCAGGCTGGGTTCTGAGCAGGGGCAGAAACACCTCCAGCCTTTCTCTCCCTGGAAACGATGGGGCAGAGATGCCACAGAGCCACCTGCACTGACACCAACCACCCCATCGCCCTCACTGTGCCTCCTCCAATAATCCAAATAAATAAAAAACAAAGCAAGCTTGCCTCCCTCCACCTGGCACTGAATAAAAGGCAAATTAGCTGCCTTTGAGCAACAATTAGGAAGCAGAACATTTCTCTGGGCATTGCTACAGAAGTAGATCATCTCTCAGAGCAGGAGCCATAATGGCTTTTGAATCATTATAAGCACAGCACATTCAAGCAACAGTGATTTGCAGTGCAAATAATCTCAGCAAGGCAGGGGAAACAGCATTTATGTAAATAAACTAACCTTAGTGTTGGCTACATTTGTGTTACACAAAGGTTTTGTTTTTCTACACTGGAAGGAGTTGGTATCAGAGAATGAATATAAGAAAAAGAAAGGATTAAAAGGCTTCAAGAATGTTAATATTTCACTTTCATTTGGTGGACACTTCCACAATCTGATACTAAATGCAAAGAGTTGCAGCCAAATTCAATTCTGTGTTTACCAGTGTGATTCCAGGTTGATATCAAACCATCACATTTACTCAAAGCCAATGAAAACTGCACATCAATCACAATGTCCCTACCAGAACCGGAGCTGGGAATACTTTAGGAAAAACTCTCAGAAATTACCACTCAGAATAAAGGTGGTTTTGAAAGTGTTACTCCTGTGAGACCCTGACACTGTCCATGGCCACCTGCACTTCTGCAGCTGCCCAATAAAAACAGGTCTGCATTTAAAAAAGGAAGCAAAATAAGAAGAAACAAATTAAAAAAAACAAAGAAGTCTATGGAAGAATCAGTACAGACATGGAGCTCTGCAGGGCAGAGAGCTCAGAGAGCTCACCAACTGCACTTCTGCACTGTAAGACACCAGCAAAACATTTAGTTCCAGAACTACCTGGTGAAATTAATGCAGCCTAGTTTTAAAGTTTGTTTGTCAAAGTCAACCAGAGGAACTACTTTCAGTTGAACTGCTATTCCTTAAGGGATTCTGCTCCAGTTTTCTTTGTTTTTACACTCATTTTCGTTAAACTATTTCAGTTTTCCCTGCAGGAAGAGTGCTTGGATTTATAAATACAGCTGGAGGGAACAAACAAAACCGTCCCATGATGCCAATTGGACCAGCAAAAAGCTGGATTCCTCATCTGGTGGTGTCCTCTGTGGTATCTCACTGCTGAAAAAAACAACCCAGGGCTGCAATCAACAGCAAAGGTGCAAATACACTCCTAGTGCAGAGTGATCCCTGCCCTGTCTCCCCAGGGCAACCCCCAGGGAACCCTTCCAGGTGGATTTATCAGGAGTGCACAGCACATACATCACTGACCAGCCCCGCAGCTCCAGCCCTCCCATCTCCCAGAGCTTGGGCACAAATTAAGGTGAAAAATTTGTTTCACAGTGTCAAGACTCCTTGATTGAGGCAGAGAAAAAACAGAGCCAAGCAAGGCCGAGTCCTCACACAACTCTTCTTTAATGTCCCTCACGCCATGGGGTTTGTGATGGGTGAGAGTCTGTGATGGATGGACCTGCAGCTGCTGCTGCATCGATGGCACAGGGCTCAGCCTTTACTCCAGAGAGACTCAGAGGTCACTGACCTGCTGGCCCCGTGCCCTGGGCTTTACCAGAGAGGAACCACAGCCCTGTGGTGCTTTGATCACAGCACAAAGTGCTTCAGCTCTGAAGAAAAGCCACAGAGGTGGCTGTCTCACCGTAAAGAACCTCAAGGAGGTGGCATGTGCTGGTCAGGACATGCCAATGAGTTGCTGGAATGATTGGCAGCATCGCACAGGGAGGGTATCAAACACCTCAGCAGTTTGGGGAGAAGAAAGCAATGCAGCAGAAGTGAAAAAAATGTCCAGCAGAAGGAAAGGTGTGTTGGGCATCACCCTTCTCCTGTAGGTCTTGTTGGAAGCATTTCAGATGCCAAAGGCAGCATCTCACCCATGAACTCACTTGTGTTAAGTGGTAAGAGAAGAACCTGAGCACGACAGCCATGGAGCACATGGAGACATAGAGCATATAGAGCCATGGAACACATGGAACACACAGAGCCAGAGAGCACAGAGAGCCATGGAGCACATGGAGACACAGAGCATATAGAGCCATGGAACACATAGAGCCAGAGAGCACAGAGAGCCATGGAGCACATGGAGACATAGAGCATATAGAGCCATGGAACACATAGAGCCAGAGAGCACAGAGAGCCATGGAGCACATGGAGA